>NC_090929.1:1339220332-1340523546 GCF_040938575.1 Ambystoma mexicanum | reverse complement strand
AAGGACTGGCAAAGACCTCTGGACAAGACTGTGAGAACTGTTGCTTGGCCATTCATTAGTCTTTTACATATTTGAGATTTGTATGTATCTCTTTTGTTTAAGAGGGTAAAATGAAGGCATTTAAATTAAAACTCTGTTGTCCAGTTGAGTGTACACCTCTTTTGGGCCTTTGTGACATTGTGCTGACAACCAATGTTTGAAAAAAGTGATATTTGAGGAGTCATGTTATCCTATTTTGTCAAATGACCTGAACTATCCCATAGGCCAAGATGGAAAAAAATCTGGATATCTGATAATAGACCTTAGGCAAAACCTATCGTTAAGAAATATAGTAAAGAGGCTCTTAAGCAAAATAAAGGAAATGTGTGCTAAGAATGCTAACATGAGTTCTGACCTATGACATATATATTGTGTGCACTTGAATGTGGACAAGCTCAGATTTAATGCCTCCTGCATAGCTTGAAATGGAATAATATCACCATGGTGGTTTTCAGAGTTAGCCTCTGGCACTATCAAAGGGAACAACAACAAACTTCACTCTCCAATAATTCTACACCAACAAAACTAAAGTGAAGACTTGTCCTCAAATTAACCTAACTCATGGATAACTGTCTCAGACCCAATCAGTTAATTTCAACCATTCTTGTGAGTGTAGACCCATTTACATTAGCACCATTCTTGAAAATGGAAATCAAACATCTTTGATTATGTGCAGCAAAGGCAAGCGTTACAAGAAGCATGTCAAGGACAGGTGCAGTTGCAAACCCTCCTACCCATCTTCTTAAAAAGCTATTGAGTGTATGTATGTGTGTTATGGAATCATATGTCTCAGGATGGCAATAGGCTCAGAATGAGTTTTGAGGCAAGGTGTCTTGTTTGTTCGGATGTCTGCTTGTCAGTTGCAGATTTGTAATACGAAATTTAAAGAAAATTATCAAAAGATATGTACCAAGAACATCAACAAAATCAAATATCTTGTAAAATAATTAGAACTCAATAACTGAATTCAATATAACACATTAACTAGAAAACATAAAAACACACGGTCTGTTAAGATCACATCAGAGGCAAGAGGATAGCCCAGGGGCAACACGCTCATCTTGGAAACAAGACTTCACTGAACAGTCAATGCCCAGTGCCTAGTCCCGCGTGAGGCGCAATATAAGAAACATTTATTTTTAGGTGAATACATGGGAGTTAGAAAACACAGTAGTGTATTTCTAGTGTGTCTTTAAAATTAGTATGAACATTCGTGATTTTGATTTCTACACAGTAAAAAAGTATTAAGGGGCCGAGTCACAAAGCGTTTTCCTATGGGATTGCGCCAGTATACACTGCTTCTGTGAATCAGGCCCTAAGTTTAGGACAAGTTTCTGAAAAAGGGGTCATATACAACAATACAAACATTATTTGTGAGGAAAACAGTTAATTCCCTCCCTGTCTACCCAATCAATTGAATATTCTGGAGTGTCACTGATGCTGTCCATAGCAAATCTACATCTCCCAGCTTGTGATTGTATCTGCGACCCTGACCCACACATCACCTTTAGTTCATTAGCAGGCATTACCACTTAGCTGGCATGAAAGTCCTTATTCCACAATCTTTAAGAAAATGTTTACATATATTCTGCCTCAATCCATTAGGAAATGGTGCATTGAAACAAAAATGTGGCCTCTTACATCTGTGTAACCATGGCATGTCTCCTGTTCTTCTTGCACTCAATGTCAGAGTCCTATAGCACAAGCAGCCTATCACTGTCTACATTTTATCTTAGTATGGTGTAGATCAAACATTCATTTCACAGGAAGTCATGGCATGGCTCAAAGACCCCGGACAGTCTCAATTCATAGAATGAAAAGGTCATGAGGCTATGTATTTCACATACAATTTGAGCCTCCAACCACTCTTCAATATATTTACTGCATTTTGTTAAGCAAACAAATGCATACCCATCCAGAATGATTCCCACTTCCACCTTCAGGGCTACCATCATTACAAATCCATTGTATAACAATCCTGTGGGCTCAGATGAATCAGATATATCTGCCTCATATAGGGCAGCTGCCACTGCCTTTGCTTGCTGTAATTCATTGACAAGTCTCACAGCTACCCCTTCCAACCACTGAATCTAATATACCACTGATAAGCTGAGAGCAACATTTGGGAGGAAGATTTGGAAGCCACCAGCACTGTCTTCACCGAGTTGTACTGCCTCACAAAATAATGTGAATTTGATTTGGCAAACGGGGAGGCTGGTACTTACAGACACATGGATGATGGGGTCCTTAGAATGAATGTGGACACATTAAAAGACTTGTTTACAATGATTATGTTGGAGCACATTTGAGATGCTTGCCTGTTAAAAGTACATTATCACCTCACTCACCCCTACTCTTTGATGATACTGTATGCAGTGGCATAGTGATTGGTAAATAATCTTATCCATTAGAAAGGGACAACAACTTGCTCCTCGGAAGAAGGACTGTTGCAGATAGCCTAAAATATGTAACTAATTCTACGGCTTCAAACAAGAGGCTAAGTTCCAAGGGGTAAGTCAGACCAGTAACATACGGTGTGATTGGGCCAATGGCATAAACACTCTATACATGTTTTGAGGCTGCTAGGATTTCAGCGACCCAACACTTCAAAGGAAGGAAGACTCAATACTGTAAGGAGCCTGGTGAGTTCACTGGTGTCAGATTGAAATATTATAGCATACATCCCTTGGAGCGCATATGTTTATTGAAAATGCACACACACATGTGAAGTGATATTGTGTTGAGAACAATAGGGGTCACTTTCACCAAGCTAGAAGAAATGTATACTTCCAGAATATTGGTTCAAGCTGTGACTATTTCTTATCTAAAAAAATCTGAATCTGTAGTATCTGAGCCCCTGGGATATATCAAACATTAAATTATGTGAGCGGATTGAGTTATTCATGATAGGTGTCCATTATGGTATCCTCTTTGGATTTCTGGTAGGCAATGTCTTGATCAAGCTACGGATGGTGTTCTCTATGATCAGTCACAATTCTGAGTTAAAGAACGTTCTGAGGAATATATACATAGGGAAGAGATGAAAAACAAAACTTGTCAAAAACAAAATTATAATGTAGAATGCAGGTTGGTCCCATCGTTGACAAGTCCTCCACAGGGTACAAGGATAGTAAATCTCTCGCAGAAGCTTGCGTTGGCTTAGGACAATGCATTGTCTGACCTGAAGGACCTGCTTGTTCTGCATATTTGTTTGCATTGACACTCCATATCGGGACATTGCCGCAGGCTATTGTATCAACAAACGGTTCATGCTCAAGTCACAAGTGTATTTCTACAATAAAACACAAATGTTATGTTAAGTTGATTTATACCGCACAGTGCTGCCATTTTCATGGTCTCCAGGTGATCACGTGCCTCTATAAGGAAATGTGGGATGGGTTGGGTTGGTTAGTGAGGGATAGAGGGATAAGGTAGATGTTGTGCTCATCTGTTAATGCCTGTAGAACCAGTGCATATAACATTTCTGGGTGTCTTTTGTTCTGTGCACTGGGCTTGTTGTGTCTGGAAGGTCGGTGTCCAGTGTTCGAGTTGTCTGTTGTCAGAGGTTATTGATGTTGGAGTACAGCTTATAGATCTATGCAGGGAGTGGCGTTCACCAGAAAATAATGAGTCTATATTTAAAACTGCATATGTCTGGGGAAAACATAATCAAGTGGAAGGGGGTACTTGAGCATAGTCGAAGGTATGATTATTTTCCTGAGTTACTGTTCCCTAGTGTATAATAGTTCATATTCATGATTGTGTCACTCTGAGTTTCACACCTACAGGTCATTGAAACCCAAGGGTTTAGGTATCCTCCTTTTGCAGATATCAACTAAGGTTGGCGCTTCTCGGCTTGTAATATGGTTAACACTTGAGGGCACCACAACTGATGATACCTTAGCTGTTGACAGTCTATTTCTCCCCCACCGGTCCTGAATGGATTGTCGGGCTGTAGTCATTGTTGCATGCTTCTCTATCATAGGGCCATATGCCAGTCAGTAGCTCACCACAAGTACTCATATTTTGTTCAGAAACCCACACAGGGCTTGTGGACACCTCCACAGGCTGTGATTCTTTAGGAGCCCTACACAGGCTTTGGTTCTTCTGGTGCCTGCAATAGATTGTTTTTTTCAGAAGAGCACCAGATGTTCTTGATCTTCAGGAGCCCACAACAAGTTCATGTTCTTCAAGAAAGTTGTGGGACGCTTCACATAGCAAGATGTACTTCCCCTTTTCTTTTTTAACATCGTTTTATTTGTATTTCCAACGTACATAAAACTGAGAAACTAAGTACAACAAAAAATAAAAATTAACTCCTCACAATCCCTTCTCTCCACTCGCTCTCCCCCATTACAGCATCGAAAGGGCTCTTGGTGTTAAGCTTGTCCATAAAGATATTCAGTGGTCAACAGTTTCAGTCTTTCAGGTCACAGTGGAGCTCTATAATCATCCTTCAGATATGACAACACTGGGTCCCAGGTAGTGTAAAATCCTGCATAATCTGGTTGTATTGTGTATGTCACCCATTCTAGAGATAACATGTTCCACAATTTCCGTATCCACTCGTGAGCAGTGGGCCTACCACATCTTTCCATCACTGAGAAATCAACAGGAGCATTGCTATTAGCTCTTTCCTACGTGGTTTATCAAGGGGTCTCGACTCTGGTCATCAAATACCCTGTAGGAAGAGTTCAATGAGGTCAAAGGTGGCCCTTTGGATATGATCTGCATTGCCACTTCTATCTCTGCTAGAAACTCGATTTTTGGGCAGCCCCACCATATGTGCACCATTCCCCTCTCCCTTCACACCCTCTCCAACATCTACCTGAGGTGTGCCAATATATGTTGTGTAGTTTCGCTGGGGTGTTGTGTGAGCACATCATTACTTTGTATCACATTTCCCTTATGTGCATCTCCCCTGCTTGTGTAGGGAGGCTCCTCCACAGCTTTTCCCATTGCTCCCTTGAGGGGTTTTGATTGAGATAATTGTGCCATTTGGTCATGTAAGTCCAGTCCTATTTCGGTTTACCTTTGAGGAACATTTTATAGAGGGCAGAAATTACCCTCTTGACCATGATTGGGATATTAAAAGCTTTTCGAAGGGAGTCAGTGCTCTAAGCGCTGCTTCTTTGAAGACAGGGCTAAGAGCCCAATATGTTAATCACTCCTTCTTGCTTAGGTCTGATATACCCCCGCTCAAACAGGTCATGATTTCTATTGACTATTTATTGATTTCTATTGGCAATCTCTGCACTGGCTCCCAGTGGCTAAGACAATTAGGTTCAAAGCCCTCTACATTGACCACAAGGCCTTCTGAGGACTGGGGCCTCAATATATCCAACTCCCTCTTCCTAAATATCTTCCTACTCAAGCTCTTCGCTCATCCGTCTCCAACTCCCTCAGGGTCAGTCGCTTATCCAAGCAATGAGTTGGTGGTAGATCTCTTTCTTCGGGTGGGGCCTCCCTCTGGAACAGCCTCCCTGCCTCACTGAAACTTCAGGAGAACCATCTCTGGTTCGGAAGCACCTCAAAACGATCCTCTTAGCTTTTGCTTTCTCTCCACCTCACTCCTGCTGAATTCCTGGCTGAAACTGTACTGGTAACCTCGCCACCTTCTGATCCTGGGCCCAGGTCACCTCCCCCACCAGTTACACACTTGCACTGCCTCCCTAGCAGCCCCTGCACTTGGGAACTGTTTCTGTATCCCTACAGTCCCCCACCAGCACGTGTCACCTGATGTCTGCACTTACCCATGCATTTGCCACCAGATGGCCCTACTTCTCTTATTGTTTCATTTATTCTATTACCCCTTGTACTGCACTGTTCCCACCCCCCCACTCCACACTTCTCCTCCTCCCCCTTCCTCTGCATTTGCACGGTGTGAATGACACTTGGCCTAGTAGGATCACTGTCTCTGTCATGCTTCTGTTCCCCCTCCCTTGCCACGTTGCGCCTTGAAACACTTGTGTATAGGCGTGTTATAAATGCCATATCATATCATCATATTACATCCCTCCTCTCAGCAATGAGTACAAGCTCCAGTTTCTATCCCAGGGGAAATTTGTGGGTTCCCAAACAATGGAGTACAGGGTGAGGGAAATTAAGCATTTCTTTGCCAAGGAATCTGAAATTTCTCCAACCCACCTCGTGACTTGTCTTTCATACATATTCATTGGTCAGTCAGCTTTTGGAAGCCACGGTATGTTATCTAGTGGTTGGGCTATGACAGCTCTATTCATCTCTGTCCAGAACTGACCATAAAGATTTGATTGGGCATTGTGACCGGTACGGCCTGCAACAGGAATAACACCCATGGCAATATTATCATTTTGATCATGGCAATTCTACCCAGCCAGGAGATTGTAGTGGGAACCATCTAGAGATCTTCCTGTATTGGTAGTGTGAGTATTCGGAAGTTAGCATCATATAAGTTTTTAATAGACTTGGCGGGGGTTAACCTGAGATATCATATACCTCTAGCTGGCCATTGAAACTGGTACTTTGTTTGTGCACTTCGTACCTCTTCCCTTTGTGATGTCAGATTAAACATTCATATTTTTCCAAGTTAACCTTAAGTCCTGCAACTTTCAGGAAAATGGTCAATTCTTTTTGCAGAGCTATCAATGACCCATCTGCATTGGTCAGTGTTAATAGCATGTCATTGACAAAGGCCAAAACGTTATGCTGCATCCCACCAAGTGGGATCCCCGATGTCTGCTGACTGTTTATAAGGCTTCAAGAAAGGTTTGAGGTCGAATGCAAATAACAGAGGGGACATCGGGCAGCATTGTTTGGTTCCCCTGTGCAGTGTAATCTTATTTTATAATTCTCATTTATCATTAGCCAAATCGAGGTGAAGACAAAATTGGTCTGTACCATGTGCCTAAAATGCTCGCCAAATCCCATGTGTTCAAGGGTGCCAAACATAAAAGACCACTCTATGTGATCAAATGCTGTTTCTGCATCTAACGAAAGCAAAATGGCTGGAATATCCATTTTCTACACCTTTTCTATGAGGTGAGTGACTCTTTACATTACCGAATGCATGGTGACCTCATACAAAATAAAGTTTTAGGAGAGGATTTAATCTATTGGCTAAAATGTTTGTGCATATTTCAGCATCTGTGTTGAATAATGCTATTGATCTATATGAGAAGCACGTGGAGGGGTCTTTGATTGGTTTAGGGATAAGCACTATGTTTTCCCCTTCTATTGGTGGTGTTATCTGCCCAGAGGAATGGAATGAGTTATATAGGGTGGTCAATATGGGGACTATAAGCCTATCAACTTTATATAAAAGGGGGCCAGAGACCTATCTGATCTTGGTGCCTTGTTGAAAAGCAATCTTTTTATGACTTCCTGCACTTTGTCTTCAATGATTTCCTCCTCTAACATTTCTCTGTCAGCTTTGTCATTTCTGGGGATGTAAATAGTTTTAAGATATTCTGTCTGAGCCTCCAACATTGGCTGGTAAGAGTCATATACTGATCCATAGTACTTGGGGAACATGGCCACTATATCTTCTGTGTGGGTTGCTGTATTACTTTGCTCATCTGAGAGAATCTTGATTATCCTGTCGACCCTCTGACCTTTAAGAACCTTGACCAGTTAATTGTCTGCCTTATTGGCTTGTACATAAAAATGTTGACTAGTGCATAATAGTGCCTTTTCTACCTTCCAGGATCTGATCAGCTCTAGTTGACCCGCTATCCTTCTTAGTTTCCACAGAGTTGCTCTGGATGATTTTCTCTCGAGGAGCTTCTGCTGTTCCTTCAATTCTCCCCATGTAATGTTCTAATGATCTCATCTGTCTGACCCTTTGCGCTTTCATTGAAATTTGCTCCCATCTGGAAACCGCATTAAACGCGTCCAACATCAAACATTCTGAGGTAAACACCATGAGGTTTTCCTCAGAGAACCTTTTAATCCTCTCCCTTTTCCTTTTAAACTGCTCTGGTGCACCTCTAAGGAGTTCACTCAGGAAGCTCCATTTCCATACCCTCCCTCTTGTCTGTGGAAAATTAAGCCACAATGTAATGGGAGCATGGTCTGAAAGAGCAATTGGACCTTTCTCAGCTTCCACTTCTCTTCCTAGCAACGGTGCGGTCACCCAAATATTATCTTTCCTAGAATGCATTCTATGGATGCTAGAGTAGAAAGTGTAATCCTGCTGCTTGTGTCTATGTAATTCCCTCAAGGTATCTCTAAGCATCATCACTTCTATTGCTTCCATCAACGTAAATCAGGACAATTGGACTAAAGAGCTGTGTTGGAAATGGACAAGGCAAGATACACTTTACTGCTGGTTTGCAAACCAAGAAACGGACAGCACCTCACTACCCCATCAACTAAGCTAACCCAGCCCACCTCCAATTCACCTTCCCTTGACATTTCCCCTTATAATACATTTCACTTCTGTTTGACCTCTCACACCCGACAAACATAACAACAGTACTGATATATTTCCATTGGGCCTCATTATGAGTCCGACGGTAGCCGTGCCAGTAGAAATGGCATGGCTGCTGCCAGAGTCATTTGTTTTCCGGCGCCCGGCAATGGTGACTCACCGGGGCATTACAGCCCTGATGGTCCTGGTAATTCTTCATTGCCGGGCGCCGGAAAAAATGACTCCCCATTCCCATTCGAGTCCCATTGGACTCAATGGGGAGGAAGGTAGCATCGGCACCATGAATGTTGCTGGTGCTACCATCAAGGTCTGCGAGCTGGTGCCGTTCCGCCCGCCAGGTCAGATCTGGCGGGCTGAAAGGCACCCACTCGCAAAACTCAGAGTATGCCGGTACGGTAACAACGGTGCCAGAGCTTACCAGCACCATTGCTACCGGACCGGCATACTAATAATGAGACCCATAGTACGTCTTCTGTTTCCATCCTGTGTCTCGTCATCACACAATCCTCTGTTTCCAGATTGGTTGCTCTGGTCTGATGATATCTGGCACTCTCCTCTTCAGGTGAGGGTGTAGGGCCACCACCCCATGATGCACTTCCAGAAAAGAATAAGATTCCATTGGGCCTCATTATTACCCTGGCGGTAGCCGTGGTAATAATGAGGCCCTGGCTGCTGCCCGAGTTGCATTTTTAACGGCACGCTTCAAATAAGGAATTACGGGTAATTCCGACATTGCTGGACCCGATAATTCCTACATTGCCGGGTGCCGGTGCCTGTCAGTCCCCATTCCCGGTGTCCAGTCAAAGGATCGAATAAAAAGGATCGAATGATCTTTTGCTCGAATGCAAAAGGATCGGAAAAAAAGGGTCACTTTTTTATTTATTTATATATATATATGTTTTAGTTTCGGTTGGTAAAAAAAAATTTTTAATAAAGAAAATAGGGGATTGGGGGGGCATCCCCTCCCCATAAAAAAAAAATGAAACCCTTTTTTTCAGTCCTTTCAATGTTGATCAAAAGGCATTCAATCCTTTTTTTTCGACCCTATGACTGGCAACCCCCATTCCCATTTGAGCCTTATGGGGTTAATGGGAATGGGGAAGTCGGATGCACCGGCACTGTCAACAACGGTACCGGTGCATCCGACATCCTGCGCACGCGAGTGCCACTCTGCCCACCAGGCCAGGCCAGACCTGGCGGGCTGACAGACGCCCGCAAGCACAGCTCGTAGTACTCAAAATACATTCCCAGACTCCTCCCATATCATTGTTTACTCTCATTCATGGTCACTTATTGTCACATGCCTTTATGACTTCTTCATAACATAAATTACGCTACCCCCTCCCCGGGGGTCCTCAACCTTCACACTTTATTCAAAGCTCTTGAAGTGCCCCCACCACCCCAGGATTCACCCTTTGTGTTCCTATGAACGGTTGATGACCAAATCCAGTTGATGTCCCGCATCAATTTGACCTCCCCATCCATAGGTCTGTCCAATTGCATTAGGCATTCCCATATGAAACTATTGTTGCCAGTGTTTGTGGAATATAATGTAACTACTGTGGTACAGATTCCACTCAATCTCCCTTTTATAGCCAAAAAACTGACCTATGTATCCTTTACTACATTCCTTATCTCTTGCCCAAAGCCCTACCTGATCATCAATAAGACTCCAGATGTTTTATTCGGTGCTGTACCATGATAGATTTGGGTGTATCATCTAAACTTCACCTTGCTCATCTCTCGCATGAGTAGATGGTTCTCCTGCAAGACCATCAATTCAGGTTTCCTCTCTCCCAGCATGAAACCACTTTATTTTCCTTTTGTATGAGTTCAGTCCCCTGATATTTTGATTAATAACTGTGAATGTTGTAGTTTTAATTGGTGTTGTTTCCTGTGGTTGTACACCTTATTAAGCATTTCCTTTGCTCACCTACTTGGTGCCCAGATGTTCTGCTCATCAAAAGAATGCATAAACTTGAATCCCCTTTCCCCTTGTCACTACTGCACGCCACCCTCCCCCTCCCCTTAAGATAAAAATGAAGTTTAACTTGAATATTGTAAACACAGAACTTCAGGGATCTGGTCATCCTACTAGGACCAGCCTACGAGTGCACTAAAGCTCAGAAAATAACTTGTTGATCCTCAAATTTAGTACGGCACCCTGTAGCTCTAAACTCACCAAGTATTCATCAATGAGCCTCCACCCAGGTTATTATTTTACCTTTCCTCCCTCCCTCCTATCTTCCACTTTATGCAAACTGCTTCTTTATATTTTCCCACCCTCCAGCACACATGTCCCACACCTCCTAACAGTCTTTGTAGCATCCTATGTGGGTCTGTTTATGTGTGGGGACTGGAGGGCCCTCCTGCATGTGTTTGTTGTCACTGATGACCACCTCCATCATCTAGTCTTTGGGAGAGGCCCGTTACTAGGGACCTGTTCCATTCCGTTCTTCCTCCAATTCCAATTACAATAGGATTGCTCCATGCTGAGGGGTTGTAATGGGTTGTTTTGACCCTTCCCATTTAAACAGGATACCAAATGGAAAGGTCCATCTGTGATTGATGTCTCCACTCGTGAGCTCTCTCAACACCTGGTTCCCCAGGTTTGAAGTCGCCAAGAATCTCGCTGAACAGGGATTGTATGCTTGACTTCAGATCCATGTTGATGATTTCCACTGACAAAATTTTAAAGCGAATATTGGAGCATCTTGAACATTTTATAGATCTTCCGCTGGATTTGAGATATTCTGTGAAGGTGCTCCAAACGTTATTTGCACTCATATCCTCCAAGAGGTCGTATCTATCTTTCTCGTTGGTATCAGTTCTTTCCCCCAGTTCAAACACTTAGCCATCAATCTCGGCCAGCGAGTGAGTGAAATTGCTGCTGAAATGAGGCAATAAACATGTCAGTCAAGCAACGCCTGTTTTACAGTGGAGTTGCTCTTCCCTTTCTCTTTTCTTGCTTGTGCCTCCAACAGAGCTGAAGTGGGAGAATGGAAGACCAGGCTCCCGCCCTTCCCCCCTCGCGCTTGGCCTAGAGGATCACGGCCTAGACACCAGCCACGAGAGGAGTTTGCCTATCTACCAGACGACCAAATACCCTGGTACAGGAACATACGGATGTGCCCATCTACCTGCCCAGCAGCCCGCCCTGTCCATGCCGACACCTGCGGCACGGATCAACTCGACTAAACCTACACGTCGTTAGAGATGCCATGACGACCTAGCCAACGGTCAGCACACCCGTGCAAATATACACAACGGACACTCCCACACCAATCCACACGAAGAATATACTCAGTGCTATGACGTAGGCGACAGACATACTCACGGACGTGCATCTTTATTATTTTCCACATAGGCTCTCAAAATGCAGAAACGCAAGACGCATCATGAACTTATCTAAAAAGGCTTGCTCACGCTTCTTCTAAGAGCCATGTACCATAATGAAGAATATAACAGGGACACGATACTGAGGATAAAGCAATATGATACCGTAACCTAAAGCGCTCTGCATCAAACAGTTCCACCTATGCACCAGGACCAAGTAGGCCGCAAGCAAAAGCTTCCATGAACATTGAATGAGCAAGAACTGGGTTGCTGACCCTGCAAAATGAGCCCGGCGAAAGCACACCGCCAAGGGCACGATGTTGCAATCTCGCACGCTGCAAGCCAACGTCAAGGTCGCACCTGCAAGATAAAGCAGGCACACAGTAGGAAAAACAATATTAATTATGTTGAATTTTGCCTCAAACACGGTCCCACCTCACGTGACAAAGTCAAACCTGACAAGATGCCAAGCCCAGGAGGAAGGAGACGCCTGAATCCCACGTTTCAAGACACAGGCAGATACAATTAAAAGACTCATTGGACATCTGCAGCAGTGGGAGTAGTCGACCTCCCAATATATGAATAAATCCTCACATTGTTTACACCTACCCATATTAAAACATTGTTGAAAATGACAGGTGCACCGCGAGCTGGGAACAGCGATAGTCCCAGACTGGGAGGCTCGCGAGCGGACCAATCAGAACATGGGGCTCTTATCACTGACGCCATTAACATTGACCAATCCTCAGAGGTCTTCATGTAACAATTTTCATGTATCAAATTGAAGGGACAGCCCGGTATACCACCTGACTAACCCTCAGCCACTAACACCGTTCTCTATATGTGCGCTATACTAACCCTACCACTCGAGTAACCAATCCAGAGTGGAAATAGGTTTTTTACTAAACTTTGTAAGATGACGCAAGTAGCGTGTCATACTAAGGTAAAAAGGGCCTGCGAGCCCCACGATTGTGTGTGTGTCAGGACGGACGCGTACGCTCCTTGACCCATCCCTGCCGTTTTGTCTAATAAACAGCAGAGTCACCTTGCTTCTTGCGTGTGTCTCATACTCTATCTCTTTTGGGATATACGGGAGGAGTTGGGGCCTTCCTGCCCGGAGGTCTGCGGACGGCCCGGCCGACCCCGGCAGAATTTCCCCCCCGACAGAGCTGTGATCCCTTATCTATTGGCCTACAGAGACTTCCCTTTGGAGACTAAGAGGCCAGATTTATAGGGGGGCAGGGGGTGGCTGCTGCTCACCACTCTCCCTCTTGCCTACCTTATCCCGGGAAAGAACTTCGACACTCAGTGCATGGAGGCTCTATCCATCTCAGCCTTTGTCGCCATCTTAGATCATGGTGGGTGCGCCAGGCTCAACCATAAAGTTCGTTGCTTCCACCCTTTTCTGTCATCAACTGGTCAGGGAATTTTAGGCAGAGCAGCAACTGTTTCTCCAACCTTGGATGGTCTCCATTACGGGTGGGTTCATCTTGTCTTTCCCGTGCCTGGGTGGAGGAGCGATTGGCACATCTACTCCATGCATGGCACCATTTTCAATCTCCGTACTTCCCCATTTCAACTACTAAATACCTGAGTCTGCCTTAATGCGTTAATTCACTTTGGGTAATTTTCCCGCCCAGCTAGAACCAAGAGTGCTGAGCAATCAATAGAGATTGGCTTCCTACATCTCCCTCGCCCTTATCTCCTTGTTACTTTTTTTTTATCTGCCCTTGCAACCATCCACTGTTGTTCCATTGCCTCGCCATTCTTTTCCTAGTGGGGTTTTCCTATTCTTCCTATCCTTTTACTTCCTTTCTTCATTCACATCCAAACTTTCTTAGAGTGATTTATTCCTTTCCACTCTCTCATTTTAACTAGTTTCTACCACCTACCTCTACTTACCTCTGCTGTGATGTTCCTCTCCTTGTGTCTTCCTCTACACATTGCATATCCTCATCCCTGTTCTTTACCTTCTGAAGCTCTAACTTCAACCTACCACCTCTTTTAATCTCCTTCTTCTAGTTATTTCCCTTATCCAGTTCCAGCCTCTCCCAGCCACTTCTTGTTATGTCTTCCTTATATATGTTTTCAGTTCTCCAGCTCCAAATGTTCTGTGCCACCTATCTTCACATACTCCTCCTCTCTTGATCAATCTGCTTTCATTGCACTTTGTCAATCTTTGATTGGCTGTTCTAACTTCTTCCAAGTTGGCCTCCGCATGTCCAAATGTATAGTGTGAGGTGCAGGGAAAAGGGTCATTACAGATTCAAAGATGGAATACGAAGGACTTTAGTAAGCTATTCACTTCCAATTGGTGTGCTTACTTTCCACTATTTCACCCCCAAGTGTGTCATGTAGAGTAACTCCAGAGACTTATATACCACAGGTCTGAGTTTGAAGCTTTTGGAAGATGTCTGCCATTTGAGGGCAGGCAGACATTTTGTTCACCCACCTGACCATCCCTTGTTGCCTCCCTTTGTACATGAACAGGCATCTCTGCTCTGCCCCAGGTAATGGGTTCGCAATGTGTGTGCTGACTCACCACCTGTTTGTAACCCCACATCCTGGTATGCAAGAGATTAGTTCCACAACAGGCATGTGCACTTCTTGCACCCAGTCTTTCCATATTTCCATTATAGTACTTCTTGACTCATGGTCCACCCAGTGGCCGCTAGAGCACCCTGCTCACCTCGGAGTAGCCTCTGAGTGTCAGGTGCAGCTTTCATGAGAAGGCCAGTCGATAGAGCTAGGCTCTGCAGGTACCCACATTTACCATTTCAGGAGGTTGCGTCACATAGTGGCAAGCTTCCCTCATTCCCTGAATGCTGGAAACCTCTCCCTTTGGCTACTTCGTGGGCCGTTGTCACAGTATGCAGAGCTCTCCGAGCCTGAAAGAGAGTTTCCTGCTAGTGTGGACCCAGCAAAGCAAGGCCTGTGCCAGTTCAAGGTCAAATGCACTGATTGCTTCAACATTTACAGGACATCATATCTACTAAACAGAGACCTTGAGTGCTCTGGCATGGTGCCCTCCAAGACTGTTTTGACCCAGTACCAGAGGCTCTTCCTGATGCATTTCTTGCACAAACTTGCCCTGGGCTGAGAAGGACAGTGTTTCACCAATGACATTCCCTGAACGGGTGTACATGTAGGCCTTCTGACATGTCTGGAAATGGAGACTGTGTGACTTGCTGCAAGTTTATAATGTGAGTAGGGCCCATCATTCATTCTTGTAAGACAGAAAGAATCTTACTAACACGGTTCTCTTCATGGCAGTATTAAGGTTGTGCTACTCTGAGTCTGGCATAAGGTGTGCAAGGAATCTCAAAACCCATCACAGGTAGAACCAGCTCAGACATGTTGTGTCATTAATTCACGCCAAGAGGGCACAGTGGCAGGGGTCACAGGTCTACTCTATACACTTTTCTTTTCATACGCTACAGGGAATTAATAGATATATCCATGGAGACGGTGTGAGAAGTAAAACAATTGTATTATGTGAGTCAAGGTGCTGTCAGTGTCAGAATCTTTGCGGTCACTTGGCCTCTTTTCTTTCAGCATGCTATAGGTTTCAAGGTCTCGGAACAAGAACCGAATGCACAAAATCCATGAGATACTGGAGTGAGACAACCCTGTTTGTTTCCTGTTTTTTTATTTTTTATCTTTGTTCGTTTTCGATTGTGTTTCAATGCATTGGTCTCATTTGCAATGTATGAAATATCAAATATCAGATGTCATCACTTTGTGCTGGATTAGGTTCCGTAGTTAAAAGGCTGCAAGAAAGGTACTGCTAGGGTTAATGTCACTATGGGTCAACTCAAACATTTTTGGGTTGTGTTATCAAGTAGTTAATTAAACATTCAATTGAATTCGAAGAGTTTACTAGAACTTCTGTGCCACTGTCTATTTGCGAAATCTGACAGTGCCCACTTAATAAGGCAAATTACTGTGAGACGTTGGTCTGTATTGTCCACAAGTCCTCCTGTTCTATTTACTGCGTGAGCAGGTGCCTTGATGATAAAGTCAGAGGTTTCTCTAGTCTATACGAAAAAAGCGAAGCTATCGATACGTTTAACTTAGATCTTAAAGCAACTTTGAAATGCTTCAATAAAGCAGGCATTTTACTTATTATTTTAAGATGGGGTGTCACTTTCATCACAATGCACCTGATTGTGTTTTTTTTATAGGTGCGATAGTCCCAACAGTATGATGTCCACATATTGATATCTGAGGAGAAGAGCAGGTCAGAAAGCCTTCGAAACATGCCCTCTACTGTGTTTCTTTCATTTCTGTAGACCAGTAGTTGTTCCGTCCACTGATATACCATTTGTTATTCCATGCAATGTGTCTGTACACCTTGACTCTCTCTCCTCAGCTACTGTGAGCACTTACACCCATTGGCGTCGCTAGGGGGGATTCTGGGGGGCCAGGGCCCCCTCTGTAATTCCCTGTGCCCCTCCTTGTCCCCCGTACCTAAGATGAGCAGTGACCATGTTCTTCCCCTACTTTTGTCTGTGCCCCCCCTACGCCCGTCCTAAATTTGATTCCCAGCGACGCCACTGCTTACACCATGGCTTTAATACCTTCATTGCTGTACGAGCCCATGTCTATAATGAGCACGTTCTTTCATTCGTTCATGCATTGATGTATTTATTGGGTGTGTTTGTAGCGTGCTCATACTAGCATTATACTGTGTTTCCTGTGTAACGATTCAGCAGACTGTTCGAGTGTGAGGCCTATAATGTCTAAGTAGGGAGATGCTTCAGCAACATGCTTGTGCCTTGGAAGGTTTACCGGTTTTCTCTTGTCAGGATTTCGTCCTGATCTTAACATGGTTTGATAATTCTGACTGGCTTCCAGATTTTGCGAAGCCTCATTCTTGTACCACGAGCGGGCCCTTGCATTTTCTGAGGACAATATGTTGGCACCATTCCACTTGCCAACGACAAAATAGGAGCTATCTAGGAATTTCTCCGAACAGATGTTTGAAGTGACAGACATGGGCAGATAAGATACAGCACCTTTAAAAAGTAAAAGAAACAAAATAACACCAACAAATATTGTTTGTCAAAGTTTTCTTTTTGACAGCTTTAAACTACCAGAATGTGGCAAAAAAAAAATGCAAGAAAGACAGTTAATATTTAAATACATTTGGAGAAGCTTGGCTGGTAGAGAATAGATTTCACTCAGAGCACAAAACAGGAACGATTATTTAGTAATACGTTGGCAAGACCACCCTGAAAGAAGGATGAAGAGATGGGTGGGAAAAGGTTAGAAACTTGAGAAAAGAAGAACACTGACTTTAAAACACAACAATGTGGAAAACAGAGAAACACCTACAGTACAGAAAATAATATGAATTGCAAGATTTGGTGTAAAATCGTTCGCTTTATTAACTTAAATATCTTTACAGCCAAACCAGTATCAATACAACTCCCACAAGGGGCCCTGGTCCGGAAAACAATTAGCAGACAATATAGAAGTAGCCCAAGGGCTCTTCCAGGTCAGAGTGCATAGTTTTTAATTATGCTCAACAAACGCAAAGGATGACAGGTTGGAAGAGGTGTGGAAGGTGTAGGTCATCCGGCCTTTCCCCCACATAGAAGGTCAAGTTAGATGAGATACCGTCGACAACCCTGACAGAAAGAATTTCAATGGGGTTGTCCGCACTGCATGAATCCCACATATCGGTTATGTGAAAACTGGGTAAACACAGCATACGTGCCAAAAACTGGGCATGCATTGTTTGAACGCAGTCCTGTTTTCTATTCTAAAATGCAACGTGTTCCCCAAGTCTGTGATCTACTCATTAAAGCGTTGCACCCAAAAGCATTGCTAGTGTTCTTTTTTTGTGATGCATGCATATTACAAACTTCCCTTGAGAAATGTGCTAAGTGAATGGCAACTTTGGGTGTGTCATGCGCCTTGCTATAAAACTACTTTGAAGCTCAATATGTATCTTGTATGGTGCCATTCTGCTACTTTTAATGGCCATGCTGCATGTGGCTCTGTAAGAAAAAAGAGTGCCTGGAAGGGTTGTAATGGGACAGTGGGAGAGAAAAATGAAACACCTGTGGTGTTGATTAGTGCCGGTAAGAAGTACCCAGTTCCTGTGTACGATACATTTTGAACGAGTTTGACAGAGACGGTTGGGAGAATGTTATCCACATGAAAGAGCCCAGGATCTAATGATACAGCACATTTGGTTACCTGCTATTGTGGGTGTGGGTGATAGGGCTGAAGAGATGTAGCAGTATGTGGGGGATGTGTGCTTTTCGTGTAGAGTGATAGGATAGCCTACAGAGGAGATGGTTAGTCAGGGAATGAGGGGAGTAGGCTTCAGAATGCAAAGAACTGCCAATCCTGTATCCCTCCCATTGGCATCTTGTGTAAAAGACTAATTTAATTATCACACATTGCCACTGTAAATCCCTACCTCTGGCTCCATTTGGGGGATTTTACTCTTTGTGCGTCACCATTGGGAAGAGGAACATGATTTGAGGTGTGGAGGGTGGCTATACGGGCGCTTTTGGAGCAAAAGGAAAATTAGACACCTTCAAATCCTAACCTGCACAAACAACCATTCTGTGGCTCAGTGCGACTAGCACTATGTTTGTTGTGAAAGCAGCCTGCCTAATCAAAAGAGAAAAAGTGACTAAAGAAGGGACTGCATGAACATTAAGTATTAATCCCATTACATATATAGGCGACAACCTCCTTCCGACTGACTATTCAAATCAAGAGGTGCGTCATGTATGTAATGAGTGAGAGTACCGGGACGCATTCTCAGGGGAAAGTTCACAGTGTGAGACAACTCGAAAACAAAAACATGGTAGAATTGTATAGGCACATTATGTGTTTCACTTCTTACAGTTAACACTATGAATTGCCTTAAAAGAACATATAATGCACACAATGATATTAACAATTATAAATGGGCTTTGAATATATGTGTGAATCAAACATATTGAAATGCTATTCCTGTCTTCACAAATATGTTTGCATGCACGTTTAGAAAATATAGCGTTTCAACATGGGTTGTTTAAATACGATCTTTTAAGTTCGTGAATACTCCAGTTGTTTATACTGGTAAAAAAACATGATATTTCGAATTTCCACAGTCACCCAACGGCTATTGATAAATAGCACTCCAACAATTCATAAGGAAACTTGCAGTTTGGTGGCGTGGATTATGCAGTAAACACCTCGGGGAATGTAATGTTAGCTTCTATGTCTTTTCAGTTCAAAAAAGGTTAAAGAATTCATAAAAAAATTGAAGGGTCCTGATATTAAAGTTGAGGAAAATCAGTTGAATGACATATCCCTTACACATCTCAACTGTCAACATTTCTAATCAAATCACCGAGCCTGCTAGCTTCTTAAATGCTACAAGCAATATTTCCTGTAATAAACACCTTTACGTCTAATGAGAGGGCCTAAGGCACCTTGAAATGTATGAATTCATTATAAATGAAGAACATGATCTGCAGGGCAGAGTTGCCTGCTACTGGGCCTCTCAACCTAACAGAGCTCGGTTAGTTTCATGAAAAATGTTATACATTTTGTTTACAGTATTTTGCTGCTGTTTGAAGTATTGTGTGTTCCTGTAGTACATAAGACGGGGAGGCTTAATAGAGGAAAAATCAAGGAGGCAATCTTTCATTTTCCTTTTATGAAAAATTCAAAAGACTGAAAACTCACCCAGAGAAATTTGTCTGTCAACCATGCTGAGAGGTGGACGGGGCCAGTAAAAGCAATTTAGCGTGTGAGGTCCAAAATAGAAATGTTTTAGGAAGCCTTGTCATATGTTATTTCTTTATATTACAGCCATCGTGTTTGTATTTGCTACCCACATTCGACTCAGACGCATATATCAATCACATCACTGAACTTTGATTGTCTGGTGAGGAATTTGCTTACACAACCACGCATCAGAGAAATATGTTAACGAGCCTCTTAGTGTTTTCATGTAGGTCTGCACCATGTCTCTGGCATTTATCATTAAACAATAATCGGTGCTTGTCTACTCGTTGGACTCAAGTGAAAGCATGTTCAAATATCGTTCTTATCAATTTTATGGACTTTGCCAAGTTGTTATTTCAGATTTGGGGGTCATATCTAAAAAACGGAAAAATAATAAAAATAGCAAATGAGTTTACCGACAATGGGGCTGTTTGTCTAGTAGGGTATGTAGCAAACAGGTTTTATTCAAATGCATATTATCAAAAGCTTTGTTAGAACATAGCAACAATGAAGCAAGACGTTTTGCTTTACTGTTTGCTGCAAAACATCAACTAAAATGTAGTTTTTATGTTACACAAAAAAACATACACAAATATCATGCTTCATTCTCCCCTAGGGCAAGATAATACGTGTGGAGCCAAACCTGTTAAACTAGTTAGGACATGACGTCATACAAGTGCTGCCTGTAAATGTCAAACTGGTGAATAAAGCACTGCAGCCACTATTTCAAACCCCCACTTCGGACCGATTCTGAGCATCGAACATGCCAGAGTTAAGGCACGCCTTCAGTACATGCTCAAAAACACAGCAAGCATCTGACCTACGCATTATGACATCCCTTCATCAATGGGAAATGGAAAAACAGAATGTTATATGCCATGAAAATCTTGACCTTTTTTCTGATTGTACATTAATGAAATAGCATTATTGCTTAATTTTACGGCACTAGGATGCCCCAAGACTTGGTGGCCATAAATGGGCTGTTTTATTTTTTGCTGAAGATGCTGTTAGGATGCATGTGCAAAGCTTTAAATGTAAAGGGAAGTCCAAGCTTCAGAAATTCTATTAGCATGATGATTTGGTAATTTTTAGTGTTAGTGTTTCTGTCCTTTGTTGCAGCATTTTATACCACTTTTGAATTGGATTTAGTTTTGCCACATTTTACAGAACACTAGGCTACAGAGTATGTGGTGGAATTATGGGCAGCAAAAGATATTGTTACTTGTTTACATTAGCCTGCGGGCCTCTTCCCATATTGAACTGAGCCCCGTCATAGTGTGAAGATTTCTGTTATTTAGGGCAGTAGGCCACAGTTCTGAACCTCAGTACTTTTATTTAATTAAAACGTTATTCCTGCTTCCCCCAGTGAGTGTTCAGCATGCCAAGGTAATTAAAAATGTTCCCTCTCACTGTCATTCTTGTACCTGTACCACTTGCCCCCAGCAATCATCCCCAGCAAATTCTGAACATTTTAATAAAAGATGCTTTGATGAAACCTCACCCCCTTCCTCACCTCATAATTACTGTACAAACGTTCTTGATTCTCCCATTCATTATGTTTCCCATTTCAATACTGTTACAATAGAGAGTCCTTCAGGCAGCACAGGTAAGTCAGAACTGGATGCTTTATACAGTTACACCAAGTAGGCACATAAGATGACAAGACAAGTTTAGGAACAGAGAGGAAGCTCACAGGCTCCCACCAGCCAGGCTGCATGGTTTCAACTGCCTTAGGTGGAACACTCACACAATACAACATTCCAACTCATCCAACATTCTACACATGACATCGCTCAGTCACTGCCAACATTCAAACTCTGCACACACTCAAGTCGTCATAACACACTCAAGTCCAGTCATAACACTTCCTTCCCTTCACAACCAAAATACAGCAACATAACACACTTCCTCTCCATCATTCAAACAGACACAACCTGCACACCACCTCTACACACACTCCAGCTGAACCAACATCACAACCAGCCCAACGCAGGGATGAAACCGACCACAATGGCATACATAACTATACAGTGACTTACCTGGGCCAACCAAGACAATGTTCACAAGCCACCAAAGGAAAATACCAAGCGCCTTCTATTCATGGCTGCCACCCATGAATCATGAGGCTGCCACCCCGAAGCCCTAACCTTCCCACCAAGGGCAACCAAACCAACACTCCATACCTCCTGAAACACAGGGGGCACCTTTTACCCCTCGCTGCCACTGAGCAGTCTTAGGGCTGCCACCTCTAAGCACAACTGCCCAACACAGGCACTGATTTACAGGTGAGCCACTCAACGAGAACGTACCTAACACTCAAACAGAATCCAACACTGAGCATGGCCATCACTCTTCAAACAAAGAACCAGAACACCAAACAGAATGGATGAACACACAAAGAATGACTCCAGACACACCCAGCAGAGACGAAAGCATAAACTACAACACATAATGGCAAAACTGTACCACATCATCACCACCAGTGTGTCCAAAGACAACAAATGTACAGCAAACACAAAAATGCATGTTTGTTGGCCAACAAACATGCAACCAGCAACAAACAAATAGCTTCCCAGATGGCGTTAGAACAGGTTGCGTGCCACAGCTCAATACTCAGATGTACTAAGGACCAACAGCATAAGCGTGGGGATACCACACAGTGCTGCCAGCCAAAATGATGAAAACATATTACCAAAATATTGTCCAAGGAAAACCTCCACAAAATGGCACCTAGTGTCCAATAATACAGTCATGTTACCAACTACTAAACGTTTCTCACAAATACTGTGAACAATCTATGCCACAGCATTAAAAACACTGTGCTATGTAAATAATTATCTGAGTAAACAGGAAACTTCTTGTGAGAGATTGTCGGAAGCGACTGGCTCAGTGCTCTGTGCCTAGTGTGGCTTGACGATCCTTGACGTAATATGTGATATGAGTAAGGTCCTTTACTCGAAAGCCATTTGGAAGAGGAGGGTAGTTACGACTGCAGTTGGGTGAGCAGTGGTGGGCGGTGAAAGGTGGGCTGGCATGACTGCCCAGGATGACAGCCCTATACTACTGTGGACCGCTTACTGCATAGTAAATTGCTGCAATCGGCTGCAACGCTGTGACTGCTGGTGAACGCTGGTGTGTGGCAGCAGGGTGTCGTGGCACTCAGACCACAGAACACAGTCTTCAGTGTTGTACTGCAGGTATGCAAGTGGAGTAAAGTGGTATTGTGGTTGGCGGGACACGCCGGTCAGAGAAAGAACTATCCAAGAAGGTGAAAGCTCCTTTTTCGAATCTTGCACTTTTTGTTGGAGCCCTGTGTAACCTATTGTAGTGCACTATTTGGTATATTGCTGATCGATCGATGTAGGAGACTGCAGGGTTACCATTTCCTTCTTGGAAGCCTTTCATACACATGAATTCTGAAATTGTGATGGGGCGCGACCTGGAGAGTGGGGGAGAAACAACCCCTATCCCGTGTGTACAGCACAAAGAGACGCCTGCGAAAAACCCAGTGGTCACTAAAGCCATTACCAGCAATGAAAGTGATTATGAATTAGAAAACCTGCCTGAATTATTCACTCCCACCTCCTTGGAAGTACCGCACTGGTGCACCCTGGATATACAGGTTGAAATAACTGCTAAAAACACTTCCCCTTGCAACATGTTGGAGAATCTTTGGAACAGTGTTCCCTGACCTGCGGAAATGAAGGTTTAAACACAACAACTATAAAAAACAACAATATCTTGGCCCCTCACTCTCCTGAGGCTCAGAAAGACGTTGCCACAACTATTGCCATCACCACAGTTAGGACTTCTAGCCCTATACCTATGATGAGTGGGCTTAAACCTGATGAGAAGGAGTTGAGGGTGGTAAAGGCTCTGCATTCGAAACCGTCCACTTTTTGGACCCTAAAACAGCCTAACCCAAACAAACAGCTTCTTCCCACCTCATGTCCTTCGATCTGGAACCCGAGGTTTAACTCCAGTCCTTTCACATGCTAAACAGTCATTCTTTTATGCACGGCTAAAGCCACCAGGATTTTTACAAGGAAAAACTGGCTCACCCACTCTAACTTGCATCACCGCCTTAACTGAACACACAGATCTGGGAAGTGACATCCCAAATCAAGTGCATTGTCCCGGAATATAGGTCTTCAGGAGAGTCAAGATCACCATAACCAATTCTCTATGAAAGCAACCCAGGTCAGAGGCCTTTGGATACCATGACTGAAGGTACTGGCTTGCCCTGTGACTTACATCAGGGGTGGGTACCAGAGTTTGGACCAAAACATCTGTTAAATGATCCAATGGATAATGAAATGGAAAATGGAATTCAGGCATATGATTCAACTGGACACAAAGGAACACTTAAAAGCCCTGTAAAGCTGGAATCAGATTTTCCCCAAAACAGTTGGATAGGCAGGTCTACTCATGCCCCTAAACGTAGGTGGCTGACGTCCTGCACAGAAGACCTACACTCCACTAATGACAACTAGCTAACAGACGAGGACCTTTTATTGGATCTTGCGGCAGCACAAATAGAAGAGAAAGCAACAAACCCTCCCATCATAGACACAAATATGATCAAGGCTTTTTCCCTTGTAAAGGCCCCCTTCATGAAGTTATTTAAAGGGATGGCTGGTCAAATTAGGGACCAAAATACTCTTTTGGCAATGCTTCTCCTAAAACAATCTATATTGTAGGTTTCATCATGGCCTTAGGAAAATGAAGATAAAAGCCTTGAACGCATCACAGCTTTCCTGCAGAACATTCTGGAGCCCCTCATAAAAGAAAAGGAAAACAGAAGGGCCTCCTTGTCAATAAATCAGAGGTCGACTCCCCTGTACAACATGGCGAACAATGAAATACCCCTCCCGGGAAGAGCTGTGTGGCAAAGTGGTGTGGTAGGTAAATATGACAGCACAGCACTTAGCTGTAAGGGTATTTATTGTCCCAAGCTGCATAAGATGGTAACGTAGGAGAAACACTGGCAGCACCCCATCCGGCAGGTACACGGTTTCCAACTGCCACTATAAGAACACTTGCATGTCATTCTGCACGCCCAACACTCACCCAACATTCCAGGACCACACGAACACTCCACACCATAAGATTATAACACATCTCCATCTGACAAATTCCAACAGAAAACCACACTATACACAACCTGGCACATTACCCATGAACATGTGGCCATCACGCCTTGAAACAATGAACCACCCATTCCAACGAACACACACCAGCGATGACACAAAGGTCACCTTGATATCACAGCACCTGCCCAACCTAACCGTAACCACACGGAACTTAACTGCTGCCAAACGCTTACCGCCAACTGAAACATGGTGAAAAAGTTACGATGAACCAAATTCCCTGACTACTACGGGACCCCCAAGACACCTCACAACAAACTGCACTGCCACCACCAACACAGAAACTGCAAAAGTCAACCCATGCAAAGATCAATGCTACATGACGGAACCATTTACCCTTGACAACTGAAAATAAAAACGACGCACTACCACCTGCCCGAGCTTTGGCCTGCCACTCCAGAGTACAACCCCAGCTCCCATGAGCTACAACAAGCACAACACACACGGGTCCCGTCAACCATCACCCAACAATGAGGTGCTATGCGAAACCCCAGAAAGGTCCGCTACACCCACACACACACTCCAACGCTCAAACACCACTGCCACAGAACAACGCTACTGACACACACAGACCCTAACAAACCACTATCAAATCTATGACACCACGATATACTCATTGTGACACACCACTCACAAAACGTGGCCCCTAGCCACTGCCCACTGCATGAATTGCAGTATGAACCAGCCCCACAAAGCAACTCACAGGAACTGGCCGGACTCCTGCAAGATCACAGGGGAAACCCAGAAATCTCATAAAGCAACCCAGCCATCTATGACAAAAAACTGCTAACGTCCCGAACCTGGTAATGATAACCCAACGTTGCTGACCGCACAAACCCACCCGGCATCCACAAGATAAACACATCTAACAACAATGAATGCTAACGCATAGACCCACCCGGCCATCTACGCACCTAACATAGCTAACCCGAAACTGGAGTAATACCTGACCCAATATTCTGGACCACCTTACTGGTTCAACAACAACAGTTCAACTGGCGCTGTGCCAGATCCACAAGAATGAGCATACCTAGAACACCCACACAACAACACTGACCAACAACACCAAACCCACTCAGCGTTCAGTTCAATCACACCTCACTCACACATGATAACGGACATGCACCTCCACAACACGCACAGGCATCCAACAAACCTGGCGCGTCACAGACACAGACATAGCCCACCTCTACTTGCAAAACATGCAGTGGCCAAACAACCCTGCCCAAAGCAACATATTCCAGCATAGGTTTTTTTAAACCCTCAATGCCGCCTATGCGAGAAAACAACAATGCATGAAGAAACTTCACCACCTCCCTGGAGTCCCAGAAGTCCATGCAGCTGCTCCAGGAAGAAATAATAAATGGCAGTGACACAATTTGTCCAAAATGCCACTCTCTCGAGTCCACCACCCTCGAGTCCGACCACTCCCTCGATAGCGAAAACACAATCAGCAAAAAAAGATCCCACCACCTGAAGAGAAAAGCATCATTTGAAAAAAAATCCACCTGAAAAGAGAATATCATTTACAAATGCATAAACAGCTTCTAAACTTTAAATCAGGCTTTAAGCATAATTGAACACAATGGGCCACAACATAAACACTCATCCCCGCACACACAATCACAGGCCCGACAATTACCCAACAATTAAAAGAGGCCATAAGACGGAACTACAACACATACATACTGGCCTCACACGACAACTCCAAAGTCAGTCCTGCGCCAATGTGGTTTATCCTCATATAGAAATCATAAAGCTCATGATCGTAATCCTTCAGCGCTCGCAGAAGAGCCATACAACCTTAGCAGAACAATTTGTGAAGACACCCATCCTGATCACACACAGAGCACTGATGAAAACAATCCTTCTTCTCCGGACACATTGAAAAACCAGCATCACTGGAGGACTTCCTATTCAATAACACACCAACCTCAACTCTCCCGCCTTCCTCAACCCCCACACCACACTCTGCCGACCCCAATGAGGCTGCTCCAGGCACTGAGACACTCAATGAGGTTAGACCAGGCACTGAGACACTCCCCTCAATCCACTTCTGAAACGGCACTGTAAAGGATCTCAGAGCGACGCTGCGATCCAAATGCACACCTTGTACATTGAGCTCCAGCTGAACGCACATGCCCTGGCCCTTCTCCTCCATGGACTGCTGAACGTTGAACACTGCCCTAGGGCACGCGGGGCACTCCTCAGACGAACCAGGAGCAGTGCTCACCGTATCCAGCTCTGGACTGCTAACTTGGCCCAGCTCAAACGCCACCCAGGGCAAGGCACAGAGAGAGGACTGCACTACGCCTAGGTGCTGTGGGTACAGCCATGCTAATCGCTGGCACACACTTCCAGCCATGCACCAGTCAAATGGCACACGGAGAGTCGCTTCCTTGGAACCATGTTAAGTCCGGCACCAACACAGCGCGAATCTGACCACAACGCCAGGCACACACACTTCCAGCAACTGAAATCCTTGACTAGCAGCGACGTCTTAGATGCCGGCACCCCGAGTCCGGGCACACGGACTGGGCTACAGTACGTGAGGTGCGTTACTCTCTAGACCACCTCCGATCTGGCACTGGACCCCGGGATGCCTCTGTTGCTGCCCCAGCTACCGATGAAATGGATCAGGTTACAACCAACCCCTTGGACCATCTGCCACCTGGTCCGACTGGCTGTCCCCCCGCCGGGTGGGATGATGAACCTGGAGGGCAGTGTCCTTGTCTGTTCCGCTGCCCCCTCTGCGGCAGCACAAATCATTCTCGCCAGTGTGGAAAAGTGGTCTGGTAGGTAAATATGACAGCACAGCACTAACGCTTTAAGGGTATTTATTGTCACAAGCTGCATAAGGTGGTAACATAGGAGAAACACTGTTAGCACCCCACTTGGCAGTTACATAGTTTCCAACTGCCACAATAAGAACATTCACATGTCACCCCGCACGCCAAACACTCACCCAACATTCCAGGACCGCACAAACACTCTGCACCATAAGATTATAGCAAACTGCTAATGAACTGCAAAGCTTGAAAGTTCCCTCAATTAATCCAAAGGCGGATGAAGCAAACATTTTCAAACCACCTAATAAACAACCCAAATTTAACGTGGCCTCAAATAACACCACTATAAAGCCCAAACTGTCAGAAAATGGCTCAATTACATCTGCTCAGCGAAATGACACCAGTTCCATAATTCTTGTATTGGAACCTGAGAGGGCACCATTCCCTAAGCCTGTACTTTATTCCCTGGCCTCCAGACCCTATGGAATCTTTAGTAAAATGATGGACCCTATTCCTAAAATAGGTGAAAACAGTGGCTCTAAACCTCCAGGAAATCGTACTTTAAGGAAAGAGTCACAGTTACTGCCAAAGGCAACAGTGGAGTCTTAATTTCTTCAACAAAGACAAATAATAGAAATAGTGAAGAACTTTAGGGCCTCTTACCCCATTTTAAATCACACATGTGCTATGAAAAAAGATGAAAAGTGACAATGCGGAGTGTAATTTCTTCTTGTGATTCAATGGATGAATCGAATGAAAGTACGCTCCTTGGGGGCATCTCCCAAAGTCCTCCAACTAAAAATCAGTCCATGGGGCTAAAGATAGACAGTGATAAGTCACCATCTAAGGATACATCCTTTGGCTTTGACAAGCTTCTGAATCTTACATACTCGGACGATTGGGACACGGTCTTTTCCACAAATGGTCGGCTGGAGGACACATTGGTAGAGCGTATGGTTGTTCTAAGAACAAGCCACCATGCGCCCTGCCAGCTGATCTTGGTGACAGACACAGAAAGTAGCGACAAGTGTGTGGCTGCTCCTGAGAGGCGGGGGATGGGTAAATAGCCTGGTTTTGTGGCGCTGCAACGTTTTGAGGTTTCTGCACAGTGTTCCGGCTCTAACCTAGATCTGCTCCAAGGACATTGATTTGATCAAATTTCCCGACAAACAAAAGAAAGACAAAGTGATTCTGCATCTCAATTCTGGTGAAATAAAAAGTCTACTTATAAGAAAAAATTGCCAACTGACCGTTAGGGGAATTTCACTAAGAGACACAGATAGACACACATTGTAAATTGCAGACAAGCCAAAAGAATCAAGAAGACACTTGTTGAAAGGCTTCAACCCGCAGTAGAGCATATCCTCTAAGGGAAACCGAAATGACGCATTGCCAGTGTGAAAGACCTTGCGGATAGTTGTAGATAATTCTAACAGAAAGAACATTGGTAAAATGCAAAAATGCACTGAATCAAAAGAACATGAACACAGATGGGACTGGCTCGCGAGTGCCTTAGCACAAAAAATTCTAACACCCAGAGAACGGGGGAAACAAGCCTCTAAAAGACAGCACCCACATTTGCTGGAACAGTAGGGGCTTCCGACATTTATTCGGAGAAGGAAACATGCAATTTGAGACTGCTAACCTGGTTTGTCTGCAGGAAACTTGGTTAAGGAAAAGACCTGTACTCAAGGGCTTTGCTTCACAGCTAAACACAGCTAGGGCCAGAGGGTTCTACTTATGGCTGACTTATTGTTTCTACTGAAGAATGACTGTCACTTAAAGATAACCTTTGTGAAAAATGTGTCTCCATTAATTCAAATTGTTCTGCTTGACAGCAACATACCAGATGGTAGGAGAAAAGGAGGTTGGTTAATTTGCAACCTCTCTTAGAACACCAATTTGGAGATGGCCAAGAAATGTACAGATCAAGTAATTAATTAAATTGACGATGCAAGAGTCACAAGGCCGGACCTAAAAATAATACTTTGTGGGGACCTCAAAATTCAAATTTTCAGTAGGGAGTCACTCTTGCTGAAAACCCTTACACAGAGCACAGACAAAGCTACCTTACGTGGTTGGAATTGGCAAAAGGAACTCAGTCCAAGAAACATTGTGATCCTAAATAGTTTTACAACTGGAGACAACCTGCCTACTGAAATGTGGAAGAGCGGCCTTAAGAGGCAGATCCTTGATTCGTTTTTTGTTTCCGAAAACTACAAGCCATTTATAAAGTCCTATGTAGTGGAACCCACAGGTATGAGCGACCACAACCTCCTGAGGCTGTGAATGGAAGGGCCTCTTTATAAAGACACACAAAGTAGGCCAAGTGACTTAACAGTCCTCCCAGGCAGAGATGAATTGAAACTAACGACTAAAAAAATGATTGCCATGAGAGAGGATTTTGATGTGTCTCCTTCAAGGGCAGATTTCAACTACCAATACTTTCTGTGCCTATAAGCAGAAAAACAAAACATGAGTATGAAGCTTGGTTTTCAACATCAACATACATTTGATCTTTCAGTTTTTGAAAAACAGCTGAACACACTAAAAAGAGCATGGTGGAAAACGCCTTCTCAGAATACTTTGGAGACCTCAAAAAAGGCAAACAAGTTACAAAAACTGGCTGAAAACACACAAGTATTTAATAACCCAGAAGGACGCCAACTAAATGCTTCAGATAATATCCACTAAGATCTTGGGCGAGATGTGGAAGATGCTCAATACCTTGGAAACACCCCAACAATCTTTACAAGCAAATCCTATCCCAGTAGGAGACTGGATCACTTACTTTGGTGACCTCTTCTCCAGCAAAACAACAGCTAGTACTGACAACTGCTGCTTGGAAAATTATTCCAGGATCTTTGAAACCAGTAGGGACAACATCTTGGAATTGATCAAATCTTCAAGTTCCTCTAGAACAGGTGGCCCTGACGACCTAACAAACATGCAAACATAACCCTGAAGAAAAATCCAGAAGAATGGGCTTCCTTCATGTTTGACTTGTTCAAAATAATAAAATCAGGGAGGAAAATACCTGCCTCTTGGAGGTCTTCTATTATAGTCCACATCTTCAAGAGGGTGATAGGTTGTTACCAGGGAACTATAGACCTATTGCCCTTCTTGATGTAATGGGCAAAATATTTGCTGCCCCGGTCTTGAAGCACTTGACCACCTGGCTCAGGGAAACTAAACATCAAGATCCATAGCAGTCAGGCTTTGAAAAAGGTGTCGGAACATCGTTGAACTTGTTTCTCATAAATCTGTTGAAATTACGATCAACACAGAAGAACATGACAAAATTGTACTTGGCATCAGTTGACCTATCAAGGGCTTTTGATTCTATAAATCATCAAACTCTGTGGTATAAACTAGATGCTTGAGGCTGTCCCAGTGCAGTCCACATAAGACTCAATAAAGTGGGCGATTTAACTGACGCCATTACCAATATTGGCCATAAACAAGGTTATCATTTAGCACCTGCAATCTTTCATTTATACATCGCTGACATGGAAAATTAATTTACAGACACCAGATCTTTTCCACCTAAAATCACTGGTATACAGGACAATTGACTGTTATACGCAGACACCTAGTGGGCTGCAGCGTCAGTTAGACACACTGGCTAAAGACCTGGCGACTAATGATCTAAGGATGAACCCTATGAAGTCAAGTGTCCTGATCTTTGGGAGGAGAAGCGGGTTGTAGGTGAAAGGCTGTAGCTGTTTTTTTGAAGGAGCAAAAATACTGGTGATAAGCCAAATGACCTACTTGGGAATATCAATAAACAATAGCTGAGCAGATGACATTGAGATGTTGAGCTAAGAAGGAAAATTAAATGTCTGGCAGCATAAGCCAAGATTATTAAAAAATGGTTCTGCAAATTTTCACTTGTTCCTGTCCTCACTTTCTACCTCACAAAGGTAATTCCCATACTGACTTACAGATCTGAAAATTCTCTATCACTGTCTTGGAAAATATGGCCTGTCCTTGAAGGCCTATTTTGGCGATACTTATCTCTACCTTAATCCATGCCAGTTGTAATCATCAGAAGAGAGCTTGGTTTGACATCTTTATACATACAAACAGTTGGGAAGAGCCTTTCATTCTATCGAAAATATCTGGCACCGCAAATGGAAGGAGGATTCACTTTATTGAACTAAGCTATTTGGCAGAAAGCAATCGCTTCCTGCAAGACTGGTGCTCCAAGTGTACTGGAATTCTAAACAGTCTTGGGCAAAAGAATACGCTATCAATAGACAATCCTGGGAATGTCAAGAAGGCTCTCCTTGACCAAGACTGGATTGACCCACTGGATGCAACAACTAAGTACAAGTTGTACAGGCAATATTGCACAAACAATAAAAAACAAGGAACAACTTCACCTTACCTCCAAAAATTCCCTTCAGGCACTGCTCGACCTCAACTTCTGAGAATACGTTTCAACTTGTTCCAGACTAAGGAGCGGCTTGAGGCCAGGAAAGCAGGGATTATCGCTGTAGACTTAGTTCTCATTTGGAGGAATCTCTTTACCACCTCATCAAGAATTGCCCTAGAATGAAGGACGTAAGATCAAGCTTGATGAGGAAATTTTACTCTGAACATAGCACACTAACTTAGTCAGAAATCTGGTCCGAGCTGATACAAGGGACTAGAATCTCTGGGACTTTTGCTCTGTTAGAATTTGTTAAGATTATATTAGCGAAATTTGAAGCGAAAACATGCACTCAAATGTTTGAAGAAACTCCTGCACATTGATTTTGTTTTATTTTTTAAATCTATATATTATATTTTTATTCTGTGTTTCTCTTGTTTTCTGTAACTTTGCTGTTCTTAAACATATCTGAAAGGTTTTAATAAAAAACTGTATGCTACTAAATAAATTAAAAAAAATACAAGAAAACCACTCAGCACCCAGCCAGCATAAACAGCCTTCTTACCACTGGGCAAGTAAAACTCAGACCCTTGACCACAAACAATAACTTGCCCACCAATGACATTTGCTATTACACATTTGACCACTACAATAACCTGCCCATCAGGCACAATTTCTTAAACACTCTAGCATGACTGCACCTTCACACACAGATGCATGTCCTCACCATTGCTACAGTTCACACCAATCAGATGATGCAATAGTGTTCAAAAGCTCACTAGCATGACTATACCCTTTCACACACAGGCATATGCCATCACACTCACTGTGGTACACACCCATCAGGCAAGACACAGTGTTCTAAAAGCACAGTAACCTCACTGTGCAAATACTCACGCAGACATATGTCATCACACTCAAATACCATTAGATAATACACATTATCTCAGCAGGCCTTCATTACACATACAATGGTGCTGATCAATTAAAAGTACAATGCAATGGGGCTCTCTCCTTAGAATATACTAAATGGCATAAAATTTGGAATATCATCAACGAATCCTTGAAGTGACCTGAAAATCCTCAAAATCATTATGCTAACTACAAATCAAACACACCACATTACAGAAAAAACAGGAACAAATTCCTTGTAAGTCCAGTCCCAAAGACTATGCTTCTAAGAGTCCATGCTGTGGTATGTGTAAATAAAGTCCAGTCCTGCAAATCCTCTAAATTGTTATACTGTAATATTAACATGTTACACTTGCTAACTAACCTACTCACAAGGCATCCTCTACCACACACACTTGTGATAACTGAACACTTTCATCCACAGAAACACTGCCAATCCACAATACATACATTCACCAAACTGATGCAATACAGTTGCTTCATGTTTCACACACAGAAACGATGGCAGCCAACACACTGTAAATGTCACCAAACCAGCGCCGTAAAACATGCTTCAGGTTGCAGATAACATTTTCACTTTGCTTAAACAAAAAATGGAAAACATGGATGAAAGTACATGTGAAATGTCTTGAATCCCAAAAACAGCTTAGCATCCATAAAAAGTATTAGAATTTCTTATCAAAAGCCCAGGCTGCCATTTGCAAGGCTATACATGGGATGTTATTGCCATGCAACATACAGCATGGAAATTCAGCCATATGTAAGGATATATGGGGTTTTATTGTCATGCAACATGCAGCATGGAAATATAGCCAGGCCCAGTGTTTGAAACTGCAGGCATTAATTCAGTAACAGCCAGCAGGCAAAGTTGTCAGAACACATTAAAAAAAACATTTTAGCACAGTGTGCTGCCATTTCAAAATAAAGAGGTGCACAGTTTTATAAATTGGATGTTTTCATGTGTGCAAAACTGCATTACATAACTGATTAATCTTGCACTAACTACATTACTAATATATTAATTGCAATCCATAACATTATAATGCAGTTTTTTGGACACAATGAAATGCATTCTATGTTTTTTTACGTGCAGAGTTTGAAAATCATATTTGCATGAAGGGATGCACACTCAGTTTATGCAAGCGTTTTATTTTTCTCTTGTGGAGAGCAGAAATATGCACCAGAAGGATATGAAAACAAAAACAGTTGCTTTGCAAATTAAATCTTCATTGTCTTGAAAAACGAAGGCTGGTGCAGGACACATTCTTGTTGTTCTGATTGGTAAGGATTGTAGGTGGATAAGCCACATCAACAGAGGGCTTACTTAGAGTCTTCTTAAGGAAGGAACAGGAGGAAGGCAGGCAGTTTGGGCTGGGACAAAGAGACGGACGGTGCCACATCTGATGAACTCCATGTGGGTTGAGCGCTGCCTACGAACCTAATCAGCTGGCAGCTCCCCACATATACGAAGGAGGTGAGCACTGGGTCTGCAAGAACAGAGAGGTCATATAGGGACTTCAGATTTCACCGACCTTGGTGAGTTAGTGCCAAGTGAGGAAAAAAATAGAATGATGAATGTATGCTGATACAATTTATTGGCAGTGCAGGGAGTTAAAAGAGGAGAATACTGCTTGTTTATTTCTATATAAAGTGATAAAAACTAAATTTGTGTTTTGCAATATGCCTGTTTTCTTTCTGTTTTCTTTTATATTTTGCAGGTGATGCTGTAATAATCATGTGGTAAGATGTATTACTGTTTATAATTGTCATTTAATACAGAGTGTAACAAAACAAAGGCTGAGACTTTGGTGTCATTCATGCATCTGTGAATCATTTCTATATAAGGGAATCACAGGGGTTTGATGTTTATGCCAGAGTGGTAAAACATTTACCAATTTACAATTCTAGCTAAAATAGAAAACAAGGGAAAGATGTCATCAGTGATGTCATCAATGACATTTGTTATGTCATCTTTGATGTTCTGGGTGTTAGTGTTAGCAGTGCACGTTGGCGCGAGTTATGGTTGGTTATCTTACCATAACTGCCGAATTTCAGGGGTTTTTCGGTTTTACTTTGAACCATAACATCCCTTTAACAACGTTTTTTTACTGAATTTGATAGGTGTTTAGTACCGCAACTTAACCATAACATCCCATTTAACAAAGTTTTTTCACTGAATTTCATAGGTTTTTAGTAGCGCAACTTAACCATAACGTCCCTTTAACAACGTTTTTTTACTGAATTTCATAGGTTTTTTAGTAGCGCAACTTAACCATAACGTCCCTTTAACAATTTTTTTTTAACTGAATGTCATAGTTTTTTAGTAGCACAATTTAACAATAATAACTTTGACTTTATGTACATGTAATATGGAACATACTGAACCCTTTCTATTGAATTTGACGGTCCGCGGACATGTCCCGACAACAGTACCAGCACCTAAAAACTCTGGGGGGGTATGTGTAATTGTTATATCATAACATAGGAACATTTAACAAATTCACAAAGCAGCACACATACAAAGTAGATGTAGTAATACTTAAGAAATGTAACCCATATATGTAACACACTAACCATTCATTTAAATACAATATGTTCTAAAATGGAATATACCAAAAGAAGATAAAGTAGCTTCCAACATAATTACCTCACAGACACTCCACAACTAACAGCAAGACCAGACGTATAGACTACTGATTACATATCTTACCAGAAATAGTAAGTGCACTTCATTTTACTCATATATTTATAAACTTTCTATAGTAGAAAAAAAACATATTACTTCTTTGTTTTCTCACAGAAATGTGTAGTACTCTGGACTGGCTAGAGGACCATTTCCCACGAGACAAAATGTTAGAAGATAGTCTACCTAATGATACACACTTTACTATGTAAACCAATTAATAAATATTATTTTGTATACATTCAACATATACACCTTTTTTACAGACCCTACAAAAATTGCAACTTCCAAAGAAAAAGAAGCGGTGGATAACACTCTTGAACACATTACCCACAAAATAGACCAACTTATGGCAAATTTTACGCATTTAAAGACCTTTGTGGAAGATCACCTAAAACCACCAACAACATACCATTGTCCCACTTGTACTTGTCCCCCCTCACCATATCCCATTCATTTAACCCCAAACTCTCTCCTTGGACCACAACATTTTGATGAGATTTCCATCCCTTCATCACCTGATCCCACTTATATTGAAAACCCTAATTCTCCTGTTTTTGTTTCCGTTTCTGCCCCACCTTCTCAGTCATAAATTGTTTATATATATTAAATAAAGTTACTTTTTTATATTGTGTTGTACTTTCAGTTCTTTGTGGTAAAACCAATTTAGGTGTCCACGGACAGCGCAGTTTTTCGGAAATGTTCGTAAATATATGAAAATGTAAGTGTCCTGAGGACACTATATCTGTCCGTAATGTTCTCATGCAAGTTGAAAATGTTCTAAGAACACTCGTAGTGTCCTGAAATGTTCATAAATAAACGAAAATGGAGGTGTCCTTAAGAACACTATGCCTGTTCGTAGTGTTCGCTAGCAAGTTGAAACTGTTCTAAGAACACTCGTGGTGTCCTGAATTGTTTGTAAATAAACGAAAATGGAGGTGTGCTTGAGACGCTATGTCTGTCTGTATTGTGCACAAGTAAATTAAACTGTGCTAAGAACAAACAGCTGTCCGTAACTGTTCGTTTTACGTGTGACAAACATTTAATTAGTTCAGGACCTGAACACTGTCCGTAGAACATCAACACGCATGCGCAAAACAATGTCCGTACATTGGGTGTCCTGCGGACGGCTGCTACCTTAGCGAACATGCTCATGAAACAATCATGTGACCGCGCTGATCGCGTGTTCTGAATGAGGACACTGTTCGTGTCCCCAAACACTTTAAAAAGTACATTTCCAAGTAATCAACAATATTTTTCATTAAAAACTCAACATACCACAAATCCCACATACTAATCCTAAATTTCCACACAGTTTCTGTGACTTTTTGAACCTTTTTTGGTGTTCGATCTGTCTTGCGGATGGCGCGCATGACCGCGAACCGCGCACAAGCACCCCTATAAAAGACCACGCCCTAGAGCTCATTCTCATTGTGTTTCTGGCTATTCTACAGAGCACAGAGATTTTTGCTGCAACCTGCAGATTTCGGTCTTCAACCTGATGGCTTCTGTGGCTCCACTGCTGCCACCTGGTGCTGCATCTGCCTCAGCACCACCCCCACCCCCTCTACCACCACCACCTTCCCAAGGGCCTGAAGAGGGGAACAGGAGTGAGGATGCAGAGGAGGAAGAAGAGGATGACGAGAATGAGGTAGAGGAAAACCCTACTACCCGCCCTTGGCGTGATTCTTGGGTGTGGCGGTTGTTTACCGTTCATGGGAATGGTCCTAAGGCTCGTGCGAACTGTGTCACCTGCAATGAGTGCAAAATGGTACTCAGTCGCGGGAGGCATGGTTCCTATAGCTTTGGGACTATGACCGTGAAGCGACACCTGAACTCATTCCACACTTGGGCCATTCGCAAAGTTGTACCTTGCGAGGAGCGTAGTAGGTTGATTGCCTCTACTTCATCCTCCATTTCTGATCCTGTCACCACAAGGAACACCTCTCTGGGACAGCTTCTTCCTCAAGCTGCCTCACAGGCCATACAGAATTCTGATGACCCTTACCTTTCGAGGGTTACAGTTGTATGTATGTACTGTGACACAGTACTCTGCAGGGGGGAGCGAATTTGCAGTGCTTTTGAGACTATTGTCTCATAGCATGAGAAGACCTGCTCACTACCCAAATAAAACCCACTCTACATCTTCCTCTCTCAGCTCGCCTTTTCTTATCCCTGTGGTTGGTGTGTCCCCCTTTACACTCCTTTCCCCTCCTCTCCTAGTGTGTCAATTGTGTAAAAAACCAAAAGAAAATACAAAATAACAAAAATTTTAAAAAAAACAAGGGTCTTTTCAGAGCCGCCTTTCACAGTTAAAAAACAGAAGTAAAGATAAATAACGCAGGGCCCTTTCTATTTCTTGAAAGTCCGCGGACAGTTTGTGAACATAAAAAAAAATTGGGATGCTACCCTATTGTAACCATTGCATTTTTCTCTGGGAGGAAGTGGTGGCTCTGAAAAGAGCCTTTGGGAGGTGTTTGTATGTCAAATATCATAAATACTTAACACCTACTTCGAAATGCATGCTGCATTTCTAAAAAAGGTTGCAATGCATTTTGTACATTTCTCAGAAAAAACTGATTGCCAGCATAGGTAAGATGGACACCATCTCTGCGAAAAATGAATGTATTATGAAACATCATGTTTTCATTGTGAAAAGAGGAATGCCAAAATCTCTTAGGAAGGCATAAACAGCTTTATTGACATTACGCCTTGCTTTCTCCATTTGTGGACCACATGAGAAAGAACAAAGCCACATTTGTCTCTGCGCAATCCGTGAAAAAATTACTTTGGAGTTTGGAAACATGTTCATGATCTTCTGAAGTCCTTCTTTCATTGCAAATTGCAAAGAAATTCCAGACACATGTCCTAAACTGTTCCCTCACAATGAATTACAATTATGTCTGGATGTTCCTCTATCTTCAAAGTTGCACAGAGAGGTAGCAAGTCCAGCCACTTCATTCCACGGACTCCATGCCAGTGCGCTTCCACATGTGGGAATCCAAGATCTATAGATACTCCACAGCTTTCTGCATGCACCTTCAACCAATGTATCCACGAGTCTCCCAACATCCACACAATATGTTTTTTAAAACACTCAGCCATAGCTATCTGTTCTTCTCTCATCAAAAACAATATCTGAGAAAACCTCTCCTAGCACAACACACTCACTAAACTTTACTGACCAATCCCTTGCTACATTCAATCTCATTTGCATGCCTCCCCACCCCAAATTCCCCAGACGTAATACACAGTGTCCTAGAACTAACGCCATGTCCGCAAACATATTGTAACATGGACAGCCCTTCTACCATTTCCACTTCACTCTCTGTGCCATTCCCTCATTGGGTGTAGCTAAGAAATCACATGACCATCCACCAATCAAATCCAAAACCTCTACATGTAACTGCATCATCATAGATCAGCACTGCAAATGTACAGTGAATCTCTCGGACTACAAGTCTCATACCATTGGCAAGCACGATCTATGAGAAATACTAGACAAGTTTCCAAGATTTGTACTTGCAGCTTCGTCCATATCCATATACATGAACACAAAACTACAGGTATGCATATTTTCTATACAGTACATGAACACATTTTCTAACCGACTTTTACCTTGTATAATCTGTAAAATGAATCTACGATCATTTTTTCATTCTCCTAAAATGTACTGTGACTTACAAACCTTTATACCGTTTAATATCTTCGTACACACACACATGCAAATAATGTTAAACTAACATTTTTGAAATAAAATATATAGACTACATATGATCAAACAAAATTACATGCACACTCTATCATCAAATCTCAAAGAATAATATTTGTACAAACACATACTTGGTTTTAATTTTTTTAGTTTATATAATTACTTACATTTATATAGGACAAGCAGGCTATGACATTGACTCCCTCTTACATGGAAAAGCAGGCTATCACATGGACTCACTATTACGTGGAAAAGCTTAGTTACAGGAATAGTGGTATAAAGTGGTACATTATGATTTTGACAAGCCATAGTAAAGATATTTTCTTTCCTACAGTTAGTCATAAGATGGTTTTAATGGTTTTGAAGAAGGCGCTGAGCATTTCAATTTAAAAAATCTATGTCTAAATTAAAAACAGTGCTATATACAAACCGAATTACTAATTGTTTTCTTTTACAATTGCAGTGAAGACGATTCTCCTGAAAATAAGCAGCCGAATTTGAATTACAAAGAACAACTAAGAAGCAAACTGCTCATTTTAGAAAAAAAGTAAGTAGATTGTTACCATAATATTTGAATCATTACTCAAACACACTCTAATGTTAATTCATGCTACTTCTGTGCCTAAAAATAGAGATTCTGCACCATTCTGACCAAAAATCCTCCCGTCTTAAACAGTGATTTACTGATAGAATGGCCCACCCACAAATTCCTATTTTATGCCACACAAATTACCCAACTCAGCCAGTAGAATTTAGATGTTGTAGAAGAAACCACTGTTATAATTGTATAGCTTTAGATATACTATTTATACTTCTCCACACCACTGGCTTACTTTTTTCTGTCATCTGAACCCCAGTTTATTAACACATTAATTCAAGAATACCCATCCCTACTAGTTATACTTCCCAATACACAATCACACACCATTACATACATCTTTATCATCTCACTCAAACACTCATGCACACAACACACATGCATTGCAGAACACCCCAACCCATACCTTCTGTATTTTTTTCAACAGACCCTAAATCATGCCTACCAAAAAGCAACTCCGTAGAAAGGAACGCAGAAGAAGAGCAAATGAAAAGAGAACTCTCCAACATAAACATCCATCTACAGCAGAATTTGTAAAAAAAAGTTGAAACACAACAGCTAATACAGTCATATAGTGAAACAGAAGAAGTTTCTAGTACAAAAACTTTGCCTCCTCTATCAAAAAGTAAAACAACCCAAAAAACAATTAACAGAAAATCAACTATCACTACAAATAAAACTTCTTCTATAAATCTTGATATAGTGCAAAGTAAGCATACCAAGAAAAGTATTTTAGCCAAAATGTTCCATCACAAAGTCCTTCAAAATCTTATAAAAACAGGAGAGAGACCGGGTTCAACACTTCAAACCTATCGTAGGAAAGTAATCTTAGAAGCGTTGATAGACAGTGCACTTCTTCTCAAAAGAAAGTTATTTATTTTAGTGTTAAACGGAATGAAACCACTAACAAAACTAATAACTGAATTACAAAAAAGACTTCTCAATAAACGAAATGTCAACAGAAATAACTTCTTAAATATCTGTGGAGGTGAATGGCGTCACATTACAAGCACAGAACCATACTTTAACGAAGAAGCCTACAAACAAAAGCAAACAAATCCAATTGCCATAAATAGCAGTGGTCGAGGTTATGAAAAAGTTAATAATACCATAATGGAACAAGAAGTACTCCTTACCAAAATATGCCCTGAAAACGTAGATTTACCCCTCCATTCAACTGAATCAGAACATCTAGTGCACAAATGGCCATGCACGTCAATGTGTAACATTCCCAAAAAAATGTACAAGTCTTTACGCCAATTCCTCAATCAATATGTGAAAAGCAAAGACAAAATCAAAATTAAACTACTGCAAAATATGGATGCTTGTCCAGTTCGCAAGTACACAGGAGTACAAGGACATTCATTGGCCTGCATTACAGGACCTACTTGCAAAACACCCTTCCATGATATCAAAAGAATATCAACACATCATGCACGTATAAGAAATCTAGTTTATAAACTGTACTATGCTAAAAGTCCTGCTTTAGCACTAGCCAATTTAAATAACATTCTTCTACATGGTACAGCAAAAGACCTACTAGGAGAAATCGACTATATCCAGACAAAATATTTCAGAAGTGAAACCCACTTACAATATGAATTAGCTGTAAACCAACTTCGAAACAAATCTGCACATGGCAACCTTTCACTACACACATACAAAAAAGAAATACTAAAATTTAAAAGTACTTCAGCTGAAGTACCACACCACGTGTGTGTATGTTGCCACAGAACGTTTTATAAAAGTATCACAAAAACTCTAGACCTATCATACAAAATAGAAGACAATGAAGATTCTAAATGGTTTGAATTAGCACTCTACCTTATAGCAGAAAACAAATACGAAATAACTGACCCCACAATACTTTGCAGTTACTGCACTACAAAACTTGACAACAACCAAACTCCTTCACGTGCTATCACAAATAACTTGGAATTATATCCACTACCAAAACCCCTTCAACAACTTAATTTATATGAGAGCATCATAATTCAAACAGTGCACCCATTTCAAGCAATAATACGCCTTCAACCAAAAACTGCAAAATTACCTTCCTCTGAATTAGTAAAAGGTATTCATGGAAAAGTAGTGTATTTACCATTAGATCTAAAAGAAAATGTACACACTATAGGAGTGCAACATCCAATGCAGAAATCTTTAATTATCTTGGTAAATGGAGTACCTACAAAAGACAAAAAAATGTGGCAACAACTGTTAGATTTACATAAAGTTAGAGAAGCCCTGCAATATCTTAAAGAGAATAATGAATATTACAAAGAAATTAATATTGAAGAAAACTTGAAAGATACAAGTGAAATAATTCAAGAGACACAAGAAGCTGGTCAATTTGAGCTCCTAGATCCTGCAACAATATCAAACACTTTAGACTATTATACAATTCATCCATTGCACTCTAATGTCACCATAGAAGATGCACTGGAAACGTACCAAATGCGTCAAACAAAAGGATCACCTATCAGCATATGGGAAAAAAGTATAGAAGCACGTGCTTTTCCTCTACTCTTTTCTACTGGCAAAGGAGGAAGATACGATGATAGACCTATTCAAATATCAGCATCAGAATATCGCTCATTACGAATGTATTCTGAAGATCCCAGATTTCGACAAAATGTGCAATACATATTCCACCTACTCTTTGAAAGTGAACTAGCAACTTTATGTTACGGAGTTGCACACATATTAAAATCAGGATCACACTTTCGAAATATGACAGCTACACAATTATTACAAAAATTTCAACAATAAGATGAGGTTTTACAAGCAAATCTTACAAATCTATTAGCAAATATGCGTGGTACTAAAGTGTACTGGTTTCGACGTCATGGAGATGTACGTCGTATGATCAGAAACCTTGGCCCACCCACTTGGTTTGTTACATTAAGTTGTGCAGAATATGCATGGGAAGATTTACATGCTTTCCTGCGCATATCAAACAAAAACAAAACAAACATAGATATACTAACACCTGGAGAACTTTGTTCACAGGATCCTGTTAATGTTTCAAGATATTTTCACCATCGCTTCATTGCTATGCTACATTTTATTTGTAACAAAACTGTTCCTCCCCTTGGAGAAGTGCAACACTTCTTTTTGGAGAAAACAATACCAAGCCAGAGGAGCACCACATGTCCACATGCTTTTATGGATTAAAGATGCTCCTAAATTTGGTCAAGACAGTGATGCCAGTGTTTTACAGTTTATTGAAAAATATGTCACTTGTGAAATTCCATTGGAAGCAACAAATAGTGATCTTCATGTACAAATTTTACAATTTCAAAGACACAAATGTGGAAAATATTGTGGTCGCAAATACAAAAACAAAGGTAAATACTACACCAAATGCCGATTTGGTTTCCCTAGACCTCATGTCTTCAGTTAGACGTAGTTTTAAAGGTAAGTCACCTAAAAATACATATTGCATAAAAAGAAAAGAAGAAGAAAAATATATCAATGATTACAATGCAATCATTGCCCACTTATGGAAAGCAAACATAGACGTGCAATACATTGCAGACAATTCTACTGCAGTTGCACAATATGTCACAGCATACTTAACCAAATCAGAAAAGACAGAGCACCAAGACCTCTGGAATGACCTGTCATCAGGTAAAACAGTGTCTCAGAAATTATACAGCTTGGGCATAAAAATGGTGTCCCATAGAGAATGTGGATCCTATGCAGCAGCTGATCGATTAACTAGTACTGCATTGTATGGTAAATCTGCAAATATAGTATGGCTAAGTCTTGGTCCAGCTAAATCTAAAAAAAGAGTTCTAAAATCATACGAAGATATAGAAACAATAGCCAAACAAGATCCCAACAGCCAAGACATTTTAAAAAACAATTTATTGGACACATACTACCCAAACAGGAGTACCACTTTGGAAACCATAAGCCTATACCACATAGCCCAAAACTACACATACAAAAATAATATAAAACCTGATGAACAAAACCGTAAATACAAAGTGACAAACTGTGAAGGCAGCTTAGTAAAACTCACCAAACCAAATTTAATTAATCATATCAAATTGTCATTAAAGACTCCTCAACATAAAGAAGTATATTACATGTCCCTGCTACACCTCTTTAAACCATGGAGAAAAGAAGAGGAAATACTAGATAACTATGACTCATATGAAGATGCTTTCAAAGCAAATGAAAGCAGTATAACTGATGTAAACTTTGCACAGTACAAAACCATGTTGCACAATGAACACCAACACGAAGAAGAACTCCAGGCCCAACTAGATAAGGACACTCCTGACAGTAGTCAACCTTCTATCACAGGAAGCCAAGAACCACTGTGAGACCCACTAATAACAAATGAGGCAGAAATAGCTATGATAGAAGTAGAACACACCATGTGTCAGTATGAAGAAAAAGAAGACTTAACTATACTACAATCAAAGCTGAACAATGAGCAACGTAGCATTTTTCAAGAAGTAACAAAAGAAATTGCACATGGTGTACAACATGAAAACAAAGAATGCACCTGTCAAAATTACAAACCTATACTATTGTATGTCAGTGGTGAAGCTGGTTCTGGCAAAACATTCCTAATCAAAATCATCAGTAAGTTCCTTCAACAATTGACAAACAACAAACTGTCAGCTGTTGTCACTGCCCCCACAGGTTTAGCTGCCTACAACATAGGTGGTGTCACTTTACACCGATTACTACTCCTGGCAGTAGAACACCAAAACAAATTAGATTATTACAAACTTTCTGCAGAAGCTGCAATGGAACTACGCAGAGTATTGAAACACATGAAAATGCTACCAATAGATGAAGTGAGCCTATCCTAATGTTGGCTTTGATTCACCTCAGATTACAAGAAGTACTCAAAACAAACTATGAAGAGCTCTTTGCAGGAAAACACATTATTGTTTTCGGAGATCTTCATTTGACACCAGTAAAAGGTGAGCCTATTTTTAAAACATTAGGACACAAACTCTGCCGTAAAACTGTTGGCAGCATTGGACATGTCAACCATTGGCAACATTTCCAATACAGAGAATTAACAGAAAACACGAGTCAATCTGCAGATCTCACTTATCCCAACATCTTAAAAAGTATCAGAGTTGGTATACTTTCTAAAGAAGCAGAAGCAATATTGAAAACCCGGCACATTCATGCACTTTATGGTGATAATGCATGTGCTACAGATGTTATGGAACAATTAGACCACAAAAATGTCAATTGTATGGCCTTAATGCCAACTCTTGCAAGCTGTTTCAAATTCAATGAAATAATGTTAAGTAAAGAAATGCAACCAATAATGGAAATTAGCGCCACAGACAAACTAGATGTACATGGAATGACACTACCCATGTGTGACCAAGCCACAACAAGTCTAAAAAGTTTAGAAAAATCAAACTCAAACACAGCAGGCTTGGAAAAGATATTAAAATTATCCTTAAATTGCAGAGTAATGCTGAAACGTAACCTTGACGTGGACCAAGGGCTAGTTAATGGAGCACTAAGTACAGTTGTTGGCTTTCAAACATACCCACGTGACAACAAAATTCAGTTTGTCAATATTCTCTTGACAAACTTTCAGAAGTAAAAAGAATAGGACGCTCAACAGCTCGATTCCTTCTCTTCAAAGACATGTATGTACGCAGAGAACAATTTTCTCTAACTCTTGCATACGCAGACACCATTCATAAATCACAAGGCCTTACCCTAGACAAAGCAATGATAGACATTGGTAACACAGTCTTTAAAGAAGGCATGAGATACATAGCACTATCACGCTTAGGTACACTTGAGGGTCTATTTCTAATCAACTTTGATGCAAGTAAAATAAACGCTGATATTCCTTGTATTTTAGAATACAATAGACTTCATTCACTATACATTCCCCATCTAAACACATATTCTGTTCCACAAAAAGTAAAACATTGTGAAAGAAAAATAAATCAAACAGAAAAGCAACAGGATGGCACTGCAAATCCTCCAAAGAGAGTAAAAGAAAGTAATACTTCATCAAGTGCCACAAGCAAAAAAGAATCTATTAGGGAAAGTAAATCAGGTACTTCTTCAAATAAGGAAGACACACTCCAAAAAAAGCTGTCAGATACAGAACTACCTGGGCCATTTAAACTCTCAAATATAGTTGGTGTAAGTTGCTACACAAATGTAGCAATTAACATTCTATTTCAATTACCACCAATTGTTGAGAACATTTACTTACACAGTACAGACCCATTGTGTTTGAAAATGTTAGTACTTCACATAAATGCAGCAAACAATCCTGACAACACGTATAGTGTTTATGGAATAAGACAACAATTGGACTTCTGTGCTGGAATGCTGAAATTCACTATAAACTCCCAGGAAGATCCACAAGAATTTCTAATGTACTTACTATTAGTACCGGAAAACAAAAACATACCTATAAATGAAATCTTCCAGATTTCATACATGTGGAAACAAACATGCACTCTCTGCAACAATGTGACCCAAGAACAAATCCCCAATGAGCACTTTGTGTATATATCAATACCTAATTGTGAATCCGTTCCATTTCAGCAACTTGTACAAAATGCAAACCACGGTAGATTATGTTCGAGCTGCAATTCAGATAATCGCTCCACGTTAGTAATACAAAAACACATAGTAAATACGTAATACTAATGCTTCTACGTTACAATGCAGCTGGTACCAAAAAGAACTGCAAGCTGACTGGATTCACACATGGTCAAATATCACTTTGTAGGAAAACCTTCACAACAATAGGTATAATCTACCACGCAGGAGCCACAACCAACTCAGGGCACTACACTGCAAATATAAAAAGAAAAGTGGATGGTTTGAATGTAATGATAGTACTGTTACTCTAAAGCAGAGATTACCAGCACATCTTACAAATGCTTATTTAATGTTCTTAAAACCAAAATTTGATAACTAAACTGTACTTAAACCTTAAGAACACTTGTAGTAAAAAATATAAACTGTCACAATATTCCAAAAGCTATCTAACTGCCCAAAGATGCTACAACACCTAATCAGATAAATTAATACCACTCAAATAGAGAAAAGAATAGACAGTTAGAATACGCCAATTGGTATCTAACTGTCCCAAACTTTAGAAATATCCAAATAAGAGCAAAAACTAGACAGTTAGAATAAGCCTACTGGTATCTAATTGCTCCTGAATTTTACAATATCCAAACAAATACCTAATATCCTACTGCTCCTAAAAACTGGAACAATCCAATGTATAAAGCATTAGCCAGAAACAACAAGTAAACACTGAAAACAAACAAACAAATAAACTGTAGCATAACAGAAAAAGTTTTTTTTTTAATCCAACATGGATTTATTTTCTCCCACAGACCCAATGATTTTAGCAACACACACAGAAACTGAGCAAATTGCACAGTACTCTGGTTTGTCATCTACTAAATATGAGGGTCAAAAAAAAGAAAAAAATGTGATTGTACAATGTAATAAGTCTTTATAAAATACTAATACTCACATGCTATTTTCTTTTATCACAGAAATGAACAAGAAAAACATGGACTCCCGTTACTAAACGAAATAGTAAGTATGACATGATAAATACAACCATCGCAACATATCACACCCATACTGGCTCATAACATTGTTCCTTATAAATTTGTTTTTGACCCAAAGTTATAAGCCACTATGAGTGTGATATGCTGCACTGCTTGTGGCCAGGGTATAGAGTCTTGGGTGCATGGCCAAATGGCCATGCACCCAACATTCTACATCCTGGCCACAACCACCGCAGCATATCACACCCATAGATTCAAGCATTTGAACCATTTTAATGTCCGCGGACACAAGGAAGTTCCTAGAACACATTCAACTTGCCAGAGGACGATACGGACAGTGTCATCAGGACACCCCCATTTTCTTTATCTATGAACATTTCAGGACACCGCGAGTGTTCTTAGAACACTTTCAGCTTGACAATGAACAATACAGACAACGTCTTCATGAACACCCGCTGCAAACATTCCAGGACCCCACGCGTCTTCTTAGAACACTTTCAACTTGACACCAATTCCATTCTGTTTATTTACGAACATTTCAGAACAGCCGTGTTGTCCGCAGACAAATCGAACACAACAAAAGCATCTAGCACATAAAAAAATACAACAATGCACCTATCTCATACACCCCCACCCTCCCCAAACACTCTTACACACCAACACACTCCACTAAATACAATTTGTAAACCAAGTTTCACCTCGCTGTACGCGGTCATCCGCGAATGCATGATGGCGGGCGCCACCAAAAATCTGACACGCTCCACGCCGTTCAATCAGTGAACACGTCGGATGTCCGTGGACATCGCACAAGCCGCTCGTCCAATCAGGGCACTGTCCGCGGAGCGAACCGTGAAGTCCGTCCGCGGAGCGAACTGAGATATCACACATTATTTTGCCCTACATTTTGGTCATTTTAAAAAAAAATACTTGACGGATTTACACCAAATTTGCAAAAGCGCGCTTTTGGGACCAAGCCCCCGCTCCTGCCGCAAATTTGGTGTAAATCCTTTCAGCGGTTTGGGCTGTAGGCGTGCACAAAGTTTTTTTCCATTATGTCTATGGGAAAAAACAAAGGTTTTGGGACCCCCCCTATAACTTTTCCCCCCCCTGGACCAAACCTCTCAAAACTTTGCAAAGTGGCCATATACATTTTTTGCTACCGTGTCCATGTAATATATATATTTGGTTTTACCAACTGAACTAAGAAAACATTTAACTGAATTGAATTATTTCTTCTCACTTTCACAAAAACTGCTTGAATGCAGTTTGAATGTTTTCCCTAAAAATATATTTACCCAGATGGACTCCATCTCTCCAAAAAAGTTTGTCCTCTATCAAATTTAATGGTCTCAATAATGAAATGATGTCATGCAAACATTGCGAACAAAAACACACAAAGCTTTATTGACATTTCACCTTGCTTTTTCCATTTGCAGACCAAATGAACTCGAGCGCATCCACATCTGTCTCTGCGTAATGCATGAAAAAATAATTGAATTAGGGAACAGTGCCTTCAACTTTCCCTAGATGTTATTCATTGAAAACTGCAATGAAATTCCAGTGACGTTCCCCAAACTGTTCCGACCACAATGAACAATAATAATGTCTGAATGTTTCAATTGAACTATTTTGGCTAAAAATGGGAGAAGCTCCGCCCACTTCATGCCTCGCACTTCATAACGGAACATTCAGGGAATTGAAGATTTTTGGCTATTCCACAATACTCAGCATACACCTTCAACCAATGGACCCAAGAGACCCCCAAATTCTAAACACTATGCCTGCTGGAAGACATTGGGCATCATTGCGGGTCCGGTGGTAACCCTGTAAATAATTACTGCACCTGACTTCCCGGTAACACTGGGGGATTACAACCCCGGTGATTCGAGAACTCAGGCACCAGCAATTTGTAAATCCCTATTCCCATAGAGTCCTATGGTACTTGTTAATGGTGCCGGTGATTATGTGACAGCTTACCTACCGCGGCCGATGTGCCTGGCAGGGTCAGCCATGTCATGTAGAGCATCTCCAGCAGGCAAACCAATAGTGTGCCAGTCCAGAAACAACAGTGCTGGTAACCTTACCAGCACTGTTGTTTCTGGACCGGCACACTTATAATGAGGCCCATTGCCATGGCCACTTTCAATCCTCTCACAAGTCCTACAAACAAAGCTCCTCTACCCTCTCTTGCTGTACACCACACCCAGGAAACCTGATTGGCTGATCCTCTGATGCCCGCGGACACCCACGACTGCCTGTGGTCTCTGTAGTCCCCTTCTCATGTCAGGCAACCTTAAAAAACCTGGATGTGGCACTGCCACCTGCGGTGTCCACTGACAGATCATCCAATTGAAGGGGGTGGGGAGATTTACACTTAATTTAAACATTTGATGGTACAATGTGGCTCTGAAAACAGCCTTTTTTTGTTTTTTGAGTTTTGATTTTGTTTTGTTTTTTCTGATTTTTATTTTCTAAAACTACTTACAAATGTTTTCATATACTTTGTATATCTTTTTCACATAAACTTTCTCAGTGCATTTTGAATATTTACAAGAAAAATATGTTACCTACAATCAGTAAAATTCACTCCATCACTCCAAAAATTGTTTGCACCACCCACCTTGATGTTTTCATTTTCCAAAGATGCCATGCCGATACAATTGTTCTAGTTGAGCCAAAACACATTTGGGCATTTCCACACTTCCCTTTGTAATTCTGAACAAAAAATATACATTTGTGCATGGATATCATTCCATTAAGCCTCAGGACATATCTTTTAATGCAAACTGCCAATATAGTGGAGTAACATACCCCAAACAATTTCCTCCACAATGAACAACAATAATATGTGGGCATTGAAAGTGGGTTCTAGTGTTACGCTCACCTGGCTCCGACAGGGGTGTCGATCTGAACTGGACAGCTGCGGTCTCCACCAATGTGACACGTAGTGCCGAGATGACAGACTGGCCTGGCCCACCTAGCTTTGTTTGCTTGGCCCGTAGGAGTATTCTTCTGCACAATCCGGGAAGGTTATTCTCTTCTCTCGCCAATTAATACAAGGATTATGTGTTTCCAACCAAGGTATCCCCAGTATTATTTGGAACTGTGGGGCTTTGATTAGATCAAACACAATAGTCTCTCGATGCCCATCCTGACCCAATAGTGTCATCTCTGCGGTGGAATGAGTTACAGGCCCAGAGGCAATTTCAGTTCCATCGACTGTGGTGATGACATCTGAGGTGGTCTTTCGGCAGAGAGGTAAATTCATCCTGGAAGCCAATTCGTAGTCCACATAGTTTCCTATGGCCTCGCTATCAATGTATGCCCTTACTGCGTGCATACGTGACGGCTGCCTTGGATCTACATGGACCATTGGTATGATGAAATGCGAGGTCTGAGTATCCTTCTTCAAGATCGGCAAGCAGACTTCTATGCTTGTCGGGCGTGGTCGTTTCCCGAGTCTGACTCCATATGGCTTTTATCAGCAGCCCCTACCACATTCTTGGGTGGTTTTACAGGGCAATCCCGTAGAAAATGCACAGAAGTTCCGCAATATAGACACAATTGCAGTTGCCGTCTCCTTTCTCTTTCCTTCTGGGTTAAGGGTCCTTTAACCCCTCCGATTTGCAATGGTTCTGAAGCATCTGCTCCTTTGGGGTTAGCGTGGGTTTTGACCAACACCTGATTCTCAAACTTGGCTCAATCAGCCTTTCTGTTCTGAAGTCTGTGATCTAACTGGACCACTAAGTCTATACATTCAGCGCAGTCTTGAGGTGGGTTCGCAACTTGAGCCAAGACATCCTTGAGTTCTCCTCGAAGCCCTCAATGAAATAACATGATTCATTTTACCTCGGGCCATCCAGTTTCCACTATCAACCCATTAAAGGTTGCAATGTAGGATAGAAGGTCCTGGTTACCCTGTCGTAGGGACAAAAATTCCTTATCCAGGGCCTGTCCTTGGGAATGCTGGGCAAATAATCTTTCCATGCTCATTTGAAAGCCCTGAAAATCCCGAAGAATTGGGTCATCCTGATTAACTAGTTGAATTGACCAATCAGCTGCACTGCCGCTGAGATATGACAATACAAAGGCTACCTTGGCTTGATCGTTTGGGAAGGCTTCAGGTCTGCATAAAAAATGCAAGTGGCATGGCGAACCTTTTAGGGTCCCGGCAAAGCGTTCGGGCGGAACTAATGGAATAGTTCCTGGTAGGTTTATTTGCACAGGGTTACTCGATGACACAGGACCTGGATTTCCCCCCGAGTCCTGGTAGGGGTGTTTGTCCAGCCTGGCTTTGCAGTAGTTGCCTTGCAAGGTCATCAGTTCGCTCCTTTGACAAAATCAGTTCTCTCCTAAAACCATTGGTTTCTTGACGGGCGGAATGCACTTCAGCCCTCAGTTCCCCTAGTAATTGGGCCAAATGGTCAGTTTCTGGGGTATCCATAACGACAGGGTGGGAATATGTGGGTAGGCTTCGCGTTCTGTTACACTTACCCGGCTCCCACAGGGGCATCGATCTGAACTGGACAGCTGCGGTCTCCACCAATGTGACGCGTAGTTCCGTGATGACAGACTGGACTGGCCCACCTAACTTCGTTTGCTTGGCCCGTAGGAGTATTCTTCTGTAAATGGATAAAGGGAATTAACCACCCGTAGAGTTGAGTGTAAACCCCCATCCCCGCTGTTCGCCCCACTGATCACCTTTAATGTCCCCTCTTATAGTCTCAACTGATGGTTTGGAAAGATGAGCTCTCCATCCTGCATTGAGCGCAGGGGCGCGTAGATAACCAGTTGCTTCACTGGTTCGAAGTAATTGGTGAGTATTGACTCTGAGATTTATGGCGAGACGCCGTAAGTATATAGTTCGTTAGAGTTCAAATGTCTGACTTTCACTCTTGTCCGATTCCTTGCAGGTTGCAGCTTGACCCTAGCGAAGAGTTCATCGTGGCAACCGGTAACATTCAGGTAAGGATTTGTATTGTCCAACACAGTTTGATAAAATAATGTCAGTATGTAACCTGTGGCTTTCTCCCTTATTCAGGTGCTGAGAGAAATTATGAAGTCTCGGGGAATAATGCCTCCGGCGGTAAAATTGGGTAAGTCTATTGTGGTGAGAAGGATTCCCCTTGTTTGTCCCTGGTTTCACCTTGCTGTCCTTTTGTTGCCCTTAGGGGCCGGGGTGCGGCAACGATGCGGTGGAGGCTGTGCCGACCTGTGAAGAGGAATAGTACCCCCGGCGGTAAAATCAGGTGATTCTATGGGGGGTAACTAATATTGCCTCTGTTTATTCCCTTGGCTCACCTTGCTGTTCTTGTGTTCCCCTTAGGTGCCGGAGTGCGGTGGGAACATGCAGAAGGATGCGGTGGATTGTGAAGATGCTGCGAAGGCCGGTGAGGTCAGCGCGGCGCTGCAGCAGGAGAGACGACGCACGTAAAATAACTTCTTTCTTTCAGCTCGAAGGCGCGATGGATCGGGAATTCAGGTAAGGATCAAAGGTATTGCTCTTGTTCTAACCTTTTCTCCTTCTTTCTCCCTCTTTCTAGGAGCTCCAGACTCGAGGCAGGCGTGGCAGAAGACTGGATGCAGACTTGCAGGCAGGGTGAGCATCTGGGTGTGAACAGGGCCCTGCTTCAATCCAACTCGAAAATGGGCATACTACTACAATCATATACCTATTTCCTTGACATACGTTGATCATATCAACATAGTCAATATGGAGATGCCGGAAAGGTCCCTCTGGACGGGGCATAGTACCTCTTATCACCTTCAGAGTATGACCGGCCGTAAACTGTTGACATGTGAGACAATTGCTGATAAAATTTGACACATGAGAATTTAACTCGGGGCAGAACCAGTCTTCCCTAATTCGTGCTGCAATTACTTCCTTGCCTGTGTGGGCTGGGTAATGTAGTTGGCTCAGGGTGGTGTTCAATAGTGCCAATGGTATTACAATCTTTCCAGTGTCACCCTGGCGCCATAGTGCGTCGGTTGGTGACATTGTGCATCCTCTTTTTACCCATATTTCTTTTTCGGCCATTGGTGCAGCCGCTTGTAGCTCCATAATCTGTGTGGCTGGGAGATGGGTGTACCCTTCTCTTATCAACATTTCCTTAGCCATTCCCCTCCCTCTTCCTCTCTGTGACTCTGGGGGGTTCCATATCTCACCAAAGTATGCAGCATACTTCGCATGTGCGTCTGCTGCTGCATTCCCTTTTGAGATGTGGTCTTCACCATTGGTGTGTGCGGTGCATTTGACCAAAGCTAATTCTTGGGGGTAATTTATTGCTTCAATTAGTTCAGCCAATAGGAGGGCATGTTGCACTGGAGTGCCATCAGCTCTCCTAAACCCTCTTCTTCTCCATTTCGACAGCCCTGAGTGGACAGTGGATGTAACATATGCGCTGTCGGAATATATGGTCACTCGTTTGTCAAAGCTTTCCTTCAACGCCAAGATCAGTGCAACTAATTCCGCTGCTTGAGCGGAGTAATGCTGTGGTAATTGTACACATTTCATGGCCACACACACCGGTACCTCCATCATTTTTACCACTGCTGCCCCAGTCCTCCTTACACCATCCCTTTGGTCGATAGTTGATGACCCATCAATGAACAAGAGCTCAACTCCCTCTAGTGCGTTTTCTTCAACCTTTCTAGTACATGAGTACATGTCAGTTATTTGCGTACAGTCATGGGCATAATCTCCCTCCTCAATTACTTCTGCTAGGAACCTTGCAGGGTTGACCGTGCTACATCTAACAATTGATAGTTCAGCTCTGGATAAAATGATCTCATAACCTGATGCCCTTTGCGTGGTTAGGGTGGATTTAGGTTTATTCAATATGGCAAATAGTGCATGTTCCACAAACAGTGTAGTTGGGCACCCCATGGTGATTGCTGATGCTTTCTCTACCGCAAAAGCAGCTGCGGCGAGACCTTGTTCGCAAGGGAAATGACCTAGCATCACAGGATCTAAGTGGCCGCTGTAAAATGCTACTGGTTTGTAGGCCATGTTTGTTTTTTGGGCCAACACTGCTTTCATTACTGCTGAGTCGCAATGTGAAAATATAAAAAAATGTCGCTCATAGTCTGGGGATGCCAGTACCGGAGCAGTTGATATCGCATCTTTCAATTCATCAAAAGCCTCTTTCATTTCCATTGTCCACCCCAGCTTTTTCTCCCCTTTATTAGCTTCCTTTAACGCCTCAAGCAGGGGTCCTATGTATGAACTGTAATCAAATACCCATGCTCTACAGTAGTTGCACAGACCCAGGAACTGCTGCAGTTCCCTCACTGTTTGTGGCACTGGTGTGTTTGAAATGGTCTGTGCTCTTTGTGGTGCAATCTTTCTTCCATGTTCGGATATGAGCTGACCAATGTAAAGTACCTGTTCTTGACAGTACTGTAACTTTTCCATGTCTACCTTGTAACCTTTCTCAGCCAATATTGTCAACATCTTTAATGAGTCCTCTCTGCATGTTCTTTCGTTTGTACTGCAAATTATTATGTCATCCACATACTTCAACACTGTGCTTTCCACTTCAATGTTACCCAAATCCATCTGTATTACTCTGTTGAAAATTGAGGGTGATTCGCAATACCCTTGTGGCAATCTAGTGTGTTTCCATTTTGTGTTTCTGTAAGTGAAGCTTGTCAGATCTTGTGAGTATGGGTGCAATGGTATTGAGAAGAATGCATTTTTAAGGTCGATCACTGTAAATTGTGATGCTTCTGCTGGAATGCCACACAATATTGTGGCCGGGTTTGCTGCTATGGGGTATTCTGCTTCTACTATGTTGTTCAAGGGCCTGAGATCCTGTATGAAGGGCCAAGAACCCCCTTTAGCCTTGCGCACGGGGTATACAGCCGTGTTACATGGTGATTCTGAGGGGACCAATATGCCATTATTTATAAGGGCCATTATGATTTCATATATGCCCTCATCTGCCTCTTTTGATAGTGGGTACTGTTTCACTCTGGGGAGTATTGCACCTTTTTTCAATTTTATCCTTACTCCCCCTATACTTTTTATGCACCCCACGTCATAGGGGCTAGTAGTCCACAATGATGTGGGTACCTTTGTCATATCCTCCTTAAAGAAGGGAACTGGGGTGGATGTGGGTGCCTCAAGTGCCATTGCAATTTTCTGTGCTACTTGTTTGTACGCCACTCTTAGCCATATTTCCACACTCATCATAAACACCATTTCACCTTCCTCCTTTTCTTCTGAGAACAGCTCCTCATCTGACACCTGGGTGAGTCTACATCCTTCTGCTAGTGCTATCACTGCCCTCCATGCTCTTCCTTCTCTGTCTTGGGCATGTACAGCAATGTAATCAGCTGTTGCTATAATGCTCTCAATGTCCACTGGAACCATCTTTCCTTCTGGTTCATTGACTGGTGTTTCTGGTCTGAACAAATAGGCTGCTGGCCTCCTCCAGATCTTTCCCTCTATTCCTGGCATCCATGCAAACGCCATGTCTGTCCCGTACTGGAAGAGTTCGCCATCTACTGGCTCCACCCTAATCGCTGTCTGTCCGCAGTATGCTTGCATAATCTGTCGTGCTGTGAGCATGTTAATCCCTGGAGTAGAGCAAATTATGCCGTCCTCAGTAAAGGAGATCGTCATATTCAACCTGTTCATTATGTCTCTCCCCAGTATATTTACTGGTGAGGCACTATAATATAGAAGTGGAACTGACAGGTCATAATCTCTTATAGATAAGGGAATGTTATCAGTAAAAGGAACCAACCTTCTAGCCCCAGAGAATCCTTGGGTGTTCATGGCTTCGCCTGACATCTTAAATTTACCTTCCCTTATGCAAGACCGGGTCGCCCCGGTGTCAACAAGGAATGATAACTTTTTGTCACCTATCGTTACCTTTATGCGTGGTTCCTCCGCACTATTAGGTGCTACTGACAGGATGGGACACACCAAGGCCATCTGTGGGCTGTCCTATTGAGGGTACAACGATTGGCCATTTCCTGTGTAAGGGTTGTGTCCCAGGACCGTCACCCTACCCAGTTGTGTTTGTTGTACTTGGGGTTGTTGTGTTATCGCTACCTGTTGTTGTGGCAGTGAATGTGTCTGTGGCTGTTGTTGTGTTATTAGTTGTTGCTGTTCATTTCCCTGTTGCAACGTCTGCTGTTGCTGTATGCCCTGCTGTTCCTGTGTGGGCCTTGGTTGTCCCGGTTCACTCCATGATGGTGTTCCTGGTCTTACTCTACACGTGCGTGACATGTGCCCTAATAATCCACAACTCCAACACACCAGTGGTTCCCTACTCTTCCATGGAAAGCTCCCTATGTTGTCCTGGTATACTGGTTGCCCTGTGGGGTAGGAATTTCTAAGTCCTCCCACCTGTTGTTGTGTGTTATATCCGTATCCTCTCCCTCTCATAATTCCTCCTCTTCCCCTGTTGTAATTATAATACCCAGCTCCTGGCATTGGTTATCCTCCTCCCATGTTGGTCGTGTATGGTTCGAGTGGCGGCACCTGTTGTGTTATAGTCTGTGAAGGTGGTATTTGGGAGGGATCTTGTGCAGCCACGATTTGTGTGGGGCTTTGGGTCATTGTTGTAGGCGTAGTTATTAATGCCCCTTCCATTGTGTATTTAGTAAGCTTTTTCTGTACTAGTTTAGCCTCTTCCGTTTTCCTGTCTTCTTCCTTTTGTTTCATTTTTCCTTGCCATGTCCTGCAATGATGCACTATAGTCAGTTGTATTTCTGGCCATGCTTTTGCTTCCATTCCCACTACTTTCTTCAGTTGTTTCTGAACTCCTTCTGGGAGCCCTTGTACTAGTATATGATAAAATATTGCTGGTGTTTTGTCCCATTGTTCTCTAGTTTCCATGCGCCACTTCTCTTGGATTTCCTGGATATAATCAACAGGATCTTCGTTCTCACGCATCTTGCGTGAGGTAATTGCTCCTATGTCTGATGTGTCTGGGTACTGTACCCTCAGTGCCTGCCACAGTGCATGTCTGCAGTTTGCGAATGGTGCCCCATCGTGCGATGTGTTTACTATTGTTACCCCAGGGAATCCAGCTCTCTTCCAAATGTCATCCGCTGCATCCCCTAATATCGATATTAGAAGGCCCTTTACATCTCCCACTGCCAGTTTCTGTCCTGCGGTGTGTTTTTCCATTTCATATATCCACTTACCCGCACCTCCACTTAATGATGGGAGCCTGCATTTTATATTTTCTTTGTCTGTATGCTTCCAAGGGACATACTGTGGTCTAACCCCTCCCCTCTCCAGAAGTGGCATTAAGTTATGTCTCGTTTTACCCTTTGTGTTCCATAAAATCGAGTCCTCACACCCTTCCTCTTCTTCCCTCTCTTCTTCATCATCAATTTCGTCCGTATTTCCCCTGCTCGTAACTCTTTCTTCTGCATTTTTTCCCTTTCTTCCATCATTTCCTGTATTTAATGTGGGCATGTGTATTCGTCTTTCCTGCCTGCCTCTAGGGAGGTCCGTAAGCCAACATGCATAGGGTGTCACTTCGTCTGTGAAGGGCGCAAGTTTTATTGTACGTAACGAGCGTGAGGTGGTTGAGCATGTAGGGTGGGACGGGAGAGGGCGTGATGGGGACGGTGTGGCCTCATGTGTCTGTCTTTCCACTATTCCTTGCTCTTCCTCCTCACTTCTCTCCAGTTCATCCTTTCTCCTACGGATCCATGGTGAGTCTGTGTTGGTCCGGGTGATGTATAGTTTATCTAGGCTTTCCCTTTCACTGTTTCTTCCTTACTTCTCCACTCCTTCTTCTTCCTCACTACAAAAGTTAGTCATAAACGGCACCCCCCACTCGGTCTTTTTCCCCTTGATTGTTACTGTTTTTAAGTCTATTAGGTCCAGTTCTCCTTTTTCTCCTTTATCAACCGCTCCCCTTTGCGCTGATGTTGTTGCTACTTCTGTGTCTCTATATACATCCCCCCACACTTCACTCTCCCTTCTCCTATCTTCTCTTTCTCCTTCATTTCTCTCCTCCATCTCCCTACCATTTTCCTCCCTTTTCCTTTTTAATTCCTCCATTACTTCACTACTCACCTTTTCCAATATCCTTTCATCCTCTTTCTTCCTTTCCCATTTCACCCTTTCCCTTTCTAATATACTCTCTATCACCCTCCCTTCTTCGTATTTCTTAGTCTTTTCTGATAGTAATCTCCTCTTCCACATTGCCATTTCTCTTTCTTTCTCTTCTTCTTCCCTTTTCTTTTCTCGCAGCACTGCTCTTGATACCCTTTCTGCTGCTGCTTTTACCCGTTCAGCTTCTCTCCTTTGCTCCTCAGTTCGTTCCCTTATTTTTTCCAATTCGTTCTTACCTTCTTTCCTTTTCCTCGCTCTCTCTCTTTCCTCCCTCTCGAGCTGTTTGATCAGTTCATTCTGCTCATCCCTTAACTCTGCTAGTCGTTCCTCCAAAATCTCTTCCTTTTGTCGTAACAGCTCTTCCCCTCTCATTCCACTCTCCCTGGTATTATCCTTGTCTGTTTTCCTTACTTCCTCCTTCTCTTCTCCTGTTAATGAACTTCGTAATTTTAATAGTATCTGTGCAGCTACCCACTCATCATTTCCTATTTCCACAGTTTGTTCTTCTCCAGTCCTCCCCTCCCCTGCTGGCATCTTCCTATGAGCCACATATGGTGGAGGGCTGTATGCCGGGTTCGAGTACCCCTCAGCCGCCCTTAACTGACCTCTTTCTATTTCTCCCAACTCCCTTAAAGGGTACAACCCCCCTCCCTCTGTTTTCACTCCCTTTGCTAGGGGTATATCGTTGCTCAGTTCCTTTTTTATTTCATTTGATTTATTATTCTTTTCTCCTCCCTCTTGTCCGTTCCCCGTGTTCTTTGGGTCTTCACTCCCCTTTTTCCCATCCTCTCCTTCCTCCTTAATCTCTTTTTCTTCCGGTATTTCCCCCACAGTGAACATTCCATTTGGTCCTGGTCGGGACCCTTGGAACATCCTCCATAAGTTAAACACCTCCACGTGGTTTGCCAACTTCTTCCCTTTGTATGTATTATGCAGATGGTTTAATAGTGAATGTTGGGCATATGGATCGAAGCTACCATTAGGCGGCCATGGTGTTATCATTTTGTTGTCCGTCCCCTGTGTCCATTCTATACTATACTTGATCAGTTTCTCCCTATGGGGTGACAGTGTGGTACATATGTGTTGTAGTGGGGTAGTGAGGGTGTTCCCCCACCCTCCCGATCCTGTCCCGTGTGACATAGTAGCGCTCCACTTGTTACCCTTCCCCTATTTGGTAGCGGTTATCTCACTAGCAGTTTACAATATACAGCCTTATATCGTTACCTGGCCCCATAAGTTTGGGGACTTGCGATAGTCCGCTAAGGAAAATTATTAAAAATATAGTATTTACATTTGTATATTTTTTTCCTTCTTTCTTCCTTTACACGACACCCTTACGGCCCCCTGCGGCCGAGGCGCACATAGCCCCCTGCGGCTGCGTACCCCTTATGACGTTCTTATACAGTCGTCCTATTTTTCACTTGCTCCTCCTCCTTCTTCTACACTTGCCGTGGCCGGCGTTCTCCGTGCGCCGCCACGTCCCCCGTTTCGCCTTTCTTTGGTCAATTCATTACCGTTTATCTCCGTTTCCACTCCCTTACCACAGTTCTCTTCCCCACCACCCTCAGAAGGAAAGATGCCTTGTGCTCGGGATATCCTATGAAAGCCTTATTGGTGACGTCACCAATCTCTTCGAGCTACTGGTAAGTTCTTCATATATTCTTTAAGTTCAAAATACACTTGCAATCTACCCCCGTTAACCTCACAGCTGTCTTCCTGTCACTCCTGGAACAAGGTAATCAATAATATAATCGGACTGCGCACGCTGCGTCGCCTCGTGTGTGATACGCCCCTCGACAGGAGGGCTTAACCAGCCAATTATCTTCCGTATTGGGCAACTGACTAGCTACCGCCTACAGGGAAACGTCATCTACCTATCGAGTTTCTTGCTCGAACAATAGGGATCCTCATCTACTCATTGATCAATAAATGCCAAATCGTAGGAAACCACACACACACCCTTAAACGTAGTCGCAACCTAGGCCAATCAGTGTCTACGAGCGGCCGCACGTGATGTTTTCGTGCTCCGCCCCCCTCTCTGGCGTAACGTAACCGACTGCTCTCGCACTCGTTCGGCTACCATTCATTTCATTGGCAACACTAAATTGTCAAAACCTTCGCCGCGCACCTGTGCAACACCTCCCACCTCCCGTATTTAATTCCTCCCCCCTCCCACACAATTTCACATTGCTTGTTGTGCGTGGCATGCTCACCAAGTTCTCTTGATGCGGGGCCGCTCGACTGCGTGCACCCCTCCAAGCGGCTCGCCACCTCCCCTCATCTGGACCACGTCTGGACACTCGCCAACCACGGGCGGGATACTTCTCAACCGGCTCCCGAAGGCCAATATCCGGATTGCGCTGTCCGGTCTTCTCGCAGTTCCGCGATGGTCCTGTAGTCCTCAGAAGGGGGCAACGGCAGAGGGGGCCGCGCCGCCGGGCCTCCTCGCAACAGTAGTACCTGGAAAAAAGTAAAAATAAAAAAGCAGATCTTAAACAGATCTCAGCAGTGCCTCCAACTTGTCGGGGGGAAATTCTGCCGGGGTCGGCCGGGCCGTCCGCAGACCTCCGGGCAGGGAGGCCCCAACTCCTCCCGTATATCCCAAAAGAGATAGAGTATGAGACACACACAAGAAGCAAGGTGACTCTGCTATTTATTAGACAAACGGCAGGGATGGGTCAAGGAGCGTACGCATCCGTCCTGACACACACACAATCGTGGGGCTCGCAGGCCCTTTTTACCTTAGTATGACACGCTACTTGCGTCATCTTACAAAGTTTAGTAAAGAACCTATTTCCACTCTGGATTGGTTACTCGAGTGGTAGGGTTAGTATAGCGCACATATAGAGAACGGTGTTAGTGGCTGAGGGTTAGTCAGTTGGTATACCTGGGCTGTCCCTTCAATTTGATACATGAAAATTGTTACATGAAGACCTCTGAGGATTGGTTAATGTTAATGGCGTCAGTGATAAGAGCCCCATGTTCTAATTGGTCCGCTCGCGAGCCTCCCAGTCTGGGACTATCGCTGTTCCCAGCTCGCGGTGCACCTGTGATTTGCAACAATGTTTTAATATGGGTAGGTGTAAATAATGTGAGGATTTATTCATATGTTGGGAGGTCGACTACTCCCACTGCTGCAGATGTCCAATGAGTCTTTTAATTGTATCTGCCTGTGTCTTGAAACGTGGGATTCAGGCGTCTCCTTCCTCCTGGGCTTGGCATCTTGTCAGGTTTGGCTCTGTCACGTGAGGTGGGATCGTGTTTGAGACAAAATTCAACATAATTAATATTGTTTTTCCTACTGTGTGCCTGGTTTATCTTGCAGGTGCGACCTTGGCGTTGGCTTGCAGCGTGCGAGATTGTAACATCGTGCCCTTGGCGGTGTGCTTTCGCCGGGCTCATTTTGCAGGGTCAGTAACCCAGTTCTTGCTCATTCAATGTTCATGGAAGCTTTTGCTTGCGGCCTACTTGGGCCTGGTGCATAGGTGGAACCGTTTGATGCAGAGCGCTTTAGGTTATAGTATCATATTGCTTTATCCTCAGTATCGTGTCTCCGTTATATTCTTCATTATGGTACAAGGCTCTTAGAAGAAGCGTGAGCAAGCCTTTTTAGATAAGTTCATGATGCGTCTTGCGTTTCTGCATTTTGAGAGCCTATGTGGAAAATAATAAAGATGCACGTCCGTGAGTATGTCTGTCGCCTACGTCATAGCACTGAGTATATTCTTCGTGTGGATTGGTGTGGGAGTGTCCGGTGTGTATATTTGCACAGGTGTGCTGACCGTTGGCTAGGTTGTCATGGCATCTCTAACGACGTGTAGGTTTAGTCGAGTTGGTCCGTGCCGCAGGTGTCGGCATGGACAGGGCGGGCTGCTGGGCAGGTAGATGGGGACATCGTTTTGTTCCTGTACCAGGGTATTTGGTCATCTGGTAGATAGGCAAACTCCTCTCGTGGCGGGTGTCTAGGCCGTGATCCTCTAGGCCAAGCGCGAGAGGGGAAGGGCGGGAGCCTGGTCTTCCATTCTCCCACTTCAATGGTATGACTTCCATGATACCATGTAATTTCATATTCGAGCATTTCTAAGCCTGCAATTTAAATGTGTATGAAATATCGAATAAATTAATCATTTTTTTTTTATTTTTTATGGGGAAGAGTCCCCGCAAACCCACTCGCACCTATTTTTAACTATACCCGACCCCCAACCACTTATCTGCCCTTTCCCACCCCAAACAAATTTCGATGAACTTTCTTGTTATTTCGTACACATTTAAATTGCATGCGTAGAAATGCCTGACGGTTTCATGTCATTTCATCATCAGGCATTTCTATACCTGCAATTTAAATGTGTATTTAATGACGAAAACATTCATTGATTTTTTTGTTTTTTGTTGGTAGGGTCTCGCCTAAACCTCTGTTTTGCACCTATTTAAATATACCAGATCCCTCAACCACTAATCAGCCCTTTCCCAACCTCACAAAAAAATGTGATATTTCGTACACGTTTAAATTGCAGGCGTAGAAATGCCTGGCGATGAAAGGACGTTGTAGCCACTTGCACAACTTCTTACGCACTGCAAACCAAATTGAAGAAAGAATTGATATAAAAACACCAGGAGAACTCTGCTCTCTTGAACCGTCAATGTATCAAGGTACTTTCACCATCGCTTCTTTGCCATGCTTCATTTTATCTGCAATAAAACTCCCCCTCCACTCTGAGAAGGGTAACACATATCAGTCCAGAGGAGCACCACCCATTCACATGCTTTTGTGGATAAAAGATGCTCCAAATTTTCGCCATGATAGTGATGACATTGTATAACAGTTTATTGAAATATACATTACCTGCGACATCCCTTCAGAAAACACAGATAGTGACATACATACACAAGTGTTTTACACTTCCAAAAACATAAATATGGCAAAAAAATGCTGATGTAGATAAAAAATGGGAAATATTATGCCAAATGCTTTGGCTTCCCTAGACCAATTTGCAAAAAAGGACAAGTGAATAGCGTGATGTCTTGTGTTAGCCACTGTGTAAAAGGCAAATACCCTACAAATACATACAACAGTAAAAGAGAAAAAGCATCCATGTAGAACAATGATTACAATTCAATCATTGCCGTCTTGTGGAATACAAACATAACCATTCAATACATTGCAGATAATTCCACTGCAGTTGCAAAATACGCCACAGCCTACCTCACCAAAGCTGAGAAAAACAGAGCTAAAAGACCTCTGGGATGACATATTATCAGCCAAAACACTATCACAGAAATTGTAGAGCTTCAGTAAAAAATGCTCTCCCATAGAGAATGCAGGAACTACAAAGCTGCAGACGGTTTAACAGGGACAGCCTTACAAGGCAAATCTGTGCACATTGTCTGGCTGAAACTTGGTCTAGCTTCATCCTGAAAAAGAGTACTAAAATCCTACCAAGAGATATCATTTAATTGACACATACTACACATAATACACAAACAGAAGTACTGCTTTGGAAATGATGTGTTTGAACGACATTGTCCAAAACTGCACCTACCAAAACAATGTCACCCCAAATGAGAAAACTGGCAAATATTCAGTCTCAACTTATGAAGTAAGTCTAGTAAAACTAATCAAACTGAGTCTCATTAATTGTATAAAGGTACTATTTGAATCTCCAAAACATAGAGAACTGTACCCATCCACATAGACAGTGGGCATTCCCTCACACTGGTCTTCTTCATAGACTTTGTGTGGGGAATTAAGGTATGCCTCCAAGTTGTCCTTGATTTTAACACTTTCGTCCTCGAGACAGTTTTCTCTGGCACAATCATGCAAGTCAGCCAGACCTTGCGCGAGGGGACTCTTCTTGTTTTGGCCATATCTGACCTCCACAGGAAAGCCTTGCATTGACAGGATCCAGGAAGTAATTTGGGAATTACTCACATTTCTGGCCCAGATTCTGTCACTCTGAAGATATTGCAAAGGTTGGTGTGGAGTCTCCACTATGATGTGTTCCCCCTGGATAAACGGGTGGTATTTCTTCAATGCCCACACCGTTGCCAGGAGTGCCTTCTCACAATCGTTGAATTTTTCCTCCACAATGATAAAGTCTTACTCGCATAGGAGATTACTTTATTGACCCTGTCATGCTTTTGATATAATACTCTAGTCCAGCATGTATTTGAGAACCCTGTCTCCAAGAAGGACTCCTTGTTTTTGACAGGGTAAGCTAGGCAAGGCGCTTGTGAGAGGCTTCTTTTGAGTTGTCTTACTGCCTCGGCTTATTCTGGACCCCACTCCCACTTGACCCACCCCTTCAAAAGATGAATCAGGGGTCTTGTGATCTCTGCGTAATCCTCAATGAACTTTCTGCTGTAATTAGTTAGTCCAAGGAGGCTCCTTAGTTCCCGCAGAGTTGTGGGGTCTTTTATTTTCTGGAGTGATTCTACTTTCTTTTCCTGGGGACAGAGACCCTGAGGAGTTATCTCATGCCTCAAGAAATTTACACGGGTTCTCCACCACTGTGCCTTTTGAAAGCGGAGTTTTGCTCCGGCAGTCCTCAACTGTGTCAGGACATAACAGATCTCCACTATATGTCCCCCCACAGTTAAGCTTTTGACTAGAACATCATCTACATAGGCCAGGTTGCCCCTTTCACCCAAGTCGGGCATGGCCTTGTGTAGAAAGATGTTCATTTCATTGCCGGAGTTGATGAATCGGAAGGGAGTCCGGATCCATGTGCACTGCTGCACCCCGAAGGTAAAGGCCAGCTTGTATTGGTCCTCCCTACTGACAGGTACAGTCCAGTACCCATTGGGCAGGTCTATTGCAGTGAATACCTTTGACCCCTGGATCTGGGACAGCCCTTGGTCAATATAGGGAAGAGGCCATCGGGAAGTGTGGACCCGTTTGTTGAGCTCCCTTAGGTCAGCACAGAGTCTCCACTGGCCGTTTGGTTTCAAAATCCCCAGCACCAGATTATTGACGGTGCTGTGGACTGGACGAATTATCCTGCGGATCTCAAGGTTCTTAATTATTTCAGTAAGGGACTCCATTGATGCGAGAGGCAAGCGATATTGCCTCACAAACACTGGAGTCATGCCAGGGTCCATGGAAATTGTTTTGTGGATGTCGGTGCGACCACAGTCATATGAATCCACCGCAAAGAGATATTGAATATCTAAGAAAACTTGTTTCAATTTTTGCTTTTGCTCCAGAGTCTCACAGGCATCAGCTAGGTTGACTCTCTCTTCAACCATCTGCCTGAAGCCTGGAAAGACTTCTGGTTTGGCTATCTCAGCGGCCTCCTCAAGCTGGATGGAGAAGTCCCTGGTCACAGTGCTGATTTGGACTGATGGCTTAAGGTGGGGAAGGCAGTCCTCGTGGACTTGAAAGATCACCTTATCCCTCCTGAAGTCACAGGTCACATCTTCCTTACCATAAGGGCAGGAAGAGTATACCAGAAAATTCCCCCCATGCCGAGTGAAGATCCTGTCTGGTGTTGTGTCATCGTCGCTATCACTGTCAGAACAGTCTTTGGGGATTGGTCCTAACAGTTCATTACCTAAATCTATGAAAAAATGTCGGTCATCAACCGCCATTCCAATAATGGTGCCTGCGCCCAGAGTGATACTCTTTAGGTCGCTGTTATCCACCTCTATTGGAATGGTGTCGTGTTCTATGTTGTCTAGTGGTGTTGGGTTTACCCCCAACCCTTGCTGTTGGAAATGAGCATTGAGATGGACATAGGCATCAGGGTTTTTCAGTTTCTGTCCTCTTTTAATTTTTACCTCCAGTGAGAAATGTTGGGTCCGTTCTGGGATGGTGACTTCCTCTCCAATCTGAATTTCAACTGCATATGGCTGCAGTTGATCTGACCAAAATGCTTTCTCTGGGTCATCAAAATCCATAGGATTACCCGCTAATCGGGACCAGGCTTTGAAGTTTATTAGGTCCAAACTAATGGCAAAGTGATTGAGAATTTCACTGCCTAAATAAAATGCTGCACGGACATCTTGCATGACCCATCAATTATGGACTATGCTCTTGTTGCCTTTGGACATTTTTAGCATACACCTGCTAGGCAGGAGATGTTTGGAATTGGGTGTTTCCAGATCCATTTCCCATTTGTCTACCAGTTTAAATGTGGGAATGGCTGGATCTATTGGGAGTTTGCGGAACATGGTCTCGCTGATGAACTTCTTACCATTGTTCACACATACTCGGGCGAGAACAGAGTCCTTCCTCTCATTTAACTGAATGGAGTAGAACAACTGCTCTCCAAATTTCTGAATATCAGTCCGAACTTTGAGCTGATTTCTCATCTTTTTGGACTATAGGAATGGAATTTTCTGACTGTGAATTTGTATAGAATTTCAGAGTGTTTCCTTCCAATGTGGAGTGTGATCTTAGACTGGAAGGAAGGTTGATTTTCAGAAATAGAGAGGACTCCCCATCACTAGTTTGTTGTCCTACTGCAATTACTGTCACTTCTGGGATTTGATTATTCTGGAGGTGAAATTCTATTTGGTCAGGTTTTTGTTCAATTATGTGGCATGTGCCATTTAAACTAACATGGTTGACCCTCAATTTCAATTTTATTGGTCGGCTAGCCTGGGTCCAGAGGACCTTGTTTAAACAATCTATGAGGGGAGACAACCTATGCAGGATGTCATTCCCTAGTAAACAAGGTGTGCCCTCTGGAGTCTCAAATATGACCGGGTGCTTCAACTTGTGTCACCCAATTTTATTGTCTAAATCCGCAGTCCCCTTGATGGAAATTTCCTTTCTGTTGAAGTTCTGAAGTTGTCCAGGAAGAGGGGTGAGAGGAATTTGGTATTTCCCCCCCTTCCCGAATTCAGTTGTTTCAGGCTCTTTTTGACAGAAGGGTAGCTTGGGATCCAGTATCCACCAGGGCCAAAATTGTACATTGCCCCTGTATTTGGAATGGGGCATAAAATCTTCCCTCCTTTACCTCAAGGGGGCAAGGATAATGCACATTTTTCGCAAGCTGGTGGGTTAGTTTCTTTGTTTTGGATAATGATAGAGAGGAGATTTGGGCAGGATTTTGTTTGGGCTCTTGGGAACCTGTAAGAAAAAGGTGACAGCTAGAAATGGGGGAGGTTTTGGATTCCCCTGGATCTGATTCTGGGATGCTCCCCCCTTTTTGGTGGCAGTCACCAGGATGGGTTTGAACCAGGGGATTTTTTCGCTGGTCATTCTGGGGTTTGATGATGGGCGGTTCTAACTCAGTCCCCACATCTACCCATGCTGGATTTGGATCCTAAGCGGCCCATTTTTCTTTGGGAGGAGTTCCCCCATCCCTGAAGGAGAAGATCATTGCCCCAGAATCCTCTGAGGACCCCTCTCCTTCAAACTGGAATATTTGCACCTCCTTCACAAAATGGGTCTTTTTAGGCTCTTTATTTTTCCTAACCACCCTCTGTTCCTTGGGTTGCAGACATTCGGGGGCAGGAGATTTTTGTTCCGGTTCCTGTGTTTCCAGGGGCTTTTCACAAGTGGGGAAGGAAGCCTCCTCTAAGGCTTTGCATCCCCCTTCCCCTTGTGCCTCCTCCCTGGGAACCGGTGGGTTGTCAGGGTTCTTCCCCTGTCATTGTTCTGGAGCACCAGACCCTGGATTTGAGGCATTCTGAGCCACCATGCTCATCTGAGGGTTCTGTTGAGCCCTCAGCATGCAACCCAGATCCTGTGCCATGTTCTGGACCTGCCGTTCTAGTTGGGACACCCGCTATGGCTGGTAAGGGGTCCTAGGTCTACCCTGGTTTGATCCCGGCAAGGGTAACAATCCCTTATCGCAAAATATGGGTGGTTTGGAAAGTGTGGGTACCCCTCCACCCTTGGCCTCCCCTCTCCCGGATCGGGCTGTCTGGGCTCAGGAAAGTGGGGAAAGAAAGAAGGATTGGTTTGGGGGTTGAAGTTTGGCGGGTACCGGGGAAAGAAGTTTGGTCCGGCATTTGGGAATTACTGCCCTCCTGGGAAAAGTGAGGAGGGTAGTTCTTTTGGTTTCCTGCTGTCTGGTTAGATCTCCCCCTTGGGCTGGAGGAGTCCACACATAGCCCACGATGGGTCTATTTCCCCTGTAGCATGGGCTGATGTAGTCAGGAGAGTTAGGGGTCCCATTTGTGGGGTTACCTCCCTGGCTCCCTGTTTGGGATTGGCCCGAGGGCCTCCTAGGTTTGGAGTTGGTTGGATTCTGTGTGGGAAGGTTCTTAGGCCCCCCATCTCCAGATCTAAAATGGGAACAACCTTCACCTCTGTCACCTTAGCAGCAGCAGGGGTGTTGGTTGTTTTGGGGTTTTTGCTACTATTTTTATTTTCCAACGGCTTCTGTACTTCATAGATGTGCGTTTGTTCAATAACCCAGTCTAGTGATCTTTTCTTGTGAAAGTCCCTCAGTAGCTGGCTCATAAAATACTTAGGGAGAGCATGAAAGAAGGTGTTCACAAATTCCTTACTATCAGTGCACACCCTTCTAGTGGTCTGTACAAAGGCACATTTCAATTCCTGAACAAATTCTTGTGGGGCCTGGTCTTCCCCGCATTGTAAGTTGTAGGCTGCCTTGCAAGACTCTTGAGGGTTCCTATGAATGGAAAAATGTTTCAGGATGGCTGCCCTTTAGGTGGACCATCTGGAGTGGTTCTGATCATCCAGCCCGCAAAAAAGCTGGAGTACTCAGGAGAAAATGTCCACTTTACATATAGTGGAATACAGCTTCGACTGTCCTTCAGATTTAAAGTCTCCATCATCTGTTCAAATAATTCAAGGTGCTCCCAAAACAAATATTTAGCATTTTTGTGGTAGGGCGTGATGAAGCTCCTAATAGCTTTTATTTGTTTCAGGGGATCCTTGAGTAAAGCCTTCTTGACTTTGCTGGCCTTTTTAGTACTTGTCACCCTGGTCCATTCATCATCTGACTGAGAGGCACTGCTACCAGAGGTGGCTGTCTGGTCTTCTAGGCTCTCCCGGATTCTGCGAGCTTGGGAATGGCTGGCAGAATGTGCGGACCTAGTTTCTAGGGACCTGTGGTGCTCACAAGAGTCTTCTGACTCTTCCTTGCTCCCAGGATTGGCTGAGTACCCCCCCACTGTCCTAGCTGGGAAGAGGTTTTTAGTATGCTCTTAGTGGACCTAGTCTCATGGAGTTTCCCACCAAATTTTACCGTCTGATTTCTGGGTAAGTTATATTTCTGAGGATCCATTTCTCTGATTCTCCCCTCACTGGAGTCTCCAGATCAGAGAAGATGGCCCTAGCACTTGGGAACCCATACATAGATGCATGCCCATCCATTACTGGGAGGCGCTGATCTATTAGCCCCATATTCGCCATTGGGTTGAAATCTACCATCCCCGTGGCCCTTGGCTCATGTGAGCCAGTGGACATGGGGGTGGCATAGTCCATGGAATGGAATAGATTAAAGTATCTAGTGCCAGGGTTCCCTTCTGAACTCATCTCTCTCAGCCCCTACTACCTGATGGCATGCAAGAATCTGACCCTTTTGTTCTTCTATTAAGGCCATACTGGTCTCTATTAGTTGTTCCTGCATGGCTATTTGTCTATGGAGCATGTCATTTTTTTCACAGAGAGCCTCATTGTCTCTCTGTGCTTCCTGTATGTTTTGTCAGTATTGAGGCAGTTTCTGCTGCAGGAGGCTCACCTCCTGAGTTCTGGCCTGGTCATTCTTTGCCAGAGCCTCTTCCACCCTCCTCGTGTGCTCTAACAGCTTTTCATAGTCCCTTTTGAGTTCACCCATTCCCTGAAGGGCCAGGTGATTTTCTTTCACCTTAGTTTTTAAATGGCTAACTTCCTGGCCAAAGGCATCCCTTTCCTGAATTAGAGTACCCCTCTTCACAGCCAGGTTGTCCCTCTGTTTTTTGAATGCACAAGCTTTCTGGCGCTCTTCATCAAATTCTGTTTGGGATTCAAGGTCTTTAAGAATTAATTTATTATTTTCTTCGTTTTCTTGGTCTACCTGGTCTTGTAAGACGTGGAGCTGTTCTGCACAGACTCTGTTAAAAGTTAATTGTTGCGCAAGCTTTTGTTGGCTCTGTTTTAAACAGTCCAAGCTTTCTTGACACTCTTTTTGCAGTGTCAGTAATTTGGTGTCTTGCTCTACCCTCTCTTGCTGCAGGAGATCCAGATCTTCTTTTACTTTTGTCAGGTACTGTCTGGTTTCACTCTCTGATTCTTGGCTCTTTTGTAGCCTTTGTTCTGCAGAGTCCAGATCAGTTTGGGTTTTCTCTAGTGATTGAACTTGCTTTTTTGACAGATTTAGGTTTTCAGCATATTTTTCCTGTATTACTCCAATATGGAGGTACAGGTATGCCACTATTTTGGTGATTTTGCATTGCTCTTCTTTTACCCTTGGGGCCATATACAGTGCACTAATTCTGTGGCAGTGGCTTGTTGTTTGATTTCCTGCAGCCAAACATTCTAGAATACAAATGAGAGAAACTCAGTGCAAGAAAAGTTCTGACAATTCAAAAATACTCCTAACAATATCAGGTTCTGAAGACAAGATAGGGTGGGTTTAAGATAGGGATTAACTATGGACAGTACATATGCTATTGACACAGTTCTATCTATAGATACTCACTAGATATGTTTTAAACGGAACCATCAGCATTCTGGTCCATCAAGATTTCTGGTCAGGGAACGGAATCTGGTTCTGGGATAGACAGCTGGGCACATCGGATTGGACTGGGTCTGTTCACAGCACGGCCCAGGACTGGATCAGATCTGCACTGGCTCTGGTCACAGCACAGCCCTGGACTGGATTAGATCTTTTGGTTCTGATGATAATTAGTTCAGCAGGCAAGCAGTGCAGCACAGCCCGGCTGTATTTTGACGCTCCCCTTAGGTTTCTGGGGTTGGTTCTGGTTCAGGAAATGTAAGGCCTAGCTGAAAATGGTTGAGCTATGAAATGGGCCTTTCTGCTTTGCCAAGTTTCTGGGGTCTGGAGCAAGTAAGATGGATACTTCTGCAGCACGGTGCTTCGCCAGCGTGCGGATAGTGCCTGAATCTGTCTCTTTTTTTCTGCCCTCTGCTGTCTCTATTTATGCTTATGATAAATGGGTGTGTGGCTGGTTTATCCTAAACTCGCCCCTTTGACAGGGATTTGTCAGGGTCTCCTCTCTTCCTTGATAGGAGGAGAGAAACAGTGTGTCACTTTTATGGTGTGGGTGTATGAGGCTTAAAATCCACCCCTAGCTCCTTGAACACAAAATCTACTTTTGGTACAATACATATTTCCACATGTGCAACCTCTTTAACAATCATATATAAAGATTACAGATACTCCTCCAAGCCCCGTCGCTGTAGGATCTTGTGTCTGCTTTTCACACATTGGATGTTCGTGATTATGTCTTGGAGCATAATGTTGACATCATGTGTGTCACAGAGACCTGGTTATCGGAGGCACATGGGCCTACCATTGAACAAGTAACCCCACCAGGCTATACCTTCTTTGGTAAACATTGTAAAGATGGGCCGGGTGGCGGTGTGGCCATTATTTGTAAAGACGATTTAAAAACGTACAAGATTAAAATTGATTGTGAGGGTTGTGATATTTTACATACTAAAATCATTCCTAATCCTAATTCTAGTATTTATCTGGTAACGGTATATAGACCACCAGGAGTTTCTGATGACTTTAATGAACACCTTATGATTTCCCTCAATGTAATGCAGAAGGCTAATTCTGCTATAATATTAGTAGGAGATTTAAATCTTTGGAAAGGCAATGCCAAGGACGGAAAAAGCCAAGGAATTGGAAAAACTGATTAATAACAACATTATGGTGCATAACAATGACCCGATGCATATCAAAGGGAACATCCTTGATTGAATGGCCAGTTACAACATAGCAGGGATTATGACTACACCCTGCATATGGCCGGTTATCTCAGGTAAAATACAACTCCCTCCTCTTTCCAAGCCTAAACACAAACCATTGTGCAAAGTTGTGCAGAGAAATAATAAGGATCTAACTGCGGACGACCTATCTGGATGTATGGATGCCCTTATCATGAAAACAAGTGTCTCAGATCACCCTGATACACTTGTAGAACAATACAATAGGGAGATGTCAATCCTATTGGATAAAGTGGCACCTATGAAGTCCAGAATAACTAGGCAGGCCATCCATCACCAAAAATGGTTCACACCAGACTTGGCCAAACTAAAAGTTAATAAGAGACACGCAGAGCGTACCTAGATTAAAGACAAAAACACAGATAACAAAGCTGCATGGAAACTTCTTGGAAAAGCTTATGACGCTAAATTATGGAAGCCAAGATGACCCACTATACAAACCAGATTGAGATGGCATGAAATGGAACCAAGGAACTTTTCCATCTCTTTGGGTCATGGGAGAAACCGAATGTACTAAATCATAATATCACCCCTACCCAGGATGACTGTACAAGAAGTCAGAAAACTTTTTCTGAAAAATTGCTATGTGCTCAAAATAAAATTATAAATGAGTTAGAGAGTCAGAAATTAGACACAGACACCCTCAGTGTAGGGAGTGTGGATACTAGTTGTATGACTCACTCTCTGGCACCTAGTGATAATGGCCCTAATCGGGAATTACCCCCGGCAGGGTTTCAATTCCCTGAGATATCAGTTACTGAAACTATTAATACCATGAGAGCTATGAATCCTACTAGCTGTCTAGGGGACCGTATCCCCTTAAAGATAATTCTGGCCCACCAGGATATCTTTGATCCATTTCTATGTAGATTCATAAATGCTTCCTTCAGTCATTGCATTGTTCCACAAGCCATCAAAGCTGTGGCAGTGACACCCTTATTGAAGAAGGCAGGTCTTGATCCCAAGGATGCTACAAACTTTAGACCCATTAGCAACACCTTGTATTTCTTGAAATTGGTTGACAAGGTGGCTACTACCCATCTCCAACTTTATATGGAAAACTTGGGTCTGTTGCATGGAAGGCAATCAGGTTCCTGACTTGTACACAGTTGGAGAGTGCTTTGGCTGATCTTCAAACTTAGATGTTGACTATAGTGGAGAAAATTAGATCAGGGCTGCTGATATTACTGGATTTGTCAGCAGCTTGTGATCTGCTAGATCATGGGATTTTGCTGAAGCGGTTATATGACACGGGTGGGCTTGCTGATGAGGCAGTAAAGTGGGTCAAGTCTTTTTTGTTTTGGAAAATAAAAAATCTAGGGTGTATTGGGGAGACTCTGCATCTGAGGTGGAGACCATTATGTGTGATGTCGCCAGGGGGCGTGTTTATCCCCTCTACTTTTTAACATTTATAGAGTGCCCTTATGTAGAGAATTGGAAAGACTGGGCTTTTTCTTTACAAATTAAGCTGACGATTTCTAGTTGTCCCTGGTGTTGTCAGGAAATTACCAGGAGGACCAAGACATGCATAGTGAGATCAACCAAGTCATTAAAAACTGGATGACCACAAATTTGCTTTGTCTAAACGCCGGTAAAACGGAAATAATTAAATATGGGTCTAAGAAATCGAGGGAGAATCTAGCCCCGACCTTTTCTAATTTTCTGGTGGAGGGCAGTCAGATAGCAGTAGTAAATAAGGTAAAGACCTTAGGCACATACTTAGAAGCCACCTTGAACGCAAGCGTCCAAGTAGACGCTGTTGTGAAAAATACTCAATATTACTTGAGAGTGCTAAGGCAGGTGGCCCCATTAATTTCAAAAGATAATTGAGCAAAATCAGTTAGGGCTGTTATTCTTACATGAGGGTACTATTGCAATGCCTTATTGGGTGACGCCAGTAAGGAAGACATTGCCAGATTACAAAATATCTGCAAAATCTATGTCATGAAACAAAATGAACCAACTACCTCTGCTAGGAAGGAACTGCACTGGCTGCCTATATCAGCTAGGATCTCCTTCAAACTTCTGACCTTAAGTCATAAGTGCATAGTTGGACCAGCAACTAGTTACGTGAAGGAAGGCACGTCTCCATACACAAGTCTACCAGAGACCTTCAAGCCACCTCAGCCCACTTTTTCGAAAGTGGCCAGGGTCAAGAGAACACGGCGAAATGGACGCTTCTTCCGAGTCATGGCTCTGCATATGCATGGAATGATCTGCCACAAATACTTAGGGAAGAAACAAATCACTTCACTTTCAGAAAATTCCTGAAAACATCACTGTTTATTTAAACTTCCAGCCATAGCTTCCTTTCTTCTTCTTCTTTCCTGTCTGTATGTGAGCGCCTGGATGCCCCAGAGCTTTTGGCGCTATACAAATGTTATAACATAACATAACGTAGGCGGAGTCACTATACACCGTAACTTCCTGCCCTGCGTGATTCTGAAGCGCGACAATAAACCCCAACAATTCTGCAGCCTGTGCTAAAAAATGAGACAGTAGTCTTGCACTTGCTACCAAATCAAATTGCCCATTAGCTCTGTGCCTTACCATAGCCGAACCTGAATTCCTTTTTCATCAGTTTGATCGATCTTTGAAAACCCATCAATAAAGAGAACCTCTACTGCTGATAGATCATTCTCCTTTACCCTCAGGATTTCGTCATAGAACTCCTCATAAATTAGAGCAATCGTGCACTTGCTCATCCGCTGCCAATGGTGCGGCTACAAATGTGGCAGGGTTCACTATTCTACACCTGACTATTTTGATTGCTGGATTTGATATAGCCACCTCATAAGCAGAAGCCCTCTGAGATGTCAATGTACCTTTAGGTTTCTCCAAAACAGCAAACAAAGCATGTTCAACGAATAGAGTCATGGAACACCCCATCATTATACTTGCAGTTTTCTCGATCCCGAATGAGGCTGCTTCCAGCAATTGTTCGCAAGGAAAGTGACCCCTCATAACTGTGTCTAAAATCCCACTATAATATGCTAAAGGTTTGCACCCCAATATGCTTCTCCATGTGAGTACTGCCGTCATAACGGTTCCATTCATGTATGAAAACAAAAAGAACTCCTCAGAATAATTGTGAATTCCTAAAACAAGTTGCTTTTTTCAATTCATCAAACCCTTCCTCCATCTCCTCAGTCCATTTAATGTTTTCCTTATTCACCTGTGCTTTCTTCAGAGCCTGGAAAAGGGGTCTTGTGTATGTAATATAATCAAATACCCATGCTCTGACATAATTGTACAGTGTCAGAAATTGTTGCATTTGCTTTATCATGTGCAGTTTTGACATTTTCATGATTGCCTCATCTCTTTCATGTGTTAATTTCTTTCCTTCAAAGAAATTATCTGACATATGTATGACACCTCTCCCTGACACTATTGTAATTTCTCCTTATCCACTTTATATCCATTCTCTGCTATAATAATCATTAGCTGAATCGAGTCTCGTCTGCACTCTTCCTCTGTTAGGCTTCAAACTTAAATATCATCTACGTACTGCAGCACAATGCTTGGTAAATCAATATTGATTAGGTCCATCTGCAGGACCCAATTAAAGATCAATGGAGACTCACAGTACGCATGGGGCAAACAGCTTAGTCTGACGGAACGTTAACGACATAAGACCTTTTGGAATCTTTGTTCAATGGGATTGAGAAAAACACATTTTTCAAGTCATCCACCATAAGATATTGTGCTTCTGGGGGAATACTGCATAAAATCATTGCAGGATTCGAAATCAGATGAAACTCTGCCTCTACAATCTGGTTAATCATCCCCATGTCCTGAATTAAACGCTACGACCCCCTTTAATTTTTAATCGGATACACTCCGGTATGACATGGTGACTCTGACGTCACCAAGATGCCTTGTTCCATCATGGCTGATATAGTCTTAAAAATGCCTTTGCCTACCTTTTTGAGACATAGGATACTGCCTTGCATGAGGTAAAATTGCTCCTGGTTTCAACTTAATCTTAACTTCTCCCACCCCCTTCAACAGGCCTGTGTCATGTGGGCCCGTAGTCCATAAAGTGGTTGTCACCTTTTCCATGTCTTCAACAAAAAATGCGGGAAGCTGCTGCACTATCACCGTTCGCTGTGGGATCTTTCTTCTCTCCTGAACCAATAAGTAATGCTCATTTATAAGACCCCTTCATCATCTGACGGGTCATCTTTAAACATGTCCTCGTCAGTGACGTCAGTCATGTCAATCACCATGAGGTCAATATCTTCCTTCCACACCTCTGCAAGGCGGCAGCAGCAGCAGGATGATCCGGCACCTCTACCCAGCACATTGGGTGAATTTGGAGCTCCTCACATCATTGTGGGATTGCAGGTTAGCTCCCGTGTCCTCTGCAGTGATGCACATGGCAGCTTATTCTTTTAATTTCATCTGCACACTCCTTGCCTGGCTATTTGAAAACATCTTGGGAAAGGTTTGAATGACTTCCAATGTGCCCAACAGCCTTTCGCCTGATACTTCTGTCTTTCATCTTTCCTTGACTTGTGAGCCGCCATTCCAAGATGGCAGCCAGCAACTCTGAGCACTGGAGTGCCTGGTGCTGTGCACTGATTGGCTTTGGTCCCTTTCATTGCAGAATATGGGTAAGCCAGCAAGCTTAGCCGGCCCTCCTCCAAAGGCCTGATCCTAAGGCCCCTGTCTGCTCCCTGTCTGCCGGTCCCCTGTGATGTCTTGCTGTGCCCACCACTCCCCTCTGGTCCCCTATGATGTCTCCCTGAGCCCCCACCTCACTCTGATCCCGTGTGATGTCTTGCTGTGCCCCAACCCCTCTGATCCCCCTTGAGTTCTCGCTGTCCCCCCACAACCCCTCTGATCCCCTTTGATGTCTTGCTGTGCCCCCACCCCCTCCAGTCCCCCATGATGTCTTGCTGTGCCCCCACCACCCCTCTGGTCCCCTCAGTTGTCTCGCCATGCTCCCACGCTCCCCTGGTCTCCTGTGATGTCTCGCTGTGCTCCCCAACACACTCTGGTCTCCTGTGATGTCTTGCTGTGCCCCCACCCCCTCTGGTCCCCCGTGATGTCTCGCTGTGCCCCCACCTCCCTCTGCTCGCCTGTGACGTCTTGCTGTGCCCCCCACCACCCCTCTGGTCCCCCCTATTGTCTCACCGTGCTCCCACCCTCCTGGTCTCCTGTGATGTCTCGCTGTCCCCCCAACACACTCTGGTCTCCTAAGATGTCTCGCTGTGCCCCCCACCTCCCTCTGCTCCCCATGATGTCTTGCTGTGCCCCCCACCACCCTCTGGTCTCCTGTGATGTCTTGCTGTGCCCCCCAAACCCCTCTGGTCTCCTGTGATGTCTTGCTGTGCCCCCTTCTACCCCCACTCTGGCCTCCTGTAATGTCTTGCTGTGCCCCCAGCCGTTCTGGTCTCCTGTGATGTCTTGCTGTGCCACCCACCCCCCTCTGGTCTCCTGTGATGTCTTGCTGTGCCTCCCACCCCCGCTGGTCCCCCATGATATCCTGCTGTGCCTCCTACCCCCCTCTGGTCTCCTCTGATGTCTCACTGTGCCCCCCCCACTGCTCTCTGGTCTCCTGTGATGTCTTGCTGTGCCCTCCACCCCTCTCTGGTCCCCCGAGATGCCTCGCTGTGCCCCTGACTCCCCTCAGGTCCCCCGTGATGTCTCACTGTGCCCCCCACCCCATCTGATCCCTGTGATTTCTTGCTGTGCCCTCCACCCCCTCTGATTCCTGTGATGTCTTGCTGTGCACCCTACCCCCCTCTGGTCCCCTGTTATGTCTTGCTGTGCCTCCTACCCCTTATGGTCCCCCAGGATGACTTGCTGTGCCCCCCACACCCCTCTGGTCTCCTGTGATGTCTCGCTGAACCCCCCATCCCCTCCAGTTCCCCTTGATGTCTTGCTGTGCCCCCACCACCCCTCTGGTCGCCTCTGTTGTCTCGCCATGCTCCCACACTCCCCTGGTCTCCTGTGATGTCTCGCTGTGCCCCCCAACCCACTCTGGTCTCCTGTGATGTCTCGCTGTGCCCCCACCCCCTCTGGTCCCCCGTGATGTCTCGCTGTGCCCCCACCTCCCTCTGCTCCCCTGTGATGTCTTGCTGTGCCCCCACCACCCCTCTGGTTCCCTCTATTGTCTCGCTGTGCTCCCACCCTCCTGGTCTCCTGTGATGTCTCACTGGGCCCCCCAACACACTCTGGTCTCCTGTGATGTCTTGCTGTGCCCCCACCCCCCTCTGGTCCCCTGTGATATCTTGCTGTTCCCCCCACCTCCCTCTGCTCCCAGTGATGTCTTGCTGTGCCCCCCACCACCCTCTGGTCTCCTGTGATGTCTTGCTGTGCCCCCTTATATCCCAACTCTGGCCTCCTGTGATGTCTTGCTATGCCTCCAGCCTGCTCTGGTCTCCTGTGATGTCTTGCTGTGCCTCCCACTCCCGCTGGTCCCCCGTGATATCTTGCTGTGCCTCCTACCCCCCTCTGGTCTCCTCTGATGTCTCACTGTGCCCCCCACACCCTCTGGTCCCCTGTGATGTCTTGCTGTGCCCCCTACCCCTCTCTGGTCTCCTGTGATGTCTTGCTGTGCCCCCCACCCCTCTCTGGTCCCCCGTGATGCCTCGCTGTGCCCCCGACTCCCTTCAGGTCCCCCGTGATTTCTCGCTGTGCCCCCACCACATCTGATCCCTGTGATTTCTTGTTTTGCCCTCCACCCCCCTCTGAATCCTGTGATGTCCCCCAAGATGTCTTGCTGTGCCCCCCACACCCCCATGGTCTCCTGTGATGTCTCGCTGAGCCTCCCACCCTTATCTGGTCTCCTGTGAAGTCTCACTGTGCCCCCTCCCCCTTCTGGTCTTCTATTATGTCTTGCTGTGCCCCCCACCCCTGTTCAAAGGGCCATGTCATACCCAGTACATTGGAAATATTGTTCAATCAAAGATTGGGGTACAGCACATCCTTCAGGCACATTCTGCTTTGGCAGATATGCAGAATCTTCCCCATTATCCTCCTCATCTTCCGGTGGATTTTCATCCATGTCAGGTGTCAGGGGTACATTGCACTGGATGTACATGTTGTGTAGCATAGAAGATATCAATACTATCTCCCCCACCTTTTCAGGGATGTATATGAGTGCCCCACCAAACCTGCTGAGGCAGCGAACCGTGCCTTCAACAGCCCAAAAGTCTGTTCAATCATCATACGAGTGTGTGCATACACACAATTGAAGTCCTCTTTGTGCCTGGTGAGTGGATGCCTGACAGGGGTGAGGAGCCACGGCTTCAGGGGATACCCAGCATCACCTGTATGGGAGCAATTGAAAATGTAATTGTTAAGTGTTTTTCGCATGCCTTGTGTACACTGGCTGTACATTGTTCGTGTTCAAATGCAAGAGATCATCACTGCCAGCTATTGCCATTTCATTAGGGTCAAAACTCAGGTTGGTTTACTCGATGTTGATCCACGGTAGGGGAGCATGGGTAACGTACATCTCGTAGGGACCTTGACACCCGATACAGCACTCACACAGATGATGTCAGTAGGTCCATGATGTGCTCACATGTGATGGCTGTGTTGCAGTACTAAATCTAGTATGCATGTAGGGCACTGGATGATGGATTTCCCTGATCTGAAACATGATACACAATGTTTTGCCAATCATGCTTCCATATACATGATGACGCCATGTACATCTCCATCAAAGCCTTTGCTCATTTTACCATGGCACAATTGAAATGGTGGTATGGTCCGACAGTGTAGGGAGGAAATACTGCGATGGTGCTGGGTGTCAACTGGCATGGTGGAACTGAGATACTGTGCATTGGTCCTGCAGCAGTCACACATGTGTCAGTGGTGTTCACCACTTGCTGAAACCTATTTTGTACTTCCATGTCCCATTGGTTTTTTGGTTGTCCCTTCAGGTGCTGTGTATGGCATGGTGGTGTGTGGTGTACCTGTCGGGCAAGGGCAGTCACAAGAGATTCCATGTGAGGCAGTTTGGCTCAGTCATGTCTGCATAACCTCCACTGTACTCTGCTGCGCTCATGTGAATTATGCATTGTGACTGCAGGTTGGTGCATTGTGATAACTATGGCTCAGGTATGATGGTGTTCCTTGTGCATGTGGAGGTGTGTGTGCTGCGTTCGTAGCTATCATTTACACAAGGCTGTGCGGTCATAGGATGTCTGCATCCATTGTCAGTCTCACGCATCCCGACATGATTGGCTCACAGTGTTTGGCACCCAGGACGGTGCCCCCCCCAACAACAACCGCTATCGCCCAGCCAGCAGACAGGTAACGTATGTTTCTGCCCCCCCTCAACAACCCCCATGGCCCAGCCAGCAGACATGTAACGTATGCTTGTGTTCCCCCCTAACAACAACCCCCATGGCCCAGCCAGCAGACAGGTAACGTATGCTTGTGTTCCCCCAAACAACAAACTCATGGCCTAGCCAGCAGACAGGTTACATATGCTTGTGTTCCCCATCAACAACAACCCGCAAGGCCCTGTGGTTGTATTTACCCAGCAGCCAGGCACATCATGCAGTGTGTCATTCCATGTAGCGGGGAAGCGTGGAGTTGCACAGCACCATTGCATCATGTGTGGATCCCGGAAATCTGGCATTGCAATGTGTTATTAGCTTGCCTGCATCACACACCATCTGGACATTCAGGGAGTGGAAGAGCTTCCGGTTGCTGTACACTGCCTCCACATGGGTGCATTTGATGGCACCAATGACGTTTGGCATGCCTGCCAGTGCATAGAATGCAATGTTGGTGGCATTCACCTCCTCCGCAGTCCGTGGTAGTGATACGTGGTGCCTGGCATGTTTCACGAGTGCATCCAGCACCTGGTTGAGCATATGTGAGAAACATGGTTGTGAGATGCCATGCAGCTGCCCCACTGTGTGCTGGTAGGTGCCTGTGGAAAGGAAGTAGAGCACAGACACTACCTTCAGCAGAGGGGAGATGGTGGTAAGGATGTTGATCAGGCTGGCCAGGTCATCGTGAATGAGATCCAAAATTGTGCATATTGTGTTCCTGTCCAGGCAGTACAGGCTGTGGATCTGTGCAGGGTTTATTCAAATGGACTGGCCCTTATGCGAGGGATTGTGGCTGCCTATGGGGTAACACTTCCTGCACTGGTGGTATGTGCTGGCCCAGTGTCTCACCCTCCTTCTCCCCCTGCGCCTCCTCTGCATCCCCTGGTTTAGTGCCTGCTGGAGTAGTAGCAATGCAGGCATGTCCTCCAGCCCCCGTATGGCAACTGCTAGTGGTATCATTTTGGACTTGGAAGGGGTGTGGTGTGTGGGTGTGCTCCTTTTGTACTGTGCCTGACTCCATTGCCTCCACCCCTGCTGATTGTGTGCACTTGTGGTAGTTTGGTACACAGTAGATTGCTATTTATGTCTGTCCCATGATGCCAGTATTGTGGCATCATGGTGACCGTTCATACCGGCATCTGGAAGCCGGTAGGTGCATGTCCACACAGGTTGTAATGATTGCTTCATTGCGGCATGTCAGTGTCACCGGAACGGTTGCCGGGTGCTTGCGCCCATACCGGGTGCGCTCTACCCAGTCACTGCGGGGCCCTGTGGTTGATGGTAGCACCGGCATCGAGGGTTGTAATGAACCAGTCCGGTATGCGATGCCGGTATTCACCTACTGTTATCATTATTACCGGACCGCCTACCTTGTAATGAGGCCCTGTGTTTTTTTTGCTCTCCCCTCTGCTACACTGCTCTTTTTCACTGTTTTCTTCTCTGTTCTCTCCTCCTTTCCCTTCTCCCTCTCTCCTGCCTCCCTTCCTTACTTTTTCTATTCACTTACTCTATCAGCATTGTCCTGGACTTAGTATAATTGCGAAAAATGTTTATCTCTTCGCCCCTCCCTTACTTGTTTTCCTCCCCTCCCCCCGAGCACTATCTGAAATGGCATCAGGCCTAGTACGATAGTCGCTTGTTGTGTTCCTCTCACTCCTTTCTCCTCCCCTATCCCTAACATCTTGTAATTCCCCAGCTCTACCAGACATATTGTAAGGCCTAGTACGGTAGCCGCCTGGGTGTTCCCATTTCGTTCCAATCTGTGTCCTAGCACTTGCACTATTTGAAATGTTGCCAGACCGAGTACGATAGTTAATTCCCAATTCTCGTCTTTCATGGTCTGTAAGAATGTTATTGTGTTTTCCCTTGTTCTCTCCCTGGCTGTGAAGAGCTTTGAAACACATTGGGCCTCATTATAACTACTGCGGAATATGTTTAACGGCGCCGGTAATGGTGCCGGCGCCATTAAACGGATTCCGTACTATTATGAGGTTCCCTCGCGGGACCCGATGTGGACGTCTGGTTTATCCAGACATCCATAGCGGGTCCCACGAGGGAAACAGGGAGCTAACAATGGGCCCTCTTGTAATGGGCCTGTTGTTAGCTCCCTCCCATTCCCATTGAGCCCTATGGGGGCTCGAATGGGAATGGGGAAGGTCTGGGTCAGGTTCCCTGAATGGGGAAATACCGGGCCCTCCATACTCGGAATGGCCCAGTATTTCCCCATTCAGGGAACCCGGACACGGTTTTGGAGGCAGCCATGTCGCCAATAACGCCATGGCTACCTCCAAAGTCGTAATGAGGCCCATTGTGTATAGGCACTATATAAATAAACTAATATCATATCATAATCTGTACCCTTCCCCAATGGCAATCACTGTTCTCCATGGCGTGCCCTCATTGTCAAATCATTCGAGCATGTCTAATTCCTCTCGCACTATGGCTTCCTGTAATTCTAGCGAAAAAACTGCCCCCTGTCTTCATCCATAGGTGTCTGTGGCCTGAACAGAAATTCATCAGGTATTCTCAAAATCTTGCCCAATGAACAGTTTAGCCACATATGCATACCCCATAATGAAAAACCTTTTGTCCTGTAAATGACATGATAAATTTGCCCATGTTTAAATAATGTATTCCTGGCGTGGAACACACTATTCCTTCGTCAGTGAAGGAAATCGTCATATTTAGCTCCGTCATTAAATCTCGGCCCAAAATATTAACTGGTATGCGCCTTGAATACAATAATGGGACAGACATATCAAACTCTCCTATAGAGACTGGTAATTTGTCTGTGAAAGGAACTCTACTTGTAGCTCCAGAGAACCCTTGAGCATTCATGACATTTCCTCATAACAAAAATGTTCCGTCTCATATACATGAGCGAGTTGTCCCAGTGTCTACTAAAAAAGAAAAAGATTTGCCTCCTATGCTAACATCAACCCTTGGTTCCTCTTGAGGATTTTGTGTCTCTGATAGTACTGAACACATCAAGTCAACCTGTGAGCCATCCTATTGTGGGTACATGCTTATTCCTGTGCCTGTAAAAGGATTCTCACCCTCAACAGTGACACCCCTTACTCTGGGTGCCAATAACTGTCCTGTGTTTGCACTCTGCTGTATCTGCATGGGTGCATGCTGTGACGGCTGATTCAATGGTGCTTGCCTTGGTTGTAAAGCCTGTTACGTTTGCAGTACTTGTGCTTGTTACACTGTCTGATCTTGGGCGTACCCATCCCTACTTTGTGGGCTATATGCTGGAGGATAAGCTGTCCCCACTCTTGAGAATTGCACATTTTGTATATACCCTTGGCTCCCACATGTTTGCACAATGTGCCCTGTCATTCCACATGTCCAACACAGAGGAGGGAGTCTTCTAATCTGCCCTCCCAGAATGCCTTGATTATCGTTCTGCACATTCTGAAAACCACCTTGGTTATTCTGGAAGCTTCCTTGATTATTCTGAAAGCCTCCTCTTCCTCTATATCCTGTTCCCCTGCCTCTCGGCATAAACCTTTTCCCTCCTTGATCTGACTGTCATTGATTATCGGCCTGTGGCACACCCGCTACTTGCTGTGTCCCCAACCCCTCTCATTGTCTTGACATAGGCCAACCTGGAGATTAAAAATATTGTTGTTGTAAATGCCAGGTATTTATCTTGATCAAAAAAAGTGATTTGTCGCTAAATAGAGACACATTGTCATGCCAAAGAATTACTTACATTGGCTGCTAAGAAGATCTTTGATGCATTATCGCGATCTTCTACTTCAGGTAGATAAATCTGTTCCTATTTGAAGCATATATTCCTTCTGTTGTGATATATGTTTGTCTTGCCCCTATGGAGTAATATTTAATCATCTATTTACTCACAAAAATGAGCAGCAATCATCTATTTGTTTTTCAGTCTTTTACTTAAGTAGTATGGACTCAACAATCCAAGCTCAATGTGGATAAATCAGGCGGATAGTATTGAGACTTGAGTGTTTATCAAACCCATTTTCTTGTATGTGGTCGGGTATCCTGTTAAAGATCCATAAATATAGTGTAAGACCCTCTTATTATGTCATTATTATCAAAAACATTACGCGTCAGCTTCTATTCCTTGCTCATATTAGGACAAAATGTGTTAAAACAAACATGTTAGGAGAAAGCACATTAGGAAAAGGCACTCTCGAGCGGTCCAATTTTGGCTCGGTCTCTGTTTGAAGTTTCTTTATATTGCTGCTCAGTATGTTATATTTATGATTCAGCTTTTATTTACTCACTGCGATAGAACACCTGAGGCCATCTGGTATTGCTGAATGTGTCTGGCTCACCGCGGTTGATTTCTGAAAACCTGTGGTCAGTCGTTCTGTTTCTGAAAAAATTACAGAAAGGCCTTTCCTCTATTTACATGCCGTGCTTGCTACATGGGCGGATGGATACATCGATCGCTGTCCTTCACCGTGACAGCATAGAAAGAGGACTAATCCAGTTCTTCCATTGGCACGATTTTTACCTGATTTAACATAAACGCAAATTATCAATATTATCTTATATCCCGAGTGCCTCAGAAAACCAGAAATTTTGAAAAAAACAAAAGTATGACAAAAGGATTTTTATTATTCTCTAGTCCATAAAACATGAAATTCAGAGATGTTTCGGAAAATTGTATTTCTCGAGTGGTGTAAAAGTAAATTCCTCGAAATACCTTTACATGTTTTACTGTGTCTAAGGTGAATATCCATTTTTGCATCCTAAGCAATATCGATGCGAAGTCTCCTCCACTTGGCTGTGTTTTTACTTGTTGTAGGTCGAAGCATCTAAGGTCTGTGTCTTTGTATCCCAATTTAGTAAACTGATCAACTAGAGGTTTATCAGGGACTTTATTCCACAAAAACAGAACCTATGTTAGCCGATTTGTTGGTGTATTTCTCTCGTGGTGTTCCCTACATATAATAAGCCACATGGGCACTTAATTATATACACTACGTTTTTAGTTTTACCGTCCGTGTGTGTTTGCAATTTCCATTTTATTCTCCCATGGTTGAATTCTGTTAGACTCTCAGTGAGGGGGCAAGCTACACATCCACCAGATTTGTAGTGTCTAACTAAAGGGGGAGTCCCCATTGGTTCAATACATTATGTTCTTTATTTTTCTCTTCATATGTATGGACCAGTCTCGGGTTGTATATTTTGACTTTTTTTAAAAGCAAATAGCCTTTTGTTGTGCTAAACTGCCGGGCTGTTTAATAAGATCCCAGGTTCAATAGGAACATCCGGTTAAAGTATTATTTTGAGACATTTCTACCAAAAAAAAAGAATAGACAATGTGATAAATACAGAGGCTAGGATCCCCAATGTCACTGGTCTGAAGCCAAAATCTACTTTTAACCCACCACCACATGCAGTGTCTCCTGAGATTTTAACATTTGAAAACAGGGTAACCAGAGATATAATGGAGAAAATTGAGAAAAAGAACTATGCACGTGATAATTTGACAACACAAGAAAGAGCAAGTCTTAAAATACTTTGTGACACTCCAGGAATTACGAAAAAACCCACTGATAAAGGTGGAGGCATAGTGATTATGACATGCTTCCTTCCTTGTCTCGTGACTGGGCAATTTCAGATTGATCTTCTTTCCCTCTGTTCCTTAATTCATTTTTCGTCCTCATCTCCCGATGAGCTTTTTCGATTCTGTCGCTGATGTTTCCTATCTCAAAATTCTCCTCTAGTTTTATCCTGGAGGGTCCTGGCATTACTTCTTGTGATGGTAGAAACTCTTCTATTTCTCCCCACAATACTACTGGATTTGGTTCCATTAGCCCTTTCTCGATGCGATCAATATTGCTTGCCCTCTGCCTTCTCTTAGATTCCATTTCCTCATCAATTCCCCTTTGTTTTTTTGCTTTCCTTTAGTCTTCTTGTTTTTTCGCTTCTCTCCTTTCATTTGCCCTATTCATCTCTTCGTCCCCTCTTCTTTGCATTCTTTTATCTCTTTATTTCTATTCTTCCTCCTCTTTTCTCTTTTTTAAGCTATCTCCTTCTTCGATTGTTCTTTGTTTATTGTCATGTCTTCTTTCTTTAACTGTTCTTCCTGACACATCTGTTCTCGACTTTGCCTACTCTTTCTTTTATATTCATCTTCCTTCAATTGTTTCTCTCATTGCCTGTCTTTTTAATTCTGCTCATCTTGATATTCCCCTTACCTTACTTCCTCGATGCGCTTCCCATCAAGTTGGAGCAATATTTGACCACCCATCCATTTCTTCTGTATAAGCGCTATCTCGTCAGCTTTGTCTTTTTCTCCTTTCCATCTCTTAATTTCCAGTTCTATGTCTAAAGTCAGACTCGTCCGTTCACTTTTTTCTTTGTCCTGTAAGACTTTAGAGATCACTTCCTTTTCTAGAGCCCTTTCTGGGCTCTGGTCACTGCTATAAGCAGGTGGTTCATATATCGGATTACTATATCCTATTGCTGCTTTTCATTCCCCTCATGGATACAATCCTTCATCATTTGCACTATCCGCATTTATTTCCGACATGGTATGAGGAGCAGAAGGCTCAACGCCCCCTCTTTACACTGATTAAGCATCCAGTCTTCAGGAGGCAGGTCTTCCCATTACTCCTGGTACATCTTGCAAAGCTCTAAACTGGCTAACCTTTTATCCAATTTCTCTCCTGTGTACGCAGAGTGTAAGTATGTGGTATTGTGTTGCAAAACTGCTTTGGACAGTGATCCTCCTTGTGGCCATGCATGAACATTTTATCTGCTGTGCGCTTAACCCATTTTGCACTATATTTCTTAAGATTGAGTGCGTTATTTGGCAGTTGCTTACATAGATGCGTAAGTGAAGTATAATCCCCACTGTGACAAGTCTCAATTGACTGTCGATACTTACTGTAATTTTACACAAAAATGCTTTTCAGAAAAAATAAATATGAGCGTGCACCAATTTCAGCCGGTCCAAACCTCTATGTCTCACTTTACTTCAGACTACCTATTCAGTCAGTACCATCAATGACTAAAAAAATACATAATTTACTCTCAACCTCTTAACACAACCTATTGTTTGTCGTTCTTCGACATCTCACTTTTTCTCATAAAATACATAACATATACAAACAGACAAAATGGCCGGACCCAACATATATCTCTTCTCAGCGCTCCTTGCTGCTATTCTTACCTCTAAATTTACACTGATGGAAGTGTACATTATTTCCTTAAGCAAACCTTGTCTGCTTGTCATCTATTTATCAACTTGGATTTTGAAATAATTTCTTCTAGACATTCCTTGAACGTAGGACTCTGGGCTTATCTGTGACGATCCTCGTCATATAGCTCTCTGTGACGCTCTTCGTCATTAACCAAATACAAAACCAACCCTCCGTTACTTTCTTCCCATTATCACTTTCCCCAATTAACATGTAATTATTTTTTGCCACCTTTCTCAATCTAGTCACCATCTGCTTTTTAGCTCCTGACCCTCAGGATCGTCTCCTCCTCAACTGGCCACTGTTGCCTTCAGTCTGCTCAGCTCCCTGTGGAAACCAGGAGGGGATTTCGTGAAAGAGGAACCCATCCCACCTATCTCTAGTGCCTTGCAAGATCTTTTCGGCTGCTATCCACAGGATGCCTGGTGGTCCTCCAGCTAAATGGCAGAGGACGTCCGATATTCTGAGACTCTTAAAAGCTTACTAAGGCGATGGTTCTTTTACCATCCTAACTCTGCCATCACGTGAACCCCGGTACCTGATGCCCTTCAAGACGAGGTAGCAATACTTAGAGATGAATGGGGATGTAGAATTTACTCATACATCAATAATCAAACTGACACAGGAAGTTGGCAAATCTTAGTGCTGTTTTATTAACAATTATCTGAAACAGGGAGTTACAACGGACATCAATGGACGTTCGCCCAATTTCTCTCAAAGCATTTAATGAAAAAACAACATTCTTATACTAAATATTTTTCAGTACTGATGTCGTACTACAATGCAAACTAAGAAAACCTACTTGGGCATATAATAGTCTTAAAGGGAACATCGAGGTATATGCTCCCTACTGATGGGGTTGTGATTGGGCCTCTAAGTTCAGGTGGAAAACTAAGCCCATCCCAATTGCAAGTCATCTTCCATGTCACACTAATACTCGACACCCTATTGGTTACACAAACTATAGGGCTCTTTGGTACGTGGCCTCTATAATTGGTTGGCACGCACATACCCTTGTGGAATATTCCACTTGCTAGCAGCATGCAAGCTGTTTACCCCAGGTGCTAGAAGGGTCGCCTGGTCATGCCTCCCCACACATTTAGCCCAACATCTATCATCACTCCTGCTGTCTGCCATTCAATTAGGCCTTGAACTTGGCCTTGCAGAAGCTCACTGTGCTTGAAAATAAAAGGGAGTGTGGCATGGTCTTATGTTCTAGTTTTGCTATAGCTCGACCCACAGTCTATTTCCATCTGACCATGTCACTGGAGACCACATTTTTTAGCTATTTTTGGCATAAAATACTATTAAATGGTGAACTCTTGGCACCTTCAGTGCTTTTCCATTTCACCTCAAACAGAAGTTTGTTTCTTTCTCACGTTCATGTATCTTCTTGACAGAAAACTAGGCTCACAGTGGTCTCAACGCCAGCCTTTCTTGAATTATCCTTTGCCATCAGCTATTTTCAACTGCGCCACACTTCAAGCCCTTTCCATTCACAGGGTTCGAGTTTGCTAAAGTGCATTATTGAACATCCAGATTCTATGCATTCTTGTGAGTATACATTGGTGCATCACTGCAATCTATTCACTATGTAGCCAGCTTTAGGATTATTTTGTCTACTTGCGATACAGCATCTGTACAATTGTAAAATGACTGCATTTTCTTCAGTGTTTCATTGCACAAGCATCTTCATTTCTATCCCGAAATGTTGCTTCACTTGAAAACCTCATCCTCAGATCTTATAGAATGTCTCTATTCTTCCTTAATTTTTGTCTTTTCTGGGGGCATCAATTCTGTTTTGTGTGATGTCACCAGTCTTCTTTCTCATTAATTTTCATACTTCTTCTGGGACTTTTTACAGAATGCCATTACTTCTTCATAAATGCATACAAGGTTTTCTCAGTGGATACCTTGCCTCAAGGATTCTTTGCGTTATAGGCATTCTCCCTGGTACTGCGCATGTTGCAATTTCCAGTTCCCAACTTATAAGCAACATGGGGGCAGAACTTTTAGTAGGTGTATTTGACTACTCCTCTACACTATTCTAAAATAGATAAATAGTTGTCTATCGATTTAGTCGCCCTCCTGATAGCTTTATCAATAACTAGCCATCGCACTTCTTCTTCTGTGAGATTCATCTGATTGTACTGGGACACTATAGGAGCCACAGCAACTTTGTATCCTGTGTAAGTGATTTCAATCCGGCACTTCACCTAAGTCTATGCCTAGCGTGTAATGCACAACTGAAATCCTTATTTATTTGTGTCTAAAAGTTATTGTATTCTGAACGATGTACCACTCATATCACGCCCCCCTCCTGGAACCCCCCCGGTCACACTGAACCAGGAATCGGGCTGGTTTGCAAAGTTAAAATATTATTTATGTAATTACAATTCAATCACACTATGTTTAATGGGTATACAATAATCACCAATGGGGTGATGTAACACTAAACAATCTCTTTAAGGCACAAGGAGCAATAGTGCGCAAAACAATTCAGCACAGAAATAATACTTTTGTGTGCGTTCAGAACAAATAGCAGTGTGGTTACTATTTCCCCCTGCACACCCCTCAACCCCCAATAGACAATGTAAAGAGATAGGAGGACAGAGAGCAGGTATTCAGGAATGGCAGAATTCAAACAAAATATCAATCCCAATCCCCCCCCCAGCAACACAAGAGAAAAACAAAATTGGCTGACAAGCGGTCAGAATGGTTTTAAAGTTATCTGAGAATGGAATGTGCAAAAACCCTAAACATGGATTAAAGTGCTGTTATTTTTTAAATTCTTATGGGAGCTACTTTGGATAGTTGCATACACACACTAGCAATGATATGATACTAAGAAACAATGTGAAATCTTAAAATTGAGGTCGGAAGCAATCAAAAGCTGTTTCACACGTGTCCGAAATTCCCTAAATGAAAATTTGCTGCAAACTTTTCCTTGCTCGATAATCGCGATTACGGGAAAACTATATCAATTTGGAATTTGGTTTTGGATCTGCATTAAAGCTGTGGATGTTAGCTACAAGAGGAAGTTGAAATTTTGTTTCTAGCATAAAAATTAAGGAGTTATGGACGTTTTAGTGGAGGTCATTTTTCTGAGACATGTGCAAGAATGGGAAACAGGAATGCAGTTTTAAAATGACAAAAATGATTTCTTACGCTATGTTAAAGACTACCAACAAGTAAAATTCCACACAGGAAGGTCATTCACGGCCGCTCATAATAGTTCAGGTGTGATACTCTACTTTCTGTATGGGTTGGGAATTATTTTCTTAACCGATCAATAGGAAGTTAGGGTTTAGGAATACATATGAGAGAAAAGTCCATGCAAAGATAGTTCTAACAATACTCGCTCGGAAAGAAAGAGAAGATGGGTTTAAGATAAGGATTGACTAAGCAAGGTACATAGGCTAGTGACACAGCTCTATCTGTAAATATTCACTATATGTGTTTCAAATGGAACCGTCAGGGATTCTGGTCAGTGCGCCCCCTTGCCCGGGATTGGTCAGGGTCTCCTCTCTTCCTTGATACTAGGAGAAGAACAGTGTGTTACTGTGATGATGTGGGTTTATGAGGCCTAGAGTCCACCCCTAGCCTCTTGAACACAAAATATACTTTTGGTACAATACATATTTCCATGTGTGCAACCTCTATAACAATCATATATACAGTTTACATATGTTGTGTAGCAGATACTCCTCCAAACTCCATCGCTGTAAGATCTTGTGTCTGATTTTTACAGAATTTTGCCCTTTTTGTCCGGAATACAATGTCCAATTTTAGAGCTAATTTCTATAAATGTTCGCATTGAATATGGGCATAAGTGCATGAGGTTTCATGCTTCTATCAAAAATACATTTTGTGTAATATCACATTTTCCGCCGTTTCTTCCTAGAACATGTCACAGAGTTCCGACGCCTTTTAAAATGTGCAGCGAATATTTACATTAACAATGCTGTTATTTTTGTGTTTTTAACAATTTTACACAGTAAATTATCAGTCTTTTTAAAATGTGTCTTTGGTCCTTGTTAAGCAACAAATGGTTGTTTGTCTCCACCTCCTTCTGTCTCTGTGCAGTTCAGAAGCAGTCTCCTCCCAGTTCTTCCTGGGCCCTGGCCATTTTACGACCCTTCACACTTGGCAGTTCCTTTCATCTGGAGGATGTCCATTGTCTCCTTCCCCTTGCAGCCCAAATTCTCTTCCCACACTATAATCATCACTTAGGTGTGATATCCTGGCCTCTGTAGGGGAAGCTGTGTCACTGGTTTGGTTTTAGTCAGGCTTAAATTCAATGTCATTCTGTTGCATTTTCTCTTTGCTTAAAACAAACTTGTAATTTCAAAACAAGCAGCTACAACACTGATTCCAGATTCTAAACCATGGGATTAAACAGTTACAACATAGGTTACTCTCATTAACAGGCCGCTTAGTTTTCAACCATTTGATTTCAGTTTGTACAAGTTTAAGTTTGTCATGCAGACTTCTGACAGCTGTCATTCAGACGGCCGAGGGTACTGAGCCAAGCTTTTGACAGATTCCACAGACAGGCAACTTTTGCTGTGGATGGTTCTTTGACAAATTCAGTTTTTCAAGGCATTATAAATTCACAATGATTTCTTGAACTAAGTGAATTGTAGCACCCAGCAAGAATATTGGATGTGTGAGGGGGTTTTGTACTGGCATTCTGCAGTTTCAGCAACCAAGAAAAAAGGATTTAAAAGCAAGATTTTGGATTTCTTTCAGCAAGGCACTGCTTTTCTCTCTGTGCTCCATTTTCACTTGTTGTGAAGCCCAGTGACATGTTTCAGGAGGGAGATTTCTGTTCCACCACTGACAACATTCATGGCAGATTGGGCAGCCATCTTTTTGTGTTGCAAAACGCAATTTCCATAGGTTTTGGTGGGCACAAGGGTTTTGCGACCATTTTGATATTTCTGGCACCATCAGAACACAGGGATGCAGCATGACAGAGCAAAAGTAGGTCAAGACATCCCACACCTGGACTTATGTTCCTTGATGTGCAGATGTAGTTTGCATTACCCATATACAGTTTGTAACATGGACAAATAACACAATATATCACACAGTATATTCTACAATTTTAAATGGTCCCAATGCCCATGCTTTATGCTCATCTTTATCCTCAAATGATGCAGTCTGTACTGTGCATTCACATACTGCGAATTGCCCACATGTGAGTGTCCTTTAATGGGTGGCAAACCCCATAATCCACAAGCATGTATCCTGGTTTTATTTTCCCTTGCTGTCATATGAACTAGTGAGTAACGAAGTTTGACACCCTTTTTGAAAGCAAACATGGGCTTCTTCAAATCTGGTTCAGCTACTTGTAGAATGTGCAAATTACGATTTATCATGTTAATTAATGCATCCCTCAGATGGCAAAATCTAGTGGCAGAAACCAATCTAGTATTGGGATTTTTTTCTCTGAATTCCAACAGATGTTACCTAGGGCAAAAACGGGCCCTCTTAATAGAGTACAAAAAAAGTAGCAGGCACCCCTCTCTCGAAATAACATGGCATGATAACCTTTCCTGTGGTTTTTACACACTGTGAGAGTCTGCAGCAATCACTTTTAGCTTACTGTACTTTTCACAAAGGAGTAATATCCATTTGAATATCAGTCTTTGTCCCACCCACAAGGGCAGTCCAGCACTGAAATGCCAGGTAAACCTCCTTTGAACAAGAGTACCAACAGTAACCCCATACACATGTTTCTGCCTTGTTGGGCCTCATCAGTGAGGTGGAGCTGTGCATCTCTGAGGGTCCACGTCTGGGTTCCCTCAGGTAACTTAGGGAGACGAACCCCAAGTTCCTTACAAACATACAAAAAAGGTAGCAGACGTCCCACTCTCGAAAGAACATGGCATGGTGTCCTGTTATGTGGTTTTTACCCATTGTGAGAGTCTGCAGCCATTGCTTTTAGCTTACGGTTCTTTTCACTATGGAGGAATAACCATTTGCATATTAATCTTTTTCCCTCCCTCAAGGGCAGCCCAGCAAGGAAATGCCAGGCAAACCTCCTTTGAGCAAGAGTTCCAACAGCAAACCCATACAAGTGTTTCAACCATGTCGGGCCTCATCGGTGAGGTGGAGCAGTGCATTTCTGAGCACAGTGAGCAAGGGGTCTGGGTTCCCCCAGGTAACTTACGGTGACCAACCCCAAGTTCCTTAAAAACATACAAAAAAGGTAGCAGGCGCCACTCTCTCAAAAGAACATGGCACGCTAACCTGTCAACAGTGAGACAAGATACTCTGTGGGAAAAACAACGCCTAACTTGTCATAGCGTTTCGCTCTCCCACTTCACAGAATCGTTGCATCCAGTATTGCCAGAGGACTAGGCTTACAACACGTTTTATAATGGCACAATCCCATTGAAAAATCCTTTGTAAATCAGGCCCAGAGACTCCTGAAGTGCAGAGCCCACTGAACGACTTGATGAGGAACATCCCTGTGCCTGGAGTCCTGTACTACAAGAGAACCAATCCTTTTTATTTCTGCTTTTATTAATGCATTCAAAGGTTTTTTTTTCATCTAATTGTCGAGGAAAGGTTAACAAGTATTCTGGACAAGAAGATCATTTTGCACTATTCCATTTTTTCTGCGTAGGGGATTTATAAGCAGCTGCATAAATGCACTATTCCAATGCGTATGCTCAATAGATTGGTACTGGCTTACCCTCTTAGTCGGCTATCGCCAAAGTCAGATTCATTGGGGTCGATATTCTTTCCCTTCTTGCTGGAGCAGATATGAACAAGGTAGTCATTGTTATTAGGTCAGCTCTCTAGTTCACTGTCGAGGATGAGGTTAATTTGTTTGAAGTCGACATGTCTCTGGAGTCGCAAAGAATGCTTTTTGAACACCTGTGACAGAAGCAAGACAGTATAATAGGAAAGAGATGCGAAGAACACCACATGGTTTTCGTTAATTGAGGATTCTGATGAAGACACTAACTATTTGAGTCATCTAGCCAGTATGTCATGATCTACTGTACCATATGCTGCACACAGGTCAAGAAATGTAAGTGATGCATGGAGGTCGCCATCTATTGTGATAGGTTTTACTTTGATGTGTTCTTGCGCAGTCTCTATAACTCTGTTATGTATGAAACGGAGGACCCAATTCAGTTGCCCGTGTGATTGCAGCACAGTCATCAAAACTAGCCATTTTATTTGTTTAGAGACACATACAAATTAACTTCTAAATTAAAACAATGCCATACTTTGCATTGCTTGTGTCGGAATGAGTTACTTGTGCAGGACCTCGTTATTTAACCAGGTAATATCTCAGGGCAACCATGTAGACTATCCCTTTTCACTAAATGTTACCATCCTTCGTGTATTTTGCTAATGTTAAATACACCAAATATTTCATTAAAGGGAAGTAAAGTAACGGTACACAGCTGTCCTTGTGTTGGATGTGTCATAGATGAAAAGCATGCTGAATTTAATTTGCTCTTTGAAACTATTGAATGTATTGTTGAGGGGTGGCATTTACTGGAGGACCACGAACAAGAGAGAAGGCTGAATTAAAGGATTATCAGAATCTGATGTCACAGTTGTTGGATTAAAACTATGGTGCAAAGGGGATTGGATGCATGAGTGTTCAGGGTGCTTCATTTTTACACAAGTTGTAAGCGCATGAGTTTTAAGACATTGTGCCAAAAAAGGTGCAGCCAAATCCACAAAGGCAATCAACGATGTGCACATTCAGATGCCCTTTTTTGCCCCCTTTGCACATTTGTACAAATAAAAAAGTGTTCTGCGTATTTCACATTCAGGTTCCATAAACAGGATATGCTTTGAAATAATAAGAAAATGATCACAGTTCCTTGCCTCTGATCTTCATAGGTGAGGTATGATGTCTGAATGGGACAGGAGACATGGGTACCAATCCTGCTGAGCCTAGAGACCCACACTACTCCTCACCAATGATACCCTACAAGGCCAAACATGTCTGGGGATGCTTGTGGTCTCATGCTGAAGGGATGTGACCTAGCAGTTTGGGTTTGACTGCCCCTTTTGGGGTGGAACCAAGCCTAATTTGCATATGATCTTTCCCCTTCTGTAATGGCTTGGCAGGATGAAAGACAATGGTCTGAACGGTTGCCCAGAGCTCTGTCCGCAATTATGATTTGGGATGGGTATGCCCAGATGTGGGTTCCGAGCCTGCTGGGTCTAGAAACCCAAGCTACTCCTCAATGATGACACCCAACAAGGCCAAAACATGACCGATGTCCGGGGATGATTGTGGTGTGTAGTAGGGGTGTGACCTAGCAGTTTGGGCTGAACTTCCCCATTTAGGGTGGGACCAAGCCTGATTTGCATATGGTATTTCTCCTTCTGTAATGCTTAGCAGCTGAAAAACTGTGGTTTTAAGGGAAACCCAGGGCAACGCCAGTGGTTATGATTAATTCAAAACCTTCCGGCCATCAACATTTGGTTTTGCTGATGTTCACATGATGACAGGATCATTTCTGTCACTGTAATGCATTTTGTTAAATATGTTATTGCAATGGCTTTAACCACTGCAGTCAAATATGCATTTCTGTCCCTCAAACAGGGATTGAATGTATTTTGTTTACCTTACAGCATGACAGTACTTTTAATGGCCTATCACAGTAAAAAGCACTCCCAGCAACCACGTGGGTACTGGTAGGCTGTTATATATTAGTGTTGGAAGTGGGCGCCAGACGCATGCAAAAGGTCATGGAAGCGCATATTTTGCACTGCTATTCAGCCCCACAGAAAAGTGCAGGTCACATTTAAGAATAAGGCAGCCTGCACATTTCTTAAACAAGCACAGGTATAAAAAAGTGCATCCTCTGCTCTTTTTACTTTGCACGTCTATTTGAGAATCTGGCCATTTATCTCAATCCATTTTGATTTCCTGGTTTCATATGCAAAGTGCAAATGTTCTTGTGAATGTGTGAATCCGTGTATAGTGGACATTGGATATATAGGCATAACAAAGCAAGCGATAAATCATGGCATGGGGACATTTCTATCAGAAAATGTGTGTGTATTTCAGCATCCACGTGTGAAAAACCCATAGATGCAGATCTATCCCAAGTTGATCTGTCCTTTATGTTCATTTAAAAGTGTGGCAAATTGTAAGGTTATTCACAGTTGGGTGTTTCATTTTATTTTTTTTTAAATTTTTATTTATTACGAGTTTTATAATCACCGAAGCGATTTTACAAGATTTCAACACAGAAAAACATAGGAATGACATGTGTCTTAAGTGCTAAAGTAGCTTATATGATGTCCTTGTTCATATTACGTTAGTAAACTGTTGTTTTACTGTTTAGTAAATAGAATATTGACATGTGCTGAGGTTCACTAGTATTGTAGGGACATCTTTACAAAAGGAAAGGGTGCACATGACAATTCCACACTTAAAAACATGTATTTGAACTGCATTCTGCAGACAGAATTTGAAAGAAACATGAGAAGAAATTTGTGAGGACAGTGACCCACCTACAACAAACGTGCATTGATCTACAGTAAATGGCAAGGCCCAAAATACATCTTTTCCGTTACATGAAGGCACACAGTAATCTTTGACTAATGGAGAAGAGCCAAACTGGGATGAAAAGGCACAGCATTTTGTAAATAAGTGACATTCTATATTGGGCCTGCCTTATTTCTGCTTAATTCATCATAGAACCGGAAATTAGTCTTAAACAATGAAACTTACAGAGACTTAAAGTGTAAATATGTATCAACACTGGCATTGTTGCAAAAAAATGGCATAATGCCCTTGTTTGAAGAAAAAATAAATGGAAATGTGGAAAAGAAAAGTGACTTCAATGTTACATTTCCTACGTGAAATCAGCAACATTGGCTAAAAGCAACATTGAATTTTCTCTCACCCCAGCAACAGTGTTGAGTAGATGTTCTCCAAACAGAACAACACCAATGCCTTTTTAGGCAAGGTCATATAATTTATGATAAAGTCCTTGCACTAAAGGATCCAATGCCCTCTTTCTATCCAGAGGTCATCCTTCTGCCGGGCATAGGAGTACCTGCGCTGAGGTCTCCCAATTGCATAAAAAACCTAGACTGTGTGACAAACACACTATCCCACACAGTCTTTACATCACATGACATCAATGTTAATTCACTTATGCAGTATAAGTCACATAATGTATGCTTACTGTCTATTCACAGTGTTGTAGGCCACAACATGCTGTGGCCATGTATTTCTGTGTTGATCACTCCTGCTGTAAGTGTTTAACAGTTTTTTTTGGTCATTGTAATGTCCACTAGATACGGTGTTCTAGCATAACTGTCACCACAGACTAACAACACAACAGCTAAAAAATAAAGAGCTGTTGAAGTACTCAGTTGGTAGAGTGTATTTCTAGGCTGCTGATCCATGATACAAAGCTGTTATTGCCCCATTGGATTTCTGTAAGGGTTCAAATGTTTCTGCATTAAATAATTGCAAATATTTAAATTCTAGAGGGTAGGACACCCCCCTTTTTCATGTGTTTGCTCAGCCCATTGTCCTTCCCACTTCAGGGCTGTCCCTTTTTGTTACCTACTCTTTCTTCTGAATAGCAGGCCTTGGTAATAAAAACAGACATTGCCCATAAATGGCTTTGATTTATTATTGGGCCTATCCAAGATTTCACAAAATATACAGAAATATATTCTGAAATCTAGGCCTGCAGTGGACTTGCCCAACTTATCTGCAACTCTCGTCAAACAGTTTTTCCATTAAGCGATGCCATTCATGCTTGCAGAGACATGAAGTCCGGTATCTGTGCCAACATTTGTCTCTGAGCAGTCCAGTTTCAAATAACTTTCTGAGAATATTGCCATGATAATAATGGCCATGTAACGCTACACTAAACATATACAATTAATGTATATCTAATATATAACTGTGCTCAATTTCTGGGAGCAGAGTCTCTGGAACTTGCACTAAATTCCCTGAACAAACTAACAAAACTACCTGGAAAGACAATACACTCTCCTAACAATCGTAATAAATTATCATAGTTTCTCAGTATTATAATAATCATATTATGTCAAAGTTCTTAATAAACAATGTTTTACAAATGTCTGTCATCTAGAAAATATAAATTCAAATGTGTTTTTTTGACATTTTTTGTGATCTCCCACAATCTTTTTTTTCACATATGAAATGTGTGTATCCTAAATATACAAATAAATGCAACTTAAAAATACTAAAAATACTCTTTGGTTTCAATACTTTCTTGAGATGCTGTCAGTGACCATTGCATGAGACATCTTGACATTGATAAAAATCTGTTTTGTCATGATCTCATCATCAGGAGTTAATTTTCATCAACTTCATATTATTTTCGATTGTGAAAATATATCAAAAATACTCTACCAATTGAACTTTGTTCTTAGACCACAAATATGTTCCTAAAGATTTAAAAGTTACTCACCAATCAAGAATACGTATTTATTTTGTCTTTCTACTCTTCCTGTACATGATGAGCCTCTTTGAATTCTAATAATTAAGAATATCCCAAATTACTTAATTTCTAGTTATGTTAGCTTAATGTATATAACCTCTATGTTGTCAATAAGATATGCTTCCAAATCACATGAAGAATAAAGAATATGAACATCTCCATTTAAATTCTGTTAAATACCTTATTACTTTGACCAAATCTTCCTTCCCTAAATACACATACCCGTCTGGAAATCTTTTCAAGATGATCTCCCCCTCTCGAGTTATGAATGAAGTTGAAAAACTTGTGTTATTCCTACGCTTTGTATTTATATTGAAAATCACATGATCTTCTTTATAAACCAGAAGTCAATCATGCAGGACAGAAAATAAGGCATTTTCCGATATGTGATCTAGCAAATGTGATTTATGGAATCAAATGCCCTCATGGACTCTACTATGTAGGTTTCATAACAGAGAATGTGAAAACTAAATGGACAGAGCATAAATCGAATGTCAGACTGCAGAATATAAAATCACCATGACAGCACATTTCATTTTCATGAATGACAAGAAGGCTCAAATAATAGTTACTGAGATCATCTCAAGGAAGAATTGAAAGCAACATAAGAGTATTTTCAAGTAGTATTCATTTGTATCTTTGGGATACAACTATTCCTTTTGGAGAAAAATAATCTTTTGGATAATCACAGAAAATGTTAATGAGTTACATTATCTGAAAACAAATGTACGTTTTGAAAATGTTGCCATGACAACCAGGCCTCACCTGGGTCATAAATGACCCAGTGCCAAAGCCTTAAATGTCTGACACCATATAGCCTGTTGGCAGGCCAGGATATGAAAATACCATTTAAGATTTTGTTAAACCCATTACACAGAAAAATAATCTTTCTTTGAATGTTATATGTGGGATCATATTTGCCTGAATAACTATTGATAGGAGTGTTGTAGCAACATACTTTGTGTTACTTGTTCAGCATGTAAACCCCTATCAGCTGAATGTAAAATTATATTTTTATGGATTTATTTTAATTATGCAATTTATATTAATGTAAATATTTTTGCAAGGAAAATGTTCACATCAGTGGATTATATATGGTCACATTTCTGCCAGCTAGGCCAATGTCCTGAGATGGGAATAGCATCTTTGAGTGAAAGTATCAGAGAATAAAAGGCAACAATCTGTCACATGCACATCAGATGCCATGCTGAAATAAGACTAACATTATTTGATTCATCTCAGAGAGAGCAATTTGAGAAACTAATTAGTAACTTAATCATATACGTGGAACATAATTTTGAAACAAAATTACAATTGTTTAATGTAAAATATCCAAGATGACATCACATCAATTCTAGTGTGAGCTTACATTTAGAGCACTGTCCAATCACACAGACAGTCCAATTAAAATAGAGATATGATAGATACCGCTAAAGAGAGTGGTCTTTAATCTATACAAGTCCAAACCTATACAGTTAAGGGGACTGAAACAATGAAGGGGGTAGAAAGGTGAATTGACAACAAAAGAAAGTTGAATAAATAGTTTGTTTGGCTTTGGATTCATTTTAGACTGCTGGGAGACCACTCTGACAGAAGGTGAATAGAACAGCTTATTTGACTTTGCACACATTTTGGGCTGCTGGCATCATTTATAAATATTTCTGAAGTTTAAGAGTTTCTGGAAACTTTGTATTTGACTAAATACATCCACATGGTGTGTATGTTGGGAGATTCCTGGCCCCCTCTCAGTGCAATGGCCAATGTAGACAGGGAGACAAATAATATCTCACATTTTAAATGACTATGACAATCATGTAATTGAAGTTATTCACTGGTGCTATCACTAAGCAGAGTCCAGTTACTGGCTCTGAACCACTCAGGGAAAAAGGGAACTGCAACCCATTTTTCTCACTTTAAAATTCCCATTGGGACTCCAAGATGGCAGCTGGTGCAGGGAGACGCGCCTGAGTCTCGCTCCTGCCGGGCCGCAGAAAAGCACTGAGCCGTGTATCCAAGCAAAAACGCAATTAAATACCCAGCCTATAACCTGCAGAGGCTGCCGGTGCTGAGGAGAGGGGACATTGCCCACGTGGAGTGAATTGAGGCAATGCTGCAGCAGAGACAAGGGCACCCCTCCCCCTCTGAGGATCGCTGCCGGAGTTGCGCAGCAGAGTGAAGCCACAGGGGGTGGAGGAGGAGGCAGAGACAGGGATACCAGCAGCGTGGTGCACTCGGATCGGCACCCACGTGAAGTGACCCATATTCAATCAGGGCCACAGGGATCGGATCCTGTGGCTGCCACGGTGCCTAGCTGATAGGGCCTGGGAGGCCACGTGAGCACCGCAGCACCCGAGCAGGGGCGCCCCTCCCCCTCTGAGGAGAGTGCTAGAATCACGCCGCAGAGAGAGGCGACTGGGGACGGAGGAGGAGGCAGAGGCTGGGACGCCAGCAGCATGGTGCACGCAGTTCGGCACCCGTGAGGAGCAACACACCTCCCATCTGGGCCACGGAGATCCCGCGTCTGCTCCGGCGCCCAGCTGATGGGGGCTGGGAGGCCACGGAGCACAGCGGGTGGAGGAAGCAGAGCATCACGCTCAGATCCCAAGACACACTGATGACAGGCACCGGTGAGCGCAAAAGATGAGTGGCTCTCCCCCCGGTGCCCCTCCCCCCTGCAAAGAAGACAGCGGGGTGTCTATTCCTGGTGGGACACCCCCCAAGTAAATACATAAGGCCTCGAGCCATACCTGGGGAGAGACTCCCCCCTCAATCCCATCACCAACGTCACACACAAAGGGGGGAAGGGTGGATAAGAGAGGATGGAGCCGCAGGCCCTGTGCTCATAAGGGGCAGGAGAGACTATACCCCCTCCACTGTGAATCAAGGTTTCAAGGCCTGCCTCTCCATAGTTCCCTCCCATCACATCAGGAGGAGGACAACAAAGGCAATACCCCAAGGGCATAGCAGAGACGTCCTCCATAGGCGCTCAAATACATCGCAAGACCACCACGACACAGTGGCAATGTCAAGAGACGCAGGAACACCTGACACGGTTAACCCACAACTTAAGAAATCCAATGTGAGGATTTAGAAAATCGATCACGCAGATCTAATATCCACATTAAGAATATGCCCGAGTCAGTTCTGGATAAGGATCTTAAAAATGCGGTTCAGGAGGTGTTTAGAGACATCATAGAGGCGCAAGAAGCGGACATCATTGAGATCGACAGAGTGCACAGAGTGGGCCCAAAAAGAACTGGCGCCCCTGCGGAAAGACCTAGAGATTTGCTGGTAGCCCTCTCCTCATACCACATAAGGATGAACGGGGTAGACATTCAGCTATACCAGGACCTGGCCTCAGTGACATTACTAAAAAGGAGGGATATGGCCCCACTGGTAAGGGAGCTAGTGGTGAAAGAAATAAGGTACAAATGGACGTTTCCATTCGGACTGTTGTTCAAGTGGGAAGGCAAACAAAGAAGAGTGACAACCTGTGAAGAAGGGCTCCACATAATGGACCTGCAGGTAGAGGGGGCAGAAAGCAGGGGCAGCAAGGCAAAGGGGGAACTGCATAAGAATCTTTGAGGATGGGAAGAGGTTCAGCAAAAGAAGAAACAAAATGGAAGGGGAAGCACAAAAAAAGATTAATTGCAGGGGACAAATTCTAACTACAGGAGGCTGGAGTGGTAAACACTGAAGGGTATTCGGAGATCGCAATACCCAGCGGCCCGGCTGGGGACCAGGAACCGGCACACAGTAAGGTCTGAGGAAGATGCAGGGTTTAGGACTCCTCGCAAAGTTTAACCCGAGTTCACCAAGTGCAGGGAGCGATAGGCGCAATGCCTTAACATCCTTGGGACCAAAGTTGGTTCAATGTTATTAGTTGGGGGGGAGTTAGGGAGTTTGGGGGCGTGGGCAGGGTGGGGAACTCCGCAAGAAAGTTGGGATCACAGCACTCGGGATCTTATGACAACCAATCTGGGCTAGACGAGATGGGGAAACTCAGAATTCTATCATACAATGTAAGGGGCCTGAACTCTCCTGTGAAGAGGAAAAAGGTAGAGACCATGCTCAGGAGGGAGAAGGCGTACATCCTGCTGCTCCAAGAAACACACATAAGAGCCCAGGATAAAAAGAAGGTATATCTCAGAGGGTACAAGGTTTGGGCGCAATCAAATGCTACAGAAAAAAGTGCCGGGGTACTGATAGCAATAAAAGGAGGAGTGGTCATAGCACTCATAGACAAGCAAACAGACAGGGAAGGGAGGTTTGCGTTTGCCAACGTTATGCTAGACGGTACCCGTCTCACCTGGCAGCAGTATATACATCTAATACGGGTCAAGACGGCTTTCTGCGGGACACGATGGGGAAACTCGAGGGGTTTGCGAAAGGAGAGGTAATATTGGGGGGAGATCTAAATTTGGCCTGGCACCCAAGATGGGACCCCATAGTTAGGGTGCTCCGTCAAAGAATCTCAAGCAAAAGATGGATCAGATGGCACTGTGCGATGCATGGAGGGAACTGAAGGGTCAAAACAGTGCTTTCACATATTATTCGCATGTACGCAACACGATGTCGAGAATTGATTACTTCTGGGTGTCGGTGGGACTGATGGGTAAAATACAAGGAATGGAAATATGCCCCATAGCAATGTAGGATCGGGGGCGTGGCTAACCGCCATGTAAGAAGGACGCGTCTTCAGTCGGCTCCAGCGATGTGCCCAACATTTGGCCGCTAAACCAACATTTTGCCGCAGCAACCACTCCTGATTTTTACGCCAGAGGCAGGGGTCGGCTGGAAGCGCAGTCTGCCGAGGTTTCGGACGTCTGGAGGACTCCGCCGAAGAGAAACACCGTGGGCCCGGCGAAGCGATCCGGCGCGCAAAATGGCGGCGGTGATCGGCACTGATCGGCCTGAACACCAGGAGGCTTGAACCCAACGAGCTCCGCTGAGATCGGAGCACGCTTGATAAGGAGCAGGCGAGCTGCGGCGGGGATCGCTGGAGGTGCGTGGCTCTGGACCGGTCCTGGGTTGTGCGACCCGGGCGGCGGAGAACTGGAGAGGCTAGAAGAGGCAGCGCGTGTGGCGGTCCCGACGGAAGAGAAGAAGCGGCCTGCCTCGCCGGGCCGGGTTGATCCTCGCCTGCGGCAAGTCGCAACCTACCCGCAGCTGTTGGACATCGGTGAAATACCCCACCAAGAAGTAAGGAGGGGGCGAAAGGGGCGAGGGGGCCCGGACTTCGTGGTGCGGAAGTTCTAGATAGGACGGGGAGGCCCTTCGCTCTACACAAGCCGAATACGGGCGCAGCCCCTGGCTGGGAGTCGGGGCAAGTGACTGACATACTTAAACACCCTACTCGAGCGACCACCCCAGAAGACCCCTTGATAACCCCGGAGACTCTCCACTTCGGTCAACACCTCATGGGCAGCAGGCGCGAAGGCTTATGCGAGGCTATGGCCACCAAAGGGCCCAGGAACAAACAGAGGCAAACAACAATGGAGACCTACGCTACCACGGGGGCTGCGGGGGCGGATGCCGCTCCTGACCATGGAGCAGCGGCGAGCAACGGGCCCCTCGAACCCGCTAACTCCCAGCTGCTGGAAGCCATCATGACGTTACAAAAAACGATGGAGAGTAAAATCGACGCAGTTGCTATAGACTTAAACTTGCTAAGGCAGGATGTACGATCCATAGCGGGCAGAACCGAAACGCTAGAGACTCAAGTTAAGGAAAACACGGAGGCAAAGACGCTGCTCCTCAAAGAGGTGGACATTCTAACTCAGAAAGTTAAGAATTTAGAAGACAGGGCAGATGAGGCAGAGGGGCGCGCACGCCGAAACAACATCAGACTCATCGGCATACCGGAGGGAATCGAAGGGAACGACCCCACCAACTATGTGGAGAACCTCTTGATCCAGGAAATTGGAGCTGGTAACTTGTCCCAAGGATTCACCATTGAAAGGGCCCACAGATCCCTCGCCAAGAGGCCACCACCTGGAAACCCACCCAGGCCGATAATTGCCAAGGTACTTAATTACAGAGACAGAGAAACGATCCTTGCTTTTTCCAGGTCGGGCGGCAGCATAATCAGGAACTCAGTGAAAATCGCCATCTACCCGGACTACACCCTCCAGGTTCAAAGGAGCAGAGCCCAATTCATTCACACCAAAGTTAGATTGAAAAACGCAGGCCTGCGGTACATGCTCCTATATCCCGCCAGACTGAAGGTCCTAGTCAACAATAAAGCCAATTTTTTCGATACACCTGCGGAAGTATGTGAGTGGATGGACAGGGAACAAATTCCGGACATTGAGATCGGACAGCGTCGACCACGCCGGTCGGAGCCCTGACCACGGCCACACTGGCCCTAAACCTGTCGACGGCGACACACTGCATGACACTCTAAACGCGGCAACACGGAATCAACCGGAGCCATACTGAAGACCAACGGCGACACATTAACCTGTTGAGCCAACCTTTCTTTTTTCCCCAGTAACTCTTTTGGGTGACTAACCCACCCGTAGGGCACCTGTAGACCTAGGTCAAATGGAGCGGAAACGGGATAGTCAGAGGGGGGGTAACCCCACTAGACAGTGTTTATTGGTTAAAAGTTTAATGGTTCTATGTTCTGGGACCTCGCAGTTAAGGGGTCATGTTTGGGGACCCGTTGTTACAAAAGTCTTGAATACAATGAGGCAGGGGACACGAGGGGGTGAAGCCCATGTTGGGACCTTTAGTTTGACCACACCGAGACCACAGGAACACTTCTTAACAGTAATATCACTTGTAAGGCCTGGGCCCGAGCAAAGGACTATCTACAGATACCATGACACCCATGGCTGGAAGCATTAACGTTTTAACGTGGAACGTCAGGGGCTTGAATAGCTTTGTTAAGCAACGCCGGATATACACCTACCTGCGCAGATGCAAGGTGGGAATCGCCATGCTACAGGAAACACATTTAACAAAGGACAGACAAGAGGCTATGGCCAAAATATGGCGTGGAACCCTAATTGGATCCCCCTACTCTTCATACGCTAGAGGGGTCCTGATATGGATAGATCCATCCATTCCTTTTAAAGTAGGGAACACCAAGACAGACAACGAAGGTAGGATGGCACTGGTACAGGGGACCGTGGAAGGGAGGGAGATATGTCTGATTAGCACGTATGCACCTAACCATGACGCCACAGCATTCTTCCACTCCCTTTATTCTAGGATTGGCCCCTATGTAGACTGCACAGTGATTTGGGGGGGCGATCACAATTGCACGTTGGACCCCCTGAAGGACAGGTCCGACTCTAAGCACTCCCGCCCTTCCCCCCCAGCCAAAGTACTCTCTAAACTAATAACCCAACTGGCACTATGTGACCTGTGGAGGGAGCGGAACCCGGAGGAAAGAGAATATTCCTTTTTCTCCCCACCTCACAAGGTCCACACCAGATTGGACTATATCTTAATAAGCCAGGGGCAGCTTGATAGGTTTGGGGATGCACGTTACCTGCCCAGGGTGCTGTCAGACCACTCTCCCATGCAAGCCACCTGGGAGGTATACCCCCCTAGACCCCCAGTTCCCACGTGGAGACTTAGAGCGGAGGCCTTATTGGACACAGCCTTTAGAGAACATATAAGAGACAGCACAGAGGAGTACTGGCATAACAACTTAGATAGCGTGGACTACATCGGAACAGCTTGGGAGGCTTATAAAGTGGTTATGAGAGGTGAGATGATTGCCACAATTGGGGGTACCCTGAAGTCCATCACAACCTCCCTAGTGGGCGCTGAAAGAGAACTGAGGGTGCTGGAGGGTGGGGCAGACTCGACCCCGGAACATATACAGAAAATTACTGAATTGAGACAGGCCTGCCTGGCTCACTGGGAGTCGCTGGGAAAACTGAGCTTCGCTAAATATTCCGAAAGAACGCACGCACTGGGGGACAAACCTGGTAAACTATTAGCTTGGCTCTACAAAAGAGAAGTCCCCAGGTCACCCATTTGCTCCATACTCAGACCAGATGGCACCACTGCACATACCCAAGAAGAGATTAACTTGGTCTTCTCCGAGTTCTACCGAGAACTCTACTCCAAATCCCCGCCCCCCACCGACACTGAAATAGAGGATGCCCTGAGCAGCATAGTGCTACCTTCACTAGATGCCCAGACGGCCGAGGCCCTAGAGGAGCCAATTACCCCAGATGAGGTGTTAGCCATAATCAGATCCTTACCAACCGGAAAAGCGGCATGCCAGGGGAATTTTATAAGACATATGACGACGCCCTCGCCCCAATGCTAGCACGGGTGTTCAATGAGGCATATGAGCGTGGCACCCTCCCTGACTCCATGAGGGAGGCCATAATAATCCCTTTGCTAAAACCTGGGAAGGATGGAACAGACTGCGGGTCTTATAGACCACTTTCTATGCTAAATGTGGACTGCAAAATTTTAACAGCACTTCTTGCGAATAGGCTGCGCAGAGCGATCCCCCAGCTGATCCACAAAGACCAGACTGGCTACGTACCGGGGCGCTCTATTACCGAAAACCTGCGTAGGTTGCACCACATCATATACGCCACTGAGCATAACCCCCGAAAATACGCGGTGGCGTCATTGGACGCCACCAAAGCCTTCGATTCGGTGAGATGGGAGTGGTTGTATGCTACTATGGGCAAAATGGGGATCGGGCCCGCCTTCCTGAAATGGACCCAATTGGTCTACGCCTGCCCCACCGCCAGAGTGCGCACCAACAGGACGTATTCTGATAAATGGCCCCTCCACAGAGGCACCCGACAAGGATGTCCACTGTCCCCTATGCTCTATATTATTGCGGCTGAGCCGGTAGCAGCGTATCTCCGACAAGAATATGGTGACGGTGGCATTGAACTGGATGGGGTGACTCATCTTGTGTCCATGTACGCAGACGACATGCTGCTATACCTTCACAATCCAGAGCACCTCCTGCCCTACATACTAGAGACCCTAGAATGTTTTCATAAACTCACGGGCATTAGGATCAACAAGGAAAAATCATGTCTCTACCCCTTGGCTGCTTTACACAGGGACGAACTGGGATCCCTACCCCCACTAGACCTTAAATGGCAGCCGATTTCCTTCAGATACCTTGGTGTCACCATACACCGCAACCCCAGCACGGAACATATCCTTAATACAGTCAGAGCCAAAGACTCCATTGAAAAGTCCATGGTCTTTTGGGGGAAACTCCCGCTATCGGTGGCGGGGAGAGCGGGCCTACTCAAGATGGTTGCACTCCCACGTCTACTGCATTTCTTCACCAACGTTCCCTTCAACATTTCCCCCTCCTTTTTCAGAGACCTGAACAAACTTTGTAGAAGATTCCTCTGGCAGGGGAGTAGGCACAGAGTAGCGCTTGAAAATCTCCAAAGACCCTATGAGAGGGGGGGGCTGAAGGTCCCTAATTTCGAGCTGTATTACTTGGCCAGCCAGCTTAGACACGTGACACAATGGATGGCCGACGAAACCACCATTGACACCCGACTTCTCCAGCCAGCCCTGCCTACCTTGCTACTTAGGGACACATTGTGGGTTGGAAGGGAGACACTAGGGCATTACCCTTATCTAGTTAAACTGGGGACCCAGCTCTGGAGGCGTGCCTGCGTAAAAGTGGGGTCGGCGGACCCGTTCTCCCCGCAGATTCCCATCGCCGCAATCATGGCCAAACACCCGTGGGGACACAAGGAAATACGCACCCTATGGGAACCTTGGGGGGTGGCGGTGCTAGGAGACCTCACCAGTGAACAGGAACTAATGTCGTTTATCGACCTCAGTGAATCTACAGGCCTACCCACAGGCCAGTTTCTGCTCCACAGGGCAGTACTCCAAGCCATAAAGAAGAGATGGCCGGAAGCCGCAAATCAGTTCATAGAAAACGAGACCGTAGAGTCCATGCTTGACACTGCTGAGGGAGGCCACGAAACCTCCAGACTATATGAGGCGCTGCTGCAGGGCACAACCACAAACGAACTCAAATGCAAGAACAGATGGGAGACCGAACTGGGTAGAGAGTTTGAAGATAAAACATGGGAAAAGATAACCCACTACCACAAAAAAATATCTAGGAATGCCCGCCTACAGCTCATACAACTCTACATTACTAATAGAGCCTACCTCACACCAGAAGCCATATCCAGGTTCAGGGGAGCCACAGTTCAGACATGCCCCAAATGCAATACGCCAAAGGCCGGAATGACCCACATGTTCTGGGGTTGTCCCTCTATTCAAAAGTTCTGGGCCCAAGTGAAGGAAAAGGTAGCACATGCTGAAATCGTAATAGACATTCTTGACCCAGCAGCCTGCATATTGGGTAGCTATACGAGAAACAGCAAAAACAAACCCCTCAACAAGCTCAGGGACTTAATATACATAACGGCGAAAAGACGTATAGCTATGAGCTGGAAAAGCGCAAGAGGCCCGAGTGAAGCCAGTTGGTGGGCCGATCTCAAAAGATGGATAACGGCCGAGACTGCTGCTTGGGAAACCGCAATCCAAGTACAGAGATTAGAATCTAGTGAAGAACTACTCCGGTGGGTGGCATTAACTGTGCCGCTGCTCCACCCAGCAGCGCGAGAGAGCGCTTCGGAAAGCTCTGACAGTCCAGGTCCGTCGATGGTCTAAAACAAAGATTGGAGTTCTAACTGTGGTCTCGGGAGAAATGGGTGGGGAGGGAGGGGGGAATTTGTTTTATGTTCCTTTGAAGTACTCATGTGGCATTGATCGACCATTGATTTTCTGTGTATATTTTGTTGTAAAAGTTAATAAAGAAATTTAAATAAAAAAAAAAAAAAGCAATGTAGGATCATGCCCTGCTATGGTTGGATGTTCATATCTCAGGGAAAAGGGAGGTCTTTGGTGGTGGAGGTTACCACAAGATCTTCTCTCAGACCCGGTGACGGGAGAAGCGATAAGGGACAAAATCAGAGAATATTTTGCACAAAACGATACAAGGTATGTCCCATTGGGAACATTATGGGAGGCTTTCAAAGCGCTGATCCGGGAACATATGATTGCTCTGAAAGCCACCAAGGACAAGCAGAGGCACGGCTGGGAAAGAGAACCTGAAAAGAAAGTAACAGACATTTGCGAGGAACTAATGACTCACCCCACCAGAAGCCTCAAGAAAGCTTTGAGACATGCGCATGGGCAACTGGAAATGTTGCGTAATAAAAAGGCAGAGAAATCCCTACTCTACCTCAAGCAACAATACTACATCAAAACCAATAAGGCAGACAGATACCTAGGAAGACAACTCTGTGCAAAGCAAAAATCAAGGACCATCCTAAACGTCAGAAATGCACAAGGAGAGACACTAATGCGCACCTAGGATATAGGGGAGGCTTTTAAGGCATTCTTCCAAAGGTTGTATGCAACAGTGTGCCCGAATGAGGGCAACCAAGACAGGTTACTACAATCCCTCCCCATTCCAAAAATATCTGAGGAAGACAAACTGGCACTAGAAACCCAGATCAGCGAAGAAGAAGTCAAGAGGGCAATTGCAGGACTCCCAAATAACAAAGCACCCGGCCCAGATGGCTTCACGGCCCCCTTCTATAAAAAATATGCGGGCATTCTCAGCCCAGTTCTGACAAGACTGTTAAACACCTTTAAAGAAAGCAGAAATGTAACCCCGTCCATGAATGAAGCCAAGGTTCTGGTATTCCATAAATCAGGTAAAGACCCCTCCCTCCCTGGCTCATACCGTCCTTTAGCCTTGATAAATTTGGACTCTAAAATATACACCAAAATCCTGGCCACTAGGTTATCCCCACTTCTGCCCACCCTAATTAACTCTGACCAATCGGTCTTTATTCCGGGCAGGCAAACGCATGACAATCTAAGAAGACTAATACACCTAGTAGAAAAGATTGGCATCACACACATGCCAGCAATCCTGCTCTCATTAGATGCCGAAAAGGCATTCGACCGGGTTGAGTGGTCTGTACTTTTTAAAACACTTAAACACATGGGATTTGGAGATAACTACATAAACCTGGTTAGAGCCAACTACAACTCCCCATCAATAAGAATAGCGATCAACGGGGAGGTCACAGACAGGATAAAGATAACCAGGGGAACCAAACAGGGATGCCCACTGTCCCCCCTCCTTTATGTTATTTTTCTGGAGCCACTACAAATTAGAATCAGGGAATCTACCAAGGTAAGGGGGATCGAGATGGCTGGCAGACAGCAAAAAGTAATAGCCTATGCAGATGACAATCTGTTGGCCCTAGAAGACCCGGCGAGGACCCTACTGCAAACCTTAAAAGAACTGGAGGCCTTTTTTAGCCCAACGGGTATTCTTTTTAGCCCATTCATTACCAGATGTGACTTTTTATGTAGGTCATTTCAGCAGAAGGGGTCCTAAATAGAAGAGAGTGGATCAGATATTGCAGGCCTCTGGCAAGCATATTTCAAGGTCTGCTCATTTGGCACAAAAACAGTTTGCTTTTTTGTACAACCGAAAGGTTTTTGTGTATGTTTATGAATAACAATTTCACAAGCCTGTGTTTTGGACTATATTAAACCCTTAACGCCTGATTCCCACCTTAACGCCTGCTTTTTGCAGGCGTTAAGTTCCATGGTGCTAAGGCACCTTGGTGCTAATTACGGCACCGTAATTTACGGTGCCGTAATTAGCGCCTTCCCCACTCCCATTATGCCCTATGGGGCAAAAATGGGAATGGGGAAGGGAAAATGGGAAATGGGGATTTACCGCCCCACTCACCTTGTAATGGGGCGGTAAATCCGCCATCCACCATGGTGTAAACAGAGTTTACACCATGGTGGTAAAGTTGGTGCACTTAGCACCAAGGTTGTAATGAGGCCCGTAATCTTTTAGGATCACATCAAATAGTATGTTGGCACCTAAATCCTTCTCTTGATGATCGAGACATGAAGCTGTTGGCTGCTAATGATGAAGAGTGTCCTGTACCTTCCTCGTAGCTGCTAATGATGAAAAGTGTCCTGTACCTTCCACGTGGCTGCTAATGATGAAGAGTGCCCTGTACCTTCCTGGTGGCTGCTAATGATGAAGAGTGCCTTGTACCTTCCTGGTGGCTGCTAATGATGAAGAGTGCCCTGTACCTTCCTGGTGGCTACTAATGATGAAGAGTGTCCTGTACCTTCCTGGTGGCTGCTAATGATGAATAGTCTCCAGAACCTTCCTAGTGGCTGCTAATGATGAAGAGTGTCCTGTACCTTCCTGGTGGCTGCTAATGATGAAGAGTGTCCTAAACCTTCCTCGTGGCTGCTAATGATGAAGCGTGTCCTGTACCTTCCTCGTGGCTGCCAATGGTGAAGAGTGCCCTAGAATGCAAGTTGCCTTGTCGTGGACTGCTGATGTTGGCCTTGAAATGCTATTTATTTAACAGTTTTATTATAGAGAGAATGAAGAGGGTAAGGGGACTGAAGGGAAGTAACATTGGCTATTTTAATCGCTGCAAGTTAACATGCCAAGCTATGTGTTGTGATAGTGATGATGGGGACGCGAGCAGATATTCTGGATACCTTAATTCCTTTGTCTCGATGGAGGGGGCCCCCAAAGTGTCTGTAACTCAGGCCCCAAAAGTGCTTAAGATGGCCCTGCTTACACCGGCCCACATTGTGCAGATGGGCTTTGCCAGTACTAGTCCCATGCTTCTCCTTTTGATTATGTCCTGATTATGTATCTTTGTTTCTTAACACTCATTCTAACCATTTTTATGAGACAATTAATTGTGCAGCATTCTTGGGAGACAACGAGTCATCTCCTCAGACAAATCCCTTTCTAGACTCAATCCAGAGGACTGTGCCAGTGCCAGAATTCTATGCAACGGGTAGAATCGTCTTATTCACGAACCCATGTCATAGCATTCGCTATCTGCATGCATTTGATACACAATGTGCAGTGTTTCTTTTTAGATATAAAAGGGCACTTCTTCCTGGTGTGTTTGAACCATATAAATGTTGTTTCTATTTTTCTGCTTAGAATCATCTGCAAATGGTAACGCCCATACAAACTAGCTCATGAATCCTGGCGCCGAAAGTTTAAGATGAATACCTAGAGTGGACACAACTTCCCAAGGGACACACATATGTTTCAGAGACTTATTATGGGTTAAGAACATACAGATAAATGACTTAATAACATTTTAAAAAGACTGGCAATAAGATTTAGGAGAGTCTATTGAGGATACTGCCTGGAGGAGAGTATGCATGCAATTAATCTTTCTTGATCAAGTATTTCCCAGAAACAAATATAAAAAGAAACTTTTCATTAAGTACTATGGCAGCATTTTCAGTTAGTAATGTTTGGTTTGTTTCAAAATGAAGTGCACTGTGAGAACAATTCTGCTGATGCACTTACTGTGGAAATATTCCACATTGTGCTGGCATTTGTTTTATGTTTTAAACACTTTGAGGTTAATATAACGGAATAAACATGTCTTAAAGATTGTTCTAATTATACAGAAACAAATCAAATTCATCTCAGAAAAAATATACCTACAAGAAAAGCCAAGACAACACTGCTAGTGATACATAGACAAAAATCAACCAAGTATGTGTGCAGAGTTACTGACCAGCAGAACGTAATCCTGCACCCATTTGCATGAATAGCTACCGCTGTCATCCACGAGGATGGTGGAAACCTAGGTCATCATGCAACATGTAAAGTCTACACACCTACAAGACACTGCATGACACATATAAGGGGCGGCAATATTGCACCTTCATGAGAAATAGGTCACTTCACTAAACACAGCAAGTACATAGTTGCAACCTACCAGCTATAGCTGGCACTGTTAAATATATACAGTATCATCATTGTTCTCAATTCCTCTGGACCCATCCCTTTAGAAATCATGTTGGTTTTTATGGGTTGTCTCACTGGAAAATGAATGGCACATCTCTGTGTTAGTATTACACACCTAAACTATATAAAATGTTCTTTCTTTCCAGTAGTACCTGTGCAATTAGCTGATCTGTGGTCCCTCAGGGGTTCTGTCCAATTCCATTGGCTCCTTCTCTGGTTGTGCTTTAGAACTGCATAAATATTTATCTATCACATGTGATGTTCATATTTGAGTTGTACTCCAGATGGTATCTCGACAAAAATCTAAATGACAAAATGTGACATCCACCATTTTGTACATCTGCTCCATGCTTGACAACAGCGGTGGGGCACTGTGTACATTACTTACATTACCAATGATCGGGATTAGCCATTTCACGGTTACCATTACATTGTGAATGGAGGATAGCATAAGGGCAACGTGCTGGTCTTGGAAGCAAGACCACACAGAGCAACAGAGGTTCGAATCCCAGATTCGTGCTTAGAAACCAAACTCAAGTAATGAATTAGGCGCATATAAAAAACTTTTAAATAAATAACTTAGAAATTAACATTTACAAAACCAAAAATATGGTTCTGGAGCGGTCAGCCAAGAAACTTGAAAGACTGAAATGGATCCTGAACAACACTAATGTCGACAAAGTGGAAAAGTTTAAATACGTTGGTGTTTTACTGGACAGTTCAAAAAAATAAACTGCCATGCAAGAATCTCTACTATCAAAAACAAGGAAACTGGCAACGCAGGAAAAGGCGATTGACAGAAAATTCAGACGTTTTTTCACAATCCCAGTATTAAACTTTTATAAGTTGAAGGTCGTCCCCACACATATGGAGCTGAGGCAATGCCGTATCTACCTAAAAAGATATGGCCCAGACTTGAGGCCCACTTTTGGAGGACGGTGCTGGGTTTGCCAAATTCTACATCGGCACCTCTGATCAGACGCAAACTGAGCCTGCTTTCCTTACAAGGTGCACTAAACTGCAACTCACTGAAGCTTTATAGGAAATGTGTAATCCCGAACAGTACCTTTCTCCATAACTTGATCAACAGAGAAATAAAAGACTTAAACTGCAAAATGAGTGAAGACAACATAGCCCTCCTGCAAACAGTTGAGTGCATGTACGTGGACCTGATCAACAACCCCATAAAAGTGCTAAAAAAAGGTTAAGGAGTTGGATTGGATTGACACACTATCTTTGGCAAGTAAAAACAAACGTACGTCTCATTTACCTACAAACAGGAAAAAACGGAATCAACTGCAGAGCTACATCAAAAAGTTCCCCAGTAGACCAGCGCAAAATTTCATTCTAGGAATTAGGCTGAATCTCTTTGATACCAACGAAATTCAAGCAATTAGAGGCCTCTCTGCAACCAGCAATTGCAGAATATGTAAGGTTAGCAACAAGAGGCAATTCACCTTTTTCTTTTATCTTGTCCAGGTACTGATGTGATTAGGACCTCGTACATGAAACATTTCTTCATACACCTTCTAATCGCAAACACAGTCATCTGGTGGTCAAGGATGATCAGTGGAGACAACAGCTACTTTTAAAATTCTTCAACAAATAATGACAATGCTGACAAATATCTCAACACCGCCTGCATAAGTTGCAATGGTCCCATGAATTGAGTTCAACTGCTCAAATATCTAATAGAAAATATCTTTAGTAGAAAACTAAAAGCAGCAATGCAGAAACGACTTGTTGAGGATGTTGTAAAAAAATCAATTTTATGATTAAAAAATACATTAAAGATTGTGAATAATGATGGCTGACTCCTGTCCCCAAGTCTCGTATTTCACCCATGAACAAAGACATATTACATGTATTTGGTGGTAAACCTTCTTGCAATACCTCCTTAGTTAGAGATTACTATGGGTTGGAGGCATTTAACATTTGGTTGATAATGGTGCTAGATAAATGAACAAATCAAAGAAATTACCAATTATCTAAATCATCAGACGAAGCTCATACGCCATGCAAAATATAGCTTGAGAACAAGTGCTAATGTCTTTAATATATTTGCAGATAAGGAAAATAAGGTATTCTGTAATTAGCACATAACTGAGTCCATCAGAGAGATTTCTGCTAAGAGTTATGCTGACCAAAATCACAGTTTTATGGTACTGTTCCTTAGTAAAAAACAGAAACCAGAGGCTCAATATTGTATTGTCAGTCCATTGCGAAAAGGTCTGCCATCAATCAACAAGTTCCTTAGGCCATGCTGATTAGGACAACATATATAGTTGTGCTAGATCCTTAGCTTCTTTTTCAAAGAAGCATAACCCATGGGTTTAAATGAGGGTCCAAAAATAAACAAGGACGATGCATCAATCACATGCAGATGAATGCAAGAACACCAAGAACACACATGTATTTCAAGGATTTCATCTCAAATGAGAACAAGGAGAATACATATTCGTGCCCATCTTGCCCACTGACACAGTCGGTTGCTAAAAATGCAAAAGAAACATTTGAGGCATGTCATACAAATATCACACAACATTACATGTCTCTTCTTCCCTAGCAACAAACTGCCTCAGTGTGGAAGGACAACACAGGGTTGACAGGACTTGTTCCCTTGACTGACGGATAACAAAGATGAATATGGTAGATGAGTGTGGCAAGTTTACATGTTGCTCTTTTTAATTGTCAAATTGGACATCCTCCTTGTTTATCCTTGATAGAGTGTTGACCAGGGTCCGAAACTGGCCGGCGCCAAATTATGTGAGCAAATGCCTCATCAACTAGGTGAACTCTAAATCAACCGGGTCCCTGGTATTAATACACTCACCAAAAGTGTTCAGTAAAAAGTGCATCTAACAACTGAGGAATATCTGTGTTATATGTCTGACTGCATGCATTATTATATAATTTTTTATTTTGGTTTAGAGTGTTCGTATAAATGAAAAGCTTTCCTTTTTTCCATTGTTTAACTAAATAACTTTGCCAGAGTGTTGGCGTGTCTCCAATTGAGAGGAATATCACTGTTTTCAATCACTCAGAAGTTTAAAACTGACTTTCCTGAATTGGTACATGTATTATCACATCAAAGAGAGGTTGCGTAGGAATAATTGTAATTCCCGTAAATTGTAATTGTAATTGTAATTGATTCACTCCACATGAATGAATGGGAATGCAAGTGCTTACAATTCTTTCAAGCTAAAAATCTTCATCAAAGGGTATTGCACATACCAAAATCTTTTTCTCTGGTGAGGTTTATACCTTGTAACATACAGAATACGTATTCTTTAATTGTAGAAGTTGCTGAAGTAAAGAGAAGAGCAAGTCCTACCCAAGCCAGTAGATGAATATTTTCTACAGTGAAACCAGCCCTACTAAAATCTAAACACATGTCTTTTGAAGCTGTTAAAGTTGTTAAAGGTCCAGTGTTCTCTGAAAGAAGCGTGACAAGGTAATCGAAAGGCAGAAACATGGCAATACAGCTTTGGGGTAGCTACTGGAACCAAGAAGGTCTGAATAAAGCTGGGAAAGGGAGCTGGATGCTTATAAGAAGATTAAGTCCACAATCTGTAGTGCTGAAACTGTTGAAGCTGAGAGAAAAGCAGCATGGACGCAAAGGCAGATTATATTTGCAACAGTAAAACAGACAGAAGAGGCAAAGAGGCTGCCCCTTTCTTATAACATGGGAATGAAGAGTGGCTTGTCTACCTGTGGAGGCCAAAGAGTCTTGTCTTTAAGCTTCCTAACAACCATTAACTACCAAGTTGAAGCAGAGCTAACAGAACTGTGTTTGTCTAAAATACTTTCAGAGAATGTTGTTTCAAAGGTGATTGAAGTAGTATTACACTGTGAAGCAAAGGAATATCCTGGATTGACTTTGGACAATCATGGGAATGGGATCTACCCTGGACAGGTGAAGGTTATCCAAGACATTGGGCCTCATTCCGGGTTCGGAGCTAACCATGGAGTAATTAGCTCCATGGTTGCCTCAGAAACCGTCCCAAATCCGGCATGGTGAATGGAGTAAATACCGGTCCATTCTAGGGTTGGAAAACCGGTAATTCCCCATTCACCTTTGCCCTTCCCCATTCCCATTTCCGCCCCATAGGGCTCAAAGGGAATGGGGAAGGAGGTAATTACGGCACCGTAAATTACGGTACCGTAATTACCTCTGAAGTACCTTTGCGGGTCCCATACTTAACTCCTGCTAAAAGCAGGAGGTAAGGAAGGACCCGCAAAGGGACCTCGGAATACGGAGGTAAGGGATTACCGGCATCGGCACCCTTACCAGTGCCGGTAATTCCTTTCCTCCAACCTCAGAATGACCCCCATTGCCTGTTTGGTATTCATTTATTTATGTTTTTTATGGTCGACTTTGTATTTTTTTGTTGTTTAGTGTAAGGGACAGTTTTGTATATGTTAGGAGAATTTCCCTTAGCGCCTAGACTATATAGGGAACTCCCTGGTATAGTAGGTTTAATTAGGTTTTCTTTGCACTTTTTGGCATCAATAAAATGTCTAATATTGAGGAAACCACAACAAGTTGTCCGTCTCGCATTACTGACCCCTCACACAGGATACATACTGACTTGAGATCTGCCACTGCAAACAGGAAAGGGCCAGAAAACAAGCCTTCTCTGCCTACGCCCCAACACTATCAAACCTCCTCCCCATCAGCATCAGATTCACCCCCATGCTCCTCAAACCTCAAGACCCATCTCTTCAAGGAGTCTCTCTTCCTCAACAACTAGACCATTGTGTCCTCCCCGCTCACTAGATGCTGTCCTGCCCTCTCCTCCCACCACCCTGTACAGTTGTACCCCTTCTATGTGAACCTCTGTATTCTAGCCCCTACTGTATATCGGTTCTGTTTTTACCTCTGTAAAGCTCTCTGTTGTGTATCTGTATTGTTGTATACCTCTGTAAAGCACTCTGTTGCTTCTTGAAGCTACGCCTGTGCTCAATAAATACCATAATAATAATAATAATAATAATAATAATAATAATAATAATAATAATAATAAGGCCAATTCTGTAAAACCCCCGAACAGTACCCCTGGAGCTTTAGAGAGTTCACAAAGAAAGGATGTCAAACCTTTGAGGCGTTTCCGCACCAATCTGTAAAATACCTGAACTGATGGGTTACAGGTAACATTGACACATTCCAGGGCATGTTCAATTTGATTGCATTTAATAGTATTCTTGAAAAATGTGAGATGGAGTTACACCAGCATTTAGTGGACAAGAATATCACAGACCTTAGGGAGCTTGCTAGGCTGCTGACAAGGTTGTGAGTACTCAAGTCCAGAAAAAGGCCTAGTATAATTAATCTAAGTCAGATGACAAGGAAAATGATAACAAACACAAGGAGGGAAATTACAGAGGTTCTGACCCTTCCTCAAAGATAGGCCCCCAAAAACATGAAGGAAAATCCCAGTCCCATGGTTGGTCAGCCCCATAAAAAAGAAGAATGATGGCCCCTCTCACACTGAGGCGCCTGCACCCTGTGTGGGGATATGACCCATAGAAAGGGAAATCCTGCTTCCAAGTGAAGACCCATGGAGGCATTGATAACTGTGTGTATCTTATCAGAAAAGGCCCCACTATGCAAGGCGCAAAGGCCCCACTATGCAAGGCAGTGGCTAAATAGTCCTTCTTTCTGAGTGGGAATGGTACCAAATCGTTTGAGGGGGCTTCAGTACCCACCAATACTCAGATATTTCTGGACAGTGTGTCCACAAATGGGGAAAAGTCTCCCACTTTGCATGGCACTGCTGCAAGTAGCAAAACTGCCAGGCGGCAATGGTTTAAGGGAGGGTAGTACATTCCAGGACCAAAACAACTGGTAAGAGGGATTGATGATCTGACTTACTGCCCATTGGCAATAATAGAGCTTAGTTGAAATGGTAACACCTCACTGAACCATTTTGTATCAAGAACTCCATTTCAGTAGAAATTGACCTCCCTGAACCAGACATAATTGAGACAGTACTTAGAATGTGAGCTTGAAGAGCAGCACAGGAGTAATCACCTGAGGGCAGAGGATATGAGGCTTCTTCATCTGGAAAGCTGGAATGTTCCGAGTCCAGGACTAAAGTCCTCTGATGACCCTATGCTTGTGAGTGAGGATTCAGTGGCCGCTGAGGTAACTACGGAGTTAGCAAGTGATTCAGGGATCTCAGGGTTGTCTATGGGTGTAGAGGAGATATCTCAAATTGCTAACAGGGAAGTTGCTGACTTGAAGAGCCTTCAACAGCTTGAGGAGATGTCTTCAACTGTAAGACCAGGTCAGGTTGACTTATGACAAGAACAGAAGGCTGTCCTACTCTGGCAAGTAAGATGAGGCAGGAAGAGGAGGAGGTGCAGACTGAAGGTCCTGAACCACTCCTAAAAGTGAACCATGTGCAGAGCGAAGGCAACAGCCCATTCCAAAACCAGGAACTGGTTCAAGCCGGAAGCCCCGGCCAGTACACAGTCAAGTAGCCCAAGAATTCTGAGGCAACGATTAGCCAGGAGTTGTTTTTTTCACTCAGACCACAGTATATTCCAACTGGAATGGGTTGCTGATAAACCTGCTTGTCACTTACATGTGGTTAGGACATCTGACAGCTTGTCAGACCATTTCTGTATTCTATGTGTAGATTCTGTGGAATGGAAACTTTGCACTCACTCAAGTCCTGACTAGGTACTGAAGGGACAGGAAAGGCACACAAGACCCCTTTAAATCCACTATCTGTTGTTGCGTGGTTGTGTGAGAGGAAAATAAACTTTTCTCAGATGCAACCCTCCCAATATGTGAAAAATGACAGAGGGCACCATGCCACCTCTATGTCTATGCAGCACTACAGAAACCTCAGCAGGCCTCTGCCCGCTAAACCGCTTTACAGCACTGGAAGGCTGGCTTAAACAGGGCTCCAGTTTTTGAACCCCAGGGCTATGGGGAGGGGAGTACATGCCAGAGAGGCCACTGTAAAAATGGAATTGGAGTAAACTCAATGCAGCTGAGCCAAGATGTTATGATAAGCTCATTACCTGTTGTCACAGGTGGCTGATGGGTTAAGTGTTGACATTGTTGATAAGTGTCCAGAGCTTGGTCTTTGGGACATCTCACTAACTGGTGTTAAAATGGACAGGCTGCATAATCCTAGACCTCAACATGCTAGTGCAGATGACATTCAGTTAGCTTCTTGACTTGAGCATGAGCCTGATGGGTGGTTCTCAACCTTTTATGCCTGGGTCCATGTGATGAACACCGTGGCTTTTTTGATTTTTAATAATAATAATATAATGTGGGAAATTCCATATCTGAAAGAGTAATCTGCTGGTAAGATTCACATTTCATAAGCCCCATGCCAAACGCCTGTGTAGTAGCCCAATTTGCAGTGTCTGCCCTACCGGTGGCACAGATCAGATTCAGGTCACAGGTGCCCAGTAGTGATAGCCAATTCTGTGATGGTGGCACAGTAAACGGTATATCTAAGCCACACCTGAGTTAGGGTTTGGTGGCCAGCATCTCTATTAGTTATCCCATCCACATTAAATTAATATCACACATGGGTCAGCCCTGTGGACCCAGTTCAGCTGTGGAGGGGTTATGTGTATTTGCTCCAGACAATGCTCCAACTGGCAAGGCTATAGCTTTGGGGAAGTGCCTCTCTTTGGTCCTGTGTAATGGCAGGGGACAGCCAATCCACAGTAAGCTGACCTGGGAACAGGAAACAAAGGGCACACCAATTCACAAAGGACAAGGCCTCACAAAAGAGTACTTCATTCCTAGTGTGGAGGGAAAGGGGTATGTTTAAAATAGGAGGGTGCTGTACAGTGGAGGAAGACTTCCACCATCTTGTTTATCTCTGCTTCGGTTTCCTTCCACTTCCTCTGCAACAAAGCACTTTGGGTGTGATGTCAGAAGGGCAAAATACACACCTTTCAAGAACAGGAATTGGACCACTGAGGCAGGCTAGTTTTAGTCCAATCACTTGTGGACTTGTACCTTTAAAAGAAGATGTCTTCCACTTCTTCTTTTTTTAATCATCTCTGGTATCCAACCCTGGAAGAGGATTTTTCTGGACCCTACTGAGAGAACAGTTGTTTCTCAAGTTCTCCAGTTGTGGGGAGAATGCATGTGTTCTAAGGCAGATGCAAACCCCATCCCTTAACCATCCCTTGGGACCATTGGCGGGAACTCTGCAGGTGAAGCAAGACCTGCATCTCTGTCAGCCACCCTGTTGCATATGGCCTCGCCATGCTGCAGGATCCTTCAAGGTGTTTAGGAGCCTGAGAAAATGACTAACCGTGGCTATTTATATCCTGGATAGGGGCTCACTGCTCATGAAAGCCTGAACAGCCAAGATCTCTGTGTAGTCTATGTCGACACACTGCAAGTTGTGAATCAAGCATGTTCAACTGTGAGCAAACCCCCAGCACCCTTTGAAGTTGCCTATGGAATTCATCATTCTCCAAACTGCCGTTTACTGTTTGACTACATTTGCTGATGCACCGTGACAGCTAAAGCGGGCAATGCCTCAGCTCAAAACAACAAAATACTGCTGACCTGCATTTCTCGAGTCAATGTAGGAAGCAGCAACTTCTCAATTGAAGCCCTAGTGTCTCTCGAACAGCAACACCTGAGCCCTTCAGATCAAATTGACTGGTACCAGCTCAACACTGAAAAACCTCTACCACTGACCGAACCTGGTGGCTGCCCAATACACACAGCTCAAGTAGAAATGTTGAGACCACAGCTACCTTCCGTTCGACCATGACTCAATGCCAGCTTGCCAGTAGACCATCCTACTGATGCATCCTCAAACCAAATAGAACCTGTGAACAACGCTGAGAAGCGGGTTCAATGCTGTTGAACTGCCAATACATTTGCAAAGGCACTACTGACTGATATCTGCCCTCCTCCTTTCTGCCCTAGAGTGTGGTTAAATCATTTTAATATCATTTCTAACCTCAAGAAATATACTTTGTTAACATAGTGGTCTTTTAAGTGCCTATTCTCCCCCTGTCTTATTACCCAGAGTGCTGCATCTATTCAATCTACTCTGTTTTCCTCCTTTAGGGGTGTTTTCTTTACAGTGGTTTCTGGTTAGTTGTTATTGTACATGGCATGCTTGATTAAAGTATATATATATTCATAGAACCTTTCATTGGACATTCCTTTATTTTAGATTGTTATAAATTGCTGTGGGGTTGCTACTGAACCACATTGACACCTCTCTTGTAAGCATAGCTTTCCCTCGACCCACGTTACCACAAACGGCAAAGGAGGAATAACTTACTTTCATGATTGTGGTGTTGGCTCTTGGTTTGTAGAAGTGTGGGGGCTGAGTAGATGCGTTAGCCTCTGATCTTGCAGGGCAGAAGTCAAATTTTCACAGTGATGCAATGTTGGTTTCCCGTAACTCTTCACAGTCAGTCAGAAACACTTTGTTCAGATAGACTGCATCCATAAAAGACATTGGGCCTCATTACACGGTAGGCGGTAAGGGTTTACCGGTACCGGTATTTTACCGGTACCGGTAAATCCTTACCACCTTACTACGAGGTCCCTTTGCGGGTTGGGGAATTTAACGCAAACTTTTTGCAGGCGTTAAAAATCCAACCCGCAAAGGGACCAGGGTGCTAATTACGGTACCGCAATTTGCGGTACCGTAATTAGCGCCTTCCCCATTCCCATTATGCCCTATGGGGCAAAAATGGGAATGGGGAAGGGCAATGGAGGAAGGAGGAATTACCGCCTTCCCAACCTTGGAATAGGGCGGTAATTCCCCTTTCCTCCAAGGCGGTACGGGTAAATTACCGGCATGAACCGTGGCGCTAATAGCGCCATGGTTTACCGCCTACCGTGTAATGAGGCCCATTGCAATCACAAACCATCAACAATATATTAATATATAGAATCATAAAATCAAGCCACAAATCCAAATAAATACAGGTGATTCCATAATTGTCACGCACAACCTATTATTCAATACCATGGGCCTGGTTGGATTAAATTCCTTCAAGAACAAAGTACCATTCATTAATACATTATTAGACCTAAAATGTCCCAATTATATCATACAATCTAAAAGACAAGTCCAGAATAGATGTTTATCATAAAAATTGTCAACCTCTGACACTATTGTAAATGAGAGTACAAATAAAAAAAAAACCAACTATCAGAAATCAATAGTAGCTCTCATACTTTAGTTCTTTCTAAAATAGTTCAGGAGAACCATCAATGAGAAACTGGATTCAACACTTGGTAGGAAAACCTCGAAAATATACCAAAATGTCGCCTCCACAATTCCGACTGCTGGAAATTCTGACTTTTTTTTTTTCGTCCCCCCCTTACAACAAATATATATGTGGGGCGGTATGGGATATAATACAAGTATGGGAGGGTACGGGGTCTCGTCCCACATATGTATGTGGTGTAAAGGGGGTTGAAATTTTTTTTAAAAAAGATGCCATTTTCCACCGTCGGAATTGTGAGGGTCGCAGTAATCACATAGATGCAAAACCTCAATCAAATTAAATCGGCATCACCCTTGAGGCTCTTCCTTCTTATTAGCGCCAAGCTTTTAATTTCTAGAGGGACAATTACCATGCAGTAAGGGGAGCCTCTTCATTGTGCTGGTTAAGTCCTGCTACATATATATATATATATATATTACATGGATGCGGTAGCGTCCATATAGTTATAGTTAAGTTGATGTTTCCATAGGAAGAGCATTTTTTGGGTGGCTTATAACTTTGCTCTCTCTGGACGAATCCTCACCAGAAAAAGTATATGGCCCACTCTGAATTTATTTTGCAAAGTTTGGTGAGGATTCGTCCAGGGGGGGAAAAGTTATAGGGGGGTCCCAAAACTTGTGTTTTTTCCTATAGACATAATGGGAAAAAACTTTGCGCATGGCCACAGGCCAAACCGCTGGACGGATTTACACCAAATTTGTGTTAGGAGCGGGGGCTTGGTCCCGAAAGCGTGCTTTTGCAAATTTGGTGTAAATCCGTCCAGTAGGTTTTTATAAAATGACCAAAACGTAAGGCAAAAAAATTAGTGATATCTGTCTTCGCGGACGGACTTCCCTGTTCACTCCGCGGACAGCACCCCGATTGGCCCATGGCCTTGCGTCATGACCGCGGACATGCGACGTGTTCGCTGATTGGACGGCGAGGGGCGTGGAGCGCGTCAGATTTTCTGTGGCGCCCGCCATCTTGTATTCACCGTCGACCGCGTACAGCGCGGTGAAACGTGGATAAAAAATTGTATTTAGTGACGTGTGTTGGTGTGTAAGAGTGTTTGGGGAGGGTGGGGGAGTATGAGATAGGTTCAATGTTTTGTTTTTTTATGTGCTAGACGTTTTTGTTGCGTTCGATTTGTCCGCGGAGAACACGGCTGTTCTGACATTTTGTAAATAAACTAAATGGTGGGGTGTTTAGAGGAGGAGTATGTGTCATTTTTGTTCACAAGGAAGGTAAAAATGAGCTATGAACACTCGCGGTGTACTTAATTGTTCGTAAATACACAAACTGGGGGTGTCCTCAGGACGCTGTCCGTATTGTAATCTGTCTAGTTGAATGTGTTCTAAGAACACTCGCGGTGTCCCGAAATGGTTGCAATTACAAAAAAAGGGGGTGTTCTGAGAACGTTGTTTGTATTGTTCGTTGTCAGGGTGAAAGTGTTTTAAAACCACTCCTTTTGTCCGCTAATAGTACAATTTCCTATGGGCGTCAACTGACTTTTTGTCCACTAAAGAAACGATAAATCCGGCTGGTGTGCGCCGACATTATGTGATAATCCTATGACTGGCGCTATTGGCCTGGCTGACTTGCTTTTGCGACACTAAATCATATCTCCTACCCCTAAGCCTGATATTATCAAAGCATTCATATTCCCCGCCTCTCTCCGTGATGTTACAGGGAGTGTCATCAAACGCGCCCAGTCCTCTGCAGTCCTAAGTGACTTTACACAGAACCCGGAAGACAACACCTATTATGTCACAACACAGCGCGCCACAATTCTGAACATGAAACAGTGATTTAAAAGCAAACAGCAAGATTGTAAATTTTGTAAAGTACATTTATTTGACATCAAATGTTTAGAGAATATTCAGCAATTTGCATTTGTCTTTGTTGTCGATCCGCAAAAGTTCATGTTGAGGCACGCGATGTTCCTTTGCGGTACAGAGGCTGTTAGATCAGCTTACAACTCAGTGCGCCACAATTCGGAAAATGAAACTGTGGTTTAAAAGTAAACAGCAGGATTGTACATTTGCTAAAGTACATTTATTTCACATGAAATATTTAGTGAATATTCAGCAATTTGCTATTGTCTCTGCTGTCGATCATCAAAAGTTTATTTTGAGCCATGCACTGTTCCTTTGCGGTAGATAGGCTGTTGGTTTATGATATAAGCAATAAATGGTCGCTCTGATAATCAGAAGGTTGTCCAACAACGAGCCATTAGACCACCCTATTAGTTGGTATGTTGTTTGTAGCCGCAAGTACTGCGTAAGGGCATATTGGTCCTTGGCGATTGTCCCATAAAATGGTGAGGGTCATGAAATTGCATATTTGGACCTGCACCTGGCAGTTGAAGACCCCATCCACTAGAGTCTGTAAATCGTGACATAGGCAAAATGGGGCAACATACCTGTTTTAAAAAACACAAATTAGTCTCACCAGCCGATCTTCATTAAAAATCATCATTTTATTTATTAGGGCGTGAAACTATTTGCTATTGAAGATAGTGCAACGGAGTATGTTAATAATATTTTCCCATTCATATAGCGCCAAGAACCGTGAGGTATCTAAGCGGTGCTTATTATTAACCACGGTGTGTGGTGCTCATTTATCGACCACGGAAGGATGAAAGGCTGAGTTTGGCCTTGCCGGGATTCAAACTTGCGTTAGCAAGCTGTGCGCGGATGTCAAAGCGAGCATTGCACTCGCTGTGCCACTTGACAGGCTACAGTGAAGTGGCACAGCGAGTAGAGTGCTTGACCGCCTATAGACCGGTTAAATTATTTCTATTAACCCACCCTGTGTCGTCTGCCTTTTTCAGAGCCCTCTAAACGACAGGGGATCAATTTGGCGGTGATAGTGTGCGGTAGAAAACATTATGCCACTTTCAACAAACAAGTTCAACTTGAGCGGTCTTTAATGCTACGCTATTGTAATTATATTTGGTATAAAATAATCTAAAGGTTTACTTACAGTACAATTGCAATTTCCATTGTCTACGAGTAGTGCAGTCCCAAAATACGACTCTGCGTGTGCGAACGATCTTTTGCATAGTGATTTAATATATAAAAATGGTTTTGTTTCAGAAATTTCATCCTTATCTTCTCTTACGTTTTAGCAACACTCCTTCAAGAGAAGTCTTTCATCACAATCTCTGTCTGTCAAGGTCAAAACACAATACAACCTTACAGTCCGCTTCGTGAGCCTCTCCAGGGGCCCGAGAAATAAATGGAAGCAGCTGACCTTCACTGTGAACGAGCAATAAATTCTTACTTTGCAACATTCTGTGTAAAGCCATCTGTGAGAAGTTGGTTTTTGCACGCCATGTTTGTATATTGTTTGCGTGATATTAAAAAAAGTTTGTTTAAGGGACGTCATGGTTCTAAGTACAGCCGTAAGACCCCTGAAAGTCGCAAGTTATGGTAAGCTATGAAAAATAACTTGCGCCACCACCGTGCACTGCTAAGACTAACACCCAGGACATCAAAGATGACATCGCAAATGTCATTGATGAAATCACTGATGACATCACATGTGTATGTACTTTTCATGGAATTTGTGTACTATGGATTTTTATTATAATGTTGCAAAAAAAGTGTCAAGGATATTGCAATAAATATCATACCGTTATTAGTGCTTTGAACGATGCATTGATATACATAGCATTGTATTATGGCATTCTATCTAGTATACTGAGCTACTAATGGAGAAACATAGCATTGTGTGCAGAGTACAAGATGAAAGTATAATATTTATAATGTTAATATGTTGAATAATGAAATGATAATTGTCCTGAAATGTTCGAAAATTCAAAAAATGGGGGTGTTCTGAGGACGTTATTCGTATTGTGTGATTGCTTAGCTGTATGCAATGAGGGAATGGCACAGAGAGTAAAGTGGACGCCGTCCACGGACACCGCGGCTGTTCGTGGACAGGGCGTGCTACATCCGGGTTTTTCCAGGAAATCCAACATGGAAAGAAGACTGTACGGATCAGCCAATCAGATGTCGAGGTTGTGGATTTGTGTTGAAAGAGACTGTGTGTGGTGAAGATGGCAGAAGTAGAGAAAGTCAGGGTGTTGGTGCTTGGTGATATGTTTGTGTATGGTTTACAACAGTACGCTCAATGCAGGCATGTTGCAAAGAACTTTGATGTGAAAGGAGTGGAGGTGGTGTGGAGCACTGTGCCTGATTGCAATGTACAGGGAATTGTACAAGTTTGTGAGGATATGGCCACGATGAACAGTCAGCATGTGGTACTTCTGCACTACGGTGCTTTCCATTTGGGCAACGTCAGTGCCCCTACTTTGTTGGCTGATTTGGAACGCTTGGTTCAAGCCCTAATGAAGATCCTTCCAAATGCGAAAGTAATTTTTTCTGGCTCACTACCTAGGGCAATATGGGACAATAGTTCAGTTTTTTGTCCTCAGCAAAACATTGCTAGGTGTGTCATCAACCGAGGCATGTGTGCCTTCATGCTTAGAGCTGGTATGTTCTTCTGTAATAATGAGAATATTGATGCCAGTAATGCTGTTAATTTTAAAGAAGATGGCATTTCTTTATCTTTTACGGGAAATGCCTTTCTATTTTGGAATGTAAGGGCTGCTTTGGAGAAGGTTATGTGAAGATTTTAGGAGTAAAGTAAGAGAAAAAAACAAGAAAAAAAATACAAAATAAAAAGTGTCCGTCAAGCATCTGTAAAAAAAACCAAAAAAAAAACGGCTCTTTTCAGAGCCAACTTCAAAAGGGAAATGGGGCACACTATTTAAATTTACATTCACCACGCTCAGATTTTCGATATGTTCGCGGACATGGCGGTAGTCCGCGGACATGAAAATCACTACGAGGGGGTTAGTATGTTCTATGTTACATGTATATGAAGTCAGGGATATTATGGTTAAGTTGTGCTACTAAAAACCTATGAAATTCAGTGAAAAAACTTTGTAAAAGCTTCATGCACAGAAAGGATTGTTCTCTTTCAAGCCTATGTCTTCCGCTATGTATATGTTTCATATGATGTGACTTGACCCAAGTCTACAAATATAGTACCTTTTCAATTTTTACTTCCTGACTGTTAGTGAAGAAAACTATGTGGCTTCGATATGTCAGTAAAGGATAAAAAGGGAGAGCCAGCCATGTGATGTCATCAGTGATGTCATCAATGACATTTGTGATGTCATATTTGATGTCCTGGGTGTTAGTGTTAGCAGTGCACGGTGGCGCGAGTTATGGTTGCTTATGTTACCATAACTGCCGAATTTCAGGGGTTTTTCGGTTTTACTTTGAACCATAACGTCCCTTTAACAAAGTTTTTTCACTGAATTTCATAGGTTTTTAGTGGCGCAACTTAACCATAACGTCCCTTTAACAAAGTTTTTTTACTGAATATATATATATATATACATATATATATATATATATTACATGGCCTGCGGAAGCAACCATGTAGTTATGGTTAAGTTGCTAAACCCATAGGAAGAGCACATTTTGGGCAGCTTATAACTTCGCTCCCCCTGGATGTCTTTTGTGATCTCATCTTTGATGTCCTGGGTGTTAGTCTTAGCAGTGCACAGTGGTGGCGCGAGTTATGGTTGTTTAACTTACCATAACTGGCGAATTTCAGGGGTTTTTCGGTTTTACTTGGAACCCTAACATGCCTTAAGCAAAGTTTTTTTATTGAATTTCATAGGTTTTTAGTAGCGCAACTTAACCATAAAGTCCCTTTAACAAAGTTTTTTTTTACTGAATAGATATATAAGTGCCCCAGCGCAAACTCACATACTGCTAGATTTGTATTTATTTTAGCATACTCCTTGTGTGCAGCTGCGTGAGAACGCTGCTTGTGTGATTTATTATTTTAAAATGTTTTAACTTTGAACTGTTTTGTAAATTGAAATTTGTTGTAAACATCTTATAGTGTGAAAACCACATATTTTAGGGACCTATTTGAACTTCATTGGCAGTGCGTTAGCACTGGCCCGTTTGTGCTGGTTCAAAGCTGGTTTAGCACAGAGTGGTAGGCGAACGTTGAGTAGCTTGTAAGGTTGGTGTATTAACATCTGGTTATTTTATTTGCTCTCATAGGTAAAGGATCTTATGGCTGGGATTAGATAGAGTGGCACTGCAGGTTTGGCACATGACGTTACTTTCAATTCAAAAAGGCAATTTCATATTGCAATGTTATCTAGCACTGCCTTTGTCCTTGATGCCACAACATGTGGTACCCCAGCAGATGCTTCAAACACACTCGGTGGAAATTCAGCTGGGTGCAACTATCAATAGTGTATTGTTGGCAGAGAATGGGCGGTCCAAACCACCCCTGGTTGGATGGGATGAATATTACCAAAGTTGTCTCCTCAAGCTCGGTTAGTGCAGAGGACTGTAACAGCAACAGTAATAATGATAAAATGGGTGAGGCCTTGGCCATGTCCGAGGAAAGGGAGAGTGTTCAGGTCTCAGGGAGTGTGATAATGTGCCAGAGAGGGGACAAAAGTGTGAGCTCCCTGTTGCATTTTGATTGAGGTGTATTGCAGGACTGTGCAGTCAATGCAAAAAGACCTATGGTAATGTAGTGCAAGATGGTCTTTCTAATTGTATGACAATGACTAATGACAATTTAGCACGGTTTGATGCGATGGATCTATGCTAACTCAGTGCAGGATATGACTGATAACAGATAAACCAAATTGTACAAGGACGGATCTAGCTTCCATTCCAATAGTGCATGCTCCTGACTTTTGTGCTTCAAGGGTTATAGCTGGCAAACAGAATTCAGGGAAGAATGACAAGGATAGCAAGTTGAAATCTCAGATTAATTATAACCTAGAAAGCCAAAGATTGGCTCAAATTAAGTTTTTGCTACTGAATGCTCGATCATTACTGAAGCATGCCACTGAGATTGCTGACGTTAACATTGTGAATAAAAGTGATATGTTTGCCATCACAGAAACATGGTTGCATAAAGCAGCGAGTCCAGCCTTATCGCTAGCCTCTCCAGCAGGACTTGATTTGTTTCAAGAGGACAAGCTCAATTGGAAGGGATGGGGTGTGGCTATAATTTTAAAATCCGACCTCCATATCTGGAAAATAGAACTTCACGGTCCAGATCGTTGTGAGACCATTCATATTAAGATTAGGAAGGACCCAAATACCACCTTTGATCTAGTGTTTTTACACATGCCACCAACTCCCATGAGTAAGTTTCCTAATAAGTTGTACAAGATGGTAAATTTATTATTGAAACCTATCTCAAGACTTGTTTTGTTGGACGATTTCAAGTTGTGGCTGTCTGAGGAGGACTCAGTTGTAGCTATAGTATAATCATTGCTCAGTGAAATTGGGTTGAAACCACAGATGTATAAGGCTACGCACATCAAAGGGAACATACTGGACTGGGTAGGAATGATTACACCTCTATTAGTGATCTGATAGTGTGACCATGCCCCTCGTCTAACCACTACTTTATCTCATTTGATTTAAAATGACCTAGCTATGTGTGTAAAACTATACCTAATGCCATTCGGATTACCTCAAGAAACGTGTGCAAATTGTCTGCTGAAGCTTTGGAGCCTCTATTGGCACCATTAACTTTGACCATTAGCAGTGCCAAAATAGAAGATGTGGCACTGAAATATTGTTATACTCCTCTGGACTAAGAGAGTAAAGCATGTAGCACTAATATAAATATGGCACAGCCAGGGCTGAGAAAAAGTCAGCATGTGAATTGGCTAGCTCATTTGAAGCAATGTTTTTTCCTATCTGAGTAGTCAACCGCCAGCAATACAAGAGCAAAGTGCACGAGATGCGCTATGGCTAGACAAATGCTTGGCTATCATTTAAAAATTGGTTGACACTAAAACTGCTGAGGAAGGTTATGAACTAAAGGGAAATACGGGTGCACCCATTATTTGACGTGGCCTCACAAACATAACTCAAAATACATAGAGAAGTGGTTAAAGTGAGTAAAGATGTGCCAGGCCTCCCACCCCCAAAAGAGCGACCCAGTCGGCCCGACACTGGAAACTTCCTGGTCTAGGAACTAAAGAACTTGAAATGAGAATGAGTGAAAAGCCCGGGCAGAATGAAGGTAAAAAGAGTGTCAAGGCTATTGCTAGTAAACCAACAAACGGTGGGCATAATCAGAGTCAGCATGCCTGGTGCACAGTGAACTGGAGGACTGAAGCAGGATAGAAATCCACATTTTCACCTATTTCGGCTAGAGAGGAATATAATGTGACAGTGCAAAATGGATATGCTATCCTGGAGGGTTGGAGGAAACAGGACATCATATGCTGCTTCAAGTGCCTTAAGCATGGAAATAAGAAGTCTATAAAAGAGTATTAAAGACTCTAGCTGAAATCCTGGGAGTCCAAGATCATACTTTTAATATGTTTACTGTTACATAGATTCTATCTGATTGTATTTCTGTGGAGGGTGTAATGTCAGGTATTGGAGGCCTAACTCACATTTTAGGGCCTGTGTATTAAATTGTAGTGAAATATTGTCACACAAGGGTATTGAGGTGTATACGGACACAAGCCTATCATTTGCACAATTCATGGTTAGACCCTACACGATTATTAGATACTGAAGGGAGAGCTAATCTGCTACAAGCCTGAGGTAATATTTTCAACCTCTCCTGGTGATAATCATCTCATTATAGACCAATCTAGGGCTGAATTAGAACTTAATCTGAGACAAACTCCCTCCCCTACCTATTAGCCAATTCAAAGCAGAATTTCAAGACAGTCGTGCGAGTCATTGCATGGACGTATTACACATGTGCCCCCAAACCGGCCCTAATCATTGCTTTGCTGCTTGTTGCGGGAGTAGGCCTCAGAGTAAAATAAGAATTCATTTAAGTCTGGAGGCACTCTCATTCATTTCTTGTCTCACAATAAAAATTTTAGATGCCTGATTTTGGGGGATTTGAATGCTAATCTAGGGGCAAAGGAAGAACTTGAGGAGCACCAGGCCACCGTAGTTAATGTATGCAGAATTTTGGGCCATAGTATATTTCTCCCAAAACAAGATGCCAAGAGACGTTTGATTAACAACTTCATGAAACAGGCCTGGCTGGTAGAGTTAAATGGAAGATGCTCTGTAGACAATGTGCAGAAGACCACGTTTAGATCAGGGGTATGGTCCTCAGTGATTGATTATAGGCTGGTAAAATATTTTGCATACAAAAATATCCTAGATTTCATGGTTTTTAATCGGCCGGAGAATGATCATAATTCCCTTGCGGTTAAGTGGAAAATTCCAGTCGACTGACTTAGTGAGCTAAATGTAGAGAATCAGGCAAATCCAAATTTAAGATAACTCATATTAAACAAGGGACTGACTGAAACTATTTTAAATAGTGTAGATATTGGTCCCTTAAAATTAGCTATACTTAATCCCGAGGAGGAACATTTTATAATAATTTGCATATTTGAGCTGTTAGCAAAGAGATTAGTGAAGGCTATTAAACAGAGACAAACTATAGCATTGAGTACCCAAATCAGAAGAAGAGTTAACACACCATGGTTTGAGTCTGAGTGTAGGGAGACAACATGGAGATTGTGTGAGGAAACTAGGACCAGAGTCCTGAAGGTGGGGAACTCCACGCTTTAAAGCTAGGGTACAAAAGCAAATGCAAAAGGAAAAAAAGGTGACCACACAGAAAACAGTGGGACAGTTTGGACCAAATGGTCCAAGAATATAATGTGAAGGGATTTTGGAGGATGGTAGCTAAAGGGTCAGACCTCAGTGCCAATAATCAAGCTGGTATAATCAATCCCAGTCTGGAGCTCCCATTTCTCGGGTATCTTATTTAATTCATCACAGGCTGTGATACCTAGTACAGGGCTCAGTGCTCCTGTCATTGAATGTCCACTATTTCCAGAAGAGGTAGTTAACTCATTGATGGCAGTTAGGAGTGGGAAAGCTCCCAGACCAGATGGTATTAATGTCAAGGTTTTTAAGTGGTTCCCAATTTGGTGGGTTCCCACCCTGCATAGGGTTTTTAATGCAATAGTGAGTTCTCAGATACTTCAGGTGTCCAGGAAAAAAGTGTAACTGTACCGATTTTCAAAAAGGCTCAAGCAGTGTTCCACACTACTAACAGCCTATCTCTTTGATTGACAGTACTAGTAAAATGTTTACAAATTGTATGTTGACTAGATTAGAAGAATGTGTGAGATTAATAATATTTTCCAGTGCCCGGTAAAGGGTCTCGGTAAGTCCCTGTTGCCGGGCCCCTTGAAATAATTACTCCCCATTCCCATTTGAGTCCCATTGGACTCAATGGGAATGGGGAGGACAGATGCACCGGTACCTTTCATGAATGGTGCCGGGGCATCCGTCAAGGTCAGAGAGCGGGTGCCGTTCCGCCTGCCTGGTCAGACCTGTCGGGCTGAAAGGCACCAGCTAACAGAACTCTGGTCCGGAAACAACAGTACCAGCAAGCTTACTGGCACCGTTGTTTGTGGACCGGCAATCTTATAATGAGGCCTGTCTTTATTATCAGCGGTTCTTGTTTATGCTGTTCAATAAAAAGGAAATTGCCCCAAATGGGCTGTTTCATCCGCACTGCTTCTTTTAAAAAGTGTTTCTGCAGTAAAACTGTCCGAAAATCGAACCCCTAGTAGTCAAAAAATGTAGCTCTAGAGATTACAGCTGGGTTGCACCATATAGGAGGAAAAATGGATCGCCTATTTCGTTGACAACAAATCATTACAGCACATTTTTTAGAACAGACCTGGAGGTCTAGGCCATTCATTAGCGACACATACTTATCAATCAGAATCTGCAATGCTCCGGGAGTTGCACAATCAATACAGAATCATGTGCGTAAACTAGTTAGGGAGCCAGATCCCACCTCTCTTTGGAACATCAGCCCCACACTCTGATAACACCTTTCGTAGATTGTTAATCAATGGGGAGAATTCAAATGAGGCTAATACACACACACCCCTCTCTAACCCCAGTACTAATATGAAACCAAGATGTGCAGTGACCCTTACTGCCATATCGCATCCAGGCTTCATTATTATGATGTAAGGTCTTGAGTATGTTTAAGATGTTATCTAGGCACCTCTAGGACTCAAGCACCTGCTATATCTTCTCTCTATTGTACCTGTCAAAGGTGGTGCTTAGGACCATGATTGCTATTGTATTGATCAGTTCTGTCCCATTGGAGGAAATGGCTAGCCTCAGAACTCAAGGCATGCATTGTACTACACTGTTCAGCAATCACTAATTACATAAACTCTGTGGCTCCTGGATACCATACTTGTCCAGGTGACCATGATGTTTCTTGCTTGGAACAAATCAAGTTCTAGTTACAGGATCTGCTCTGCTGTTATATGGTGTGTCGCATGTGTGAAACTTACATCTTGAATTCTCTTCAACGTTTTCCGCTGTGGGAGGTCTTCGGGAATTCATAAGCTCAAACTCCTTTTTACTAATAAAAAGGATGCAGTGAAGTGTATGTGTGTTTTGAATAGCTATTCTGTGTTAAGTGTTTTGCTTCCTTGGGCATGGGACATATGGCCTCTGGCCTCATGACAGCTTCAGGTCCTACTAAATGATAAGTATGTTAATCTAGCTTGTACCCATGTGATCTTCTGGCATTAGTCCAGAAGCCTTGCACCAGTGACCCTGGATAGTGGAAAGGCTCTTAGTCAGCAGTTGTGGTGCACATGCACAGTCCAGTTCATATAGGACACACCATGTCCACTGCCAGTGGAGAAGGGTTTTACTTAACCAAAGTCTGCTGTACAAAAACAAAAATAACAAATAATGAGGACTGGCACATGGAATGATGTCATAGGGCAAAGAGAGCAGAATAATCTATAGAGAAGATTTTCCTGAACCCTCAGCCCTCCACAAGCTGTCTACTATATGTGTGTATTTATTTAACTACCTATTTATTTATTTTCTGTCTGTTTATTTCGTTATTGATTAGTTTGGGGGCTGTGTGCTACGACGGGGGTCATTCGGAGCCGGGAGTTCATACTCCTTTACAAAAGATAAACTATTCTCTCCTATTTCCAACTTTTCAATCCAAGAAACACCTCACTTGGTATGTCGTTTTTAATGTGGGAGACTTGAGATTGATTTATGTTAACTGCTTTGAATGGAATACATTACTGTTTGCTCTTTGGGAAAACATAGCAGTTTATTCCTGCCAGACCATATACAGTGGTGCACCCATGTAATATAATGTAACATCCAATGGGCTTGCCTAGACCACCTATGTCATTTTGGGAGCCTTGCTGTATGTTTAGTCTGTGAAGCTCCTTGTTGAGACCTGTAGCTCCTCATTTTCTTTGAGGGAGATAATATACTGAAAAAAAGATAAACTGAGTGTGACTGCTCCCACTGTGCAGATACCATGCAGGGTGTCACCGACATGATGCAGTGTCAGGCAGAGGAACACTGGTGACCTTTGGGTTCCTCTGCCTTACACTGCACTGCATAATCCCATATATGTTCACAGCAGAGGTGAGTATTGGTGGCCTGTACAGCATGGTAGCTGCCATTAGAGGAGAACACTAACCCTACCTGCCTTAACCACATGCTTATGCTGAACTGCAGGTGGAGTATGTAGGCATCCAGGCCGCCCTTCCAGCAGAGGACTACTGATATAGGTAGAGGCTAAGTGTGGGTGCACCCCAGCCAATCCAATTTTGTGGAATCATCTGAATATCCACATTGATATCTGCCACCCAATATGATCTGGAGGCAGGCTCAACATCATGTCCATCAACCCCAAAATCCCCCATCACCTCCTTTTCTTCAAGTAAGTTCTAAGGACTACGGCCCCTTGTATACACATTATGTGGCGCTATATCCTTATTTTGCCACTTGTGATCAACACGTGAACATCCATGCTCCCTACTCATAAAGGACTAGCCACCATTGCAGGAGAAGCTTTACAACCATCAATACCGAGAAATGTGTAACTCTAATGAAGGAGTCAAAGCCAACCATGTTAGCATCAAATAACGTGGTAACTTTGGCATGAACAGAGAGGCTCCACAGTTGGTTCACTTCCCTATTGCAATCACTGAGGAGAACTAACCAGAAACCTAAATAAGCATATAGGAAATACTAAGACCATCAACACAAAATAACATACCACCGCCAGATTCAGTATTAAAAATAACAATGTACAAAAAAAACTGTACATTATATATGCAATAGAACAGCAAGCAACCCACAGAATGACACATTTAAAATCATCAAGGGGATGATGAACCCTAACTCCTCAACAAAAGTCATGCACCCTCAGAAAAAAATGTAACATCTTTCATTATTTCAGAAACAATGCAAAACAATTATCAAGCATAAGGTAATGTTCTAATTGACGGAATAAAATATTGTGTTCACAACAATATTCTACCAAGTACAGCAATTAACAAATTCAGGAGCATCTGAAGAAAATTTCTCTAAATTGTTAAAGAAGTGCCACAAAGCAGTGTCACAAATTGATCTAGGCCCATGGACATCTATGATGGCATCCTTAGCATGGAAACCCCAGGCTGGTTTGACTGTGAATGCATTAACTCACCACTGAAGTCTGGAATATTTTCTTGATTTTTTAAGACTGTATTCATTAAACTACTCATCAAAAACACCACGGGAACCTGTGCAATCCTTCAAACTATTAACCACATTTCTGTGTACCAGACTCATCTAAATATCCTGGATAGTTATGTTTATAGTCAAATCCTGGAAAATATTGAGTCCAACAACATCCTCAACTACACACATTGGAGCTTTAGACATATGAGAGGAACCAAATCTGCAAATATCTTCATTTGGGGTGATCTTAAAATCAAATCATCAACAGCACGTCAACCATCATATTCCTGGAAATCTCAGTGCCTCTCCACACCTTTAACCACACATTACGCATAAAGAGGCTAGAATAACCTGGACTGAGCAACATGGCGCTACATTGAATGATATCCTTCAACAAGGACAGGAGAAAAACCACCTGCCTACCCCCTTCCAGTTTAAACTCCTGCAACGCAACCTTTGGTTTGCTACAAGGATCAGGACAATCAACTTTGCTCTTCAATATACAGATGGCCCATTCATGAGACTCACCAAAAGGCCTAAATGCAACTGCTACATTTCTGTAAATATCATACAAAACATTTCCAAAGTGACCACTAACAAGGACATAGCCATCATGCTCACCAATCACCCAGCTTTAGTAAACACATTAATGACTACCAGATATAATAACATTAACTACAGATGTGATACAACAGGCAACATTACCATAGCCTTCAAAATTGGGAACCAACCCAGAAAGATAAGAGGTGATCACGAAAAATGGGATTCTTGAGGGCAATAGACTAAACTTAGATTCACAGATCAATGGATTTAGCAGTACATGTTTCTACCATATACTCTCAGTCAGGCATCCAATGCCCTTTTCACACAAGACACTCATTGTTATATCATTGGTACAGTAAAGGATCGACTATGTAGACACCATGTTCCTCAGCTTGCCAGATTAACACACTAAGGGCCTCATGACAATCTCGGGACTGGGTTGAAAGGTAATGCAGCGTCAATAGCCATCCCGTGATGAGGGCCTAAGAGACTTTCTGGCATGAAGAGCACAACTGACGTCTTCTTAGACTTGACCAGGCAGAAGACATGACACCAGATCTAAGATACCTGCACTGGCTACTGGCTACTGGTCAAGAAAACTAACCATATCAAAACATGCTGCGTTGGCCATAGAACCCTTCAGGGCAATTAACGGATTTCACTCCTGGAAACTATGTGATACACCAAAAATAGATACTAGGACTGGTTAAATCAGGGCAACACTCCCCCTCCCCCAAAGGAAATGTGCACAATTCACATTCACTTAACCGTTTCAGAAAACCTTGAAGAACTGGGTTTTTAAAGCAGCTCACTAGTTATGGTACAAATGCTCAAATGCACAGTACTCCGACAAATTATGATGCCCTCACACAGCTTGCTAAAGTAGTAAGTGGTCTTGCTTAGCACCCTTCTACCGCTATTGGTGATCTAATTGCATGTAGCTCTTTAAGAAATATGAGTGGTAATAAGTGGGACAGTGGGAGAGGCATATGTGAAACCTTTGGTGTCAATGGGTGCAGTTTGGAAGCACCTGGTTCCTGTATGCCAGTCTGCTTTCTATGGTGTTGGTGGAGAAACTTCAGTGAATGTTATCAATGGGTAAGTGCCCAAGATCTGATAGATTAAAGGACTTGGTGTTTATTTAGATGCTCATTTGGGAGACTGTAATAGAGCTAAAGAGGAGAGCTGTGTCATGGTTCAGTTAGTGGTGATGCGCTAATGACTAGGTCTTGGTGGAAATCTGTGGATTTGTGTGTGTGTGTATGTGTGGTGGTGTATGTGTGCGTGTGGTGTAAGGTGGTAGGAGATCTTAGAGAGAAGTTGATTAGTCAGGGATGGTGTTTATGCCTTTCAAGGCCAACAAACTGCAACCCTGCACTCTTACCTATGACCTCTAACAGACAGGTCCCCTCTTGCTAGCTCATATTGCCTCTGTCAATCCATCTCTCTCGATCTCCCTCTCCCTCTGATACATTTGAACCCATGTATAACAAAACAAGCATCTGTGAGTTGGCTGATTAGTGAAAGGGTCAGTCTGGAAACTCCAGTTATTATATAATTAACATGGTAGGTTTAAAAGGAGGCAAGACAGTTGGTTCAGAGAAAAGACTGATTGAAATTTGAGGACTGCAGTCACCCATTCCACCTTACATATTGGTTGGAAGGGTGAGCGATACCTCAAAGCACATGACAGGCAGATGGTCAAGTGGCAGACTCCCTGCTCCTTTTTCCCAGGGGTCATCACTGCTGTCCCTCGCAAGCCATAAACTCTTCTGACATAGTCCATAATGAACTCCCTTTCCACTAATGGCCATAGCGCACCAGCATTTGAAGTGGCACCAGAAATTCAGTATAAGAATGAAACCAGAAGCAGAAAGGATAGACCGTATAATGTGGATGCCTCAAAAGTGAGAAACCTATGCCTAAAAATGTGTGGCACAGCAGAATAATGGAGAACAGTATTCTAGCAGTGAAATAAAGGGGTTTGCATCAGGGTGATGGGATGGACTTGTCAAAACATTGCAATCTCAAGTTTGCAGTCTCTCTGGCCCTCTTGCCAAATAAGGGTCTCTGGACAATGTCCTTACAAAGCTGTGTGCACGAGCTAAATGATGGAACCATGGCAAAAACAACCATTCTATTTACATGCAGATTTTAAGGTTGGTCCTCATAAGGGTAGGGAGGGGCTGTCAGAGATTAGCACATGCACAATGTACATGCTGTTCACCACAGGAGGCCTCCTCGATCCATGAAATTCTCACTCATTAACAGCTATTTACAATACAAAACAAAAGCAAGGAATTATCGTTGCTGCACAACGCAGATTTTCGACTGAATTGTTCTCTTGCATTTACAACATTTACACCAGCTCTTATGATGTTTGAGGAAGAATGCCAAAGGATTGAGTCTGTGTAGTGTTGAACTGGTTCCAAAAGCTAAAAAAAGAAAAAGGCATATGTTTTGGCCAAGTAGGATCCCTTTGGTTGACTAGTCATTTTCTACTTTCTTCAGCTGCCTAGGATCTTCAGTTTGGGGAATAGCTCTGCTGTCTAAAGTTAGAGCATGAGCATATCTATCTGACTTTGGGTGTCTATTTTTCTATCTATCTCGCTAACCACATTACTTTGGGTGTCAATCTTTCAAACTATACATCTGTCTCACTATCTATCTATCTACCCATCATCAAACAACTTACAAAACAAATACCTCGGGAAGGGCATCCCAGAATAATGGCCACGTGGCCACATGAATCACCCGTTTGGAAGCACCTCTGTGCCATTGCCAAATGGATCAGCAGGTGTATTTCAGGTTAATTCCACCTGCACACATTAACACAACAGCAAAGCAATCTGGCATAGTCCCTTTTCCCCCCTAGCCCAACACCTCCCACTCTGTTCTTATAAACCAGCATGCACGTAAAGCATGCTAATACTGTACAGTAAAAAGTCCCAGCAACATAACTAAATTGAAGAAGTGTAGAAGACTGACAAGTGTTCCATATTTTTACATTTACTAGTAACCCTCACAAAGAGATAACATAGTGATCAGTGATCTCTTCCCGGTCTGTGCCATTAGCAACAGCCTACCATAATCCACGAGCAAAGGTTGTCCACCCGTAACATAGGGATAAGTCTTAGCCCATATGACCCTGCAGAGGGGGTGAACTTCACTTTTGTGAATAGAGTCAGCTGACTCATCAATGGGTAAAACCCCTATCTGGTCCTTTAACCATTACTACAGTACCTGAACGGCAGCGCCCCAACACCTCCCTGCTCCAGAGGTGTGCAGTGAAAAAGTTGAAAACATTAGGTCGAATGCCAAAAATGTCCCAAAAAAACTTCGAAAAAAAAGTCAAATGTTTTTATTTTTTTATTTACATGTTTTTTTTTGGGTTCCGCAAGTAAAAAAAAGGGGTAAAACAAAAAGAAATTACAAAAAGGGGGGCTGGGGGAACCCCCCCATTTTGAACAAAAAACAAACTAAAATAGACATTTGACATTTTTCTTTTACTTTTTTTTCAACATTATGACTGTAATTCGAAAATATCACTATAAACTGCTCCAGAGCATGCAGAGAACGCAGTGGTGCTCTAGTAACCGAGGAGTGATGCAGGTGCGCTGAAAACAGCTGATTCACATGTCACTCTCTTTTGGCCATAACAAACTGGCAGCCTCTTTCTTCAGCCCCACAACAAGGTGGAGGAGACATCCTTCCATCACGCTGCGGGCGGCGAGTTCCTTCCATCATGGCCACCACCCAAGGCGGCTTGCACAGCTGATCTTCGCTTCCTCCAGGCACTTGCCTGATTGTCTTATCATTTGTGTTTCTGTGATAAGCCCCCCACAGCCACAAGACAATGGGCCAGCCTGTCAATGGCCGCTACATAAAGAGGTGGGTTTTGCACCCCTGAGCCTCTTTAGGCCATAACAACCTAGCAGCATCTTTCTACAGTTGCACATCAATGAAGAGGCGCCAGTCTTCCATCACGCTGCTGACAGCGAGGGCCCTCCATCATGGCCACCACCCCAGTCCCTTGCATGATTGTTTATTTTTCAGTGACAAAGACCCCGGAGTCAGCAGGCGATTGCCAGCCCACTCTAATGGCCTAATCTAAAGGCCTAGTCCCTCCCTGTCTGGCCCTGTCCTGGCCTGGACGTCCTGGAAGATTTAACACGACTGAACTGGTAAGCACCTTTCTGACTGCGACACCATTGCTGCTCCCGCTGACCACTAACCCTCATATTCAAACTTGGATCACTTGAGTCTGCCACATTCCTGCCAGATTAAAACCTACTGGCCATGTGATGTGCCAGAACCCCTCACTTGACTTCTTTCTTTGATGCTGCTCCCGACTATGAGCATTATGGCACTCTGCACATGACTCGCTTCCATGTACGCCTTCGTTGGCTGGCCTCTCCATGACCACATGGGCCATGCAATCTTACAACAAAGACATCAAAACCATGTTCTATTTTAATGCCTGCTTTGTCACTCTATTTTGCATTCATCTTCACATGCTTATTCTTTCTGCTGGCCTGTTCCTGTAATGTAGATGCCTCTCTTTTGTATTGCATGCTGATCTGCCGTTTGCTCTGTCTCCGAGGCATATTTCTTGTATATGCTGGAAGCCAGAAATCGCACCATGCATAACACCAGTGAGTGTGCCTATAGAGTCTTTGAAAAAAAGGTATCCACTAAGACAACTCTATCTGATGTATCCTCGTAGAGATGACAATCTGTTTGAAAGATTCCCTGAAGGAATATGAAAGATGAAAGAAAGAGAAGTTGATGATGTCACAAGAAGCAACTGTGGTGCACTGAGATGAGTGGTGGAAGAAGCAGATGTTTAGACCTTATGGAATCTGATGACAAAGTAAAGAGTCGACTAAACTTTCATATGCAAAGTGAAGATTACACGTGTGAGAAGCATTGCAGGAAATGCAAGCCATTTAATAACTGTACAGATGCAGCAACGCAAGTAGACTAAGTAATCATAGAAGCTAGCTATACATAGTGAATAGACTGCAGGCGGTGCCACCATTATATAGAAACTGGACATCAATGTCACATATTTAGTAAGCTCAGACCCACAGAGAAAGAAGAATTGAAAGCTGTGTTGCAGCAAGAAAACGGCTGGAATTGAGGAAAGGCTGTCTGGTCTGGTGTCAAAGGCTGGAGCGGCCAAGAACGGGTTATCTATCCTTGAAGAACAGTGAATGTGAGATGCTGAATCATCCCTTCTTAAGGTGCAAAGGAAGAACACTGTGAGTGCCAAGTTTTATTTATTTAATACAATTAATGCTAGAAATGGAGCCGAATTATGGTCTCCTGTCACAAGGGATATGGATCGAAATAGAAGTTGGGTATGCAGCTGTATACTTAAGATAGCGTATGCTCACACTTCCTTATATTCCCAGGAGCAAGGATACTTTGCAGGACCATGGCAAAAGGCATGGACGATGAGAGATGTTGTGCTAATTGGGTGGGGAGACACGGTCAAAGTCCACCCACTGACACCTGGGGTACCAGATTACGTGCTGCTAGTGAGCCGATTGTTCCAGGAGGGTACCAGCCAATTATAGAAGGCCACATATCAAAGGGTCTTATAGTTTGAGAGCCAATGATGTACTGTTTATCTACTAACCGCTGAAGATTACTTGCACTAGGGGTGGGCATAAATTGTCCACCTGACTGTAGAGACCCGAGCACAATCCGATCCCTTATAGAAAGTATACTTGGATGTTCCCATTTAGCCAACCACAACTCCACATACGTTTTTCTTGTTTGCCACGTAGTACGACATCACGTATGATGAATTATTACTATATAAATGTTTTTTTTATGAAATGCTTTGAGAGTTGTCAGAAGAGATTATGCTGTGCGATGTCCGTTGACGTCCATTGTAACTACCTGTTTTAGACAATTGATATTTAAACAGTTAAAAGAATTTGCCTTCTTCCTTAGTTGGTTTATTTGGTGTAAGCTTTACTCTGCATCCCATCTACTGCACAAGATGCTACCTATTTAAGGGCCATAAGCCAACATTCTCCAACTGTGCACACTCCACATTCTGCTGCATTTAAGGGTTTCTGTGGAAATCTAATCTAGGTATATTTTTCCACCTGAGCACCCTCCACTTTCTGCTGCATTTAGGTTTTTCTGTGTAAATTGATTCTAGGTGTTTTTTTCCAAATGTCCATCCTCAACATCCTGCTACGTATAGGTGTTTCTGTGAAAATCAAATCTAGGTGTGTTTTCCAACTGTGCCACCTCCACTTTCTGCTGCATTTAAGTGTTTCTGTGAAAATCGAATCTAGGTGTGTTTTTCCAACTGTTCATCCTCTTTTTTGTATTACTTTTTAGTGCTTTTTGGCAAATTTGATTCTAGGGGTGCTTCCAATTGCTAATGACCTTTAATCTGGTGCACTTCTAGTGTGCGCATTGATTTTTGTTCTTCTTGGTCGCCTGGTGATATTCTACTGTTGCATAGTGCACCTAACCCGAACCCCTGCTTTCCCCTTCCCTCCCCTCTGCCCTCATGGTGCTCTCCATCTCTCCTTTCTATTTGAATTGCTTCTCTATAACCTATCACCCCTCTCTCATGAAGTGTGGAAGAAAGACATTTAAAAAGGAAATTCTGAATTCCAATCCAGCTCTGCCTATTGCAGACTCTTACATTATTGCTTCCTCCAGACAGACTATCAGTGACATTCTCTTTGCTGCTCCTTCCTATGACCTATGGACTTCCCATATGGTTTCAGTCCTCTCCACTTTCTCTTTCTCTACCGTTACTGGTGGCACCAGATGGGAAGTGCTCTTGGCTCACTTCACATCTTCCAAATGCACCATGAATGTCTATCACAATGGCATTATCATGGCCCAGGGCTCCCATCCCAACCTTCTCCTTCTTGGCAGGTGTCTTCCATCTTTCTTCAACCCACCCCTCTATTTCCACCCCTCCTCCCAAAACCCCCCTCTCTCTCCAGTGTTGGCACCCCACCCCGGTGCCCCCCCTCGGAAAATAGGGGCAACCAGTTTCATTTAGCTACCCTCAACACTCGCTCTGCACTCAAACACACCTCTGACATCTGTCGCCTCCTTGAAGATCTTGACCATGACGTCCTTGCTCTCATAGAAACGTGGTTAAAGGCCAGCTCCATCACAGCTTTTGACACTCTTCTCACTGTGGGCTACATGATCCTGTCCAAGCCCAGGCCCTCCCGGCCTGGCAGTGAAGTAGCTCTGATCTGCCCTGAGTGGCTGCCTGCCTCCATCATCACCACTTCAACCTACTCATCCTTTGAAAGCCTGGTCTGCAGGCTGTCTGTCTCTCCTACTTTCTCTATTACTACCATCTACAGGCCACGTGGAACAACTTCCCTCTTCCTCTCAGAATGGGCAAACCTGTCCTCCTCTCTTCTTGCCATGGGGTCTTTAACATCCATCTTGACACTATGGATGTAGCTACTGTACTCTATCGTGACCTCTGTGACATTCTTTCCCTCACTATCCTTCCCTCTAGCCCAGCCCTCTCTGCCAGACGCATCTTGGATGCTCTCATTTCAACAGACATCCCCCTCTCTACCCCTCTTACACCTCTCTCTCTCCTTGTCTGACCACTCTCTCTTCACACCTTGACCTCCCTTGTCCCCTGATGATGCCTCCATCCTTACTGCCAGTCTCTTTCTCCGTCATTCGTCCAATGAAGCGAGTGGCAGTTCCTGCATTTGCATCTTCTTTCACCCACCCTTCTTTGAACTCTCCTTCTGACTCTGTTCTAGCTAACCTCCATCTCTAACACCCTGGACTTCCTTGCCCCCATCATGAGGATCCGAATGAAGCCTGTCTCCAAATGCAAATCTTGGTATGATTCTGACTTGGCGGCCCTGAAATGCAAGTACAAGGCTGCAGAGTGGAAGTGGCAGGCATCCAGCTCATCCTCTGATGGACTGGCCTGCTTCCTTCTACAAAGGCAATACCGTCTCACCATCTCTTCCAAGAAGAGTGCTTATGCACAAGCTTGCATCTCTGAAGCCAGCAATAACACGGCTGAGCTCTTTCAAATCTGCAAGGAATCCTACTGCAGTCTCATCCTCTCCTCCTCCATCCATGGCCCTCTGCGCTGCACTGCCCGCCCAGTTCTCCTCCAAAACACAGGATATCCTGTCCTCTCTGTCATCTGCTCCCAACCAACTGCCTTGTCTTGCCTCCCTTGGCCTCCCATTTCCCCCATACTCTCCTTCTTCTCTCCCATTGCACTTGACAAGATCTCCAGAGTTGTCCGCTCTTTGAAAGTTTCCTCTTAACAGGTGTAACCTGATCCTCCAGAACCATCAAGGAACACATTGCTTCTCTTGCCCCAGCCTTGGTTGGCCTCTGCAGCCTCTCCTTTGCCACTGGTTCATTCCTACAATCTCTTAAGCACTCTCTTGTGCCCCCTTCCTAAAAAAGCCATCTGCTGACGCTTTGGCTAACAACTGCCCTATCACTATCACCCCTTTCTTGGGAAAACTCATGGAGAAGCTAGTAGTCCCCCAACTGACCATCCAAACTGAAAACAGAGGCATGGAAACTGTTCTCCTGAACTCCCGAGAAGGCCTGTTCTCTGACCTGGACGCAAACACACTCTCCCTCCTGATCCTCCTTGATATTAGTTATGCTTTTGACACAGTAAACAACTCCATCCTCATAAACGTTCTCCATGATACCCTAGGCATCACGGACAGTGTACTGGTGTGGTTGACCTCCTTCCTTTCAAACAGATCCTCCCAAGTACAATTGGGACTATTTCTCTCCTCCACCTCACTCTCTACCTGTGGTGTCCCTAAGGGCTTTATCCTATCATCATGGCTCTCTCTTCAACATCTATCTGGCACCTCTGGCCCAGCTTATCTCCAACTTCACTCTCATTTCCAGTGTTATCAGACGACACAGCTCTCCTTTAAGCTGCCATTCTCTTCCTCCTCTCCATCCTCTCTCATAACCAGATCGAAACACGTGTCTGGGGTTGCTGTTGGTACTCTAGTCCAGAGGAGAATTGCCTAGCATTTCAGTGCTGGACTTCGCCTCGGCAGGGCAAAGACTGAAATGTTTGGGATATTTCTCCTCTGTGAAAGATAGTGAGCTAAAGAATCTGGGTAAGTCTCTTGTAACCAGGACGAATGTCTGGTGGTGAGACTCCCAGGAACCACCTTGATTTTTTGCATATTTAAGTAAATTTGGGTCTCACCCTAAGTTACAAGGGGAATCCAGATGTGGACCCCTTCCTCACTATTCTTAGAGAGGCAAGCTCCACCCTACTGATGAGGTCCAACCAGACCAAAACACGTCTCTGTGGTTGCTGTTGGTACTCTTGTTCAGAAGAGAATTGCCTAGCATTTCGGTGCTGGACTGCCCCTGGGCAGGACAAAGACTGATATGTTTGGTATATGTCTCCTCTGTGAAAGATAGTGAGCTTAAGAATCTGGGTAAGGCTCCCGTAACAAGGAATAATGTCTGGCAGAGAGACTCCCAGGACCACCCTTGTTTTTTTGCATATTTAAGTAACTTTGGGTCTCACCCTAGGTTACTAGGGGAATCCAGATGTCAACCCCTTGCTCACTATTCTTAGAGAGGCATAGTTCCACCCTACTGATGATGTCCAACCAGACCAAAACACGTGTCTGGGGTTGCTGTTGGTACTCTTGTTCAGAGGAGAATTACCTAGCATTTTGGTGCTGGACTGCCCCTGGGCAGGACAAAGACTGATATGTTTGGGATATTTTTCCTCTGTGAAAGATAGTGAGCTAAAGCATCTGGGCAAGGCTCTGGTAACCAGGACTAATGTCTCACTGAGAGACTCCCAGGACCCCCCTTGTTTTTTTGCCTCCCTGACTTGAGCCAGATCTCCTTAAGTTCCGGAAGTTCTCGAGACCTTCCTTTTCTCCTCCTACTCTCTCTCCGGGTAGTCTCCTCCTGCCACTGCAGCTGGTACCTGTGTACCCTTATGAGCCTTAATGAGGCCAAGCCATCCTTTAACCAGTCTTCCCCCACACCCCTTCCTACTAGCATTTGCCCTCGGGTATCCTTCTCTGACTAGCACCTGGGCCATCCCACCCCCTTCCTCGCACTTGTCCCTTACTCCCTGGTTACCCCCCTGACACTTGCCCCATGGCAATGTATAACACTTGTCCAGGCCAGGGCCCTCTCCCTCCAGCACTTCGTCTTCACCCATTCCCTATCCAATCCCTTCCCCTATCTACCCCTCCCCCTGCACTTCTTGATGCTGCACTTTCAAGATTCGAATGTCACAAGGCCTAGTAGGACTGTTATTATTGTTTTCTACCCTGCCCCTCCTACCCCCCCTTGCCTTGTGGCACCTGGAAACACATTTTGCTGTATAGGTGCCATACAAATGTTCAATAAATAAAATAAAATAAATAAATACTGAGATGAAGAAGAATGGTCTTGACATCCTGAAGAATAGTACTGCGACAAAGAAGATACACGGAGTGCAGAAGAGCAGCCCGTGGCTGAGCCTGTCTGATGAATAAAAGTTGAAGAAGGACTTACAGCAGAGGCCACTCCTCCCTGAAGGAGCTGTGAGGAAGAGGACAGTGTTCGCTACACCTGTGAACACCAAGATGCCTGGGAAGAGGTTGGGAGCCCTGAAGCCTGTCCTGAAGTAGTGGCGGAAGAAAACAGCAAGCAATCCAAGGCATGGGACGTGGCACGATTTGTAGATGGAAAGCTAGTGCTTCAGAGCCACCATAGACCATGCCGAGCCACTGTAAGTACCCCAAGCCCCACGACTGAAGGAGGAAACAGGGAGAAGGCGGACACCCTCACGGACCAAAGCAACATGTACGCAGGAGGGCTAGAAGATACTGAGAACCGAAGGAAGTAGAGGCAAGCAGAGGATGGGCAGAATACCCCAAGCCTAACTGCAAGAAAGAGGTGGCAGTTAGAGAAGGGAGAAGAATACCCTGAACCCAGGGTCTGGGAATCTAAGAAGAAGAAAGAGAAAAGGTGGTTGTCCATAGAAAAGGGGGAGGAATACCCTGAACCAAGCGTATGGGACCCTAAGAAGACGAAGAAGAGGCAGTGGTCTGTAGACAAGGGTGAAGAATACCCCAAAACTAGGGTCTGAGACCCTGAAAATAAGAAGAGGTGGTGGCGGGAAAAGAAGGGGGAGGTATACCCCAAATCAAGATTTGGGACCCTGAAAGTAGTAGCAACGTGACTGTTACATCCCTGATTACATATGGCAGTGCTTGACAGGAGAGTGAACCAAGCCTACCCAAAATGAAGAGCAGTGGTGGAGAAAAAACATCAGTTACTCATATTCAAAGTCACAGCCTGGGAGAAAGTTGAACCAGGCTGGCTGTGCAATAGGTAGTACTTGGCAGGAGAGTACACCAAATCTACCTAGAAGGAGAACTGTTAAAGCCAGGCAAGTCTAGGGCTTGCACTCACATACAAAGGGCAATTGTTAAAGAGGGTGGGTGCGTGGCCAGCAGCCATGTGAGGCAGACATGCTCACTAGAGGCTCATGCGGATCCAACTGATGAGAAGCTTCAAATAACAAACATAATAACTAAAAAATGGTGTAGAGGCAGCAGTATACGTTGGAGAGGCTTCGGTGTGAGTGGGAAGCTTCAAATGCCACTGTGAAGGGAGATAAGTCGAGTTCAGACTATGCCACAAGTGAAGATGGCGGAGAGGAGATTTTCGGCAGACACAACAAAATATTGACGCAGGAGGATAGCATGGGCGCTGGCATAAGAGTGCACACCAGGCTATCATAATAACCCAGGGGTGGATTAACCAAGAATTACCCAGACTACAGCGGCAAGAAAACCACCACTGCCGTGTGAAGGTAGATAACGCATGAGCGGGGACCTGATGGACCTGAAAAAGCTCACGTGCCACACAAAAGACAGTAAGAGGCGGCTGGCGAAGCTGCGGTGGTGGCAGGGAGCGTGTTCGGTAGCAGGATCCAGAGATCCGGATGGTGCTCCGAGGCAAGGGTGTGTGCATTACAATAACACGCACATCGTGTCCCAGAGGTTGCATGTTGGAAGCAACCATTAACCATCTGGAGGCTGCAGCGACTGCAGGACGAGGGACCAGTTAGACACCGTGAAGAGAGCCCTCATGTGTGGTTGCGGTAAGGAGAAGGGGCAGCGGGGGAGGCCCTTTGGGGGAGAGAGAAACTTTAATCAGACAGTAGAGGGATCCCTCCCGTGGCCCCCAGACTGGCAGCACTGTGCATCGGGAGTGCCAAAAGTACCGAATAGAATTGAAACACCCCCTCCGGGTAGATAGACCAAAGTGGGGGGGCAAGAAAGTGCCGGGGCCTGCATGCTCTGGTCCGCGACATCATTGGCCAGATCACTTGTGGGCACACGTGAGGAACAGCCCATACACGAAGATGGTGCAAGTAGGACATTAAGCTGCAAGGGCAAGACAGGGAACGCCGCAACTCCAGACAGGGAGGGAGAGGAAACAAATACAAAACAAACAACACTGCATAGCTGCTGGTGTATCACACGGCCACATACTGCTCAGAGAAAGCGGATTCCCTCTGCAAGGGAAATCAAAGTGTATATGTGCTGACAACACAACCACGCAAAGTCAATAAAAGAAGCAGGCCTGTCTGCCGCACCACAGCTGAAGTTTGACTAAGATATACGATTGTAAGCCCCCACAAGAGTCTTCCAGAAAGAGAAGTCAAGTAATTGATTTGTGTGCCTGTTCCTTACCGAAGACCATCAAGATAGGCCTCAGGCCCCCTCTGGATCCGGCGTGCGGAACCATAGCCCACTCAACCAAGTGTGGCACAATAACATTCTTCCTAGACATAATATAATGATGTGCCAAACAACACAGTGGTCAAGGGGCCTAGACCATATGACAAGACCTAGTTGTCATAATATACTGATCTGAGTGGGGCTCACTACCGCCACCCTCAGAACTCTAGCACCAGAAGAGACAACACCTCCCAGGTGTGCAGACTTTCCTCCACCTCAGAAGTACGGGGCTGCAAGGGGTACACGGCGTGTCAAAGCACGTATATACCAGCCACAGATACGAGGAGCCACATAAAGAGCAGCGTGCAAGCAGGGTGACAGTACAAGGCCCTTGAGACGACAAAGGGCTCACCAAGAGACAGCGCAATATTAGTAAAAGTCAGTGCATTGTACAACTGAACACACGTATATGTATTACGAAGTAAGCAGGAGATTGAGACAAGGGACCACAGGAGAAGATAATCCCTTCCGAAGCATCGGATATCAGTGGTCCAAATAAGGTTGATGGAGTACAATGGCAACTAAAGGCAATACATCTAAGAATAAGCAAACTACAATGGAAACTTTCATGAAAGGCCAAGCACACTGAGAAGAAGGGGACAGCGGAGATAAAGAGATGGGGCATGCGGCCTCCTTGGCAGACATGGCAGACTCAGGGAACCAACAGATCTTGGAGGCTATTGCAGTGCTTCAAACGACACTGGAAGTCAAGATTGATGCAGTGGGCATTGATGTGGGGCTATTACGACAAGATGTACGATCCATAGCGGAATTGTCATGATCTCTGCTTCCAAGGAGTCAGGAACAGCCCAACATCCTTGGAAGCAGGCCCCTAACCGTTATCTTAGGCACCAGCCGGTCCCCACTGGGACCTTTTGGACCTTGTCCTGGCGCGGTGGCACCAGGCTCATCAAAGTCATCGGTCCCGGCACTGGAAGCGCCGGGCTCATATTATGTATGAAGATGCTTGGGTGGACTTACCTGCAGCAGACCATGCTGCTTACTTACCAGCCACTTAGAAGTCCTCTGTGAACAGGAACTACTTTCTTACCTGGGTGGGGCAAGCTCCACTCCCTGGATACAGCACTGGAACTCTTCTGGAACTGGAACTCTTTTCTTACCTAGTCGGGGCCGTGGAGGAAGACGCCTCATCACTCCAAGGCTATTTAAACCGCACCCGATAGATGAAACGTGCTTCGCGTTATTCTGCATCTGCAGCAGAACGCTCACCGAGTCTGTTCCAGCCTTTCTTCTTTCGATCCTGAACCTGCAAGAATTATACTTACCATTCCTGTATCCAGTCAACAACAGCACCTGCAAAGACAAGAAACAACAGGTTAGCAAGGCAACCTTTACTCGCAGTGCTTACTCACCTGATACATCGGCTGCGGCCATTTCCTCACGCTGCACCTCCGCCTGTGAAGACAAAAGCATTGTTATTACTTACCGGCACTCCGCGAATTCCGGATTTCTTCACGCTGCATCGCCGCCTGTGAAGACAAAAGGAGAGACATCAGACAGGTAATTACTTACGCCCATCGCGCTTGTCACAATAGAACGCCTGCATATACTCCGGCATCTCTTCAGCACGAACTAAGCAGCAAGGGAAAAAGACAGTTTGAGCGCTTGCATTTACTTACTCATTTCCAGGCGCTTCACTCCATCTTCCATCTCCAGAGTCCTGCAAGACAACAAGGGAAAAGCATTATACAGAGTCCTGTTCAATATTAACGTGCCACGCACCTAAAGACTATAAAGACTAAAAAGGTGTCCGGAAACTCACCACTCGTGCAGTTAACGACGGTAACGATCCTCTGAGTTCAAGAGGCCTATGTTTCACCAGTGAAGGAACTGGCAACGGCACCCTGCACCAGACGCAGATGGAGAGTCCAGCATTCACCTATCTAAGGTGAGCACGTTGACCTGGGGGCTCTACGGAGAAGCTAGGAAGAGAGGGAGAGAGAGAGGGACATCCAACAACCAGACCCTTAACCCCCATATTCTTTCACCTGCAGAAACCTCACCCATCGAGTTCGACACGCAGTGAGAAGAGGTTCGACCCCAGAAGCCAATCGAGTCCTGCACATCACTTTTTGAGTCGCAGACACCTTCCTGCCGAGACCAGGGCCTCCGTGGGAATCAGGTGAGCGTTACAGAACGCGAAGCCCACCGCAAAACTCCTACCCAGGCGCAATGGAAACCTCAGACACTGATCAATTAGCCCAGCTGCTCGGGGAATTAAGAGCAGAAGTACATGCAGCTCGTCAGGAAACAAACTCTCTAAGAAGAGAGCTGATAATTTCCAAGGAGCGAACAGAGGACCTCGCTAGGCAATTGCTACAAACGCAGGCAGGACAGACACCTTTGCCCGCTCCAGGAGGAAGTTATCCTTCTGCATCATCTTTAAATCCAGTGCAAATCAATCTACCCGGTAATGTGCCATTGGCTCCGCCCGAACGCTTTTCTGGTGACCCAAAGAAATTTGCAGTGTTCATCAACCAGTGCCGCCTACACTTCTTATGTCGACCAGCTGCATTCCCAAAAGATCAGACCAAGGTGGCTTTCGTGCTTTCTTATCTCAGTGGCAGCGCAGCAGATTGGTCGAACCCTTTAGTCACCCAGGATGATCCGGTTTTACATGATTTCCAGGCCTTCCAGTCCAGCATGGAGAAACTGTTCGCAAGACATGCACAAGGGCAGGCCTTGGACAATGAACTTCTTTCATTACGACAGGGTAATCAAGACCTCTTGACTTATATAGCCTCATTCAACAGACTTATAGTGGAAACTCAATGGCCCGAGGATAAGAGAATAACGCTTTTCTACCGAGGCTTGCGTGGAGAGCTCAAGGATGTGTTAGCTCAAGTTGTGAATCCTCCACAAGAATGCTCAGACTATATTGACTTAGATGTCCAATTGGACCACAGATTACAGAACAGGAAGGCTGATCGTTCCAAATTTGATACCCGAGAGTTTTCTAAACCACAGACCTCTACTAGGGGAGCTGACACTGTGGAACCCATGCAAATAGGGGGCATGAAAGGACCTTTAACCCAAAAGGAGCGGGAAAGAAGAAGACAGCTGCAATTATGCCTCTATTGCGGAAACTCAGGGCACTTTCTTCGAGACTGTCCAGTGAAACCAGCTAAGAAGGCTGTAGGAGCCGCAGATACCTGTACCACAAATTCTGAGCAGGGAAACGACCTAGCCCAACAAGTGTAGAGGTCCTCTTGCCGAGCGTTAAGATCTGTCCCGTGACCTCGCATTTCGTGGTGCCCATGGTCCTCATTAGTCCTGATCGTCCGGATCGTTGGCATGCAATTGAGGCTTACATCGACAGCGGAGCAATCAGTAATTATGTGGACCGTGAAATGGTATCAAGGATGAACCTACCCCTTGTCCCTAAGGCAGTAAAAGACGTCATTACTACAGTGGATGGCACGGAGATAGCCTCCGGACCAGTAACGCACGCCACCCAAGAAGTGACGCTAGTGAGCCAAGATGGACACCGGGAGAAAATCGTGTTCGATGTGATCAAGGCCCCTCAGTTCCAGATCATTCTGGGAATCCCTTGGTTAGAGAAGCACAATCCTCAGATCGATTGGCGAGCAAAGACGGTTCAGTTTCCAGAATGTTTTACCACTTGTTATCCTTGGCTTGATGTTTCACTGGCGGCAATCTCTTCTGAGGTTCCCAAATTACCTCCCGAATACCAGGAATTCCAAGACGTCTTTCGGAAGGATCAAGCTAACACCCTGCCTCCTCATAGGTCTTACGACTGTCAAATAGATCTGATACCCGGAACAACTCCTCCTTGCAGTAGGATTTATGCCCTCACCGAGCCAGAGAATCTTCACCTCAGACAATATCTGGACCAATACCTAGCCAACGGGTTTATCCGTCCTTCAAAATCTCCAGCTTCCTCGGCTTTGTTCTTCGTTCCGAAAAAGGAAGGCGACCTTAGGACTTGTATAGATTACCGCGCCCTGAATCAAATCACCATTAAAAACAGATACCCGTTACCTTTGATCCCTGAACTCCTGGACCAAGTCAAAGACGCATGTATATATACAAAGTTGGATCTCAGAGGAGCCTACCACTTGGTACGAATAAAAGAGGGCGATGAATGGAAGACGGCCTCCCGCACCAAGTATGGGCTGTTTGAATATCAAGTTATGCCCTTTGGACTTTGCAACGCTCCTGCCGCCTTCCAGTATTTTATGAATGATGTCCTTAGAGAACTCATGGATGTGTGTGTTGTTGTCTACATTGATGACATCCTCGTCTATTCATCATCTAAAGAAGAACATCGGAAACATGTTAGAGAGGTCCTCAAGAGACTACGTCAACATAACCTTTTTGCTAAACTCGAAAAATGCGTTTTTAACGTAACTGAAGTTGAGTTCCTGGGATTCATATTGTCACCCAACGGAGTCCATATGGATTCAAAGAAAGTCGATGCAATTATCAAGTGGCCTTCACCAAACTCTATAAAGGGAGTCCAAAGCATGTTAGGCTTCGCTAATTTTTACCGCAGATTCATTCCTGAATTCTCTCGAATAGTCCAGCCCATCACTGCTCTGTTAAAGAAAAACAAACGTTTTGAGTGGTCTACTGAGGCGGAACAAGCTTTTCAGGACTTAAAAACTAAATTAATTTCTGCACCTGTTCTAAAACATCCTCGTCCAGAACTCCCCTACATCGTAGAAACAGATGCTTCAAGTCTTGCTATGGGGGCAGTTTTATCACAAAGAGATCCGGTCACACATCAATTACATCCTGTAGCCTTTTGGTCCCGCAAATTCTCGGCTCCCGAGATCAACTATTCAATTACAGACAAGGAACTTTTAGCTATCAGATCGGCCTTTAAAGCCTGGCGGCATTATCTTTTGGGAGCCAGACACACAGTCACCGTAATGACTGATCACTGCAACTTACAGTATCTGAAGATGGCCAAAGCTCAGTCTTCCAGGCAGCTTCGCTGGGCTCTGTTTTTGGCTGAATTTGATTTTATAATTACTTATCGACCTGGCAGTAAAAATGGAAAAGCAGATGCCCTCTCCCGGATGGGAATAGATGAACATTTGACCAATCCAGAACCAATACCCATAATCCCTGAATAAAGGATTTTGGGTTTGGTCAGCGCTCAATCCTTTGAAGACATCAAGACCACAGTCAAATCACTTCTAACTCCGGCCGACTTACAGGACTGGCAATTAAGGGGAAAAGAATTTTCAGTGGATCAAGACCTACCTTTTTTCCGAGGACGATTGTACTTGCCCAGTGAGAAGATACAAAGACAGGTAATCTCCTGTTATCACGATTCACTAATGGAGGGTCACCCTGGCATAACCAAAACCATGGAAAAGGTCAAAAGACATTTCTGGTGGCCATCATGGAAAAAGGATATTAGAGACTTTGTAATCTCTTGCGGTGTATGCGCCCAAAACATAAGTCTGAAGGAGAAACCAGCCGGCCTCTTACACCCACTAGACATCCCTCCCTGTCCATGGCATACCCTGTCCATGGATTTCATCACGGACTTACCTCCATGCTCAGGGTATAATACCATTTTAGTAGTCGTGGATCTATTCTCCAAGATGGCTCTCTTCATTCCCCTGAAGGGCCTACCTTCAGCTTCAGTATTGGCCCGAGAATTCTTAGAAAACATTGCTCGGTTACACGGTTTTCCGTCGGTTTTGGTTTCCGATAGGGGAAGTCAATTCATCTCCCACTTTTGGCGAAGTTTCTGTCGTTTAGCCCAAATAGATGTGAGACTTTCTACCAGTCACCATCCCCAAACTGACGGACAAACCGAGAGGACAAATCAAACTCTAGAGCAATATCTACGTTGCATGCTCCAACAAACTGAAAACCCTTGGAAGGACATTCTTTGGATTGCTGAATACGCTTATAACAATTCGACTCATTCTGGAACCGGAAAGACTCCCTTCTTCTTATTATACGGACACCATCCTAGAACCTCTAACCTGGATCCTCCCCAAGAATTCAAGGCACCTGCTGTGGATCACTTGCACTCGGAGATCACTCGTGCTTTTAAGGAAGCCACTGACCATCTGCAAAGAGCTAAAGCTCAATTCAAGAAAGGAGCAGATCAGCACTGTAAAGAGGCCCCTCACTACGCAGTGGGAGATCAGGTCTGGTTATCCACTAAGCACCTACCTCTAAAAGGACCCCGCACTTTTATCCCGAGATACCTTGGACCCTATCTTATCTCTGCCATAATTAATCCAGTGGCTGTTAAATTGGAATTGCCTTCGCATATGAAAATACATCCAGTATTCCATGTCTCCTTACTAAAACCAGTACAACCAGGAGCCCGATTGACCGAACTCCCAGAACCTGTTTTAGTAGATGGAGAAATTGAGTTCGAAGTAAAGAACATCCTAGACTCCAAAATCTCCAAATCCAAATTATATTACCTGGTTGATTGGAAAGGATACGGCCCTCCAGGAAAGGTCTTGGGAACCCTCAGAACATGTCCACGCACCTCGTCTGGTCAAGAAATTTCATTTGAATCACCCCGACAAGCCAAAACCCCCGGAGAAGACACACTTGGGAGGGGCCTTGAGGGGAGGTGCTGTCATGATCACTGCTTCCAAGGAGTCAGGAACAGCCCAACATCCTTGGAAGCAGGCCCCTAACCGTTATCTTAGGCACCAGCCGGTCCCCACTGGGACCTTTTGGACCTTGTCCTGGCGCCGGTGGCACCAGGCTCATCAAAGTCATCGGTCCCGGCACTGGAAGCGCCGGGCTCATATTATGTATGAAGATGCTTGGGTGGACTTACCTGCAGCAGACCATGCTGCTTACTTACCAGCCACTTAGAAGTCCTCTGTGAACAGGAACTACTTTCTTACCTGGGTGGGGCAAGCTCCACTCCCTGGATACAGCACTGGAACTCTTCTGGAACTGGAACTCTTTTCTTACCTAGGCGGGCCGTGGAGGAAGACGCATCATCACTCCAAGGCTATTTAAACCACACCCGATAGATGAAACGTTCTTCGCGTTATTCTGCATCAGCAGCAGAACGCTCACCGAGTCTGTTCCAGCCTTTCTTCTTTCGATCCTGAACCTGCAAGAATTATACTTACCATTCCTGTATCCAGTCAACAACAGCACCTGCAAAGACAAGAAACAACAGGTTAGCAAGGCAACCTTTACTCGCAGTGCTTACTCACCTGATACATCGGCTGCGGCCATTTCCTCACGCTGCACCTCCGCCTGTGAAGACAAAAGCATTGTTATTACTTACCGGCACTCCGCGAATTCCGGATTTTTTCATGCTGCATTGCCGCCTGTGAAGACAAAAGAAGAGACATTAGACAGGTAATTACTTACGCCCATCGCGCTCGTCACAATAGAACGCCTGCAAATACTCCGGCGTCTCTTCAGCACAAACTAAGCAGCAAGGGAAAAAGACAGTTTGAGCGCTTGCATTTACTTACTCATTTCCAGGCGCTTCACTCCATCTTCCATCTCCAGAGTCCTGCAAGACAACAAGGGAAAAGCATTATACAGAGTCCTGTTCAATATTAACGTGCCACGCACCTAAAGACTATAAAGACTAAAAAGGTGTCCGGAAACTCACCGCTCGTGCAGTTAACGACGGTAACGATCCTCTGAGTTCAAGAGGCCTATGTTTCACCAGTGAAGGAACTGGCAACGGCACCCTGCACCAGACGCAGATGGAGAGTCCAGCATTCACCTATCTAAGGTGAGCACATTGACCTGGGGGCTCTACGGAGAAGCTAGGAAGAGAGGGAGAGAGAGCGAGGGACATTCAACAACCAGACCCTTAACCCCCATATTCTTTCACCTGCAGAAACCTCACCCTTCGAGTTCGACACACAGTGAGAAGAGGTTCGACCCCAGAAGCCAATCGAGTCCTGCACATCACTTTTCGAGTCGCAGACACCTTCCTGCCGAGACCAGCGCCTCCGTGGGAATCAGGTGAGCGTTACAGGAATGCACTGGACAATTGGGGAACAAGTCAAAGAAAACACGGCGGTCAGGGTGCAGACAATGAAGGACATCGACATCCTCCTACAGAAAGTTAAATTGCTGGAAGATAGAGCTCAAGACGCGGAGGGTCAGATACGCCAGAATAATATAAGAATTGTGGGGCTGCCTGAAGGAAAGGAAGGGTCTGACCCCACCACGTACATTGAAAACGTGTTATTAAAAGAAATAGGAGTAGGGGAACTTACACAAAAGTTCACAATAGAACAAGCGGACCGCTCACTCATCAGAAGGCCACCAACGGGTGCACCGTCCAGACCCATGATAGCCAAAGTTTGGAATTATAAAGATGGAGAGAAAATCCTCACTTTTTCCAGGTCTGTGGGGACAATACAAAGAGCCTCAGTATACCCTGATTACACCTCTCAGGTCCAAAAGCGAAGAGCCCAATACATCACAACGAAAGCAATGCTCAGGAAGGCGGGTCTAAAGTAAATGTTGATATATCTGGGAAAGTTAAAGGTACTTCACAATGGCTAAGTACTTTTCTTTGAGACACCAATGGAAGCACAGGATTGGTTGGACAGCGCTCAGATCCCAGAGATTACAGAGCAAAGTCAACAGACTTCAACATGAGCTAGAAGGCCCTGAGCAGACCTCCATATCAGAATTGAAGATGCATGGATATGTACGCCAGGGAGGATATGTGTTTATACTGCATTGATAGAGTTGCCAATAAGAAATATGGAAGCGGTATAATATTTAAAGTAACAGCAGGAGCAGTAAAGTGTAACCACAGAAACCCGGTAGAGGGAACGCTACGTGCTGACCCACTACCCCCATGTTTTAGGGTTACTGAATAGGGCCTGCCCGGAGGGCGCCAGGAGACTAGTCTATTGACCAGGTCAAATGGAGAGGAAACGGGGAAGTCCGAGCATGCTTAGTACGGCTGGACAAGTTAAATTTGCATTTGGTCTGGTATTAGTTGAAGGAGGACAAGGGGGGGACAATGGAGGGAGGCACGCATATACGATAACACGCTGCATAAAATGTCTACTTCAGCTTGCATCAGACTGATGGCCCCAATAATACCCTGGGTATGGAAACACAATGGCTGAAACAGTTAAAATTATGACACAGATTGTCAGGGGACTAAAGAACTATGTTAAACGCAGAAGAGTAAGCAAGTACATAAAAAGGAATAGGGTGGGGATTGCGCTGCTGCAGGAAATCCATTTAGACTGTCAAATGCAAAATAACCTTGCTGGTGCGTGGGGAGGAGTGTTGGAGGGCTCCACTTATTCGGCATATGCTAGGGGAGTTCTCAACTGGGTGGACACGGCCATACCATTTAAAGTGCTGACTACAAGGACGGACAATGAGGGTAGAATGATTATGATACATGGTATGCTAGAGAACCAAGAAATATGTATTGTGAACATCTATGCACCAAATCATGACGCCACAGTCTTCTTCAGTTCATTATATGCACGGATACGGCCTTACAGAGATGGAATATTGATATAGGGAGGGGATTTTAATTGTACATTGAACCCCATCATGGATAGATCTGACGTTAGGCACAAAAGGCCGTCCCCCCATCCAATGTGTTAAGCTCGCTTCTGAAGCACTTCCAGTTGAGAGATCTATGGAGGGTACAACATGGCGATAATAAAGAATTATCCCATTACTCGGCCCCACATAAATTCTACACAATGATAGACTACTTATTTTCAGGAGTTGAACATGTGACGTAATTTACAGAGACAGGATATCTAGCTAGGATCCTTTCAGATCACTCCCCACTTATAGTAAAAAAAGCATGCATTTGCCCCAAGACCACCCATACCCACATGGAGGTTGAGAAGTGAATCCCTACTAGATAGAGCATTTGCTGAGCACATTAGGAAAAGCACAGTGGATTTCATGGCTATAAATGTGGGTAGTGTGAAAAGAGGAGTATGGTTTGGGAAACATACAAGGTGGTGATCAGGGGATGTGGGATGTTCTGACCCACTAGACTCTGCCCTGCAACATCACTGTGTGCTGCTTTCACCAGAAACAACAGGATGGCTGCCAAAAAGCTCTATGAGCTAAAAATCTCTTTGAAGTGTGCAGGGAAACCTGAAAAATAGGCCGCCAATGTCAGTGGTGGAACCGGAGACCACACTACCAAAACCTGTCATCGAGCTTCCCACAGAGTGAAATGGAATTACCTGAAAAGGCAGGGCAGCATTGCCAGGAAAACCCAGAATAGCTTTAAAATCCGTTTTTCCTTGGCTGTTGAAAGTGCAAAATCATGGTTCCTAAACATCAGAAAAGATCCAACATGCTTGTTGGGTGTTAAACATCACTTTTTTTAAAGAATCCACCTAAGCACAATGTCAGGAGAAGCAGATTTCATCATAAGAAAATCCACATTCAAAAAGATGCCTGTGTCAAAGCTGTCATTTACTTATACTGGCAGTTTAAAACTTGTGTCTTAAAATCAAATTGTGGAAAAGAAGAGAATTGCCATCAAAAGCAATACAGGTTGCTACAATTCAATCTCTATGTTTGAAAAAGACTGGAATTATGAGATCTGTGTGTATATTTGTTGAAAATGTAAGTTTATTTACAAAAGACAATTTTAAGCAAGGGGTTTTAAAAGTGTACTAATGTTAGCCACAGTACTTCAAAGGCAGATTCCACAGTTTTCCCCAAACAAAGGCATCACCCCCCTGCTCTCTGCTCAGGAACTGTCATTGAGTTGTTAATGGAGGTGGGAGGAGATGTTTGCCTGTTACTCTGAGGAGAGACAAAAGAGTCCCTTGATTGAAATGATATGCAGATTCAACTGTCAACAGAAAATAACTGCCAGCAGGAAGGGAGCCTGGGAGTGCTTGACCCAGGCAACCATGGAGGGGGGACCAGACAGATTTGTGTATCGGAAACCGTAGAACATATCTTTTTGGAAAAAGACTCATAGAGAATTGTGCAAAACGGGTTAAAATCTGTGATTTATAGGTTGTTAATATGAAAATGATGCTCACATTTTGAAACTACTCTGAACCCTGTGCGATGTACAAATACAGGACTACCAAAATGTTGATGTTGTAGCAATTGTGATAATGCTAGAAATATGAAACTTCACAGGATTATGCCCAGTTGTCATGCACATGTATGGAGAAACATGTGTACATATCTGATACTGGGTAAGCAATCAAAAGAGCGAGAAAACTGTCAAATTTGAACCAAAGCTCTCACTAAAATGGAACTTGGACAGATACGTGCTCTACTAAATCTGTAATGTGAATATGTATTATTAGCAAGTTGGTGATATTGTAAATATGATTCATGTGAAAAATAGATATACTGTACTGAAAGAAAGGAGAGGTACTCCCTTGATTGTAAAATGCAGCATCACTATGACACTAGATTTCCTTCTCAAATCATGAGAGGGGAAATACTCTGACCAATCACATTCCTAGAGGGTGGGCTTAGTATAATTCAGCCTACCCACCCCTTTGGGAAATACATAAATAGCGACAGTTAAGGACCTAGACATTCACCCATAAACTGATTGTCGGTGAAGCGCTCTGCAAGAGGAACCCATATCCAAGACTCCAGGACTCTGAAGCAGAAGGCCCAATTCCAAAGCTGAACCCTTCTCAGCTTGGCCTTTAAAATCTTGCAACCTGATTTTCACCCCAGATTTCCAAGGGGCATACCAAAAATTGAACAGCCTACAGCCTGGCTGTGCTGATTCTGCTCCTTGCCAAGAACTCTTGCTAGAACCCAGAGGTCCAAATCAGTAGAGCAGAGCTGTAACCAGATAGCTGTAACCCAGAACCAACCCATCAGATCCAGTCCAGAGGCCGTGCAGAGGTCCCCAGTGCTGTGCTGAGTGCAGAACTGGGTGCCTGAATCCTGTCTGGTGGGCTAGCAGAATTCCAGTCCAGAACCCTTTGACCAGATCCTGACGGGCCTATTCCAAAACCATAGTTGTGAGTATCCATAGCATAGAATTGTCCCTAGCCAATATCTCATCCTTAAGTAATCCAATCCCGAACCATTCTATCATATCCAGAACTGTATTGTAGAACCTTTCTTGTTTTTCTGAATCTTTCACTCATCCATATAGTCCTTTTTTAATTGTAGTGATAAATTCATCTTTGCGCTAATATATTTGCTGACAAAGACAAGTGTCTTGCGGGCAAAAGTCAGAGCAGAGGCGCCGCTGTTCTGGTGGCTGACCGTTGGGTACTTTGCATCTTCATAGCCTCCATAGAGTAAAGAAAATCTGTTTGCAATTTCAAAAGTTCATCTTTCATTTGAAAATCTTGACTCTTTCTGAAAAAAAACGACCTCTACTAATACCTTCATAACTTCTGAACCGTACATGCTAGAAACGTAATTTAGGTGTTAGATTGAAGCTAACATCCTCAGCTTTACAACACACATTCTAACTGTAGTTTTCCTGTAATCGAAGAATGAAAAGTTTGCCACGGATTTGCATTTGGCTCAATTTCATCACGTGTAAAACAGCTATTCTTTGCATCCGACCGCAGAATTCAGTTTCACCTCTGCTAGTTATTCAATCATCATTGCTAGTGTTCAACTGTAAATATACAAAGCAGCTCCCAATAGTTTTGAATCCCATTTAGAGGATTAAAGTCATTTTTCTGTGTTTTCCCATTGATTCAAAACCACATTCAAAAGCATTTGACCTGTTTTGAAATCATTCCTGTTTCTCTCTGCTTGCTGGTGTGGAAATGGGATTGAAACTGTATTGGTTGAGATTGTATATTCCTGAAAACCTGTGTTCTCTCCTTCCATATTTATATTGCATATTAGGGGGGATTGAGTATTATCAGGGGGAAAAAGTGACATTGCATTTGATTGAATTTAAATCAAGTATTATTCCATGCTACATTATTTTTCTTATCCATACTCCTTCTGATTAAAGAGATTGTTGATTGTTGTGATATCACCCAATGCTGATCATTGCATAAATATTAATAGGGTGAAATCTAGATATTGTTCAAATTCATAAAAGTGTGGTATATATCTTGTTCAAATGCATAAAATAAAGCTTTTAACTTTGCAAAACAACCTGCTTCTTGGTTCAGTGTGACCGTGGGGGATTCAAAGAAAGGGGCGTGATATAAGAGTACATCATTCAGAAATAAAAGAACTTGTAGACAAAAATATATAATAAGGGTTTCAATTGTGCATCCCATGCTAGGCATTGACTTAGGTGGAGTGCTAGGTTGAAATCACTTACAGGGCGAAATGATAGCAGAATCGGGGGGAGTATAAAAATCAATTGTTAATGATCTGAAAAACATGGAATAGAAATTGTTGGTATTGGAGAGGGAAGCAAATGTAAATAAAGAACATATAGAAGAGGTAATCGGATTGAAACAAGCATGCCTAGCGCAATGGGACAGGCTGGGGAAATATAATGATGCAAGATATCTAGAAAGGAGCCACACACAGGGGGATAAAAACCGGTAGAATGCTAGTCTGGCTGTATAAATGCAAGGACACAAGATCCCCTATATGCTCCATCCTTAACATAGACCAAGATGAGGTAAACACGCAGGCAGGCGTAAACAAAGTCTTTTCTGAGTATAATAAGGCATTATATGTTGATCCCCAGATGGGGGAAGAGAGGAAAATACAAGATGTCCTAAATCTTATTGCCCTGCCCCATCTGGATGCACAGCAATCAGAAGTACTGGAGGTGCCCATAATCCCAGAGGAGGTCATAGCCACCATCAGAATGTTGCCCTCGGGGAAAGCCCAGGCACGGGTGGGCTTACAGGAGAATTTTACAAGGCCTACACAGACACGTTGGTGCCAATTCTTGCCGAGGTGTACGATAAAGCTTACAGAGTGGACATCCTTCCTGATAGCATAAGGGAAGCTCTGATAATCCTGTTACTTAAACCAAACAAGGTAGATACAGATTGTGGGTCCTATAGACCACTGTTGCTGCTGAACCAAGATAGTAAGATTCTCACAGCGATCTTGGCAAATAGACTCCGTAAGATAATACCTGTGCTGATCAATACAGACCAGACCGGGTATGTTACAGGGAGGAAACACGCTGGGAATCTGAGAAGGCTGCACCACGTGATTTACAGTATGGAGAACAGTCGAGCACAGTGTGGGGTCTCTTCATTGGACGTGACTAAGGCCTTTGATTCGGTCCACTGGGTTTGATTGTATGCCACAATGGTAAAGATGTGAATAGGGCCACAGTATATGAAGTGAGTGCAGCGTATATATGCTAAACCAATGGACAGGGTCAGGACAGGGAGTACATACTCAGACAAATGGAAACTACATAGGGATACTAGACAAGAATGCCCTCTATCCCCTATGCTACATATTATAGCTGCTGAACCCACAGCTGCCTATTTGAGGCAGGAATATATCAACACTGGGATAGACCCAGAGATATATCTGCCATATGTGTTGGAGGTGCTGGACAACTTTAGTGTATTGGCAGGGATTAGAATAAACAAGAACAAGTCATGGCTGTTCCCATTGGCCAAAACAGTGACTGTGGCAGGCGAGGACCTACCGGTCCTTCCCATGCCATGGAGGAGGGCCTCCTTCAAATACTTGGGGGTCAACATATATCATGATCCCAGAAGGGAACATTAATTCAACACCCTACATGCTCAAAATGGGTTGGTGAACTCTTTGGAGTTTTGGAGTAAGCTACCCATGATGGGAAGGGTGGCATTGCTAAAAATGGCGGCACTGCCAAGACTCATGTACTGTTTTGGAAATGTCCTGTATAATATCCCATAGAAATTCTTCCAGGATTTAGAAAAGATATGCAAGGGCTTCCTTTGGCAAGGAGGGAGACACAGAGTTGCACTCAGTATATTGCAAAGGCCAGATTAGCACGGGGGGTTCAAGATCCCTAACTTCGAGTTGTACTTTCTGGCGTGCCAGTTACAGTATGTGGTGCAATGGATGGCGTATGATCCCATGACAGACACTGCTCTCTTAGAACTGGCTATAAGGAAGAGGTACCTCAGGGACCTACTTTGGATCCCCAGTAGAGGACAAAATAGTTATCCTTACCTGGTCAAAATGGGCATACAAATCTGGAAAAGGGCCTGTAAATGAAAGGGACTTGAAGACCCACTCTCGCCACAGATCCCTATAGCAGCGATAATGGCAGATGTGCCAAGGCAGTGCAGCAATTCTGCGATCACAATAGGAAATATGCGGCATAGTTACGGTTGGGGGCCTGCAGAATGAACAGGGGCTGATGAGATTTGCTGAGTTGCAGGAAGTTACGGGTATACATAAAGGCCAATTTCTGTTACATAACACAGTGATAAGTGTGTTAAAGGGCAGGTGGCCAAACAGCAATGAAGAGACCATAGAGAGTGAAGAAATAGAGACATTGCTTACCGTAGCGGAGGGTGGACATGTCATTTCATGGATCTATGAGATATTGATATAACGTCAATCGAGGGCAGGATTGAAGCGTAGGGAGAGATGAGAAAGGGAATTGGGCAAAAAGTTTGAGGATAAGGAATGGAAGGATATAACATTATATCATAAGAAGGTCTCCAGAAATGCCAGACTCCAACTGATACAACTTTACATCACACAGAGAGCATACCTCACACCAGCTGCCATTGCAAAATTCAAGGGTGCAGGCAAACAAGAATGTACTAGATGCAAGGCGGAGGAGGCGGGCCTCATAAACATGTTCTAGGAATGCCCAATAGTGCAGGTGTTTTGGAAGGGAGTGGTTTGTAAAGCAGCCCAAGGAGGTATCGAACTTGACATAGGAACCCCAGAGGCTAGCATGCTTGGCCGGTACACGAGGAGTGCAAAGAATAAACCACTGAACAAGATCAAGGACTTAATGATCCTACTAGCAAAGCGCAACATAGCCATGAGGTGGAAGGATACAAAGGAGCCGAGCATTGTTAGATGGTGGGTAGATTTGGAAAAATGGGTAGCAGCAGAAACTGGAGTATGGCAAAAGGCACTGGGACCTTATTTTTAGTTATAAGTGTGAGGGTTAGAGTTAGGGTTTTGGGACAGTGGTGGGCGTATATTTATTTTGACATTCTGACAGACCCCTTGAAGATTTATGTTGAGGCAGGGAAACCCCGCTTTGCATTAGGGCTAGTGAAGACTTTCCCCAACACTATTTTTCCTTTAATAAATGCCTGTAGCAACACAAATACCACCTGTGTGTTGATCTGCCAATACTGCAACCTCACAATACCCATATCACGAAAGAAAAATATTGGGAACACTGGTATTAGGCATGGTTTGAGGACGTGGGAAGTCCTCAACCTGTGTAAAAACTCTGGGACTTTAAGGTATACAACCACATCTCTCTTGGGCTCATAATGTTAAGTGTTGATACATATGTGTGTCTTACTTGTGCAATTAATTTTGAAAATCAAAGTGTGAGCCTGGAAGAGCCTTGACTTGCCAGACTATTCACTCAGGTGGGTTGCGAAAAGAAGAGATAGTTTTGCCCTTTATGCTTTTCTGTCCCCGCTACTCAGTATTATGCCCCACTGATGCAAGGCACCTAGTTGAAGTGGGTCCAATATCCATTACCCTGCCTACTCTTGGGTGGCATCTGTGCTGTCTGCTGTATCTGTATTTGGCACCTCACAGTTTTAAGTAGGGCATTCAGGCATAGGGAAAGCAGGCTGCAGAGGAGGGAAGAGGAAGATTTTAGCTGGTTGCTATACCGTTTTCTCTTAATGCATGCTTTTCATGACTAAAAACAAAGACTGAGAATGTTGACTGATCATACTCTATGTACCCGAGTTATGGAAATATTTGCGTATAAAAAGGGGGTTTGAGTGCCATTCTGCCCGCAAATCCCTGTTTTACACGCAAATGATTCCATGAATCAGGGTTTTCTCGTTCTCCAACGTTCATGTACAGTATTCAGTATCATGGTATTCAGAGAATGCTTTTAAAGTTCAATCTCCAGAATGTAGCACTGTCTTATTATATAACACAGATTTACATTGTTATATTCCTTCTCGCTCCAGTGTAGAACATTTATTTTCAAATTCCCAGAATCCAGCATTGTTTCTTGAGATGAATCAGCATGATCAGTAACAGAACAATTTGGCACTTTGACTTCATTTCCCAGGATGCAGTCTTGTCTTGTTAAATGTATGTTCTTTCTCATTCAAAATTGTTTTGGGACTTTGCATCAAATTCTCGGAATGCCGCTTTGTGTTATTACATACATTCTCATCACATTCAGAGAATGTTTTAAGACCTTTGCTTCAATTGACTGCATGAACCTTTGTCTAGGTACATGCAATGTCTTTCTCATCCACAGAATGCTTTGGAACTGTGCCTCCAACTCCCAAAATTCAGCATTTTTCATTGTGTTAGCAGTCTCCCCCTTATTCACATAATGTTTTTGATCTTTGCCTGTTCCCAGGATTCAGTCGTGTCTTACTATATGCAACATTTTCGCATTCACGGAATATTGTATAACCTTTCCTCTGATTTTAATATGCATTTTCTTTCAAACTCACAGGATACTTTGAGACTGTTCCTCCAGTTCCGGGATGAAGCGTTGTCTTTTTTATATGCAGCCTCTATCTCAATCATAGAATGTTTTTAACATGCATTGCTTTAATACAACATTCTCATTATGTATACAGTATCGTTCTTATTGATAGAATGCTTTGTGAAGCCAGATGCCAATCAACAACAACTGCTCCTACAATAGAATTCTGCACTGACAGTATCATCTCCTCCAAGTCTCATCTCAACATAATTGGTAAAATAGCATTGTACCCATTCAAAGTCCTCTTGAAATTTAAGTTTTGCCTTCCTGAAACAGACTTCAGGACTGTTGTCCAAGTACGAGTCATCTTTCCCACAGTTGGTCAGAATAAGCCCTCCTCCCTTCTGCCTCCACTCTACCCATCTGAAGAGCATCCTGCATGCAACATCAAGTCCCTTTAAAAGGCTAAGGAAGTCTGATCATATCTCTGAGAGCCAGAGAGAACCGCACTGCCTACCCCTTTAAGACATCATTACTTTCACAGTAGCTTGCATGAAACACAAGGCACTAACCACCAAGGTCCTTGCTTACCTCACTAACAAACAAACCACTGCAGGCTAAAACCGCAACAAAAGCATTTACATTACAAAGATGAAAACCAACAAATACAAAAAGAAAACAAGCATTGACAATGCCAAGGGCTGGGGATTTTCTGTAGGTATGGGAAATGCATCTGCTAGGCACTGCTACAGTGGAATTAACTGCCCATGAATGGTAGCAGCTGCAAAATCATGTCAGTACCTGGGCTTATGATAGCAGCTCCTGGCACATGCATACACAAACCAAAACTGTTTGCTTTGCCAATGCTTGTTTTTAACAGGACTTTAGTTAAGGACACACAAAGTGCTTATAAATCGAGAGGCTGAAGGAAGACCTGGTTAAGACATTTTTAGTACAAGAGAAAAGAGTTTACAGCTCGAATTAAGTCAATAACTCCCAGAGGTCAGCTTTGAAAAAACACGGGCAGGCATTTCGAACTAAAACTTTGATGGTAAAGCTTAATAAAACATGTTCAAAGAGATCCCAGGAGGATGTATTTCGAACAGGGAGGGGCCGGAAGTTTGTGAGAATGTCCATATTCATTAGGGGCTTAGCATGGCCATGGGCAGTCAATAGGTAGGTAAGTAGCCAAACAACACCTACAAGCTTTGATCCTCCTCATATCCCATTTCTCCCTATCTGTTCTCTAGTCCAATCGTTTTAGTGCCACCTAATAACCAAAAGGCTGGAGGCATGTCTTCTCCACTAGGCACCTTGAAACATTTCACATGATATCCCACTGAACCCCTCTCCCTTCACTGTCCCTGGAAATCCATAATGTGGGAGCAATTAAAAATAAAGCACAGTCTGAAAAAAAGGCTTGTATACTATAGCCCGGAGCCGAAAAACCTTTTTGCAGCCACAAATTGAACCTAATTCACTAAAAAGTGAAAAGGGCAGCTTTGAACAGCCGTGTGCATAAACGTGCAACTGTGAGATATTCTAAGGGAGGATGGTATTACATTGATGCAAACTTTGTATTGGGAAAATTAGTGTGACTGGTGAAATGTCAATGGCCGGGCAATACAGATCAGAGACATTTACAAACGCAATTATAGTACACTGATTTACAAAAAAGAGCAAATCACTTGCTACAAAAACAATTGTCCCCCAAACTGGGGAGTCATATTTGCAGGAAACAAATGTGTCTTTGTAACATTTGTTCCGTTAAATTGGTGCCCTTCCTTTAGGCTTTGACACCAAATATGCCTGTGTCTAAAGAATCATTTTACCGATAAGTGAAAACAATAAAAATAAAATTCCAAACAGAGGTCAGGACTCAAGGCATCTAATTGAAGGTAAGGGCTACTAGGACAGATGGAGTGGGAATGAGGGTTTGGTAAGAAGTGTGGGTGATGGAAAAGGGAGAAAAGAAAGAAAAATGCTGCCATTCGTTTTAAGAGGGTCAGAAAAAAGAGGGCCAATTCTACTTCACAGAAATGTTTGACACCACTTTCATGCAAACATTATTTTGTTCCCATTTTACGGTTCCATCTAATGATAATGACCAAGTGGTCCTTATCTAAGCAATGAACCCCCGACGGGCAGGGGCATAATATGGTCAAGTAAGCCCCCGGGCCGAGTTTAACGTTAGCCACAGGGCATGACCAGATCTGGTAATGCTCCCACCCGGAGGTGCTTATTGCTATTAGCATCACAGAATGTTTTTTTTTTTTTTTTTCTTTTCTGGGATGACAATAGTTAGTTGAGAGTGTTTGCCGTTTCTCAACTTGAAAAAAAACTACAAACCAGGAAGGGCACCATGGGCAAGGGAGAAGTGACCTACATGTAGTTCCTTCTCCCGTTCCCACGTAAGCCTTTGCCGTGAAATGCAAGTGTCAGGAATTCTGGGTATTTCCCTGCACCGGCGAAGGACAAGGGAGCACCAGGTAAGTGGGGCAGGGATGCGTTTGAGAAAGGGTTGTGAAAATTGGGGCTTGGTGGAAGGGGATACGCGTGAGCACCATGTTGAACTTGCCCCTGTGGGGAAGATAGTGGCCTCCTGCTTCTAAGGAGGCTTGACGCAGGGCATTTACCTTGTGGTAAAGATCCTATTTTGAACCTCCTAATTGCTGGGGTGTTAATCATAGATACTATAATAGATGGTACAACAAAAGATCATGTTGACACATATAGTGACAGTTGGAAACATTCCAGTGTTAATCACTTGTGTTGTAGTTTTAAGAACTATCTGTAACATGGTTGTATTTAAAGTTTACTCCTACTCAGATATGGGTCACTGCAACAAAATGGCGTCGAAAGTGGGACACATAATTTCGTTCTATCCCATTCGTATAGCTCTATGTGGAAATAACCATAACGCAATCTTAGAATGCTTGACCTTTTTACAGTGCTACACGTATTAAGAGCAGGTACATTGGACCTTGCCTACCTTCTTAATACGGATGTGCTCTGCTTCATTTAATATAGTGTACAGTGAATGATTTTCATCAGCAACAGAGAAGATGCTACCAAGGTCTATAAATGCGTCTTATAAAATACACTTACATAGGTGATGGAAAAGTTTACCAGCAATCTGGGCTAATGTGATTGGCGCAAAGTTCTTCCGGTAATGATCCACTGCACAGCTGATTTCACGAAACCCCAGGCTTGGATCTGTTAATGAATTAGGAAAAGTCAACTTGCCCAGCATTGCACTTTTTACACTCTTTTGTGTCGAATACCTTGTGACGTTTTGCCTTTAGAGCTTCTGAAACTTTCACTGGTTGACAGCTAGAGGAAAACTCAGATCCCGGCTACTTGTCAGTTACTCTTCCCCACAGTTAGCATTTGACAGCAGATGTGGAATGTTATATCAAATACAGTTACTTAATTGAAAATATAAAAGTGTCCTGTCAATCCATCTGTCTGTCGGTCTAGCCATCCATCAGTCAACCTGAAACTTCCTCATAGTTACTGCTTGAGTGATTGTATTTTTTGAACAGCCAAAATATCTGCAGCTAGTCCAAGTGGCAATGCACTGTGTGTTATTTGCTGTATACCTTCTTTGTCTAGAGCAATTGAATTGTAAGATATTGTAAATTGTACATTTTTATCGTGTGTATTTTATTTTCTATAACTTGCCAAAGAGGATGTTCATAATAGGGTTCTGCGAAACAGTTTTGGCAAAACTAGAACCACATGAATCTGGGGTTTCCAAACCATTCCAGAGGTTCGTCCAGAAATGTTTTAGGTCACTCAAGCATAAAGAGAGGTCCCTGTAAAGTATGGAAGTCTAACCCCCTATTCCCAGCGCTCTTGCACTGGAAACAATGTTAACTATGTAGTGCAGATCCTAATTGCAGACATTTAAGAACTATATTATTATTCACGGGAAAGGGATGACATATGTGATGCATAACAATGCTGTCCCTAATGCAAAACAAATGCACAGGAGGGTCAATAAAGCAATTAGTGCAATTTGTATCGCATTTTTGATGCACATTTTGATTCCTAGAAACTATCCCTCCAAACTGGTGATTTCCACAATAGCATGTATGTGTGAAAAACATGGTACAAATGTGTGCAATTAAGTGATGAGCATTCAGATGCACTGCGCAGAAAGTGCATATTGATTTGTATGCAGGCGGAAAGCAATTCACTAGTGAATGTCTCTACTCTTTGAAACAATTATTTTGGGGCATATCCCCTTAGTTCTGGACAAAGCATACAACTGCCTCCACCTTCTTGGTGGCGATAAAAAGTTGAAAAATTATTGGGTATATTCCCATGGAATTCCTACTCATATTTAGGCAGCATTTACTGCATGCTGTATTTTAAATCATATGTAATAAATCATGCATGCAGTCCGGCACCATAATGGTGTCTAGCAGAAAAACACTCAGTCAAAATAATACTGCGTGTTATCACCGATACTGTACATTTTAAAATTACCTTAATAGAAAGGAAATATCACTTGGTAGTTTTCATTGACTTCAAATCTTAAAAATACTTGGGTCTGATTTTCAACACTTCTAACAATGCACCTCCGACAACTTTTAAACAAAACGTTGATCCACAAGCAAAAGTTGTCACTACATCCGACAGCGCAATGTAAAAAAGCATTGCGCTGTACACTCCCACAACATCCCACAAAACTCCTCCAGCGCAGACCAACGCTGCGCCTTGGACCCACATTCTGTTGCAACATGAGGAGCTAAACAGGCAAATGCAGCGAGTGAGTGATGCGCTAAACAGGCAAATGCAGCGAGTGAGTGGTTCAATCATACCCAGTGCTCAACAAACAGAGAGCACCACACTCTGCAGGGAAAGGCAGTCTGGGAGTGATCCAAGCCTATGCAATGATAAGGCATGAAATACGCCTGAAAGAGGGACAGCAAGTTTGAGCTACACCAACATACTGCACTTTCAAGTGAGAGGCAATTACATAAAAAACTGGCCAAATAATACTACAGATGGCAGACGTGCCTGTGCAGCATCTGCTTCAAGGAAAGATTGCTAGGAGTGAAGCATGTTGTTAGCGCTCATGTGTTGGTGGTCATGCTTGATTACTGCTTCCCCAAGGATCAAAACTAGGATGGGAAGACCAATGATGGGGCGGTAGTTGCTGTGGTAGTTGGAATCCAATATTGGTTATTTGACAATTGCAAGCATTACTCCAGACTTAACTGATGAAGTGAAGGTGCCTTGACTGAGGGAGCTGCAGATGATTGCCAGCTAAGCGACAACCACTTCAATAGAAAGGCTATACAGCAGAAAGGTGTCCAGCCAGTAGTCTTTGTGCAAAATGGAATGTATTTAGTGTAGTCATTTGTTCTGTTGCAGATGTATGTGCACGTGTTTGCTGAGGAGCTACAAAATGATGATACATCATGTTTGAATCCTCTATGGGCCAGAGTATATGTGTGTTGTGGGGGCACTTGATATATTGCTTCATGGCCTCATGGAGGTCTTTGACTTTGTTGATGTCCTTGCCTATGGTGTTTATTAAGTAATTGACCATGGCAGTCTTGATCAGTTGTCCATCTATAGTGCACACTTTCCAGAGCTGGGTATCCATTGATGCAGTGCAGGATTCTTCCCAATGCACTACTAGTCAACTGATGCTTCTTTTGTAGAGGTTAAGTTTTCAGTATATCAGGGTGTGGAAGGTGAAGGCTGCATGGTGTATTGGCATAACGTTGCATGGTGGTTGATGTTGTTTGCAAGACTACTGTTTTTTGTTTGGATAGGGTAGTTGCCGTAATGGATACTGTCACTGATATTGGCTCATGTGAGGAGGATGGTTCTAATTTCTTCCAGGACATCGTACACTGGGAGACAACAGAATGATCTGAAGGCCTGTTTGCTAGCTCTCCGCCAGATGTGCTTGACTGGAGTGTTGCGACTAATGTGAAAGTTAATTTTAAGATTGTCAAAAAGTTCAGTGAGATTGATGGTGTGTCAGGTATTGATGATGAGGAAGGGGGTATACACTTTTCATTGTGTTCTGTCAACTATTTACTGTGTCTGGGTCAGTGTTTAAAAGGCAGTGGACACCTTCTTTCAGCCAATTGTTTGCTGGATTGCCACTAGGTAAGATACTGCTGAGGTGAGTGGGAGACATTGGGCTTCATTAGCTGTCCGAAAATAAGGGTGCTGGTAGCAACGTGTCGGCATACTTTCTGGACTGCCAAACTACAAGTCTGCCAGCAGGGGTACAGTACCCCCAGCAAGCCTAACCTCCCAGGAGTTCAGGCCCCTATCAGCAGTGTTTTCACTGAAGCACCGGCACCGTTATCAATAGTGCTGGTGCTTCAGTGTCCTTTGGGACTCCACAGGAATAGGGATTTACCCATCTGCCACTGCTTATAATATCCCGGTAGCACAGGGATATCGGGTGGCAGAAACAGAGTTACAGGGTCAGCGGCAACCTGTCACCTACCAAAAGGTTTTACTGCTGACCTTGTAATGAGGCCCATCGTGGTGTCTACGTCCGTGAAGACTGCAATCAAAAATTTTCTTTTTGCCCATGTCTGTTACTTATATGATGTTGATGCTGACAGTGTCGGTAGGTTAAAGCAAGACGTTCCAAGAGAGTTGTTATAAAAAGCCAATATTGGTGATGTCTATGTGTGTAGATATTAATGAACCAATGTCAATAATGGTAAGGCCCATAACAATCTTCTTTGTATGGTCTCTTTATAGGAAGCTGCATGGATTGTGAATGAAGACCTCTGGGATGTGGGGTAGGTGGATGTCATTTAGGTCTCAACCATGAAGATGTTTTTCAAGTCATCTGTGGGGTTAAGGTTTGTGGTGTGTGCTGTGTGGCATGTTGCTGAGTTGATGTAAGGGGAACATCACTCCTCATGTAGTGGTGGCTATTATAGTCATGACTAAGCGTATGTTGACATGTGTGAAGTAGCAGCAATGCCTAAAAGCCACAATTAAAAAGACTGTGATCGTGTCATGACCACTGGGAGGCACCAGGCTCATATGTAGGATGGAAGGGCTGTTCAAACTAGGTCCCATATATGTACATGGGCCTTTAAATCCAACATGGAAGCACTCACACAGTCTAGTTCTAAGAACCAAGCCATGCGGTCTAGTGTTTTGGGTGTGGCAGGCCTAGAACTACTTTCCCTGGTACTACTTTACCTGGGATATATAAACCACACCCTGACTGCAGAACACGCTTTGTGTTATTCTGCAACCCGCAGCGTGACACTCACCGTGTCCAGCTCCTGGTCTTCAGAATCTTCCTGTAAACCTGCAAGAACAAGAACCCGATTATTCTGTTTTACCTGAGAATACACCATCCAGCACTCAGCATCTCAACTGGGCTGCAGTCTGTGGAAACCGAGAGAAGAAGAAACATCACCCACCTGTGAGTACTAGCTTAAGGACTTCCGGCGAACCACTACTATAGCTGCTGTTTGAGCATTGCGACCTGCAATAACGAGAAAGGGAAAAACAATATTAGAACGTGCACTTCCAAAATATCAAATTCCTTCAGTCTTACCTGAAGTCCATCACGCTATGCCGCTATGCCACGCTTCCATCCGGAGCACCACAGCAACATCTGCAAAGGAAAAGAGACATATTCAGGTTTGCTTTCAATATTAAACAACCGCACTGCGCTGTACTTACCTTAACGGTTTCCGGGGGCCTGTTTTCCATTGCGCTCTCATCCACTCGCAGCACCACAGCGGCCTGTGAGGAGAAGAAGAATAAAACACAGGTTAGCTTTAAAAGACAATAAAGGTGCTCACCGCTAATATTTCATGGGTATAGAGTGTTAGGGAGAATTCTCCAGAACGGCTAATTTCCCTTACCTACTGAGTCCCTCAGCAGCTTCGCTGGATTTCTAGGATTTTTTTTTTTTCACCTGGTAAGAGTGTGAGCCTTTTTTCCCACTCTTACATGTGTTTTGCTGTGTATTTTACATTTTTGTTTTCATAGACTGCGGAGTCTCACCTACTCCATAGGCATCATCTTTTTACTGTGTGTCACACAGCACCTTTAGTGCAATGACACAGGGTTGTCTTTTAGACTTCCCATTGTAAAACTCCATTTTTTGGGACTGACTACTGTCTCCCAGAACATGTAAAGTTGGCATTGACTTTATTAGTCTTTATAAATTCAAAGACCCAGTACAAACTATCTTCCATAGAGTACTGGAAAGGGTTAATAGTTACCCCTTTTTGTATGTTTCTCATGGAACCTCATTTCGTTCCCCTTTCTTTTAGATTTGGCTGGTGGCAGTGGTATCTACCATTTTCTTCCTACTGTGCGCTATGCAACTAGCCTTGGGACTGTTTTCGGCTATGTTAGTAGCTTTGAACTTTAATCCGCTGGACCCCTTTTAATTTTATTGGGTTACGGATGGATTTATTTGCCATTCCTTTTTGTAAAGGTCTTTCTCATGTTTTACTCTGCGTGCCAAACTAGGTTTGGTTCCTTTGTTCGCTGTCCTTTGGCAGGCTCTGCACAGAAGCCCTCCTTAGGCGCCTGAGTGTCTGGGTGGACAAGATGTGAGGGAGGGGTTTTAGACCCCCTGCACAGGGTCTCCTTGGAGACCCAAGTCGCACTCTTGTTTGATTGGCTAGGTTACTGTCCTGCCAGCACAGCCACCCTGCTGTGTGACTGACAGCCAGGCTGTGTGAATGGGAGAAAACTGCATAAAAAAGCAGGTCTCTGGGGCTTGGAAGTCAGAGTCGCCACTGGATCAAAAGAACCGAAGAGAAGCTGAAGGAAGAGAACTACTGCAACTACTGAACCTGCTGGTGAAGCACTGCTGCGGGTCCGAATCTCCTAAACTTTGACAACAGAGAAGATCTGCAAGTAATCTTCTTCCCTTGAGCTGGTGGGACCAACCAGTTCGCCAAACACCAAGCAAGGCCTCCCTCCCCTGGTCGAATTTGCTGTACACCACTGCAGTGAACCGGGTGGCCAGAAGGACGGGACCCTGTTTGGGTTTTAAGGAGCGCACCTTGTATTTGTTGCTTTGCTCTGCTGCTGGTTTCTTCCCTGGGCAGTGCAGGACCCGCAGGAGCTTCTGCCTCAGCTACAGCATTCTTCTTCTACTAAGGCACTGTTCAAATCCGGTCGTTCATTCCGTCCGACTTCAGTGAAAGTGTTTGAAATCTTTCGCTAATCCGAGGGCTTGTCCTTCTTTACTCTTTTAAATAACTTTTCTTCTGACCAACTTCGTTTTGAACTCTTGGCAAAGACTTAACCGCAAACTACTCTGAACTGTGTGATCCTCTGCGAAGACTCTGATAAATTAACATTGCCCCAGGCCTATTGATTTGAATCCTAGTTCTAGTATGCCTTTTCTAGATTGCCCTGCTTCTTACTCGTTGGTGCTGCTTGATTTTGAATAACCTTCCCTTTCCCTCCCTTTTTCAATAGCTGGAGTGCCATTTTCCTCACACTTCATTTTGAGCTTAACTTGTCCAGAATTCATTGGGTGGTGTGTAGTGTATTACGATTGTCATTTTCCGCTGCTTTATACTAGTGAACTGTTTTAGAACTGATGGCGTAAATAAATGTGTATTCTTTTACTCAGAAACCTTGAGTCAGTGTTTGTTTGAAACATAGCAATTGCTATCTTTTGTGTAACTCCTGATACTGCTCACTTTACTCTTGAGATAAGTCTGGCTGCTCAGTCATCGCTACCACTTTACTATATAGTACAGGCTTGTACCAAAGGTGAATTTTTACTTGCACTTGTAGTCTTAATTGTGTGATTGTGTGTGGTGTTCACAAAGGATACTGCATATTATTCTGCCTAACATGGAGAATATTAAAACAAAGTATTTAAAACAAATATCACCTGGTGAGACTTTGAAACGTTACAAGATATTTTGATAGGTGTCTGTATATTTCATATTCGCACCCGGGAAAGGGCATTTAGCCAATCAGGTGGTTGGAACAGCGAGCAAGAATAAACAATCCTCGCCTGTTTTTCCTGCCACCTGAAGCCCTTCCCAGGGTGGCACATATTATTGTTTTCTAACTTGGGGAGGCAACAGGGAGATTCTCCCTGTTGCCTCCCCACTTTAGAAAACCTCAATTCCACTTCCCCCCACCCCACCTTACCTGCAGGACTGGAGCCGTGCCCTCCAGTCCCAGATGTTCCTCCCATCGTGCCTCCACCAAAACCGAAAAGGAACCTAGTCCCTTTTTCATTTCAAAGGTGGCACGCATTCAAAAAAAAAATTCTCTGACGGGAGATGGGCTCGCGCAGCACACATCTCCCGTCAGATGAAAAAACAAAACTATCTGCCCCCCAGTAAATCCAAAATAGTTTCAACATCTAAGCTGTATCCCTGAGGATTGAATTATGATTAGCAGAACTCATTTGATAGTGAATTAAGTCAACAGCTACCTGATTTCAACTCAAATATTGGGACTGTGATATAATAATCTGCTTCTATTATGGATAAAACTAAATTCATAATTATAATCACTGGTAGGGTATGAAACTCTATGGTTATCATGATTCTGTGGTCATGTGAACATACAAGCAAGCGTATTACACTCGCAATGACCTTCTCAGTGCACAACCAGCAGGTAAACAAAGGTAACATCATTATGTTACGACATGATGACATAGTATAAATAGCAGCCATTTTCTAACACGACCGCAATTCGGTCTGCACAAGGAATACATGCTGACGGAGGCACGGAGCAGGCAAGGCAGTGCTTGCTGTCTGAAATGCAGGCTTTTTATACCACTTAGGTATTCCATAAACTCAAGAAATTCTACTGAATTTATAAACCTACATGAAGCATAGTAAGCACTTTTTATGTGCCTTTTTTGACAGATGCACGGGTTTGATCCGTTTTTTTTAGGAAACCTTTTATTTAGAAAGGATACCATCAGAGAAAGCAACCACATCACCAAGAGCAACTTGGATAGTAGTTCCTTTTTTTCCCTATAAGGGTAAAGGCATGTGCTCAACTTACACATATATATTGAAGACTGTGTCATGTATTAAAACTAGACTTGTAGAAGCGATCTGACAGATATACTGTTATCTGTTATCTACATTTAGATGGATCTTTACAGTCTCCTAAGGAAGTGCTGTGCAGAGCTGGCACACTGTATAACCCACCTACAATGTGAGAATAGAACAAAATAGAGGCATTTCTTGAAGGTTATAATAGACAGACATTTGATACAATTATTTTGTCTTTTAATCACCAGACAATACTGAACTTATGGAATATAACTTAAAGTCCAAATGTTTTGGAATACAGTACACAGCTTGAACTGTGATAACCAGACCAACACCAGGTAAATATTTAGGAAGAAACTATGATAGAAATGGTTTGATTGATGATGTATGACCTTACTAAATAGGTATACTCTTTTCTAAATTATGGAGATCAGTGTGCATTTTGTTTAGGCAAAATTACCCAGGAAGCACGCATGAAAGCAATATCTACCACCATTCCACCATTTACCAGGCCCTTGCTTTGGAAACATTTGGAAACACCTGTCTGTTGGGTATCAACTATCATGCACATACACACAGTCGCATGACACACAGAAAAACATGCAATTACAATCAATGCTAACAACACCCATTTCCCACTTTGCAAGGTACTGTGTCTCCCCTCTCTCACCATTCCTGTTGACATCCTTCAGGAATCCTTTCACCCTAGATGACCCAAGCAACAACATAGCACACATAGCCACTTGAGGCATAGTAGAGGACATATTTGGGGGGCTCAAGTCAGGCTTCCACTCCCCTTGACCACTTAGATGGCCTATTGCTATATGCACCCCTGTTGTATGCATAATATTGGCACATGTTGTGGCATAGCAGTAGAGCTGCCAGAGGGACACCACCCTCATCCACAGGCACCACCCATTCCCTTAGTAGGCCTAATGCCACAGTGACAGGACACACGTAATCAGTTTGTACAAAGCTACTTTACCTGAACTGCAGCCCCTGAGGAGCACACACAGTGAAGCCACATCTCTGATGCCCTTCAATGATGCAATAGGGCCATCGCCATCTTGCCCAAAGAAACACTCTGAGAATGTGCCTCTGTGAGCAGCAAACAATGTGTGCCCCATAACACCAAAATTACAGGGCCAACTCATCCACATCCATCGCATAAAGTTCACAAACCACCTACACAGTCATAGCAAGTGGAAATAACAGTATACTTGTCACAGACACACAATCATTAACAGAGTGAAGACATCTCCAGGCACAATGTCAACCATACCATGTGCTCCACAGAGTGGCATGCAACAGAGGCCTTACCTGGCTGCCATCTTCATCAGGGCTTGAAAAATCACTGTCCACTCGCAAATACATTTTGTGCCTGAAAGAAAGAAAACAGGAATGCCTTGAGGTATCCCTCATGGAACAAGGAATCTTGAGAGCTAATGTTTACCCAGTGACACCCGAGGGAGAGGTGGCACTCCTGGCTGTCTGGTGCCCTGCTCTTGAAGACTTAGATCTTTGCCCTCCAGAGTAGGCCGGGCCCACTGCCATCTTCATTATGTCTCCCTCTGCACCATTGCTGCTGGACCTGCTCCTGGACCTATCTCCATGCAGCAGAGGTAAACTCTCAGAACACAGTGAGGACATCCCTAGGCACAATGTCACCATACCATGTGCATTCCAGAGTGGCATGCAACAGATGCAACAAAGGCTATACCTGGCTCCCATCTTCATGATGTATCCCTCCGCACCATTGCTGCTGGACTTGCTGACCTCCACCCAACACAGGTAAAATCTCAGAACACAGTGAATACATCCCCAGGCACAATGACAACATACCATGTTCTCTCCCGAGTGGCATGGAACAACTTCATCAAAGGCCTTATCTAGCTGCCATCTTCATGATGTCCTCCTCGGCACCACTACTGCTGGACCTGCTGAGCTCCAACCAAATAGGTCAAATCTCAGAACACAGTGAATACATCCCCAGGGACAATGTCATCATGTCATGTGCTCTCCAGAGTGGCATGCAACTGCAACAAAGACCACACGTGGCTGCCATCTTCATGATGTCTCCCTCTGCACAGTTGCCGCTGGCCATGGTCACCTCCACCCAACACAGGTAAAATCTAAAAACACAGTGAGACTATCCCCAGGCACAATGTGACCATAACATGTGCCCCCCTGAGTGGCATGTAACAACTGTAACAGAGGCCTTACCTGGCTGCCATCTTCATCAGGGCTTGTAAAATCACTGTGTCGGCTCGAGTAGACATGCAGTGCATGAAAGAAAGAAAACAGGACTGCCTTGAGGTATCCCTCATGTAATGAGGAAACTTGAGAGCTAATGTCTACCCAGTGACACGATAGTGAGAGGTGGCACTCTTGGCCGTCCGACGCCCTGCTCTTGAAGCCTTAGATCTTTGCCCTCCACAGCAGGCCGGGCCCCTCGCTAGAATTACTGTTGAGTTAGGTGGGGCCCCTTGCATGAAGGGCTGGTGCACAATGGCTGTGTCAGTACCCCTGGATGCCTGGGGCTCTGCTTGGGTCACCTTTGAGTAATGCCATCTTGAGAGGACCGGGGCCCATGACTGCCAGGCCCAGCATCAGTAGCACTTCCTTGGGGCACCTACCGAACCCTGGGTCCAACCTGTACCTCCAATTTATGGACTTGATTAGCCTCTCCCTCTGTGACCAAGTCCATTGATCTCCACATGCTCTGTGCCCCCAGACCGAGCAAAGAGGAGCCTGTCCTACTCCTGCAACACAGGTCCGTCCCACAGGAAGACACTTTCCACCAACTATTATGGATCCTGGATGCAGACAAATACAGGAGACACCCGACCAGACCAGCCGCTTCTCAGGCCATCTGGTCCGACCACCACTTCCAGATGGCTAGTTGGGTCCAGGCAAAGAACCAGATAGCCTGGGATGGACCTTCTGATCCCACATGGCTATGAGGCCATGAGGTTGTGCCTGCCTTAAAGTCACCATTCAGGGTCTGAGGCTCAAGCCGCCAACTCTGTGCCATGGGGCCAGGGCTCAAGCTGCCACCTCTGCACCCTGGGTCCAGGGCTTAAGCCACCATCCATAACCAAGGTCCAGCCTCTTTTCCCTGACTCCCACGGACTGGGTCTTGCCACTCTTCCTGGCAACTAGGCCAAGGCCATCTGTTCTGCTAGGCGGACCAGAAATGGAGAAGAGAGCTCCCTGCCCGGCCCACAACCCATAGGTCATTTGACCTGCCTAGGAATAGTCTGCCATCTTTTGAGTCATATCACACATGCTCATGCTCCACCTCCCCAAGAGAGTGGCGGAAAGGTGCCGGTGGGGTGCATGGTGCAACGGGATCCGACCTGAGCCAATGCTCACCTTTATTGTGCGACAGGGTTTTGTTTGGCTCTCTGACTCAGGCATCTGGGAGACTCCTTGGTCTTTGTTTTAAGATGGTTGGGTGGGTAACTGACACACCACAGACTCCTGCTGCCCTTTGTGAGCCTCCCCGCCTGGAGGTGCGATGCAGTCAGGGTATACTGAGGACAGTACACCCCAGTCAATAGTTGTGAAGGAAGCAGGGCTCTGCCCCAGTGACTCCCAAGACAGGAAGGGATGGTTGCTGGTTGAGGGTGTGCTGGTGGTCAATCTCCCTAGGCCCCATGGACATAGCAAAGCAGTAACCAGATGCTGCAACTTTCTCCAACAGAGTGAAGAGTCTCCTGGCCTCCAGGACATTCCCAGCTGACCTGAAGCCAATGTTGGTGCACCCACACAGTGTAAATGTGCCTTGTGCGGGCTGGATGTTCCCTGGTGGCAGGCCTGCAAGGAGATCGGCTATTTAAGGTGACCAACCTGTCCACCGTGTTGAATCCCCACACATTTACCTCTCCATGGTTTCCCCCCCTCATGCAATCCCTCTTCAAAGAACTTTTCAGTTTTCCCTTCTGGTACTTAATGGATATCTGGCTCGTGCCCATACTTCACCTGAGATGGAGTCCACCACCCGCTATGTGCTGCATTTCCAAACACCTGTCTCAGAGAAGACCTGATCCCTGCGTGCCAGGGGCCACTACCAGTCTAAAAACATCCAAAATGTGTGCCCTGAGTGATGCTGGGGAGTCGTTCTTCTGCACACCATATTTCCAGCACTCGCAGCTGGATATGGTTTCAGCACTGGGCTCTTCCGTCTTCATTTCCTGTTACTGAAGGAAGCCTGCTTAGTTTCTTTACCTCCGCTTAGTGAGATGCTTACTTTCAGCGGGTCACCACGTCTGAGGCAGTAGTCGGAGAGCCCAATCTCGGGTGGCTGGACTAGGGGCCGAGGTGTCAAAGCCCGCCTGAGAAGTAGTTGCCTGACAGATGTCGTTGCGAGGCCTGTGCAACAGGAACATCCCATGCGTTCTGCCATGGAACACCACAGACAGCAATGCATGGCACTGTCAGCTAGGTAGAGTAATATGCATTGGGGAGTTTAGGCCACCACCTCCAGGTGCATGCTGTGTGCCTGGTTCTCCCAACCCCATGAGGGGAGAAATGGGGAGGCCAGGAGGCACCTTCAACAAGCCTCTGTGCCAGGTCCATGGATCCAATGACAGTGCTGATCTTGGTCTGACCTTAGGCGGACAAAGAGATTGGAGTCCATGCGTCAGCCCCAGTTGCACCCTGGGGAGTGTCCCGTGGGCGAATGACATTCAAGCCACCCTCAAACAGGCATAGCCCCAGCAGGAACCTGGAGTTGCAAGGTGAGTTTGAAGTGTCAATGATCAATGTCTCCTGTAAATCACACTAATCATTGCAGCTAGCTGTGTTCTTCATTGACGCATGATCTGAGTGATCCTCCGACAAGAGTCACAGACAAATTTCATTTATCCAAATGTCAGTCTGAACCTTATGGTGCAGGAGAGACGGGAGGAGGCAGCGCCACCCGTCTTGCCCACATGACGAGATGAAACCGTGTCCTGTCTAGCTTCCCCACTTGGGAGTCAACCAAGACCTTCATGGTTTATAACAAATGGGTTCCAGGCGCTCAGCCTGTTAAGCTTGCTGGCCTTCCTCTGTGGCAGCATGATAGGTATTCTCATGGCGATGGAGGAAGTGTGTGGGACAGCGCTCCTGGCACTGTATCACTAGCTTGATCACAAGATCCAACTACAAACTTATTAAATGCAGCAACTTTAACATACATACGCTATTAGAGCTGGACTTACCGTGCCTGCTGGCACCAGATTTTCCCTCCAATGAATCCTCATCAAATGATTTGAAGTGTACACGTTCAAATTACATGGCCTCAACGGAGTCCTGTATCATTTATTTCCAACACTACCTCCCTGAATCGGGAGTGGGTAATTTTCCCACCTGCTGCATTTGTTTCTTAGGCTTACTCTCTGGAATTAAATCCTGATTCCCCCTTACCTGTTATCACCATGCTAGGCACAGGAATTGCCATTGAAGTTTGTTAGGGCAGACATCAGAATGTATTGTTGGTGTCACAGGGGTTTTGTGCGATCTGACCAAGCTTAGCTAGAGTCACAAAAGCGGCCATGCGAGGCCTAATTGGTGCTGGTCTGATAAATATATGCAGCCCGGGAGGTTAGCGTTTGTTGGCATGAATTCACTGTAGATTTACCACAGTTATCCAAGTAATAGATGGAGCCAACAAAGGAACCATCACTAAAACAATGAGCCATTTGCACTGTTCCTGTACCAGTGGTGTGTAGCCCCACGTGTATGGCTCAATCTTTGAGACAAGAATATGCTACTGGCATTATCAACCCAGTAGCCACACATGCTGGAGGGTGGAAATGGGGGGAGCTTGGCGCTCCTCAGGCTGACCTACACACCCTTTGGGCCATCTGCAGGACATAAGCAACAGAGTGTGGTCCATACCAACACTTATGCACGGTTGTCCCTGTCTACTCTGGTGGGATGGAAGGGGAGAGGCTGGGCCCAGACACAACTTAAAGTGGGAGGGGTTTCTTCAGGTGCCACCACTGGTGTGGTGTCAGAGGGGGTTGGCACCCCACAGAACAATCATACTGAACTGCTATAGAAACATGCTTGCCGGAGAAGGGATAACAACTGCTCCCCTTGACCACTCAGGTGGCGTATTGCTGTATGCACCCCCTGTTGTATGCAACATCATGCTGGCATTTGGGGTCCTGCATAATATTACCACATGTTGTGGAATAGTAGTAGAGCAGCAGGGGGACACCACCTTCATCCACAGGCACCACCCATTCCCTTAGTAGGCCAAAGGCCACAACGACTGGACACACGCAATCAGGTTGTACAGAGATACTTAACCTGAAGAGCAATCCCTGAGGAGCACACACACTGAAGCCACATTCATAATGCCCTTCAATGATGCAATAGGGCCATCCATCTTGCCCAAAACAACACCCTGAAAAGGTGCCTCTGTGAGAAGCAAACACTGTGTGCCCCATAACACCAAAACTACAGCGCCAGCCTATCTGCATCCATCACATCACTGCAAAAACCACCTATACAGTCATTGCAAGCAACAACTGCAACCCATTTCTCACCTGTCTGCCATCCTCATGATGTCTCCCTCTGCACCATTGCTGCTGGACCTGCTCACCTTCACCCAGCACAGGTAAAATCTCAGAACACAGTGAAGACATCCCCAGGCACAATGCTACCATACCATGTGCATCCAAGAGTGGCATGCAACAACTGCAACAAAGGCCTCACCTGTCTGCCATCTTCATGATGTCTCCCTCTGCACCATTGCTGCTGGACCTGCTCACCTCGACCCAACACAGGTCAAATCTCAGAGCAGAGTGACTACGCACTTCTCGGGCTGACCTACACACTGTTTGGGACGTCTGTCGGACACAAGCAACAGAGCGTGCCCCCAATAACACTTAGTGGGGTGGACAGGTCAACCACACAGGCACGGGTGGCCCAGTCTGCTTTGGGGGGATAGGTGGCTGGGCCTAGACACAACTTAAAGTAGAAGGGGTTCCTTCAGGTGCGACCACTAGCCAGGTTTCAGGGGGGTTTTGACACCCCACGGAACGGTCATTCTGAACTGCTGTAGAAACATGCTCGGTGGAGAAGCAACAACAACATGGCTTAAAGGGGCCACACTCAGGCTAACACCACCCAGCCCTGTCCTCTCTGATCTGACCACTAGTGAGCTCCCCGCTGCTCTGCCTTTGCTGTTTGGAGGAGGTAGCCGCCCACATAAATTGGTACTCCCCGAGGGGGAGTCCCAAGGCGGGTGGAAGCCAATTGCTTAAAACAGCTGCTGAGGCCATCCAAGCAGTCCAGCCGTAGATGGTCCAAGTGCACAAAATCGATCCCATGGAGTGCAGGGAGGAACGCAGGAAGGACACACAGGCACCTGCATGCTGTCAGCTCAGGTTCTTCTTTCACCCAGGAACCTCACTGGCCTAAAACAATGCAGACTCTTGGAAAAGCATTAGAGCATGTTTTCCCCTCTGCCGTGGGCAGGCAGGGTGCCCCCAGCATGCTGGTATATTGTATGTGGTATGACCCTTGTCTGGCTTGTGGGGTGTGTGGTTTGCCACGTAGCTTGGGTTGGGCAACGAGAACCAAATAGTGCACCTAGAGGACCAATGCACAGTGTCTACAGTACTCTGTAGGAAGGTGACTAAGCTTTCTTGTTGTCTTTGTACCCTCTGTGACAGAGGAGGAGTTATTGGCAAAAGTGTCCAGCCTTCTTGTAGACCCAAATGAAATAAAATACTGCACATCCAGACTACCAGAGCAGGTTACCCATCTGCTCCTTACATCCAATCATATGGCCCACTACCAGATGGCTGCACTCAAATAGCGGCATCTGGTAGTGCAATGCATTCCAATGAGCCCAGGCAGGAAGCACCCCTGGTGCCCTGGTAAAACTAGGCCCCCTGCTGTGTGAGCCTGGTTGGCAACACCCAGGTGGTTTGGTGGGGAGGATGCAGGGCCCTTGGCAGGGAAGGCAACTGCTAAAAGCATGTGAGCTTTGCAGGGCTGGGGGCCCAAGCATGCTGTCAAGCTTTCAAGTGAACCAAACAAAATGCCCATGGTTAATGGACACTCCTGACCCCTGCACACCTACAGGTACTGAAAGTAAACTTTCAGTCAGGATTTAACAAGTGCTTTCAATCTGATAGCAAACATACTTTATGTAAGTTCAAGAAATTGACAAGTTTTGTAAATTATATAAATCATCTATTTCAACTAAAGTAATGTATTCAAAAAAGGAGAGTAATGCATATTTTAATTATGTACATCATGAAAATTCATTAAATGCAAATTATATTTCACAGTTCAAGAGTAACTGTGGTTTGAATTGTGCAACATTGTTTTCAAAGTATACATTTGTGTTCAATCACATGAGGGACAAAGGTAAATTAATTAGATAAAGATAAATTTAGGAATAAAGCTCTACACGTTTTGAGAGAAGTCTTTCTTCTTCAGAGCAAAAAAGTAATTCTCAGTCTTTGGTAATACAATAAGGTACACAATTCTAGTGTGTTCATCATAGTCCTTCATCCATTTTCCAGAATTCACTGTGTGCCTGATCTCTTTGCTATTTTTGTCAAGCTTTCAAGCTCCATGTAGGACCTCTCAAGCCAGACCTTGTTTCATTCCACACTGCATGCCTATGCGAGCAGGTGAGGAGGTTTCACAACCCCTGTTCATGATGTATTCCTCAACACCATTGTGGATGGACCTACTCACCTTCACACACCACAGCCATTTACATGATCCTGAAATGGTGAAAATCAACAGCTGCCCAACCATACCCTCCACATGCATGTCTATAATGGCCTCAACATTTCCCCCGTACACTCATAAAGATGCGCTCCAGGAATACCAGAAAGCAAACTAGCCAACCATGGATACACAAACAAGAATGAAAAGGTAAGGTGAAACATCCCTCTCCCACAACATTCCTTGACTATATTAATGGGATCACATCAGCAACATGAAAACACGTCACATGAAAAGGACATACCGGCATCTGACCCCTGCACCTCACCAGCAATGCACTGAACACTACACACATCACCCACATGCATACATGTAAACTGGATCATCCAACTATATGTAATCGGACAGTCAGGTGTTTGCATGCCCATGCAAAAAGGACAGGGATGATCTGGGAACCGAAAGAGGCTATTGAAGTGATACACAATCTGACGCCATAACACACTTCAACCACAAGGCCAACCCAATTACCACAAGTAAATGTGGAAACACCACACAAATGAGGCCCAGGGTGCAGAGACCGACTGTGAGTTCAACAGATTACCCTATAGGCTAGTCTGCCCCATATCATTGAGTGGCCACTGAACATGCCACATGGCAGGAGACAGAATGCATGGCTCACATGACAGGAGTGCAAATGGAATGACACACATGACATTGAAAATTATGTCCTACATCACCTCACACCAGAAGTATTTTCACAGGAACATCCCAAGAAGACTGTCTACAAGCAGCAAATAGTTGATGTGCAACCAGAAACCCAGAGCACATGCACGACTGATCAAAGAGACATGCACCCATACGCACATTCATTTAGGCAAAGTCACATTTTCAGTGACAGTGTCCATTACCCAAGCATCACCAAATCACTCATCCATGCAAACCCTATGTGTGCCATGGCATACCACTATTGGAGTGCAAACATCACCAGCCATGAACGAGATTGACAGTGCACAACCTTACCGGCTGCTATGTCTATGGTGCTGTGAATCCTTCACGATCTCAACCTAACACTAGGCCTCCAGATTGGTGCAAGTAGGGCCAGGGTCCAGCAGAGGGAATGGGGAATAGTGTGGAAATGGTGTGCTGGGTGGTCTCTCAGGGAGTGTGGCAAGATACATGTAACAAAATAGGACATTGGTTTGGATCAGCTAAAGTCATGCAGACTGCATGTTAGGCAGAATCATGTGCAGTACCCTTTGGGAACACTACAAATGCCTGTACTACACAGTACAGTGGTAGCAATGGCTGAACAGCCAGACTTAGACTTATCTCAAGAGTAAAGTGAGCAGTAGAACAAGTTATACAAAGGACCAACAATTACAGTGATTCAATCAAACACTTACTCAAGGTTTCTTGGTAAAAGAGTATACATTTATTTACACAGTCAGTTTGAAAACATTACTCTAGCAAGAGCAGCTCAATATCACACACTAATAAAACACAAATACCCAACAGATAAGTAAATGAACAAGTCTAGCTCCCCTGACTTGGGAGCAAAATGGCACTTCAGATACTTTAAAAAGGGGTAAAAAGAGAAGGTTATAAGAATAGACAGCACAAATACTTGCATAGGCAGGGCAAAGGGTTTCAGTAAACTACAACCAGCAATTCAGTTCATAGGCCTGGGCCAAAGTCAATGGTTCAGGGTCTTTGTATAGGATAACACAATTCTGGTAGTAAATGGTTAAGTCTTTGCCATGTAGTTTAGAAGACTTTGGCTAGGCAAAAACGTAGACAAATGTTTAGGGAAGGACAAGCCTTCGAAGTTGAGAAAGTTTCCAGAAACTTTCACAATGTCCGAAAAGATTTCCGGACCGCGTTTGCACAGTAGCTTGAAAGTGAAGAAGAGCTGTAGCTGAGGCAGTTGTTCCTGGCAGTTCGAGCAGATCTCGCTGTTCCCGAGCTTCAGTCGTGGGGACAAGAAGGAGGACGTCGGGAGGTTCCTGCACTGCCCAGGGATGAGGCCAAAAGCTTTAGCAACATGTTGGTTTAAGATGTGAGTGCCATAAAGTCCACAAGCTGGTTTCCTTCCCTCTGGCTATCTGGTTCTCAACAGTACTCTGTAGAAAATTCGGCCAAATAGGGACGGTGTCCAGGTGGCTTGTGAGTTGGTTGTTCCTACCAAACTCACTCAAGGGAAGAAGTTAATCTTGAAGGGCTTCTCTGTTGATGGAGTTTCAGGCAATTCAGATCTGCAGCAGAGCTTCACCGGTCATCCAGGAGTTGTAGCAGTCCTCTTCCTTCAGCTCGTATTCGTTTCTTTCATTCCAGTGGTCGACTCTGCTTTCCAAGTCCCAGAGACCAGCTTTTAAGCAGTTTTCCCCCACTCATTCCGGCCTGGCTGTCACTCACACAGCAGGGTGGCTGTCTTTGCCGGCAGCCAGCTGGCCAATCATGCCAGAGTGCATTCAGGTCTCCTAGGAGACTAAGCACAGGGGGTTCCGGGCACCTCCCTCACATCCTGTCCACCCCAGACACCCTGGCGCCAGAGGAGGGCTTCAGCACTGAAGCCCGCCAAAGGCCAATGAACAAGGAACCAAACCAGGTTTGGCGTGCAGAGACAAACAGAAGAAGGACCTTTCCTAAAAGAAATGGCAAAAAAAAAGTCGACTGGAGTCTGTTTTTACAGATAGGTCTTGGGCGCCATATTGAAAACAGTGGCTTACCAGATTTTTAGCATTGTTCGCGGTCGGGAAAAATCATGCTAGTGTTATCAAACCCACTGCCACCAGCCATTTAAAGTAGCAAAGGGTAACATTTGACTGTTACATGAGTGTTTTGACACAGGGGAAGCTAGGCTACCACTCCAGCACTCAATAGGAACATAGTGTGTACTGGGTCTGTACATTTAGTCAATTTAACTTTACATGCTCTGGGAGACAGTAGTCAGTCCCAGAAAGGTATTTAAACCTTGGGAAGTCTGAAAGACATCCCTGTGCCACTGCACTGAAGGTGCTGTGTGACACATAGAAAAATATGATAGCTATGGATTTGTCTTAAAACTCCATAACCAAAGAACACAAAAGTAACACACACATTGAAATACATGGAAGAGTGTGAAAAAATGTCCACCCTCTTCCCAGGTAAATACATAAAATCCTAGAAATCCAGCAAAGTTGCTGGGGGTCTCAAAAGGTCAGGGAAATTAGCACATTTTGAGAATTCTCCCTAACACTGCACATATGAGAATCAATGTAGAATGAGATGTGCAGTTATGTGGGAGGCTGTAGCAGTCCACAACACCACATCAGTTTACTCCACAATATACTGTGAGGGGTCATAAATGAGAGGTGAAAACAATGTGCTAGTGTTTTGAACATCGGACATCTTTATTAAAATAAAAGGGGTGGATAAAAGCCTCTCTGTTCCTACCTAAAGAGAGTTTCCCTACTCAGATCAGTCTGTGTCTCTTGTCAAAATTATATACACTGTCATTGTGTCCAAAACATACTAATCTGACCTTCACATTAGAAGTGAACAACTAAGGGTGTAAGGAAAGTACCTCTGATATAGGTTTGATAAAAAGTGTTCAAAAACAAGCAGATAAATCCAACAAAAATACACCTTGCATACAGAGGTTGGTTCCCTTCCCCTGGATGTCTCAGGTAGTATGGCAAAAGTGTCTCTTTCAAACAATAGCTTCTTAAAGATGGCAAAAATGTCTCTTTCAAGCAAAAACGTCTTAAGGATGGCAAAGGTGTCTCTTACAAGAACCACTTATTAAGGATTGCAAAAAGTGTCCCTTTCAAACAACCACTTAGTTAGTTCTGGATACTTGATTCAGGAGGTGTCTCTACAAACAATATTTCCAAAATCATTCAGCCCTTTTTAGGTTTCTTGTCACTGATTTCACAAAACATAGCGGTCTTATTCACAATGATATGTTCCATCTAGGGTTCTCTTATAAACCTCTTTGATATGTTAGTGGACTACCTGATGTATTTGTACATCAGAAATAGTCATATGAGCTCTTTTGGTCTCTGCTTATATCCTTTTGCCAGGTATTTTGATGTTAGCCAAAAAAAGGGTGTTTGTTCAATTCCGCAGCTTCCATTTGCCTGTTTTCTTAGAGTCTCTGGTTCACTTACTTTGCAAAAGTATGTGCATTGCTTTCTATGAATTCAGTTTGTAGGATTATCAGATGCCCTGATATACTCTCCTGCCAGGTATTTTCCCACAATGTCAATGCCCTTATTTAACTTCAACTTGCCTGGTGCTTGGACTGCCATGACTTCATTTCATCTGGTTCTTACAGATCACCTGGCATACTCTTCTGCCAGGTATCTGCCCACAATGTCTTATTCCTCTGTGTATTTCATATGGATTGCCTGGTGTACTCCCCTGCCTGGAATACCTTTCTGGGGTTTGCAGATCACCTGGTATGCTTCTCTGCCTGGTATCTTCTCCCCAAATACTCATTGACTGATGTGCTTCATTCACCAGGTCTTCTTTTAATGTTCCCACAGTCTTTCAGAATAGCACATTTGAGTTTCCTCACTGGCTATCCTTTCTTGGCTTGAGGTGCTATTCGTTCCAACTTTCTCCAGATTGATATCTCAAATATGGAGACATGTTCAAGTTCAGCCTTTTAACTTCTTCAGTAGTATTCATCTGCTTTTTGGAAAACTTGCCCATTGTTTCCAATATTGATATCTCACACGAGGATTTGGGCAAATACTGTCTTTGTATTCTACATGGTTGGTATTCAAAATAAGTTCCTAATGCCTCAAATACCTGTCGGTACTGTGAGATGTATTGACCCACTCTGCTTTACTATCCGGCCTCACTCTGCTATCTATGGTACGACAAATAGTAAAATGGCGGCAAAACCCTTGTGCACGCCAAAACCGCCAAAACCACATTTTTCAACACACAAAAGGATGACTGCACAGCCTGGGGGCTTGTGCCATGATTCTGAATTGAAATACCACCCGTGACAGTCTAACACAGCATACTAGCCTGCAAGGTACAGACACCTTGTTGGGTTGGCATACTGTGCTACACTGTACAAGCACCCCTCAAAAGAAATACTCAGAAGAATTGGGCCTGGTTGCAAAAATAAATTAACCCTGAAATAAGCCATAAGGAAATTGATATTTCTGAGATGGTGACCCCAGTGGAAATTAATATTTCTAGCGAACACCTCCTTCACAAACTGTTTGTCAAGGGTGAGTGGCCAGAACAGGATGAACAGGTATGGCTGCCGGAAATAAAAGAACAAGTCATTGCAATAGACCTGAATACATGACAGGACTAGGGTCCATTACATCAAGCGCTTAGCGAACTGTACACAGCCCCAGAAATAAAAGAGGAGCAGTGTAAAATTGCCAAAATAACGGCCTTCCTGTACCTCCACATAGGAATGATACAGGAAAAGCATGCAGACAACATAGATCTGGCAATGAGGCAAGGGGAAAGACTGCAGAAAATCCAGACTAATCTGGACTCTGCAGAGCCAAAGCTCCAGAAGAGCCAAGAATCAGAAACAGAGTCTAGGCAGTATATCACCACACTAAAAGAAGATCTGGCTCTCTTACAGCAAGATAATGCAGAACCAAATACTCAGGTACAGACACTGCAAAAAGAAAGACAGGAAAGGCTTGACTCTTTACAACAGAGTCAACAGAATCTGGCACAACAATTAACTTTTAACCGAGCATGCACAGAACAGATAGTCACTTTAGAGAACCACATAGAATCCTTGAAAGAGGAAAATAATAAATTAATTATTAAAGACATTCACTCTCAAGAGGAATTTGATGAGGAGCGCCAGAAATCTAGTGCATTTAAAAAACAGAGGGATGACCTGGCTGAACAGAGGGGCACTCTAACTCAGGAGAGGGACGCCTTAGGCCAGGAAGTCAGCCAATTAAAAACTAACTCAGAGGAAAGAAAGCTGGCCATTCAGGAGTTAAGTGAAATTAAAATGGAATATGAAAAGCTACTAGAGCACACCAGGTGGGTATTGATATTTGATATTTTATTTCTATCGCACTCGTGCACAAGTGGTTTGTACTAGAGCACACCAGGCGGGTGGAGGATGCTCTGGCAAAGAACTCTCAGACCAATAATGACCAAACTCAGGAGGTGAGTCTCCTGCAGCTAAAACCAGCCCAGTGTTTCCAATCTAGGCAGGAAGCACAGAGAGACAATGAGGCTCTCTGTGAAAAGAATGATAGGCTCCACAAACAGATAGCTATGCAGGAGCAAATCATTGGGACCAGTAAGGCCTTAATAGAGGAGCAAAAGGATCAGATATTGGAATATCAACAGGGAATAGGGGCTGAAAGAGATGAGGCAGGAAGGGACAGAAAAACCCCTGAGCATAACCTCAGGACCCCTGTCATCAGGGACTTTAATCCCTTCAGTTCCGTGGACTCTGTCACCTTCATGTCCACTGGCTCATATGAACCAAAGCCAAGAGGACGGCAGACTTCAGTAGAATGGGAAACATGTGACTGACAGATCAGCGCCTCCCAGAAATGAATGGGTGGGCATCGCTGTACAGATTCCCAAATGTTAGGACTAGCCTCTCTGATCAGGAAGACTCCAGTGAGGGGAGAATCAGAGAATTGGATCCTCAAAAATATTGCCTTTCACGGGATCAGTCTGTCAAATTTGGTGGGGAATTCCATGTAACTACACTCACAAAGAGTATCCTAAAGACCTTTTCCCAGCTAGGGCAGTGGGGGGGTACTCAGCCAATCCTGGGGGCAAGGGAGAGTCAGAAGACTCTTCTGAGCGCCACATGTCTCAAGAGACTAGGCCCCCACATTCTGCAAGCCATTCCCAAGCTCACAGAATTAGGGAGAGCCTAGAGGATCGGATAGCCACCTCCTGTAGCAGTGCCTCTGAGTCTGAGGATGAGTGGACAAGGGTGACTAAGACTAAAAAGGCCAACAAAATTAAGAGGGCCCTGCTGAAAGATCCCCTGAAACAAATCAAGGCCATTAGGAGCGTCATAACTCCCTATCATAAAAATGCCAAATATTCAGTTTGGGAGCACCTCGAGTTGTATGAGCAAAAAATGGATACTTTCCACCTGAAAGATAGCCAGAGTTGCATTCAATATGCCAAGTGGACATTTTCCCCTGAATACTCCAGCTTCTTTGCGGGGCTGGAGGATCAGAACCACTCAAGATGGTCCACCTATAGGGCGGTCATTGTAAAGCATTTCTCCATCCATAGAAACCCTCAAGAGACCCGTAAGGTGGCCCACAACCTGCAATGTGGGGAAGACCAGGCCCCACAAGAATTTGTAAAAGAGTTAAAACGTGCATCTGCGCAGACCAGCAGGAGGGTGCGCACAGACAGTAGGGAGTTCATTAATACCTTCTTTCATGCACTCCCTAAATACATCATGACCCAGCTGTTGAGGGACTTTCATGAGAAGAGATCACTAGATTGTGTCATTGAACAGGCAACTCGCATTTATGAAGTGGAGAAACTGGTAGAGAATAAAAGTACAAATAAAAACCCCAAACCAACCAACACCCCTGCTGCTGCTAAGGTTGCAGAGGTGAAGGTTGCCCCCATTTTAAATCTGGAGATCGGGGGCCTAAAAATATTCCTGTGCAAAATCCTCCTAACCAAAGACCCAGAAGGCCGTCGGTCCAATCCCAAACAAGTAGTCAGGAAGGTAACCCCACAAATGGGACCCCTAACTCACCTGACTACATCAGCCCCCGTAACAAGGGCAACAGACCCATCCTGGGCTATGTCTGGACTCCCCCAGCCCAAGGGGGGAGATCCAACCAGGTATCTGCCAACCCAGGAAACTTCCTGCCTACCTTTACCCAGGAGGGCAGTAATCCCCCCAAATGCCGGGTTGAGCTTCTTTCTCCGGTACCCGCCAAACATCAACTCCCAAAACAACCCTTCTTTCTTTTCCCATTTTCCTGAGCCCAGACAGCCAAATCTGGGATAGGGGAGGCCAAGGGTGGAGGGGTATTCAAACTATCCCAACCAAGGGTATTATGGGAGAAGGGACAGTTACCCTTCCTGTGATCAACCTAGGATGGACCAGTGACCCCCGTACCAGCCAGAGCGGGTGTCCCAACTGGGGCACCAGGTCCAGAACTTGTCACAGGATCTGGTTCACATGTTGAGGGCACAGCAGAACCCTCAGATGAATTTGGCAACTCAGAACCCTTAAAATCAAGGTTCTGGTACTCCAGAGCATTGACGGGGAGAGAAACCCGACAACCCACCGGTTCCCAGGGAGGAGGCACACGGGGAAAGGGGGTGTAAAGCTTTAGAGGAAGCTTCCTTCCCCACTTGTGAAAAGCCCCTGGAAACCCAGGAACCAGAATCAAAATCTCCTGCCCCCAAAAGTCTGCAACCTAAGGAACAGAAGGCGGGTAGGAGAAATAAAGGGCCTAAAAAGACCCATTTTGTGGAGGAGGTTAGAATCTTCCAATTTGAAGGAGAGAGGTCCTCAGAGGACTCTGGGAAAAGGATCTTCTCCTTCAGAGATGGGGAAACTCCTCCCAAAGAAAATTGCGTCCCAAGACTGGGTAGATGTGGGGGCCGAGTTAAAACTGCCCATCATTGCCCATCATTGAAACGCAGAATGACCAGCCAGAAAACCACCTTGCCCAAACCAGTTCTAGTGACTGCCTCCAAAAAAAGGGGGGGCGGCCCAGAATCAGAACCAGGGGAGCCCAAAACTCCCCCAATATCCAACTGTCACTGTTTTCTTACTGATGCCAAGCTCCCAAACCAAATCCTGCCCAAAATACCCCTCTGTCAGAATCCAGAACAAAGAAATTAACCCACAATTGGCCAAAAATGTGCATTATCTTTGCCCCCTTGAGGAGAAGGAGGGAAGATTGTATGACCTGGTCCAAATACAGGGACAATGTACATTTCTGTACACTGGTGGACACTGGATCCCAAGCCCCCCCCCTTTGTCAAAAAGGGCCTTTGATCAGCTGAATTCAGGAAGGGGGAGAGATACCAGATCCCGCTCATTCCTCTTCCTGGACAACTTCAGAACTTCGATGGGAATGAAATTCCTGTCGAGGGGACTGTGGATTTAGACATTAAAATTGGGTGACACAAGGTGAAACACCCGGTCATAGTTGTGACTCCAGAGGGCACACCATGTTTACTAGGGAATGACATCCTGCATAGATTGTCTCCCCTCATAGATTGTGTAAACAAGGTCCTCTGGACCCAGACTAACCGATCAATAAAATTAAAACATAGTGTCAACCATGTTAGTTTAAATGGCACATGCCACATGGTTGAAGAAAAACCTGACTAAATTGAATTCCATTTTCAAAACAACCAAATCTCTGATGTGACATGAATTGCAGTAGGACAACAAACTGGTGATACAAAGTCCTCTCTATTTCTGAAAAATAACCTTCCTTCCAGTCTCAAGTGGCATTCCACACTGGAAGGGAATACTCTGAAATTCTGTACCAATTCACAATCAGAAAATCCCACTTCTATAGTCCAAAATGATGAGAAGCCAGCTCAAAGCTTGGCTGACCTTCAGAAAATTGGAGAACAGTTGTTCATCCCCATTGAGTTAAATGCGGGGAAGGACACTGATCTCGCTCGAGTGTGCGTGAACAACGGTAAGAGCTTCATCAGCAAGGCCATGTTCCGAAAACTCCCAAAAGATCCAGCTATTCCCACATTTAAATTGATAGACAAATGGGAAATGGACCTGGAAACACCCAATTCCAAACATCACCTGCCTAGCAGGTGTATGCTCAAAATTTCTATAGGCAACATGAGCAAAGTCCATAACTGTTGGGTTGTGCGAGATGTCCCTGCCACATTTTATTTAGGCAGTGACATTCTCAATCCGTTTGCCATTAGTTTGGACTTAATAAACTTCAACTGGTCCTGATTAGCGGGTAATCCCATGGACTTTGATGACCCAGAGAAAGCATGTCGGTCAGCTCAATTGCTGCCATATACAGTTGAAATTCAAATTGGAGAGGACGTCACCATCCCAGAACAGATCCAACAATTCACACTTAAAGTAAAAATTAAAAGAGGACAGAAACTGAAAAATCCTGATGCATATGTTCACCTCAATGCCCATTTCCAACAGCAAGGGTTGGGGTTAAACCCAACACCACTAGTAAATAGAGAACACAACACCATTACAATAGTGGTGGATAACAGCGGAGTATCACTCTGGGCGCAGGCACTATTATTGGAATGGTGGTTGATGACCAACATTTTTCCATAGATTAAGTAATGAACTGGTAGGACAAATCCCCAGTGACTTTTTTGAGAGTGATAGCGACAATGACACAACTCCAGACAGGATCTTCACCAGGCATGGGGGGAATTTCCTGGTGTACAATTCCTGCCCTTATGGTAAGGAAGAGGTGACCTGTGACTTCAGGAGGGATGAGGTGATCTTTCAAGTCCACCAGGACTGCCTTCCCCATCTGAAGCCATCAGTCCAAGTCAGTACTTTAATCAGGGACTTCTCCACCCAGCTGGAGGAGTCTGCTGAGATAGCCAAACCAGAAGTCTTTCCAGGCTTCAGGTAGATGGTTGAAGAGAGAGTCAACCTAGCTGATGCCTGTGAGACTCTGGAGCAAAAGCAAAAGTTGAAACAAGTGTTCTTAGATTTTCATGATCTCTCTGCGGTGGACTCATATGACTGTGGTCGCACCGAAATCCACACAACAACAATTTCCACAGACCCTGGCATGACTCCAGTGTTTGTGAAGCAATATCGCTTGCCTCTCACATCCATGGAGTCCCTTACAGAAATAATTAAGAACCTTGAGTCCCGTGGGATAATTCGTCCAGTCCACAGTCCAATAATCCGGGGATTTTGAAACCAAACGGCCAGTGGAGACTCTGTGTTGACCTAAGGGAGCTAAACAAACTTGTCAACACTTCCCGATGGCCTCTTCCCTACATTGACCAAGGGCTGCCCCAGATCCAGCGGTCAAAGTTATACACTGCCATTGACTTGACAAATGGGTACTGGACTGTACCTGTCAGTAGGTAGGACCAATACAAGCTGGCCTTAACGTTCGTGGGGCAGCAGTACACTTAGACCCGGACTCCCTTCAGATGCATTAACTCCGGCAATTAATTTAACATCTTTTTGCATAAAGCCATGCCCGACTTGGGTGAAAGGGGTAAAGTAGCGTATGTAGATGATGTTCTAACCAAAAGCTCAACTGTGGAGGAACACATAGCGGAGATCCGTTATGTTCTGACACAGTTGAGGGCTGCCGGAGCAAACCTCTCTTTCCAAAAGGCACAGTAGCGCAGAAACCATGTCAATTTCTTGGGACATGAGATAACTCCTGAGGGTCTCTGTCCCCAGGAAAAGAAAGTAGAAGCACTCCAGAAAATAAAAGACCTCACAACTCTGCGTGAACTAAGGAGCCTCCTTGGACTGATTAATTTCAGTAGAAAGTTCATTGAGGATTATGCAGAGATCACAAGACCCTTGATCCATCTGTTGAAGGGCGGGGTCAAGTGGGAGTGGGGTCCAGAACAAGCCGGGGCAGTAAGACAACTCAAAAGAAGCCTCTCACAGGGTGCCTTGCCTAGCTTACCCTGTCATAAACAAGGAGTTCTTCTTGGAGACAGGGTTCTCAAATACATGCTTGACTGCAGTATTATACCAAAAGCATGACAAGGTCAGTAAAGTCATCTCCTATGCAAGTAAGACTTTATCATCTATGGAGGAAAAATGTAACGACTGCGAGAAGGCACTCCTGGCAACAGTGTGGGCTTTGAAAAATTACCACCCGTTTATCCAGGGGGAACACATCATAGTGGAGACTACACACCAGCCTCTGCAATATCTTCAAAGTGACAGAATCCAGGCCAGAAATGTGAGTAACTCCCAAATTACTTCCTGGATTCTGTCAAGGCAAGGCTTTCCTGTGGAGGTCAGATATGGCCAAAACAAGAAGAGTCCCCTCACGCAAGGTCTGGCTGACTTGCATGATTGTGCCAGAGCAAACTGTCTCGAGGATGAAAGTCTTAAAATCAAGGACAACATGGAGGCATACCTTAATTCCCCACAAGAGGTCTATGAAGAAGACAAGTGTGAGGGAATTCCCACTGTCTATGTGGATGGTTGCTCCTACCATGTTGACAACAATGGGGAAAAGGAACTTGTGGCCGGCGTGGGCAATGTATGGGTGAATGATGCCCCAGAGCCCTCCACTGGGTACAAAATTGGTTCCCGTAGTAGTCATGTGGCAGAGCTGATGGCTGTGCATCAAGCCATCCTCACTGCTGTGCAACACCAACTCCACAAAATGGTCATAATCACTGATTCAGATTATGTCCAGAACGGGATCGTGGAGCACCTGGTTAATTGGAAAACCGGAGGCATGCTATGTGCTAACAATAAACCACTAAAACATGGACAACTAATACAAAATATTGATGATCTGGTCACCTCGAATGGGATGACCATCTACTGGAAAAAGCTTAAGGGTCATTCTAAAGTAGAGGGACCAGACACAACTTGAAATGACCTAGCTGATCAGCTGGCCAAAACCGGAGCCATCCAAAGGGATCGAGTCCCGTTTGGGGGAAGTCCAGGTCACTGCTATCACTAGGTCCCAGAGAAATTCTCACAATGAACTCTCAACTGCCCAATGGAGTAAGGAGACCCCAGATGCTGATGTGATTATGGCTCAAAAAGGGGCTACAAAAGTTTTATCAACACATTGAGGACCCTGAGAACTATCCACTGACCGATACTAATTGCATTGGGAAAGAGGACCTCAGAGTGTTGATGAAATGTCCAAAAATGTTCTGAATCCAAGACGGTTTGTTGGTGAGGCCATGGCCAGTGGGTGGTCGGAACCTCATTCTGAAGCCTGATGCTAAGTCATGCCAATGATGCTGCCACAGCCGGTCATCGGGGGTTTCATACGACATAAGAAATCTTGCGAGAGGTTACATACTGGCCACACATGGGGCAGGACATCGACCAATACTTGAAGGCGTGTCTTGTGTGTGCACAATTTCAGCCAACATCACTCACACACTGTGCTCCCCTCCAAAAGAGGGGGTTGACACTGCCTTGGTCAGATTTGCAAGTCGATTTTATCAGGCCCGTGATTCACTCCTCTAGGGGAACAAGTAGATGTTCACCGTAACATGCTTGTTTACAAAATGGGTGGAATGTCTCCCGGCCCCAAATTGCAAGGCAGAAACAGCAGCTGCCCTGATGATCAATCACATCTTCTCACATTTTGAACTACCCCAAAGGATTGAGTCAGACCGAGGTAGCCACGTCACTAGCGAAGTGATAACAAAGATGTGGAAGATACTTGGGATAAAAAGGAAACTACACATTGCCTACCGGAAGTCCTCTAGTGGTGGAGTCAAGAGGTACAATAAAACTATTGTGAGCATATTAAAAAAGTTTGTGGCAGATTCTGGGCCAAGCCAGGACATCTGATTACCCCTTGTCCCGAGGGCCATCAGATCTACCCCTTCTTCTGCAACAAAAATGTCTCCATTTGAGCTGATGAGTGGACGAAGGATGGTGTTACCCCAGCATCTGCTCTAAAGAACCCAAGAGCAGACCTTTATAAATGGCTCCACAACTCATGGGTATGTAGTGAATCTGAGAAAACACCTTCTTGGCATATGGTCAGAGAAATCTAGAAAGATCTGCAGAAAGTATGAAGACCCACTATGACCTGAAGACAACTAGAAAGGAATATCAAGTAGGAGACTGGGTCTACTTGTACAATTTCCAAAGGAACCAAGCCAAAGAGTGCAAATTCCTCCCAAGTTGGCGGGGTCCTTTTAAAATTGTGGACAGAATATCGTCTACTGGATCTGCATCCCCAAGGGCAATTTGACAGAGGGGGAGGACAAGTGGGTCCACATAAACCAGCTAAAGAATTGCCATCCCAGGCATACTTTGCGGCAGATAGAAGAGCTTACCGGAAACCCAGAGGGGGAAAATCCGGACCTCTAGAAAAATGATTAAATATTCATTGATTACACTTGAGAAAATAGGTAAATTATCACTGAATATAGACAGGGAATATTGCCAATTGTTAGGGAATGCAAGTGTCGTTCCCACTGCTGAGATCCCCCGAAGATGTGTGGGTACAGTAGTGGGAATATGTTCATAACCGCGTTATGTTCTGTTTTCTAGTATTGGCACTTAATCCCAAGAACCACCAAGGAGGACCACTTGGGGACCGGGAGGAAAAACACAAGGAATCCAGAGTATCGTCCCATCCCAACCCTAACCGGCTAGAAGAGTATGTCGCCTCAATCGCCGATGGGAGAAGCAACTGAATTTCTCCACATGGACAGTAGAAGAACATCCCACTCGCCCGACTCCCCCTCGACTGGAAGTCAAAACGAAGTCGGGAGGGGGAATTTGTGAGATGGATTGACTCACTCTGCTATACTATGGGGCATCACTCTGCTACCTATGGTGCGAGAAACAGTAAAATGGCAGCAAAACCCTTGTGCGCACCAAAACCTCCAACACACAAAAATATGGCTGCACAACCTGCCACCCATGGTTCATGTGTAGTGGAACAGAGCACATGCTACAGAAAAAGTGCTAGTGGGCTCCATGACAAGTAAACATAGAATGCAGAGGGAGAAGCAGCACTTTGCACGTGAAACTCCAAAATGTGCTTGTAAATGACATTTACTTTGCTGCTGAAAATTCAAAATGTCTGTACATAACACTTTCCAACACTCAAAGGGCCTCATTACGAGGTTGGAGGCAGCCATGGAGCTATTATCTCCATGGCTGCCTCCAAAACCCTTCCGACTCCGCACTGGTGAATGGAGCAATTACCGTCCATTCCGAGGTCGGAGGGACCGGTAATTCCCCATTCACCAGGGCCATTCCCCATTCCCATTTGAGCCCCCATAGGGCTCAATGGGAATAGGGAAGGTGCTAATAATGGTACCGCAAATTGCGGTACTGTTATTAGCTCTAGAGTCCCTTTGCAGGTCCCGTTCTTAACGCCTGAAAAAACCAGGCGTTAAGGAAGGACCCGCAAAGGGAACTCGTAGTAGGGCGGTAAGGGATTACAGGCACCGGTGCCCTTACCGTGACGGTAATCCCTTACCACCCACCTCGTAATGAGGCCCAAAATCTTGCTTGGCGCTAAAATTCATTTAATCTAACGAAGCACTGTGAATTTACAAGGTCCTGAAATGTTAAGAGCAAAACACCTTCTCAGCAAATAGGGATTGCCTGTGAATGATAACTCCTGTCAAAAAAATCGTTATGCAGCCACACTGGGATACCTGTGAGTGACAGCCCCTGTCAAAAAGGGCTCTCCTGATTAAACTTTAAAGTTGTCTAAATTAAAGGTCTGCCGGAGTAGCAAATATAAAAGGACTGTTGCTGAAAGGAACACAGATCTCAGTTGTTTTGATCCCACAGGTTTAAAGCAAGAATGTAAATTATATATGTTATCTGATGCAACAAGTTTGTTTATGCTGGATTTCAAGTCAAGAAATTAAGAATTAACCTAGGCTGGCTAGGCCTGCAAGGGGTTGACAAACAGGTTTCCACTCAAGGGGAGGGCATTGCTCTCAGCAGATGCTCACTGGCACATGATGATTGTGGGGTATGCCAGACTTGTGTCTGCTGCCAAGGACTGAACAATGGCAGATTCTTCAGGCCAAGAAATGAACTTGTGAAGAGGTCATAAACTAGGCTTGCAGAAGGAAATCCCAAAGGTGGGGGCTGCTCCTTGCCGCCAGAGACAGACAAAAGGCTGACCATTTGCTGCTAAAGAATATGTAATGAATTTGTTTTAGAGATGTATAACTCGCTATCAGAAGTGGTGAAAAATATAAAACGGGCAGATTTGCTAATCTAATTTTTGGCCCTACATTTGAAAACTTGGTGGAACTGTGTAGCATATTCTGAACATGATGGATGTCCCTGGCCATCTCCTGCAGGACCTCACCATGATGGGCACTTGCATGCAGAAACTCCTCCTTCAACTCTGAGTGTTCAGCAGGCACGTGTCCACCCTGTATGCGTTGACTACCAAGCCGGGATGTTGAATCCCGGACCCATCGTAGTGAGTGCACTGTCATTGGCTGGCAGTCTGCAACCCTCCATTCTACACCAGCCTCAGCTGTCGGGTCCAAAATGGCTGAAGGCAATCTTGCAGACACTGATACCACCATTGATGCAGTGCCTCCCACTGCTGGCCACATGGTCTTCTGGCTCTCCCACTCAGACTCTGCACCCTCAAGGAACTCTTGTAGCTCCATGGAATCAGGACTACTCATTGTTGTCCCCTCCATGTCCCTCAGTATGCCTTCCAAATCATATCCGGCAGCATCATCTAAGGATTCGGCAAGTCTGCTGATGATTATCTACAGTCCTGCTGATGATGCTCTGCAGCACCTGGAGATTCTCACTGGGCACAGCATCCCGGACTGTACTGGTGGATGGCTGTGTTGCCCCCTCCTCCTCCTCTACCTCCTCCTCCACCGCCTTCTCCTCATCTGCTGGGCATTACCAAAGATAGACACAATATGCAGAACATGCATTTGTGAATTAAGATGCATACAGACACAAAATGGCCAGCCACATATACATTACACACTGGAACTGAGAACACTGTGACCTGTACAGCACAAATGTCTGACATTCGATGACCTGTGAAATCATATCAGTGCATATTAGGCCGTGCAACATGACATGGTTTGGAGGATTAGGAGAACATACATACATACATAGAGATATGAATGAGAATGAAAATCCAACCAATGGATGGATGGAGGTACATGCATCATTACTGAGACCCTACTCTTCTCCAACCTTGTCTTCTTTCAACATGTGGAAGTATGTCCTCTACTTCTGCTGAACTAACCTGCAAGCAGGCGCATGTCTGTCATAATCCCCCTAACCCCCATCACCACTTTGCCACATCGCCACTTTGGCCTCTGCCAGATACTTGGTTCGTCATGCGTACATGTATCTCAACCATTTGTCAGGAGAGTGTGACATGGACATGACCACTGCAAACTAGCATGGCCTCCGGACCATTGACATGCCAAATGTTGAATCTGCATTACGCAAACATCTATGGGCCACCCACTGCATCTCCTGTCTGGAAAGCCTCATGCATCTTTGCACTGACAATTTGCCTTATCCATGTCCACAGGGGGCCAGAGCCGATGAATGGATGACTCTGGCTTCATCCACACCTTGATGTAATTTCATGAGTCATGATTTTCATTCACAATGCACTATCCCCACCCATGAGACTGTGAATGTGTCCAATGAGATGTGTCTTGCATGCCATTGCCACAAAAAGGTGTATTGACGTAGTAGTAAAAACCTGTATACCGTGATGTGTACTGTGAGATCACAGTGAACCACACATGGAGACCAGGCAACCACCTCCCCGAATGCAAAGCATGTGATGGAAATAACCATGGCAGCATTACTTCAGTACCAATGGATGGTTGAGGAGGACCCCAGCCAACTATAAAACAACATTTAACAGCATATCATACAAATATGTAAACACACATGACATGCACACCTGGCACTGGTGTCAGGCCGTGACCCTGCTTCCCAAATCTCCTCCTCACCTGATTCTCCTGACTGGTTCTTGGAAACAGCAGAAGACTTCATGCGGGATTTCCTCTTGTCAATTGATGGCTTCTCCTTAGGCTTTCAATCCTTGCGATCATGTAGATAGGGTCTGGCTCCCCCAGAGGCCACCTTGGCAGGGATGGGAACCTGTCCTCGTGGGACCCCGGGGAGCCAACCCCAAATTCAGGGAAAAAGCCAAAGGCTGAAAAAACCCTGACGTCCAGCCTCACAGAATTGGAAACGGAAGTCCTTGTCTTCCAGAAGATGCAGCAATAACAGGTAAGTTTGTAGGTAGGGGTAGTAATTGTCAATGATTGTTGAGTGCAGGATGTACCGGAGAATGGGTAAGATTAGCAAGTAGAGGCTAGTCCAGATGGTCTAAAGTAGCAGCTGGCCCCGGATGTTACAAATAAACAGAAGGTTAAACGAGGATAAGCTGCTAACAAAGAAGGTAAGTAGAGATACAGCCCTTGACTAACAAAGAAAAAAATAAACACTACAGACAGGAATTACAATAGACAAGCGAGAAAAGGATTTGTCACAAAAGATACAGAAAAAGGTAGGAGGGCTAGATGTAAGTCAGCGAATACCCGGAAAGAAGAGGAATCGGACGCGTTGAACCAGAGAGAGAGAGATTCAGGATGCTACCCTGGAGTCAGACGGAATCGTGGAACGCAGCGGAAAGGAGCCGAAATCCAAGAGGTGGATTCGGAAAAGCCGAGAGAGGCGGTAGAACGCCAAGGGAAAGAATAGCAAGGAAGGCAGTTAACGAAGGAAAAAAATAGGGATAGCAAGTGGACAGACTAGAAACAGAACAACTAGCAAACTAGCAAGAGGGAAACAAAGGAACAACAAACACTGAAGGCACAAGAAGGAAACTTCGGAGTACCCAGCGGAGCACTGTAGACAAACAACACAGATACAATGCCTCGAGTCGGGGTGGAGACTGCTCTTATACTAGCGTCCGCCATCTTGGATGAGGACTAGAGCGGGAGTGGAGAAAGATGCCTAGAGCCTCCAGTAATGCCACAGCTCCACCCGTGATTCCTGACAACTGGCCTCATGTGGCTGCATAGGTGTCTATGCCTCCCGCAGCACCTACCTGCTCACTGCTGAGTCCACTGGCGAGCTCTTCAGCTCCTCTTCCTGTGGTGATCCTCCACCATTGGCCTGGGCAGACGTCAACTGGCCACCATGCTTCTCCTTGGTCCATCGCATGAGGTCCCCCATCATCTTGTGGACCTGTGATGCAGTACGCCTCTCCACGCCACAGACATTGATTAGGTTTGTGACCTCCTGCCACATCCTCAAGCGCTGGCTGCGAGAAAGGGTACTGAAAGCATAAGGGTGCAGGTTGACATGGTGTTTGTCGACATAATTCGTGAGGATTTGTAACTTTTCATCGGTGAACCGCTTATTCCTTGGTGGCCCCTTCTCATTCACTCTTTCCTCTAGTGGACCTTGGTGTTGTAGGTGAATCTGTAGGCTCACCACCATCATCCTGGCCACCACCGTCCTTCTATCCTTTTCCCTGTCCTTATCCTCTCTCCAGAGCACTCCCGCTCATGGTGCAGTCAGGACAGGGTAGCCTTAAATCTGGCCTTAAATCCTGTGTGCCACCCCCCGCAATAAATAGGTTCTGCAAGGCAGCACCAAAAACATAGTCTCCCCAAGTGACACACAATAGAAATAGGCTCCACATTGCACCCCTAACTTTCTCTTTGAGATACACATATGCATTCAACCCTCTAAATGTCTTCATCTCTGTGTTGTCTGTCTCCACATATGACAGGAATTGCATGTTGCACCCAATAAACATCTCCAGCACAGCATCAGGCACATAGGCATGCTGCATGTGTCACATACATTACTTGCTTATGTCCCTTCCTCTAATCGTCACTTTGCTACCTTGTGAATCCATGAGAGATACCTATTCCTCTTGCCTAGTGCAATGTTAGGCCTCCTCCTGCCCTGAAATGCCTCCAAACCTCACCATCTGCTGCTTCCTGGTAGTGTGTGAGAGCCTGCTGACTACCAGCACTGCCTTGGAGGGCATGCTATTGCACAATTTCCTTTTTCTCCTGTGGCTCACCTGTCAGGCTCGGTGACCACCTCATCTTCCACGTTGGGACTTCCACTGCTCTGTTCTTCAGGGCCCAGCTGCACCCCACAAGCCATGTTCACTCCATCGTGCAGCACTCTTGAGGCAAGGCTAAAGGCTGTCAACTTCACAGCTGACAAAGTTGGCATCCTGTGTGAGCAGGTCCTGTCCCACTATGACTCCCTCTTCAACCCGCAGACGCAGCTTGGGACGTGCATACATCTCAAAATATGGGAAGAGATCACAGCTGCCATCAACGTAGAGAGGGCAGCAGTCCGTAGCGTGGACCACATTAAGAAGCTGGGATGACCTCAGGTTAAGGACACAGGCAAAGGTCGCCCTTGATGCATATTCCTCGATGGAAGTGCATAATGAAGACCACCATTGGGAGTCACAGCTTCACCTGTGGGTCCGGGAAAGGGTCAGAAGTTCAACCCAGATGTCCACACCCAGATCCTTGACTTGCCGGCACAGATAAAAGCTGCTGGTGAGTACCCTCAGGGTGTACTACTCTAGATTGTTTGTGTGTTCTGCATGGGTATACATGATTTGAGGTAATATTTTCTGTACACAGCATGTGTGTTGCACAATTCTTAACTGGGACAGTGTTGACGTGAGAGCATGCCCTCTTGGAGAATGCCCCCTTACAGGAGTGGCTCTCCCCTCAAAGCAGAGCAAAGGCTGAGCAAACTGATAGTTCTCCAGTGGTCAGGTCAGAGTAGAAGGGGGGTGGGATGGCCACAGAGCCTGGCCACCGTACAGTGGTTACAGGCCCACATGAGCCATGCCAATGCATTTGTCCACCAAAATAATGTTTCCACAGCAGCCTGGGACGATGGTCATTATATAGGGTGCCTCCCCACCCTTCTCCAAGCTAGTGGTGGAGGCGTGTGCAGCAGCTGCCCATCTCTTGCCTAAATTGTGCCTGGGCATAGCCTCTCCCTTCCATCCCTCTGTGCCGCTGGTGCCTGCATGACCTACCTGGCCCCACAAGCTGCAGTGTTGGGGCATGTCTTGATGCTTGGGCCCGACAGACAGGCCCGAGGACATGAAGGTCATTGCGTGGCCAGCCACCTGAGTTCTATTAACTGACTGTGAACTTAGATCACAGTTGACAAACTGCTAGTTTTATGCATATGAGTAGAGGGAAATTAAATGACCATGATTCCCTCAGTAACGGTTCATGAGGCGGGAAGTGCCCAGTGCAAAATTCCCTTGCAGAATTGGATTCAGTGAATGTGTTGTACAGTGGCCGACTCCATGGCATAACTAAGGGGGCATAAGTCCTTCTGATTGAGCTCAACCCATGGATGGTGTCATGCCACTAGCGGCTATCAAACACAGTGTTGGTGGCTTAAGAGCATGACCCTGGATGTGGCCTTGAGGCAGGCACAACCTCAGGGCTGCATGGTCATCTCCTCCTTCGCCCATGCCCAAATGACCATGTGGCCTGGCTAGGGCCATCAGATGCCCTGAGTCGCGATTTGCCCGGCTGTCTCCCACATTTGTCTGCAACCAGGCTCTATGGAACCCACTTTGTGGGGGCATAATGGTTGGTGGTAAGTGTCTCCCTGTGGGATGGACATGTGGCTTGGAAGCCAGAGGGGCTCCACCAGGCTCATACTGGGGCACCAGAGTAACTGTTTAGAAACGTGCCTGGCTTCAGTGGGAGGGGCTAAGAAAGAACAGAAGTTGCAGACCCAGGCGGGACACAGGCTGTGTGACGAGTCCCAGGGAAAAGATACTGGGGTTCCACAAGGCAGTTTGGGTCCCCCAGCATCTCAGGAGGGCACTTCTCTAGGTTGTCAAAGGCAGAGACACGGACGGCAAGGGGTGTGGGCTGCATGGGAGTGCGGCTGGTTAGATAGTAGCTGTCAAGTTTCCCTGTTCCTTGCATCACTCGTGTCAGTCTTGTTTTTATTCTTTCCTACACTGCATGTCTTTGCAAGAGAACGTGGTCATATTAATTGCTATGCTATGGTGCTACTGCAACATTTCTTTCTGCCTGCGCCCTGTTGCCCCTGGGTATGGTGCGCCATATAAATAAATAAACAAACAAACAAACAAACATTTACCCATGTGCATTTCCCATGTCCCTGCCTGCAGGATAATCGTGGGTCACTGCAGAATTCATATTGTGGTGTGGTCTGATTTGTTGCCATGTGCATACAGCCACATGTCAATGTGCTTTGTTCAAATGTGCATGGCTGGCCATTGTGACTCATCATTTTCCCTTCACTTGTATGACTATATTAATTCTGACTACGGGGCATGACTGTGTGTGTGAAGCACTTGCTGGTTGACTCATGCTGACTTCATGCTGCCGTTACTATTGAGTATATCACGCATACATTGTCATTGTCGAGTGATGTCTATGTTCTTTGTTCCCTTTTCCACAGTTGATTTGGCTGGAAAAGGGGGTGAAAGCAGTGCTGTGCAGCATAACGCCAGGGACAAGTCCTCTTGACCCAGGAGCAACCCCTAGCCCTTTTGTGACCACCTCTTCTGAGGGAGAGTTGTCTGGTGAGCATCATAGTCAGTGGGAAAGGCTACTGTGGGTAAGTCCCAGGATTTCATCATTGTGGGGTACACCTAAGCAGCATTTGGACAGGCTGGTGACCTAACCACACAGGGGCCCAAATTCATGTAAACCTCTCTGGAAGCAGCAGGGATTATGGAGGAGAAGAAGGAGTAGCAGGCCATTGCAGCCCTGCCCACTCAGTCAGGTGGGGGCACCGAGGGGATGGGGTGCAGGATGCACACCTGGCCCTGAGACATGAGGATGTGCAGTCTGCAATGGAGGGGGCAGCAGAAACTCTTATTCCAGGGACATCTGCTGCAGCACTGACCACCTTCCACAATGCCTCCACCCAAACTGAGCCCCCCCTTCCGGCTGATGTGGCCATCTGGGATGTGGTGAAACCCCTGCTGATGGGTGCCTTGAGGTGGCAGGCTTTGATGCGTGAAGTTGTATAAGCACTTGTTGAGATACTTATACAACATTTTAGAAGATGGGCCACCTCCTGACACAGTTGGCAGCTGCACTATATTTAGGTGGTCGCTGTGGTATAGCCACTGCAATGCCCCCCACCTCCTACTCCTCTGTGCTCAGTCGTCCTCCAGTAAGGCCTTCAAGCCATCTACCACCATGGCCTACTGTGCACCCATTCCACCATTGCCCAGTCTGAATGTGCCAATGTCCCTGGTTGAGGTGGGAGTCTATACGATGGCAGAGGAGGGGGTTGCCGAGCCTGCCCAGGAGCCCACAGGTGAACAGGCAGTGGAGGGAGAGCAGGCACTTCAGGGCAGTGCAGGTTAGACACTCCCCTGACATTGACTGTCATTCAGTCACAGGGAGTGCCTGTTCAGCACATGCAATGCCTGGCTGCAGCAGATGGTGACTGTAAGGAAGAGAATTTTGCAAGGCATTGCCCTTCGGAGGAGGCAATCAGTAAACAACCTGGCACAAGTGAGGCAGGAGACCCGATGGTGCTTATGGGCTCTGGTGTTAGCCCAGGTGCAATATGCAAGGCAGCAGGAGGTGGAGAGGCAGCTCGGTCAGGATGCACCAATTGTGAAGGCCACAGCTGAGGTGGAGGAGAGGTTGGCAAGGGAGTGGGCTGCCATCCTAGGGGAATCTTGCAGGGCAGCAGAGGAGGTCAAGTCTTAGATTTGGCAGACACTTCTATCCCTCCAAGCAACAACAGAGGCTTGCCGGTACGCTGAGGAGATAGCGGGGGAATTGGCAAAAAATTGTCCAACATCCCCATGAACTAGTCCGCTGCCGTTTGTATATAGTACATTAGTTGTAGGTTTCATTTAGTACTTCTTTTTTCCCATGGACTATTTTTCTCTTCCCCTTATATTTGTATTACCTATTTTGCTTTTAATACGCGTGTTTATCATGTTTCTACCACAATGCTTGCAGTCTTTTTTTCCATGTGCACATTTAGCTTGCCCATGTTCTCCAGGTGTGCATGTCCTCTGGCTGTCATGTGGGTTAGGGCCTCACTCTGTGTGTCATGTTGTTACTGTGATCTTTGCTGGGGGACATGTGTGTATGCTCCTTGTGTGTGATGGATCTTGCATCCATGCTTGATGAACATGTGTAGTATATTGTAAATGTGGGGAGGAGACATGCTTTGGGATTCATGTTTTTGACAGCTTTGTCATTCCCACCTGTGCATTGCCTACTCTCATACTTTGCAGTACAGGCATTTTGATCAATGTGGATGTGCGCACAATTCATTCATTCATTGGGGAGGAAGGACAGTTCAGGGGCAATGTGTTTGTCTTGGAAGCTAGAGAACGTGGTGCAACACAGGTTCAAATCCTGATCACATGCTTAGAAACCACTTGCTGTTATTAAGCGTGGTTTAAATGAACAATAAAATAAATAAAAATTTAAAAATCACAGGTATTGCTATTTTACATTCTGTGTGTTAAGGAGATATTTGGCGTCACTGTGGATCGGTGGGCTTCACTCATCACTTTGCCACATGTACATCAAGTGGCCGAAGTGTAGCTGGTGCAACAGTATGGTGTCCTGTTGATGCGCAGCTAAGTGTTGTCGAACAAGGAGCCATGGAAGAGGCTACGGACATAAATTAAATGGCTGTGATCCCAGGTGTACATGTTGAAAGAGGATATCTTGGGGGTGTACTTCATGGTGGAGGCAGGCCAGAGGAGTTGAGGTAAGGTTGGTGCCCCACAATGGACTGGTAGGAGGGCGAACTAGCAGGTGCTGCCTTAGGTTTGGGGGTTGAGGCAGTGGGGTACTGGGAGGACGGCAGACTAGCAGGTGATGCCTTCAGTTGGGTGTTCGGGCAGTGGTCACTGGGGTACTGGAAGGAGGGTAGATTAGGGGTACTGCCTTGGATTCGGGTGACAAGGCACAGTTTCTCCAGGGTTCGTGGGTGCTGCCTTGGTCTAGTGGGGCAAGGGACCGTTTTGGGTTCACGGACACTGCTGTGAGTTAAGGGGTAAGGGTGCTGTTTTGCCAGTGTTTGTGGGTGCTGCTTTGTGTTACAGGGTTGGAGCACAGGATTTGCGGTGCTGCTTTAAGTTATGTGGTTGGGTCACCGTTTCGTAGGGGTTCTGGGATGAGGACTTGAGAGTCGCAGGAGACTAGTGGATGTAATCCTAATTACTTTTTTACATTGTCTGGCGAGAAGGTCAATTGACAGCGCTAATTTTTGCTTGCCCTGGGTGCGTTTTGTGGGGTTCCGGGTGCAATTCCTTATTCTCTGCACTGCAGGTTTCTTTGCGCTTTTCATCCTATGAATCGGCTCCCTGCACTATTGTTTTCGTCCGCGAATATTCTTTCTCGCGCAAAGTAGCTTGCGCAGATTTCGAGCTTTATTTTGTAAACTAGGCCCTTTGTATGTTATTGGTCAATCACTTTTAAGTTTGTTTGGTTCAGTGTCCAGGTAAAACTGTCTCTTTTTTTAAATGGAGAGACTGTCATCATTTTTGATTTTACCGGGTTGATTGCCAAATCGTATTTATTTACATAGGATTCAAAAGCCTTCAGTGCTGTAAACCAATAGGGGTATAATCCATAAACACCAGGTCATCCGTGTATGCCATACAGGGAACTGGCAAAGCACCTAAGTGCAAGGGGAACAACCTGGTTTCTTTAAACGTCCCTACTATATCAGGAATACATTATTTTAACAGGAATGGAGTGAGGACGCAGCCTGTGCAATTTGGTGTGTGGACATGGTCACCTAAAAGGTGTATATTGCTGGCACTCAAGGCCAACTACATATGTATGACTATATAGTGTCATGTTTTGATTTTCAAAAGTGAACACGTTTCTAGTCATAAGGGTTAGAAGTGTGGCATAAATCTCAGAAAACAAAGTAGAACATTTTGCCATATTCATCCCGAAAACATTTTTAGGGCAGGGTTATGGAACACAGATATTGTGCAGCTTAAATTGGGTATATGGAGTCGTCCTTGAAATGTAACCATGCTTAGCATAAATCGTGTATTTGACCGATCAGTTGCTTGGCATATTTAGTGACCTTTTATGTACAAAGTGAAAAGCTACAGAGGAAAACAATTTCTCATTGTTATTTATAAAATGTCATATGAACTAAGCTGTAGTGTTGCAACTGTGATAATATAATGACATAAGCATCACTTTACGAAACTTTAATGTACAATTCTTTTTTTTAGAAAGACTCATGGATACCCATTGAGCATGCCACGTTTATAAGCATCTAAAAATAATTATTTCTATGGGAAGTCCATCTTAATGACATAGACAGTCTTTGATTTACAAGAAGATTTAGATGGTGAAAAGCGCTGTTTTTGAGCCTGCAGGTCCTTAACATCGAGGATGAAGCAATTGTTGTCTTTTAAATCAAATGAAGAAACTAATATTCAATAAATATAATACAAGGAAAAAAAGATTGATACATTTATGTATAGAAATTCAGTAAAAAAAAACTTTGTTAGGGGGACGTTATGGTTCGAAGTAAAACCGAAAAACCCCTGAAATTCGCCAGTTATGGTAAGCTAAGCAACCATAACTCGCGCCACCACCGTGCACTTCTAAGACTAACATCCAGGACATCAAAGATGACATCAGAAATGTCATTGATGACATCACTGATGACATCACACTTCTGGTTCCCTCTTTTTTTGTGCACTGACATCTATAGGGCAGGTGGTTTTCTTCACTAACTGCCAGCAACTAAACATGCAAAAGGTAGTATGTTTGTAGATCTTACCTTTCTCATATGTTGTTACACTGCTTTCCTTCGGCTGCAGGCACATCATATAATATATATACAAAGGAGAAGAAAGAAGCCTGAAACACAGCAAACGTTTACGTGCATGAAGTTAATTAGTGAGGTTATGAACACTGTCTGGTAATAGTGCTGGCTTTTTGTTTACTTTACTTTCACTACACCTGCTTGTATTTGTATGCATTGTAGTCTCATTATGGTTCGTATGTAGTGCAACAATTCTGCAGTAAGGGAGGCATTGTTAGGTACTTATTACATGTTTCACACGATCCAAAACTCTGAAATGAAAGCATTCATCATTTTACTATCCAACATGGACGGTTTTGAATATTGCACCTCTATGGCACATGCTGCAGAGCATGCCTACGTGGGTACATGAGTGCGTACATGTACTAGAAAGAATTGAATAATGCAATGATGTTTATAGCAATGCAATGCTTAATGAAGTATTTGCTGAATGATAGTTCTTCCAAAGATCTCTGAATTTTTTTGGCACCATTACAATCACAATCCTCTGTGGAGGCTGTGCATGAAAACTAAATGCACATGTGATGTCATCAGTGATGTCATCAATGATATTTGTGATGTCATCTTTGATGTCGTGGATGTTAGTCTTAGCAGTGCACGGTGGTGGCGTGAGTTATGGTTGCTTAGCTTACCATAACTGGTGAATTTCCCTTCAGAAAATTTTACCGAATTTCATGGGTTTTTAGTAGCGCAACTTAACCATAATGTCCCTTTAACAACATTTTTTTCACTGAATATAGATATAGATAATGTAAGTATTATAAATGTTTACTAAAACCCCCTTAGCTTACATATATATATAACATAGAAAATACTAAACCCCTACCACGCTATTACTTTTGATGCCCGCGGACCATGTGCATGTCCGCGGACGGACGTCATCACTATCAAGACTGCAAAAACTCAGGAGGTATCTTACATTATTGTATCATACAATAATAACACTAAACGTATTATAAAAGCACCCCATAAATACATTATATTCAATAATAAATAAAAAGTGCAAACTGTATATGTAACACACCAACCTTCCAATTACATAACATATGCAACATAATGCAATATACCAAAACAAAATAATTCTGCCTCCAACAGAATTACCTCACACAAACTGCATAGCAAAAATCAGCAGCACACATATGCAGCAGTAACACCAAAACCTAGCAACAAACTAGTGAGTAGACAACATTTATTTGATATGTTTATAAACTTTCTGTATTAGGTACAGTAAAAATAATATATGTATTTCTTTTTACACAGAAATGTCTACAACTTTGGAATGGCGGGAACAAAATGTTCCTCGCGATGAAAGAAGTGAAAACATTGATACCGATGGAAGACACTACACTTCTCTATATAAACAAATCATTACCCATGACTTTATCTGTAATTACCAATTTGTTTTTTAAACACATCATACAGACATTAAAAATAATACAGAAACAGTCGTTAAATCATCTGCAGCAAATGCAGCAAAAAATTGATCTATTAAAAGAATAGTGCACTCAGAAATATTATTTTCCCAAGTGTTCGGGCATGCGCTCCTAAGCATAGGTTGATCTATCGTACAAACATTTCCTATGCACCTTACCATAATTTTCCTCTTTTCTACACATGCGAAATCAGGCACCAGAGCGCAGCCATCTTGTGATAATCTTATCCGTTGCTGCATTGCCCAAGGTGGACTGCTCTGGTGGCACTAATTCATATGCCCCTCCCCTGAGGCTAACATCACCAAACCTATTGATATCATCCACCTATATCCAGTAAATTACTATACAGTGTAGTAAAACGCACCCAATCATCACCTACGTGATAACGTTGCTTGACGCAGAACCCGGAATATCAACACACATCATCTCACAACACACTGCGTCCCAATTTTGAAAATAAAACCATATTTTTAAAGGAAATAGCAACACTGTACAATTTGTAAAGTACATTTATTTAACAATAAGCGCTCGGAGAAGATCAGGTGATTGCCATATTCAAGCAAATAGGTAATATTTTTCTTCGTTCTTGATCCACAAATGTTTATCATAAATCACGCGGTGTTCCTTTTGGGTATACGAACGCATTGGATGCACTGTGAATCGCAAGCCTTTGGCATGAACTTGGTGGTAGGCCACCGTCAATGATGTCAAGTTGCTCCTTATAGCTAGTATGTAGTACGAGCATATAGGGCCGTGACGATCATCCCAAAAAAGTGTCACTGTCATCCAAGCATTTACGTACATCTGTAGATGACGGTTAAAAAAACGTCAGTTGGTATCTGGAATCCATGACAATCGCAGTAAGCCAAGATGTAGCTGTTTAAAAAAAGATAACAGAAATGTGTCTCAGTAGCCAATCAATATTACAGTTTACAATTTAACCATTAATTTGGCCCCCTGTTACAAGTATCGATAAACACAGACGTGAAACAATATGAACTCAGACAAAACAACGTGCAAAGTGCTCTTCAGTTTCCTTTACAAGTTACTCTTTGGACTATGGTCAGCTCGAAATGGAATGTTGAGTCTAACACTGCAATAACGAAGCAAGATAAAACCAAGAAGGACACATAGACAGAATTTTAATTAAATATTAGTGTTGAAACCCGCTATTGGACTACACGCACATCGATGCTCCACTGCCCAGAACAAAAGAAATTGCACACACAAGTTGTAATTGCGTGTTGTTGCAATATGACACACAAAACAAACAATACAAAGTAACCCACCAATAATGTCACCTTACAAATTACAATTTGACTAGTTTGTGTATAAAATCGTCCAAAGTAAAACTTACATAATATTCGGCATTTCCATTCTGTCACTGTAATACTCCGTTCAGTTCAACTAATTTTCATAAAATGAAATTACATGTTCCTTTGTCCAATCTTTGAATGTTGAACATTATCATATTTGAAAGTCTTACATCCTTCCCTTCATACATTCCTTTCGAATCCTCCTTTTGTTTCAAGGTCAAAAAACGATTGAGCCTTATACTGTGTACCATGCGTGGGTTTCTCAGCTAGGAAACAAAAATTCAACGGCACTGACCTTCACTCAGAATGGTAGCCGATAGCCCTTCAGAACACAGTGGCATGACAAATATTTTTGAAAAACATATCAATTGTTTGTTACCATTCACCAATGCAGGTGACATTTCTACGAATGTATTTTGTTCCTCTGCACAACTTCGCACTCTCCCAACGACTCCCACAGTCAGGCTACACCACCACTCACCTCATCCCATCTGCTCTTCACTCGGCAAATCACGTAAACATTTTTGAAAGGAGCAAGTCTGGAGCCCTGACAAAAAGTGGTCATATGAGAATGTCCGAGCAAACCCTGCTACGACCCCCTCTGGCCACGCCGCAGGCCCTGACCCCATTGACCACAGTTGTATATTAGTGGCCTATAATGTACACATGTGTATTTGTACTATGCCACTTTCGGTCACTAGTGAGATGAACGGTGTGGACAACTTGCCACCTTACAAATACAAACACATAGTAAATACATAATAGTAATGCTTTCACGTTAGATTACAGATAGTATCAAAACAACTGCAAGCTAACTGGATTTACACATGGTAAACTATCAATTGGTAAAAAACCTTCACAACTTTAGGTATAATCTACCATGCACCAGCCACAACCAATACACATCACTACACTGCATATAAACAGAAAAAGTGTGGATGGGTCAAATATAATGATACCAACATTACTGTAAAACAGAGAATGAGAAGGTATGCAACCTACCTCAGTAAACCACACTATTGTCCCATAAAAATAACCTTGACATTTGGAAGTATTTTCCTTACTGCCTGAACCAAATATTCCAAATCTGCCAACAAAGTAGGGGCACTGACATACCCCAAATACAGTTCAAAACAACTACATATGCAATATTGACCTGCCCATATCTCCACAAACTTGAACAATTCCCTGCACATTAAAACCACGCACAGTGCTCCATACCACCTCCATTCCTTTAAAATCAAAATTGTTTACCACATTCCTACATTTAGCATACTACTCCAAACCACGCACAAACATATCTCCAACCACCAACACCATGCTATTCTCCATCTTCAATGCACACAACCTCTTTCAACACAAACCACAACCTCAAAATCTGATCGGCTGATCCATACAGTCCCCTTTACATGCTGCATTTGCTGAGAAACCCCAGATGTGGCACGCTCTGCCCGCGGACACCGATGATGTCCGAGAAGCGCGTAACACTAGGGCAGCCATTCCACCCTTTCCACTTCACTTTCTGCACCATTTCACATTGGCTACTGTTAAATAGTCACACAATCATCCACCAATCACATCCAAGAACTCTACATCTGAATCTGTCATCACAGATCAGCACTTTAGATGTACTATTGATCACTTTCAGTACAATTTGGCTGTCACTGCAACAGACCTACAGCAACAACTACTATAAAACTGCCAATATTTCTACTTGCAGATTCATGCACATCCACATGCATGAATATTTTCTACACAGTACATGTACAGCTCTTCTAAGAATACCTTTAAACAGAGTAACTGCCACTTACCCTGTATAAACTGTAAAATGACCTTACTGTCATTTATCCCATCTGCTATGATGAAGTGTCAATTGCAAACCTGTCTCCTCTCCAAATTTTGCTTTACTCACAAAGCTATCTAAAATGTTTTTATTTCATAATAAAAGATGGCAGAAATAACAGTATAATTATAAAAAGACTGTCCAGTGTGTTATAAAATTACATGCAACCAGGATAAGTACATGATCTCCATTCAAGCACACCCACAAACAATATAATTACAAAGGCTCCCAGCTCAAATACCCACTGCCTCTATATGAAATCCTACTCCTCGTAATATGGTGGAATGGGTTTGCCGGCACCAGCACCATTACCTGTGCCGGTAAACCCATTCCACCAACCTCGTAATGAGGCCCAATATCTACATTAACAAAAGTGCTATAAACACACATATTCACTAACTTCTTTCTTTTACAATTGCAGTGAAGACCACTCTCCTGAAAAGCAGCAGTGTCTGAAGTACGAACAACGACTTCAAAGAAACCTACTCTTTCCATACAAAAAAGTAAGTACAATACTAACATAATGTTCTAGCTATTACTCAAACACACTAGCATTTTACTGTTGTAGAACAAAGAAGTGTATTAACCCTTTCCATTAGATGTATTATTTGCCCTTCCCCTTACCAGTAGGACATTTTATATTGTCATCTGAAGCCCAGTATAGTAACACACAAATAAAAGAATAACCTTCCCAACTTGATATAGCTGCCCACTGCACAATCACACACCTCCACAATCATCCTTTCCATCATACTCAGACACTCATGCACAAAGCACACATGCAAGGCACAACAGCCCAACTCACACTTTCTTTTTTTTCTTCAACAAACCCCAAAGAATGCCTACCAAAAAGCAACTCCATAGAAAGCAACGCAGAAGTAGAGCAAATCAAAATAAAAGTGTCCAAAATAATAATCCATCTCTACCAGATATTGTACAAAAACTTCAAACAAAACAGCTAATACAGTCATTACGCAAAACAAAACAAGCTTCAAGTACACAAACTTTCCCTCCTCAATCAAAATGTAAAACGAAACAAAAAGTGATTACCAAGACTTCAGTGACCACTACTGCTAATGCTGCACCTATACATCTTGATATAGTAGCAACTAACCATAAGAAAACAAATATTTTACAAAAAATGTTCCGCCACAGAGTCCTTCAGAACCCTTAAAACCCTACCATAGAAAAGTAATCCTAAAAGCTCTCATAGTGCAATCCTTCTCAAAAGGAAGTTATTTATTTTATTTTGAAACAGAATGAAACCACTAACAAAACTAACTACTAAATTACAAAAAAACACTTTTCAATAAACTAAATATCAACAAAAATATGTCCTTAAACATCTGTGGAGGTTAATGGAGTCACACCATGAGCACAGAATCATATTTTAATGAAGAAGCATATAAACCAAAGCAAACAAACCCAATTGCCATACATAGCAGTGGAGTAGGGTATGAAAAACGTAATAACACTATTATAAAACAAGAAACTCTGCTCACAAAAATATCCCCAGAAAACTCAGTATCATGTCTCCATTCTAATAAACCAAAAAGTCCAGTCTACAAATGACTGTGCACATCATTGTATAACATTACCAAAAAATCTTTCAAATCTTTACGCCACTTCCTCAATCAGTATGTAAAAAGCAAAGACAAAATCAAAATGAAACTACTACAAAATATGGATGCCTCTCCAGTGTTCAAATACACAGGACTACAAGGTTTAAATAACAATCTTCTACATGGTACAGTCAAAAAACTACTCAAACATATAGAGCATATCCAGAAAAAAATATTTTGGAAGTGAAAGCCACTTACAAAATACCTTAGCTATACAACAAACTACCAACTACTGTACAAATAGCAACCTTCTATTAAACACATACAAAAAAGAAATACTAACATTTAAAAGTACCTCCGGTGAAGTACCAAACCATGTGTGTGTGTTGCTGCAGGGCATTTTATAAAAGTAGCACAAAAACTGTACACATAACGTACAGAATAGAAGACAATGAAGATTCCAAATGGTTCAAATTAGCTCTCTACCGTATAGCAGAAAACAAATATGAAATTACTGACCCCTTAATACTTTGCAATTACTGCACTGCAAAACTTGACAACAACCAAACACCTTCACGTGCTATCACAAATAACTTGGAATTATTCCCACTACTAAAACCCCTGCAACAACTACATTTATATGAGAGCATCTTAATTCAAGCAGTGCATCCACTTCAAGCAATAATACACCTTCAACACAAACAGCAAAATTACCTCCTTCTAAATCAGTAAAGGCATTTGTAGCAAAGTAGTGTATTTACCATTAGATCATAAAGAAAATGTACACACTCATTCAGCACAATCCAAAATATTTACTTCCAAAGGTATTTTATAATGCAGTCCTTTTACAAACTCTACAATCTTAACTGCATAGCTTAGCCATATCTTCATATACAAACTGTACAAATGAAACAGTACACAAACATTTGGGTTGTGGATATTTGATGGGTGTTTGATTCTATGGGTGTGTTATGTTCAGGTGGCTGTGGGCAGGGCCTAGATTCTTGGGTGCACAGCAACATTTCCTCCCTCTAAATTAGTAAAGGTGTTTGTAGCAAAGTAGTTTATTTACCATTAGATCTCAAAGAAAGTGTGCACACTCATACACCACAATCTAAACTATTTACTTCCAAAGCTATCTTATAACACAGTCCTATTACAAACTCTGCAATCTTAACTGCATAGCCTAGACAAAACTTCACATACAAACTGTACAAACGAAACAGTACACAAATGTTTGGGTTGTGGATATTTCATGGGTGTTTGATTCTATGGGTGTGTTATGCTGCGGTGGTTGTGGCCAGGGCCTAAAGTCTTTGGCCATGCACCCAAGACTCTAGGCACTGGCCACAACCACCGCAGCATAACACACCTATGCTACCAAACATTTTGACTGTGGTATATGGGCTGCTTATAGGGGATATTAATTACAATCAATCCTCTACTAACAACCCAAAACCAACATCATACTAAAGTAAAATAGCTACTAGTGCATTTATTATGTCCGCGGACAGCCGTGAATGCTGCAGACATGGTGAACACATCAAGGGCATCTGGCTCCTAAACAAATACAGTATTTGACCAATCTCTTACTCCCCAACCCTCCCCAAGCACTTCTGCACACCAACACACTCACCAAAATTTCATTTTGCCTCTGTTCGCCTCTGCGCTGTCGTCGGATCCTAGATGGCGGGCACATCGAAACAATGTGACGCACCTCACGCCTCATCCCAGCCAATCAGAGAACACGTTGCGTGTATGCAGACATGACGCAAGCCGATTAGCCAACCATATTTTAATGAAGAAGCATATAAAACAAAGCAAACAAACCCAATTGCCATACATAGCAGTGGACTAGGGTATGAAAAACGTAATAACACTATTATAAAACAAGAAACTCTGCTCACAAAAATATCCCCAGAAAACTCAGTATCACGTCTCCATTCTAATAAACCAAAACGTCCAGTCTACAAATGGCTGTGCACATCATTGTGTAACATTACCAAAAAATCTTTCAAATCTTTACGCCACTTCCTCAATCAGTATGTAAAAAGCAAAGACAAAATCAAAATGAAACTACTACAAAATATGGATGCCTCTCCAGTGTTCAAATACACAGGACTACAAGGTTTAAATAACAATCTTCTACATGGTACAGTCAAACAACTACTCAAACAAATAGAGCATATCCAGAAAAAAATATTTTGGAAGTGAAAGCCACTTACAAAATGCCTTAGCTATACAACAAACTACCAACTACTGTACAAATAGCAACCTTCTATTAAACACATACAAAAAAGAAATACTAACATTTAAAAGTACCTCCGGTGAAGTACCAAACCATGTGTGTGTGTTGCTGCAGGACATTTTATAAAAGTAGCACAAAAACTGTACACATAACGTACAAAATAGAAGACAATGAAGATTCCAAATGGTTCAAATTAGCTCTCAACCTTATAGCTTAAAACAAATACGAAATTACTGACCCCTTAATACTTTGCAATTACTGCACTGCAAAACTTGACAACAACCAAACACCTCCACGTGCTATCACAAATAACTTGGAATTATTCCCACTACTAAAACCCCTGCAACAACTACATTTATATGAGAGCATCATAATTCAAACAGTGCATCCACTTCAAGCAATAATCCGCCTTCAACACAAACAGCAAAATTACCTCCTTCTAAACCAGTAAAGGCATTTGTAGCAAAGTAGTGTATTTACCATTAGATCATAAAGAAAATGTACACACTCATACAGCACAATCCAAAATATCTACTTCCAAAGGTATCTTATAATGCAGTCCTTTTACAAACTCTACAATCTTAACTGCATAGCCTAGCCATATCTTCATATACAAACTGTACAAATGAAACAGTACACAAATATTTGGGTTGTGGATATTTGATGGGTGTTTGATTCTATGGGTGTGTTATGTTGAGGTGGCTGTGGGCAGGGCCTAGATTCTTGGGTGCACAGCAAAATGTCCTCCCTCTAAATTAGTAAAGGTGTTTGTAGCAAAGTAGTTTATTTACCATTAGATCTCAAAGAAAGTGTGCACACTCATACACCACAATCCAAAATATTTACTTCCAAAGCTATCTTATAACGCAGTCCTATTACAAACTCTGCAATCTTAACTGCATAGCCTAGAAAAAACTTCACATACAAACTGTACAAACGAAACAGTACACAAATGTTTGGGTTGTGGATATTTCATGGGTGTTTGATTCTATGGGTGTGTTATGCTGCGGTGGTTGTGGCCAGGGCCTAAAGTCTTTGGCCATGCACCCAAGACTCTAGGCACTGGCCACAACCACTGAAGCATAACACACCTATGCTACCAAACATTTTGACTGTGGTATATGGGCTGCTTATAGGGGATATTAATTACAATCAATCCTCTACTAACAACCCAAAACCAACATCATACTAAAGTAAAATAGCTACTAGTGCATTTATTATGTCCGCGGACAGCCGTGAATGCTGCAGACATGGTGAACACATCAGGGGCATCTGGCTCCTAAACAAATACAGTATTTGACCCATCTCTTACTCCCCAACCCTCCCCAAGCACTTCTGCACACCAACACACTCACCAAAATTTCATTTTGCCTCTGTTCGCCTCCGCGCTGTCGTCGGATCCTAGATGGCGGGCACATCGAAACAATGTGACGCACATCATGCCTCATCCCAGCCAATCAGAGAACACGTTGCGTGTCTGCAGACATGACGCAAGCCCATTAGCCAATCGGTGTCCTGTCCGCGGAGCGAACAGGGAAGTGTGTGCGTGGAGCGGACATAGATATCACTAATTTGTTTGCTTTATCTTTTGGCTGTTAAAAAAGAAAACTACTGGACGGATTTACACCAAATTAACAAAAGCAAGCTTTCAGGATTAAACTGCTGCTCCTGCCTCAAATTTGGTGGAAATCCGTCCAGCGGTTTGAGCTGTAGGCGTGCGCAAAGTTTTTTTTCCCATTGTGTCTATGCGAAAAAAAGAAATGTTGGGACCCCTCCCCCCCTATGGCTTTGCCCCCCCCCCTGGACCAAACCTCACAAAAATTTGCAACTAAAATTCTGAGTGGCCCATATACTTTCTTTTGCAAAGTTTGGATGGCATTCATCCAGGGGGAGCGAAGTTACAACCCGCCCAAAAAGTGCTCTTCCTAAGGGATTAGCAACTTAACCATAACTACACAGCCACTACTGTGCGCTCTGTGATAAAAGTCAAAAGTTGGGTATGAGATTGTGGGTTTGTGGCATGAAACATTGTTCCTCATACAATTCCACATCGTTTCACCAATCTGCACCAAATGTTGCCTAGTTACTTGGTGGGATCATCCGGACATTACTGGCTGCATGACATTTGTACATCACACCCCTCTCCCCGGATTTCAGCAAAAGTTACAATATGTGAGTTTGTGGCCTGCCGACAAAGCCGTAAACCATGTTCTGCGGGAAAGGAAACAAAAAATGAATGAGAGGTGAATGGACCTGAGAGGGAAGATGAATCAAGGCAGGTAGCATTCCAGAAGTTTCAAAATGTTTACCGAATCAGGGGAAATTACATTTCCAGAGGATTTTTGCAAGATGGTGCCTACCGATGAAGCCAAAAACCATATTCAACGGTAAGTCCTATCTGATCTTCCGTAAAAAGTTGTGCTTAAAGTCTTCATTTTCTCCTTTATGTTCTATGACCATACTGTAACCTCGAGGTCACCACACCTGTAATGTATTTTGTTCCATCTGTGACCAGAATGTAACATCACAGTCACATCTGCATTGCTTGTATTGTATCCAGTACTAGCGACCTGATAACTACGGGTCTGGAGGCTATCAACAACAACAAAAAAATAGTTACATAAAGGGAAACGGACACAAGGAACACAACTCGAGGCCCCTATGGGACTTCAAAAACCTTGTTTCAAGGCCATAGGATGCACGATTTCCCGAGATATTTGCACCACAATGCATTGCAAAGAACTGCAGCACGTCAGGGTAAGAAGGAACAGCGACCTGCAGGATCATTTGTTTTCAACAATTAATCAGTTCTGTCTACAGAAAACATTCAGAGAACTAGTACTTGTGCTAGTATAATTACAAAAGGAAATACTTTCATTGGTAGTAAGAGTATGTGCAAATACAATTTGTAAATGTTGAAATAGTTGCTGACAAATTGGGCCTGATTTGCAAAGCCTTTTCAATGGGGTTTTCCCATTCAAAAACGCTTTTGCAAATCAGGACCTACAGAGTTTTATTTGACAGCATGTAACCTATTTAAATACCAACTATAAACAGCCACCTCTCTATATTCACCATCATTAATAAATTGTGTGAAATACTTAACGTGTGTTTTTTTTAAGTAATTACGGAAATCGAATAGGAGCGTTCCACACAAAAAAGGGTTTCATCACATACAACTTTGTATGCTAAACAAAGTACATTAAAAATGCTGTGCATGCAACCTCAAAATGTTATATTATGATATTCAGGATTTGAATAGTTCACAGTTGCCATTTACACAACCTAATGCCAGGGAATGCATTTGGTAAAAGACATCGTATTTCATCTGCGTGTGCATGCTTAATGCTAGAGAGTAAGCTAACTGGTAATCCCCTTCAATACCCTTGTATTTAAGGGGCTTTTAATGATCTCCCTGGTCACATATTTGTCCGGTTAAATTTGGCTAATACATACAATGGAAATGTGTAGTAAAATGATCATTTGTCTCATTGTCTGAGTGCATATTCTAAGCAGCATCACAAATCAAAAGTGCCACCAAAATGACAAAAACTCTGTTGCTTTCTACAACAAAAAATAATAGGGACACGTTTTATTTGCTGATATTGCCAATATGTTTAGAAAAAGGAAGAATATAGAGCTACCATCTATACATATTAAACCACGGTTGCTAGAGTCTAGCCCAAATCAGTAATCTATTTTCAAAGAGTTCAAAGGTAAGAAATAAAAAGAGAAAGAAACATACATCATTTGAATCCACTGATAACATCACCACACCTGAAAATATTGTGACACTCACCACACCTCAAAATATTTTGACACGTGATGGAGATAATAGTCTACTTAGAAGTGTACACTTATGACTATTGAATAACATTTGCCAAGAAGGCGATGTCGTTTTTCTTGAAGTACCGAATTACAACAAACCAATATCATGTTAGAAGTGATTGTCATAAGAGAGGCTGCTCAAATATGACCAGAACACGGTACTCCTAAAATGGCATCAAAAAGTGCCATCCTATCATACAGTATTCTATATTACTAGTTTTGTCTCATAAGAGTTGCAACTACATTGGCACACATGAGCCACATCTAAAAAGGGTAACACAAATGCATCCTGCCACTTAACATGAAAAATCTACTCTCCCCACACACACTTGTCTTCCAATTCTGGACGCACTTCACCAACCACCCCGGAAGAGCCAACCATACCTCACAAGAAAACGGTGGACCATTTAGAGGCACTCTGTCTTCCTTTTTTGGATTCTGAGTCTTATGGATGGTGACACTAAATTCTCCAGGAATTTTGAGGGTTATGTTTGGTCGCTTAAATCACTGCCCAATCACTGTGAGACATTGTCCCTTATTCACAGAGCATTTTCCAAAGGGGTTTTTCCATTATAATATGTTTCTGCAAGTTAGGCACTTTAACTCTATTTAGAGGTGGATATGCCAGTTTGAGCATGGTCGACTCAATCAGCCTGCTAATCTGTTTTGATAGTGTGCAAGAAGTGCAAACGACCGCTTCTAAATCATTGATGTTGATGTGCTTGTACAAACCAGAATTCTTTGTTAGATCACTGCAGGGTATGGCTTCTTCAAAAAAAAATGTGGGTCTGATTTGAAAAAATATTTTTACATGGGAAAGTCTCATTGAAAACATTTAGTTAAATCAGGCCCTTCATGTCCAATCTTGGGCACTTCCGTCATGTCACCTTCATGATCTCGTGCACATATGGCTTGAAGCCAGTCAGGTGAAGTGGACTTCAAGTGTAATGAACTGCATGGGTGATTAGTGTATCTGTAACTGTGAGTTGCAAGTATAGTTAGTTAGTGTTGTTCATTTAGTTTAAATTACCGGTACTATTTGTTATTGTTCAGTCTTTACTGTGTTTTGTCTCGTTTACACCAGTATTCGGTCACAGATAATCCAAACAATGAATTGCTCACAGACACGCCAAGTGTCTCACATTTTATCTGGCAATCTATTTTATGTAATCTGTAAGGTTTAATTGTCCCACAGAAATACATATGTTGCTAATATGTGTCTGGCATATACAGTAAGAGTATGCCCAAAGTGAGAACACATGTGGTCAGATCATTCTTTGTTTTCTTTTTTATTATTAAGTTGTATTTGTTCTAATATAAATCAAAAACTCCTTGGGGAAAGCCTGAAGGATATATGAAGGAAATACCCTAGCATCACATGCAATCATGAAAGAAGTATTGTTTGAATGCAACATTTTCTGGCTCTTCGCTGAAACATAAAGATGTAATATTACTGTACTTTCTATTTGAGTGGCCACTGCAATAAAAATATCATTGTCACCGTTGTATATTAACCTCATTGAAATTCCCTGCAGTTTATTGGTCTGTGCCCTGCAAAATTCCCTTTACACCAACAATGAATCAGTCTCTGGTTAGCCATTGCCGGCCTAGAGTTGCATATGCCACATCAGGCAAAATGTTTATTCCTGGACTCGTCTAAGGACGAATGTTAAGGTGTACATGTATAGCATGGCACTATTGCATAGTTCTTTCATACATCGGCCATTTCGTCACCATATTGGTGTTGTAAACTATTTAATTTAATAAGTTGATTTAGTCTGTGGCAACTTCTCATTTTCTTGAAACATATTTGCTTTACTTAGTGAATTTCATTTTTATTTCAGGAGCACCACAGCACTGCTTTTAGAAAAGAACAATGTGTAAAAGTGTCTCTACTCTCCAATGCCTGAGGTCATTGCTACAACCATGCTAAAGAGGTAGCATGTTGCATTGTGTTATACTGGCTTCCTCCTTCGGAATACTGCTGAAAGCGTTCATTTATCCACAGCGTAAACTTGAATGTTCTATTTTGACAGCCGCCATCTTTGTTGTGGATGGCCCTCTGCACAGGATATTTGTTCATAATCTCCACTTATCCTTAAATGAAGAACGAGTTATTGTAATAGGAAGTAATAGGGGTCAACTGCTCGATTTTAAGATTGACAATTTCGTTTTTTTTCTGAAATGCGTGCAATAGTGCACACAGCCCACATGTAGTTTAGCACATTGACGTGTGTACACGGACATTTGGGTACACGTACTATCACTGTGTTATAAACTTGTGAAGCGATAACTATTTCTGAAAAAACATTTGCAGTGTATGCTTTACCAAGTGTACAGTAATATACGTATAACTGATGAAACACAAATTAGCTCATTTGATAGATGAGGAGTGCCAGCATGGTGGTGTCGGGCAAGTCTACTGTCAAGTAATTGAGAACACCCATTGCACAAGCGTAATGCAAAATGTCAAGAAGGTGGGGGTACATCAGCATGGCGATTTGCCAAATGCATTTTGTCCACAGTCCCAAGGCTCTGCTGATCCCATATTACAGAAATACCCCAGACATGTGCAGGTCTAAATATGGGACTTGTATTACTGGAGAGTGTGGCATGTGGGGTGATTCCAGCAAACCACAAACACCAATGTTGAATCTGCATTTCGCGAGTGAAGAGGAGATAGCACACAGCCATTATCAGCGTAGGCGAGGCATGACTGCTCAGAATTCTGTGGAGCACGGGCGCAAAAGACTGGGTGGACTTTTTCCCCCAACTATTTACATTTTTTATTCAAAGTCCATGTGTTTTTTTTTGTTTTTTTTTCCTTTCTGCCAGACGCAGTGATTATACAACCTTGCCAGGTTTTATTTGTTTTGCAATAAAGGTAAACATCGCGCTCTGAAACACTTGTGTACGAGCGCGATAGAAATAAAATATCAATATCAAAAAAATTATTATAATCTGATTATAATCTATTTTTTCGATCGAAACTAGTTGATTATATTCGTATCCTGTGGTTTTTATTTTGGTGCGCAAATGCAATACATACATTGACTTAGATTGGTTTAGGAACATTCGATAAAATCAAGCATGATAATATATTTCATAGTAGTAGTTTACAATTACACCAATGATTTAAATCAGTGATTTGGCTGTCTATTAAATTCCATTGTAACAAGGGCTACAACCTCTGTCCAGAAATGATGACATTCTCCATGGCACAACCCAGCCTTTAACAAGTTTGCCACATTGGTCATAATTGTCTAGTCAGAAAGCTAAGGAAATAAGGTTCACACCAACTAGCGCTCATACAATTTGTATTCCAGACGAATGGTTGTGTCCAGAGTATGCTTGTGCCAAGGGCGAGAAAAGAACCAAATGAAGTGTTTCACTGATGGTGGTTTCAATCTTTCAATCAGAAAGGCCTCGTCATTTGAAATCCATTTGGCCAATCAATCTGCTGGGGAAAGCAAATGAAAGAGGACGCACAGTATGATATTTTGCATTGTTTCCGTATTATTAAACCCAGGGATGTCAGGAACGTCAGGTGCCTCTTTTGAAATGGCTTAGCATTGGCACTAGTGTAGGTATCTGTCACTGTGCTGTATAGGTATCCTTAAAAGAAAGGATAGGTTTTTTTTATGGTAGCATTAAGGACTCTTGCAGATATATAATAACACTACTATAGCTACTACCTCATTGATCAAACCTTATAGAGAGAGGAAAAATGCTATCTGCAAGCTTAAATGCCTTCTTATCAACAACCGGTCCCTGCTGAAACACACTTTAGAGGTGTCGTCGTACATTTCTACACATAATATAGACATTTGTGCTATCACACAGACTTGGAGTCACAGTGCAGCTGGCTCTACATCAGCCCTAGCAATACCTCCTGGTTATAATATTCTATGCAAGGACAGGTAAAGGGGGTGGAGTAGCCTTAATATTTAAAGATTTTTTAGATTTTTAGATGTATGGTGTGTGAATGTTCTCAACCTGGATAACTGCGAGATGCTTCTTGCCACGTTAAAATGACACAATGAGACCACTGTTAATATTTTCTTACTCTACCGACCTATGATTTTAATGAAGTATTGTATTAATCTGATTGTCTTTTAACATGTTTAACACCTCTCTCCAAAGTTGTGCTACTTGGGGATTTTAACTACTGGCTAGGTGATAACACTGATGCCCAAGCCAAACTATTAGATAGGACATTGTCTAACTTGGGCTTCTCCCAACTTATTGATGTACCTACTCATGTGCAAGGGAATACTCTTGACTGGCTAGGAGGTCTTCACATCACCCCTTCTAGCATGGCTGTAAGTCCATGTCCCTGGTCGGACCATTTCTTTATATACTTTCAGATTATCGCTGAAAAACGTACTATTAATAAGAAACCCGCTTTTTCCACTATTTACTCCAGAAATCTAAAGAAGCTAACTCTGGCAGCCTTGGACCCTTGGGTCCTCGTACTAAAGGAGAAGATTAATGACAAGTGCTTGGTAGAAGAAATTACATGTATCTATCAAGACACCCAGCAGAAGGCTGTAGATACTATAGTTTAGTTTAGTTTTTTAGTTTAGTTTCTTTATTTATATCGCGCGCCGAACCCTATAGCACCAGTGCATAAAAAGAAGACTGTCCAAAGAGAGACCAACTCTTGGTTCTCCCATGACCTGCAGAAAATGAAAAGCGATAAAACAAAAGCCTTACATACTTGGAAAAAAATCTCATACAGAACATGATAAAGAAATGTATAATGTACATGTAAAAAATTATAAAAAGGCCGTTGTCTTGGCCAAAAAAGTTTATCTTGATGACCGGATTGCAAACACATTGTCTGAGCTCAAGGAGCTTTTTAAAGTTTTCAAAGAACGAGAAACATCTTGGAATTATAATAAGGATTCAATTATCAAAGACGCAAAATGGTGTAATGCTATTCAAGACGCCATGAATGCCAAGATGAGAAAAATTAAAAATGGAATCTTGATAGCAAAATGACTATGACACTATTACCTCTACGCCTAAGATCTGGAAAGCAGGTGAGCATTTCTTTTAAAGCTATCAGTGAGGATGACCTTGCAGGGATTATAGAGAAGCTCAAACCCTCCTTTCATAAAGGCGACGTATGTCCTGCTCTAGCAGTCAAGGCCTGCACTGGCTCTTTGATTTCAATGCTCTGTGGGTTTGTTAATGCCTTTTTTAATGAATGCCTGGTGCCGGACTGTATTAAACAATCATAGGTCACACTGCTGCTAAAAAAACCTGGTCTGCTTACTGGCGAACCTTTAAACTATCGACCCATATCGAACTCTCAGTTTTTATTAAAGATTTTGGATAGGGTTGCATACATTCAAGTGCTCGGACATCTTAGAGCTACTGACATCTTAAACAAGAGACAATCTGGCTTCAGAGAAACACATGGAACAGAGACAACCATGCTGGACTTAAAGTCCAGACTTCTCCATCACATGGATGAAGGTAAGACCAGCATGCTAATGTTGCTGCACCTGTCTGCCTTGGACCTGGTTGACCATAATGCTCTGTTCACCAGGTTGGAGGAGGAGGCAGGTTTTGCGACATCAGCAGCCCATTGGGTGAAATCCTTTCTCGAAGGACGTCAGTGGAGAGTTAGCAGCGATATAGCTGATGCAGACGCAATGGAGCTGACCCAAGGAGTCCCACAGGGAGCCTGCCTGTTTCCCATATTTTATAATCTTTTCACAGTACTGTTTCTGGATTTTTTGGACACTAATGATATTGAATTCACTAATTATGCTGATTACACTCAATGGGCCTCATTACACGGTAGGCAGTAGCCATGGTGCTATTAGCGCCATGGCTACCCCCTTACCGCATTTGGGTCCGTGTTCCCGGAATGGCGACTTACCAGGTCATTCTGACCCTGGCAGGACCGGTAAGTCCCCATTCCGGGAACCATTCCCCATTCCCATTTGAGCCCCCATAGGGCTCAATGGTAATGGGAAAGGAGCTAATAAATGCCCGCTATTAGCAGGCCCGTTATTAGCTCTGAAGTCCCTCAACGGGTCCCTTCTTTAACGCCTGGTTAAATCAGGTGTTAAGGAAGGGACCCGCTAAGGGACCTCGTAGTAGGGCTGTAAGGGATTACCGGCACCGGTGCCCTTACTGGTGCCGGTAATCCCTTACCGCATACCGTGTAATGAGGCCCAATGTGTCATCCCGCTTACTGGTGTCTTTGCTGCTGATGAAATACATATTAATAGAATATGCCAGCTCATCCAAAAGTGGATGTGTGCCAATGGCCTAGAACTCAACATGAGCAAAACTGAATTGTTGCTCGTAGGAACCAAAGCAAAAACTCGCAGCCTAGATAGACAGTACACACAACTCCTAATTGGAGACTGTAGTGTTGAGATATAGAAAAAGGTTAAGACACTAGGGGTCTAATTAGACTGCAAATTAGATATGAAAGCTCTGGTCATCAGCCTGATAGCCTCCTCAGCATATTATATTAAACTTATTTCTCATGCCCAGCCACTTCTCTCAAGAGCAAGTAGAGAATCCCTGGCGCATGCACTTATACGTTTTAGAATACATTAATGCAGTAGCGTTTTGACTGGTCTGCCTAACTGCGAGCTGAAGAGACTGCAAGTAATGCAAAATAATGCAGTAAGAGTTGTGATGGATTGTAAGAGATCAGATCATATCTCAGATGCTAGTGTAGAGGAGGATCCAACTACATCCACCTCAATCAACCCGCCCCTTTTACCTGTATGCTGGAAACCAGAGTATATGACGTAAACAGAATAGCTGATCAACAAAGAGCAGAGTATGGAATCAGTTCAGTACCAGTGAAAGGGCCAGTACCTAAGATAATCTGGGAGCCAAGGTACGCATTGAGAAAACCATATCTGCATACAAAGAAATATGATGTCCATTTGAATGAAATTCATGAAGAAGCAGAGCCAATAAACGGCAAGGATCAATGGTAGTATCACTAACCATTGCCAGTATATGTTACATGGAGCTAAAGATGAAGTACATAAAAGAGATGCAGTGACCAGAGAATACAGATATTATATAAGGCATCAAGAAATTAATAAGGATAAGTGACATCTTGGGCTCAAAGTGAAGAAGCTTATGCCACAGAAACAGATGAAGATATCAAGTCACTTTACATGTGTACAGATGCAGAAAAAACGCAAGCAACAAAGTAATCGTGAATCTAGCTCTAAGCTTATAGTAAATAGACTGCGGCAAACACCAATGTATACATACATAGGAATGAGAGAATTATGGATGTTTCCACTAAACGTATTATAGCAGGTTGGACATTAGCATAGGCCTCAGTTCAGTGTGTAGCAGTAAATTTCAAGCAGAATATCAGCAAAAGTCACACTGAGCGAGCCAAGAAGCCATGGCCTTATCAAAACTGGAGTGAACTGACTTTGGATACAAAATCGTGTTAAAGAACAAAGTTCCTATTCAGAAGGCATGAATATAACAGGGAAGACGTCAGACGTCTATTAGAAAATAATATTAAATACACAAAAAGGCTGGATTCCATGGTCTCTAGTCACATGGAAGCATTAAGTTGGATGAACGAGATGGTCACACCTATGCACAAAGGCAGACTATGCTTCTCACTCCCTCTTTTTCTCAGAGCTAAGAACACTCTCAAGGATGAATTTCAAAGGCCTAATTGACAGTAGACAACTGAGGTGATGATACATGTATATGCTAATTGGTGGGAAGCTAAAATTAAGGCAACCTCACCAGCATCTGGATGGCCAGCCTACAGGCTGCTGACGTAGGTGGAAAAGTACTGAATGAGGATAGAGTGCCAACCAATTGTAGAGGATCTGCATATTTGGGGGTCCTACAGTGTGTAAACCAATGGGACATTGTGTATTTATTGACGTTCATAGTGGTCATATTTTAGGGAGGGCTTTGTTGCCCCACCTGATATTGAGTAACCAATCACATAGTTACACTTTTTTAGACTAGTATGGATCGTATTCTTAAATGTTCATTCAGAACCAATAGCCCATGCTTATACGTTTTTGTAGTTTGCCACGTAGGATGACGATAGTACACATGTGATTTTGAAGTCATTGATCACACATTTTGCTTATAAAAGTGCAGTTTTATCTTAAAGTGCTTAGAGTTTGAAGATCAAGCGATTGTGTTGGTGTTGGTTATGTTCCCTGTTTCAGATAATTGACATTAAATTCCTTTTGTCAACTTCCTGAGTCGGCTCCATTATTGATGTATGAGTAAGGTCTGCATCCGCATCCATCTCGAGGGTAATTGCTACTCATCAAAGGGGCTGGACTATCCAGTTCACTTGGTAGCAGAGGATGGTTTAAGAGCTATCGATCTGAGTAGACTTTAGACTTTAGAGTTTCGGCAATATCGAACGACCTTTGCCATTCAGCTGAAAGGAGGTGAAGCTCCCCGTAGATAGTGGTTAGTGTAATGTTTAAAAAAGTCTTGCAAGACTGGGTGTGACGGGTCCTCAAGTTTCCATAGAATCCCCTGCCACTTCTACAAGAAGTGGATTGATCGTAAGGTTGAAAAGACAGTAAAAAAGGCGGACGATCCCGAGAGTCAGAAGACGATAAAAATGATATTGGTGAGTAAAAACCCGAGTGACTTGACAAAAGCATGGGTGATGAGTGAAGAAAAAAGAAAGTAACAGGGTGGAGAGATAAAATATAACGTGAGATTAAGGGGCTAATTCATGGAATTTGTGCGCCGAAAAACTGAGATTTGTGCGCCATTCTGCCCGCAAATCCCTGTTTAACAAATGGGGATTTGCGGGCAGAATCGCGCACAAATCCCCGTTTTTTGGCGCATTAATTCCATGAATCAGCCCCTAAGTGTATAATATATATGGGGAATGAGCTATTGACTCGAGTGTGGCCGAGCAATAATATAATCGTGAGAGAGGCCACGATAAGAGAATACGCCCTCGCCTGCATTTTTACAACTTAACAGAAGAAGTTTGAACCCAGAGTCCCATAGTGGAACATTAGGAGACTGAACCAATTAAAGACAGTTTCAAAGGGCTTAATATGCACTTCACTTGAAGTATTTTAAGAAGACAAGACAAGTCTTAGAAAAAAGATTGTAAGAGATGTTTGTAACCCGTTGAGTTTGTCTGTTTGTTTTATGTGGTTTTTGTGAATGATGACATCATATGTAGAAAAAATTAATTGATTTTTTTAGAATGGAACCTGATGGTTGTTTTTAGTAAGAGTAAAGTAAAAATTGTGTTTAGTGGGATTGGAGCTTGCGACAAGTGGTGCTCGCTCATATTATATTATTTTTATGAAACATACCTTTTAATTCTGTGATAGAAAATAAACAAATGTTACACAAAGTTAAGAGTAGACGAGTCGAGAATGGAAGATATTACTCCACTTGTGCATCTCTGCAAGCAGTTGCCGAAGCATGAACCTAAGCTCAAACAGTACAGTGCAGAATGGGTTAAAGGGACCGCAGATAAAATGTTTATGCCATGGCCTCAAGGTAAGTCACTATCGAAGGAAGTCCTGCAGCATATGATGACATATCTGCATGCAGCATACACAGGGAAGACGTTAGAGAAGAGATTAGCTAGTTTAGAACTTTGGAATATGTACTAACAAGAGAAAGATGATTAGCCTCCTATAGATTGGATGCTTAATATTTGCAAATAGGGTGGTGAGGAGCCTTCTGCTCACCCCACCCCTGCTGAAATAGGAGATGAGAGCAAGAAAGACGATGGGTTATACCCATTGAGGGAGCTTAAAACAGCAACAGGATATAGTAACCCGGCATATGACTCACCTGTACAAAGCAGTGACTAGAGCACAGAGAAAAATACTGAGAAAGATGTAAGGAGAGACGCGATAAGGAAAGAAGTGATCTAGCAAGTACATCTCTAGACATAGGAAGAGAGATAAAACAATGGAAAGGAGAAAGAGACAAGGCTGATGAGACAGCGCTTTTATAGAACAAATTGATGGGTGGTCAGATTTTATTTAAACTCGATGTTAAGAGCATTGAGGATTGAGGATGTAAGGCAACGGGAAGATCAAGACAAAAAAAGACAAAAAAGATAAGGAAAAAGAGGAACGATTGAAAGAAGAAGGAGCGAAAAGGAAGGAGAGGCAAAGAACAGTTATAGCAAGAAGAGCAGTCAAGAAAACAAGAGAGAGCAGAAGAGCAAAGAAAATGTTATAATAGACACAGAGCGATCAATGAGCAGGAAAGGTTAGAACAAAAAAGAAAAATGGAAGCAGAGGAACAGGGAGTAGAAGGCAGAAGGATGAGGAGATACGCAGGGCAAATGAGAGAATGGATATGAAGAAAAAAGAGGAAGACAGAGTGAGAGAGGAAGCAAGGAAACAAAGAGAATTTGATCACGATATGGAACATAAGAGAAGGTCGAGAGCATGTGATCTCGATCGCCTGGAAAAAGAGATGAGAGATCCTGAGACAGAAGTAGCATGAGAGGATATAAAGGAATTCTTCCCAGAATATGAGTCATTACCAGGCCTGTCTAGAGTAAATCTAGAAAATGAGTTTGACTCTAGGAGCATTGGGGAGGCAATCGATAAATTATACCATGACATCAAAGCCCAGAAAGAATTAAAGGGAATGGGAAAAAACGAGTCACTCGAAAGTACTCAGTTGTATGATACAGAGGGAGCCTCATGTAGTACAAGGCAAAAAGAGCTCTCTCTAGCTAGACTGACTCTGAGCAGAGATGATGAGGAGAGAAGTTTTACGAGTTGGGCACAGGAAATGTCAGACGAAGACAGAGACACCTTCCATGGGGAAGAGAGAAGGAACATATGCAGTCCTGAGGGATGTTTTTCAATGGAGAAAGAAGTAAGATGGTCAGATTTAAACACACCTGTAACTAGGGGGCCAGAACACCTGACACAGTCAGACCGACCAAAGGGGAAATTCCATAGTGAAAGGGGAGAATCGTCACCTTATGTGAGCAGACTAAAATAGCTACCAGGTAGAAGGCCATGTGGTAATATTGTCCCTGCCATGGATAGACAAATGATGAGAGATGAGAATTAGTTTCGGGAGTCCCAGTTTCCCTTGTAATAGAAATGAGGGGCCAGACCACAGTATATACCGTGGCCCCAAATGGACAAGGATAACTTAAGATGTAAACTCCCGAGTTTAACTTCGGGTACTGGGAAAAGGATACATGAGGTAGAAAAAATGACGGGAGGAAACACGTTGGCCATAGGGGACATTAAGGGTCCACTTATTGCCATACTTGGTGAGAGAGCTGATGACTTTTGGGCAAGGACAGGGAAACCTGGTGTGACTTCAATCAACACTGCTCACAATGGAGCACTGTTCAATAACTGTAGGGCGGCACTTTGGAAAGACTGATATGTTTAGGATATTTCTACTCTGTGAAAGATAGTGAGCTAAAGACTCTGGGTAAGTCCCTCGTAACCAGGACTAATGTCCGGCAGAGGGACTCCCAGGACCCCCCTTATCAATTTGCATATTTAAGTATCTTTGGGTCTCACCCTAAGTTACTAGGGGAATCCAGACGTGGACCCCTTGCTCACTATTCTTAGAGAGGAACAGCTCCTCCCTACTGATGAGGTCCAACCAGACCGAAACACGTGTCTGGGGATGCTGTTGGTACTCTTGTTCAGAGGAGAATTGCTTAGCATTTCGGTGCTGGACTGCCCCAGGGCAGGACAAAGACTGATATGTTTAGCATATTTCTTCTCTGTGAAAGATAGTGAGCTAAAGACTCTGGGTAAGTCCCTCGTAACCAGAACTAATGTCTGGCAGAGGGACTCCCAGGACCCCCCTTGTCAATTTGCATATTTAAGTAACTTTGGGTCTCACCCTAAATTACTAGGGGAATCCAGACGTGGACCCCTTGCTCACTATTCTTAGAGAGGCACAGCTCCTCCCTACTGATGAGGTCCAACCAGACCGAAACACGTGTCTGGGGATACTGTTGGTACTCTTGTTCAGAGGAGAATTGCCTAGCATTTTGGTGCTGGACTGCCCCAGGGCAGGACAAAGACTGATATGTTTAGGATATTTCTTCTCTGTGAAAGATAGTGAGCTAAAGACTCTGGGTAAGTCCCTCGTAACCAGGACTAATGTCTGGCAGAGGGACTCCCAGGACCCCCCTTGTCAATATGCATATTTAAGTAAATTTGGGTCTCACCCTAAGTAACCAGGGGAATCCAGACGTGGACCCCCTTGCTCACTATTCTTAGAGAGGCACAGCTCCTCCCTACTGATGAGGTCCAACCAGACCGAAACACGTGTCTGGGGATGCTGTTGGTACTCTTGTTCAGAGGAGAATTGCCTAGCATTTCGGTGCTGGACTGCCCCAGGGCAGGACAAAGACTGATATGTTTAGGATATTTCTTCTCTGTGAAAGATAGTGAGCTAAAGACTCTGGGTAAGTCCCTCATAACCAGCACTAATGTCTGGCAGAGGGACTCCCAGGACCCCCCCTTGTCAATTTGCATGTACGCGCAATAGGGCAGCTCAATGGGAGACTTGATGTGTTCAGTCCTATCTGTGACACTGAATCCTCATGTCAACATAGGGGGCAAGAGTTTTTCATTTTTAGTAGACACGGGTGCAAAACGCTCATGTATATGAGAGGGAAAGTTTTTAATGTCTGGCACCGCCATGAAAACTCAAGGTTTTTCAGGAGCTACAAGCAGAGTTAATTTTACTGAAGAGTTACCAGTCTCTATAGAAAAAAGTGATATGAAGGTGCCTCTGCTATGTTCAAGGCAGGCACCTATCAATATAGTGGGTCGAGATGTGATGACAAAGCTCAATATGACAATCTCGTTGACTGATGAAGGCATAGTGTGCTCAACACCAGGAATGCTTTATGTAAACATGTGTGAAATTATCAGAGAATTTGCAGGACAAGTAGCCATGAGAGCAATATCTTTAGAGCCAGAAGTCTTTTATTATGGAGTACAGGTTCTGTTGGCATATCTACCAGGCTTAGCAGGCAAAGCAATCAGAATACCTGATGGATTTCTGTTTAGACCAAAGATACCTATGCATGAAGAAGAAGGACAAGTGTTTCCTTTAGAAATACAAGCAGCCATAGTGGGAGGTGAAATGGCTTTGCCTGATGGGAATGATGACAAAGGCAGACAATGGTGTGCAGTGATTGACATCAGAGAAGGTTACAGATTAACTGATGTCACTGATGAGGAAATATTTGGCGATCATCCATCTGATGATGAAGTAATATTTGAGATGAGTATTCCTTATTGGGTAAAAGCAATCAAACGAGAGGTGCCTCAAAAAATTATGATAGCACAACAACGTCCTGAGTATTTTGATGAAGATATGGCAAAAGTGCCAGCTTCATTATGGACCACAGGCCCCTATGATATAGGCCTGTTGAAGGGGGTCGGAGAAGTGAAGATTAAACTGAAACCAGGAGCAATTTTACCTTGAGCATGACAGTATCCCATGTCTCGAGAGGCAGATGAAGGTATTTTTAAGACAATTTCCGCCATGATGGAGCAGGGCATCATAGTGACATCAGAGTCACCCTGTAATACTGCTGTGTACCCTATCAAAAAATCTAGGGGGGGTCTTGGAGATTAATACAAGATCTTAGGCCAATAAACCAGATTGTAGAAGCTGAGTTCCCTCTAGTTCTTAACCCGCCTACAATGCTATGTAATGTACCTGTTGGAGCATGATATTTCACTGTGATTGATTTGAAAAATACATTTCTTTCAATTGCATTGCACAAAGACTCGCAGGATCTGACTACATTTACATTCAGACAAACACTACTGAAAAGTACTTGTTTGCCTCTGGGGTATTGTGAGTCTTCATTGATTTTCAATAGAATCCTGCAGATGGACATGAGCAATATTGATTTGGAAAGCATTGTTCTGCAATACGTGGATGACATTTTAGTTTGCAGCAATTCAGAGGAAGAGTGCAGATGCGATTCTATTCAGCTAATGATAATACTTGCTGACAAAGGATATAAGGTTGACAAAGAGAAGTTACAGTATTTTCAACAAGAAATGGTGTATATTGGCCAATTTATTTCACATGAAGGAAAGAAGGTTACTCCTGAACGAGCTGAGGTTATTTTGAAAACTGCAAAGCCACACACGATAAAACACATGCAGAGGTTTTTGGGATTATGTGATTACATCAGAGCATGGGTCTTTGATTACAAATCATATATAAGGCCTTTACTGCAGGGTTTAAAGAAAGCACAGGCAACACAGGAAAAAATGGTGTGGACTGAGATAATGGAGAAAGCATTTGAAGAGCTGAATAAAAGCAATGTGCACAGCTCCAGTTTTAGGGATTCCTAATTATGCTGAGGAATTCTTTTTGTTGTCACACACAGATGGCACTGTTATGACAGCAGTCCTTACGCAGAGAACCACATTGGGGTACAAGCCCGTTGCATATTACAGTGGGATTTTAGACCCAGTAATGAGTTGTCACTTTCTATGTCAACAGTCTGTGACTGTCGCTGCACTCACCAGAGAGAAAGCTGCAAGCATAGTGATGCGATGCTCCATGATGTTATTTGTGGAGCACGCTCTATTTGCAATTCTAGAGAAACCAAAAGGCACATTGACTTCTCAAAGGGCTTCTACATACGAGGTATTCATATTGAATCGAGTGATCAAAATAGTTTGATCGAGAGTAGTGAATCCTACCATGTTTGTAGCCAAACCACTGGCAGAGGACGAGCATGCGCATGATTGTTCAAATTATGAAGAGTTCTGTGACGGAATTCCGAGAGTAAAAGAAAATGCCCTGCCAGGTGGAGAAATAGTTTTTATTGACGGTTCTTCAAGAATCGATCAAAATGATGTACAAAGATATACGGGTGCCGCTCTGTTAAAATACACAGCCATTGGGGAGTTTCAGACATTGGTAAGTGCACGACTACCGTCTCACCATCTCACTATTCAGCACAGGCTGCAGAGTTAGTGGCACTGATTGTCGCACTCAAGAATCATGCAGACCAGGAAGTAACAGTGCACAGAGACTATGCCTATGTGACATCAACGGTGAATACAGGGTTAGCAAGTTGTAAAAGGAGGCGGATGGCACGCCAGTGCAGTACACCACCTACTGGACAGGCTTATGAAGGCACTGCAACTCCCAATGCAGTTGTTAAATGCGCGCCACATACTAAAGGGCAGACTTTATCTCATGTGGAAACCAAGCAGCAGATGATGAAGCAAAAATCGCTACGTGTTCAGAAAACACAATGGCCCTCATTACGACCCTGGCGGAAATCGAAAAACGATGGCGGAAATGCAATACCGCCATCGAATAGCGCTCGGTGCGATTATGACCTGTCACCGTAAAGTACGATGCCATTAGCGACACCGTAGTGAACGCCAACGCTAACTGCACCAAGTACGCGCACGCGCGCCATGCAAAACCGTAATTACCACCATGGCGCAACGGTACGCGAATTCTGACCCTAGCGGACATATACTTAACGCCATCAAGCATGGCGGAAAGTACCATTCCGCCATGGTGAGAAGTACGGCATCGCGAACCAACCGTAAAAGGCCCTACTGAGTGCCTGTACACCACTCCCTGGCCACATTGCACAACTCCTCGTAGGTGCAATGAAGTCACACAATGCAACCAGTGAAATGTACAAGTCACCCATGCATGCCAACGAACAAATGAATCTAGGGGCTCCAAGTGCCTTGTGAGTGGCCATCCATATTTGCCATGGCACCATTGCCGTACTGATGCAGCACAGGCATGTGAAGCTTCAAGTCCAGCAACATGAACTGAAATATGAGACAAACAAAAACAGGCCCCCCATCGCTTGACACCAGTGTAAGGCAACATTCAAAGCAGTATCCTGAGTGAGACTGCACCAGCCCTGTACTCCTGCCAGTAAACAAACCAACCATCAGCATAAGCATGTACCACACAAGTTGGCAGAGTGACTGAGCAGCCAGGCTCATCTCAAGAGGGGCCAATGGGAGCTGCAGGGCACAGATGGCACGAATACAGAAGCTATTCCAATGGACATGACCTCAGTCTCCCTCCAAGAAACGCACGCAAACACAGGCACCTGTGACCAGCCATATTCTGATAATCACATCATTCCACCAATCCACCTGGCTGACCGGCATCTGTTACACAAAAGCTAATCCCCCGCCCCTGAGCATGACATCATTAAAACAGTCATAATGGCAGCCCCTATCCCTGACCTCACTGGGCTTCGTAGGCAAACGAGCCCAGTACAGTACCACGCAACTATACTCAGAAGCCGGAACCCAATGCAGATCTTCTCACAATACATCGCTCCACAAATAGGAATATGCTACATTACTTGCAAAGAATAACGCTACACGGTCAATATCATAATCAAAATTTAATGCACAACAAAATCACCAAGCCCATACAGCTATTAGGTCATGAACTCCAAAATATATTTCATTATTGTGGGCTGCATCCGCAATAAATGACCAGCTTCTTCTTGTGTGACGCCCTGTTCCTTCATGGTACACAGGGGCTACATTCACGTTCAAAAAGGCAACATGGAAGCGCCTAGAACCGCAGGGCCGTCCCATTAGGTAGGCACTAGTCCAGCTGAAAGGTCGATATGTTGCTCCTAGCCACTAGTACTGCGTAAGGGCATGTGGCCCATTGGCGATCGTCCCATAAGATCGTAATGGTGCTCCACTGATTAACACGAAGCAGCAGGTGTCGGGAGTAAAAGCCATCTGCAGGAGTGGCATACAGATGGCAGCGGCAAAAGGGGAGGAGATACCTGTCATCCCAAATGAAATGAAAAAGAATAGTATGGGCATCAGAACTTCATTTGAATTACTCACTTCAATGATCACACTAAATCCACAGCCATATGCATGCTAGCCCACTCAAAAGGATTATTCCCACCCAAAAATCACTTGCGAATCATAACTATATAAATCGAGGTGAAAACACTATTACAAACGAGTGTTTGTGTGCATGCGTCTGTTAAAACAGAATCCATTAGATGGGATTAGTAACGTGCATAGATACAAGTGTTTGAAGGCGCGTCGCGACAGGGAGGGTTCAACAAGGGCAGATAGATGATGGTCCCACTATGGCAGCCCTGCATCACATAGCGCAGGGGAAGTGGATAGATTCCAAAAAGCCCTGTACATGGCAAACTCTCTATTAAATCATCTGTCCATGCATCCATACATCATTCCCTCATCCCGGTATGAAAACGCCTGATTATTTACTCACATAACATGTGAAATTTCCATTGAGTCTGTGCGTAATGCAGTCTGCAAAATCCACTGTGCTCCAGCCCGGAATTCCAGTGTTGTGAAGTAACATGTATTTGGGAACGTCCTGCCTTATCGTCCACTACGCTATTGCGCATCCCATACTATTCATATCAATCATTGCATTCTCGCCATGGCCCCTGTCCGAAGGACATTAAACAATAGAACTTTATATCTGCAGTCAGACCTGTGGGCGTCTCCTCGCCGCTAGCTGAAAACCGAAAGCGCTGTCCTTCGAATTCCTCATTTGCAACATCACGTCGAAAAGGCATCTGTGACCGCTTGAAATCACAAATCCATCCATGTAGTGCGGCAGTGTGTGAAAATGGCAACTGGCTTCACTCACAAATGGGACGCCCCGCCCGTCGGTGAACCTCGGTACAGTGCTGCATGAGGGTCCACCGTCAATCGAGTACTACATTCCACTGACCCTTCACAAGTTTGTTCGCGACTGCAAAGATAGTATGTGAAACAATGGGACCATAGCAGAATGAACATATGAACCAATATTTCACTGCCATCGGGATTAAATACATGATTGTAATAGCAAGATGCCATGCGTCGAATTGCAGCGTTGTGTGCGGGACGTGCTCGCCCAAAGGGGATTGCAGCTTGCACAGGTGGAATGAATCACCACAGGTGGAGGCTATACAGCCTGAAAACACATAAATTGCACACCCAACCCCCTCCCACAACCACACCCACTCCAAAATGCTACCGGCAGGAATAGCGATGTTGGCCCTGGGGGATCTGATAGCACTGCAAGTACTCCAACTTCAAGAAGAAGACGAACACCAACTACTACAACAACCGGCCGCACAGAGGAGACGCAGGAGGAGGAGGAGGGCAAGGCAGGGCCAGCAAGGCCCACCAGCACAGCCACTACCACCACGCAGGCAGCCCGCAATCCCACGCCTCCGAGCACATCCGTTCAACCTCACTGATGAGCAGATCCACACCCTCTACCGTTTGGACCAGGACACCATAACCGCCATTGTGGACATGACACACGCTGACCTTGTCAGCATGATAGATAGCCCAACCGCCATCCCACCCCTACTGAAGGTGGTGTCTGTACTCCACTTCCTGGCCACAGGCACCTACCAGCACACAGTCGGACAGTTGCATGGCATTTCACAGCCACTGTTGTCATGGACACTATTGCAAGTGCTCGATGCCCTCCTGAAACACGCAGACGACTACATCTCTCTACCACGCTCGGAGCAGGAAATTACGAACACAAAAGTGGGATTCCATGCACTTGCCGGCATACCGGGTTGCATTGGTGCCATCGACTGCACCACATGCCATGGAGGCCCAGTACCGCAACCGAAAACAATATCATTCTCTTAATGTACAAATGGTGTGTGACTCCAACAGGATCATTACACATGGTTGTGCCCGATTTCCTGGATCAACCCATGATTCTATGGTCTTGAGGAACTCTACAATACCACGCTACATGGAGCGACACGCAGGGAACAGATCCTGGCTACTCGGTGAGTCTCATTTCATGCATGATAATGTGGGGTATGTGATGCGGCAATGACCTGGCAGGAAGGGGGGGGGTGCGTACGTAGCAATGTCATTCCACAAACATCCTTTATTGTCCACATACAGGTGATGCCGGGTATCCACTGAAGAGATGGCTCCTTACACCACTCCGGAACCCACAGAACCAGCATGAGGAGGACTACAACCATGCCCACTCACGTACCCGTGTAGTCATAGAACAGGCATTCGGCCTACTGAAGGGTCGTTTCCGCTGCCTCAGCAGGTCTGGCGGGGCACTCCTGTACCGCCATGAGAAGGTTGCAAAGATGGTCATGGCATGTGTCATGCTACACAACATGTGCGTACGTAGAAATGTGCCCATGCCCCCTGACGCAGAACTGCAAGCACCTGAAGATGGTCATGATGAGGGTGGGGATGTGGCAGCACCTCAAGGAGTCCGCGAGGCACAGGAGGGCCGTGAAATTCGTCAGATTATCATAGATTCATGCTTCTAGCACTCACGCCTGGTGGCTGATACATGGACACGGGACTTGTGGCACTGTGTGTGTCTGGAACATGCACAATATGGACTGTACGCCTATAAAGGCCTCGTACACAAAGATCAATGTCCACACATCTCATTGGATGATTGTGCAATGTTTATAGCATATGTGAAATTATGTTACACACCCCATCAACCGGCCACCCAAGTAAGCCCAACACACCCCCTCCACCCTCCTACCTCCCCCCCGAACACCAGTGTCCAAAGATGCTCATTGTCAGTGGGCAGACGCTATTGCAAGCCCCCTCTCCGGGTATCAGGGGCACCCCTGCCTGTGGAGCGCAGGTTCCTCCCAGATCTACGTTGGGGGCTGCCCTGGACGGAACTTGCAACGGATGATGTCTCTGCCTGCTCACGTCCATGCATGTCCCTAAGGGTTTGTGAGAGCTCAGTGAGCACACGGCGCACAGCGGCAAGTTCAGCACATACGTCTTTGGACGTCGCATGCAGTTCCCCCCTCAGGCTCTCGGTGCTTCTCTCCATTTGTACTCTCAGGCTCTCGGTGCTTCTCTCCATTTGTACCCTCAGGCTCTCGGTGCTTCTCTCCATTTGTGCCCTTAGTGTCTCTGTACTTCTCTCCATTTCTGCCCTAAGTGTCTCAGTAGATGTTTCTATGGCTGCCTTAGTACCCCCACATTCATCAGCATGGTCCTTGAGGAGCGTGGCCAGTTGCTGCTGTTGCACGATCACCTGGTCGAGGGACTGTTGCCTCTGCTGTGCCATGGCCATTTGCGGTGGTGTCACAGAGGGGCTGATCACCTCATGTTGCCTTGCCACAGGGCTTGTGGGGGATGGCCAGTCGTCGTCTTGTGGGTGCCCCTGTGTGGTATCCTCATGGTGTACGGGATGAAACAAACAGGGGGATTGAGACAGGTCATGGATGGATCCTACATCGACATCACCGTTTTCTGTGTCGGAGCATGCTGCCATTAATGCAGTGTCACCTATGGTGCTGCTGCCACCAGAAGCAGTGCCTTCTGTGGCATCCATTGGGGGGACCTGTGGTGGTGCTGTTGTGGGCATGCTGGCTGCTGGGGTGCCTGTTGAAGTCCCCTCCTGTGTGCTGCCACTTGATTTGTGCTGCTGCCGTGTCTTGATCCGTGCAGCTGAGGTGGAGGGTCTTTGGCCGTTGGTCTTGGCCCTCTTTGCAGGTGTGCTGGTAGGGGTGTCCTGGAGCTCGTCGTTTGAATCGGACCCAGTGGTGGAGTAAAGGAGGGCGAGCGTTATTAATGAGTCTGTGGAAATTGGAATGGCAATGTATCACATGCATTGGGGTGGTACCTGAGGGTGATTTGGGTCGGGGCCTTGGAGGTGGTTTCATTTTTGTGTGGATTGAGGATGCAGTTGTTTTGCAGCCTGCAGTTAGGGTGTGCCTGCTGCACGTGTAGAGGGTGTTTTTAGGATTTTTGATTATTTATGTATTTAATGTGACTTTTAAAGTGCGCTATCAGGCCAATGTATGTGGACGTTCTCCTGGCCATGTGTTTCTGTTGCACTATGTGGACACATGGTACTTCACATGATTGGACATTGTGGATTTAGCATTGTTTTATTTGGGCCACCTACCTGATTCTTCGGATGTCTGCACTCCTTTCTCCATCCCTCCGACTCCCTCTATACTCTCCATTCCAATGGTGGAGGCACAGATTTCTTCCCAGGGGGTCAACTTGATGGGTGATTCCGATCCTCCCCCGGTAGCTGTGGCAATGTTACGGTTGGCTGATAGTATGCTCCGTACGCGTATCCGCAAGTCGTCCCATCGCTTTCTGCATTGCTGTGGGTTGCGGGGTGCGGTCCCCACCGCACTTACCCGCTGTGCCACCAGGGCCCATATGGCCTTCTTGTTCGCAAGTGCCGTCCTGGTCATTTGCGTCGAGAAGACGACGGCAGCATTCTCCTGGCGGGTCTCTGTGAGCACGGTGAGTTCCTCACGGGAGAAGTGGACCTGCCGCTTGCGGTCGCACGCTTTTTTCGCTACTTTTCCCATTTTTATTGTTTTCACTAGGGTGGATGACGGGTTGTGATGTGTCTCAGGGTAGTATTTTTAATGGTTGTGTGGGAATTCTGATTTTATAGGTGTACGGCGTGCTGTTTCCCGTTCCGGGACTATGTTTTTACTTCCGTTTCCGTATATTTACGGTCACTGTATTTTCCGATTGCCGCTCATTACGGTGACCGCTATGATGGGTGGCGGAATTGCACCTAGGGCGCCGTACGACGGCGGTGAGGGGCGTTTTGGGGACATTTCCGCCATCGCGGACTTTGCACTTCCGCCATGGCGTAGTGCTCGTGCCCGATGGGTCGGAATTAGCCGCACTTTACTCCGTCGTGCAATGGCGGAAACGCTATTTACGCTATGGCGGTCAGGTCAGTTACTTTCCGCCAGGGTCGTAATGAGGGCCAATGTCTTTTGAAACACTTGATGTAAAAGAGAAAATGGTTGTGTTGATGAATGCGGTTGGAAAATATAGTGATTTGTGAAAAACGCATTTTATGGAGGTTCAGGGGGAAGCACCTCAAGATGAGAAAGATTTGTAGACACGAAGAAGGTGTTCTTTAAACCCCTCTGATGCATTGTGGCAACAAGACAGCAGTGGTAAACAGGTGATGCCTGTAGCCTTATTGGGGACGGCACTGGAACAGGTACACTAACCCATGCACACAACTAGGGAGAACCGTGCTGCAACAGTTGCTGAAGATTGGTTTGTACCAAATCTGTTAGATCATGTTGCATTTTTTATGACAAATCTCAAGGTGGATTGGTGAAGGCCCTGTACACATCCAGATTGCACCTGTGCAGCTAAATTCTTAGTGATGGAAGCATTTCCTAGATGGGGAGTATGTGAGGTAATAAGGTCAGACAATGGCCCAAATTTTGTGAATCAGACATTTCAGCAGATCAATTTTGGAAAAGAGTACAGTATCCCAACTCATTGCACACTGAGTTCTTGTTTGGATTTGTCCATGGTGTTATCCAATGACAAAGTTTCAAAGATTATATTTGAGGATTTTCTCTATGTGCTGCGTTCATATCCAGAAATTGTGGGGAGAACTTCCAACATTAGTACTTTCTTGCAAGATCCTAAAAATGGGCCAATTGTGAGGAGACTACTTGCAGCAATCATCAAGCATGTGTTGTAGTTATCTGAATATAGTGGGGATAGCACAAATGCCCCTATCACCTGATGCTGCACACAGACTTGTCAAAAGGGTTTCCTTTCGTCTGATCAAAGAATACCCACAGCTTGTTTGCGGACGCACAGATGTGCTCATATTTCTAAGGGATCCCAGAAAATCTAAATGTGATCTTGGAGGGAATTATCATCCAAGTGAGCCTATACTCTGAGAGAACCCACAGGACCGTGGTGTGAAACTTTCCTTTGAGGGACATATTGAGAAGGTTGCTGATGGAGACAGACTCTTGTTTCGTGCTGTAAGAAGTTTGTCATATCATCTGGACTGAGCATTGTGAGCTGGTGTATGTCATTGAACTGGTCTAGACATATTGGTAGCAGCTTTCTTCTTGCTGGAGACATGTATATGTCATATTGTTAAAAACTGGTTCCAGAGAAATAGAGATTGAGAGTCTGTTCTTATCATTCAGCAAACAGACAGTGGATCGAGGATGAAAGTGCAGAGGAAAGACAGCAACTTCCAGGAGGATTGTATAATACTGACATGTTAAAGATTACTTTTTACTTCCTTAAGCAATACAGATGGGCATCACTTATAGTAATTTTGTGATATCTGATGCAGAAAGACATCCACGGAATAGGTGTTCGACATCAACATAGCTTTGCTTCATTTATGGTTGCAATTTGTTTATAATCATACTGCTCTCACTTACAGATCACACTTCTTACTATTTTCATGTACATGTAGCCAAGACTCCAGTGAATCTTACTGAGAAAAAGGAAGGAGAAATTGTGGCAAATACCAGGCACCCAAGACCCTATATAGTTATTCCTGTTCCAAAGAAAGATGACCAATTACCTGAATCTGAGATAAGTGCCATTAGCAATCATTCCCATGCAAGAAAGGTTGTCGAAATTCTGTTTGGACACAAAAGCAGGCTTGGCAAGATGGGCAAGATAAGAGGTTGCCAGACAATGGTCCTCATTATGAGCTTGGAGCTAGCCATGCCGTTTTTACCGGCATGGCTACCCCCAAACTTGGGTCCGGGTCCTGAAAAATGGGAATTACCGGGCCATTCCGACCTTTCGGAGCCCGGTAATTCCCATTTGCGGGAACCAGACCCGGTATGTCCCCATTCCCATTTGAGCCCCCATAGGGCTCATTGGGAGTGGGGAGGATGGTAACAACGGTCCCGTTAGCAACGGGACCGTTGTTACCATCCTGTTCTGCTAGGGGGTGCCGCTCTGCATGTCTGGTCTAACCAGGCATACAGAGATGCCCCACGAGCAGAACAGGTAGCACCGGTAGCACTACTGGTGATGTTGTTGCCTTACCGCAACACTCATAATGAGGCCCAATGTGCCTCTACAGATAATGCATGCAAAACCACTTGACCCTGTGATAAATGACCCAAAGGTAATCCCCAGAACACAGACACACATGAAGATTTGGCAAGCCATTTTTATGCCCAAATGGTATGGTGAGAGGATTAAACTTTCTGAACTTTCTCCTGCCCTGGGAACGCATGTAGGTGTACCGCGTCCATTAATAGATGTGCCTATGATTTATACAGAAAGAAGAAGTTATGCTGTTACACATCATGATATGATTATGGAGGGCCACATGATGAGAATGAGAACTAAAAGAAACACTCAAGAAGATGATTTCGAGCTAAATGATTATGTGGAGAGTACGGCACATTTTGGAAACAACATTTAGTACTAGCATATGAAAGAAGTAGAAAGAAGGATCTCGAATGAGGAATGCTTTGTGTGTGCACTCCTGCCAGACAGGATGGGAAAGTCTACAATTGTCATAGCTATGGAAATAGATGTCCAAACAGCTCATTGTCTTTGAAAAATAGTGTTTGTTAGGCCACTTAATGGGTCAAGATGCCTACCTCAAATGGGCAACTGAATGATGTTGACTATGTGCAAGACACCAAGACAAGAAACAGAGCCCATACCAAGTATCATGTGATCAGATATGAGAATCCTGGAGTAAAAGGAGCTGGAATCAGATGGGAGGTGAACAAGAAATTGGAGGTTGTAGGAAAATCTGCTTAGGACACTCGAAGGTGGAAGAATAGAAGCCAAATGCAGATCTGGGGTTCTGTGTTATCACCAGATGAATGGGAAGAAGGAGTGGTCATCTGCAGAGCCTGGGTGATCATTGGATGTTATAAACCGGTCATTGACATTGTGCAGAATGGTTGCAAGTCATTATGGCCAAGACTTGCTAAACTGCAGATAGTGCCATAGGAAAGTTCAAAGCTCCGCTTCAGAAATAATGGCACGAGAAAAGTTGGAAAAAATAAGAATTGTGGTTGAATCTTTGATGTTCCAGGAATGGTACATGGTACAGCAGTGATCATGGATCATTATTGGGCTTGTGCAGCCAGAGCCTATATCAGATTGCCTGCAGATTGGGGATTAATATGTACACTGGTGAATGTCCAAGTTCCATCTTTGGTGATTTCAAAGAGTGATTTGGCCATTGACAATTTCCCAAAAGCAGATGCTCACCTGAGGAAGAAGAGATCTGTGGAGGCGATAAAGAGGGTGAAGAGAGAGAACTATTTTTCAGCTAAGTTTATAGAAGCTTTTGATGCGATACCATACGAGCACAGGTTGTTTAGCCAGACATCATCTGTGTTCACGTTCAACTTCATGCCAGCTATCCAGGTTGGAGCAAACACTACGTCGCTACAAATCACCAGATGTGAATTTCTGCAGACAATTAACACTACAATAAAGGGATTCAATGCGATCAGAGAAGAGATGAGAGCCATTAGATTGATGACTCTTCAGAACAGATACATCCTGGATATGATTACAGCAATGGATGGAGGTGTTTGTCCAAAAATCTGAGAATCATGTTGCACATTTATACCTTCTCATGATGACGATAATGGAACCTTGACAGAGGCCATAGCCATGCTGATGAAACTCCATGGCCAGATGATAGATGAAGTAGATGACATTGCTGATGACAGCTGGTTTGGATCTCTCTTCTCTTGGGAAGACATTTTCAAGTTCATTGGAGCCCTGATAGTGATGATACTGCTTGGATTCTGTGTGATCAAGATAATAATCTCACAGTGCAAGAAGACAGCAAAGAAAGACATAGGGATGAAGATTATGATGGATGTTGAATCAGGATGGAAGCCCAAAGACCTGACAGATGAAGAGATCAGAGACATTGTGAAGGCTAGTATCCATTCACCTGAGGTGACAAAGTACCTGTATCTGAAAAATCATAAGAAATATGTAGGAAGATGGATATACTGTAGTCCAAGTGGACAATGCCAGCTCATGACATGGAATAAAGATGAGCATGTGAAAACAGCAGGATGCTTGAAGTGATGTCATCAATGATATTTGTGATGTCATCTTTGATGTCCTGGGTGTTAGTCTTAGCAATGCACATAGATGCTACGAGTTATGGTTGCTGAGCTTACCATAATGGGGGAATGTGCAGTGTTTTTTAGTTTCACTGTGAAGTATAACATCCCTTTAACAAAGTTTTTTTACTGAATGCACATATATATATAGAGCAGGGAACGAAAACAAAAGGGGCTAAACATGCGATGTCATCAGTTACATTTGAGATGACATCTTTCATGTTCTGGGTGTTAGTGTTAGCAGTGCACAGTGGTGATGGAAAGTATGGGGGCTCAGTCTGCCATAACTGGCGAATTTCAGGGGTTTTTCGGTTTTAATTTGAACCATAATGGGGAGAGCGACATTTTTTTTTAGTGAAGTGCACAGGTTTTTCGTAGTGCAACTTAACCATAACGTCCCCTCAACAAAGTTTTTTTTGTAGTGAATTTTACAGGTTTTTGGGAGGGCAACGTAACCATAACGTCCCTTTAACACAGTTTTTTTAACTGAATGCCATAGGTTTTTAGTAGTGTAAATACATCATAACAGTACTTTAACAAAACATTTTTAACTACATTTATTAGGGTTCTAATAGTAACACATAAGCATACTACTGTAAAGGAACATTTGAAGTAACTGCGCACCTTCTGAAGAATTCCACATTATCATATGCTGGGCACAGCATGGGGGTGTGTTCAAAAAGTCATACCCACTTCACAATGACATGTGTAACTGGGTGATAGTGCGGAAGTACATTTTATATTCTTGTAGGAACTTGTAACTGGAAAATATCCGGCACAGAACTACACAAGGCAAGTGTGCAACACAATGAGTGCATACTGACGTATCTGGATCATTAACCCCCATTCCTCCCCAAAGAGTGGGGGATGAATGCCATAAGCAATCAACATTTTACAGCAGTAACCCGTGCTACCAAGAAAGAGGATTTTTTGTCTTGAACCAGAACGTCTCCGGCGTTCCCGGCTGAAGAAAACAAATCCTTTTTCAAGATGGCAACCATAGAAAGGGAAGACGGGTGTTGGATAGAAATCCTTCTTCGCTTTCCATTGCAGGCTATAGAAAGCAAAATGAAACTGTGTGACCGTAAAGGCAGCACAACATTTGTGTTCCTTGAGAAATGTATGGTTATGAGCAAGACCTTTACCAGAAAGGCAGTCCTTGGTGGATATGGCGACCTCAATACAATGTTTTGTCCCTTCCAGTAATGGCCAGTAGCCACATCCCCGACATTGTGGCCACTAACGATACATAGAGGCTACCTCTCAGAGACGGAACCATTGATTTGTTATGTACATGACAACACTTGTTAAATATCAAAACACTATCACATGAACAACATAAACCTTTTCGGGTGTTGTGACATTTACATACATGTGTTGTGCATGTAGTAATTATTTTCTGTAAAAATGTGCTTAAAAAACGCAAAGGAGTAGTCTAATTAGGTTTACATAAAATCTCAAACAAACTCTGTGATGGGAAGCGCAATGACGTTAGAAATACTGGAAGCAACACCATTACCACTCACCTTTCGACACATAATTTCGTGTAACGCTCACCTGGTTCCCACGGAGGCGCGGCGTCGAAGGCGCAGAACTCTGAAGATGGACAGGAAGGGCCCCTCTATTCTGGCTTCCCTGGCTCGTTGGATACCCTCCTGTGCGTGAAAAGGGAGTATTACCAACTGTGGAACAATGCTCAAGCCTCCCACTCCCTTCCAACCCTCCACGATACCTCCTCCACGATTCCCCGTGAAGCCTCACCTTAGGGTTTGGAAGGATGAGCTCTCCATCCTGCTTCTGATGCAGGGGCGCGTTGAAACCCAGTTACTTCACTGGATTGAGGATTGATGGGAGTTCAGGTAAGCTTGACTGTTCAGGTAAGGCGCTGTAAAAGTTCTGTTCAAAAGTTCAAGCTTAATAATAATGTTCGTTGTCTAATTGCAGCAAGCGCTAATGCTTATGTCTTTTTCCCCTGAGGGGCCGGGGTTCGGAGTGCCGGAGATATGGCGCCGACCCGAAGTGAAACAGTTCTGGATGAGCGCTCAGGTAATGTCTTCGCATTCGCTCATTCAATGTCTTTGTCTTTTTTCCCCATAGGGGCCGGGGTCCGGAGATGCCAGGAAGCGGCAGGACCCGAAATGCAGTGGGAATAATCCAACAGGTAAGACTTAAAAGGAAACTGAGCTTTCCTTATTCCTTTTCTCCCTCTCACCTTTGTTCTTGTCTTTTTTCCTCTAGGCGCCGGGGCGTAGCTGAATCCGGAAGATCGCTGCTGAAGATGGAAGCGCCTTGCAAAGGTGAGTAAAATGCAGCGCTGCAGCGATCGAAACGAAATGCCTTTAAAATTATGTCTTCCTTTTAAGGGCCGTTGGAGAAATGACTCCGGGATGCAGATTTAGCAGGTAAGGGCTTTTCTTCTCCTATTCTCTTCCTTTCTCCCCTTGCAGGTGTTCCAGGGTGCTGGCAGGCGTGGCTGAAGTCAGGATGCAGGAGCTGACACGGTGAGCGTCCAGCTGCTAGGTGCAGAACAACGCGAAGCATGTGTGGCTGTTCGGGTGGGGTTTAAATAGCCTTGGAAGAAGTTCCTGGTATGTATCCTTCCACCAATCAGGTATGTATCCTTCCCCGACCACACCCGGGTGGTGAAGTAGTCCTACAGGTTAAGTAGTCCCATTCAGGCCTCAAGAGGGCCTGGATGAAGCAGCAAGGTCTGCATCAGGTAAGTGTGCACCCAAGCACTTAAACACATATCCTCTTCTATGAGCCTGGCGCCTAAGGCGCCAGGACTGGGGTCCGCTATGAGCCTGGCGTCTAAGGCGCCAGGACTGAGTCCAAAGGGCCCCGACTTGGGCCCGCTGAGACTTCCCTAGGGAAAATGATGTCTGCCTCTGGGGTTGCTGGGCCCGGCCTGGCTCCTTAGAGGTAGGCATCATGACAGTACTCCCCCTCAAGGCCCCTCCCAAGGTCTTTTCCTCCGGGGGTTTTGGTTTGTGCGGGAATCTTCGATGGAATCTTTGAATTAATCGTGGTGCGTGAACATAGTTACTGGGTTCCCAAGATCTTTCCTGAGGTCCATATCCTTTCCAATCAACAAGATAGAAGAGTTTCGACTTAACTATCTTGGAATCTAAAATGTCTTTCACTTCGAATTCTAATTCTCCATCAATTTGGACAGGGCCTGGGGGCTCAGACAGTCTGGTTCCAGGTTGTACTGGTTTTAGAAGAGATGCGTGAAAAACGGGATGAATCCGCATGTTGGATGGTAAATCGAGTTTAAAGGCCACTGGGTTGATAATAGCTTTGATGGGGTAAGGCCCAATGAATCTGGGATTAAAAGTTCGCTGACCCTTGAGGGGTAGATGTTTAGTTGCTAGCCATACCTGATCTCCTACTTGGTAAGGAGGAGTTTTACTTCGGTGCAAATCAGCGTTTTCTTTATACTTTTTCTTGGCTTGCTGTAAGTGGGTTGTAGCTTCTTTGAAGGCTTGGGTTATTGTGGAATGTAGGTGATTTACTGCAGGCATCTCCAGGGTCAGAGGTGGATCTAGGTCAGAGGTCCGAGGATGGTGACCATACAGGGTTTAAAAAGGAGTCTGTCCGGTTCCAGAATGCACTGAATTGTTGTATGCATATTCTGCAATCCAAAGGATGTCCTTCCAATTCAACTCGGATTGGTGTAACATGCACCGCAGATATTGCTCGAGAGTCTGTTTGGTTCTCTCGGTTTGTCCGTCGGTCTGGGGGTGGTGGCTGGTGGATAACCGCACGTCTATTTGTGCTAGTTGGCAACATTTCTTCCAAAAGTGGGAGATAAATTGACTTCCACGGTCTGATACTAATATGGAAGGGAAACCATGTAACCGCACTATATTTTCCATAAATTCCTTGGCCAAGGTGGAAGCTGACGGCAATCCTTTTAAAGGGATAAAATGGGCCATTTTGGAGAATAGATCCACTATTACGAGAATCGTGTTGTAACCACCACAAGGAGGCAGGTCAGTTATAAAGTCCATTGACAAGGTGTGCCAAGGTGCTGGTGGAATGTCCAAAGGTTGAAGTAGGCCGGCTGGCCTTTTCTTTTGACTCTTATTTTGGGCACAGATTCCGCAAGACAACACAAATGACTTTATGTCTTTTCTCCAAGAAGGCCACCAGAAGTGGCGTTTGATCTTTTCTTCTGTTTTCGCGATACCGGGGTGTCCTTCCATTAATGATTCATGATGACGGGTAATGACAAGTTCCTGCAATTCTTTACTTGGCAGAAATAACCGCTCTTGGAAGTAGGGTAAATCATCCTTAACGGTGTAGTGAGGACCCTTTTGACTCCATTCCAGTAAGGCAGAAGAGTCAAAAAGCTGTTTTACTTGAGCTTGGATGTCCTCAATGGTTTGCAATGAAGTCAAGCCCAGAATTCTTTGTTCCGGTATGATTGGCACAGGTTCTAAACTCGAATTGGGTTCTTCCATGCCTATCCGGGATAAGGCATCTGCCTTACCATTCTTGCAGCCAGGGCGATAGGTAATTACAAAATCAAATTCCGCAAAGAATAAAGCCCATCGGAGTTGTCGCGAAGATTGAGCTTTGGCCGTCTTTAAATACTGCAAATTTCTGTGGTCCGTAATTACGGTGATGGTGTGTCTTGCACCGAGAAGATAGTGACGCCAAGCCTTGAAAGCTGATTTAATAGCCAGTAGTTCTTTGTCGGTAATTGCGTAATTGAGTTCAGGTGGAGAGAATTTTCTGGACCAAAAGGCTACAGGGTGTAGTTGGTTAGTTTCTGGGTCTCTTTGCGACAGGACAGCTCCCATGGCCGAACTGGATGCATCGGTTTCCACGATATAAGGGAGATCTGGGCGCGGGTGCTTCAATACAGGTGCAGAGGTGAATTTGGTTTTCAGGTCCTGAAAGGCTTGTTCAGCCTCAAGAGTCCATTCAAAGCATTTATTTTTCTTTAGGAGAGCTGTGATGGGTTGAACAGTTCGAGAAAATTCCGGGATGAACCTTCGATAGAAATTGGCAAAGCCAAGCATGCTTTGCACTCCCTTCACAGAGCTAGGAGATGGCCATTTGAGAATGGCGTCCACTTTCCGCGAGTCCATTCGGATTCCTTGAGGTGTCAGGATGAATCCGAGAAACTCCACTTCTGTGGTATGAAAAACGCATTTTTCGAGCTTGGCAAATAATTTGTGCTGGCGCAATTTCTCAAGAACTGCCCTAACATGGTTTCTGTGATCAGATTCTGAGGAGGAATACACCAGGATGTCGTCAATATAAACGATGACACAAACATCGATAAGTTCCCGAAGAACATCATTCATGAAGTACTGAAAGGCGGCAGATGCGTTGCACAAACCGAAGGCCATTACTTGATATTCGAAGAGCCCAAATTTGGTGCGGAATGCAGTCTTCCACTCGTCGCCCTCTTTTATACGTACCAGGTGGTAAGCTCCTCGGAGTTCTAGCTTGGTGTACACACGAGCATCTTTTACTTGGTCGATAAGCTTAGGTATCAGAGGCAAAGGGTAACGATTCTTAATCGTTATCTGATTTAGGGCGCGGTAGTCAATACAGGCCCTAAGGTCTCCTTCCTTTTTAGGTACGAAGAACAAAGCGGAAGAGACTGGTGACTTTGATGGGCGAATGAAACCATTGGCCAGGTATTGATCCAAATACTGGCGCAAATGCAGGTTCTCAGGTTCAGTAAGAGCATAAATCCTACTACAAGGTAGTTGTGCATTGGGTACCAAGTCGATTTGGCAATCGTAAGATCGATGGGGAGGTAAGGTGTTAGCCTGCTCTTTCTGAAAAACGTCTTGGAATTCTTGGTATTCAGATGGTAGCTGTACAGGGGTGGAAGTTACAGAGGCTAGACCCATAGCAGGATTCCTTGGGTAACAGGTTGGTTCACAATCAGGAAAAGTTATCTTCTTTGCTTGCCAGTCTATTCTCGGATTATGTGTTTCTAACCAAGGGATTCCAAGAAGTACTTGAAATTGTGGGGCCTTGATCACATCAAACACGATTGCTTCCCGATGTCCGTCCTGACCCACCAGAGTGATTTCAACTGTGGAATGCGTTACAGGCCCTGAGGCTATTTCGGTTCCATCAACTGTAGTAATTACATCTTGGGTTACTTTCGGGCGGAGAGGAAGCTTAATCCTGGAAGCCAATTCACGGTCTATGTAATTTCCAATAGCTCCACTGTCTATGTATGCTTTTATAGCATGCAACTGCTGAGGCTGTTTTGGGTTCACAAGCACCATTGGCATTACAAAATGCGAGGTCAAAGAGTTTGTTTTCAAGCTCGGCAAGCGGACCCCTACGCTTGTCGGGCTAGGTCGTTTCCCGAACCAGGTGTCAATAACTCGTTATCAGTGGCTCCAACCACCTTCTTGGGTGGTTTAACTGGACAACTTTGAAGAAAGTGACCGGAAGTTCCGCAATACAGACAAAGTTGCATTTGTCGCCTTCTCTCTCGTTCCTTCTGCGTTAATGGTCCTTTAACACTGCCAATTTGCATAGGTTCAGAAACGTCAGCACTCTTGGAGTTAACGTGGGTCTTGATAGGTACTCTGGTTTCATACTTGAGCCGATCTGCTTTTCTATTTTGAAGTCTGTGATCAAGTTGAACCACTAAGTCTATGTAGTCTGCGCAGGCCTGGGGTGGATCTACTATCTGAGCTATAACATCTTTAAGCTCTCCGCGCAGGCCTCGATGAAACAATGTGACCCTTTTATTTTCAGGCCATCCGGTTTCCACAACTAGTCTATTAAAGGTGGCGATATAGGACAAAAGATCCTGATTACCTTGTCGTAAGGATAGCAGTTCGTTGTCAAGGGCCTGTCCCTGCGAGTGTCGAGCGAACAATCTTTCTATGCTGGCCTGGAAGCCCTGGAAATCCCAGAGAATGGGATCATCCTGATTTACCAATGGAATAGACCAATCGGCAGCACAGCCACTGAGGTAAGATAGGCTACTTTGGTCTGGTCGTTGGGGAAGGCCCCGGGCCTGCATAAAAAGTGTAAACGGCATTGGTTCATAAAAACGGCATATTTCTTGGGATCCCCCGCAAAACGTTCCGGCGGGGCCAAAGGCACGTGTCCAGGTAGATTGATTTGTACCGGGTTATTCGAACCCATTGTTGTAGAAATATCTCCGGAAACAGGTAAAGGAGTGTGCTCTGCCTGGCCCTGCAATAACCTTTTGGCCAGATCATCAGTTCTTTCCTTGGATAGGGTTAGTTCCCTTCTGAGAGCATTAGTCTCCTGGCGGGCTGAGTGCACTTCTGCCCGTAATTCCCCTAAAAGATGGGCCAGCTGATCTGTCTCGGAAGTCTCCATAGCGCCCAGGTGGGAAATTGTGGTAAGTCTTCGCGTTCTGTAACGCTCACCTGGTTCCCACGGAGGCGCGGCGTCGAAGGCGCAGAACTCTGAAGATGGACAGGAAGGGCCCCTCTATTCTGGCTTCCCTGGCTCGTTGGATACCCTCCTGTGCGTGAAAAGGGAGTATTACCAACTGTGGAACAATGCTCAAGCCTCCCACTCCCTTCCAACCCTCCACGATACCTCCTCCACGATTCCCCATGAAGCCTCACCTTAGGGTTTGGAAGGATGAGCTCTCCATCCTGCTTCTGATGCAGGGGCGCGTTGAAACCCAGTTACTTCACTGGATTGAGGATTGATGGGAGTTCAGGTAAGCTTGACTGTTCAGGTAAGGCGCTGTAAAAGTTCTGTTCAAAAGTTCAAGCTTAATAATAATGTTCGTTGTCTAATTGCAGCAAGCGCTAATGCTTATGTCTTTTCCCCCTGAGGGGCCGGGGTTCGGAGTGCCGGAGATATGGCGCCGACCCGAAGTGAAACAGTTCTGGATGAGCGCTCAGGTAATGTCTTCGCATTCGCTCATTCAATGTCTTTGTCTTTTTTCCCCATAGGGGCCGGGGTCCGGAGATGCCAGGAAGCGGCAGGACCCGAAATGCAGTGGGAATAATCCAACAGGTAAGACTTAAAAGGAAACTGAGCTTTCCTTATTCCTTTTCTCCCTCTCACCTTTGTTCTTGTCTTTTTTCCTCCAGGCGCCGGGGCGTAGCTGAATCCGGAAGATCGCTGCTGAAGATGGAAGCGCCTTGCAAAGGTGAGTAAAATGCAGCGCTGCAGCGATCGAAACGAAATGCCTTTAAAATTATGTCTTCCTTTTAAGGGCCGTTGGAGAAATGACTCCGGGATGCAGATTTAGCAGGTAAGGGCTTTTCTTCTCCTACTCTCTTCCTTTCTCCCCTTGCAGGTGTTCCAGGGTGCTGGCAGGCGTGGCTGAAGTCAGGATGCAGGAGCTGACACGGTGAGCGTCCAGCTGCTAGGTGCAGAACAACGCGAAGCATGTGTGGCTGTTCGGGTGGGGTTTAAATAGCCTTGGAAGAAGTTCCTGGTATGTATCCTTCCACCAATCAGGTATGTATCCTTCCCCGACCACACCCGGGTGGTGAAGTAGTCCTACAGGTTAAGTAGTCCCATTCAGGCCTCAAGAGGGCCTGGATGAAGCAGCAAGGTCTGCATCAGGTAAGTGTGCACCCAAGCACTTAAACACATATCCTCTTCTATGAGCCTGGCGCCTAAGGCGCCAGGACTGGGGTCCGCTATGAGCCTGGCGCCTAAGGCGCCAGGACTGAGTCCAAAGGGCCCCGACTTGGGCCCCTGAGACTTCCCTGGGGAAAATGATGTCTGCCTCTGGGGTTGCTGGGCCCGGCCTGGCTCCTTAGAGGTAGGCATCATGACAGTTCGTAAGTGGCACAGGTCGAAAGGTGTGAAGATATGTGTATTGGGGGGGGTGTAACCATGTATTATTTTACAACCATTTCTGTGCAGCAAACACTTTCAGTGCATCTTACCTCATTTTCCTGCTTTTAAGAAGATACTAATCATTCTGAACTAAGGTTGGTTCATAGGGCATCTGGGTGACAGAAATTGGTCTGACGTTGACAGAAATTGGCCTGATGGCACTAAAGTATATGAGATGGGCCTGACCCTCCCGTAGCCAACGCAAGTGGTATGCAGTACCTTTCTCCATAACGTTCCTTGGCAGCTTAAACAAATGCGTCCATATTGACGTACGTGCCATGATGTAGCACCTACAAAAGAACACATTACGACCTGCAACGTAGCATGCCACATTGTGACAACAGAGAGTAAATTTGTAAAAAAAACACTAACATTTAAGAATTCGTACAGTAGTTTTATTTCACAATAAACTGAGCAAAATCATCGCCCTTAGCAAATAGTAAAGTAGTTGTGTTTCACAATGAACTGTGCAAAATGATTGCCCTATTCACATTTCCATACAAGTAGTACGTTTCTGTCTTTGGTCCACAATGAAAATGGTAATGGCCACGTTGGTTTCTTTCACACACAGAAAGTAAGCGTTGCCACCACAGTAGTAATTTTCCTCCCACATTGATGTGCAAGACGACTTCAACCGCTGTGATCTACACCACCAGAAAGGATGGAATGTTACTCCTTATGGCGACAGCAGCGTAAGGACATAGTGGTCCGACATGGTCATCCCACTGAATTATGATTCACAGACAACCAGTAATGAACAGTTGCATTTGACGGTTAAAAAAGCTATCACTCGGCAGCTGTAATCCATGACAATCACAATAGGGAAGGAAGTATCTGAGGGGAAAAAGGGAAATAAAACGTATATCAATATGCAAACTCTGCACAAAACAAAGTTGTAGCACATACTTTTATTACTAAATATTAATTTAATTTGGGGAAATGTACTGGCCCCGTACAAACGGCGACAATGTGCAATGTCCATAATGGGGAAAAAAAATTCAACGGCACATAAACCTTGTAATTCATTAGGAAAAAATAAAACTTTTTTTCCCCAAAGTAAAAATGTAATGTCAATTCGGTATATAGGCAGGAAAAATACACTTACAAGATGTGGACCGGCTCCATTGCGTTGGCTGCAGTCAGACAGTAGTGTATTTTCATAGTGCCTCTTTGGGAACTAATATTTCATGGTCGGGGGAAACGTTTTTGAAGCATAACCTTACCAAACGATATGTTTTTCTAACTGTTACTCCCTGCATTCTTTCTGCTCTTTCCCTGTACCTCAAGGTTAAAAAAAATGACCCTTATGGCTGTCGACAAATATGCGGCCGTACTGAGCTCGTATTTAAAACAGAAGATGAAATGGCCTTCATTTCGAATGCAAATACATTCTCATTTTGCAACAACATATCAGCGGCTATTCATGAGAACCGCTAATCCCGTACACGTGCGGAACTGCTGTGTCTACGAAATAGTGCAGGTGGTTGCCTCAGATTCCCGCCAGTCTGACCGCAGTAATGTTGTTTATGTATTGTAAAATGGACGCAGTAAGTTCATTTTGTACAATGAGTAGCAAGTTTCACTGTACCGTACAATAGTGCTAACAAGTTTTCTTCAATGGTTCACTTTCTACAACCAAGTCTCATTAAAGCTCACCTTTCGAAACAGTGTTCCATAGTGTAACAAGTGTATTGGTGTCTTCTTCGTTTAGGTATGTTAGCGGCGATGTCCGCGTTCAACAGAAAATGAAGTAAACATGGCAGACGTATCGAAAGATTAAGATGCACTTCACGCTGTGCCACAACCAATCAGTGAAAGTGCAACATGGTCATGGCCAGCATGGCATGGAATAGCCAATTGCAATTTTCTCCACCGAGCGAACAGGGAAGTGTGACCGCGGAGCGGACATAGATATCACTAACACTAATTTTTAGAGACATACTTTTTTATTGTTTTTAAGGGAACTACTGGATGGATTGTCACAAAATTTACAAAAGCAAGCTTTTGCAACCAAGCCACTGCCACCGCCGCAAATTTGGTTGAAATCCATCCAAGTTTTCCCTCATTCAGTCTATGGGAAAAAAATACATTTTGGGACCCTCCCTATAACTTTGCCCCCCTGGACCAAACATCACCAAACTTTGCAAAAAAATTCGGAGTAGCCCATATACTTTTTTTGCAAAGTCTGGTGAGGATTCGTCAAAGTGCAGCAGAGTTATAAGACGCCCAAAAAGTGCTCTTCCTATGGAAACAACAACTTAACCATAACTACACAGGCACTACCGTGGCTGTGTAATATATATAACTTCGCTCCCCTGGACAAATCCTCACCAAACTTTGCAAAAAAAGTATATGGCCGACTCTGATTTTTTTTGCAAAGTTTGGTGATGTTTGGTCTCGGGTGGGCAAAGTTATAGGGGGGTCCCAAAGCGTTTTTTTTTCCCCATAGACTGAATGGGGGAAAACTTTGCGCATGGCTACAGGCCAAACCGCTTGACGGATTTGCACCAAATATGAGGCAGTGGCAGGGGCTTGTGCGCGAAAGCGTGCTTTTGCAAATTTTGTGACACTCCATCTAGTAGTTCCCTTAAAAATGATCAAAAAGTATGTCTCTAAAAATTAGTGATTTCTATGTCCGCTCCGCGGTCACACTTCCCTGTTCGCTCCATGGAGAACATTGCAATTGGCTCTAAAAATTAGTGATTTCTATGTCCGCTCCGCGGTCACACTTCCCTGTTCGCTCCATGGAGAACATTGCAATTGGCTATTCCGTGGGGTGCTGCCTGCGACCATGTTGCGCTTTTACCAATTGGTTGTGGCACAGCGTGAAGTGCGTCGTAGTCTTTCGATACGTCCGCCATGTTTAGTTCATTTTCTGTTGAATGCGAACATCGGGGCTAACATACCTAAACGAAGAAGGCACCAATGCACTTATAACACTTATGGAACACTGTTTCGAAAGGTGTGCGTTAATGAGACATGGTAGTAGAAAGTCAAACATTGAAGTATTCTTGTTAGCACTGTCATACGGTACAGTGGGACTTGCTACTCATTGTACGAAATGAATTTACTGCGTCCATTGCACAATACATAAACAGAATTACTGCAATCAGGCTGGCGTCCTACTGTTTGAAATCTCAGCCAGCCACCTGCACTATTTCGTACACACAGCCCTTCTGCACGTGTATGCCAGTAGCGGTTCTCAAGAATAGCCGCTGATATGTTGTTGCAAAATGAGAATGTATTTGCATTCGGAGTGAAGGCCACTGCATTTTCTCTTTTCAACATGAGCTCAGTACGGCCGCATATTTGTCGACACCCATAAGGGTCCCTTGTTTTTTAACCTTGAGGTACAGGGAAAGAATAGAAATAAAGTAGGGAGTAACAGTTTGAAAAACATATCGTTTGATAAGGTTATGTTTCAAAAACGTTTGCACCGACCATGGGAAATTAGTTCCCGAACAGGCAGTCTTCCACATACACTAGTGTCTGACTACAGCGAACGCAATGGAGGCGCTCCACATCATGTAAGTGTATTTTGCCTCCTGTATACCGAATTGACGTTATGTTTTAGTTTGTCAAAAAAAAAAAATGTTCCCTAATGATTTATGTGCCGTTGCAATTTTTTTCCTATTATGGGCATTGCACATTGTCGCCGTTTGTAGGGTGCCAATACATTTCCCCAAATTAAAATAATATTTCATAAAAAAGGTATGTGTCACAATTTTGTTTTGTGCACAGGTTGTGCACTGATACACGTTTCATTTCCGCTTCCACCGCGCAGCTACTTACAAACAAAAATGGTATTAATAATGACATTCCAGCTTTCTGTGCCGTTCGATATATTTTCCCAATTATGGACATTGCACATTGTCGCCGTCCCTAGGGTCCCACTACATTTCCTCCTATTGAATGAATTTTTTTACTGAAATTGTTATGTATTGCAACTGTGGTTTATCCAAAGGTTGCGTATTCATATATCTTTTAATTCCCATTTCCTCCTCAGATACTTCCTTCCCTATTGTGATTGTCATGGATTACGGTTGCCCAGTGACGGTTTCTTTAAACGTCAAATGCAACTGTTCATAACCGGCTGTCTGAGCGTCATAATTCACTGGGATGATCATGTGGGTCCTGTGTGTCCCTACGCTGCTGTTGGTATAGGAAGTAACATTCCATCGTTTCTGGTGGTGTAGATCACAGTGGTTGACGTCGTCTTGCACATCAATGTGGGAGGAAAACGACTACTGTGGCGGCAACGCTTACTTTCTGTGTGTGGAAAAAAACAACGTGACCTTTAACATTCTCATTGTTGACCAAAGAGACAAACTTAATACTTCCATGGAAAAGTGAATAGTGCCATATTTTCGCACAGTTCATTGTGAAACAAAACTACTTTACTACTTGCATAGGGCGATGATTTTGCTCAGTTTATTGTGAAATAAAACCACTGGACACATTTTTAAATGTTACTGTTTTGTTTACAAATGTACTCTTTGTTTTCACAATGTGGCATGCTATGTTGCAGGTCGTAATGTGTTCTTTTAGAGGTGCTACATCACGGCATGTATGTCCATATGGATGCATTTGTTTAAGCTGCCAAGGAACGTTATGGAGAAAGGTACTACTTGCATTGGCTACGGGAGGGTCAGGGCCCTCTCCTATGCATTAGTGCCCTCAGGCCAATTTCTGTCACCGTTAGCCCAATTTCTGTCACCCAGATGCCCTATGCAAAGAAATGTTTGTACAATAATATATGGTTACACCCTCCCAATACGCATATCTTCACACCTTTCGACCTGTGTCACTTACAAAATTATGTGTCGAAAGGAGAATGGTAATGGTGTTGCATCCAGTATTTCTGACATCATTGCGCTTCCCATCACAGAGTTTTTTTGGCATTTTATGTCAACGTAAGTACACTACTCCTTTGTTTTTTTTACGCCCATTTTTATAGAAAAAAATTAGTACATGTACAACACATGTATGTAAAGGGCATTGACAACTACTGGAAAGCTTCATGCTGTGCATGTGATAGTCTTTTCATATTTAACAAGTGTTGTAATGTACATAACAAATCAACGATACAGCTTCCGTCTCTGAGGGGTAGCCTCTATGTATGGGTAGTGGCCACAATGTCGGGGATATGGCTACTGGCCTTTACTGCAAGGGAGAAAACATTGCATCGAGGTCGCCATGTCGACCAGGGACTGCCTTTCTGGTAAAGGTCTTGCTCATAAGCACACATTTATCATGGAACACTAATGTAGTGCTGCCATAACGGTAACGCAGTTTCTTTTTTGCTATCTGCAGCCTGCAATGGAAAGCGTAGAAGGCTCTTCTCCTTCTTTCATCTCTGACTGCCTGTCTGCTATCCAAGAGTGGAGTGCCACCAACAATCTCTGCCTTAATGCCCGTAAGACTGAGATTATCCTCATCTGCACACCGGCTCCCTCCTTTCCTGTTGCTCTCTGGCCGACCGCTCTTGGCCCTCTTCCTTTTCCCACCTGTGAGGCTAAAAACCTTGGGGTCATTTTCCAATCCACTCTCTACTTCTCTGCTCACATATCTGATGTCTCTAAGAAGTCACACTGCCAGCTGTACCAGCTCAGAGTTATTCTTACTTTCCTCTCCTTCCCCCAGAAGATCACTGTCTCCAGAGCTCTGGTTCTCTCTGGGCTGGACTACTGTAACAACTTCTTTCTAAATCTGTCTGCTTCTACTTTCTGTCCTCTGCAACTCATCCAAAACAGGACTGCGAGACTTGTCCTTGGCCTCAAGCCCAGGGATCGTGTCTCTCCTAGACTGAAATATCTGCACTGGCTCCTAATGCCTGCGAGGATTAAGTTCAAAACCCTCTGCATTGTCCACAAGGCCTTCTGGGGTCTGGGGCCTCAATACCTCCAACTCTCTCATCCTAAATATCTTCCTTCTCGAGCTCTTCGCTCATCCACCTCCAATTCCCTCAGGGTCAGTCGCTTCTCCAAGCAACGAGTTGGCAGTATATCTCTTTCTTCGGCTGGGCCTCCCTCTGGAACAGCCTCCCTGGCTCTCTGAAACTTGAGGAGAACCATCTCTGGTTCTGGAAACAACCCAAGACCTTCCTCTTTGCTTCTGCTTTCTCTCCTCCTCTCCCCTGCTGAATTCCAGACTGAAACTGCACTGGTCACCTGGCTACCCTCTGATCTTGTGCCCAGGTCTCCTCCCCACCAGATGCACACCTGCACTGCTTCGTGGGCAACCCCTGCACTTGGGGCTGTTTCTGTATCCATACAGTCCCCACCAGCTCCTGACACTTGATGTCTGCACTTAGTCCTGCACTTGCCACTAGCTAGCCACACTTTTACCTTCTGTATTATTTAGTTTATTTATTCTTTACTGCTGATCCTATGCATTGCACTGCACCCTCTCCCTACCCCGCACTTAACCTCTCCCCCTCCCCTGCATGAATAAACATCTGCAAATGTAATGTGCCTATGCGACTTTTGCTTTCCACTTAATGCACTTTAGCCATTAATAAAGTTACAAATACGGTTTCACATGATTTCATTCCCCCTCTGTGTACTTAGGCAAGCAATACATTTGTAACTATTGTCCACCTTCTCAATTCTTCAGCCTAACTCTACTTTTCTTTAATAATTCACAGGCATACATGCGTATAATTAATTTTAGCTACAAAGGGAATTGACAGAAAATGTAATTTGGCAAATTAAGGGTGCTGCGAAAACCTTACCATTGGAACAAGTGAAGAAATAGGAAATGTGGTATCTTTGCTTATCTGTGAAATTGTGATTTTCAGAAAGTCACACTGACAACAAATACACTTTACACACACACTGCCAACAAATAAACGTTGCACACCCCTAATTAAATCCAGCACTTGTCCTAAAAAAGTTGTAATCTGTATAATTAAGACATACGTTTTACTCAACAGCCAGCTTCAATCTCCCATACCACATAAATACAAAAATGTAAAAAACGCTGAATAGAACCAAATCGGAGATACGTACAGGCTTAGGAATAACCTAACCTGACCTTATTTTATTTATTTATTTATTTATTTTAATTGCATATTTTGGTTTCTTAAAACCTTAAACATAGCACATTTTTACACAAATACATTAAACCAGTTCAATGTCATTACATTAACGTGTCATTAATACATCAAATATCACGGAAAAACTAGCAATCAGTATATTAGTTGTATACACTTGAATGAAAAAAATAATCCAAATATAAAATGATGCAGAAGTGATCACCATTGACTCGCCAGTGAAAATGGTACCCCAGAATTGATCAGATTCAATCTTCTCTGCTTTCTAAACTAACAAAAGATATCCTCTCATATAGCTAGTAGAAAGCTTTTCACAACACACAAGTATGTGGTGAACAGTTTGAACTTCCTGTTTACATATACTAGATACTCTTAGAGAATGGGGAATATCATAGCATGCACCAGTAATGTCATATGTTGGGAGTTTATTAAGGCACATTCGTAATATAAAATCCTTACTTCAACATGCATCGATTTAGCTAGGTAGCCAAAAGGACCTGGAAAGTGAAAGCCTTGAAATACATAATCCTTAAACTGAGGTTTAGTTGATCATTTGGCTAATAGTTGACATCTATCCCATAACCAAGCATTTGGCTTCAGATTCCTAAATGCCAATGACAAATTAGTTGACTCATCATCCTTAAAATCAATTTCTTTATAAAAACTCAATACATCCAATTAAAATTTACAGAAGGAATTAGACTTAGCAATACATCTATCTGCCATAAATGCAAAGTGCTGCAGTAACAAATTGGTGCTCCAATCCATATCACATTCTTTCAAATAAAATTAGCCCCAATCCACTCTCCAATATGTTAATAAGGAGACCCATCTCGCAGTAGATTTCCTCAATAGTTACACAATTAAGTAATCCTAAAAAACTATGCCATACTCAAGCCTCCAGGCCACGTAACTAGGATACCTCCTTCTCCAAACACGATTCCAACCCATACAATATGCTGGGAACAATGGAGCTTTCAAACAGTTTTATGAAGCCATTTATCGAACAAAAAAGCTTATGCTTGATACATTATTCATTTATTCTTGTTTTCCGTAAAGTCTTTAGACCTATAAACTTAGAAAGAACATCCATTTTTAGATCGGAACTGATTGGTATGCTTAAATAGATGTACTCCTGTACTACTACAATAGGGGTGTCATCAATTTTCCACACAAACATCCAACTTATAGTGGTACGTTTTCCTGTCACCACAATCTTGGTCTTCTTTACATTTATAGCCAGACCCGTTTGCCTTAGAATATGACATCAGTGCATTGACATTGTGTTGTAATCCTATTGCAGTTCTAACTGGTAGTAAAGTGTCACCAGAGTAAGACATGTTTAAACAAAAAACTCACAAAAGACGACTAATGATAGTAGTCTATTCAATTAATTTTGCAAAGTAATATCTATTTAGTGACTTACACCCCATTGTATTCTATTTTTTAGCTTTTAGCTAGTATCTCTGACGTCTTTGCACCTGTGCTTTTTCTGCTCTCCGGAGGATTATTTTCCCAAGTGAGTGATCACAATGTACCAAATGTGTGTGTGTGTGTGTATGTTAAACACTATGTAAAAACCACTCCAATTTCGAACCTTTAGGCCCTTGTAGAGAGGGGTAATCTATTCTCTGTTTTTTGTTTAAACCGTTTCTATACTCTCATTTGAGAATTGATCCCCCATATCAAAAAATAGCAAGCTTACCTTTATATAGTGATACCATCAGCGTACGACGGCCAAGTATGTCCCCCATTACCAAAATTAGAAGGGAAGTTGTTACATTTAATCAGGCTATCCTGCATGTTAGCTACAAATAAATTGTAAAGCAAGGGTGCCAATACACACCCCTGCTTAAAACCAAAGTTAGTTTCCATGCTTTCCAAAGAGGAGCCATTAGATTCTAATCTTATGCTTACAGTGGTAGGATCTGTGTGATTTGTCCGTGGCAGATTTGTTCATGTCGGAATTGACCATAGTCTATACCCCCAATACATCCCCTACCCCTCCCCCACTTACATTTTGCACGTCCACTTCCCTCTCCTGACCCTGTGGCATCAGTTCTGTCCTTCTTACGTGGGTCAGATCCGATGTTGTAGGGTTCCTGTGTCTCTTTTTCTTTCCCTTCTCCCACCTCCCTGCAACCTGCCAAGGCCATCAATACCATACATGGGGAGCAGGGACACCCCTGCAACCTCGCTCCCCATGTTCGGTATTGATTACCCAATTTGATCAATTTTAATAGAATTCAGCCAGATGTACCATTCGAGCAATTAAAATCGATCAAATTAGGTAACACCCAGTGGTATCCTGGTAGAGCTGCATGATCATACCCAATATAGAACTATCACATCCACAGCGGTCTAACTGCTGCCATAATAATAATTGAGATACTGAATTAAAGGCCTTAGAGTAGTCCACAAAACATATATAAAGTTTACTTCCCTTAGTAGCAAGAGTGGTTCTAATCAGATATGTCTACATCCAGATGTTTTATTGGGTTCTCATCCCTTTCCTGAACCCTGTTTCTTGGCATGGTAACCACATTTGTTTCTTTACCCACTCATTAAGCTTTTCCAATATACAGATCGAAAATATTTTCACTCAGGGCTAGTAGCCTGTGATTACTCGGGTTGGACCTCAGCTGAGTCTTGTGGATCAGAACCAAGTTAGCCTTCTTCCTGGACTGTGGGACAACTCCAGTCTTGACAATTATATTAAAAAGCACAAGAAGTGTGTTCACCCAGAGCTGTGGTACGGCCTTTATCACAATATTATATGGTTCTCCGTAAAATTTCAATTTCCTAATGATATTGACAATATACACCACCTCAAATGAGAATCATTAACATTACATTAAGCAATCATTTTATTAGTCTTGCTAAGTGCAATCACTGGCTCAATGTCAAGGACTGTATAATGAATGCTTTGTACATATTCAATCCTATCCTTTTCAGGGATGGGATTAACTGCAATGTTATACGTCCATTTGATATATACTTATTGAAGTAATGCTACAATTTCTTATTGTCATTTGATTTTAGGACTTCAAAAATAACGAGGCAATGTGCACTGTGTTGGGATTGCTTGTTTGATTGTTTGTTTGTTTGCTTATTTTATTTCTATTGCGCACCTGACCCTGAGGTATCTGGGTGCAATTATGTCACAGTAATAAGGTTACAGACATAGGCAGTAGACAGATTGCGGTTACATAGGTGGACGTACATATGGCAGAGGTACAATTGAAAATGGTTAAACAGTTGAACATGGTAATACATTTGATTTAGACAAGAGGCATGAAGTAGACAATTAGATACATGTGTAAGGAAATGAGGGTGAGAGTTCCTCATCTCAGTTAGTTCTTGCTAATCAGCCATGAAATGACAGCTCTCCAGAAGTTGGAGAACAGCTGGGCTGTCTTGAGAGCAGGTGGGAGGGTGTTCCACAGTTGGCCCGCCATGAGGGGGAAACTGCTCCCTCCTGATCTCTTTAGTTTGCATTTAGGGACCAGTAGACTGGCGTGTGAGCTGATCTGGCGGCATGCATAGTAGATCTGATGGTGAATTTTTCTGTTCGGTAGGGTGGCGCTGTGTGGTTCTAGGATTTGAAGGTAAGGCACAAGGTTTTTAGCTCAATTTTATCTTTTATGGAGAGCCATTTGTGTTGTCTTCTCGCACGGTCCTATTATTTTTTTTTATAACACTGTTTATTAGGTTTTAACAACAAAACATCATAAACATAGGCATTTATCAGTAAATCATGACAGTATTGACAATAGAAGGAGACAAGGTCATGGGGGTACCATAGGTACATCCGAAGAACAGTTAATAAAAGGCAGTTCTGGGTATTATTTATGTCTGTGGGTAAGGAGAGGGGTGAATGGGGGGTGGGGGAAAGAGGAGGGTAGGGAAGGGATGTAGGGATGTCCCTTAGTACACGTCCAGCCATTTCCTCCATATCTTTTCAAATTTTCGGGGGGAGCCCCTCACATTGTAGATACGGCGCTCCAGATATGCGCTCCTACTCAGTTCGTTGATCCATCAGTTTAAACTTATTGGGTCTACCGAGCCCCAAGTTGCAGTGATTAGTCATTTCCCTGCACCCAATGCCACTGCTAGGAACGATTTTTCATGCTTAGTAAGGTCGACCTCCCCCCAGATTCCGAAGAGGTCATTTTGGGGTCTTTCGGAATTGGTGCTCCTATTATAGTGGAAATAGTATTGATGCGCTCATCCCAGAAGGTTTGTAGCACCTGACAGTCCCAGATCATGTGAAAGAAGGTGCCTATGTCCCATTTGCATCACAGACATGTTCCATCTCCGGTCCCTCCCCATCTGGCCAGGGGTGTGCGAGAGTAGTGGAGTATTCTAAGCTGTAACAATCTAAGTTTGGCTTCGATACCTATCTCTCGGGGGAACAGCAATGCTTCTAGCCAGTCTTCCGGTTCCAAGCCGTCTAAGTCTCTTTCCCATCTTTCTTTCAGCTTATTAAGTTATTTAGCTCTGAAAGAGTTGAGGGCCTGGTAGAGTGTGGAGGTGACTTTGGAGGAGATACGTTGCGGAAAAATGTTGGTCACTAGGGGGGACTATAGTGGTTATGTCTGGGAACTGGGTGTGTATGGCGTGGGCAAGCTGTGCGTGTCAGAACCAGTCCATAGGTGTCAGACCAAATTTATCGTGCAGAGCATCAAACCCTAGCAGGAGTCCCTCTTGGATCACGTGTGCCAGTGTGGTTATCCCTCGTTTTTCCCACTGCTCGAAACAGCCCATTCTATGTATTTCTGGGAGGTGTGCGTTATGCCATATGGGTTGGGCAGTGTTGGTTTTGCCCCCCAGCCGATGCGTTTATGTGCTTCCCTCCAGGCATGACGAATATGGAGTGACATTCTTGGTATTTTCGGAAATTGGTTGTTGGTGGCATATAAAACCTGCAGGGATGGTACAGGGTGCATGGCCTCTATTTCAATATTTCAATGCAAATGTGTGGTAGTGTGGGTTCGGCATGTAGCCATTCATTTACCACTCCTACCTGTGTTGCTAGATAGTACGTGTGTATGCATGGTAATCTTGCTAATCTTGCTAATACCTTAACAGATCTAGGCTTTTCTCACCACATACAAGCTCCCACTCACATCAAAGGATGAGCCTTAGACTGGCTCAGCGACACCAACTGCAACATTCGCCTACACTCGAACGTCCCTTGCGTTTGGTCGGATCACCACATTATCTCTTTCAGCATTGAAGCAGCCTTGCTACCAACGCCTCCTGTCGCCCCAGCTACCCTCACCAGAAACAAAAAGAACATAACTGCTGAAAAATGACTCCCCCTCATTCTCCCCACCCTTAACAATGCCACTGACTCCTGCTCGGACCCCACCATCCTAGCCAACATCTACAACCAGTCAGTTCTTACAGCCATAAACTCTATCGCCCCACTCAAACTTAGAAGACCTAAACAACATGTGCACCTTAACTCGAGGTTCACACCACAACTTAGAGTGCTACGCAAAGAGAAACGCAGTGCAGAGGCATGCTGGAAATGTCACCCTTCTGACACCCACAAGGACAGTCTCCTATAAGCCACCCTTAACTATAAAGAAGCTCTAGTCCAGGCCAAAAAAGATTCATACAACAACCGCATCACGTCAGCACAATCAAATACGAAGGAATTATTCAAAATTCTAAAAGAACTTGAGACACCAGCAGCCCGCCCTGATTCCTGTCCTAAAGACAGCAACTGGTGCATGAATATTCAGACAGCACTCCTAGGCAAAATTTCCACTCTCCAAACCAAAATCAAAGATAAACAAAAGTCCTTACAGCCTAATCTGCCATTGCCCACCTCCTCACCTAGCACCCAACACCAAGCCAACCCGGTCGTTAAACCATTCGCCTTCTCCCCTCTTACCATCCTTGAAGTAGAAGGTATCATAAACAACCTCAAACCATCTAACTGCCAAGGTGACCCTTGCCCGGCGCCCATCATTAAGGAAGCCTCTCACTACCTTGCCCCCTTCATCACATCCTTTATAAATGCCTCCTTCAAATCGGATACAGTCCCTGACAACCTCAAGGACGCGTGGGTAATCCCACTACTCAAAAAGCCGACCCTGGACCCCAACATCCCCACTAACTTCAGACCAATCACTACAGTCCTGTTCCTGCTTAAGATTCTTGATCACGCAGCTTTCCTGCAGATCCAAGATTACCTTGAGTCCAACAAACTCTTGGGGCTAAAACAATCAGGCTTCCGTCCCAAACACGGCACAGAATCTGCCCTGATTGATCTGAAAACCCAGATGGAGACATTAAAGGACAAGGGGAAGCTAGCGCTACTCCTTCTACTTGACCTCTCCACGGCATTCGACTTGGTCAACCACCAGATACTTTCCCAACATCTCAAATCCGCTGCCTGCTTCTCTGACTCTGCCAATGCCTGGATCTACTCGTTCCTCAGTAACAGATCTATGCGGGTCTTCTCACCCTCAGCATCGGCAGACCCCTCTTCCATTCTCTGCAGCGTCCCTCAAGGCTCTTGTGTATCGCCTACATTGTACAATGTATTCACCAAGCCACTTTTCGAGGTGCTTGACTATCTGGGTGTATCCTATACCAACTACGCGGATGACACCCAGATGCTCATTCCCATAACTGGTGATTACACAGTCGATACCAAAGCCTTGAATGATGTCTACTTGGTCATCCAGGCCTGGATGGCGCAACACAAGCTTTGCCTCAACGACGATAAGACGGAACTCCTATTACTAGGATCCGCCTATCGCCTTAACAAACTTGACCAAACCTATAAGGCTTTCACTATTGACGGCAACATCATCAAGGTCTCCAAAGATACCAAAACCTTGGGTGTTTATCTGGACTCCACCCTCTCCCTGAACAGACAAACAAATGCTGTTAGGTCGGCCTCAGCATATACATGCAAACTTATCAACGCCTGCAGACCATTCCTGAACCCTCACAACTGCACTACTTTGGCTAGAACACTTATCATGTCCAAAATACATTACTGCAGCGCCCTTTACCTAGGGACTAGTCAGTCAGACCTCAATAAACTTCAAACTATTCAGAATAATGCCATAAGGCTGCTCTCAACATCCCTAGAAGGTCCCATATCTCCACAATCAGATCTGACTTACGCTGGCTCCCGGTAAAACAAAGAATTGCCCTGAAAACATTAGCTCTGACTCACAAATGCCTGAACAACAATGCCCCTCCTTACCTCTCTTCACGCCTCTCACTTCACTCCTCTTCCCGCCCTACCAGATCAGCCCAAACTTACAAAAAGCGGGTGGTGTGAGCTTCCCCGTCCTCGCTTCCAAACTGTGGAACACTCTGCCAACCCACATAAGAACTGAGCCTTCGTTCCCAACGTTCAAGAACAACGCCAAAGCTTGGCTGTTCACCCAGATAGCATGAGGTTCCTCACACTAGCCTAGCTCTCTACCTGTAATATTTCCCATCTGTGTACACATGCCACACTGTATCAATCATATCCTGTAAATTTGTTCTTGTATATAACCTGTACATTTGTATTTGTGTATAACTTGTAAATGTGTTATTCTTGTACACTCTTGTAACCTTTACCTAAGATTATGCGCCCGGTTGCCCACGGGCCTGGTGCACTTTACAAATAAATAAACTAAACTAAACTAAACTAAACTAAACTAAACTAAACTAAACTAAACTAAACTAAACTAAACATGGTAGTCCAATGCCTCCCTCCCACACAGAGCTTTGGAGTGTAGTGAGTTCAATTCTGGGTTGTTTCCCTCCCCAAAGCAGCATGCGTAGGTTCCTGTCTACGAGTGCAAAGATTTCATGAGGAATGGGGAGCAGAGCATTTTATAGAATGTATAGGAGAGGTGGGAGTGTCATCATTTTAAACAGAGCTGCTCTGCCCATTAATGTTAGAGGAAGCGATTGTCAGTGGGAGATATCCTTACTAAATCTATCCAGTGCGGGTTGTAGATTGAGCTGGAGGAATCTGTCCAGGGCCGGGCCTATGCGTATGCCAAGGTATGTAAACTCTCTGATACAGACGTGGTAGGAGCAAGTCTCGGGGATTGCAGCGTTGCCGCCCTGGATCGGGAAGTAGATGGCTTTGAGCTCATTCACCTTCAGACAGGCAAAGCTTTGGTATTACTTGAGGGTGTAGAACACAATCGGGCATGAGGTGACAAGATTACTAAGATATATGAGGAGGTTGTCTGCATATAGCAAGAGCCGGTACTCTCCTCCCCCTGGCCAGGCAAATCCAGAACAGCTTTTATTCAATCTGAGTTCAATTGCTAGTGGCTCGATAGCGTGTAAGAATAGGAGGGGTTGAGGGGGCATCCCTGTCTGGTTCCTCAGCCCAGTGGACATAGTCTAGAAGACTTGCCGTTTACCCTCACAGTTGCCTCTGGGGATGCATATAGGAGTCTTACACAGGAGATAAAGTTTCAAATGCTTTCTCAAAGTTGACCGCCAGGAGAACCAGTGGACACAGTATCTCTGAGGCTCTGTTGAGGGCAAGTTGGATTCTGCGTATGTTCATGCAGGTAGATTTGTTGGGCATGAATCCACATTGGTCTGGGTAGACAAGGGATTCGATTACCTTGAGTAGTCTGTCAGCTAGTGCCCGGGCAAGGACTTTGGCCTCTCAGTTGATCAGCGAGATGGGACGGTAGGAGACACATTCTTCTGGAGGCTTCCCGGTTTTATGTATGACCACTATGTAAGCTCTTCTAAGGTCCAGAGGGAGTGTGCCCTGCTCTTTGCTTTGGAGGAACATGCGATGCATGTGTCCCATTAGTGTGCTGCCGAGGCATTTCCAGGTCTCTAATGGGAAACCATTGGGGCCCGGGGTCTTCCCGGGTTGGAGTTGTACAAGTTCATCTTGGATTTACTTTTCGGTGAGGTCAGTGTCTAGGAGGTCTGCTTGTTGTGTTGAGAGTCTCAGAACCTCAATCCGGTCGAGAAATTTAGAAAGAGCTGGTGTGGGATTCCCAATGGGTGGAGTGTAGAGTTTTTCGTAGTAGGTGGCAAATATTTCTACAATGTCAGAGTCTGCAGTCAGCAGATCCCCTTAGTGCGATCTGATGGCTCGCACGTACCCTTTGCTTTGTTCACGTCTCTCCAGCCAGGCCAGGGTTTTATTTGCCTTGTCTCCTTTCTTGTAGATTTGGCTCCAGACTAATCAGTGGGCTGCCTGTGCATTATCCAGGGCTGTATTACTGAGGGCTTCTTGCGCTGTTATCAGGGCCTCCCTTGTTCTTTGCGTAAGAAGTTGTTCTTCACACTCTGATACTCGTTTTTCGGCATCTACGATCTTTTGGGTGTGTCGTTTGCGGTAGGCTGAGACCGCGGAGATGGCTTCTCCGCGGAGGACCGTTTTATATGCCTGCCACATCGAGATCGGGCATTCCACTGAGCCTTCATTTATTTCAAAGTATTCCGTAGTCTTTTTCTCTAGTTCTTTGGCAATTTCTGGAAGCCGCAGGTGGTATGTATTCAGGCTCCAGGTGATGTCTGGGCGGTGGCAGGCATTTTTCATGGTTATAAGGAGCGGGGAGTGGTCCGAGATGCCTCTTGCTAGAAACTCAGCGGATATTAGCCTGTGGGATATGTTGCAGGGGAAGAAGGCATAGTCGATTCTCAAGAATGTTTTGTGCACACTGGAGTAGAACGAAAATCCGGCCTCGTCATGCAGTGATAGCCAAGTGTCAGACAGTCCCAGTGTCTCGACAATAGTGTACAGAGCGGTCGGGGTGAGTCGAATTCCAGCTCTTCTGTGGGATCTGTCAGCCATGACTTCCATAACTTCATTAAAGCCCCCCCCCTAGGGCCCATAGTTCAGCGTCTTCCTCCAGTAGTATGTTCTGCAGTTTACCGAGGAGTTCCTTCGCGAGTGTGGGGAGAGCGTAGACCGCCACAAGGCCCCATCTTTCACCACAGATGTCAGTGAGCAGCATCACAAATCAGCCTCGGGGGTCGGTCCGTAGTTTCTTGACTTGTGGGGGTACACGTTAGTGGATGAGTATCATTGTGCCCCTGGCACCTTTTGTGAACCCAGCTTGGTAAGTATGCGTATAGTTGGACCTTCTAAAGAAGCCGTTAGCAGTTCCGATCAAGTGTGTTTCCGTGAGGAGGGCTAAATCTGGTGAGTATCGGTTAAGGTATTGGAGCACCAGTCTGCGTTTCATGCAGGAGCCTAGGTCGTTGACGTTCCAGGTCAATAGGGACAGTTTGTTGGTGTTTGTCCTAGATGCGTGGGTCTCATTTTGAGGCATCAAAAAGGATCTTATGTCTTGGTGGCCTCTTGGACCATGTATTATGCGTTCTCGATCTTTGTCCATTGTCTCCCACACCGGGGTCAATCGCTGCTAGTGGGAACGTAGTGTAGGCCAGGGGTACCCAGATGTAACACTTGCAGGGAGGTGCCAGAAGACTGCCATGTGATTGTGTAACCTGTATCTGAGTGTTGCGGGTATCTCGGGTTCAGCAGGTGGGTTGTTTATGCTTCCTGCACCGGAAGGGATGGATGTCTTGGCTTCTTGTTCTGTGGTTCCGGTTGCCAGCACCCGTAAAACTCCCCCCACCCTGTACTTCCCCCCCAACTGGAAGCACTTGTTGCCCAAACATTGAACTTTTAACTGTGAAACTTCTTCGGTGTAACCTGGACTGGGCTGGTAACTTCACCACCTAGAGGGCGGCGGCCGCAGAGTTAGAGTTCCCATAAAATTGTGTTGCAGGTCGGTTCTTGCGATATAGAGGCCTCATCCATTCTCAGTGGTGCTTTCGACGGGGTGCTGTGGCATTTCGGCATCCGGGCTCGTAGGGGTTAAGGAGGGTGAAGGTTGTCTAGGCCTGGGTTTCTGTCCGGGTGGTCTAGGAGGCGGGCATCGGGTTCCCGGACCATTGAGGATTTGTGTTTCGAGCCATTCCCATTCCTCTTTAGGGTTTTAGAACATGTGGGTGCTGCCCTTGTGATGGACTTTAAGTAATGCCGGGAAGAAGAGCGCATACTTGATCGACAAGGATTGGAGTTTCTTCTTCACAGAGTCGAATGACTGGCGGGCTTTTTGGACCTCCTTGATATAGTCCGGATAGAACCCAACTCGGTATCCGAGGCCCGGGCCATCTGGAGGATAGTATCTCGGTCTTGAAAATTTAAAAGCGTGCAATAATCTTTCTTGGCGGGGCTCCCGGGGTTGGTCGCCCGGTGGACACTCTGTGTGCTTGTTCAATGGAAAAGAACTTAGACAACCTTTTGGGGGCGAAGATGTGAGCCAGCCAGTCTTCCAGGAAGAGTTTGGTATTGGGGCCGTCTCCCTTTTCCGGGATCCCGAGGATCCTGAGTTTGTTACAATGCGCCCTTCCCTTGCTGTCCTCAGCGTGTTATTCAAGTTGGTCAACTTTCTTGGAGATAGCAGCTAGTTGCTGTTCCAGTTGGTGAACTGTGTCTTCTGTGTCTGATATTCTTTGTTCAGATTCGCCGACTATGGACGATAGGTTGCATAGATCTTGGTGGAGGAGGGACACTTCTGTAGATAGCTCTCAAATTTTAAGTTCCAGAGACGTTCTCGTATCAGTGAGACAGGAGGGTCTTGGGTATCTTCTCTGTGTTCTTCCTCCTCCAGAGTTTGTGTCCCAGGTCGGGGAGGTGTCAAAAGAGAAATTATATTGTGCCTCCTATTCAAATAAATATATGTATATTGGCCTACGTCAAGCTGCTGAAAAGCCGCTTGTGAAAGAATACGTGTTGCAAGGTCCTGACCTTAAAATCAATGTAAGCCGCCATTTTAGGCCAGTCCGCCATTTTAGGAGTCGCTTTGTAAAAGTCACCCTGTGAGTTAAAATGGTGGACAATGTCATTCCAAAATACAACATGGCCGTCTTGACCTCTGTACATAGCTAATATGTAACTTGCCTGCAGGCCACTTGCTGAGGTCGTGAACTGAGACGTTGTCTTTCATTGACCTGTGTGTAAAAGGATTACTCGTGGAACGAAACTAATCCACGAGCATATGTTGAAACAATGTATTCAAATACTAAACGTAGAACACTTGTTTTACTACATTGTATTAATGTTTGAGAAGGCCTGCATGGAAAAATCTTAGAATACACAGTTATTGCATAGGCTTGTTGATACATGTATTAAAGGCAAACCAGTTATATGCGGTTGTTCGAGACTTGGCACGAACCCTAGATCGGTGATGTATTATATGGAATATTAACCCGAAGTGGGGCTGGACATCGTGCCCACCAAGTGTATAAAAAGCGAATGCCTTCTAATGTACAACGTCTCTCACTGAACACACTGAACCACGCTGGAGTTCGTTGTGTTGTATTGAGGGCCGATAGCTATCTGATTTTGCTCTCTTTTTGTAACTGGATTCAGTAATAAAGTACTTTGTATGCTCCTTTGTAACCTGTGTTCGGTGCATTTCCTTTTGGGGTATTCAGCCTCGATATTTTGATTTCTGTTTTCACAGTTGGTCCCCGAATAGGGACCCTCAAGATTGATGCCGGATCGTTGAAGGTTGACACACACTATCGGACCAGGATCAGACGGTGTGACAAAAAGGGGCCCCACTGAACGAGACGCGACACCTCAGCAGTGCTGCACGACCCGATCCCTGGACGATTAGCTTGTGGTCTGAGACGGCATCTTGACGAGGGTCTACTTATCGAGGCGGGCAGATTTCCCAAAATCACCATACACGAGGTAAGATTAGTTAGGTAAGATTCTTTGAAATCCGATCAGACCTCCTTAGGTTTGTTCAGGTGAGTCGTGACCCAACTCTTAATTCAACCCTGAAAATTTGAATTTGGCGCATTGTATCTGCAGACACAATTATTGACCAGGTAACACCAATAATTTGATATGCCTGGGAAATTGTCTACCTGCTTCAGGGCATTGTTCCACAGCGATAGACAATCTTTGGAATGTAGCCATCTGGCACCACAGGAGGGGTCGCCGGCATGTACTATGTACTGTAAGCATGGCATTGGAAGTATAGTATTTAATGACATTTGGCAAAGACAAATCAGACGCGCCTGCAAACTTCAGTGGCCAATCAATGGTAGTTTGGAAATCCCTCGTATTGAGTATTTAGAGTCAATTCTATTAAAGAAAAAGGCTAGACCTGCAGCATTTGATGTTTTGCAGAATTGGAAAAAAGAAGCATTGCAACAACTTAAAAGTAGAGAGCAGCATGCGCGCCGTCATAAGACGAACGCCGAAAAAGCATTATTGTATGACCAAGATAAACATTCTGAATCGACTAGAAATATGGACAGGGCTTTCTCACTTGGAATTCAAAAAATATATCAGTCCAAAGATCTCCATACTTCGATGAATTTATAGATAAATTATTAAATGAACGAAGGCCTGGTGCTTCTGCGCCACCTCCGTATGTTCCTCTTCCTGCTGCTTTGCCTCTTCCTCCTGTTATTCCTGCTCTACCTGCTGTTGTTCCTGCTGTTCCTGTTCCTCCTAATGTTCCCCTTCCTCCAGCTCCCCCACCTCTTTTTATCGCACCAGTTACAGTACCTCCATTGAATTTGCCTGCTCCCTCTCTTCCAAGTGGTCCTGAGCTGCTTGTAATCGATCGAGGCGCAGGGTCAAAGGTTGTCACTCGCAATACCGTACTACCGGAGAAGAAACATGAGTTAATTGGATCGGCTAAGCATTGTATGAAGAAGGATGATCAAGCTAGTGTTTTTGCCACACTTTGTAATATGGATACATTTCCTGAGAAAAATGTTTTTATTGAAGGTTTAGGGATTCAGTTATGTATAATGTGGGGAAAATTAAATAATGCGGATCTCCCTCAGGGGTTAATGGATCTAAATATTCTAGCGTTTTCTAGAGACACTGTGGAGAAGGTAAATGAGCATGTTATTTGGGTATATAAAGGAGTTAGAAATGTTACAGGATGAGGATGACGAGGAGGAAAATATGTATGTACAGTAACGGTTCCTTCCTTGTCGTAAATCGATATCTGAGGAAACACAAATTTGTACGAAAGATGCACTTAGATGGATTTTGGATATGTCGATAACTCCAGTTGAAGTATATGACACGTATAGTCAGTATATGCCAGAAATGCAGAGGAAAGTGATACAGGTAATGATAGAGTACCTACACGATGATTGTGTAAAAAGAAAGATTAGTTGTCCCACAGAGTTATTGAGTATTTACAAGAGAGCTTTTTCACTTGACACTTCTTCGACTGCTTTAGCGCTCGATTTAGCTCTGTTACTTAGTAAGCTTTCGGAGTCACCTACTTCTCAGTTGCCTATGAGATAGGTTCCTCCGAAATTTGTCCCGAATGTTGAGATTGCGGCCGACGCTGCGCAGGGTATAGTCGCTGTGGACATTCCGGCACATTATGTATCACAGTTCGTTCACGTCCCGTTCTCAGGACAGGAAGTGAATACCATTAGGCAATCCATTCCTGATAGTAGGAAAAATCCGACAGGATTCTATAAAGAAATAGAGTCCGTCTTGCAATCCTCAGTGTTCACCTTAGGTGATAGTGATTTGCTATTCCCTGTACTCCTGCCAGTAGATTTGTGGAAGCAAGTTAGAACTGTAGACGACGTACCAGGGTTTGGAGATACATGGGTGAATATAACTAGACTCGATGTAGAAAGGCCAGCTGCTGAAAGATCGCCTCAGGTGATACTAACTTTGCCTGATAGAATTATTGCAAAATTAAAAACTATAATTCCAGAAAAAAGAATTATATGGACAAACTTACGGCCTGTGTCCAAGGAAAGTCTGAGGGTGCTACCAAGTTCTTTAATCGGTTCGAACAGGTATTCTCGGATTTTAGTGGACAGGACCTAGGCACAGAGTCTGGGAAAAGGTTGTTCGTGGACAAATTTGTGTGTGGGTTGCTGCCTGACATCCTCTCAGAGCGCTTGGCAAGTGAAATCACAATCAGAAGTACTGCACATGGCTCAGTACTATGAGAACCGTGTCAATAATGAAAAAGATAGGGCTGAAAAACGAAAAGGCAATTTGAAAACTGAAGTGCTATTGCATCAAATTGTTAGAGGCCCCAGAGGGGGTAGTTCTCAGGTTAGAGGTCAATATGTCCCGCAGGGGAATATGCCCTTGGGTCCTGTGAACATTAATCAGTGATCTTATTGTCGTCGAGAGGGTCATTGGCGAGCACAATGCCCCGTCCTTCAACAAAGGGCAAATAATACATTTGGAAATATGGGTAGGAGATCTAGAGGTCGCCCGGGTGTAGGGGGCCTTGGTAGAGGTCAGTTTGCACAGGACCCTCAGCAACCTTTCTCGCAGGACAATCAGACGTCGAGTGTGGACACCAGGAACATATTTGATCATCCTTCCGCTGCATATTTATCTGAAGAGCTTCCTTTTGATGACATTCTGTTTCGTTAGGATTGCCCGAAGCAGGGTTTTGGAATCTACACCTATTCCCGTCAATCAGAAAGGTCCCTATGTTGAAATGGTGGTGGGAAATAGGAAACATCAGTTTTAGATAGACACTGGAGCACAGAAGTGTTCCATTGATCATTCACGGGTTCCAAACATTCCACTGTCAGGGCAAACCAATGTTTCTGTAGGGTTTTCTGGCACACCAGTTGTTTGTCCGGTTTCTTTGCCGGTACCTATTTCTTTGGGTCCCTTTACGGACCACTGTCCATTTCTGTTGACTTCGAATTGTGGAGAGAACTTGCTGGGGTTGAATTTGTTAAAAGAATTAAATGCAGTGATTTATTGTTCTTCTGATGGAGTGCGCTTGATGATTTAACCACAGCAATTTTCTGTCTCGCAATTTTTGACTAGACCTTTGCCTCCAGAATTCATTAATGTACCAGAGAACTTATGGGCTATTGACGACAATGATGTCAGTGTTTAACAGATTGTACCTGTCAAGATAGTTTTGAAACATGGAATTGAGCTGCCACACATTCCCCAGTATACGATTTCAGTTGAGGGCGAGCAAGCTTTGAAATGCATTGTTTCCAATTTTGTGCATCGCGGGGTGATTGAAGAAATTTCAGGAAGTTTGTGTAATAGTCCGATTTTACCCGTGTACAAGGAAGGCGATAATGCAATTCCATTCCGTTTCATAATTGATTTACGTGCCATTAATAAAGTTGTGGCTCCACAATTTCCAATTGTGCCTGATGTAACAACAATTCTAACCATGATTCCAGCTACAGCTACTTACTTTAGTGTGGTGGATCTAAAGAATGCTTTCTTTAGTATTCCTATACACAAGGATAGTAGATACTTGTTCGCGTTCACCTTAGGGGGACGCTCGTTCACATTTACTCGTGCACCTCAATGGTACACAGAGAGTCCTAGCATTTATAGTAGGGCTTTGAAAGAACAACTTGATACCCTTGAATTGCCCTCTACCTGTACTTTGCTTCAGTACGTTGATGATTTGCTTTTAGCTGCTGACTCTGAGAGTGCCTGTAAGGAGGGCACTGTGTTATTGCTTATCCATCTAGCTAAGCATGGTCACAAAGCTTCGCTTAAAAAATGTCAATATTGTTGTCAGGAGGTCGCCTATTTAGGCTATCTCCTGGTAAAGGAGGGAGGAAGATTGACACCTGAAAGAATAAAACAAATTTCTGGCATGTCTGTCCCAAATTCACAGAAGGAAGTTAGAGCCTTGATAGGTATGGCTTCTTACTGTAGGTTGTGGATCCCAAATTTTTCACTAGTGATCAAACCGATGTTGGCTTTGACGAAGAAGGGCATTTCTTCACCATTGCCATGGAACGCGGAACACCAGCAATCGTTTGACTTGCTTAAGACTGCATTATGCTCTGCACCAGTTTTGGGCACACCAAACTATGAAAAGGCTTTTGTGTTGTTTGTGCATGAATGTGATGGATGTGCTTTGGCTGTATTAATGCAGGAACATGGAGGGAAGAATAGGCCGTGCGGTTACTTTTCTTCCGCCCTCTATCCTGTAGCATGCTCTTTGCCAAGATGTTTGCGAGCTGTCGCTGCTGCTGCTGCATCTGTAAAACAGAGTGAGGGAACGGTCCTAGGCCATGATCTAACCCTGATGGTGCCTCACTCTGTTCTAGTGAACCGAACTCAAACACATCACCTCACTTCTGCACGGTTGACAAGATATGAATTGATCTTGTTTGCTCCTCACATTCAAATTAAGAGGTGTTGTGTTCTTAATCCGGCTGAACTCCTACCTTTCCCTCAAGATACTACTTGCAGCGATGAAGTGCCACATGATTGTTTATATACGACCGAGCAAGAGACAAAGGGTAGAATTGATTTGAAAGATACTCCTTTGGATAATCCGCAAGGAGAGTTGTTTTGTGATGGCTCCTGCTTCAAACTTCCGCATGGTACATCCACAGCTGCTTATGCGATCACTACATTAAGCATGGTTGTGGAAACTAAGAGAATCACGCATAATTCTGCGCAGGCCGCAGAGATTATAGCACTGACCCGAGCTTGTGAACTTTCTGAAGGGCTTGCAGTAAATATATATACTGATAGTCAGTATGCCTTTGGGGTAGTTCACAACTTTGGGAGACTTTGGTCAGAGAGAGGGTTCCTAACTTCGCATGGGACCAAAACTCAACATGGCTCCCTAATAGTACAACTACTCTCAGCGCTTGCGCTCTCTACTCAGTTAGCAGTTATGAAATGTGCAGCACATCGAAAGGTTACAGATGATATAGGGAAAGGGAATGCTTTCGCTGATCAGATAGCTAGACAAACTGCTACTGATCCCCATACAGAGATGTATGTTTCAAGGGAGACTGTAAATGCTTATGCAATGGATGAGGGTGTTGGGTCTGTACGGGATATCCAAGCTGATGCCACGTTAGAAGAATCCAAAAGGTGGGCTGAAGGCTTGGGGAAACTTGATGATGACGGGTGTTGGGTGGATATAGAGGAAGGGAAATGGTTACTCCCTGATGCGTATGTAATGATGATGGTCATCATGGCCCATGGTCCTACGCACGTATGTGCGCAGAAGATGACAAAAATGTTAGAGAAAGTTTGGGTAAATGACAAAATTTCGAAAATTGCCCAGCGCTACTTCCAGGATTGCATGATTTGCCTACAACCTAATGTGGGAAAGGGGACAGTAACTCCAAGGGGAAGTTTTGGGCCACCCTCTGTCCCCTTCGAAGTGATCCACTTTGACTTTATTGAAATGGAACGATGTGATAATAAAAAATATGTGCTGGTGGTTATCTGCACTTTTAGTAAATGGGTTGAGGCTTTCCCTGTTAAGGATGCTACAGCTATGACTACTGCAAAAATCATGTTAAGGGAATACTTCCCGCGGTACGGGCTACCAAGAGTTATCTGGTCGGACAATGGTCCACATTTTGTCGCTGCTGTAATTTTGTAGATATGTACGGCATTACGAATTGACAAGTGGTTTCATTCGGCCAGACATGCTCAGAGCGCCAGACTAGTAGAAAGACACAACGCTATCATTAAGAACAAGCTCGCTAAGATGTGTGCCGGCACCAAACTAAAATGGCCGGACACCTTACCGATCGTGTTGTTATCCATGCGTACAACCCCTCAAACTAAGACTGGGCTCTCTCCATTTGAGGTGGTAATGGGGAGACCTGCCAATATTTGGAACCTTCCTAAATGCAATTCATTGAGAAATGTTAAAAATGTATTACTTTCAGATTATTGTAGTAGTTGACTAAAAACCTGTATTTGATTTATCACCAGGTTCGAGAAGCTTTACCTGTGCAATACGGCGGCCCGGGCCACAGCATACGGCCTGGAAGCTGGGTGCTCGTGAAATCGTTCGAGCGCTCCTCTTGCCTTGCGCCTAGCTGGCATGGGCCATTCCAAGTACTGTTGGTCACCCAGACAGCGGTGCGGGTCGCTGGGGGAAAGAACTAGATCCACGCGTCCCATGTCAAGAAACTTCCTCACCCTGTGCCACACGTTACAGAAGAAACAGAACCCCTCGCTGATACTGCAACCAACGATCCCAAAGCAGTAAGTAGCACTGAGAGTGTGTCGGCGAATCTCTCTGAGCCCGTGAGGCTTGGGGAAGTTGCCATTTTGTCTCCACACTCTCCAAAATGTTTGCATCCAGAAACTGCCATTTCAAATTCAGCACCTTCACTTGCTTCCGACACGTTGCTTCCAGCAGGAAGTGATGACATATTGTTTCCGGATCAATCAGTAACCATGAAAAGTAAGGTACAATCTACATCCAAGGAAATAGACTTACGGCACGGTTTTGCTGTGCATCTGATAGACTTACAGCACGGTTTTGCTGTGCATCTGATAGACTTACGGCACGGTTCAGTTGTGCAATTTGAAGAAGAAAAGGATCATCGAGGGCTTGTTTTTGCCCAAAAATTTGAGAAAGGGGATTCTGTTGGCTAAGGTTGTGGAAGGACTAAGAAGTCCCTCGACCAGGAGGTCGCCAGAAACGAACTTTGGAGTACCCGTTTGAAGACTACAATGCCTGCTACCGCTACCGCTCGTAGGGGACTTGTAAATAAGGGGGTGACCAACCGGGACAATGGACAAAATGCTTGGGCCCCGAAAATGTATTGCTGTATCTTTATAATGATATTTGGTTTTTTAATAGTCACTGCCTTAGGATTGTGGTACCTCGAGGAAACTCATTCTTTAGAACTTTTGTTGCCTACTAAAAGTACACCTATTGTTCCTAGTCCCTTTGTACATTTGCATACTCTATCCCCTAGGGATTCTCAGCACAGACAAAGGTACCACAATAACACTTTACTGCTTATCATGAATGCTACGCATACCATTTTTAATAAATCTAACTGTTGGGTCTGCTCACATTTACCGCAACACGGGGATAAGGGGCTAGGTTGGTATATTCATCCTTTACCTTTGACAACTGCTTGCTATGCTTCCCATAGAGCACTGTTCTTTGGCCAGTGGAATGATAGCATCTCAGGGAACTTTGATGGCACCAATTTGAATAGTTTTGAGAAACGTGTTTTAACTCCCCTGGGCTGCTCGCTTTTTGCAAACAGGAGTAAACCGAATGTTGCTTCTATTAGGCCTTCTGATAAATTGTCTCGTCCTTTCCAATCTTTGATTTTCTTTAAAATGGCTCCAATAGGCAATAAGGATGCCATGCCTCCTTCTTATACTGTTAATCATAGCCCCGATTCAGTTTCTTTTTGCATACAAAGGAATGGAACTCAGTCAATGGGAAATTTTCTAGGTTGTGCCAACGTTGCAAATTTGACTGGGTAAAACAGACCGTTGTATGTAGGCGAACCTGTCTACTTTGTCTGCGGTAATGTAGCATTCCCATGGTTGCCCAGGGATTGGCAGGGAACCTGTTATTTAGGGATCCTGTTACCTGGGGTGTTTATAGCTAGTACAAGAGAAGTTTCAAAGGCTCGTCCATGGCGGGACGAGAATGGTGACACCCCAGCACAAATCTTGGGAGATATAGCTTAATCAGTTGTGCCATTTTGGGGGCAGATAGCAAATTCAGAAGATATCAGAAAACTAGCGAGAGTACTGGAGAGAACCATCAACCGGATCACGGACATACTCTATAATATAACGTTAGAACAAAAGGCGATAAGATTAGTAGCACTTAGATGTCATTCTGGCTGAGTGTGGTGGAGTGTGTAAATTAGTGGGATCCGCTTGCTGTGTTTTCGGACCAGATTCCTCCCCAACTATCTTCAAGGCAATACAGAATCTGCACGTCCTTAGTTCCGAAGCGCATGTTCCCGAGGGAAACTGGGATCTAAGCGCTTGTTTCTGGGACTTCTTGCGATCTTGGGGTTGGAAGGTACTTTTGGTCTTGCTAATTATTTTGGGAATCCTGTTGTTTCTTTGTTGCTGTATTCAGTGTCTACCTGGTATGTGTTCAATGCTAGGGGGATGTTGCGCACAAGCGATAGGTTTGATAGGACATAAAGTGTATGCCCCGGATAAAACTTCCAAAGAATATGTGTTGAAAGATATTTTAGCAAATGACCTAATGGCAATAGATATTTCCGATAGTGATTCAGGGTGCATGGACGATGATGCATGGAGTTGTTTGCAAGGAGATCCAAAGTAGTTTTTAGCACTTGGCATAGGCCAAAAGGAGGGTTTGTCAAAAAAGAAATTATATCGTGCCTCCTATTGCAATAAATATATGTATATTGGCCTATGCCAAGCTGCTCGAAAATCGCTTGTGAAAGAATCCGTGTTGCAAGGTCCTGACCTTAAAATCAATGTAAGCTGCCATTTTAGGCCAGTCCGCCATTTTAGGAGTCGCTTTGTAAAAGTCACCCTGTGAGTTAAAATGGTGGACGATGTCATTCCAAAATACAACATGGCCGTCTTGACCTCTGTACATAGCTAATATGTAACTTGCCTGCAGGCCACTTGCTGAGGTCGTGAACTGAGACCTTGTCCTTCGTTGACCTGTGTGTAAAAGGATTACTCTTGGAATGAAACTAATCCACGAGCATATGTTGAAACAATGTATTCAAATACTGAACGTAGAACACACACTTGTTTTACTACATTGTATTAATGTTTGAGAAAGCCTGCATGGAAAAATCTTAGAATACACAGTTATTGCATAGGCTTGTTGATACATGTATTAAAGGCAAACCAGTTATATGCGGTTGTTCGAGACTTGGCACAAACCCTAGATCGGTGATGTATTACATGGAATATTAACCCGAAGTGGGGCTGGACATCGTGCCCACCAAGTGTATAAAAAGCTAATGCATTCTAATGTACAACGTCTCTCACTGAACCACGCTGGAGTTCGTTGTGTTGTACTGAGGGACGATAGCTATCTGATTTTGCTCTGTTTTTGTAACTGGATTCAGTATAAAATAAAGTACTTTATATGTTCCTTTGTAACCCGTGTTCGGTGTATTTCCTTTTGGGGTACTCAGCCTCGATATTTTGATTTCTGTTTTCACAGATGGGCCCCTACTGTGAGGAGGTCCATTTTGCTTTGTAGGGTTTGTCTTTTGGTCTCATCTTTGCCCATGGTGTCGGCTGGCGATCTCAGTGAGACATGGGGTGTAGGTAGGTCTTTTCAGTGTCTTGAATGATGTCAGGTGTTTTCCATGTGTCCAGCCTCTGCGCCGCCGACTTTTTCTCAGGGCAGCGGGTTGTCAGTGAGGTCCTGTTTGGTTGCTTGAGGGTAGATCCCACACTCGCAGGTCGCTTGTTATGCCTGGTTAGACATTGCACGTTCTGTGGGGGTGCCTACTGTTGTGCCCACTTGAGGGTGGTAGGCGCAGCTGTAGGCTGCATTCCCCTTAGGTGGAGAGTGTGGGAGACAGGGGTCACTCCCCGCTTTCCGGAGGTGGTGGTGATTGGTAAGAGGCCCAGTGCAGATGGGGTCTCACTTTACTGTGCTGTTATAGATCTGGGGAAGAGATTGTTCTACGTAGGTCTAGGTGGAGGCTTGGTGGGGGGGAGTATAAACCTCTAGCTTGCAGGCAGGCCCCACCTCTGTTCCTCGAGGCCGTGGAGTGATGAGGGAGCTTATTGATGTCCGGCCGTGGGGTGGGTCTGCCGCTGTACCACTCTGGCGCCGAGGAGCAGGTCTCAGGGTGGCGTATGATTGTCAGTGCTCCATGTGCATACATTGCAGCGGGGGAAACCACTCTGTCCCAGGAGCCGGATCCGGGGAGACAGGAGAAGGGACCTCAGGAGGTCACACTGGTCGTGAAGGAGCCGCAGCTGTGCGCGTTGGCCCTCTGCTGCGGCACTTCGGGTGTGGCTTGCCGCTCCGCCTGGGGCACTGTGGGGGGGGGCAGTTTGTGCCCCACTGTCCTGGGTGAGAGCCCAGACCTTGGGTGGTGCTCTGTGGCTTGTGAGCCACCCCTGCCTCTGGCCCGGTAGCGTTTCTGCCCCCATCCCGTCACCTGTTATGGTCCACCGTGATCGTTGCAGGGGCCTTCGGTCGCCGGCAATCGGAAGAGAGGTTCTGGTCTGCAGATCTGTTTGCGCGCCACTCTCAGGGTCTGCGTAGAGGGTGGCCTCCCCAGCTGCCGATTAGCGGGCTTGCTTCAAGTCTGGTGGAGGCGGGCAGGGATATCAGCAAGCATTGCGTGTGGTGCCTGCGCAACATACAGCAGGCATCCCGCAACAGCCTGTACTCCGGCTTTCGTCAGGGTCCCGCCCTCTGGGTTTCACAGGCATTGACAGGTTGTTGACGATCGGGGCTATCTGCGGTCTCGGTCTGGCTTTGGGCCAAAGAATGGCGGTCATCGCACCACTCACAGCAGCCCATCTAATTTACACCTGCTGGGCTCCGATTTTTGTCGGGCTTGGAGGAGGCAATGCCCTGATGGTTCCGCCTCACATTCGTCTCGGTCCTTTATAGATACTAATTCAGAGGGCAGTATTTATTCAGGATACTAGTCGCGGCAGCCGGGAGCTGGTTCTTCTAGTCCCTCATGCATGGCTCATGCATGCGCAGTCCCACGGTCCTTTTGTTGAGGAATGATTTGATCCATGTGATTGCCGACCTGGATAAATGGGCTACAGTGGTGAGGTGGTCACAAAGTGCTCTGCGGTCCACCAGGTCAAAAGCAGACGATAGGTCTAGAAGGAGCAGGATTGCAATTCTTCCTTTTTCTTTGAGTTAATCAATCTGGCTTTTTAAGTCAATCAGTGCCGTTTCTGTCCCATGTTGAGGTCTAAAGCCAGATTGTCGACTCCCCAAGAGCTGGTTTGTCTCAAGATATTCTTGGATTTGCAGGTATGCAACCCTATCTAAGATCTTCAGCAAGAATAGGACCATTGTAATTGGCCTGTAATTGGTGGCTATAGTGGGATCTAAGGTTTGTTTTTAAGTAATGGGAGTAGCCAGGATTCCTTCAAGTTGCTGGGTACAATGCCTGTTGAGAAGGAAACGTTGATTAATTTAGTTAAGAAGGGCGCTAGGTCTCTGGCAGCATCTTTGATGATCTGTGCCGGGCAGCTTTCTCCCTGACATCTCGTGGGTTTCAGGGAGGCGATCATTTTTTGCACTTCTGGTACAGATACTTTTGAGAATTTGAAGCCTTGGGAGCGAAGAGTAAGATGATCTTGAGGTGGAGTAGTTTAGGCTATGTTGGTTAGATTGCATCGTTTGTTTGCTATTTTATTTTGCAGGGTGCAATTTTGTTGGTGAGAGCATTCTGGATGCTTGTACACCAGGGCTGGTCTTTTAAGCATGAGTCGGTAGGGGAGTGAAGTGTCTCCATTTCCCTCAAGATGATGAAGAGCTCTTTGGTGCTGGATCCAGCTTGGTTAATTGTGTTATTGTAGGTATCACGCTTAGTGCGGATGATCTCCTCTTTGTATTTATCTAGGAGGTTGGCCAGGTTGGTTTTGTTCTCTAATGGCGGGGTGTGTTTCCATAAAGACTTGAGGTTTCTTTTTTCAGATCGAAGTGTTTTTAGCATTTTCATGGGAGCAACTACGTCTAAGGCTTTGGACATGGTAAGGTTGTAGGAGTCTACTAGTAAGTTAGGGTATGTAGTGTTCAGGAGAGAGTTTAAGGCGGGGATCACTAGGGGCAAGATTGCCTCTGCAGTGATGTTTTGTTCATTTCTTGTTGGGCATGGTGGTGCTATGGGGTTGGTTTTATTAGGTGGGTTGTTTGTGGCTACCTCGAAGCAGAGGAGTTGGTGATTGGTCCATGGTTGAGGTAAGATGTCGATGACTGTGATGTTGCAGTTTAGGTCTGCTACCCAATCAAGGGTTCTCTCTTTCTCGTGGGTAGACTGGGTGATTTTTTTGCAGGAAACCGTGTTCGGTTAGGGTATTGTCCAGCGATGCTGCTTGGGGGTCGTTAGGGTCATTGATGCCTAAGTTGAAGTCGCCCAGTATGAGGATTTGCAAGAAAGTTTTGGTATTGTCGGATTTTAGAGTTATATCATATCTTCCTTGAATGAGCCTATGGGCCTTGGAGGTTGCTAGTTTAGGTGAATTGCAATGAATTGCAATGGTGCTTTTATGGCAAATATGTAGTTTGGCTGGGAGTAGTTCACAGGAGGAGAGAAATGGTGAGGAGATTATTCTCATGTCAAGAGTATTCTTGAAAATGATGGTGATACCCCCTCCTCTAGAGTCGGGTCTGTCCACTCTAATGATGGGGAAATTGTCTGGAACTGCTAGTAGGAGTGAAGGGCCGGAAGCAGCGTGCAGCCAGGATTCAGTTAGTGCTAGGAATTCCAGATTTTTGGCTAGGATGATATCTGCAATATCAGTGGCATGAGCTATCAAAGACCTGGCATTTATTAGGGCTCCCTTGATCGTGAGGTCGGAGCCATGGGAGGTGGGGATAATAAGACTAGACTTTGATAGAATCTTATTTTCAATAGCTGAAGTTTTATTTGTGGTTGAGATCCCTGTCCGGGATTTTCTTTTGGGTGGATGGAGTAGGTTTGTTGTAATTGTTTTTAGTTGGTGGTAGGTTGTGGGTTGGTAGTCTAGAGTGGAGTCTATGGTTCCTGACATTGATGAGGCATGGTGCATGCTCGTTAGTACGTAGGTTTACCGCAAGCTTGTTTAATGAGGGGTCTTAGAATGGTCTGTGGTGTCAAGGCATACTTTGGGTAGGAATGTGGTGGGCCTGATAGAGGCCTTCGGAATGTCAAAGTTTATCGAGCATATGAAGGGGCTGGCTCTGATCCTGGACGCAAGGTCATTAGTTAGGATCATGGTTAAGTAGGGGTGGTACCTACTTGTGTGGTATGGAGGTAGAGAGTGCCAGTAGGCAGCTCCTGAGAGACCCAATACTACTAACAATATTGGGAATTAGGTGTACATGTTGTGCCCTATAGGCCGTAGGATTGCGCATAGGCAATTTCAGCTAAATATTCAGGTGTGGAGCGTTACGACATGTTGCACATGGCTAAACTTCAGTGGGTATTGTGGGCTATACAGTGCAGTAGGCTAGTCGAGGTATAAAGCAGTAGGCGAATGAAAATATCAAGCAAAAGGCTATTCTAAATAAAGGCCGTAGGCAAGTGTAAATTAAAGCAGTAGGCAAACGCAAATATCAAGCAATAGGCTAGTGCAAATAAAAGCAGTAGGCAAATGCAAATATAAAGGAATAAGCTATTCTAAATAAGGCAGTTGGCTAGTCCAAACATGAAGCAGTAGGCTTGTCCAAGCCAGTAGCCAGATGCAAGTATTAGGCCAGATGTAATGCAGTAGGCAATGGGCTAGACCAAATATAAAGCAATAGGCTAGTTCAGATCTAATGCAGTGGGCACTAGGCTAGACCATATATAAAGCATTAGGCTAGTCCAGATCTAATGCAGTGGGCAGTAGGCTAGTCCAAATATAAAGCAGTAGGATAAACAGGTCTAGTGCAGTATTATAAGCGGGTCCGTAATAACATGCAGGCTTGGAGTCCATACGATGTAAATTGTCCCGGCAGTCTAGAAACGACATATAGTGGTGGCACACATGAGTCAGGCATACACAATGTGGTACGCAATATTAAGGCAGGCCAGATATACAGCACAAGGTTATGGTATTGTAAATGGGGTATACAGCTAAGATTAACTTAGCAATTGCTACAGTCGCCTGCATTAGCCTAAATTAGGATGCAAAAATGGGCTAGGCTTGAGAAGCATCGTAGCAGGTAATGATGTCAGGGTTACACATGTTGGTGGAACAACAACTCAACAACAACAGAATTAAATATTCATTGTATGTCATAGTCAGAACATGTGATGAATAGGTAAGCCTTTGCACTTTAGAGTTAGATGCAAGGTCGCTTACCGCAATGTGAGATCAGGTGGAAGTCCATAACGTTGTAGAGGTGGTAAGGTAATTGGCGGCAGGGATGGACGGAGTGCAGGGAGGGAGCCAGTGTGAGCAGTCTGGAGCCTGGTGATCAGGTAGCCCCCAGGCAGGTACAACGGGGTGCCGTCTGCCCGATTAGGCAAGGACAGGGACAGACAGGCCTGTGCCTTGGAGGGTGCCTTAGAGGAAAGTCGGATAGTGCCTTCCACTGCAGCGAGGCACAGGAAATCTGCTGGGGCAGCCAATAACGAAGCAGGGCTGTCTCCTGATGTTGCTAGGCAACCAGGAACACAACCGTAATGGCAGCCATTTTCTGACGCTTCCTCGTGTCTCGGATGGGAGTGAGTGCAATAGCGAAGAAGCAGAGCTTCTGGCCCAGAAAGTGGCTGGTGGTGCTTTCAAGGTGGCAAATGTAGGGATCAGGTGGGGAAGTGCAGGATTGCACAATGAGCACCTTACCCGGTGTTAGGCACTCGGGGCAGGCGTGTGAGCAATGATCGCTCCGGCAGCAGGGACATTGCATGCTGGCCTCCTGCCCACCTGTGGAACTCCGGGGCTTTGACATCCAGCTCAATCCATGAATTGATTCTATGGCTGTGTTAATTTTAAACATGATTTCCATAAAAGAAAGATGCATACACATCCTTCTTGGTTCATTACATAAGCATCACCTGCCATCAACCTCAGCAACAGCCGGTTATATTTTATCAACATTCTTCATATCAATTACCTTGCTGATTGCATTCTACCATCCCCAGTGCCATATTTAGAGTATTTTGAATCACAAGATTTGACAGGCATCTCAAGGCCACATGGTTACTAAACTCATTCAGAAGGATGTAGTCATAACATATCTCTTTTAGACCTTGTGTGAAAAATATATAATCTATTCTACATTTTAAGAGACCACCCTGCCAAGTAAAAGTGGGAGATTGCATACAATTGTTATCATGAGGGTTAAGGAACTCAATGCCAGACCCATTTAAAACAGTGGCACAACTATTACCAGCACTACATAGTGTGGTTGCCTAGTCAGAGCCATAATGATCAACAACTGAACATTTGGTATTCAAATCTCCCACAGCCATAAAATACCTTTCCTCCAGGAATGTAACCTTCACTTATTGTAATAAAAAGAAAATATGACTATGACAGGTAGCAAGACGTGAAGCTGATTCTTTACTGCATTTTATGCCATTGTTGAATACCTACCTTTTTATGAGATATCAACTTGTGATTATAGTAAGACTTTTAACATTGTCTGCTTGAATTGCTCGGTATTACCCATTTTGTTTGAATCTTTTTGTTTGCATGCTTCATCTGACCGATTTTACCATGTACCTTTTGACCATTTACCTGTCTGTTTGCGCATAACCGAACATGAGGAGCTCCCCATGTTCAGTGTTGTGGGGTTTCGTGGGTGCAGGGGGGTCCCCCACTTCCATTGCATTGGCGACGGGGGACAAAAACAATTAAATTGAACGAAAAAAACAGTGCCTGGGCAAATGGGCTGTGGGTAGTTCGTCCGCAAACAAATGTGGAACGAACAATCAACCCAGAACCAATTCCTCTATTGTTTCTAGTATTTTTATATAAATGTAATTTTAAAACCATATGGTGTTTTATATATGGTCTTTTTTCTATTTTGATATGTTATGTTTTTACAGTACTTTTTCCTTGAACAGCACAATGCTTTTTATTGTATCTGTTAATAAGGTTTTAAGCTTTGCCTTTTTAATCTTGTAATTCTCACTTTGAGAGATTGTATTTCTTTTACCTCTGTACAGTGCTCCCTGTATTGCTTAAACAATAAGAAGAAGCACTATAATACAAATTCAGAAAAAAAGAGTATTAAACAATCATTTAGGACACAATGGAACCAAATGTGAGGTGCCAACGGTTGTTTACTTACTTCATAGTCATCAGAGCCTGTTCAGGGAACATCAGAATCCTTACGAGGGTGCAAAATAAAGGTGCCAAAAGGTGCCCAAATAAGGTTATTTATTCTGCATTCCAGCTGGGAGGTTGCCACAACACCCACTGATGTATATTACACATGGTATTTCACCAACTTCAAAAGGATAACCCATCACAGTTATTCAAGTCTGCTATAATGCACCTGAAGGTGACTGCACGATGGTTAAATCAAAAGCAAATGACATGATCCAGTCATATTAGTGTCAATGAACGGTAAGTGGGCTAGGGATCCAGTAGAAATTAGAAAAAGTCCCAACATATATCACCCAGTCTACAATTCAGATTATGTAAAATGACAAACCTAATATTAGGCTCTGTAATAAATAAAACATAGTGATTGAGTAACAGCTATACTTTGGCTATGTGTGCGAGCTTAACCTACAAATCAAATGTTGATGCGCCAATAGCAAGCAATTTGAATCTCACAGTTTCATGGAGTCCTATCAATGAAAAATTGATTTCCCAAATGTTTTTAACGTCACCTCGTGGTTTTAAGGAGAGGTACCCACTTTCACCCAAGATATTACCATTACTCTGAGGGCTTGTTTTTCTTGTATATAGTAAAGACACACAACTAGATGTAAATTGAATGTTTCAGCTAAAACGTGAAGGACATTATTAGCTAGCTGTGAAGTATGTTTCATATTACAGCAAATGCTGACCAGAAGATGTCTATCCACTAGTTTCTCATAGTGTTAATTTTGACACAAATAGCAACACAGTGCCATTTTCACGTTGTCAATTGGAAAGTGATTCTGATTTAACTATTCTTTAACAATGTGTTTTTTCACTGAATTTAACAGGTTTTTATTATGGCATCTTAAACAGTGAATTTAAACACTTATTTTATAACTGAAGATGTTTCATTCTGTTCCAGCAATGTATGTAAGTTATTAAAAATGCTCATTAAAATACATGAAATAACGGTAATGTTCATTTAACATATTTTTACAGCATCCAATGATGTATGTCACTTTGAGAAATGCATGTTGTACATTATGGCTGATCTGCCTGCAGTATGAGGTTTGGCCTTCCCAAGCCCCACCAAGCCATCCACATAAACCTCTGGCCCTGTCTTGAATCCTGGTCCAGAATTAGTGATTCCCCCATAATGAGAAATTGTGCCAGTCTGTTTAGCTTTTAGCCGTGTCCACGCCCAGTGGACACAATATCTGTGGCATGGGATTCAGCTATGATGCAGGCCATACCTAATGGTTACATCACTTCAATGTAGAATTTTTGTGAATTTAAATGGTTTTGAAAACTGAAGATGTTTGTGCAGTACCAGCCCTGTTATAGAGTTATTAAACATTCCTCTTTAAAAATATATTCAGTGAAAGAACGTTGATAAAGGGACATTACTGTGGTTAACTTGCACGGATAAAAACCTATCAAATTCAGTAAGAAAACATTGTTAAAGGGGCATTATGGTTACAAGTATAAGCGAAAACCCCAGAAATTCACCAAATATGGTAAGCTAAGCAACCATAATTTATGTCACCACCATGCACTGCTAAGAATAACATCCAGGACATCAAACATAACATCCCAAATGGGCCAGGGACATCCCTGGACATCAACATGTTACGGCACCCATGCAGTGTGATTGCCTTACTGTGTATGGTGCCAGTGTTTCACGTACAGTCTAAAACTGCATTTTCAAGTTGATAAAGTATCCTTCCTGAGGGGATAGAGCCATTATTAGGTTATCAGGCAACTCTTTACAACTTTGAAAGGCCAGTTATCGACTTGGTTGTCTGCAGACAGTCGTGCAGGCCATGGATGGTTCCTCAGAAGGTACACACCCATTACTTCCAGTCATTCTCAATTTGGATGTCGAGGAGAGAGCACCTGCTCTACAAAGCTACTTGGAAAAGCTTCAATATTTCTGCCAATGGCATCAGTAATGACCATGCCTCTGCCCCAGCCACTCCCACCACCACCACCATCACCATCTGGATGACCTGGAAAGAGGAACAGGCATGAAGATGTAGAAGGGGATACAGAGGAAGAAAAATGTGAGGTAGAGGTATTGCCTACCTCCAGTGCCCAGAGTAAGATCTGTGTGTGGTGGTTTTTCACCTCTGTTTGGGTTGTACCTAAGGCTTTGGCAGCCAAGGTTAGATGCACTGAGTGCAATGTTGCACTCAGTCATGGAAAACAGGGCCTGTACTCCTACAGGACCAGCTCCATGCGCCGACACACCCGATTCAACCACCCAGGTGCACTGAAAAAGATGGTACCTTTTTCAGAGAGGAACAGGTTGTCGGCCTCTATTCCATCTTCCTCAACCGCTCCTGTCACCACACAAAGTACTGCTGTAGGGCAGAGGATCCCAGCTGCCACCTTGCAGGCCATACAGAACACTTTTGACCCATACCTTTCGAGGGGCACATTACTATGTATGTACTGCGATGCACCAATCTGCCGAGGGGAACGGTTTTGTAGGTCATTCGAGACCACTGTCAAGGAGCAAGAGAAACAGATCCCCCACCTTAAATGTAAGGCCCACCCCACATCTTCCTCTGTCTACCTGCCCCATCTCTGTGGTTGTTGTCCCTTCCCTCCCTTCCCTCCACCACCTTACCTTGCAACTACAGAAAAGAAATTGAAAAAGGCCAAAACAATACAAAATCCCAAAAGCAAAACAAAAAAAAAGGTTTCTTATGAGCCACCTTTCACAGTTAAAAAATAGACTTGGCAAAAAAAAGTGAAAGGCCCCTCTGCAGCCTGCATAGTCCAGGTTTGGGGAGTGGGAGTGAACATAATTTTTCATGCAAAAATGTTGAATAGCACTAATATACACCTTGTTTTTTCACCTTGTCATACAGAATCTGCTGAATGAGCTACAAGATTGAATAAGACAGTTGAACATTAGATGAGATAGTGCTCCTGATGAAGGGAACAGAATTCCTGAAATGAGTAGAGCTCATTGTTAGATGTTGGCATAATGAAATATATTGATATATGTGCACTACACAATATGAATTGAATATTGTAAAACATTTTGTCAAAAATTGATTATTTTGAGTATAGAACATTTTTTACAATTGATTCCATGAAACTATTTGAGCATGAACATTATAAGTGGATATTCCGTTTTCTAAAATCACTCGATCAATGGACGCTAGTCCTGATTTATTAATGTTTAATTGCTGTTTGTCACTTACAAAACCCAAAGTGTGTACGGGACGCGAGTGTCCCACAGACCGTGGACACCGTTTTCTTTCTGTTTCTGACAGAATGAAACCACTAACCAAATGAATCATTACTTTGTAAAAAGTACTTCTAAACATTTGCAATGTCAATATAGGTACCTTTACAAACTTCTGTGAAGGTGAATGGATTCACACAAGCAAGCAACACAGAACCATATTTCAATGAATATAGTTGTAAATAATTGTACATTTTCCTGTATATAGATTGCCTATACATTCTCCACTATTGTATACTCTCTACCACTGTGATGTTTTTCTGATACTTTGTAACATATGTAAACTATGCATCAATCTGTATGACTTCCTACTTCTGCATGCACCCTGATACCTTTGGGTCTGGCACACATAATAAATATCAAACAAACAAACAAACAATGAAGAGGCTTATAAAAAAGAAGAAAACAAAAATAAATTGCCATAGACATTAAAGGCTGACAGTATGAAATGGTACGAGGCACCATTATGTCAAAAGAAACCCTTATAGAACAAACATTGCCAACAAACTTTCAACCAAATGTTCCTTTCACCCAAACAAACTGTCCAGTGTACAAATGGACATGCAGTTCAATGTGTAGCAAACGCCTACAATCCTTCACATTTTTACGACATTTTCTCAATCACTATGTGAAACTAAAAGCCAAAAGTAACATGAAAACGTTACACACCATGGACTCTTGCCCAGTGAGCAGCCACACTGGACTATGAGGACATTCATTAGCCTGCATTTTAGGAACTGTTTGTAAAAGCACCTTCAACCACATCAAAATGTTAGAAACTCAACATTCCACTGTACGGAATCTTGTGCATAGACTATAATATGCAAACAGTCCTGCTCTAGAACTGCAACATTTAAATAACATTCTCCTGCATGCAACACCGAAACAACTCCTTCGAGAAATAGGGCACAATCAAAATAAATACTTTGGAACTGAAGTTGCCTTAGAAAATGTAGTAACTTCAAAAAACATTAGCAAAAACCTGACACACACCAACCTCCTAACAAACACCTACAAAAAAGAAATAGCATTAGTTTCAGAATACATCTGATAAAATACAAACCAAGTATGTGTCTGTTGTTGCGGAACCTTTTATAAAAACAACACATAGATAGGAAATGAGGCCTACAAAATAGAAGCCAATGAGGAATCCCAACGTTTCCAATTTGCATTATAGCTAACAGCAGAAAGTAAATACAAAAAAACGGACTCCTCATCAATTTGCACATACTGCAAGACAAAGCTTGACGACCAAATGCCATCATGCGCTATCACTAATAACTTAGAAATATTTCCAATTCCAAAGGCTCTAAAACAACTTCACTTGTATGAGAGCATTATAATGGAAACAGTACACCCATTTCAAGCTATAATACGCATTCAACTGAAAACAGCCAAATTGCCTACATCTGAGTTACTAAAGCATCTGTGACAAAGTAGTATTTGTATTTATTTTAATTTATATAGCACTTTAATCCAAAGAGCTTTACAAGAGGAACAAGCAAATACAACAAGCAATACATGGCAATTGAATCTAAACCAGAAAACAGTACAAGGAACAATTTACATTATTGACGAGGTTAAGCACTAATGGAGAGGGACCAGAGTGAGATAGGGGGTAGGAGGTGTAGGTAGAGGTGGATTCAGTAGTGAGAGTGGAAGCAAACAAGATGCTAGGGGGTAAGTGGAAGAGATAGGATTTTAGAGAAGTGCAGAATGAAGGGTAGGAGGAATTAAAGCGGATGGGGAGGGGCAGGCAGTTCCAATGGAAAGGAGCAATAAGTTGGAAGGAGCAGAAGCGGGAAGGGGCACAGGCTGGAGGAGGAGGAGAGAGAAGGAAGAGATCCGCAGAATGGAGAGAGCAAGAAGGAGTATAGAAAGTGAGAAGGGAGGATAGGTAGGGAGGGGCAAGACTATAGAGGGCTTTGAAGACTAGACAGAGGAATTTAAATTTGAGCTGGAGTGAAATGGGAGCCAACCTAGTGAGTTAAGAGAAGAGGAGATGGAGTTGTGAGGTGAGTGAAGGCAGAGGGAGTGGATGACTGAGTGGTAGATAGATTTGAGGGGGGAGAAGTGAGAGGAAGGGAGTCTGAAGAAAAGAGTGGAGCAGTAGAAGAGTCTGGAGAAGATGAGGGAGGAGATTAAGAGTTTAGTAGCGTGAAGGGTTAGGAAGGGACACATTTTACGAATGTTGTAGAGGTGGAACGGGTAGTATATTTTCCGTTAGATCTTAAAGAAAATGTATAAACTCTAGGAGTACAACAGCCAATAGATATATCTTTGATTGTACTAGTTAAAGGTGTACCAACAAAAGAAAAAACTATGTCACAGCAACTAGTCAATGTAAGCAAAGTTTAACAATCCCTACAAAATCTGAAAAAAACTATCAATACTACAAAGATATAAACATAGAGGAAAACATAAAAGAAACCACCCAAATAATACAAGATTCTCCAGCAACTGGCCAATTTGAACATGTGGATCCTATTATTACAGCCAACATTGTAGACCAGTATACAACTTACCCACTACACTTCAAAGACTCCATTGAAGATACATTAGAAACATATCAAATGTGTCGAGCCAAAGGATCCCCAATGACCATATGGGAAACAGAGGAAGATATGATGAAAGGTCCACACAAATCAGTGCATCAGAATATCGCTCTTTACAAATATGTTCTGAACACTCCAGATTCAGCCAAAATGTAGAATACATTTTCCACCTTAATTTTTTAAACATGTCTGCTGCCCATCTGCTACCAAGAATAAAAGACAAACATGAAGTTTTGAAGTCATCTCCTGGCAAACATGACTGGTACAAAAAAATACTGGTTCCGATGTCACGCGTATGTATACTGTATGTTGAGGGAACCTAGGCCCACCCACATGGTGTGTTACTTTAAGTTGTGCAGAACATGCATGGGATGATGTACACAATGTAAACCAAAATAAAGATGGAATAGACATATAAATGCCAGGAGAACTCTGTTCTCTTGACCCTGTAAATGTATCAAGGCACATTCACCATCGCGCCATTGCCATGCTATACTTCATCTGCAATAAAACCACTCATCTGCTCAGAGAAGTGCAACACTCCTTTTGGAGAACAGAACATCAATCTAGAAGAGCACCACACATCCACATGCTTTCATGGATAGAAGATGCTCCCAAATTTGGCCATGACAGTGATGCCACTATTTTACAGTTTATTGAAAAATACATTACCTATTTTATTTTATTTTGTATTTGTGTTTGGTTCACATGATCCTTCACAAACATCAATACATTACAGACCAGCATAACACATTAAGATCACAATACAAATTAGACTTAACTAAACATTACAATTGAAAACACTCAAACACATAAAATGATATATTTCACTAGTAGGGATACAGCAAGTCATACAATTGAAAAGAATTCTAGATGCCTAACTAAATAGTTCCAAAATAATACACACACACAAATATATTGTGAGACCAATAAGGTATGCCTCTCATGTCTTACTGATTGAAGAAATAATTGAGTCTTTTCATCACTGTTTTTCATAATAGTTTCCAAGAGACACACAGGCAAAATGACAACATTAAAGCTTAACTGTAGTACACAGAGGCCAAGCCATAAATATTATACACCAATATAAACCACAGACATAACAAATAACAGATTCATATAAGAATAACATACAAACAAATGACTAAAACACAAATTTGAGTAACATCTTTAAAAAGAATAAAAAAGAGATTCCTATGTGAATCTTACTGTAATAAATTATGACCATATAAAATCCTTAAGAGGAACTTAGATAAGACATATAACCAAGTGTGTTAACTAGTGCAGTTGCTACTAATCCTCTCAAGGCAACATCATGGAGGGAAAGAAGTGAGTCATCAAACAGTAACCTGATAATATTTGCAGAATGGCATGAATTGTGGATTTAAGGACACCAATTGATAGATGTGACTTTTCGAGTTCGTCTAGCTTTTCCTGAATAAGGGATAGAATATCTGTAAGTGATAGAATAAATGATTTATTTGTGCCCCACCTGCAGCGGATCCAAGAGTAAATTGTGTGAGAAGGGTGAATCATCACTTAGATGTTTGACAAAACACCCTTTTCTTTGGTGTTCCCAATAATTACACGTGATTACAAGATTTTTAAGTGCCTCTGGGACAGCATCCAACTTGCAAAATCTACAAGAACCAACGGTAGGTACATCCTTGTTTATGCACCAATTCCTAGTGTGAACATTAGTATGGAAAAGATCAAATTTAAATCTAAGACAAAGATTTCTAGCCCTATGGCAGGGAAAGCATAGTAAATAAGCCTGACTTGGACGTTGTTTATGGCCAAATCGCGCATATTCCTTGAAGGATTCATTCAACGCAATAGATTCAGTACTTTACCTATTAGATACCCTCAGAAACCACAGATAGTGACCTACGTACACACATCTTATGCTTCCAAAAACATTAGTGTGGCAAATACTGCTAACATAGATACAAAAGCAAAGGTAAATACTATACCAAATATCACTTTGGTTTCCAGTCCAGTTTGCAAAAGAGGACAAGTAAATAACTTGATGTCTTCTGTTAGACACACAGTGTAAAAGGCAAATCCCCTAGAAACACATACAACAATAAAAGGGACAAAGCATACAAGGACATCAATGATTACAATGAAATAATTGCCCTCTTGTGCAATGTAAACATAGACACACAATACAATTACACTGCGGTTGCAAGATAGGCCACACCCTATCTCACTAAAGCTGAGAAAACAGAGCTATAACATCTCTAGGATGACATATTATCTGACAAAACACTGTCACAATAATTGTACAGCTTCGGTATAAAAATGCTCTCCTATAAAGAATACAGGTGCTACAAAGCTGCAAACTTGGACAAGCTTCATCCCAAAAAAGAGTACTAAAATACTACCAAGATATAGAATCTATAGCCTCAAATGATCCCAACAGCCAGGGCATTTTAAAATAAAAGGATCAACAAACAAACAATCAACAAACAATACTTAACAACTTTGAGCACGGACACTGTGAACAGGGCCACATAGCCAGGGTCCTTATATCCGAGGCGAGATACAGAGACAAAGAAAGAACGACAGAAGGAAACAAAGGGAAAGATAAAGATAAAGATAAAGATGAAGATGAAGTATCAAACTGTTCGATACATTTTTCAGATTTTCTTTTCTGAATAAAATAAATAAAAAAAAAAAAAAACAACAATTTAATTGACGCATGCTACCCAAACAGATGTATTGCTTTGGAAAACATGTGCCTGTACGACGTAGCTCAAAACTACTCATACAAAAAAAATGCCAAACTAGATGAGACAACTTGCAAATATTCAGTCTCAACCTGTGAAGGAAGCCAAGTGAAACTTACCAAACCCAACCTAATTAATTATATAAAGTTATTGTTTAAATCTCTGCAACATAAAGATCTTTATTACATTGCCCTACACAAACTTTTTAAACCTTAGAGAAAAGAAGACAAATTATTAGGTGGCTATGGCTCATTTGAAGCTGCATTCAATGCAAATGAAAGCAGTATAACACATGTACATTTCAAACAATACAAAGAAATTTTGGACAATGAATGCCAACAAGTAGAAGAAATTCAAGTTCAACTAGATAAAGTCTCTCCAGAGGACAGTCATCCTTCCCTTACTGGTAGCCAATACCCACTTGGAGAACCAGTCATTTTAAATGATGCAGAAATAGCCATGACCGAGGTAGAAAATACCATGTAACAATCACAGCTAAATTATGAAACACTCAGCATTTATCTAGAAGTCACTGAAGAAATTGAACATGGTTTTAAACATGATACTAAAACATGTAGCTGTAACAGTTATAAACCTCTGCACGTGTATGTAAGTGATAAAGCTGGTCTGGAAAAACGTTCTTAATTAAAATAATCAGCACATTTCTACAAAACTTTACAAACAACAACTTTTTGACTGTTGTAACAGCAACCACAGGTTTAGCTGCCTACAAAGTAGCAAGTGTAATTTTACACTGATTACTGGTCCTTCCAGTAGAACACCAAAATAAATCAAAATACTACAAATTATCAGCAGAAGCTGCTGCTGGAGTACGCAGAATTATGAAACAAATGAAAATGTTCCTAAAAGATGAAGTAATCATGGTTTCCAAACTCATGTTGGCTTTAATTCACCTCAGTATGCAAGAAATCCTAAAAACTGACTATGTTAGTTTGATAGAAAACACACTGTTATTTTCAGAGTCCTCCTACAGTTTGTCAACCTATTTTCAAAACATTAGGAAACAAACAATGCTGCAACACACTCAGCAGGATTGAAAATGTAAACCTCTGGTAACATTTTCACTACAGAGAACTAACTCCAAATGAGTCAGTCTGCAGACCTCACCTATGCTAACATTTTAAAAAGCTTTAGAACTTATCTGCTTATTAAAGATGCAAAATCCATCATAAATAGTAGACTAATCCATTAGCTATATCGGCAAAACATATCTGCTCCAGATGTCATGGAACAATTAACTCAACACAATATGAAATGCATGTCCTTAATGCCAATCCTTGCAAGCTGTAGTCAATACAACAAGACAATGTTAAAAAAAGAAATTCAATCAATACCGCATATCAGCTGCACAGACAAACTAGAAGTGTATGGCATGGCACTCCCTATGTGTCAACAAGCAACATAACGTCTAAATAGCTTAGAAAAATGTATCTCCAACACAGCTGGATTGGAAAAAAATATTAACTTTGTACCCAAATTGCAAAGCAATTCTAAAACATAACTTTGACGTAGAACACGTTTTAGTCAATGGAGCAATTGGTACAGCTGTTGGCTTCTAAACATATCCACATGACAACAACATTCAGTTTGTCAACATCCACTTTGACAAACTTGCAGAAGTTAAAGAAATGTGACTGCATAATAGCATGTTCCGTTCTTTTCAAAGAAATGTACGTATGCAGAGAACAATTCTCTCTGTCTCTTGCGTATGCTGTCACTATTCACAAATCACTAGGTCTAACCCTAGATCATGCATTCATTGACATTAGCAGCACAGTCTTTAAAGAAGGTATGAGTTATGTAGCACTTTCACATCTCTGTACACTCAATTGTCTAATCATAGTTACCTTTGATCCAAAGTCAACCCTGATATTCCTTGAATCCGAGAATATAGCAGGCTATGTACACTGTACCCCCATCTAGATATGTACCCTGTACCTAAAAAGGAAAACTTTAAAAAGGAAACAAATACAAACTGAACCTCTCACAGATCTCCCAACAATACCTCTAAAGAAACAACAACCAACTGCTTCTCCATCAAATAATAAAACCACAAAACTGTCTACTACAAACTCAACTGCATGTCTATTAGAAGACAAAGACACAAATATCTCTTTGCAAATAAATCTGCAGGTCCATCAAACAATACAGAGAGACAATTCTCTGGTCAATTTAAATTCAGCAACACAACTGGAGTAAATTGCTATGCGAATGAAACAATCAATCTTCTCTTCCAATTGCCACCAATTATTCACAATATTTCCTTTAACGGCTTGGACCAGATGTTTTTGCAAATGCTCATCCTTCAAAGAAATGACACAATTAATACTGACAGAATTTACAGTGTCTCGGGTATAAGGCAAGAATTGGACTAATCTGAATTCCTAATGTACAAGTACTGGAAATTAAAAACATCCCTATAAATGAAATCTTCCAGATTTCATACACGGGGAAACATCCATGCACTCTCTACCACTATGTTTCACATGAGCACATCCCTATTGAATGATTTGTATATGTATTCATACCAAATTGTGAATCCATTCCATTTCACCAGCATCTGCAGAATGCCCTTTTTTTGCAAATCAGACAATCGTTCTAGCATACAAATGCACTCACATAGCCAATATGTGATACTAATGCTTCTAAGGTACAATGGGGATGGCACTAAAAATATCTGTCAACTCACTAGATTTACACATGGCCAAGTATCTCTTGGAAAGAAAACCTTCACAACAGTAGGCATAAAATACCACACTAGTGCCACAACCACTTCAGGGCACTCTACTGTATATGTAAAAAAAAAAAGTGGTTGGCTTGAATGTAATGACACCTCTGTTACTCCAAAACTTAAGTTACCTGCAAATCTAACAAATGCATGCTTAATATTCCTCCAATCCAAATTTACTCACTAAACTGTAGCACAATCATCAGTTAGAATACGCCAACAGGTATCTCACTACTGCAGAAATACCCTTCATTGCAATACACTTCAAATTCCCTCATCACAATTCTTGTCACTACAAAACATCTTGTAAAGTCTAAAGTAGTTAAAATACGCCAACAGGTATCAACAGGTATCTAACTACTTTAAACATTCCCTTTATCACAACACACTTCAAACAAACATACTACGGTCATGCCCCAAGCATCTGGGCACTGGCCACAACAACCACAATATAAATAAACCATATAACAAGTACTTACAATACGCCTTCAAATAAAAAAAATTGCCTTGAGCCCTCTTCAATTGAAATAATGTTGCAGACACCAAAATTTACTTTGGACTCAGCAGCATCTGCAAACCCTTTTTTCACCTATAAAAAGGTATCAGGTATTCATATCGCCACATATATGGTCGCCGTAAATAATATCGCCGGGAAAATGTTGTGGCAATATTATTTGGGTGACCATATATGTGGTGATAAGGGCAAAAAAAAAATGTTAAAAAAAAAAATGTTAAAAAAAAAAAAATAATAATAATTTGGGGGTTGCGGCGGTGTCCCCCGCATGTTCAATGCAATAATGTCGCCACAAAAAACGACCATTTTTTGGCGATATTTTTGTATGGCGATATTTTTGTGGCGAAATTATTACATGAAACATAAAAACAACTCCATAACATCTTAATTCCACTCCACTATCATTTCCACACCCTCGTTTAGCTATAAAATAATCCCAAAACTGTTCATTCACAGCGCAGTCCGTGGACTACCACAGTGTGGGGGCGGCACCCGCACCCACTGTTTTCACCTAGAAAAACAGCCGAAGATCAAATTTATTCCACTCCTCCACACTTTCCAGGCCCTTTTTCGGCCACCAAATAACCCCGAATGTGTTTTCCACACTTTTTTCCCCACCACAGTATCTGCAGAAACTGGTGGCTGTCTGCAAATCCAACATGGCAATGTGGCGCACCTCACGCTTTTTTATCATCCAATGTCTGTGAACATCACGCCAGACTTTGATAGTTCCAGGAGGGTGTCTGGGGAGCGAATAGGGAAGTGAGTCTGTAGCCTGGACTGAGATATCACTCATTTTTTGGGACCTACTTTTTACCCATTTAAAAAAAAATACTGGACGAACTTACACCAAATTTACAAAAGCACACTTTCAGGACCACGCCTCTGTTCCTGGAGAAATTTTGTTGAAAATCATCCATCCATCAGTTTGGGCTTTAGGTGTGATTACATTCTCTTTTCCATTGTGTCTATGAAGATTTCCACACATTTTGGGACCCCACCTATAACTTTGCCCCCCCCCCCTTGACGACATGACACCAATCTTCACAAAATTATTCCGAGGGGGCCATAATCTTTCTTTTTGCAAAGTTTGGTAAGTATTTGTCAAGGGGGCAGGGGGTGACATTATAAACCACCCAAACAGGGCTCTTTCTTGGAGTTCAGCAACTTAACCATAACTACAGGGCCATTACTGAAGGCCCTGCAATGAAAGATCTGTAATGTTTCTTTAAACAGCATATTTTTTGCAGCTCATATTGATATTTGTCACTTGAAATAGTGCATGCTTGGGAAAATTGTTATGAATGAACTTCCTGGGGCATGAGATTGGGCCAGGATCCATGCTCACTATGCCACTGGACCTAGCCTGCAGCCTTGTACATCGGCAACTATATCATAATATGACTATGGCCGACTGTCCATGGCTTGTGCACATGGGCCCAGGTTGCAAAGCATTCAGCCATGTTGCTGGCCCGTGAAGCAAGACACAGTAAATATTGGGCCTGCCCACATATATCCCCATTGTGGAACCGTGGGCCACTGTCAATCACTTGCAACCATGGCAGTGGCCACACTGACTGGGGCATATGATTCAACAATGTTTCCTGCCCTCTAATCGATGCACAGTAGACATTGGACATGGACTCTGAGAAGATGCCGACTTTTTCCCCATAGCCAATTACTGGTGGCCATGACCAGTGGCTAAATTGTCAGGGCATGTCCAAGGCTAGATTTGGTACTCTTTCTGTAACGTTGCCCCCTTGAGATAAAAACACAACAAACTTTCCAAAAAGATTTTGGTGTATATTTCTTTTTATTTTATTTTTCAAAAGTACCAGAGTTATGGGCCACTCATGAATGCTCTTCCTATGGCGAAGCCAACTTAACCATAACTACATGGTTGCTATCGGCCACCGTGTAATATTCAAATGCATGAATTTCTGCAAACATTGAAAAGGAATAGAATCCTCTTTGCAGTTTTCTGAACATATTTCCCCATCCTCACCACCCATCACCTCTCCAGAGTGTGTTTCATATGCAAGACAAGTGTTGCATTTTTGGATATTTTATTACAACGCTGGCATCTGTTTCAAAATGTGTGACATTTCTTGCCTTTCCCAATTGAACAATCAACTGTCTGCAAATGTCACATGCATCTCTGATTGGTCAAGGGGAGTCTACAGACACTGAATCAGGAAGTGAGTCAGCGGACTGGACCAAAATATCCCATGTTTTATACCTGCTTTTTGGGAATTTTTTAAAATTCCACTAGTCAGATTAACACGAATTAAGCAAAATCAAGCTTTTAGGACCAGACAGCTTCTTCTCACACAAAATTGGTGAACATCCGTCAGGATGTTCAGGCTGAATTCTATTCGAGATTTTGAAAGTGCTGGGACTCGACCTATAACTCCCCCTCCCCCCCTCTGATGAAAACACACCAACATTTCCAAAAATATTCAGAGTCAATCTATATTTTTTGGAAACGTTTCATGCAGACTCATCAATTGACACTGAAGTTATAAGCCATCCAAAAAGTGCCTTTCCTGTGGGGAAACCAACTTAACCATTACTACAGGGATGCTATTGCCAACCTTTAAATATAAATATGCATGAATCTACTTGAATATTTGTCAAGTTTATGAACATGACAGCAATATCCCCAAACAACTAAGACATTCCTGAGCATCATTAAAAGAAACAAACACACTGTCCTATTGTAGGCATATAAGAGCCTATCCTCACTAGCCATTGCCTCCCCAGAGGTTGCACCATATGTAGGACAAGTGTAATGCTGTGTTTTAAAATATGTTCTCACTGCATTGTTTGAGGACTACGGGTGGAGATTGAGAATGCAACCTGGAACCCGTTTAAAACATGTTGACGTACCTCACATTTCTCAATTGAACAATCAGCACTTTTACATTCAGCAATTGCTATGTGGCTCCCAGGCTGGTCCAGAGTTTTATGCAGACACCATAACAGCAAATGATTCAGCGGACTGGACCGACTGGACGGAGATATCACACATTATTTTTACTACATTGTGTTAATTTTTTTAAACGCTGCTGAGTGGATTAACACCACATTTGGAAAAGAATGCTTTTTGGCCCAAGACGTCACTCATCAAACAAGTTTGTTGAACATCCATACAGGTGCTTATTGTTCAATTGAGAAACGTTTGGTATGTAATAAAATGTTGAAAATGATACAATCCTGAATTTTTCTAACTGCACCTGCTGATTGGTCAATTGAGAAACGTTGGTATTTAATACATTTTGAAACTTGTGCAAAATTGGATTAGCTAATTGTGCGAACATCCCAAAACTCAACAGTTTAAGTATGTGAAGTTCACAATACACAATTGGACAATGAATCATACTCCAATTGAGGAGCTGATTACCATCTAGAGTACATTTAGTCGAAAACAAAACACATAACCATTTCTAGTGAAGTTCAATACTGCTAAAATACATTTGGTGGAAAGGAAAACATGCTTAGCCATTTTTGCATACCATTTACACTTTTCTATCGCACCCAAAACATTAAATGCAGTCTGCAGCAGTTAGCAGCCTATCCACATCATTGTGCAGGAAGTACCTATATTTGCACCAACACACCGCGGAGCAGTGAGCAGAGCTGGTGAGCCGAGGTGGAGAGCCAGTCTGCAGCAGTCCGCTGCAGACGTGGAGCCGGAGCCGCATGGATCCAGAAGTGCGACCGTTAAAAATAACATCAAAGCTAGCACAAGTAATGGCCCTAGGAAAAAGGTAGAGGAGCAAGTCTGATACTGGGTCTGTCCCAAGACCCCAACAAACATCTATAGACGTGACCAAACACTCGAACCCGATATGCTCTGGTCCCTGGGCTGGTGCGGCAAAAGAAATACATGAACAGGTGCAAAATCACAGACTCTTTAAGGAAAGTGTTACCCGACATGAGCTGCGAGAAACAACGTCTGTACCAGCACCTGCGCCAGCGTTGCAATCGGCAACAGAGGATCCAGTGGCCCCAGTGGTCCCGGTGAACATGGAGGAGGCTCACGAAGAGAGGCGGCGTGAGGAGAAAAGAGGTCCGCCTACCTCGAACCCCGCCGCTGGTTGTAGTCCGCCATCCACCGGAAGGGTGAGTGGAGTTTGAGCGAACGCGGTCAGAGGACGGCGACAGCCGGACTCCAAGCGGAATCCCAGCGGTGGGGGCGAGTGCACAGGAAATACCAAAGCGGATCAGGGAAACGAGGAATAAGAACAAGAGTACGACGCGATCCCGCCAGCGATGCCAGACAGAAATATTGAAGTCCCAAGTCCCGCCCGGGTACCGACCACAGAGGAACCAGAGGGGGCAGAGGGGGCAGAGAAAGCAGGCAAAAACAGGGGAAACTCCCCAACCACAGAGGCTGGAGAACAACAAAATAGAAAAGGACACAGTGAAATAACAAATCCGGACAATATATCAGAAGAAACAGAAACCATGCAAAACAAAATCCAAACAAAAGAAATGGTACACGAAAACAACAGAGACCAATGTGACAACCCGTCAGGGCAGGGGAAACGTCTAATAAATGGGAAAGGACTATCAAATGATCCCAAGACCATCATAGATATCATTGCTAGTGAGAGAGACACAGATAGCGAAAAGGACGCTGAATCTGACGAGGTGGACACCGACATTGAAAGTAAAACGGCAGGTGAGCCGGACGATTCAAATAAGGAGACAGACGGAGAACAAATGAAGACAGCTTTCATAGAGAAAAAAAAAAGAAATAAAACAAAAATGGCGACTAAACCAACGAAACAAGGGCCAAAAAATCTGAGGAGTATGAGAGCATCTAACAAACTGCCAACGACAGAACAGAAGGAAAAAAAGGCAAGCAAAAGACAGGGCTAAATGTCAAAAGGGCTGCCAAACACATTGCTGTCATGCCCCTTAAAGGCATTTTTCACACAACAACATAAAAGAAAGCAAACCACAGAAACAGAAGTATCCGACGCAGAGATGCTAGAAGTGGTACTAGAAACTCCACCTGCCCAAAAGCAGAGGAAAATGGAACTGGCATGCACATTAATAGACAAACGAGAGGTTGAAGATCTCAGAACCCAAGGAAAGATAAATACCAGCAATAACGAAGAGAGTAAAAACAAAGAAGATCCGAAGGATGCAGGGAAAAGTGTAATAACAAAGCAGACATAAGGGGTGATCTCAGATTTAAAGCATACAATGTGCAAACCCATCAACTAAAGAAAGGGGCTTCAGCGAATTTAGTAGAAACAGAAGGAATGGTGGGCGGGCTAAACCAGGAGACAGAGCAGGCCGAGCAAACAACCTTGGAGGCAAAACAACAGGCCAATATACAGGCCGAAAGAGAGCATCGTCTGGCCTGCACCAAGCCACATTTGACTACGGGTCGGATAACAATGACACCAACAAAAAAAATGGATGAGACAAAAACCAATTGGGACAATCTGCTCATGAGCAAAGGGCCATCTGGGCACCAACAGATCGAGATCAAAGACCATCATTGGAATGTTCATTTATGGATTCTCCAGCCGCAAGGAGGAGGCCAGAAAAAAACTCAAGTATCACCGAAGACCAGTAGGCTAAGTGGCATTGCAGCATCCATGCAAAAAGAATCACCAAATAAGAAACCAGACATGATAGCAATCATGTCCGCCATGATTATTGTGCTAGCACCGTTCTGTAAATTGTACGAAGCCATAAAATAGGAGGTTCAAGAGAACACCGCAATTCTAACAAACATGATAGCAAAAATGTTGCTTGTGGAAAGCTACATGACAGCGGTTGAAGACAGAGCAAGTAAATTGCAAACCAATTGGGAAAGGAAAATTGTATCCTTGGAAAGAAAGATCGAAATCATGGAAGCAGTAAATAGAAAACTAACGCCAACAACGTCCATTCTGAAGCCAAAAGTCCAAGATGCACAGACTCAGTCAAAGGGCAATGAAAAAATCATGTCAACACCTTTAGCTGAGAAAAGTGATGATAATCAATTTTCAAATCAAAAAAAGGACAAGTGAACGGAAACACTTCAGATAGAGGCAAGCAGTAAGCCAAAGAAAGATCCAAAGGCGATTTTCGTGCCACTTGTAAAAATTCACAATACTACGGGGCCTCAAAGAATGGAGAAACAAGGCGAGCCCAGCAAACGGCTTGCAGAAAACGGCATAAATAGATCGCCTAGAACTGCGGAGGACTTTTTGAGCAATTCTGACCTAATGAACATGTCACTACATCTAGAAAATGATCTGAGTGAGGGAAAGGAGGGTGACAGAGAGAGAAATAGAAGCAGTAAGCGCACCAAAGATAAAAAAGGTTCAAATGTCGCAGGGAACGCTGTCGAAGAGGCACATCACCATAATGACCGTAGCAGTACAACTTTGCCAGAGAAAAGAGACTCCCAATATAAAACCAAACAACATCATAGTGAGGAGGCCAACAAGGTGAAAAGCAAAGAAATCAGTTCTAGATGGAGTCCACGGAAGCATCGATCACAAAGAGAGGACTCTGAAAAGCAAAACAAATCAAAAGAAGAGATACGAGTATTCAGGTTAGAACAAATGGGAATAGATGCAGATTTCATAATACTAAATAGATCAACAGTACTGCAAATAACAAAGAATATGAAAACGCTGAAAAAAATCAGAACGGAGGACTTCAAATTTGTGGAACCCTGCCAAAGCATATCTTCACTTAAAATCTGCTGGAATCAAATACATTGATCAGCACGCATATGAAGAAATTGAACAAATGGGCTTTCGTTTGACTGAAATAAAAATGATGAGGGGAAGAACTGATCAAGAGACAGAAGAGAACGACAGGAGTAAATACCGAAAGCATTACAAATCCAAAACTGAGGAGCTGTACCGTCAGAATCGCTGGAATAATTCCCAGGAGAAACAAGAACCCCAGAGGGGAAACCACCATATCCGTGGCAATGGAAAATGGCATAGTGACACAATTGGGAGAGATGAACAGAAATACAATCTACGACAGAGAGACAATAACAGGGAGTATCCTGATCATGGACACGACGCAGTAAGAAGTCAAAGAGAAGAGCCCCAAGAGCCGTGTAGGAAATCAGGGGCTGGCTCGAAATCCCAAGAGGAAAAGAAAAATCCAAAGATGAACCATCCAGCTAAAATGACAGAGCAACTGAATATAAAGGCCCATGGAAGTGGCTGACATCAACCTGGAACAAAAACAGCGCTAAATAGCAACGACCGGGGTCAGCCTGCGTCCACGCCAACGAAACAAAAAAAGGAGCTGAGCGACCCGAAAATGAAAAATATAGTTTGGGATCTTGGAATACGAGAGGCCATGCTCACCTAATGACAGTCGGAGATGTAAATCTGGGGCTCTATGACATAGTCTGCCTGCAAAAAACTTGGTTGTTGGACCAACCCACACTCGACGGCTATACCGTGGAAATATCGCCAGCAGTGAAAGGCCTTCTAGGCAGACCATCGTCTGGTCTCCTAACTGCAATTAAAACAGGCCTGGGCCTAACGGAACCAAGAAAGTGGAAAGAGGCATACAAAATATTTGTTATTCTGACAATATGGTTACATTCTAATGTGAAGAAGCAGAACAACCACCCAAATTGTCTAGCAATAATAAATTGCTATTGGAACCCTCAACGCATGTCCACAAAAACCTTTTGTGCCAATATGGGCGCCACGATTGATCAGCTGTATGAAGAATTCGACAAAATTGAAATCATCATATGTGGAGACTTCAATGCCAAATGCGAAGAGACAGCGGGCGCGAATTTGGTTGACGTCTAGCGGCCTGGGGGAACAGAAGCAGCTATAGAGCGAGGAAAGGCATGGACCGAAGTTATTAGATCGAGAAGTATACAAAACATAGCCTTGTTGTTCCCAGAGCAAGAAAATATCCCGACTTGGGAACGTAATTCCTCGAAAGCAACACTAGATTATATATTCAGCTCCGATGGACTCACACCAAATATTATGAGCTTCAAGGTGCAAAAAATGCAACACAGTGACCATAACCTATTGGTCTGTACATGGCAAGGTAGAAGGCCGGAAAAAAGGACGTATGAAATGGTCACGCAAACGAACATCCAACAAACACGACTCCGGATAACAGAAGTGGACATTCAGAAAATCAAAATGTCGTGGGATCAAAGAGTTGCCAGAAATTCGGCAAACAAAATCGACGAGAGACCTGACTATTTGCCTTGATTACTGGCATACCAAATGTAAGGGACAAGAAAAAATATGAAATCAGACCACACAACGCACGCCTATGATAAAGCAGTGGTCGACAAAAGAAAAATAGGGAGAAGACTGAGAAGAATAGCCAAGAAAACAAACGCCCAGGAAGATTGGGAGAAGTGGCAACTGGAAGTGAAAAAGTACAACAGCTGGCGAAAACACCATAGAGCAGCACAATACCAAAATGATGCTGAAGATATGATGAGAAAAATACAAACAAAAAAATCAAGTTAATTTTGGGCACTGATAAAAACTATGAATAGTACATCAAGTACAATGCAGTGCAACGCCGTCTCAGAAGCCAGGTGGATAAACAATCTATCGACGGAATTCGATGGCCCGAACTCTGACATGGCTGGGACGAAGCAAGCGTCAAACACATCTTGGGTGGACGTATCAAACCCTGCTGACATTGAAACGACAATCGGGAAGTTGAAAACATCCAGAGCCCCGGGTCCGGATGGACTGATGTACCGGGATCTTAAACGGTTTCCAAAAGAATGGTCGGAAGTGATCAGCATGATCTTTGCAGAATGTGACAAGAAAAAACTGATTCTGGAAATATTGCAGAAAGCAGCCATAGTCCCAGTCTACAAAAAAGGATGCCGAAAGGAACCCGAAAACTATAGGCCGATAGCCTTACAGGACATAATAGGGAACATTTACGCAACCCACCTGCTTGACCATTTTAGAACCTGGGGAAAAAAATGGCCCTTCAAAAGACAATCTCCAAACGGGCTTTCAAAAAAACGGCAGTACAGCAATCAACATCATGTTAATAAACATCCTGAAAGCTAAAGTAAAGGAAGGAGCGCCAAAGGTGTATCTGGGTTTCGTGGACCTTTCGAAAGCTTTTGACAGGATCAACCGGAACAAATTGTGGTCAAAACTACATAGCTGGAACTGTCCAAAAAAGGTGCTCGAACCGACGAAAGCCCTACACTCTCAGATGAAAATCAGAGTCAAGCTAAACCTTCAGGGCACCCTATCAGAGGAGATCACGGTGAATAGAGGAGTCAAGCAGGGATGTCCCTTGGCCCCATCCTTATTCATTGCGTTCCTAGGAGATTACCAACACTCAGAAAGAAAAATAAGGGCCTTCCCTCCAAAAATGGGAAAAACGGAGATACCAAGACTCTTGTATGCCGATGACGTTATTCTGATAGATTAGACAAAAGTTGGGTTTCAACGAAAACTATCAAACCTGGAGAAATATATCGAGGAGAACCAGCTTGAGATAGACAAAACTAAAACCAAAATTCTGGCAATCGAGAAAGTACCAACTAAACCAAAGAAACAACAGAACTGGTTTCTTGAGAGCACCAAAATTGAAATCGTAAAGAACATCAAATATCTTGGAGTTCAGATTGACAGCTCAGGAACTGACAAGTCAATGCACGATCTTCTGTGGGAGAAAGCCAAATAAATGCCTAACTTCTCAAACAAGAGCAGCAGATAACAAGTCTGGGAAGTTTTCACTAATTCCGGCGATAAACTTTTACAAGACAAAAGTAGTCCCCTCTCTGGTATATGGAATGGAAGCCTCTCTATACATCAAACGTCCGCTCTGGAACAAATTGGAGGGACACGTTTGGAAGGCAGTGTTAGGCCTCCCAAAGTCGACCTCCATGCCGGCCATCAGGCGAGAACTGGGTTTAGTGTCACTAGCGTCTATGGTCGACCAAAGTGCCATGAGACTATACAGGAAAATAATCATGGCTGACACATTACGCACTATAACATCATTAAGGAAGAAATTGAAATAGGAAAATGTGAAGCCCTAAAGAAATGGGTAAAAACCAGAAAAGATGACCTATCTCAAATAGCCTTCACAGAAAAAGAGCTAAAGGAAAATCCTGATTGCATCAAATGAAAAATGGAGGATTGGGATTGGATCCTGACAATTGAGAAAGCGGCGGGGAATACACTTCTAACGCATCTGCCGCTGACTTTGAATAAGCTAAAAAAAACGCAAAACTACTGTGCGAAATTCCCGGACAAAAGATTGAGAAATCTGTTCATGAAAGCTAGATTAAACCTACTGCTAACTCGAGAGATTACATCTATTCGAGGATCCACGCGCGACCAGAGATGTTGCCTATGTAAAAAGGAATCAGTGGTTGAAACCCTGAAACATCTGGTGATGGACTGTCCGCAAACTAAACAAAACAGAAGCACATACCTCCTACCGCTGATAACAAATCTATGGATGATACAATCAGACGACCTGTGGAACAGATTGATCTCTGGCGAAAGATTAGATGGACGGTGGCGATGGTTAAACTAATAGAACTGGCGTTCCAACAGATGCACCAGCCACAAATGCCAAGTACGGCCCAGACAAACTGTGAGCCATCAAATTGAGCAGGATGAAGGGGCAATCCCTGGCACCTTTTTATGATAAGGCAGAGAGATTCGATGAGCGGTCTGTATTTGAAGTGAAAAGAGAAGTTTGTAAAAGCAGGTTGAAACCTTGATAAACCTCAAGCTAAACTGAGTAGAAATCAATAAATAAAAAATAAAAAAAATAATAAATGCAGACAGTGCTCACCAAAATGAAATAATTTGATACAATAAATGTTAGTTTTATGTATCTGTGTTTTTGTATAAACGAAGTACAACGTTCATACAAGAGACCAGAGGATTTATCCCGATTCATCCAGTCATGAGGATGTAGTAAAACATTCTGTGGGCAGTTATGAGAGAAAAACCGAAAGTGGAAGTGATATTCTGTGTAGCATGTGGCCTGCATTGCAAGGCATGCTTTTATTTGTTATCGTAACTTGTTTGTTTCTCTGCACCCACATCCTTGGTTCAATCGTTATAAGTGAGTATACATTGTTTTTTTGTTTACAGCTGTTTGTGGAGGTAAACACGTACCATTTATTGGTCTAATACTCACACATGCACATTGAAATGCAGACACAATGCAATTTGCAAGTATTTACTGTTTCAATAGGTTAACAAAGTTTTCCACTAAATATCACGAAGTGTGCAAAGATGAACTCCTGCTATTTTTAGCACAACCTTGCTCTGACTTTCATCAAGAAATCTTCTCATGACACTGTTAGCATTCCTATAATGAGGCACATATTAGCACTTTGGAACACAGGACAGACAATAATTGTATAGTGCACATCTGGCATATTTTCTTAACTACTGCAATTTTCTCCATGCTAAATACAATTATAATCAGGTGCAATTTGGTCATGGTAACAGGGCAGATACTCTTAATCTAAAGGAGTATCTAGGTTTTCTGTAAATCAACTGAAAAAATGTTCAACTAGTACTTGGTAGAGTTTGAACCTTATTAGATGTCCTTATTTAAGGTTTTAATATACAGACACATTGCATTAACAAATACAGCTGTTCAAGGTATCTCCCAGTCTTCATTATGAACGACACATAGGTGATTGGTAATGTCTTTATATTCTTCTTAATGGGATGCCACTACATTCAGTTTCATAGAAATAAGTGCAGCCCCATATGTTCTCTGCCTTACTTGACACACAACATATGCAGTGTTTCACATCAACACTGAACTTTGTTTGAACTAAAATAAATTGGATTAGCTTGTGCATTTCTCTAAACACATTAACATTAATTACATATAAACTATCATTCTCTTAATACAATTTTTTTTGTCACTTAACACACTTTTTTGGGGGGATTTGCATTAAAAAGAACACTGTTGCGATATTCACTGTACAGGTTCAACTGAATCTACACCAACTCATATCATTAGACATAATGCTGCATTTTGCAATTGCCCTTCTATGTGGGGCCAGCCTCCATACTCTCATTCTACCACTCCCATTGCCCACATTTGCCTGTGCCCCCAGCCACTGTTTTACCAACTCTGCCCCTCTATCTACCCCACATCCACTGTAGTACATGCATCAAAATGCCCTGCTGCAAAATCCAGTAAAAGAGCAGCACGGGATGGGGATGCTGGTTGGACTGCGTAAGTTGTCAACATTTCCAACTTAGGTCTTTATATTGAAAAGAAAACGTAAAGGAAGGAAGTGTGATCATTAAAATATGTTAAAAACCTCCTCTCAAATATTTACCATTCATAAAACTGAGAGGTCTCCATTCCCACTGTGGATCAAATTCCTCCTGGCCAATCTTGGGACTGATGTTACAAGCAGAATTTATGGTGGTTCTGGAGGTTAATGCAACAACACATGTGTGATGTGTGGGCTGACCTTATTCAGATCAAACCTGCTGCTGTATATTAACTGCTGTATCTGAGAGAGGGTTAGCAGATTCCACCAGTAACCTAGTGAAGATTTCATGTGACTGGGTATAATGGAATCTGGTATCAATGATCGCACCATGGAAGGACAGGTTAGGATGGCTTACACTGTAGGAGGTCCTGCAGTGCTATATGATGGCTGCATTGTGTGCGGAGGTTTGCTGGAAAGCTGCCCGAGTCATATGTCTATGGCCTTCAACATCAAACCCTCTCCTGGGTTTGGGCAGATTCTGTGTGAGCACCAATGAGCTCTTTATGAAGCTCTGCAGCTACTTCCCTTGCCTACCTTCTTAAATGCATTACATGTCAACGCCAGACTATTCAAAACAAAGCTGCTAGTGTAATATGTGTTTTTAAAGACTTCCATTTTCAAAATCTGCATTTTGTTCTTGCACTTTTGGTTTTATCGACCAATTACATATACATATAGCTGTATATATTTATATGTGAAATTAGGGGAGTAGGAAGGTGGGGTTGGCTGCAGGGAGGTTGGGAGCCTGGTAGGGGCCAAAAACTACATATTTACAAACCAAATTCAGACTTTCAAATGAAAGTCTTTCAAAACACATAGAACGGCTTCTCGACTTGTTATGGGCCATAACCCCCATCAGTACATCACCATGGGACATTTTGCACTCCATTGGATCCCTGTTTCAGCCCACGTTGAATGTAAGATAATTTGCATCTTCCACGGAGATGTTTGCAACACAACTGTGATGAATTGACTTCTACCCCACAGGAGTACAAGGGTGAGTAGAGGTTAAACCGCCTAATCAGCACTCATACCTCTACACAACAAGAGTGAACCTAATAATGGGGCTAACACAGACACAGACATGAGGGAAGGCTGTACTCTCAAGTGGCATGTGAATATGATCCAGTAGTAACTCAAACAGCAAAGTATGACCATCCAAATTAAAGGAAATGTCCAATCAAGGTCTGTAGAGAAGTATGTGTGCTTTGATTAAACACAACATCTGATATAATAACTAAAAAGAAAATCACTAAACAAAGCTCACCCATGTGGAAAGAACACAGAATAAGGAAACAGAGAAAGATGCAGCACTGTGTGCGATGAAACAGGGGGATAAAGGCAATAGATGACCTTGCAGTTTGTAAAGGATATGTTCTGATGCAAAATAAAAGGTATTATAGGTGATCTGTCCTATTTCTAGGGCACACAGATGGACCAAGGGGGCAGTTATCAGTCAATCATACACTTTGCTGGTCTTGGCAGTTTGGCAAAGCTGAACCATTCTCCTAGGTTCTGTTTTTGCGGTTTGAAGTAGGCTGAAATGAAACATTTGTGTTGTTCTAGACAGAGAACAGTGTCAAATTGGGGTTGAGCTGAAGTTCTTTGTTGTTCAAAGAGGCATGTGAAGAAGTGTGGATTGTGAGATGCACCACGATAGGCTTGAAAGTAGGTTTGATGCCGAAGATGCTAATGACTGGATGCTCATTTTGAGTTGGGCAGTTAAATACAGCATTTGAAGGTCGTGATTCATTGAGGCCATATGGCTCAGTCGATGGCGATTGGCAATTAATATGCTGGTGGCCCTGCCATGTAATTTGGCAGGGCCAAGCAGTCTGACCAAAATACACATACCTCACACATAACCCTTCATTAGCTGAGTAGGGCTCACAGTGTTGACACATGTATGATATCAATTTGATTTGGCTTTGATAAGTATGAAATATCCTAGCCACTATACCTTGCATACAATGATTGCTAATATTTAAAGTTTACAAATGCCATCAGGATAGTCACTCTGATAGTTATTTGATTGGGGAACAGACCTTGCTAGGTAATGACTGAAGGTAATGCCACTGCTCAATAATGGCCTCTATGAACGTTCTGTCAGCAATAAGGGAGCTCAAATCCCTCCTTTTTATAACAGTTTCTTCTGGTCAAAACAATGCATCTCAACAATAACTATCATTCACTTTATGGTTTTATTTCCCTACATGACATGAGATAATTCCATGTTTTCTCTGCCTGACATTTCCCCCTCTTCCCTTCTTCCCCATTCCTCTTGTCCCTGTTCATTTCATAAATTCAGCCCCTATGCTGAAATTATTTGGTTGTCACTGCAGCTATCAAGTGGGCACCTATTCCAAGTGAACATGCTCTGTGCCACTAGAGAGCAGGTGCTGTAGATCAGGATTGGATGTGGCAAACACACTATTTGTACGTGTGGCGCATTTCCACCTCCATTTGCATTTTTCCACATGTCTTTTATGATAAGACAAAGGTTGAAGAAATAAACACATTACATTTGTGTCTTTAAAGCATGAAATCAGGACGTTTACACATTTATTTGCAGAAAGGTAGAAAATATGTTCTCGGGTGCACACACAGTTATTTGAACATCACAGTTTACAGGGGCACTCTTTTTATCATGACAGAGTTAGAGTCAGAAATCCCCTACAGAACATAGTTTTTTAAACAACACTGCATTTTATTGTACACCCATGTAGGCTTCGCCACTTTCCTGACAAACCTCTGCACTGTTAGACCACTGCAGGGGTGGAAGATGCAGGGTAAAATAACTAAATACACAAACGATCAATATAAAATACAAATATATTTAAAACAATACCTTTTGAGATTTTCTTCAGTCTCTTTCAATGCATTTAGACGGACCAGGAGCCATTAGGATGATCAAGTAAACAGCATATCAGTAGGTTCTTAATTTCTTCATTTTCTTGTTTCTGTTAATACCATCATACTTCTCCCCTCAGCTTATTGATCTGGCCAGTGTCAGGGCAATTTAACTGTGCAACTAGACCTTTCAGTTTATCAACTTAAGTACATCAAGTAACTGATCAACTTAAGTACATCAGGTCGTACCTTGAAATGAAAAGGTTAGCATATGCTTCTGGGTTGGAGGCAAATGTTGTGTTGGTGGTGTGGGGGTATGTGTGCATGGTGTGGGGGTGTTTCCGAACTTATCTCTCCTTTCTCCTTCCACCAAACACACAGAATGCTGCATGTCCACCCTTGCTGCCTCTGGAAACCCATAGAAGCAAAGAGGTATGTGCAATTATAATTGTGTCTGAATAAACAGAAATACACTCCATGGTACTAGAACATGCCTATACTGGGGTTTACTCTTGGTGAAAATTAATGTGAGCTTCCACACTTTTTAAAGTAATCCCACTTGGCATTTGAGTTGTTGTTTTCCAGCTAGGTACTGCACATTCCATGTTCTCTAACATAGTTGTCTCATCATCATTCCAGTGACTTATTTACCAACTTATTAGATACTGGGACCACACGTGTTCTCTTTTCTTCACCAGAAGTCAATCTTGTATGACTCTGGTAGGGGAGAGTCTTTTTGTCATACTCTTATTTTGTGCCCATCAACACTCATTCTGCATGCAGCCATTGGCTGAATCTGACGCGTATGTCAGTGGGCTTAGGTTTATCAGAATCACTTTCTCCCAGAAATGGATACATGATGATTTTCTGGTTAGCAGCCACAACCACTCCCATTGGATTAAACCCCAACCCCATTCAACATCCACAACATGACTGAAGGTAATGCCACTGCTCAATAATGGCCTCTATGAACGTTCTGTCAGCAATAAGGGAGCTCAAATCCCTCCTTTTGATAACAGTTTCTTCTGGTCAAAACAATGCATCTCAACAATAACTATCATTCACTTTATGCTTTTATTTCCCTACATGACATGAGATAATTCCATGTTTTCTCTTCCTGACATTTCCCCCTCTTCCCTTCTTCGCCATTCCTCTTGTCCCTGTTCATTTCATTTTCACCACACATACCACAGCCTGGCTGCCACCCTATGAGGGATCACAGTTTTCCTCTACATGGATATGGTTTGTGCTTTAACCAGTACAGTGATGATGAATGCAGTATAAAAGGCCAACCACATAGCATAACTGGTATAGGGTATGACTAATATGAATTGTAAGCAGTAATTTGCATTGCTACCACTCTTTGAGGGACGTTCACTACTTTTATTGTTTTCATATTATTCTATGAAGTATTAACCAGGGTACTGACTATAGAATATATTCAGAAGTATCATGAATAAGGTCCCATCTTTTTCGACATAATGATAAATGTTATGGTATATTTCCTATGAATAACCATGTAATGCTCATACCATTTTGATTGATGGTGTGGCATTTTCTGAGACAATACTGGCGTTTTATTTTCTAGCTTGAACTGCTGAATTTCACTCTTCTACTTGTCCTTTTAATTTAAAGTGCATGTTTGACTTTTCCTACATTCATGATCTATCCATCCCAACACCCCCTCACGTTTCTCTTTTCTATTTTTTCTTTCCAAGTATCTTGGTCCTTTGCTAGATATTCCATATTGTTGTAATGTTCTAATATGCTAGCACCATACACTCCATTATCTAGTCTAATTTAGTTATCTAATCTAGTCTAGTTATCTAGTTTAGTCTCTTTAAGCAATACATCTATAAAATGATGGCATACTAAAACATAAAAGTTCAACTGCAACAACAATGTATTAACTACAGTAACATAAATGTGACAAATACACCAACCACCTAATTTTAATTGGCCTGCTTTAAGACTAACATAAGGGGGACAAACCTTAACCGTGGGCCATTGTGAGATGCCTGAAAGATATGTACATTGTGAATTAACACTCTATGTTGCCATAAAATAATGGGCCAATCCTGAATGACAGGGAATACAAAGCACTGTCTCAGGGTCTAAACCACGGTTGTGTACATTAAATAACCCCTCTGTGAGCCTTTTTGGAAAGCAAGTTCAATAGGAATAGGTTGGTGTAAGCTCCATATAGATTCCCAGTTAGGATGTACTACGCCACCCACATGTGAAATAATTACCCAGCTGAAAAATATCCTTGTTCAGACTTAGCCAGAAGACCGTGTGAATGCAGTGTTCAATACTTCGTCCAATGACCATGAACCATAGCCTGACACACTAGCCATCTAATGCAGTTGTTCCACTGCAAAAGTACATACACGTTTTGAAGCAAATCTGGATTTAGACTATTCATGTGTTCTATTTATCACACATGCATTGGAAGAGGACTTTAAACTGTTTGGCTGGGGCCAGCAGTCTGGTTGGCGTACTTGAAATATTCTTAAATTCTGCTAGTAGATAGATACCCAATTTTGCATCAGTCAAACTGATGGAAAAATGGTGTTGTACTCCCAAACATTTTCTGTCAAACTTCTCAGTCGAATACACTTAGGAATTTGAAAATTGGAAAAAAATAGAAACATGCCTCAGAAAGTTCTCAACACGGACACACATTGTTTTGAACCCTGATTCACTTATCCAGACCATCACACTGAGGGCATTCTTCTATGCCATGGCTACACTTCCCCTTACTGTGTAATATTGTCTGCAAGAGACCTTGTATCTGGTAAAGCTGCAACATAACTCTACATATGTGAACAGGTCACAAACGTAAATGATACTGGTATTTCTTGGACAGTTCATCTCACCATATGAATAATCTATTTCTTTAAGAATTGGAGAGTATTGTATGGCTCAAGGATTGGATAGTAGATAAAAATGGAGAATTATGTGAGCGTGGTCTCATTCAATTTATCACACCTCAATGACGCATCCTTCATAAGGCAACAAAACGCAATCAATTGGAAAAAGAAGAAGGCTTTGATTACAGTGGCTGAGCAAATCACATTACAAATCAATGCTAAAGAAAACATTTTGAGTAGCTTCAACTCAGATGCACAAAGGTACGCTTTTGGGATGTTAGTAACTGTTAAACATTCCAAGTTTCCAAGTATCTCTTTATCAAAGAAATATTGCTAGAAATGCATATGGACAGGACTAATTAGTCTATAACTTAGGTAACATACTTTTTCACCTTCATTAAGTGGTATTTCTTTCCTCCTTGCTTAATATCCCTCTGCCTGTGGTCTGCCTGTGTTTATGAAGCATTACATAAAAGAATGGTATCTACTTAGTTAAAAAGAGAGCAAACATAAAACCAACACAGGCTATTTTATTAGTGAATGAAGAGAAAGAAAATATGATAAAATAATGTGTTTTGCATCTTAGTGATTGACACACCGTTCTATCTTTGTACTTAAAAATTCAGCTTTTAAAAAGAAAATAGGCTAGTTAAAAACAAAGGTTTTCATTGCATCTTCTGTGGAGACAGAAGAAGGACAAGGACTCTTGGAGGACATTATTTAAGTATGCTTATTAAATAACATGTGAATGCCTAAATATCCCTTTCAGCATGGAGTTTTCCCTGCATATGAATAAGTAAGGTGCTTGTCTGTCATCTTTGTATTGTATTGCTTTGTATTTTCTTATTTATATAGCGCTCTTTCCCCACTTGTGTGGCCTCGATGTGCGTTTTCCTTGGTTGAACGCCCCTGTAGACCGTAGTCGATATGTTTAGATGTTCTATGGGAATATCTTAGATGCGTGTGTGCATGTCTAAGACTTGTGTAGCTGGCAAGGCTCGACTAAGCAGCCCAGTAGAGGTCATACATGTGGTGAGTGTTCTTGAGGATAGAGATAGATTGCTGATTTTGAGAGAGTCTATGTGAGGCCAGCTATACCGGGTTCTTTTGAGTGGTTGTCACTGTATGCAAGTGGCAGAGGTGTTGTGGTAGGTCATGTGTTTCAGTCTGGACGGCTATGTGTGAAACTATGCCGGATGTGCTTAGCCATAGATGTGTTCTATCGTGCATGAATTTCTGGCCATGCCTGTGGCATGTGTCCACGCTACTGGTGTGAGCAATACGTATCATAGGCTGCGGGATTGCTTATTTGTCCGGGATGAGAATTGAGAGTCCTGTTGCAATGGGCCTGGACTTCCTACTGTAGCTGATATCAGTGCATAATAAGCAAAGACGGTGTCAGAGCCTAGGTTAGAGGATCCTCTACAGTGGGAGAAAGGCCTATGTTCACTGTGCCAAGGTTTAAGCATAAGGCAAGCCTAGATCGAGGCTACAGCTAGTATTGAGGATTCTGTTTAGGGTAGAGAGGCCTGGGTATCACACTGCAGTATGATTCATTGTATAGTAATGTTCACATTTATTTTTTAAACTGATGAATCCATCATCCAAAAGCTAATACTAACTTACCCTACCACTAACATAAACAACTAAGGATAGGCAAATGTCTCCCTTCTCCTGTGGGGTGCCTGCCACACCTGTCTTCTTATTCTTGGTATTTCAAATTAATACCCAATCTTTGAATAGTCTTTCTTGACTCTTCATATTAGTTCATGAAACTCTCTCATCAGATAGTGACTTTCGCTACAGTTGCATTTCTTTGGCTCTTGTTGAATTCTTAGATCAATTCTTTTGGCTTTTGTATTATCTGATCAAAAAGAATTTCATGTAAGGTTTTGATTTTCTGGACCTTTATATGTCAGGCTTTTCTGAACTGGTTTCTCTTGTAAAATATGTATCCACAGAGCTTCTTTGGTCTTTAGTTTACCATACTCAGTCTCAGTCTCTCTTACCTCCCACGTGTCTGCTTTTATCCAAGGAATATAATTTCCCTCTTTCCACTATAGTGTTAGCCCTGTCTACTTATTCCCTTTTCTGGCAATTTCTATTGGTTACTTTCTTGTATTAAAACAGTTCAGAATCTGTAATTTTCTTTCTAAGTTCTTCTCACTGTTACTGAGACAAACTTCAATTGGTTTTCAACTCCTCTGTATTTCGCTTTCCGGGGCCATTAGTATCTTCTCCCTTATTTTAGACAGTTCAAGCTTATCAGGTTTACTTTCAAACCTTTTCCATTTTCACTGAGATGATTATCCCAGATCATATAATGATCCTCTTCAGACCTCCCATGCCTCCCGTGTCGTCCATTAGGTCCTGCTTCTTAGGGACTACCTCCTGGGGTTCTCACATAATGTAGCATAAACATAACAGGAGTATATGTAGAAAACACATTCACCCCCAGAGAGGTAGCCTGGTGCTATCAACAGATAACATATGTTTATTGTTACCCAACTCAAGGGTACTCATTTTATCATCCTCGGAAGGATGAAGGGCTGATTTGACGTCCTGGCAGTCAAACCTGTGACCATAAGGTCAAACACAGACCCATGTAGTGGATGGATTAGTCCACTAAGCCACAGACCTTGGCTTTTTGCTTCCCATTCATCTTGTTTCCTGCTCGTGTTTACCGGTGTTGGTGTCGATCTGTCCTTGCTCTCTCTCCAAGTTTCTCCATGCACCAATGGTGAGTCGAGTCCTTGACTATGACTGTCCAGAGGTAGTATAGGCGTTGTTGCAAAGGTCACCTGCCATCACAATACGTTTGTGTTCATGCCACTACCAGTTCTCCTGTCGACTCTGCTTCTCTCTTTCTCTCACACACTCTGGATTTACAGTGGTTGGTTTGATGGCTTATAGCAAATCAGGACTTCACGGGTTCCATGTGTATTGGTGGCTCTGTATCCTCTTCTTCTCACATCATTAGGGGGTATGTGTTCCTCTTTCTAGTGGTCTGATGAATACTCATTCTTTAACTATTTGTCTCATTGGATTGCTGCTTTCTAATTAAAGGGCCAACACCTGATGGTATATGTTAACTTTCTCTTCAATCCAGTTTTGGTATTTAACAGTGTTGATATGCTGGACAGCCCCATGTAAGCCATCATATGTCCAAGTTTAGGAAGTCCCTCATGGGAACATGAGTGCTTTTCCCCTAAATGGGAGTCTCTCCAGGTGAGGTCTGACTTGCCTCAACCCGTAGGGAGAGTGTTGTGGAGCATGCTCACCTCCCTAGTCTCACAGCTGGGGGATCCTCTTGGGGAAAGGTATGAATCCCCTCGATTTGTCACAGTTCCTACATGTTATCTTTTGTTGCACAAAAGGTCCCTTTTAATTGAGGAGCCTGCAATGCTAAACAAGAAATGCAATAGAATCTGGTTCTTTAGTTTAAACTATATCATATCATACACTATTATGCATTTCTGTTGGGCCGGATATTGCTTCAAAACAGATAAGTAGGCAAAATCTTGCAGGTGGAAAAATATGCCATTTCTACCACAATTTCCAGTGCCATTAGTTGTAATACAATGGAGCTCATGTATGTTTGGTGCGTAATATTAATGGAAGGTGTACAAGCCTTGTGTAAGGCTTTAATGCCTTCCATTAACCATGCCCAATTTCAATCATTTGTATGGTGGAGAGGAGGGGGCGGATCACAAATTGCATTTCCACTACCTTCCTTTCTGCGTACCATACAAATGCTCCAGCATTTCCACCGGCGTGGATTTCATGCCGGCGCAAATGCTGGAGATCCCTATGGAGTATACCAGCTTTATTAACCATAAGGATGTAGCAGGCTGCATGTACAATTACAGAGTTTAATTACAAATCTGAACACTGCTTACCATAAGCACCTCAACATTTCTTTTGTCCTGAACATTTGCACTCCACCGTGCAATTCATGAAAATGTGTTGTTCTCAAGGACCTGGCTGCGCCTGAGTTCAAATGTACCATGTCCCCACAGTCAAATTACATTTTGGAGCAACATGAGCCAGAATATATTTAATAATCTATGATGATAGCCTTATAATTATTCTTATTTATGTATATAATGTCCTGTGTTCTTACAATGCGGTATGTACATTTTATGGAAAGCAACAAGTCATGCACATTGACAATGTCAAGAATCGCTTCTAGGCAAAGGCACACCAATGATGAATGTAACATAAATCTGAAATTGGCATGGTATGGATAGAAAAATACCTAATGCAAATTAGTATTCTTTCATGCATGCTTGCACCAGGCCAATCGTTTCACCCAAAAGGACACAAAAGATGTCCAATAGTTTGAATAAAACTATATATTACACTAGTTCCAAATGAGGGCGTATAGAGGCGGCCAGAAGATAATTCTTTATTCAGAAATGCAGAGGAAATGCCTTTTCCTTTCTTATACACACCGCAGGACAAGGCCACCGTGTTGAGCAAATTAGGTGTGCTGGAGATGCTGCCCACTTATACGTAGCATGCTTTGCTATGTCCACGCAACTCTGCCTGTTAGAACCGAGGTAGGAACCTCTGCAGCAAAGCCCTCACCGGACAAGGCCACAGTGTTGAGCAACGCAGGTGCGCAGGAGACGCTGCCTAACTTTACGTACCAAGCTTTGCTACGTCCACGCATTCGGCCTATCAGAACCGAGGTACGGACCCTCTGCAGCAAAGCCCTCGAAGGACAAGGCTGTGGTGTTGACTGACACAGGTGCACAGGAGACACTGTCCGCCAATATGTAGCATACTTTGCTATGTTCATGCATCCATGCATATAAGAACCGAGGTACGGGCACTCTACGGCAAAGCCTTCGCAGGACAAGGTGGTGGTGTTGAGAGATGCAGGTGCGCAGGAGATGTTGCCTGACTATACGTAGCATGCTACGCTACGTCCATGCCTCTGTGCCTATAGAAAACAAGGTACGGATCCTCTGGGGCAAAGCCCTCACAGGACAAGGCTGTGGTGGTGAGCAATGTAGGTATTTGGCGGTGATGGGGTTGCGGTGTAGACAGTGAGTGCAGAAAACCTCACCCTCCTGTCTGCGGCCACCAGGTAAGTATTTACGGGGAGAGTTAGCTTGCTACTTTCCTCACTACCCCCCTGACCTGGTTCCCCAGTTTAGTCTCCAGCCTCTTACTAAACCTTCCTGTCTCTCTGTCCTATACAACTTATCAAGAACAGGACTGCAAGAATTGTCCTTGGCCTCAAGCCCAGGGATCATATCTCTCCATCCCTGAAGTCTCTTCATTGGCTCCCAGTGGCGGCAACAATCAAGTTCACGACCATCTGCATCATCCACAAGGCTTTCTGGGGCTTGGGACCACACTACCTCCAACTTTCTCTTCCTAAACATCTCCCTACTCGAACTCTCCAGTCATCCACCTCTAACACTCTGAGGGTCAGTCGCTTTTCCAAGCAGAGAGTGGGGGCAGATATATTTCTTCGGGCTGGGGCCTACCTCTGGAACAGCCTCCCTGTCTTTCTCAAACTTGAGCAGAACCACCTCCGGGTTCGGAAGCAATTGAAGACCTCGCTCTTCGCTTCTGCTTTCTCTCTTAATCTCCCCTGCTGATGACCCGTGTGCTCCATGCACTGGTCACCTGGCCACCTTCTGAACTTGGGCCCAGGTGTCTGCATGTCCAGTGCACCTTGCAATGCCTGTTGGCTCCCCCAGCACTTGTGGTCTGTATCTGTAACCCTAGAGTCCCTTCTCTCTGCACTTTTGAGCCACCCGTTGGCTGCACTTTCTGATTACCTGCACTGAGCCACTTGCTTGCTGAACCTTTTGAGTACCTGCACTTCTCTCCCCACCCCCCTTGGCAATTCTCCCCTTCCACATCCATGCACTTGCATGATCTGAATGACGCAAGGCCTAGTAAGATTGTTTTGTTGTCCTCCCTCGGTTCCCCACTTGTCTTTTCACGCCTAGAAACAATTGTGTACAGACGCGTTATAAATGCCATATCATATCACATCATATCATGTCATATCATAGCCAAACTATGGAACTCGGTACCAAAGGAAATAAGAAGGACAGAGGACTACCTAACAATAAGGGAAATGACAAAAAACTGGCTATTGAACTCACTGAGACAAACATGGACCTGCACCTCCACAAACTTCCCACTGGGACCAAAGTGAACAAGGGACAATACAGAATGAATAACCAACAATATAACTACTCCACACCCAGAGACCTCTAAAAACTATCTAACCACCCTCTCCTCTTTACCACACCCTCACACCTCTCATGTACTACAGACAGCCAAGTGGCTATTGTAAAAACCCACCAAAAAAACACGCTACAAAACCAAATGCACACAGACAACAAAAAACTCAGACATTGGACTGTACCCTTCTGGAAATAACAAGTCCAATTCACATAAGAAAGCACACCTAGAAAGCCCATATGCACAGACACCAGTTTCTCCTGGTTCTGCAAGTACAAACAGAAGAGCACAATCTCTATCCTATCACTCTCTCCCTCACTAACCAATCTGGCCCACTTTTCTTATAGAGCCACATGAGCACCTGGAGACCTTGCAAAGGGCAGTGGTGCGTGGTATAAATCAACATAACATAAAAGTCCAATATTGCATTGTAATGATAAACAACCGCCATCAAACATAATAAAAAGATATTTAAAACATATGTGGGTGCAACTAAGAAACAATGAACAAACTGGCTTGGCTCGTTGCCTTTCAGATATAAGTAGACAGGGGTTGCTTTGAATTTAAAATAAAAAAGCAGCTGAATCACCAAACCGAGACATTAAAAAGCAATCAGACCATAACGAGAGGACTGTCCAGCAATTTAAGTCATTAAATAGGTTAGGCAGAAACTGATTATTTCCATCAAAATATTTGCCCACAGGCCACGTTTTAGAAACTGACTGTAATGTAAGTGGGTGTGACAGCATGAGGCTCGCATAGGAGTGGGATCAAGCTGGGTTACAAACTTAGTTACTAAATGATATTCTTTGATTTTGTGACTGAAAGTAAGTTGAATAAATTCACAATGTAAAAAATACATAAGTGACGTGTAGGAGTTTCTGTACAGTTATAGTTAGCTCACTGGTTCATACAATTACTCTTTGAATTGATGATGGGTGTGTTCCTAAGCGCACAGGCAAGGCATGGTACATGTTTTATAGAGAAGTACGGTGTTTATTTCTTTGAAGGGAAATATGATTTCCACCATAATGCTTAAAATATTCAGCCTACTGCTTTAAGATTTTAAGGGCAAGAGTAATACAATTGTTTCGCAGCTTTTTTTATGTTTTCGATCGGATTTCAGTAAATGAATGAATATGTTTTTTTCAAAAGACTGAAAAAGGGCTCAGCGTGGCCATAAATCACTTTGTTAGGCAAGCCGAATTAATTTCAATAGCAGGCGAACGGCAATATACAACTTCTATTGGATTCTGGCATAAGGCAAACATATTTCACAAGACGTGAATTTGGGATAGTATGTGGGTGTGGTGTGGGAAGTGAAGGGGTTATTACATCAATCGTTCATCAGACCATAGAGCCAGAGGTTATGATTAAAAAATATACTCAAAAATTATTTTGCGCCAAAATCGTACACTTTGCATGTGGCGGAAAGTCTGAGTGCCATTCACAAATGGCACTTTCCCTTTCAACTGGCACACCGATTCTTGAGACTTGGCCAAGCAAGCCATGCCCTATTGCATTAGCACCCCATTAGCACAAAGCAAGGACTAACACAAAGGCAGAGAATGAGGCGCAATACGCACGAAGCCTCATTATAACGTGATGAATTGGAATGCTGTGGGTTTGGGTTAGGGACGCATCGGGCAAACTTCCAAACATACCGACCAAAGTTCAATACAAACCGAATTCACAAAAGTAATCTACCAGGAGCAGTAACAAAGTCCAAATGCGCTGTATAACACAGCCAAACCTGCCGAACATTGGCAGATCACAAATTACTGGCACGTGTGCGGGTCCACAGTGCGACCAGGAGGAGAAGGCCTAAGGTCTTCCACAACTGGACCACAATACTCGACTTGAAAGATGAGGAGGCGGATGGCACCTACAGATTCCTCCCTCATTTCATCCTGGACAAGGTGAGGGAGTGGCAGGATGATGTAACAGCATGTACAATACATGCTCATGCTGTACCGCCACATATTAAAGTTTTGGTAGCCCTTCTGTTTTTTGTTAAAAGGTCCTTTCATCATACCACATCCTTAAAAGGGGGCATATCCCAGCCCACCCAAGCCCGGTGCTGCAACAGGTGTCCCAGTACATGACTGAACACCTGCACAACCACATTGGCATGCCCTGCACTGTGCGGGCAAGGTAAGCAGTCACCGTGGGCTTCTTTGCCATGGCACCTGTCTCTCGGATCCTTGTAGCCATTGACTGTACACATGTGCTACTGCACAATGAATCCCCCCAACACACAGAGCACATCTAAGGAACATGGAAAAAATGGCAATCTATCAATGTGCAGTTCATCTGCAATGCGAATGGCCAGATCAAGCATGTTATAACCAATTACCCAGAATGCACTCATGATAGATGCATACTCTGCCATTCACCCATCCATCAGACCCTTCACCAAGACCCTTTGGAATATGTGGCTGCTTGGTGAGTATGAATAAGCAACAATATCTTACCACAAGCACACAAAGAAACGCATGCAAAGCATGCACTTACACAGGAAGGGCGCTAACATCTGTTGCTTATCTATTCAATTGCAGGAGATCATTCATACTCACACTCATCATTCACCCTGGTACCCTTCTCGAATCCATCAACACTGGGAGAGAACAGGTATAACCCTGCACAGATTGTCAAACGAGCCATAGTGCTGAAATCACAGTTCCTTTGCCTAGGTCCCTTGGATGGTGTCTTGTTATCCTCACCACCGGTGGTAAGCAAGACCATACGGAAGTGTTGTGCGTTGCACAAATTTGCATCATGAGATGACTACATGTGGAGAATGATGGAGTAGGGTTTCTGCACAAATCTATATTCCACCCATAGCGTTACTTGTGCAAATGGTGCAGTGAGAACCACCCGACAAGAGCCATCGGGCATGCTCACAATTGCCTCCTGCAATCATCGGGGATGTCCCATGGACACTGCTTGCTGGCCTGCACTGGTAGATAGTGCAGACAGCTCACCTGTACAAGACCACACAACTCATATCAAATTCTCCATTTAACCACATACAGTTCCAAGCAGAACATGCATCCAAACAGTATAATGGATCTCGATTTCTTTCCCAGTTGACCTCTTCATAGAGCACATCACAAGCTAGAAAGACAACCAAACATTCTACGTTCCAAGATTCCTCCATGGACATTTCATCCACACAATAACATATGATTGGGGGTCACTGTGTGTACCATGTAAGCCTGAGGTCATAGAGCCATACCTGCTACATTCAGGTCAAGATCCTGCAATGAGACATCTAAATCACACTTGTCAAGGACACTGCTAACAGGCCTCACACTACATGCAGCTCCCCCTTTGACAAGCCAATATGCCAGCACCCTTACACATGTCAAACTCTGCTAACCGCCCAGAAGTAGAGGGTGGAAGGGTCACTGTACAAATGGTATAACTTTTTCACCAACCCTCCACCCCCCTCCCTGATGGCCCCTTGAGATGGAAGTACTTGGAAATTAAGTAATTGTTGATTGTTAATGCACCTGCTTTTCAAGGTCAGTTTTGTAAGATGTCACATTTCCTTGTGACAATAACTGATTTTAGAGTGAAAGGACAGCTATGTAACACCACCACTGGGATGATGCCCCTTTTCACGCTTACCAGACCACATTACATAGGGATGTGGGGAAGATGCAAAGGACTGTTGTGGAATCCAACACTTTAGAGGTGAAATATCCCATGCAATCCTATATGTCTAAGAACTACCTATTCAGAAATGCAGAATCTCAAGAGGCACCCTCAACAGAGGATGTGGCCCATACACAAACATGAGCATTGAACCACAAAAAATATGTGTCATTAATCAAGGAATAGAGATATATCTCTGGAACAATTAAACATTGCATACTTCACCCCTCCACTGCAGAAGGAGGTTGCCATCCTCTGACATACAAACATGAACAAGACCATCAAATCCAGTAGGCCACTGTAGAATAGCTATAACGGAATACATTAACTACAACAAAGTCACCATGCAGACATTTCACTCAACATTTGTGGCCACATATGTGCCCATGTCACCCATGCCAATGTATTATTTTTAATTGTATGTGTGTGTTTAGCCAGGTTATCAGTTTTTTACAAAATAAAAGCCTATCAAATCCACAACGTTTACGTTAATTACCTTGCTTGACCATAGTAGTCAACACAAGTTTAAAAAGAATGTTTTACATCTAAAATTAAACAATGCTGAGCAAAGAGGAAGAAAAACAAAAAGATCCACTATGAGAAACATGCAGACTTCAACACTATCAGGACCCCCAGAGTTAATTTGGTTTCATGGCCAGAATCAGCTCTCTCCCAAAATGCAGTCGTATGGAGCCTGTCTTTACTATACACAAATTGGGAAAGGTATCTCACTCTCTTTTCATTCAATGCTACACATTCATTTATGATATACCTGAGAATTTGCACTTCCCTTACCCCACACAATAAGCAAAAGCCATCTTCTGTTCCTTGGCTGTCTCTGGATGCCCTTGCCTCTCCTGTTGGAATAACATTAAGATGTAACCTAAAGAAATCAGACCTCTCCTCTGGATCCGGATATTTAAACAGGTATCCTGGAAGTGAGCCCCTGGGTTTATCAAGAAACAAAAGTGTTTAAGCAAGCTTCAGCTTTGGAGCAGAGTCAATTGTATGAATCCAGCCTAGGACCAAGATTGCTTTTTTGATGCCCTCTGGATTCCCCACCAGGTCTTTAAGCATTATATCCAGACGCGCCAAGCAATTCATGACAAGCTCTTTCATTCTCATTAATTGTGGAGACGTATCCTGGATTATATGGGTTGCCATGTCTTCATACAGAGATCCCCCCTTCGGAGTCAAAATAGAACGATATACAGAAACTGTTTTTTGCTCTAAAAGTGCAGCCAGGCATGACAGGCCCAATGCATATCTTATACTAGAGACTGGAAGGGACTTTGGTAGATTTAACACCTTTTTCCATATACTCCCCTCCAGTCTCACCCAATTCCCTTCCCAGCCTGGAAGTTTGAATCCAGTCCATAAATAACTTTAGGGATCACCTTCCCTTTATAGAAGCGTATCAGGGGTACCAGGGAGAGTTTGCAGTACTTAACTAGGAGCTTTTTAATGTGTCAAATTAATTGATCTACGTGTTCCAGCCGTGCTGTTTCTTTCGAAACTGAAGGATTAGCATACAGGACCAGACCCTGATATTTTACCTGTGTCTTCACAGGGATAGTAAGGCCGTTTATCCTCCATTTAAAGTTGGGGATACGCCTTCCAGGGTTAGAGAAAAACACAATATTTGTTTTGGTGGAATTCATTTTTAGGTTATTAATCGCTGCATATCTCTCAAATCCCTTTATGAGGCGTTCTAGAGCTATTGGTGTGTAGTCTACAAGGACCTCATTTTCCGCGTATGTTAACCAACTCAAGGATTGGTTACTGATTTTAGGGGCAGCAAGCGCACACAAGATAAGTGCATTACTGAAATCTGCCAGATAGATGTTAAATAGGCAGCGATCCAGAATGGATCCATGCCTAATGCCTCTACCTGTCAGAATTATACAGGATAGATTACCCCTGCTGTCCAGTCTAAATTGGATCTTGGTGTATGTACTATGTATACATGTGCTTAATGATGAACAGTAGCCTGGGTGGGATGCCAAATTCATGTAGTTTGAACACAGTCTATTTCTATTGATTGTGTCAAAGACCAGGGACAGGTTGATCCAAACTCCATAGAGGACCGGCTCGCTCCTAACCCAGGACTTACCTATCAGTGTGTGCATTATCACCCCATTCAAAGAGGTTAAGAGGCCTCTCCTAAAACCAGTCTGGTATTTCTGCAGGATACCACTCCCCTCGGCCCATGCTTCCAATTCATCCTGGATCAAGGAGGCGAAGATCTTGCTATCTGCACCAAGGATAGCATCCTTGACCAATCCGGGTCATTTGACTTCAAGATCGAATTGTAGAGGACATTCGGCCCCGAAGCTCTAGAGGATGAGGCCTTTGTTAGGAATTCCTCAATACGCTCCCTCATGATAGTCAGTTGCCACTGTGCCTCGATAGTACAAACCACACACTCATCAGGCAACAAGCTATACAGCTTCAGAAAATGGGAACACCACACCTCCTCTGTGACAGCATTACCCTGGAGCACCAACTGTGATTTCTTGCTGTAGTTGACAATCTCCCAAAAGTTCCTGGAGATATTGTTGGATATGGCCCTTAAAATAGTTTCCCCATCCCTTTGTAATCTCATGGCCCGTTGGGCTTTGGACCAGTTCCTATAGCCATTTATTAGGGATTTACGCTTAAGAGCTGCACCTCTTCACTCTTTCTTAAGGGCTCGAATTTCTCTTCTCAAATCCTTTTTCTTCTGATAAGTGAGTTTGTCAAATTCATGCTGGCGGGCTGCCCCAACCCTTGAGCTCATCAATTTTGGTGCTTCCAAACCCCAGATGAAATCGGTATAATTGAAGGGGTTGCAAGCCTCAAATAGATGAATTTCATTCACTTGTGCCAGATAGTGCTCAAGTTTTTGGTTTAGGTTTTCCCGTCTCTTTGGAATTTCACCGCCCTATTTCCCCCCTGATTCACTTCCAGGGGGATGTTATATATCTCTGGCACGGTTTGAGTTCCCAAATTGAGACTAGCTGTCAAGATAGAGTGGTCACTTCTGTCCGTCTCAATGATTTCAAATCAGACACAGCAGTCAAACAGAACGCTTGAGAAAAACAGATAGTCTATCATTGAACTGTTTCGGCCATTGGACTATGTTGAGCTCATTGCATTCTCTCCCCTGATGCCTCCATTCAGCATATGCAAATTCCATTCAGTCAAGAAATCCACCCATTTCTCACCATTCAGCAGAGAAAACATATTTACATTGCTATTAACCAAAGATGGTAAACAAGAAAAATTCAGTTCCCTGCCCAGTATTATTTCTGTACTCCCAATCTTTTTCATTGCTATAAGGAGGAGGGAAGATAAATCCTCAAAAAACTCAGAGTTGAATTTACGGGGTTCCAGTAGACATTAATCAAAATTAAGGAACACAATCAACCCTTTAGCCTAATCAGAGCTTGCAAAGCACAAGTTCCTTGGTTTTCAACTGGGATATTCACCATGCTCACCACAATTGAGTTCCTGACAGCTTTAAGAAGACTGCCAGACAGGTGGCCCCCATTCTGGTGTGTTGCGCTCTGTTCCACAAAAGTTAATCCATCTAGGGTCAAGGCACTTAATAACCATGCTTCTTGAAATGGCAGCAAGTCAAATTCTCTAAAAAAGTATTGTTGCATGGTACTATTCTTAAAGCTACCGGAAACGCGTGTTTCCCAACTCAATAGTTTAATCTGGTTGTTAACTAGAGCCGCTCCTCCATCAATCAAGACACTGTTCTTAGTATTTAATGGGACAGAGTTCAAGATCACAAGCCCCTGTTTCTCCAGATCATCTGCTGCTGACCATATTGCTTCGACCCCCAATTGCGATTTCATGCCCAGTTCCACCAAATCTGTTTGTGATTCATATGGGAAGCACACATAGTCTAGATCGTACGAAAAGAGATAAAGATGGTATTTGTATTGTAATAGCAAAAATAGAACTCCTATTTAGCACCTTCCCATCCTGTTTAGGTGTTTTACGTTCAAGCCATATTTTAGGAATTTCAAAGGGGATAAGGCCTCTTTCCTTACCCGCAGAACCTGGCCCGGGTCCCTCACAGATCACCACATCTGGAGGTGGCACCGGAGTGGCATCGACATTTTCCAGTCCAGTGTTTCCTTGAACTCCAAGGTCGAGACTATCTGATGTTGATGTCATAGGAGTCAGGACTGATAGCGGGCCAGGAACTGTGGGCCTAGAGATTGTGTTTTTCCCCTAAAATGATTGAAGCCAATTTGATGATCCTTTTTGGGATTTCAGGAGTTAAGTCTATCACATTGGAAGCAGATAAAATGCCACATCTGTTTGTGGTGCCGAGTCTGCTAATCTAACATTGGTTTGTTCTTGGATTGAATTAAGTCCTTGATTAGAATCAACACCTTCCTCGGTTGTGACTTCCCATTTCTTTTGACTCCTTTACCACCAGAGGTTGAGGCGTGGTCGCCGAAATCCCTGGAGATTCACCAACCTTGCCTATAGCATTAAAGAATCACTGGCTACCAGCTCTCCTAGCTTTTTCTAGTTTTTGATTTGATATATTTTTTCTGTATAGTATGCTGTGAAACTTTCTCCTTGATTTTTTGGGGATTAGGATTGTTATTTTGTATCTCCTCTGAGATCATTTCCAAACCAACTGCTGTAGATAGAGGAGCCTGAGAAACTTAGAAAGAAAAACCTCTGGCTCGGAGGAGCCTGAAAAACTTAGAAAGATAAACTGCAGCGTTTTCAAACACAATAACGTATTTATGTTTGCCGGTAGCTTCAAAAGCTACCGCAAACATAAATAAGTTTTCCGGGCTCCTCCACCCTGGAAAACTTAGAAAAAAAAACGCAGCTAGTGCTTATTTTTAAAAATAAATAAATAGCACTTGCCGAGCTGCAGCTTTTCTGCCCGTAGTCTCTGGTCCGCGTCCTCCGAGGCCCGGCACCAATGAAGGAAAAGCCACCCAGTGGTAGCTTTCGTTTACTACACCTGGCTGGCTTTTCCTTCATTAGTGCCGCAAAAGCAAAAGCCAGCACAGGCGGGCATCCATTTCACAAAATGGATGCACCCATGTGCTTGCTTTTCCAATTTTTGAGCTTGAATTGCTCAAAAGTTTACATAGGGACTTAAAAAAAAATAGTGCGAGTATATTTGTTTTATTATTGCCCATCTTTTTGGGCAATAAACATTTTTGGGCGAACCATTCCTTTAAGTGCCACAAGCACAGATTGGGGAAGGTCAATGGGATCCAGTGTTAAGGGAGAGTCCTGTGTGGTTTCTTAGGTTGTGTCAGCCAAATGGGCCATCAGTGCTGTCGCTTCAACTGGTCCCATCTCAGACAATTCGCTTGATAAAAAGATTGGACTCATTTGCAGAACTTTGTTCATGTCAAAGGATGCGTTTCCCAAATTTCTATTGAGATCTTGATTTGAAAGCAAGATATCCTGAGCCTTCTGCACCATTCTGGTAATGAAGACTGGGCCCAGTAAAGCAGCGCTGTTTACATTTTGAATTCTTGACCCTTCCATAGCCTCCTCTTCTGGCAGGTTCCAGGTGTTTCCAAGCGGTAAGCAGTCGTTTATCTTTCTTTTAATAGACAAGGTGCATAGGGTGTAGTCCATGCAATTTCCAAATTGTTGTTTCGCCCCTAAATCCATCCAAGACGGGTTCCCTGGGAGCAGTGCCAGAGGACCAGTAGCAAGCGTTTCAGAGTTTCTTGGAATGTTGGATGACTCTGCTGCAAACATATCCGCTCCAGGTTCCTCATAGTCCACCTCAATGGCCATTATATCATCCCTATAAACGCCATTCCTCAGGTTAGACATGGAGGGGATCTAATTATACTAGACTGATGTGTTCTTCCCAGAACTTTCAAATTGTAATTCGATCATCCAATACATAGAACCAGGCAGATTGACTCCTAATAGAGGTCGATTTATTTTATTTATTTATTTGTAACGCGCCGAAGCTCGCAAGCATCAGGGCACGAAAAAAGACACAAGGATGAAGATTAACGGGACGACACAAAAATAGAGTAGAGAGAGGAGGAGCAGAAATATGGCAACATGATGCGGAGTAGTAGTTGCCTAATTATTTGAAGAGAAAGGTCTTCAATTGCTTCCTAAAGAGTTGGATGTTGTTTTGCAGTCTAAGGCTGCAAGGCAGTTTGTTCCAGTGGGAAGTCGCCAGGTTCGGAAAAGCTCGACTGAGACCAGTGGCTGGAAGGCTGGGATTGATCAGTCCTTGTTTGGCGGATCTCAAACTACGCTCGGCTCGTACCAGCTGAATTTTTTCCTGAGGTATGCTGGCGCCGTGCCATAGAGACATCGGTGGGTTAGGGTCAGTGATTTAAACAGGATCCGTTATTTCACAGCCAACCAATGGAGATCATTTCTGTCTTTGGTGATGTGTTCACGCTTAGATTTGTTAGTGATGGACCTGACAGCATTATTCTGGATAATCTGGCATTGTTTCAGGCAGTTGCTGATGCCAAGCGAGACAGAATGGTAGCTCTCCCTATCGCGGCACTATTCTTGATGTTTAGAAATGGTCTGATCTGGCAGAGAAGCCTTTGGTAATATTGACAAGTTTGCTTTAAATAAGCGGTTTGGGCTTCTGCACCTAGGGAAGATTGTAAATAAATACCTAGGGTTTTGACCTTATTTGATACCTTAATGGTGGAGTCTTTTATAGTGAAGGTGGAATAGTCAGAGCCAAGATCGTTTAAGGCTTTAGCGCTTCCAAAGGTCATAAGTTCTGTTTTGGAGCTATTAAGACACATCCAGTGTGTTATCATCCAGTTTTCAATGGTGTTTTGTAAATAACAGATAACTTCTCGTTGTCTAAGGAATGGTTTCCACTCAACTCTAGAATGAGTTGTGTATCGTCAGCGAAATTGGTGAAAAAAATTCCAAGCTGAGATAGAAGCGTACAGAGGCAACGGATGTTGAAGAGCAAGGGAGAAAAGCTGGCTCCCTGAGGGACGCCACAATCTACAGGTTTGGGTGAGGTGGAATGACCTGCCCAATTGATTTTTTAATTCCTGTCTTCTAGAAATGATGATACCCAATCTATTGCATCATGGGAGCGGTTACCAGCTGCGCCTAGGGCCTCTCGGAGCTTTCCGTGATCTAACAAATCAAAAGCCGCCGAGAGGTCCAAGAGGATTAACATTCCTGTTTTACCTCTGTCCAGGATGCTCAGCATTTCTGTCTGCAAGTCCAACAGTGCTGACTCTGTGCTGTGGGCACTTCTAAATCCCGATTGTTGGGGGTGTAGCAGGCTGTGTTGATCTACATAATCTTGCAGTTGCTTGGTCGCTATTTTGTCGAGTACTTTCAGGAGAAAGTTACAATTAGTAATGGGTCTGAGGTTGGTGGGGTCTTGTTGATCTAGTCCAGGTTTCTTGACTAGAGGGGTGACTGTGACTGTTTTAATTTCTGTCGGTACCTTCCGGTTTTATTCGAAAAGGCAAGTTGAACTGCTTCGCAGTCGGTCAGGGTTGGTTGAAAGGGTGAGGAGAGAGTGGGTGGTTTTTGGAAGGATTTTAGGATTTGTAACAATTTTCCGTGGAGTTAGAAGCACTGGTAATTTGAGTATTATAGTATTCTTTTTTTGCTTCAACCAGTTTGGCTCTGTATAAGAGGTCACATTTTTACCAGTTTTCTTTATTTTCCTCTGAAAGGGTTTTGCGCCATGTTCTTTCTAATTTCCTTTTAGCTATTTTGAAAGTGCTCAGTTCAGGTGTGTACCAATGCTGATGGTTAGGGTTGGGGCGAGCCTGTTTATTTTTAAGTGGCACATGTTTGTCGAGAATCTCCTGGAAATGATTATTGAATTTGCGATGATGTTTTCACAAGAATCATTATCTGCAGTATTGTTCATGACATGAGTTAGGCCTTCTTTGAGAATGTCATGTGTGATTTTCTTAAAGTTTCTGCTTAGAACTGGTTTAAGGGAATTGTCAAAATGATCAGCTTTGAAAGTGAGGGAGAATGAACTGCAGTATTTTTACTTGCTTAACCTCCAATAGACAAGGAGTAGAAATCATATATCAGGTTAGCCCAGATAGAAACCAATAAACATTTCAGTGTTCCAGCAGCTGTTCACCACCAGGGAGGAGCTTAAAATGTACGGCTGCAATAGCCAGCGATTGCTCCTACTGCTCAAGGAGAAATGCAAAAAATGCCATTTAGCAGGATGATGTTACTTCTTAGACAGATTTTGGAAAAACAATAAGCTTTTGGGCTCAAAGGCCAACAGAGCCCACAGTCACTCCAGCTTTTCTGTTAAGAAGCCAAACGTGGGTGGAGCCATACAACCAAAGATTGTTTACTTAAAACAATTGAGGATAGGCAAGTAACATAACATAAAAACACATTGCTGTATTGAAATGAACTTACTGCAAAGCGACGAGGAGTGGCCACTGCAGAACACCACAGAACATGCTAAAACTTCTGATACACTTCACTTCGCAAAGCTGACAGTACTTAAAGCCTTCCTCTTAAAGGTACAGTGCAGCGCAGCACGTTGGCTCCTACAGCAGTAAAAAAGAAAGGCAGTTTTCTCCAGCACATCCTCTATAACAGTCAGTATACCATGCAAAACACGTCTGATACACTTTGCTTCACTTTGCGAAGCTGATAGTATTTAAAGCCCTCCTCTTAAAGGCACAGTGCAGCGCAGCACGTTGACCCCCCCAGCAGTAACAAAGATAGGCAGTTTTCACCAGTACGTCCTTTCCAACAGTCAGTATACCAAGCAAAACACTTCTGCTACACTTCGCCAACGACCTGCTCACTGGAAATGGGGCCACTGACTACCTCTTCAATTGGGTTCATCTATCTAGGTGGTGGGGGTTCTCCATCAGTTGCCTGGCCTGAAAGCACACATTCCTGCCCAAACTTTCCTTGATTATTCTCAATCTCGATCTCAAAAGGTTGTCTCTGTCTGACATCTCTGCAAGACAACTCTTCCTGCATGTTTGTCTATCATTGGTGGCTGACCAATTTCAGTGTCCTCGAGTGACTTTATGACCACCAAAGCTTGGACCTTCTTGCTGGAGCACTGCACAATAGTGCAGAAGCTACTAGGCCTGCCCACCTCATCTGCCTCATTTGGACACCAATACCTTGATTTGACCATCACATGTTCTCAGTCCAGGAACACTCAGCACCCACCTCCACCCCTAACAGCCTAAACTATGCAAAGGCTGGAAAATCATCAGACCACACCAAGGTGGTAAGGCCGAGAGCTGTGGAATTCTGTGCCAATGAAGGTGGCACCCTGGAAGACCAGATCCTGATGCATTGTGAGTCCCCCTTCAGTGCTGATAAGCCGCTTTGGGTCCACAGCTTGTTGAAGTATCTTGGAGGGAATTACAGATGCCATAAACGGTGGCATTCTGTTACGTGGACAATCTGAAGTAGCGCTGGGAGGACGTGAGGATCCGGAGCCAGAAGAGGGCCCGAATGGCCATTGAGTCATGACACAGCATGGAGGTCCATTCTTGTATATTCCATTGGGTGACAACACTACAAGTTTGTATCCTAGAGAAGGTGAACCGAGAACTTAATACCCAAGTCCTTGACCTGCAGACCGGGATGCAAGCTGTGGGTTGGTGAACAAAAGGTAGCAGGTCACGCAATGTCACTATGGTATGGATGAGATTACATGAATTATGCTGGAGCTACCACTAGTGATACAAAGATAACAGATAGACAGCCTTAGTGGGGGGACACAGGGCTTTCATATATATTGTCAAGTGGCGGGTGCATCCCTGCCAGCTATCAAAGGCATGTGTGCATGTCATTTTTAATACAATATGTGTGCATGTCCTGGTCATCATTGATTATCACACAAGGTTATGTGATACTTACATAAGTGAAGGGGGGAATGACATGTCTCCTCATCTATAGGGACTACAGCATCCTGTGCTGCATCATAGTTGCATGTAAATAATGCAGGCCATGTGGGGCCTTGAGAGGTGAATGTGACAAGTAAATGCATTGGAGAATTGAGCATCTGTTGTTTGAGATTCTTATGTCAGCAAGACATTTCATTCCCCATTTCTATTTTGATGTTTTTGCCATTAAGCAGACAGATTAAATGTTTGCAGGATGTCAGTGAGGGCATTAAGTGGATGTGTGATGGAGACTCCACAGGTCTAGCCTCCTTTGGCATATATACTGTTGGCATATATACATGTATTGCATATGGTTCTCTCAGACTGTGTGGGATGCTGATAACAAGATGGGAAGAAATAAGTGTGCGAATTGGAAGTGAAGCTTGTGACCATGTGCCCTTCACATTATACTGTATCTGCAGATATGACTGTGTGATATGCATCTGTATCCAGCAAGGAGGAAAAAAAAACATAAATAATAATAAATTAATAAATAAAAAGGCAACAAACAGAGGGAATGCAGCCAGCAAGTGGCAATTGCTGGGTTTAAGGCAGCAGGCTGGGTAAGTCTGATAAATGCAGGAAGAAAAATAAAAAAGGGATGGTGGCTGTATGGGTACAGATACGGACCCCAGTGCAAGTAGTGGCCCGGAGGCAGTGCGTGCGGGTGGCAAGAGGAGCAGGTACCAGGACCAGAGGAAAGAGGGTTGGTGCATGGTGCCGAGGGAGAGTAGAATCAGCAGGGGAGAGGGGGGGCGAAGGCATAAGCAAAAAGGGAGGTTGTGAGGTGCTACCAGAACCAGGGATGTTTCTCCTCAAGTTTTAGAGTGGCAGGGAGGCTGTTCCAGAGGGAGGCCCCAGCTGAAGACAGAGATCTACCCCCTGCTCGTGTCTTTGAGAAACGACTGACCCTGAGGGTGTTAGAGGTAGAGGAGCGGAGTGCTCGAGATGGGCGGTATTTGCAGAGGGATAGCTGAAGGTATGTTGGACCCAGGCCCCAGAAAGCCTTGTGGACAAAGCAGAGGGTTTTGAATTTAATCCTTGCATCCACTGGGAGCCAATGGAGAGATTTCATTGCTGGAAAGATACGATCCCAGGGCTTGAGGCCAAGGACAAGTCTCGCAGTCCTGTTCTGGATAAGTTGCAAAGGGCAGAGAGTAGAGGTAGGTAGATTAAGAAAGAGGCTGTTGCAATAGCCCAACTTAGAGAGAACCAGACTTTGGGAGACAGTGAGCTTCTGGGGGAATGTGAGGAAAGGAAGAGTACCTCTGAGGAGGTGCAGTAAGAAGTTTGACTTTTTTGATGCATCAGCGATGTGGGTGGAGAAGGAGAGTGTGGAATCAAAGGTGACACCAAGGTTCTTGGCCTAACAGGTGGGGATAGGAGGAGGGCCAAGGGAGGCCAGCCAGAGAGTGAGGGCAAAGGAAGGTGATGGTGTGCCGATAAGGAGGATCTCAGTCTTGCTGGCATTCAGACAAAGGTTGTTGGCGGCACACCAATTTTGAATGGCCGTTAGGCAATCAGTGATGAGAGAGGTGGAGGAGGTGGCCGAGGGCAGCCTGAAAATGAGTTGAGTGTCATCCGAGTAGTACTGGAAGTTTGAGCAGAATATGGCAATACAGGTGAGTGAACACAAAAACACCATGTGTTGCATTCATTCCATTACTCTAGCCCTGCCATGGTGCCCACTGGAGGACAGTCTGCGGTGACCCAACAGACAGACCAGGACAGAGCCATGATTGGTTTCTCGCTCCAGAGTGATCCACTTTGCAGATGTATATCCAGCACCTACGATGGACTGCCTTGCAGCAGAAGTTACCCCTTCAGAGATGACATGATATTCAAATAAAGGAAGATAGGCGGGCACAACATTTTTGCACCATCATGTGTGATAGGCATCAGTTCATGCAAAGGGTGGGCACACAAGTGGCAGCTGTGTTTGCACAGATGAGGCAGGAGGAGGAGTTGAGGTATGCAGCCCGGGCTGCAGCACACCCAGTGGCCATTACCTCGGCAGACGTGAAGGAAGGCATGGCCCATGCTTGGGCTTACATCCTGGAGAACCTTCATAGGGCTTCTGAGGAAAAGGAGGATAGAAGGGGGCAGGTCCCATATAATCTTCACGTGGAGAGGGAAGCATCGCTATGCAATGCTATATGTGGAGGCTGAGTTGTCCTGGCCCCAAGCATTAGCCATACAGGAGGAGGAGAACAATCTGTAATAAAAGTGTTGAAGTATATGGTGTGCATTTTCAATAGATTTTTACTTTTCAAATGTCAATCCATGCTGTTGCATTGTTATTGTAGCATGTTATCAGTTGCCTCTGGGCTTGGAGCACAATATAAATGAATGAGTGAAGGAATAAATAAATACATAAATAAATAAATGTAGTGAATTTGACTTCTGGCTGTTAAATGTGTGTTTGTGTGTGTCTGCGGTGGGGAGACCATGGCACAATGGTTTTGGGCCATCATCTTCATGTTCCACGATCTGCGGTATGAATGTCACAATGTTGAATGCAATGCTCTATGGATCAACCATGTAATTTACATGGTCCTGCAGGGCATGTGTCCCTGGTTAATGGTACAAAGTTGGTATGTATCAGGGTAGCATTACACCCCTATGTTGATGGAGATGGAGTAGTATTAGCAGTTGACATGTTCACAATTCCCCCACTGTGAGTGCCATAGCATATCTGTGAGAGATGTATGTATTAGCACAAACACAGGTAATTATGTATTTTCTATAATAATAGTAATACTACTAATAAATATAATAATAATAATACGAATAATAATAATGATAATAATAATAATAATAATAATAATAATAATAATAATAATAATAATAATAATAATAATAATAATAATAATAATAATAATAAATAATGTGTTTTTTATATTGTGCTTTAATCTAAGGGGTTTTACATAGGACATATTTACATACATTACTTGAGATGATAATGCAATTTGCTATGTACACATCACATGTAGTTCAAACCCTGAAATGGGTGTTGCTGTGGTGGCAGCATGTTTGCATGGCATGTGCATTTGGGAAGGCTCCTGTGCAGCCAGTGATTGTAACAGTGAGAGCTTTCTGAGACGTTCACTATTCCCCATGATGTGTAGTGCATGTGTTGTCTGCGATCTGTTGTAGTTGAGACCGTTCACATTTGGTAGTCACCATCCATGAGACATATTTTACAGCATGTGCCCCAAGCACTGTTGTCAGCACAACCTTTTTTGAAGAGTGTGATGTTTGTATATCTTGCCAACACATATTTAGAACGACACCTTCCATTGTTTGATTTACATGGAGGAAGTTGATTCTTGTTAATACTTTGTGGGCAACTCAGGAGGTAATGTAGACAGTCACAAGTTTAGAAAATGTTTTGCCATTCATGTCATGTGTGTATTTATTGATGGTGGACATTGCTCATGGAGCATCTTCTTATTCGTATGTGGACGTGCACATACATGAGAGCAGACGGCAAGGGATGTACACAAGGGTGTGGGAAATCAATAAAGGGGGACTGTGAAAAAGTATGCAGGAAGGGATCTACATGCAACCAGGTGATGTAACAGGTCGATGACTTGGGGCATACTCAGGTTAGGTGGAGAGTGGAGAGTGTACAGAGGTAGGTGATGTGAGGGAATCATTCCTTATAGATGATGTTACTGAATTCATTCCTGAGAGGTAGAAGTAGGGTGGGGAGACAAATAGATAGAGGGAAGACCAGTGTTGTACCTACTTCCTTCCTGGCCGAGTAGAGGACAAGTTGGCACATATCATTGCTTCTGGTGGATGTTATGGTTCAAGAGCTGCATAGGTTATCCGCAAGGTAGCATGCAGTTTTAAGATTCTGCATGTTTTTTTGAAGGTCATATGTTGGTGCTAGAGCTGTTGAATGAGGGTGGTTTGTATGTAGTAGTCTTAGCAGTCCTTTGAGAAATAATGTTGTGATATGTAGTTCACTTTTCTGGTACATCTGGTTATTGTCTTAAAGGACTTCCCAGAGGCCATTGCACCATCCAGCTGTGACCACATCAAAGCTTGAACAGATGATCTTTTGTGTTTTAATGGGGGAAGGTATTCAATTTCCTTATGAGTGCATGTTGGTAGTAAGACTGTTTTATGATATGTTATGTTACCATAGCTTGCTATAGTGCACTATTACCCGGGGGTATCATAGTGTTGTTAGTGAAGACCAGGAGAGTGCCTCTGAGAGCGTGAGGGGAGACAAACTATCTGGGTCTGTGGGGCTATAGGAAAGTTTTTAAGGCCTTACGAAAATTGAGGTATTCATCAATACGACTCATGGTTTGGGGCAAGGCAGTCCAGAGGCTGGGTATCACCAGAGAGAATGCCTAACCGCCAACCACTCTTTTCTTAAAATGGGGAACACATACGTGTCAGTGACCAGTCGGGGACACAGGGGATACACGTTTTTGGGAGGTAAAAGGGCCACTGGCTGTGGAGCACATGATGGACAAGGCACCAAATCTTAAACTTCACTCTGCCCTCATGGGGAGCCAGTTAAGTTTATTCAGAATGGAAGAAATGTGTGAGAATCTTGAAAGACCCGCCATTAGCTGTGATGCCATGTTTTGGACAACCTACAGCCTCTGTAAATGATATCTAGGCTGATTCAGCAGAGTGGCATTGCAATAGTCCAAAATACCCATAACTGCACTGGCAACCGCAGAGCCTTTCATCTAGGCTGGGATGAGTGGGATCACCTTCTTTAGGGTTCTCAATTTAAGTAAACCTGAGGTGCATCTGCCACTCATTTATAGTCCAGGAGAAAGAGTGGCAGAAATCTTAAACCCAAGGTTTTTAACTGACTCAACAGGGGAATGGAGAAGGCCCTGGGAGTGAGGCTAGAATTAATCGGTCCATAGGGACTGAGCCAATGGAGGGTCCACCACCAGGGCCTCGGTTTTACATCCCTTAAGGCTAAGCCAGTTATGACTCATCCACACACTGATATCTGCTAAATGTCCATGCAAGCAGATTGCTACCTCCCTAGGATTAGGTTCAACTCACAGAATGAGTTGGGTGTCATCAGCCTATGCGTAGAATTGACAACCATGGCTATGTATCAGATCGGCCAAGGGATGCACGTAAAGGTTAAACAGTAGCAGAGATATTGCCAAGCCCTGCAGGACTCCACATGTTAGTGGCACAGGGGATGACCTGAACGGGGGCAGGTACAGTGTTTGAGAGTGGTCTGACAAAAAGGATTGCAGCCACTCCAGTGCTGCACCAGTAATACCGGCCTCTACGAAGCACAAACACAGAATAGTCTGGTTAATAGTGTCAAACGCTGCAGATAGGTCCAAAAGGATGAGAAATCCCACTGCATCTTGATCTCTGATTCTGGTAAGGTTGTTCATTACTGACAACAATACAGTGTCCATCCCCAAGAGGGGGTGAAGGTCTAACTGATGGTGATGTAAAATTGGCCTCCATCAGTTTCATCAAAAATTTGAGGAGGGAAATGGATCAGAAGTTGGTTGTGAGAGAGGGATCGAGGGTAGAATTTTTCAACAAGGGTTTTTACGAGAGCATATTTTAAAATGGAGGGAGGTTTTCCAGCATAAATGAAGAATCAACTGCTCGCATTATCAGGGATGAAATATTGCAGCTAATATTCTTCAACAATTTCAAAGAAATGGTATCTAGAGGAGATTATGATTTGAAGTGAAGAATAGTTGTGTGTATCTAATCCTGAGTAACGGGGGCAAAGTTCAAGTGGATTGCCTGATTAATTGAGGGCCTTGTAGATGAACATAAAAAAAGCAAGACAGATAGCCCATAGCTCTGCAACACAATGCTCTCCTGATGTTAAGAATGTTCTCCATAAAAATGTGCGAGACAGTATTACATAGGTTTTGTGAGGGAGGTGCTTTAGAAGCAATCGTGCTGGAAGAGGAAAGCTCTCTTACTACTGAAAACAGCTCTTTAGGTTGGTTCAGTGCTCCTGATATCCTGGAAGAGAGATAGGCAGCTTTGACTGCCTTGGTGTCAATATGATATCTTAGACAACACACTTTTAGCAGTGTCCTAGCCTCATCATGATATTTAGAGTGCCAGATACTCTCGGCTGGTCTGTATAAAATCCTAGAGGAGTCCGTAAACCAGGGAGTACATGTTTTCTACCTGGAACTACCTGAAGTAAGAGGAGCCAAAGTATGGGCTGCCTCAATTGAGGCTTCTTCCAAAGTAGTCAGATAATCGAGATCAGGACTGGATATAGCCCACCAAAGTGTGAGTGAATAAGTGGAGAGAGCACACTGGGATCCACTTTCCCCTAGAAGTGCCTAGGGGTGTTAGGCTGGCAGTTCAGAGGAATAGACGACAGCAACTACAGCCCCACTATCAATCTTCCTTTTCTAGGTTTGATGCTTTGGGAAGCTACAGCCACGCAAAAACTCCAACACATGGAGGTGACTTACATCTTTAAGTCCTAGCAATGTTGCTTTGGAGCCAGATGCTACTCGATCACTGCTACCATCAGCACTGTTGCTCGTCCAGTTTCTACTGCATTTGCCATTCACTTCATAGTCCAGTTCTTTGGGGACACTCACAAGTGTCAGTCCCTCTTTCAGGCATACTTTACGTTTCTATATTCAACTAAGAAAGGGTGACTCATTTGTAAGATCAGTGTTCCATTGGGCAACCACTGAAACTAATATACAAAAAGGACTCTACCAGTGCATGTGTGATGATAAAAATGTGTTCCAAAACATTGGTTGACACATCTTGTTCATTTTTGTGATATTTTTGAATGCTTATTTTCTAACTTAAGAAAGAAAGGGAATTTTCCATACAAACAAATACGTGGTACAAAAATGATTCAATATATACTCTACATTCAGTTCATGAATCATTAAAACACTGCAATGCAGGACGACCTAAAGCTACGTATATGAAGTACAATATCACAAATATCAAAATAAATCACAATTCAGCAATATGATTGACATCAATTAAGGACAGTATACAAAAAAGAGCTAGCCCAAAATGTTTCAATCTCCTGTGATAATCTGGGATCTTCTTCAGGAGCAACACACATTGGTGATGAAGCCTCCATAAGTGTTGAATGGGCGTTATAATGGTGGTTGATTCAAGGCAAGGCAAGAGAAGGAAGCTGGGGGCTCAGGGACATGCAACAGGGAGCCAATGAGCAGAGAGAGGTTTCAGTGTTCCTAAGGTGAGTGGTGGTGTGTGAAGGTTTGTGACGTCACAAGGGGTGGTAATGAGATTTTGGTCCAAGAAGCGGCTTAACCAATTATGGTCACCCAAGGTACACATTCCTATTGGTTTTGACGTAGTTCAACGAATCAGCTCCTGTAACCTGTGTTCAAAATGTAAGTAAAATGCTGGATGATAATTTTGTGTATAAAAAGCCTGCATATGTTTGTGGTCTCGTGCAGAAGGAATGCAACCTAGCAGTTTGGGCTTGTCTGCCCCTTGTGGGGTACCACCAAGCCTGATTTGTGTATGGTATTTTCATCTGTAAAGGCTTGGCAGGTGAAGAACGCTGGTCAGGGTGGTAGCCCAGAGCAATGCCAGAGGTTAAGATTAATTCTAAACCTTGCTGCCATTACCCTTTTTGTTTTGGAATAGAAAGCACTGCAGCAGTGGGAGGCATCATTCATTTCCATGGGGCTATCTGTACCATGTCTCCCAACTGTTGGGTCCAATAAATTAGCGTTACTTCTTGCATGGTGTGTGCTCCTTTTTGGATTGTTTTTTCTTTATTAGGATTCATTTGGACAGAGGTCCTCTGGCACATTGTGAAGGCCCCAGTGAGATGCTCAGTACCTTTGTGAGCTGGGGGTATTCTTGCTGCAGTCCTGGGGGTGCATTGCAGGCAGGTTGAGACCAGTTCAGAGTGCATTGAGTATGCCCTGCAGACATTGGGTCCACAAAGGTCTACCTGGTCCTGAGTGCCACCCACGCTCAGAGAGGAGCAGGCCTGGGGAAGACTCAGCACAGAGAAGACTCGAGGATCTGTAGAGCACATGAGTGTGCCCTTGAATGAGCATGCAGCACCATGCCTGTGCACCCGCAGTGTGGGTTTTATGGTGTATAGGACGCATCGTACAGGGGCAGGACAATCGGCCACAGTATTCGTAGATATTAGTTCCACTCCTCCAATAGGGAAATGGTGTGTGGCGGCCACATCGATAGTAGAGTAGATGATTGTGTAGATAGTGGCACACTACAATTAGATGGAGAGTTGTATAGTGCAGGCGCCATTTTTCTTTTTATCATGGGGATTGAGATAAGAGAATATTGAGGTCAGTGCTGGTTATTGTTGAGGAGCGCCTGCAGTAGATTAGAAATATTGTGGTATATTGTGTCAGTTGATGTGGAAGGACTGGCATGGACAAGTAGTCGTAAAGTAAGGTAGATCAGTTAATACACAAAATTGTGTGGGCCTATGGAGAGAGCCATTACATTTTTGTATGGAATAATTGTGTGGGCCTGTTGAGAGGGTCGTGGAGCTTTGTTTTGTGTGATTGAGGTTTGTTTGTTTGTTTGTTTGTTTGTTTATTTATTTATATTGCGCACCAGACCCTTAGGTTACCGGGCGCAGCAACAAGTATATGCGAAGCTTACAATGTTACAATGTTATATAAATGAATTTACAATATTACGCCATATTACACAAATTACTAGAATATACAGATAAAGAGTTGCCGTATTTACATGAATGTACAGTTAAAATATACATGATTAGGTAGGGGGTGTAGTGTGTGGGTGTGAGGAGTAGACATTTATTGAGTAGATGGAGGTATACTTTTTTCTGTTTTGGAGTCTTGCACAAGTGAGGCAATTGTGTTTGGCATATTTTATAAAACAAAATTGGGAGGGATGCTAAATTGCTAAATTGCATGAGGGAGGATCTCTCGACTGTGGTAATTGAGTCAATGTGGACAGACAGGGGGACGATGGGGTTGATTGGGATTATGGACACACCCCTAGATTATCTTTGTATCATTTCCAATGGGTGCAGCAGACAGCAGGGCAGTGTTTCCGAGAATGGCCAGGAGAAGGATCGTTTGATAGTGACACAATAGAAAACATGTGTTCATATTTATTGGCGACATATAAAGGTACCAAATTGAAGAGCAGACAGAACATTTTAGGTCTATGGAAGCTGTATGAGGAGAACAAAGAAAAACCTACCAAAGAGGTGGGGAAAGGTAGTGACAGAGCGATGCCACCCTCTCTATCAGCTGTACCCTACGCTGAAGCCTGCAGCAGAATAAATAAGCCCACAACGGGTGTCCACAAGTAGGGGTAAGACAGAAATAGGGAAGGAGATGCCAGAGGCTAGAACAACTACTAAAGAGAGAACATCAGCAAGTAACAAGAAGTAATTAGTTGACATAGTAAAGAGTGTGCAGCAGCAGTGGGAAACAGTGTTCAAGGCAGCACAGGATGAGATAGTGAAGGCAGTCCAGAAGAAGGAGTAGGATCGGGATACGGAGAGAAAGCCTGGCATCTGGATGTGTGGATCTAAATGTTTAAATTAGATTAAAATACCCCAGAGGAGGAGGAAGACGTGCCCGTGGGGTCTGAAGTGGACCCTGAGGATACTGATGAAGATGGAGGAGCAGGGGGTGAGAAAGGGAGGTTGTGGGATTAAGAGGATTTAGGCGAGGACAGAGAATCAGAAAGGGACGAGGAGAGAAGGAGGAAAGAGAGGGAAAGAGAAAAGGATAAGGAAAGAGAGAAAGAATGGGAGATGGACAGAGACTGGTCCCAGACCCTTAGAAATAGGACAGGAAGGATGGTGATAGCCAGGGCTGCAAGGGCTGCAGGGGCTGCAAGGGTGGGCCATCCCAGTGGCCCAAACACAGCTGCCCCTGATACAGACGGACTCGGGAGCATCACAGTATATAGCATGGATAGAGAAAATTTGATGTATAGCTTGACATCCATCGCTGTCGGGTCAGGCATATGAATATACACTCTCGGGAAAGAGACAGCAAGAATTTCCCTGGTAATAGGTGATATGAAGAGCTTATTTGCAGCATTACTGGGCAAACAGGGAGACTAAATATGTGACCAGGCAGTGTACGATGGAGTTAAATTGAGTAGTAACATTCATGATGGTGCCCCATTCAATAACTTTCACGCACAAGAGTGTTAAGGACTATGTACCAAGACACATCAGACATGCAGGCTATTTTGGCATGCAAAATGAAACCAGACAAAGACCTTGCAGAATATATACAACTGATACAGGAGACGTGGACATTAGAAAAACAACAATCCTGGGATGTGAACAGAGCAATATTGTTTCACATATTACTCAGGGGGCTCTCCATGGATGTGAAGACATCCTTTAAAAGGTGGTTGGGATTGGGGCATGGGGTGGTCAGAGATACAGACCCACCTTGTACATTTGTGTAAGAGGAACGAAGAAAGAGAGAAAGGCAAAGCAGATAATGCAGTCAAGGCAGACGCATAATTGGTGCTAAAGAAATTAGCAAAGATATCCATGAAAGGGACTGTGCTTGCAACCATTGTTGCAGGGCAGCTTGAAGTAGGCCCGACTCAACAAGGGGGATATCATGCAGTGTGTATGCCGCACAGAGGATTATATCCCCAACATGGGGGGTCCAGCAGCAGGGTGGTTGCCCCAACAAGGGGTATATCAGCAAGAAGGGTACTGTCAACAAAGGGGGTATTACCTACAGGCAGAATATTATCAACAGAGCAGAGAATACTCACAGTGAGGGAGGAGGTAAGGATATGGAGGTGTTGGACCCAGATTTGGAGGACCACATTTGGTTTGTGGGCACTGGGGACACTTCACCAACAGAATAAACCAGCATATGTCTCAAAGGAGCATGTTGCTGCAGAGATGAGCAAACAATGATTTGTGCCAAATTTAGTAACTGGTAACTTAGTTTGTCAATAATTGTGTGACCTGCCAGAGGTTTACAGCTGGTCACAAACTCAAAATCGTGAGAGCAACATTACCACACCCAGGGGGGCCTTTTCAGAACTTGCCTCTTGACTATGTTGATATGCAGGATAGGTGTATCTCTTCTAGGTATATGATAGCTGTCACATATTTTTTTTCATGTTGACTTGAGGCTGACCCATGTGCCATAATGATGCGAAGTCCACAGCAACATGTTTAGTGCATGAAGTATTCCCAAGGTAGGAGTATGCCAAGTGTTGAGGTCTGACACGGACAGCATTTTGCCAATTATCTTTTTAAGGACATAACCTCCTTCTGGGGCATCAAGTACATATTTTGCTCTGTGTATCATCACAAAGCCAGCTGACTTGTTGACCATCTCAATGGCTTGTTAAAAGAGCACATTGTCAAGTTGTCAGGCACACTTGCTAAAAACTGGCTCTACTTTTTGACTCTCACTTTGTTTGCACTTCACAATTCCCCTGGCACGGATCATCATTTAACTCTTCACGCAATTCTCACAGTTTAAGAGAATGCATGCACCTCTCACTCCTGCATGTACAATTTCAGATGCTAATGCACAGCACAGCTCCTACAAGAAGAATTTCAGGTGTATCTAAATGGGCTCACAAAATCTCAAAATATATCTGACATGAGATGCAGCCACGTCAAGACAGCACAGCTTCCCCTGTATCCTGGTGACATGGTGGTGATTAGGAATTCTACAAGGTCCTGGAAAGAGCCGTGATTCACCGGACCCTACACTGTAATGTACTGGACCCCAACAGAAGTGAAGGTGGCTCAGATGCTGTAAGAACATATATATTTTACCAAAATGTAATGATATTTATATTACAAAATGTAGTGGCAATTTGTTACCAACAATAATATGGCATATATATATATATCAGTGAAAAAACTTTGTTAAAAGGGACGTTATGGTTAAGTTGCGCTACTAAAAACCTATCAAATTCAGTAAAAAAACTTTGTTAAAGGGACGTTATGATTCAAAGTAAAACCGAAAACACCCTGAAATTCGGCAGTTATGCTAAGATAAGCAACCATAACTCGCGCCACCGTGCACTGCTAACACTAACACCCAGGACCTCAAAGATGACACTGTCCATAGAACATCAACACGCATGCACAAAACAATGTCCATACAATGGGTGTCCTGCGGACGGCTGCTACCTTAGCGAACATGCTCATGAAACAATCATGTGACCGCGCCCACGCTGATCACGTGTTCTGAATGCAGACACTGTTTGTGTCCCCGAACACTTTAAAAGTACATTTCCAAGTAATCCACAATATTTCTCATTATAAACTCAACATACCGCAAATCCCACATACTAATCCTAAATTTCCACATAGTTTTTGTGACTTTTTTAACCTTTTTTGGTTTCCGATCTGTCTTGTGGACGGCGCGCATGTCTGCGAACCGTGCACAAGCACCCCTATAAAAGACCACGCCCTAGAGTTCATTCTCATTGTGCTTCTGGCTATTCTACAGAGCACAGAGATTTTTGCTGCAACCTGCAGATTTCCATCTTCAAACTGATGGCTTCTGTGGCTCCAATGCTGCCACCTGGTGCTGTATCTGCCTCAGCACCACCCCCACCCCCTCCACCACCACCACCTTCCCAAGGGCCTGAAGAGGGGAACAGGAGTGAGGATACAGAGGAGGAAGAAGAGGATGACGAGAATGAGGTAGAGGAAAACCCTACTACCCGCCCTCGGCGTGATTCTTGGGTGTGGTGGTTGTTTACCGTTCATGTGAATGGTCCTAAGGCTCTTGCAAACCATGTCACCTGCAATGAGTGCAAAATGGTACTCAGTCACGGGAGGCATGGTTCGTATAGCTTTGGGAATACGACCATGAAGCGACACCTGAACTCATTCCACAATGGGGCCATTGGCAAGGTTGTACCTTGCGAAGAGCGTAGTAGGTTGTTTGCCTCTACTTCATCCTCCGTTTCTGATCCTGTCACCACAAGGAACACCTCTCTGGGACAGCGCCTTCCTCAAGCTGCCTCACAGGCCATACAGAATTCTGATGACCCTTAGCTTTCGAGGGTCACAGTTGTATGTATGTACTGTGACACAGTACTCTGCAGGGGGGAGCGACTTCGCAGTGCTTTTGAGACTATTGTCTCAGAGCCCGAGAAGACCTGCACACTACCCAAATAAAACCCACTCTACATCTTCCTCTCTCAGCTAGCCCTTTCTTTTGCCTATGGTTGGTGTCCCCCCCTTTACCCTCCTGTCCCCTCCTCTCCTAGTGTGTCGTGTGTAAAAAACCAAAAGAAATACAAAATAACAAAAATAAAAAATAAAAATAAGGCTCTTTTCAGAGCCGCCTTTCACAGTTAAATGACAGAAGTAAAGATAAATAACGCAGGGCCCTTTCTATTTCTTGAAAGTCCGCGGACAGTTCGCGAACATAAAAATAAATTGGGATGCTACCCTATTGTAACTTTTTTTTCTCTGGGAGGAAGTGGTGGCTCTGAAAATAGCCTTTGGGAGGTGTTTGTATGTCAAAAATTATAAATACTTAACACCTACTTCGAAATGCATGCTGCATTTCTAAAAAAGTTTGCAATGCATTTTGTACATTTCTCAGAAAAATCTGATTGCCAGCATTGGTAAGATGGACACCATCTCTGCGAAAAATGTATGAACTACGAAACATACTATTTTAATTGTGAAAAGAGGACATGCCAAAATCTCTTAGGAAGGCACAAACAGCCTTATTGACATTATGCCTCGCTTTCTCCATTTGTGGACCACATGAGAAAGAACGAAGCCACATTTGTCTCTGCGCAATCCGTGAAAAAATTAATTTGGAGTTTGGAGACATGTCCATGATCTTCTGAAGTCCTTCTTTCATTGCAAATTGCAAAGAAATTCCAGACACATGTCCTAAACTGTTCCCTCCACAATGAATTACAATTATGTCTGGATGTTCCTCTATCTTCAAAGTTGCACAGAGAGGTAGCAAGTCCAGCCACTTCATTCCACGGACTCCATGTCAGTGCACTTCCACATGTGGGAATCCAAGATCTATAGATACTCCACAGCTTTCTGCATGCACCTTCAACCAATGTATCCACGAGGCTCCCAAAATCCACACAATCTGTTTTTTTAAAACACTCAGCCAATGCTATCTGTTCTTCTCTCAGCAAAAAGAATATCTGAGAAACCCTCTTCTAGCACAACACACTCACTAAACCTTACTGACCAATCCCTTGCTACATTCAATCTCATTTGCATGCCTCCCCACCCCAAATTCCCCGGATGTAATATGCGGTGTCCTAGAACTACCACCATGTCTGCGAACATATCATAACATGGACAGCCCTTCTACCATTTCCACTTCACTCTCTTTGCCATTCCCTCATTGGATGTAGCTAAGAAATCACATGACCATACACCAATCAAATCCAAGACCTCTACATGTAACTGCATCATCATAGATCAGCACTGCAAATGTATGGTGAATCTCTCGGACTACAGGTCTCATACCATTAGCAAGCACGATCTACGAGAAATACTAGACAAGTCTCCAAGATTTCTACTTGCAGCTTCGTCCATATCCATATGCATGAACACAAACTACAGGTATGCATATTTTCTATACAGTACATTAACACATTTTCTAACCGACTTTTACCTTGTATAATCTGTAAAATGAATCTACAATCATTTTTTCATTCTCCTAAAATGAACTGGGACTTACAAACATTTATACCGTTTAATTTCTTCGCACACACACACACACGCAAATAATGTTAAACTAACATTTTTGAAATAAAATATATAGACTACATATGATCAAACAAAATTACATGCACACTCTATCATCAAATCTCAAAGAATAATATTTGTACAAACACATACTTGGTTTACATTTTTTTAGTTTATATAATTACTTACATTTATATAGGACAAGCAGGCTATGACATTGACTCCCTCTTACGTGGAAAAGCAGGCTATCACATGGACTCACTATTACGTGGAAACGCTTAGTTACAGGAATAGTGGTATACAGTGGTACCTTATGATTTTGACAAGCCATAGTAAAGATATTTTCTTTCCTACAGTTAGTCATAAGATAGTTTTAATGGTTTGGAGGAACACGATGAGCATTTCAATTTAAAAAATCTATGTCTAAATTAAAAACAGTGCTATATACAAACCGAATTACTAATTTCTTTCTTTTACAATTGCAGTGAAGACCATTCTCCTGAAAATAAGCAGCCGACTTTGAATTACAAAGAACAACTAAGAAGCAAACTGCTCATTTTAGAAAAAAAGTAAGTAGATTGTTACCATCATATTTGAATTATTACTCAAACACACTCTAATGTTAATTCATGCTACTTCTGTGCCTAAAAATAGAGATTCTGTACCATTCTGACCAAAAATCTTCCCGTTTTAAAAAGTGATTTACTGGCAGAATGGCCCCCGAATTCCTATTTTACGCCACACAAATTACCCAACTCAGCCACTAGAATTTAGCTGTTGTAGAACAAACAACTGTTTTCATTTTATACCTTTAGATATACTATTTTTACTTCTCCACACCACTGGCTTACTTTTTCTGTCATCTGAACCCCAGTTTATTAACACATTAATTCAGAATACCCATCCCTAGTAGTTGTACTTCCCAATGCACAATCACACACCATTACATACATCTTTATCATCTCACTCAAACACTCATGCACACAATACACATGCATTGCAGAACACCCCAACCCATACCTTCTGTATTTTTTTCAACAGACCCTAAAGCATGCCTACCAAAAAGCAACTCAGTAGAAAGGAACGCAGAAGTAGAGCAAATGAAAAGAAAAGTCTCCAACATAAACATCCATCTACAGCAGAATTTGTAAAAAAAAAGTTGAAACACAACAGCTAATACAGTCATATAGTGAAACAGAAGACGTTTCTAGTACAAAAATGTTGCCTCCTCTATCAAAAAGTAAAACAACCCAAAAAACATTTAACAGAAAATCAACTATCACTACAAATAAAACTTCTTCTATAAATCTTGATATAGTACAAAGTAAACATACCAAGAAAAGTATTTTAGCCAAAATGTTCCGTCACAAAGTCCTTCAAAATCTTATAAAAACAGGAGAGAAACCAGGTTCAACACTTCAAACGTATCGTATAAAAGTAATCTTAGAAGATTTGATAGACAGTGCACTTCTTCTCAAAAGAAAGTTATTTAGTTTAGTGTTAAACAGAATGAAACCACTAACAAAACTAATAACTACATTACAAAAAAGACTTCTCAATAAAAGAAATGTCAACAGAAATAACTTCTTAAATATCTGTGGAGGTGAATGGAGTCACACTACAAGCACAGAACCATACTTTAATGAAGAAGCCTACAAACAAAAGCAAACAAATACAATTGCCATACATAGCAGTGGTCGAGGTTATAAAAAAGTTAATAATACCATAATGTAACAAGAAGTACTCCTTACAAAAATATGCCCCCTTGGAAACGTAGATGTACCCCTGCATTCAACTGAATCAGAACTTCTAGTGTACAAATGGCCATGCACGTCAATGTGTAACATTCCCAAAAAAATGTTCAAGTCTTTACGCCAATTCCTCAATCAATATGTGAAAAGCAAAGACAAAATCAAAATTAAACTACTGCAAAATATGGATGCTTGTCCATACGCAAGTACACAGGACTACAAGGACATTCATTGGCCTGCATTACAGGACCTACTTGCAAAACACCCTTCCATGATACCAAAAGGATATCAACACATCATGCAAGTATAAAAATCTAGTTTATAAACTGTACTATGCTAAAAGTCCTGCTTTAGCACTAGCCAATTTAAATAACATTCTTCTACATGGTACAGAAAAAGACCTACTAGAAGAAATCAACTATATCCAGACAAAATATTTCAGAAGTGAAACCCACTTACAAGATGAATTAGCTGTAAACCAACTTCGAAACAAATCTGCACATGACAACCTTTCACTACACACATACAAAAAAGAAATAATAAAATTTGAAAGTACTTCAGCTGAAGTACCAAACCACGTGTGTGTATGTTGCAGCAGAACTTTTTTTTATAAAAGTAACACAAAAACTGTAGACCTATCATACAAAATAGAAGACAATGGAGATTCTAAATGGTTTGAATTAGCTCTGTACCTTATAGCAGAAAACAAATACGAAATAACTGACCCCATAATACTTTGCAGTTACTACACTACAAAACTTGACAACAACCAAACTCCTTCACGTGCTATCACACATAACTTGGAATTATATCCACTACCAAAACCCCTTCAACAGCATGAGAGCATCATAATTCAAACAGTGCACCCATTTCAAGCAATAATACGCCTTCAACCAAAAACTGCAAAATTACCTCCCTCTGAATTAGTAAAAGGTATTCGTGGAAAAGTACTGTATTTACCATTAGATCTAAAAGAAAATGTGCACACTCTAGGAGTACAACGTCCAATGCAGCAATCTTTAATTATCTTAGTAAATTGAGTACCTACAAAAGACAAAAAAATGTGGCAACAACGGGTAGATTTACATATAGTTAGAGAAGCCCTGCAATATCTTAAAGAGAATAATGAATATTACAAAGAAATTAATATTGAAGAAAACTTGAAAGATACAACTGAAATAATTCAAGAGACACAACAAGCTGGTCAATTTGAGCTCCTAGATCCTGCAACAATATCAAACACTTTAGAACATTATACAATTCATCAATTGCACTCTAATCACACCATAGAAGATGCACTGGAAAAGTACCAAATGCGTCAAACAAAAGGATCACCAATCAGCATATGGGAAAAAAGTATAGAAGCACGTGCTTTTCCTCTACTCTTTCCTACTAGCAAAGGAGGAAGATACGATGATAGACATATTCAAATATCAGCATCAGAATCTCGCTCATTACAGATGTATTCTGAAGATCCCAGATTTCGACAAAATGTGGAATACATATTCCACCTACTCTTTGAAAGTGAACTAGGAACTTTATGTTACGGAGTTGCACACATATTAAAATCAGGATCACACTTTCAAAATATGACAGCTACACAATTATTACAAAAAGTTCAACAAAAAGATGAGGTTTTACACGCAAATCTTACAAATCTATTAGCAAATATGCGTGGTACTAAAGAGTACTGGTTTCGACGTCATGGAGATGCGTTGTATGATCAGAAACCTTGGCCCACCCACTTGGTTTGTTACATTAAGTTGTGCAGAATATGCATGGGAAGATTTACATGCTTTCCTACGCATATCAACCGAAAACAAAACACACATAGATATACTAAAACCTGGAGAACTTTGTTCACAGGATCCTGTTAATGTTTCAAGATATTTTCACCATCGCTTCATTGCTATGCTACATTTTATTTGTAACAAAACTGTTCCTTCCCTTGGATAAGTGCAACACTTCTTTTGGAGAAAAGAATACCAAGCCAGAGGAGCACCACATGTCCACATGCTTTTATGGATTAAAGATGCTCCTAAATTTGGTCAAGACAGTGATGCCACTGTTTTACAGTTTATTGAAAAACTCCATCAGAATCTGCAAATAGTGATCTTCATACAAAAACTTTACAATTCCAAAGACACAAATATGGCAATATTGTCGTCGCAAATACAAAAACAAAGGAAACACTAAACCAAATGCTGATTTGGTTTCCCTAGACCAGTTACAAATACAGGTCAAGTGTTCAACCTCATGTCTTCAGTTAGACATAGTGTTAAAGCTAAGTCACCTAAAAATACATATTGCATAAAAAGAAAAGAAGAAGAAAAATATATCAATGATTACAATGCAATCATTGCCCACTTATGGAATGCAAACATAGACGTGCAATACATTGCAGACAATTCTACTGCAGTTGCACGATATGCCACAGCCTACTTAACCAAATCAGAAAAGACAGAGCTCCAAGACCTCTGGAATGACCTGTCATCAGATAAAACAGTGTCTCAGAAATTATACAGCTTGGGCATGAAAATGCTTTCCCATAGAGAATGTGGATCCTATGAAGCAGCTGATCGATTAACTGGTACTGCATTGTATGGTAAATCTGCAAATTTTGTATGGCTAAGTCTTGTTCCAGCTAAATCTAGAAAAAGAGTTCTAAAATCATACGAAGATATAGAAACAATAGCCAAACAAGATCCCAGCAGCCAAGACATTTTAAAAAACAATGTATTGGACACATACTACCCAAACAGAAGTAATACTTTGGAAAACATGTGTCTATACCACATAGCCCAAAACTACACATACAAAAATAATATGAAACCTGATGAAAAAAAAGGTAAATATAGAGTGACAAACTGTGAAGGCAGCTTAGTTAAACTCACTAAATTCACTAAACCAAATTTAATTATTCATATCAAATTGTCATTAAAGTCTCCTCAACATAAAGAAGTATATTACATGTCCCTGCTACAACTCTTCAAACCATGGAGAAAAGAAGAACAATTCCTAGATAACTATGACTCATATGAGGATGCTTTCAAAGCAAATGAAAGCACTATAACTGATGTAAACTGTACACAGTACAAACAAATGTTGCACAATGAACAGCAACACGAAGAAGAACTCCAGGCCCAACTAGATAAGGACACTCCTGACAGTAGTAAACCTTCTGTAACAGGAAGCCAAGAACCACTGGGAGAACCACTAATAATAAATGAGGCAGAATTAGCTATGATAGAAGTAGAAAACACCATGTGTCAGTATGAAGATAAGGAAGACTTAACTATACTACAATCAAAACTAAACAATGAGCAAAGTAGCATTTTTCAAGAAGTAACAAAACAAATTGCACATGGTGTAAAACATGAAAATAAACAATGTTCCTGCCATAATTATACACCTATACTACTGTACGTCAGTGGTGAAGCTGGTTCTGGCAAAACATTCCTAATCAAAATCATTAGTAAGTTCCTTCAACAATTGACAAACAACAAACTGTCAGCTGTTGTCACTGCCCCCACAGGTTTAGCTGCCTACAACATAGGTGGTGTTACATTACACTGATTACTACTATTACCAGTAGAACACCAGAACAAATTAGACTATTACAAACTTTCTGCAGAAGCTGCAATGGAATTACGCAGAGTATTGAAACAAATGAAAATGCTACTAATAGATGAAGTGAGCATGGTCTCCAACCTGATGTTAGCTTTGATTCACCTCAGATTACAAGAAGTACTCAAAACAGACTATGAAGAGCTCTTTGCAGGAAAACACATTATTGTTTTTGGAGATCTGCTTCAATTAACACCAGTAAAAGGTGAGCCTATTTTTAAAACATTAGAACACAAACTCTGCCATAAAACTGTTGGCAGCATTGGAAATGTCAACCTATGGCAACATTTCCAATACAGAGAATTAACAGAAAACATGCAGCAATCTGCAGATCTCACTTATGCCAACATTTTAAAAAGTATCAGAGTTGGTATACTTTCTAAAGAAGCAGAAGCAATATTGAAAAACCGGCACATTAATGCACGTTATGGCGATAATGCATGTGCTACAGATGTTATGGAACAATTAGCCCACACAAATGTCAATTGTATGGCCTTAATGCCAACTCTTGCAAGCTGTTTCAAATTCAATGAAATCATGCTAAGTAAAGAAATGCAACCAATCATGTAAATTAGCGCCACAGACAAACTAGATGTACAAGGTATGACACTACTCATGTGTGACCAAGCCACAAAAAGACTAAATAGTTTAGAAAAATCAATCTCAAACACAGCAGGCTTAGAAAAGATATTAAAATTATCCTTAAATTGCAGAGTAATGCTTAAACGTAACCTTGACGTGGACCAAGGACTAGTAAATGGAGCACTGGGTACAGTTGTTGGCTTTCAAACATACCCACGCGACAACAAAATTCACTTTGTCAATATATTCTTTGACAAACTTTCAGAAGTAAAAAGGATAGGATGCTCAACAGCTAGATTCCTTCTCTTCAAAGATATGTATGTACGCAGAGAACAATTTTCTCTAACTCTTGCATACGCAGTAACGATTCATAAATCACAAGGTCTTACCCTAGACAAAGCAATGATAGATATTGGTAACACATTCTTTACACAGACGTACACTTGACGGTCTATTTCTAATCAACTTTGATGCAAGTAAAATAAACGCTGATATTCCTTGCATTTTAGAATACAATAGACTTCGCTCACTATACACCCCCCACCTAAACACATATTCTGTTCCACAAAAAGTAAAATGTTATAAAAGAAAAATAAATCAAAAAGAAATGCAACAGGATGTCACTGCAAATCCTCCAAAGAAAGTAAAAGAAATGAATACTTCATCAAGTACCACAAGCAAAAAAGAATCAATTAGGGAAAGTAAACCAAGTATTTCTTTAAAGAAGGAAGAAAAACTCCAAAAAAAGCAGTTAGATACAGAACTACCTGGACCATTTCAATTCTCAAATATAGTTGGTCTAAGTTGCTACGCAAATATAGCAATGAATATTCTATTTCAATTACCACAAATTGTTGACAACCTTTACTTACACAGTACAGACCCATTCTGTTTGCAAATGTTAGTACTTCACAGAAATGCAGAAAACAATCCTGACAACATGTATAGTGTTTTTGGAATAAGACAACAATTGGACTACTGTGCTGGAATGGTGAAATTCACTATAAATTCAGAGGAAGATCCACAAGAATTTCTAATGTACTTACTACAAGTACTGGAAAACAAAAACATACCTATAAATGAAATCTTTCATATTTCATACATGTGGAAACATACATGGATTCTCTGCAACAATGTGACACAAGAAGAAATCCCCAATGAACGCTTCATATATATATCAATACCAAATTGTGAATCCATTCCATTTCAGCGACTTGTACAAAATGCAAACCATGGTAGATTGTGCTCTACCTGCAATTCAGATAATCGCTCCACGTTAGTAATACAAACTCATAGTAAATACATAATACTAATGCTTCTACGTTACAATGCAGATGGTATCAAAAACAACTGCAAGCTGACGGGATTCACACATGGTCAAATATCACTTGGTAAGAAAACCTTCACAACAATAGGTATAATCTACCATGCAGGAGCCACAACCAATTCAGGGCACTACACTGCATATATAAAAAAAAATGTGGATGGTTTCAATGTAATGATAGTACCATTACTCTAAAGCAGAGATTACCAGGAAATCTTAAAAAACGCTTATTTGCTGTTCTTAAAACCAAAATTTGATAACTAAACTGTATTTAAACTCTAAGTAAACTTGTGTTAAAAAAATATAAACTGTTAGAATACTCCAAAAGCTATCTAACTGCTCAAAGATTCTACAACAACTAATCAGATAAATGAATACCACTAAATTAGACCAAAAAATACACAGTTAGAATACGACAATTGGTATCTAACTGTCCAAAAATTGAACAATATCCAAATAGATAAATCAATATCACTAAAATATATCAAAAAAATAGACAGTAGAATACGCCAATTGGTATCTAACTGCTCCGAAATTTTATAATATCAAAACAAATAAATAATATGTTACTGCTCCAAAAAAATAAAACAAGCCAAAGTATAAAGCATTAGCCAGAAACAACAAGTGAACACTGAAAACAAAGAAACAAATAAACTGTAGCATAACAGAAAAATTATTTTTTTTAATCCAACATAGATTTTTTTTTCTCCCACAGACCCAATGATTTTAGCAACAAATACAGAAACTGAGCAAATTGCACAGTACTCTGATTTGTAATCTACTAAATATGAGGGTCCAAAAAAAAAAAGTATATTGATTATACAATGTAATAAGTCATTACAAAATACTAATACTAACATTCTATTTTCTTTTATCACAGAAATGAACAAGAAAAACATGGACTCCCGTTACTAGACCAAACAGTAAGTATACAATAATAAGGAGAACCATAGCAGCATATCACATACATAGTGTCTAATACCTTTGTTCCTTATACATTTGTTTTTCACCCAAAGTTATAAGCCAATATGAATGTCATATGCTGCGGTGGTTGTTGCCAGGGCATAGAGTCTTGGGCGCATGGCCAAATGGCCATGCGCCCAAGACTCTATGCCCTGGCAACAACCACCGCAGCATATCACATCCATAGAGTCAAACATTTCAACTACGGTCTATGGAAACTTTTAATGTCCGCGGACATTATGAGTATTCTGAGAACACTTTCAACTTGCCAGTGAACAATACGGACAGTGTCCTCAGGACACCCCCATTTTGTTTATTTGCGAACATTTCAGCATCCGCGAGTGTTCTTAGAACACATTCAACTTGACAGAGAACAATACGGACAGCGTCCTCAGGACACCCCCATTTTGTTTATTTGCGAACATTTCAGCATCCGCAAGTGTTCTTAGAACACATTCAACTTGACAGCGAACAATACGGACAGCGTCCTCAGGACACCCCCTACGAATATTCCAGGACACCACAAGTGTTCCTAGAAACGTCTTCAGAACACCCCCATTTTGTTTATTTGCGAACATTTCAGGACACCGCGAGTGTTCTTAGAACACATTCAACTTGACAACGAACAATACGGACATTGCCCTCAGAACACCCCCATTTCGTTTATTTGCGAACATTTCGGGACACCATGAGTGTTCTAACAACACATTCAACTTGACAGAGAACAATACTGACAGCGTCCTCAGGACACCCCCATTTTGTTTATTTGCGAACATTTCAGCATCCGCGAGTGTTCTTAGAACACATTCAACTTGACAGAGAACAATACGGACAGCGTCCTCAGGACACCCCCTACGACCATTCCCCAGACACTGCGAGTGTTCTTAGAACCGTCTTCAGAACACCACCATCTTGTTTATTTGCGATCATTTCAGGACACCGCAAGTGTTCTAAGAACACATTCAACTTGACAGAGAACAATACGGACAGCGTCCTCAGGACACCCCCATTTTGTTTATTTGCGAACATTTCAGGACACCGCGAGTGTTCTTAGAACACATTCAACTTGTCAGCCACAACCCCCATTCATATTTGTGAACATTTCAGGACACAGCAAGTGTTCGACAACGTCTTCAGAACACCCCCATTTTGTGTATTTGCGAACAATTCAGGACACCGCGAGTGTTCTTAGAACACATTCAACTTGACAGAGAACAATACTGACAGCGTCCTCAGGACACCCCCATTTTGTTTATTTGCGAACATTTCAGCATCCGCGAGTGTTCTTAGAACACATTCAACTTGACAGAGAACAATACGGACAGCGTCCTCAGGACACCCCCTACGAACATTCCCCGGACACTGCGAGTATTCTTAGAAGCATCTTCAGAACACCACCATCTTGTTTATTTGCTAACATTTCAGGACACCACGAGTGTTCTTAGAACACATTCAACTTGACAGAGAACAAAACGGACAGCGTCTTCAGGAAACCCCCTACGACCATTCCCCAGACACTGTGAGTGTTCTTAGAACCGTCTTCAGAACACCACCATCTTGTTTATTTGCGAACATTTCAGGACACCGCAAGTGTTCTAAGAACACATTCAACTTGACAGAGAACAATACGGACAGCGTCCTCAGGACACCCCCATTTTGTTTATTTGCGAACATTTCAGGACACCGCGAGTGTTCTTAGAACACATTCAACTTGTCAGCCACAACCCCCATTCATATTTGTGAACATTTCAGGACACAGCAAGTGTTCGACAACGTCTTCAGAACACCCCCATTTTGTGTATTTGCGAACAATTCAGGACACCGCGAGTGTTCTTAGAACATATTCAACTTGACAACGAACAATACGGACAGTGTGCTCAGGACACCCCCATTTTGTTTATTTGCGAACATTTCAGGACACTGCGAGTTTTCTTAGAACAGTTTCAGTTTGCTTGCGAACAAAACGGAAACATATTGAGTCCTCAGAAAACCCCCCATTCAGTTTATTTAGAACATTTCAGAACACCTGTGATGTCCGCAGACAAATCGAACACAAAAAGAATGTCTAACACATAAAAAACACAACTTTCATCCTATCTCATACACCCCCACCCTCCCCAAACACTCCTACACACCAACACACTCTACTAAATACATATTTTGAACAAAGTTTCACCGCGCTGTCCGCGGGCGACCGCAAATCCAAGATGGCGGGCGCTACCGAAAATCTGACGCGCTTCACGCTCCATGCCGTCCAATCAGCGAACACGTTGGATGTCCGCGAACATCACGCAAGCCGATTGGCCAATCAGAACACTGTCCGTGGAGCGAACAGGGAAGTGTGTCCGCGGACCGAACACAGATATCACTAATTTTTTTTTACCTACTTTTTGGTCATTTTAAAAAAAAACTACTGGACATTTGTGATGTCATCTTTGATGTCCTGGGTGTTAGTCTTAGCAGTGCACGGTGGTGGCGCGAGTTATGGTTGCTTAGCTTACCATAACTGGCGAATTTCAAGGGTTTTTTCGGTTTTACTTGGAACCATAACGTCCCTTTGACAAAGTTTTTTCACTGAATTTCATAGGTTTTTAGTAGCGCAACTTAACCATAACGTCCCTTTAACAAAGTTTTTTCACTGAATTTCATAGGTTTTTAGTAGCGCAACTTAACCATAACGTCCCTTTAACAACGTTTTTTTCATTGAATTTCATAGGTTTTTATTAGTGCAACTTAACCATAACGTCCCTGTAACACAATTTTTTTTTACTGCATTTCATAGGTTTTTATTAGTGCAACGTCACCATAACATCCTTTTCAATAGATGAAGACCACTAGCATCTTAGGTCCTCAAAGCGGGAACCCCAGGTGGTAAAAAAAAGATTTTTCTTCCCAAACCGGGGCACCTGCGGCGTCCCGGTGCAGGAAGGAAAATCTTTTACCAAGATGGCCACCATGGAAAGGGAAGGTGGGGTTTATAAAGAGAACACAACAGGGCATGAGCGGGGGGTTGGGGGAACAAGAGAGAGACACAGGGCATGAGCGGGGGGTGGGGGGCAACAGCAGGGAGACACGGGGCATGAGCGGGGGGTGGGGGGAACACGAGGGAGACACGGGGCATGAGGGAGGGTGGGTGGTAACAAAAGAGAGACACAGGGCATGAGAGGGGGGTGGGGGTAACAGGAGAGAGACGCGGGGCATGAGCGGGGGGTGGGGGGAAACAGCAGGGAGACACAGGGCATGATCGGGGTGGGGGGCAACAGGAGAGAGACACGAGGCATGAGAGGGGGTGGGGGTAACAGGAAAGAGACACGGGGCATGAGAGGGAGGTGGGGGGTAACAGGAGAGAGAGACACGGGGCATGAGCAGGGGGTGGGGGGCAACAGCAGGGAGACACGGGGCATGAGCAGGGGGTGGGGGGCAACAGCAGGGAGACATGGGGCATGAGAGGCAGTGGGGCTAACAGGAGAGAGACACAGGGCATGAGAGGGGGGTGGGGGGTAACAGGAGAGAGACACGGGGCATGAGAGGGGGTGGGGGGTAACAGGAGAGAGACACACAGGGCATGAGCAGGGGGTGGGGGGCAACAACAGGGAGACACGGGGCATGAGCGGGGGTGGGGGGCAACAGCAGAGAGACACATGGGGCATGAGCGGGGGTGGGCGGGAGGGGATAGAGACACACGGGGCGTGAGCGGGGGGTGGGCGGGAGGGGATAGACACACACAGGGCATGAGCGGGGGGTGGGCGGGAGTTGATAGACACACACAGGGCATGAACAGGGGGTGGGCGGGAGGGGATAGACACACACAGGGGCATGAGCGGGGGGTGGGCGGGAGGGGATAGGCACACACGGGGCATGAGCGGGGGGTGGGCGGGAGGGGAAAGACACACGGGGCATGAGCGGGGGGTGGGCGGTAGGGATAGAGACACACGGGGCATGAGCGGGGGTGGGGCGGGAGTGATAGAGACACACGGGGCATGAGCGGGGGGCGGGAGGGATAGAGAAAAACGGGGCATGACCGGGGGGTGAGCAGGAGGGATAGAGACAAACGGGGTATGAGCGGGGGGTGGGCAGGAGGGGATAGAGACACACGGGGCATGAGCGGGGGGTGGGGGAGAGGGATAGAGACACACGGGGCATGAGCGGGGGTTGGGCAGGAGGGATAGAGACACACGGGGAAAGAGCGAGGTTCGGCGGGAGCAATAGAGACACACAGGGCATGAGCGGGGGGTGGGCGGGAGGCGAGAGACACACGGGGCATGAGCGGAGGGTGGGCGGGAGGGGATAGAGACACATGGGGCATGAGCAGGGGGTGGGGGAGAGGGATAGAGACACACGGGGCATGAGCAGGGGTTGGCCGGGAGGGATAGAGACACACGGGGCATGAGCGGGGGGTGGTAGGGAGGGGAGAGACACACGGGGCGTGAGCAGGGGGTGGGTGGGAGGGTTAGAGACACACGGGGCATGAGCGCGGGGTGGGTGGTTCGGGGAGAGACAAACGGGGCATGAGCAGGGGGTGGGTGGGAGGGGAGAGACACACACGAGGCATGAGCGGGGGGTGGGTGGGAGGGGAGAGACACACGGGGCGTGAGCGGGGGGTGGGGGAAGGGGAGAGACACACGGGGCATGAGCGGGGGGTGGGCGGGAGGCGAGAGACACACGGGGCATTAGAGGAGGGTGGGCGGGAGGGGATAGAGACACATGGGGCATGAGCGGGGGGTGGTAGGGAGGGGAGAGACACACGAGGCATGAGCGGGGGGTGGGTGGGAGGGATAGAGACACACGGGGCATGATTGGGGGGTGGGTGGGAGTGATAGAGACACCTGTGCATGAGCGGGGGTTGGGTGGGAGTGATAGAGACACCTGTGCATGAGCGGGGGGTGGGTGGGAGGGGAGAGACAAACGGGGCATGAGCGGGGGGTGGGTGGGAGTGGAGAGACACACACGAGGCATGAGCGGGGGGCGGGTGGGAGAGACACACGGGGCGTGAGCGGGGGGTGGGGGAAGGGAGAGACACACGGGGCATGAGTGGGGGGTAGGGGTTAGGGGAGAGACACATGGGGCATGAGCAGGGGGTGGGGGAAAGACACACGGGGCATGAGCAGGGGGTGGGGGAGGGCTAGAGACACACGGGGCATGAACTGGGGGTGGGTGGGAGGGCTAGCTAGAGACCCCTGGGGCATGAGCAGGGGGTGGGGGGCGAGACACATGGGGCATGAGCGGGGGGTGGGTGGGAGGGCTAGGGGTATGAGCAGGGGGTGGGTGGGAGGGCTAGAGACACACAGGGCATGAGCGGGGGGTGGGCGGGAGGGGATAGACACACACGGGGCATGAGCAGGGGGTGGGTGGGAGAGACACGCGGGGTGGGGGGAGAGACACATGGGGCATGAGCGGGGGGTGGGGGGCGAGACACATGGGGCATGAGCGGGGGGTGGGTGGGAGGGCTAGGGGTATGAGCAGGGGGTGGGTGGGAGGGCTAGAGACACACAGGGCATGAGCGGGGGGTGGGCGGGAGGGGATAGACATACACGGGGCATGAGCAGGGGGTGGGTGGGAGAGACACGCGGGGTGGGGGGAGAGACACATGGGGCATGAGCGTGGGGTGGGTGGGAGGGCTAGAGACACACGGGGCATGAGCGGGGGGTGGGTGGTCGGGATAGAGACACACGGTGCATGAGCGGGGGTGGGTGGGAGGGATAGAGACACACGGGGCATGAGCAGGGAGTGGGTGGGAGGGATAGAGACACACGGGGCATGAGCGGGGGTTGGGCGGGGGGGATATAGACACACGGTGCATGAGCGGGGGGTCGGTAGGAGACATAGAGACACACGGGGCATGAGCGGGGGGTGGGAGGGGAGAGACAAACGGGGCATGAGCGGGGGGTGGGTGGGAGGGCTAGGGTCATGAGCGGGGGGTCAGTGGGAGGGCTAGGGGCATGAGCGGGAGGTGGGTTGGAGATCTAGAGACACACGTTGCATTAGCAGTGGGTGGGGCGGAGGGCGAGACACACACCTGGCATGAGCAGGGGGTGGAAGGAGAAACACACACAGGGCATGAGCGGGGGGTGGGCGGGAGTTATAGAGACACACGGGGCATGAGCGGGGGGTGGGCGGGAGGGATAGAGACACACACGGGGCATGAGCGGGGGTGGGGGGGAGACACACACGGGGCATGGTCGGGGGTAGGCGGGAGGGATAGAGACACACGGGGCATGAGCGGGGGGTTGGCGGGAAGGATAGAGACACACGGGGCATGAGTGGGGGTTGGGGGGAGGGATAGAGACACACGGGTCATGAGCGGGGGGTGGGTGGGTGGGATAGAGACACACGGGGCATGAGCGATAAGTGGGTGAGAGGGCTAGAGACACACGGGGCATGAGAGGGTGGTGAGCGTGGGGTGGGCGGGAGTACTAGAGACACAAGGCGCATGAGCGGGGGTGGGGGGGAAGGAGAGACACACACGGGGCTTGAGCGGGGGTGGGGGGGAGGTCGAGACACACACGGGGCATGAGCGGGGGTGGGGGGTCGAGAGACACACGGGGCATGAGCGGGGGTTGGGGGAAGGATTGAGAGACACATGGGGCATGAGCGGGGGGTGGGGGGGAGGGAGAGAGACGCACGAGGCATGAGCGGGGGTGGGTGGGAGGGCTAGAGACACACAGAGCATGATTAGGGGGTGAGGGGAGAGACACATGGGGCATGAGCAGGGGGTGGGGGGGAGAGACACACACGGGGCATGAGCGGGGGGTGGCTGGTAGGGCTAGGGGCTTGAGCGGGGTGTGGGTGGGAGGGCTAGAGACACACGGGGCATGAGTAGGGGTTGAGGGGAGAGACACACGGGGCATGAGCAGGGGGTGGGGGGGAGGGAGAGAGACACACGGGGCATGAGCGGGAGGTTGATGGGAGGGATAGAGACACACGGGGCATGAGCGGGGCTGTGGGTAGAAGGGCTAGAGACACACGGGGCATGAGTAAGGTGTGAGGGGAGAGACACACGGGGCATGAGCAGGGGGTAGGGGGAGGGAGAGACACACACGGGGCATGAGCGGGTGGTGGGCGAGAGGGATAGAGACACACGGGGCATGAGCGGGGGTGGGGAGGAGGGCATGACATACCGGGCATGAGCGGGGGGTGAGTGGGAGGGCTAGAGACACACGGGGCATGAGGGGGGTGGGAGGAGAGACACGGGGCATGAGCGGGAGGTGGGTGGGAGGGATAGAGACACATGGGGCATGAGTGGAGGGTGGTTGGGTTTGATAGAGACACACGGGGCTTGAGCGGGGGTGGGCAAGAGGGATAGAGACACACGGGGCATGAGCGGGGGAAGGTGGGAGGGATAGAGACACACGGGGCATGAGCGGGGGGTGGGTGGGAGAGACACGCGGGGTGGGGGGAGAGACACATGGGGCATGAGCTTGGGGTGGGTGGGAGGGATAGAGACACACGGGGCATGAGCGGGGGGTGGGTGGGAGGGATAGAGACACACGGTGCATGAGCGGGGGTGGGTGGGAGGGATAGAGACACACGGGGCATGAGCAGGGAGTGGGTGGGAGGGATAGAGACACACGGGGCATGAGCAGGGGTTGGGCAGGAGTAATATAGACACACGGTGCATGAGCGGGGGGTCGATAGGAGACATAGAGACACACGGGGCATGAGCAGGGGTGGGAGGGGAGAGACAAACGGGGCATGAGCGGGGGGGTCATGAGCGGGGGGTCAGTGGGAGGGCTAGGGGCATGAGCGGGAGGTGGGTTAGAGATCTAGAGACACACGGGGCATGAGTAGGGGCTGAGGGGAGAGACACACGGTGCATTAGCAGTGGGTGGGGCGGAGGGCGAGACACACACTTGGCATGAGCAGGGGGTGGAAGGAGAAACACACACAGGGCATGAGCGGGGGGTGGGCGGTTCGGGATAGAGACACACGGGGCATGAACGGGGGGTGGGCGGGAGGGATAGAAACACACCTGGGGCATGAGCGGGGGTGGAGGGGAGACACACATGGGGCATGTTCGGGGGTAGGCGGGAGGGATAGAGACACACGGGGCATGAGCGGGGGGTTGGCGGGAAGGATAGAGACACACGGGGCATGAGCGGGGGTTGGGGGAGGGATAGAGACACACGGGTCATGAGCGGGGGGTGGGTGGGTGGGATAGAGACACACGGGGCATGAGCGGGGGGTGGGTAGGAGGGCTAGAGATACACAGGCATGAGCTGGGAGTGGGTGGGAGTGCTAGAGACACACGGGGCATGAGCAGGGGGTGTGTGGGAGGGCTAGAGACACACGGGGCATGAGCGGGGGTGGGGGGGAAGGAGAGACACACACGGGGCTTGAGCGGGGTTGGGGGGGGTCGAGACACACACGGGGCATGAGCGGAGGTGGGGGGTCGAGAGACACACGGGGCATGAGCGGGGGTTGGGGGAAGGATTGAGAGACACATGGGGCATGAGCGGGGGTGGGGGGGAGGGAGAGAGACGCACGAGGCATGAGCGGGGGTGGGTGGGAGGGCTAGAGACACACGGAGCATGAGTAGGGGGTGAGGGGAGAGACACATGGGGCATGAGCAGGGGTGGGGGGGAGAGACACACACGGGGCATGAGCGGGGGGTGGCTGGTAGGGCTAGGGGCTTGAGCGGGGTGTGGGTGGGAGGGCTAGAGACACACGGGGCATGAGTAGGGGGTGAGGGGAGAGACACACGGGCCATGAGCAGGGGGTGGGGGGAGGGAGAGAGACACACGGGGCATGAGCGGGAGGTTGATGGGAGGGATAGAGACACACGGGGCTGTGGGTGGGAGGGATAGAGACACACGGGGCATGAGTGGGGGTGGCTGGTAGGGATAGAGACACAGGGGGCATGAGCGGGGGGTTGGTGGGAAGGTTCGGGGCATGAGCGGGGAGTGGGTGGAAGGGCTAGAGACACACGGGGCATGAGTAGGGGTTGAGGGGAGAGACACACGGGGCATGAGCAGGGGGTGGGGGGAGAGAGAGACACAGACGGTGCATGAGTGGGTGGTGGGCAAGAGGGATAGAGACACACAGGGCATGAGAGGGGGTGGGGAGGAGGGAGAGACACACGGGGCATGAGCGGGGGTGGGTGGTCGGGATAGAGACACATGGGGCATGAGTAGGGGGTGAGGGGAGAGACACATGGGGCATGAGTAGGGGGTGGGGGGAGGGAGAGACACACACAGGGCATGAGCGGGGGATGGGCGAGAGGGATAGAGACACACGGGGCACGAGAGGGAGTTGGGGGGACGTAGAGACACACGGGGCATGAGCAGGAGTTGGGTGGGAGGGATAGAGACACACGGGGCATGAGCGGGGGGTGGGTGGGAGGACTAGGGGCATGAGCGAGGGGTGGGTGGGAGATCTAGAGTCACACGGGGCATGAGTAGGGGGTGTTGGGAGAGACACCCGGGCATGAACAGGGGGTGGGGGGAGGGAGAGACACACACAGGGCGTGAGCGGGGGGTGGGTGGTAGGGATAGAGACACATGGGGCATGAGCGGGGGGTGAGTGGGAGGGGAGAGAAAAACGGGCATGAGCGGGGGGTGGGTGGGAGGGCTAGGGGCATGAGCGGGGGTTGGGGGAGGGATAGAGACACACGGGTCATGAGCGGGGGGTGGGTGGGTGGGATAGAGACACACGGGGCATGAGCGGGGGGTGGGTAGGAGGGCTAGAGATACACAGGCATGAGCTGGGAGTGGGTGGGAGTGCTAGAGACACACGGGGCATGAGCAGGGGGTGTGTGGGAGGGCTAGAGACACACGGGGCATGAGCGGGGGTGGGGGGGAAGGAGAGACACACACGGGGCTTGAGCGGGGTTGGGGGGGTCGAGACACACACGGGGCATGAGCGGAGGTGGGGGGTCAAGAGACACACGGGGCATGAGCGGGGGTTGGGGGAAGGATTGAGAGACACATGGGGCATGAGCGGGGGTGGGGGGGAGGGAGAGAGACGCACGAGGCATGAGCGGGGGTGGGTGGGAGGGCTAGAGACACACGGAGCATGAGTAGGGGGTGAGGGGAGAGACACATGGGGCATGAGCAGGGGTGGGGGGGAGAGACACACAGGGGGCATGAGCGGGGGGTGGCTGGTAGGGCTAGGGGCTTGAGCGGGGTGTGGGTGGGAGGGCTAGAGACACACGGGGCATGAGTAGGGGGTGAGGGGAGAGACACACGGGCCATGAGCAGGGGGTGGGGGAGGGAGAGAGACACACGGGGCATGAGCGGGAGGTTGATGGGAGGGATAGAGACACACGGGGCTGTGGGTGGGAGGGATAGAGACACACGGGGCATGAGTGGGGGTGGCTGGTAGGGATAGAGACACAGGGGGCATGAGCGGGGGGTGGGTGGGAGGGCTCGGGGCATGAGCGGGGAGTGGGTGGAAGGGCTAGAGACACATGGGGCATGAGTAGGGGTTGAGGGGAGAGACACACGGGGCATGAGCAGGGGGTGGGGGGAGAGAGAGACACAGACGGTGCATGAGTGGGTGGTGGGCAAGAGGGATAGAGACACACAGGGCATGAGAGGGGGTGGGGAGGAGGGAGAGACACACGGGGCATGAGCGGGGGTGGGTGGTCTTTATAGAGACACATGGGGCATGAGTAGGGGGTGAGGGGAGAGACACATGGGGCATGAGTAGGGGGTGGGGGGAGGGAGAGACACACACAGGGCATGAGCGGGGGATGGGCGAGAGGGATAGAGACTCACGGGGCATGAGTAGGGGGTGAGGGTAGAGACACACGGGGCATGAGCAGGGGGTGGGGGGAGGGAGAGACACACACAGGGCATGAGCGGGGGGCGGGCGAGTGGGATAGAGACACACGGGGCACGAGAGGGAGTTGGGTGGGAGGGATAGAGACACACGGGGCATGAGCGGGGGGTGGGTGGGAGGGATAGAGACACACGGGGCATGAGCGGGGGGTGGGTGGGAGGACTAGGGGCATGAGCGAGGGGTGGGTGGGAGATCTAGAGTCACACGGGGCATGAGTAGGGGGTGTTGGGAGAGACACCCGGGCATGAACAGGGGGTGGGGGGAGGGAGAGACACACACAGGGCTTGAGCGGGGGGTGGGTGGTAGGGATAGAGACACACGGGGCATGAGCGGGGGGTGAGTGGGAGGGGAGAGGAAAACGGGCATGAGCGGGGGGTGGGTGGGAGGGCTAGGGGCATGAGCGGGGGTTGGGTGGGCTAGAGACACACGGGGCATGAGCAGGGGGTGGGGGGGAGGTCGAGACACACACAGGGCATGAGCGGGTGGTGGGCGGGAGGGCTAGAGACACACGGGGCATGAGCGGGGGTGGGAGGAGAGACACACGGGGCATGAGCGAGAGGTGGGTGGGAGGGATAGAGAAACATGGAGCATGAGTGGGGGGTGGTTGGGTTTGATAGAGACACACAGGGCTTGAGCGGGGGGTGGGCGAGAGGGATAGAGACACACGGGGCATGGTTGGGGGGGTAGGCGGGAGGGATAGAGACACACGGGGCATGAGCGGGGGTGGGCGGGAGGGATAGAGTCACACGGGGAATGAGCGGGGGTTGGGGAGAGGGATAGAGACACACGGGGCATGAGCGGGGGGTGGGTGGGAGGGATAGAGACACACGGAGCATGAGCAGGGAGTGGGTGGGAGGGATAGAGACACACGGGGCATGAGCGGGGGTTGGGCGGGAGGGATATAGACACACGGTGCATGAGCAGGGGGTCGGTAGGAGACATAGAGACACACGGGGCGTGAGCGTGGGGTGGGAGGGGAGAGACAAACGGGGCATGAGCGGGGGGTGGGTGGGAGGGCTAGGGGCATGAGCGGGTGGTCAGTGGGAGGGCTAGGGGCATGAGTGGGAGGTGGTTTGGAGATCTAGAGACACACGGGGCATGAGTAGGGGCTGAGGGAAGAGACACACGGGGCATGAGCAGTGGGTGGGGGGAGGCCGAGACACACACCGGGCATGAACAGGGGGTGGGGTGGAGGGAGAAACACACACCTAGGGCCTGACCGTGGGGTGCGCGGGAGCTATAGAGACACACAGGGCATGAGCGGGGGGTGGGCAGGAGGGATAGGGACACACACAGGGCATGAGCGGGGGTGGGGGGGAGAGACACACACGGGGCATGGTCGGGGGGTAGGCGGGAGGGATAGAGACACACGTGGCATGAGCGGTGGGTGGGCGGGCGCGATAGAGACAAATAGGGCACGAGCGGGGGTTGGGAGGAGGGATAGAGACACACGGAGCATGAGCGGGGGGTGGGTTGGTGGGATAGAGACACACGGGGCATGAGCGGGGGGTGGGTGGGAGGGCTAGAGACACACGGGGCATGAGCGGGGGGTGCGTGGGAGGGGATATAGACACACGGGGCATGAGCGGGGGGTGGGTGGGAGGGCTAGGGGCATGAGCGGGGGATAGGTTGGAGGGCTAGAGACACACGGGGCAGGAGTAGGGGGTGAGGGGAGAGACACACGGGGCATGAGCAGGGGGTGGAGGGGAGGGAGAGACACACACGGGGCATGAGCGGGGGAAGGGTGGGAGGGATAGAGACACACGGGGCATGAGCGGGGGGTGGGTGGGAGGGATAGAGACACACGGGGCATGAGCGGGGGTGGGTGGGATTGGAGAGACAAACGGGGCATGAGCGGGGGGTGGGTGGGAGGGCTAGGGGCATGAGCGGGGGGTGGGTGGGAGGGCTAGAGACACACGGGGCATGAGTAGGGGGTGAGGGTAGAGACACACGGGGCATGAGCAGGGGGGTGGGTGGGCGGCCTAGACACACACGGGGCATGAGCGGGGTGGTGGGTGGGTTTGCTAGATATACACGGGGCATGAGCGGGGGTGGGTGGGCGGCCTAGACACACACGGGGCATGAGCGGGGGGGTGGGTGGGAGGGCTAGACATACACGGGGCATGAGCGGGGGGTGGGTGGACGGTCTAGACACACACGGGGCTTGAGCGGGGGGTGGGTGGTCGGGCTAGACACACATGCGGCATGAGCGGGGGGTGGGTGGGGGGTATTGGCTAGAGACACACGGGGCATGAGCAGGGGGCGGGTGGGAGGGCTAGAGACACACTGGACATGAGCGGGGATGGCGGGAGGGAGAGAGACACACGGGGCATGAGCGGGGGTGGGGGGGAGGGAGAGAGACAGATGGGGACGAGCCGGGGTGCGGTGGAGGGATAGAGACACACGGGGAATGAGCGGGGGTGGGCGGGAGGGATAGAGACACATGGGGCATGAGCGGGGGTGTGGGGGAGGGAGAGACACACACGGGGCATGAGCGGGGGGTGGGCGGGAGGGATAGAGACACACGGGGCATGAGCGGGAGGTGGGTGGGAGGGATAGAGACACACGGGGCATGAAAGTGCGGTGGGTGTTAGGGATCGAGACACACGGGCATGAGCTGGGGGCTTGGTGGGAGGGATAGAAACACACGGGGCATGAGCGGGGGTGGGTGGGAGATAGAAAGACACACGGGCCATGAGCGGGGGTGTGGGGAGGGAGAGAGACACACGAGGCATGAGCAGGGGGTGAGCGGGGGTGGGAGGGATAGAGACACACGGGGCATGAGCGGGGGTGGGGGGGCGGGTGAGACACACACAGGGCATGAGCGGGGGTGGGGGGAGGCAGAGAGACACACGGGGACTGAGCCGGGGTGGGGTGGAGGGATAGAGACACATGGGGAATGAGCGGGGGGTAGGGGAGGGAGAGACACACACGGGCATGAGCGGGGGGTGGGTGGGAGGGATAGAGACACACGGGGCATGAGCGGGGTGTGGGTGGGAGGGATAGAGACACACGGGGCATGAGCGGGGGGTGGGTGGGAGGGATAGAGACACACGGGGCATGAGCGGGGGGTGGGTGGGAGGGATAGTGACACACGGGGCATGAGAGGGGGGTGGGTGGGAGGGCTAGGGACATGAGCGGGGGGTGGGTGGGAGGGCTAGAGACACACGGGGCATGAGCAGGGGGTGGGGGGGAGGGAGAGACACATGCAGGGCATGAGCGGGGGGTGGGTGGGCCGGGTAGAGACACACGAGGCATGAGCAGGGGGTGGGGGAGAGGGATAGAGACACACGGGGCATGAGCGGGGGTGGGGGGAGGGAGAGAGACACACGGGGAATGAGCCGGGTTTGGGGGAAGGAGAGAGACACACGGGGCATGAGCGGTGGTGGGGCGGAGGAAGAGAGACACACGGGTCATGAGCGGGGGGTGGGCGGGAGGCATAGACACACGGGGCATGAGCGGGGTTGGGCAGGAGGGAGAGACTCACGGGGCATGAGCGGGGGGTGGGCGGGAGGGATAGAGACACACGGGGCATGAGATGGGGTTGGGGGGACAAACAAAAACACGGACATGCCGCACGGACATGAGTTAATGCGGCAGATCCCGCTCCTCGGCCCTTGGCTGGCCACTGTGTGCGATGGCGTGAGCGGGGGGCTGGAGGAACAGGGGACACACAGAGCATGAGCGGGGCGTGAGGGGGACAGGAAGGACACACGGGGCATGAGCAGGGGTGGGGGGGACAGAAAGGACACACGGGGCATTAGCAGGGGGTGGGTGGAAGGGGATAGAGACACATGGGGCATGAGCGGGGGTTGGGTGGGGGGGCTAGGGGCATGAGCGGGGGGTGGGTGGGACTGCTAGAGACACACGGGGCATGAGTAGGGGGTGAGGGGAGAGACACACAGGGCATGAGCAGGGGGTGGGGGAGGGAGAGACACACACGGGGCGTGAGCGGAGGGTGGGTGGGGGATGAAAGAGACACAGGGGGTATGAGCGGGGGGGTGGGTCAGAGGGCACTAGAGATACACGGGGCATGAGCGGGGGGTGGGTGGAAGGGATAGAGACACACGGGGCATGAGCGAGGGGTGGGTGGGAGGGGAGAGACAAACAGGGCATGAGCGGGGGTTGGGTGGGAGGGCTAGGGTCATGAGCGGGGGGTGGGTGGGAGGGCTAGAGACACACGGGGCATGAGTAGGGAGTGAGGGGAGAGACACACAGAGCATGAGCAGGGTTGTGGGGGGGAGGGAGAGACACAACGGGGCATGAGCGGGGGGTGGATGGGAGGGCTAGACACACACGGGGCATGAGCAGGGGGGTGGGTGGGAGGGCTAGACATACACGGGGCATGAGCGGGGGGTGGGTGGTTGGGCTAGAGACACACAGGGCATGAGCGGGGGTGGCGGGAGGGAGAGAGACACACGAGGCGTGAGCGGGGGGTGAGCGGGGGATGGGAGGGAGAGAGACACACGGGGCATGAGCGGGGGTGGGGGGAGGAAGAGACACACATGGGGCATGAGCGGGGGTGGGGGGGAGGGAAGGAGACACACGGGGAATGAGCCGGGGTGGGGGGAGGGATAGAGACACACGGGGAATGAGCGGGGGTGGGCGGGAGGGATAGAGACACACGGGGCATGAGCGGGGGTGGGGGGAAGGGAGAGACACACACGGGGCATGAGGGGGGGTGAGCGGGAGGTATAGAGACACATGGGGCATGAGCGGGGGGTGGGTGGGAGGGATAGAGACACACAGGGCATGAGCAGGGGGTGGGGGAGGGAGAGACACACACGGGGCATGAGCGGAGGGTGGGTGGGGGGAAAGAGACACAGGGGGTATGAGCAGGGGGGTGGGTCGGAGGGCACTAGAGATACACGGGGCATGAGCGGGGGGTGGGTGGAAGGGATAGAGACACACGGGGCATGAGCGAGGGGTGGGTGGGAGGGGAGAGACAAACGGGGCATGAGCGGGGGGTGGGTGGGAGGGCTAGGGTCATGGGCGGGGGGTGGGTGGGAGGGCTAGAGACACACGGGGCATGAGTAGGGGGGTGGGTGGTTGGGCTAGAGACACACGGGGCATGAGCGGGGGTGGCGGGAGGGAGAGAGACACACGAGGCGTGAGCGGGGGGTGAGCGGGGGATGGGAGGGAGAGAGACACACGGGGCATGAGCGGGGGTGGGGGGAGGAAGAGACACACATGGGGCATGAGCGGGGGTGGGGGGGAGGGAAGGAGACACACGGGGAATGAGCCGGGGTGGGGGGAGGGATAGAGACACACGGGGAATGAGCGGGGGTGGGCGGGAGGGATAGAGACACACGGGGCATGAGCGGGGGTGGGGGGAAGGGAGAGACACACACGGGGCATGAGGGGGGGTGAGCGGGAGGTATAGAGACACATGGGGCATGAGCGGGGGGTGGGTGGGAGGGATAGAGACACACAGGGCATGAGCAGGGGGTGGGGGAGGGAGAGACACACACGGGGCATGAGCGGAGGGTGGGTGGGGGGAAAGAGACACAGGGGGTATGAGCAGGGGGGTGGGTCGGAGGGCACTAGAGATACACGGGGCATGAGCGGGGGGTGGGTGGAAGGGATAGAGACACACGGGGCATGAGCGAGGGGTGGGTGGGAGGGGAGAGACAAACGGGGCATGAGCGGGGGGTGGGTGGGAGGGCTAGGGTCATGGGCGGGGGGTGGGTGGGAGGGCTAGAGACACACGGGGCATGAGTAGGGAGTGAGGGGAGAGACACACGGAGCATGAGCAGGGTTGTGGGGGGGAGGGAGAGACACAACGGGGCATGAGCGGGGGGTGGATGGGAGGGCTAGACACACACGGGGCATGAGCATGGGGGTGGGTGGGAGGGCTAGACATACACGGGGCATGAGCGGGGGTGGGTGGTCGGGCTAGAGACACACGGGGCATGAGCGGGGGTGGCGGGAGGGAGAGAGACACACGAGGCATGAGCGGGGGTGGGAGGGAGAGAGACACACGGGGCATGAGCGGGGGTGGGGGGAGGAAGAGACACACATGGGGCATGAGCGGGGGTGTGGGGGAGGGAGGGAGACACACGGGGAATGAGCCGGGGTGGTGGGGAGGGATAGAGACACACGGGGAATGAGCGGGGGTGGGTGGGAGGGATAGAGACACACGGGGCATGAGCGGGGGTGGGGGGAAGGGAGAGACACACACGGGGCATGAGGGGGGGGTGAGCGGGAGGTATAGAGACACATGGGGCATGAGCGGGGGGTGGGTGGGAGGGTTAGAGACACACGGGGCATGAGCGGGGGGTGGCTGGGATTTATAGCGATACACGGGGCATGAGCGGGGGGTGGGTGCTAGGGATAGAGACACACGGGGCGTGAGCGGGGGGTGGGTGAGAGGGATAGAGACACACGAGGCATGAGCGGGGGATGGGTGGGAGGGCTAGGGGCATGAGCGGGGGGTGGGTGGGAGGGCTAGAGACACACAGGGCATGAGTAGGGGGTGAGGGAGGGGATAGACACACGGGGCATGAGCAGGGGGTGGGGGGAGGGAGAGACACATGCAGGACATGAGCGGGGGGTGGGTGGGAGGGATAGAGACACACGGGGCATGAGCGGGGGGTGGATGGGAGGGATAGATACACACGGGGCATGAGCAGGGTGGGTGGGACAGATAGAGACACACGGGGCATGAGCTGGGGGTGGGTGGGAGTGAGAGAGACATACGAGGCATGAGCGGGGGCTGGGGGGCCGGGGAGAGGGATCGAGACACACGGGGCATGAGCGGGGGATGGGTTGGAGGGATAGACACACGGGGCAGGAGCGGGGGGTGGGCGGGAGGGATAGACTCATGGGGCATGAGCGGGGGTTGGGCGGGAGGGATAGACACACGGGGCATGAACAGGGGTGGGGGGAGGGAGAGACAGACACGGGGCATGAGCGGGGGGTGGGAGGGAGGGATAGAGACACACGGGGCTTGAGCGGGGGGTGGGGAGGACAAACAAAAACACGGACATGCCGCACGGACATGAGTTTGTGCAGCAGATCCCGCTCCTCGGCCCTCCGCTGGCCACCGTGTGCGATGGCGTGAGCGGGGGGCTGGAGGAACAGGTGACACACGGAGCATGAGCAGGGGGTGGGGGGACATGAAGGACACACGGGGCAAGAGTGGGGGTCGGGGGGACAGAAAGAACACACGGGGCATGAGCGGGGGGTGGGGCAGACACGGGCATGAGCGGGGGTGGGAGGAACAAGAGACAGACACGCTCCTGATGACCTGACAAAGCCTCTCATGCGGCAAAGGAAGATGGCGGGCATCTCTGATGCCAGACGCACTGCACGCTTTCACCGCATCCAATGAGACATCACGCAAGCTGCTGGCCCAATCAATGTCCTGTCCGCGTGTCCGCGGAGCGAACAGGGAAGTCCGCCCGCAGACCGAACACAGATATCACTAATTTTTTTTTACCTACTTTTTGGTCATTTTAAAAAAAAATACTGGACGGATTTTCACGCTTTCGGAACCAAGCCGCTGCTCCTGTTCCAAATTTGGTGAAAATCCGTCCAGCGGTTTGGGCTGTAGACGCGAGCAATACATTTTTCCCATTCAGTCTATGGGAAAAAAAAAAGTTTTGGGACCCCTCTATAACTCTGCCCCCCCTGGACGAATCCTCACCAAACTTTGCAAAATAATTCACAGTGACCCGGATACTTTTTTTGCAAAGTTTGGTGAGGATTCGTCCAGGGAGAGCGAAGTTATAAGCCACCCAAAAAGTGCTCTTCCTATGGAAACAGCAACTTAACCATGACTACATGGCCACTACCGTGGCCATGTAATATATATATATATATATATATATATATATATATATATATATATATATATATATATATATATATATATATATATATATATTTGTTTTTTGTCAGTATGACATGTAAACATGTTGTTGGTGGCATGTAAGGTACAGGTTTTATAACACAGCCAAGCCCAAATTGAAACTGTAGAGATAAATGCACGCATAGAAACGTTTAGTGCGGCTAGGACAAAATATTGAAGTGCACCATTCTTTGGATACCTCATGCATGGAAACTACATTAGAATATACCTAACTAGCTAACTCAATTGACATGGCTAAATACTAATTCTAACCCCCATATAATGTAGTCTCATGTGTGGTGAAAATGCGGTGAAAATACATGTTTTGGTGGCACTACTGAAATGCATTTTAAATACACAATGTCATTTTTATTCTTCCTTTCTTTGTTAGCTTGTGGAGGGCAGAAAGTATGTGCAGCAGGAAATAAATTAAACAGTTGCTCAGAGAGCAAGGATTTCTTTGTTCTGGAAATGAAGAGTGGCATAGAAAACATTATTGTTAACCTGATTGGAAGAAAGTGTCTGCAGACATGCTATGTAAATAAAGTGGGAAGGCTCAGAGTTTTGCTAATGGAAAAACTTGCGGAGAGAAGTCAGTGGAGACTGGGATGTGAAGACAGATGGAGTTCCAGGGGGTTACAGAGCGCTGGCTGGGAGAAATCATCTTGCTGTGCTCCCCCACAAGAGTTACAGAAACATGTTGTGCTGACTGGGACTGTCTTTGTGAGTGAAGCAAGGTCATGCTAAGAACTTCAAAGAAGTGCTCATTTTGGTAAGCTTTGTGCCAAGTAAGGATTTTTGCACGTCGTATGTTTGGTTACAATTTTATCATAGTGTAGAAAGGTTAGGGAAGTCACTGAATGTTACTTTTCACCATGCACAGAATGTGGGAAAATGAATCCATGTTTCAAAAGATCTGCTTGTTCTAATTTGTTTTCTTTTTGTATTCCAGATGGCGATGCAATGCATTCATGGTAAGAAGTAATGATTGTGAATAATATTTGTATATATTATAATGAGAGTATATAAAAACAAATGGGATTTTGGTGTCATTTTTGCATCTGTGAACTTATTTATATGTATAAACTACACCGGGGAGGTTCATTTCTGTTTAGTAGTGCATTTGTCAATTTACTACAGCAGGTAAAATAACAACCCAGAAGGAGCTAATAATATTCAGTGACAAAGCAGGTTTGTGTGTATGGGTGTGTGCCTTCCTTGCATGCTGATGGGAAGGAGTCTGATGGGACATATAGATTACTGGATGTCCATGAGCCAGTAATACCTAAGAGTACACAGATCACTGGATGCAGATAAGCCAGTGATACCAGCCACAAACTGTAGATGGCGCTCTGGGTAAAACTATTGGGTTATAACAGCGCATAGGTTCAAGGCTCTCTATAGACCACTGGGAGGTATTCTAATAGAAAGGAAGGTTTTGTTTTTATGATGGGGTTATAATATAAGGAAGAAAACCATGCTCATCACGAAATAACGCAAAACAATATACCTCCAATATACGCTAACAAGGTATGGTTACTAAAATAATATGAGGCCAAACCCAATCTAAATGCAAGACTAATTTACCACTAAATTACCGCCAATATTTTTATAGTAAGAAAATACCACCAAACCCCAAATTTGCCCCAATAAGACAAAATATCTTACAGATAAATCCATGGATTAATCTTACATATGTCTTCCGGGACAAGGCCGGCTCTCTCCTTGCAGGTGACGAAAGTGGGACTGACTTATGGATCATAGTATAGCCTAGTTTTTATCTTCATTTGGCCATTATAAAAGACCAGTGAGCGGTACAGCGGAGTGGTAGCAGATTGAAATAGCTGAAACAAAGAAGGGTTTGTATAAGCAATTATTTTTGTACAGTAGAGGTTTTGATTTTTATGTTTATTTGTATTTGTTTTTAGCTGGAAAAATACAGTTTTCCCCCAGTATGTGTAATAATGGAGGAGTGTGCAACTAAGTAGAAGTATTTCATGTTGAATTGTTTGAAGATGACATTTGGGGCAGCCATGGCTCTGAGTCTTGTAATGTATGGTCTGGCCACTAATGACACATTATGTGTGCTCTTTCATTCTACATGTTGCGGGTTCTCCTAAGCTCTTTCTCCCTCGAGAGGTATCAGTTGATGAGGGATGCATCTGCCTTTAGGTAAAACAAAGGGTTTGTTCCAGCGACACATATTCACTGTCAAATAATTTGATGAGGGGGAGTGTATGCTGACAATTATATGACACTTATGGAATGTAGAGGCAACAAAATATATCAGATTATGTAACTGAGGGAGAGAGAAGGGGGGAACAACTGTTTATAAAACTCAGAGTAGATCAAAGTGTTCCAATGTCACTGCCATAACAGGAGCCCCCACAGCACCTGTGGTGTGGGGGACCCTGCCAACGCATGTCCTAGAGGGAGGCCCCCTTAGAATTTAAAAAAATATATATATTATTTGTAATCACAGCATAACAGAAATAATTTTGTGTACTTACCTATGAGGCAAGGAGCCTCATACGTAAGCACTGGGAAAAGGAAAAGGGACGTGGAGGTAATTCTGGGCCAGGAAGATGGTAGGGGTTGGTGCAGAGGGTGGTAGGGAGGGGGGATTTGAGGGGGTTGGGCTGGAACATGGATTGTGTGATAAATCATAATGGTCATCCATGTCCACGCTGAGCAGGCATGATATATGGTATTAATGGCTAGAGCAGCATTTTGGTGCAGCCAATCTAATAATTTCCTAGTGTAACTAGACTTTTATTTAACTGGGCATCTCTGATAAAGCAGGCCTGCTATGTGTAATGACCTTGCTTTACTGGCATTTGGGTGTTGCCGGTCTAACCGTTTCTTACTGCAGCATTGTATATTTTTCTGGGCATCGCTGATAAAATAACCATGATATGTGTTATTGCTTCAACTGGCATTTTGGTGCAACCAGTCAAGGTATGTCTAAATGTGGCATGGCATCCTTTACTGTAATATGTTATTACGTGTCTAAACTGGTCTACATTGTGCAGCCAGTTGGACATGTTTTCATTGTGGCAAGGCATTTTTAATATCCAAGCATTATATTAATTAAAGCATTATAGTTCCTGTGTACTGTTGGTGACTTGCATGTATTGGATTTTTGGATTGCAACCGCTCTGGCCTTTTAGACAATGTATTCTCAGAAAGTGTACTGTGTAATGCATTAAAAAACATATATATCTTTCTCCTAGTGCAGTGTGCGATGTCTCCTGCAGCAACAAATTTGTGCATATTGCGCAAGCGTGGTAATCTCTTTCCATGTTGGGGGGGCTTCAGCATGGCTTGCAGGCCCCCCCACATTTTGTGTTACTCCGCTGTCCAATGCCACATGGCACAATATACCATGGTGCCATACTAGACAAGTAATGCGCATTGAGGGGTCAATTTTCCATGATGGAGGATGGGAGAGGGGACTGCTTCAATGTAGGGTGGAAGGAATGGTAGGGTCTGAAGAATATGTGCAAAAAAGATGAACAATAGCTGTCCAATAATCTGGAACGAGCATGTCCATGCTATTACCTGGATAGATGAGAAGAAACAAACTTTATACATAAGGAAAACCACACACTTTTCTTCATGTTTTAGATTGATTGTTTATTTGTATAGCTCCTATGCACAATGTGCTTCAAAGCGCTTCAAGGAAGGAGGGAGCATGGGAAAATACAGTAACATTCTTACAGGTTCTTGAGACAAATCAGAATGTGAAAAATTACTATCACATCATAACAGATAGTACAAGTGCATGGAACAATAAAGGAGAGGAGAGGGAAGAAAAAAAGGAGAAACAATACAAGCAGTAACATAACTATGCCTGGTGGCAATTGTTGCAGTGAAAGAGTGACAAGAGGAGGGGAGAGAGGGGAGGTAGGGGGGATGGGAGAAGGGAAGAGGAGAGGAACAAAACATTAGACCATCTTAAAGGAGATGCAAAGAATCAATATATTTGGGGATCAACTGAGATACAGGACTGCAGCCGTTATGGACTTCTGGTAGACATGTGGGACCCAGGCTCACATGCACCTTCATCTGGACTGTGGGGAATGTGCTCCCTCATCACGTTTTACAGCCCAGCACTTGTGGTGCCACGCACCGTGCTGATTTCACTTTCTGATCATCCTGTCCTTCACTGTTAGATAAAGATTTAAATGCTAATAAAATATTGAGCGGGGGTGTACATTTCACCTTTTCAGCAAAGGGTCAAACGTTTTTTCCATCACTTTTGCTTCCAAAGGTGCAAACTGCAGTGAACTCAAAGTGGTTACAGATCACCCGCTCTGAAGTATTGCAGTTGGCAAAATCGACAGAGAATGGATTGAATGCAGGGCGAGAGGAGCTAATGGCTCTACGATTGGCTGTTCTTCAAAACTGATATATTTTAGATTTGTTAACAGCAATGGAGGGGGACGTATGTCATAAGATATGTAGCAGCTTCTGTACGTACGTGCTTGCAAACAGTGCAGCCAATGGAACTTTGTGGAGGCTATTGAAGAGCTGCACACACTCAACAAGACTATGGTAACACAGATGAGAACAGCAACACCTGAAAACTGGCTCGACAATGTTTTTTCCTTGGTCCTCATGTGGTTGTCTAGTGGTGTTAAGAAAACTGTCCTAATCCCTGTTTTGGTACTCATAACCTTTTGTCCATGTCAATTAGGGTTAAGATGTTTTAAAGGGAAGTAGGGATGGGGGACATACATGTTGCCCCTAAACGTTGATGGGGCAAGGGTAGTGACTCCCCACATAGGACATATACTAAGACAAACATAAATGCCTGAATATGGCCCCCAGAAATATTTACACTAATACAAAAAGGTGGTGATAGGCACAACATTACGTTTTAACCTGCTCAACAAGCATCAACCGTCGGCATAGGTAATAAACCTTTAGCAAACACACCAGGGCTTGTGACCAGCACTCTAATTCAGTAAAGAGTACTATTCCCTCAAGAACTCAACAAAACACGAGCATGAACAATGAAGATTACTGGTAGTCTGTAGGAAAATTCAACCTGCTGCCAGTTTGATAGATTATCAAGAATATACTTTTTTTAAATAAAAACATCAAATAAAATTCTATTGTGAAAAGCAAAAACAATCAATGATTCATCAAATATAAAATATTTGTACATATCAACAGACAAAAAGAATACATAATGAGTAAGGGTAGAGGTGGACCAATCACTCTACTTTTCAACAGTAGTAAAAATTAAACCAATGCACATTTGTAATCAAGTATGAATATTAATATTTCGTTTTCTCATTCAAAACACAATTAATACACTTGCAGTCAAACCAATGCATACTCACTCTTCCCAACATGTTTCATTCCTTGCAATCTATTCATACACTAAAATCAAGGGAAATTCATCAGGGGAACCTTTTGTCTGTAAATTATGAACAACATACAACATGAAAATAGCCACAAAAGACAATAACTTTTTCTGCAGGTTGGACCTTGGAATGGCTCCACTTAATGGTCCTATTCTGATTCGTCCAATCTCAAAAACAACATCAGTGATTGTTGTGTCTTAAGAGAGGGTAATAATGGTCCTTGACTGAAAAAGAAATGGGACATAGGTATGAGTGAACCTTATATCCACAAAGTAAATTAATTTGAGCAAATGATGAATCATAAGTGGAAATACATGGTTAGCAATTTACACCACAAATAATGTGATAAATACTTTAGTAGGCTAGCTCGAGACATAAAACAGTGTGGGCTGTCACACTAACCACACACTGGTTAACACTTGAGTTGCAAGAAATTATGGTTTGGTACTGTTTTCCTATGTCTATTAGGTCGACTCAGACAGATCGGCAATGGTCTGGAGCGTGTGTTCAGGTGACTAAGGCGGAATGAACTACACATACAATAATGCATCACTCCCGAAACAGGAAGCTATATTGAAAGAGCAAAAAGGGCAAAAAGGCTCAACCGGGAATGCCGGACTAGCTCAGCCCATTGGTGGAAACTCACCCAATATAAATTGTTAGCCGATCTACTCGGGACATAAGCAGAAGGAGGACCAGAGAGATAACCGGTAATGTGTTTTTAATCGATCCTGGACCATTACTCTGTCAAAAGACTCACCAGTTCTACATCAGATAAAGGGAGAAAGAAAGAGAAAGTAATGGTAAAAGCTTGTGACAAAATGAAAACATCATTCAGATTCCAATGTGGGTCAAGGCATTAATTCAGTAATCACCTAAGTGTCCCGCCGATCACCATTTAGTTTAAGGGCGGCATTGTATGTAATCACACAGACATGTTTACCATGCTACCATGGAGATAGGTAACTATGAGGCCTTTTGGGTATATTGCTCAGCTTAGAAGGGGGCTTGCTTGATATTATATTGCTCCCCAGAATAGTATGAGGCACCTGGTGGAGCCTGCACAGGGTAACAGGACTATGAATACCAAAGGGAAAAAGCAGAGAGCTGGGGGCAAGAGATGTATCAATCGAAAGATCGATTGAAGGGGGAATGGTGTAAGGGTCCAGATACAATGTCGTCCAGGGAGGGGCACGTACCATTTATGTAAGTAATGTGGTGATGTCAAAGTAACTTGGTGGATGGCAGCGGAAGCAGGGAAGTCATTTAATGTGACACAGGTAATGTAGTTATAGGGTGTTATGACACAGGAGCAGGTGCAGTTTGAGAAGTCCCATGGAGTAACTGAATGGAGGGCATATCATTTGTTTAGGGATTGGGTAGCTGGCGCAGCATGGACATAGGGGTGGGGATGTAAGCGGTATTAGGGGGTAATATGGTGGGGGCTTTTGAGCAATATTTGAACAATAGAGAAGCATTTTTTTAGGCCCAAGTTAGGAAAGCATTTTTTGTAGACAGCTCAAAAAGGGCTGCAGGCTTTTTTGTGACAGCTGTGTTTTTAAAAAAAAATATTCAGCAGTACCAGTTCACAGTAATGATGCAAGACTGAAGTTTCCGAGAACACCACCCTAGCAGAGTCTCTTCATGAGATGTTTTCAAGGCCACTGAGCTAGACACCTGGGTGTCCGAGGAAAACTGGCAAAGAAATAGACATTCAATACAGTTAATTTAAATCCAGCCACAGAGTGATACAGATTTTAGAGCACATTTGGCAGCAAGGCGTGAGAAGGAAGCTGGGGCTGAGGGGCATGTGACAGAGAGCCAATCAGAGGAGGGGGATTTCCTGTGTACTTAAGGTTTAACTGATGTCTGTGGGGCACTGATGTATGTGGGGCACACAATAAGTCACACTCAGAAAGTCTCACCTCCTGCCATCTCGAGATGCCAAGTCCAATCAGTATGTAATAGGTTATCAATTTGCAAAATGGTCAGTGCCAGCCAATACCAAACAAGTGTTTTTTGACTGATCAGCACAATCACGTAATGGTGGTGTGGTGTGGTGTGGGAAGGTTTGTGATGTCATAAAGGTCTGAGCATGGTACCCTAAGTGAAGGTCATTTTTAAAAGCAGGAACTATCTAAATATCTAATCAATGTAAATATAACACCAAACACATTTAAATTAAACAATATTTAAAATAATGACTACATCGATAACAGATTTAAAGCCAGGGAAAATATGTTTGAACTTACTGCTGAATAACACATTGGGCCTCATTACGACCCTGGCGGTAATCGCCCGTCATTACCGCCATGGCGTAATGAGCGTTTACGCCGTGGGACGATGGCGTAAAGAGCGCCACATCACGACCCATCGCGCACGAGCATTACGCCATGGCGGTAATGCAATTAACGCCATGACGGAAAAGGCCCCTACCGGCATCGCTAAGCGAGCAAGGTGCCCTTCCGCCAGCGTAAGTAGCGGCCACCATAATTTACGGCCACCGTAATTAGCGGCGGCCGTAAAAGGCCAAACCGGAAATAGCGTCATCGCGCCGGAACGGGAAGCAGCCCGTCGGCCATCTTTAAAAACACAATCCATCGCCATCCTACCAAACAACACCAGACCCAACCCTGACACCTGTCCCAACCAAACACCCACCCATCCAAGTTCCCGAAAATGCCAAAATCCGTGAAAAAGGCATGTGACCGCCAGCGCCAGGAGCGATTCAGCCGGGAGGAACTCTGCATGCTAGCGGAGACCCTGCAGGACAACGCAGGTGTTGTTTTCTCCCCTGAAATGACCAGGACAGCAATCGGGAAGAAGAAGGCCATCTGGGCCCTGGTGGCTGAGCGCGTCAGCGCGGTGGGGACCGTACCCCACACCCCACAGCAGTGCCGGAAGCGCTGGGATGACCTGCGCATACGGGTCAGAGCCGTCATCTCAGCAAACCGCAACCTTGCCCAGGGAACCGGTGGAGGGTCGGAATCCCCCCTGAAACTCCAACCGTGGGAGGAGATCTGTGCAACCACCATCGGCATGGAATCCATCGAAGGCGTTGGAGGGATGGAAAGGGGAGCCCCGACATCAGGCGATGAAGGTAGGTGCCTCATACAAGACATGCCATAGTCACAGCAGTCCAATCATGTGTAGCACAAGGTTGCCCTAGAGTGTAAATGCAACACAAATCAATACTGCCCATAGCCACATGCGAGCACCACCCTGCATACACTGCTGGCACCCGCATACCTGCATCCACATACCACACTAAAAGGAGACAACCTGCATGGCACTGCCTGAAATCTGCCTCATCCACTGGACAAAATAATGTCAACCATTGTCATTCCAAAGTCCGTAGACCCATCAATAACGCCCTCCCACCTTTGCTCCACCACAGGCACAGAATCACACCCAGAGGACCAGGACACCCCTGCGCCGAAGAGAGCGAAGTCCAACAACAACGTCCCTGCACCCTCAACCTCAGCTGCAGTGAGGCAGACCCCACGACAAGCAGGTCCCACTGCAGGCATACCGGAGGTCCCACCGGCAAGCACCCCTGTTGGCAGCAGGCCAGCAGCAGCTGCTCCACCTCCACCGACATTGCCTGCCACAGAAGGCAGGGGGTCAGCGGCCAGCAGCAACATCGGGGAGACAGCTGCAACAGCTGCATGTTCTGACTCGGACATGGAGCAGGAGGTCAGAAGCCCCACTGACCAACTACATTCCCCCTGTTTCTCAGACGCCAGCCCCCATGAGGGTGACACACAGGGGCACACTGAGGCAGAGGAGTGGCCTTCCACCCCATGCCCTGTCCACACTCCACAGGAGGGGAGCAGCCCCTCCATCACTCCACCTGCACTGGCCATGGGCCAGCACGGCCAGCAGTCCCTCGAGGACATCACTCAACGGCAGCATCAACTGTCCGCAATGCTGGATGAGCATGCCGCGGAATGTGTGGGGGCTAGGTTTAGCATTGAACAGGCCACGGAGACACTAAGGGCCGAAGTGGCGCAGAGCACTGCCACCCTGAGGGATGCCATGCAGGCCATGTCCAGGGACATCTGTGCCGAACTTGCGGGCTTGCGTCGTGCGGTCACTGACCTCACCCACACAGTACAGGAGCTGCATGCACAGGGGCAGCCAGGGACATCCTCCACTGCCAGTTCTGCGCAGAGCAGCCCCGTGCGACGTTCCGGACGCAACCTGCGCTCCACAGCCAGGGGTGCCCCGGGGGCCGGGAGAGGGGGCTTGTGACGGCCTGTGGACACTGTCACAGGCATCTGTTGACACCTACATGGGGTGTGTTGGGGTGTGCAGGGGGGAGGTGGGAGGTGGGAGGGGGTGTGTTGGGGTGTGCAGGGGGGAGGTGGGAGGTGGGAGGGGGTGTGTTGGGGTGTGCAGGGGGGAGGTGGGAGGTGGGAGGGGGTGTGTTGGGGTGTGCAGGGGGGAGGTGGGAGGTGGGAGGGGGTGTGTTGGGGTGTGCAGGGGGGAGGTGGGAGGGGGTGTGACACGACAGTTCATAGTTCCAATACACTTTTTTCTTTCAAAAAAAGAAATGTGTGGACATTTTCATTGTGTATGTGTGCTTTATTGGTGTACAGTCCACAGTGTGCATGTCCCAGAGACACACAGTGCCCCAAGTGCAGTCTCCATGCGATAAACACCAGCCGTGTGTGCTAGAAGCAGTGGTCGATGATACTTTGGCGCATGGCACGCCCCTCCTGTGCATCGCCTCCTCCATGTGGTGGCGCCCCATCTGCACCCTCCTCATCCTCATCGTCAGGTGGTTGCAGTTCTGCGTCAGGGGGCAGGGGCACATTCCGTCTGACGCACATATTGTGCAGCATGACACATGCCATGACGATCTTTGCCACCTTCTCATGGCCATACAGGAGTGCCCCACCAGACCTGCTGAGGCTTCGGAACCATGCCTTCAGGAGGCCGAATGTCTGCTCTATGACCACACGAGTACGTGTATGTGCACGGTTGAAGTCCTCCTCGTGCTGGTTCTGCGGGTTCCGGACTGGTGTGAGGAGCCACCTCTTCAGGGGATAGGCTGCATCACCTGTATGTAGGCGAGAATGTATGTGTCAGTCATGTTGTCTGATCAGGAACATGATGTTCCACCATGGCTGGCATGGAACTGTTACCTTGGCTCACTTCTACATGCACTAATTGATTCACACAATGCAACCAGTATATGCTCATTGCTGCCATGGCCTGTTTTGCATGCCATCACCCTATGTATGCAGAGGGGTTGTGTGCATTGTGAGTGCCCTTCCTCTGTCTCCGTTCTCTGTGTTACTCACAGCCAGGTGGAGTATGCATCATCCCCCCACCCTTTCTGCCAGGTGGAGTATGCATCACCCCCCCCCCCTTTCTGCCAGGTGGAGTATGCACTGGTACATCATTCCCATGCCCACTTCCATGACATTGCACTCACCGAGTAGCCAGGATCTTGGGCCTGCATGTCGCTCCATGTAGCGTGGTATTGTGGAGTTCCTCAGGACCAGTGAATCATGGGTTGATCCGGGGAATCGGGCACAACAATGTGTGATGATCTTGTTGGAGTCACAGACCATTTGCACGTTGATAGAGTGGAACTGTTTCCGGTTGCGGTACGGTACCTCCATGGCACGTGGAACCACCAATTCCACATGGGTGCAGTCGATGGCACCAATGCAACCGGGTATGCTGGCTAGTGCATGGAAACCCACTTTGGTGTTTGCAATCTCCTGGGCAGTCCGTGGTAATGAGATGTGGTCGTCTGCGTGCTTGAGGAGGGCATCGAGCACTTGGATGAGTGTTCGTGAGAATAATGGTTGTGAAATGCCATGCAGGTGCCCCACTGTGTGCTGGTAGGTGCCTGTGGCCAGGAAGTGGAGTACAGCCACTACCTTCAGTAGGGGGGGGATGGCGGTTGGACTTTCTATCATTCTGACGATGTCGTTGTGTGTCATGTCTACGATGGCGGTGATGGTGTCCCGGTCCAAACGGTACAGGGTGTGGATCTGCTCAGCAGTGAGGTTGTTTGGATTGGCTCTGATGCGTGGGATTGGGGGCTGCCTGCGTGGTGGCACTGGCTGTGCTGGTGGGGCTTGCTGGGCCTGCCTTGCCCTCCTTCTCCTCCTGCGTCTCCTCTGTGCTGCCTGTTGTTGTTGTTGCTGTTGTAGTAGCACATGCATTGCTATCAGGTCCTCCAGCCCCAACATTGCTAGTCGTATTGGCATCATTGTGGAGTGTGACTGGGTGTGGGTAGGGGTGGGGTGTGCTCTTTTTGTACTCCCCTGAGTCTGTATTGCCTTCACCTGTGCTGTTTCTGTGCACCTGTGGCAGCTGCATTCACTTGACATGGCCCTTTACGGTTGGTTCGCGATAGCGTTATTTGCACCATGGCGGTAAGGTACTTAGCGACCTCGGTGATGGCGTTAGGTGCATGTCCGCTTGGGTCGGCATTTGCGTACCTTTCCGCCATGGCGCTAAGTACGGTGTGGGCGGTCGCGTGCGCGCACCCTTAGCGCAGTTAGCGGCAGCGTTAACTACGATGCCGCTATTGGCATCGTAGTTTACGGTCACGAGTCATGATCGGACCTGGCGGAAAACGATGGCGGTAACCATTTACCGCCATCGTTTTTCACTTAGCGCCAGGGTCGTAATGAGGCCCATTATCTCAGTGAACCGATTCTCTGACAGTGGTAATGCCTTAGTAGTAGGCTATTCCCCTGCCTATTTCATTAAGCATTGAATTTAGAGTTGTAACAGTTTTTAAGTTTTCAGACACTAAGTGCACTTGTTCTCAGACCTCATTTTTAGTTTTGCTTGAGAGTTCCTGTGCCTTTCACATTGTAGTTGAAGCAGGAATTCATTTTCTGATCCCCCACTATCACACGTCAAAGCTATCATTTTTGAGCGTGAGTTCAAAAGACACATACTGTCGGGGCTACATGTCTTTATAACAAGAACAATCGTGACAATGATTATAAAATAATGAAAAGATATCGATTTATTTTTCTCTTTTTTAATTTGGGGGGTCCACCTCCCAAGCCTCCCGTTTTCCCTGTTTTACCACCACCCCTTCTTAATCCCTTACCCCACCCCCACATATACTTTTACTAAGAATGTGTCATTTTTGTCATTATTTATGTTTCACTTAAAAAGTTTGTCACTATTTTAATTCCGTTATAAACACTGTATGAGTCCGTTCAGGCAGTATTTGGTGATTGGGCACATTACTCTGCCTGTATTTATTTAGTAAGTTCAGGTCCAGCGTTAGGAATGGCAGCAGTATTTGCCATAGCTGAGGGCCACACACTCATGTGGGCCCTGCTGCAACCAGCTGCCTCCTGTATTTGGGGTAACATGCAGGGTAACATGCATTTTATTGCACATGGGCAGCTATGCTTTCAGGCAGGCTCTTTTTTTCACATCCCAGCAAAGCCATGCTGTCGCCTCCCTACCCTGCTTTGACAATCTAGAGAAAAATAACTCCCACTCGGGCCTTATAAATGCATGACTACTGTGTTTTGGTGGAACATTGAACATGGAAGCTACTCATACATTGTCTAATGAACCTTTGTTTTAGAGAATAGCTATTATACATTTGGTGATAAGAAATACAAATGAGCATATTTAATCTGAAAGCACACGTTAAGAACAAATTATTTGCCCAAATCTAAGCCCTCTTCCGAGACCATTGACATATGTCATACAAAAATGTATACAACTATGCCTTTATTTTCAACAGGTTTTCTTATTTGACACACCAAACAATGTTACATTTTTCTCACATCATTTATGAAGCATCCCTTTGTTAGTGATGTATGACTCTTGCAAGTGACACACTTACAGGGTAATTCATAGAATTTCGCACAAAAGTGGCGCACGCGGCTGGCGCACAGTGTGCACGTGCAAATGTCTGCGCCAGCCGCGTGCGCTAAAATCGATTTCCGCACACAGCGTATTCATGGATTTTAGCCTCTAAAACCATATGTGGCGCAGAGTGGTGCAGCGACCCTGCAGCAGCGCCAGTTACGCCCCCAAGAACGCCCCTAGTGCAAGGAACAGCCATCAAAATCCCCAATCCAGCGCAAAGGGTTGTGCTAACCCTGGACCAGTTTACAGGCTGCCAAACAGCAAACGCCAAGCAGGGAACGTGTATTACTGGGGTTGGCGTGAAGTTTCACATGCGAAAGGTCCTGTGCGAGTGGGGTACGTGTATAACTGGGGTTCGTATGAAGATTCACACACGATTGGAGCAGGGTACGTGTATTGCAGGGTTTGCGGGAAGTTTCTCACGCGAAAGGGCCTGTGCGAGTGAGTGGGGTACGTGTATAACTGGGGTTTGCTGGAAGTTTCACCTGCGATTTCAGCAGGGTACGTGTATTACGGGGGTTTGTGGGAAGTCTCACACGCGATTGGATCCGGGTACGTGTATTTCGGGGGTGCGTGGGAAGTCTCATACGCGAAAGGGCCTGTGCGAGTGGGGTACGTGTATAACTCGGGTTCGCGGGAAGTTTCACACGCGATTTCAGCAGGGTACGTGTATTACGTGGGTTTGTGGGAAGTCTCACACGCGATTGTATCCGGGTATGTGTATTTCGGGGGTGTGCGGGAAGTTTCACACGCGAAAGGGCCTGTGCGAGTAGGGTACGTGTATTCTTGGGGTTCGCGTGAAGTTTCACACGCGAAAGGGCCCTGTGCGAGTGGGGTACGTGTATTCCTGGGGTTCACGTGAAGGGCAACGTCCATGTGCGATCCGTCACAGACACGCTTATGCGCTAAGGGCCTTTCGTCCAATGAAATCACGTACGTGTGCTGACCCGCTTACGCGCTAAGGGCCTTTTCTCAAATTACACGCTGACGTGCACATTTTTCATGTGCCAAATCACTCCGTATCAAGCTGGCCACCCATACACACGCGGAAGACCACGCTCCTGCCCTGAAGGCCATTTTCCTGCCCCCCAGAGCTCAGAGCACGCTCCCACCTGCCATCTGCTGCTGCCTGACTGTCTGCTGCCCACGTGCCCTGCTATTTGGTGCCTGCACATCAGCCATCTGCGGGCGTCCAGTTGCTGTTTCCACCCCTGCTGGAACAGAAGACTCCCGACTGGGATACCATTGCTCCACAGCCCAGCCCCAGGACCCAGTTGCCCACCAACTCCTGCCTCTGGGGTTGCCATGTCGGGCACATCTCCATCTGGCACCACTGGCAACCCCCAGCCAGAGAGGCAGAGGGCCACCAGCTTCACTGCCACCGAAGTTGGTGTCCTGGTGGAACATGTCCTGGGGCATTATGATGCCCTCTTCAGAACATCACGCACCAACAAGGAAGGACGGGAGAGGATCTGGGATGACATAGTGGTTGCCATCAACGCGGATGGGGTGGCAACCCGCGGCATAAAGCACGTCAAGAAGCGCTGGGAGGACTTCAGGTCCAGGACCCTCCACAAGGCCCGGTGCCTCACGGAGGGGGGCCAGGCACGCATGATTAACAACCAGATGAGGGTCCTGGAACGCGTAGGCCCAGCGCTCCATGCACAGATCCTTCGGAGGCAGACCTGTCTGGAGTTGAGAGGTAAATTGCCAATCATTGCTGTGTGAAATAGGGCATGTTGCAGTGTGCTGGTAGTCTGATGCTTGCCTGTATGTGTGACATAGGCCATGTATGGATGTGTGTGTGCAGGGACATCATGGTCATGCATGTGAGACCAGTTATGTGTGAACCACATGGTTGGTGCATGTGTTTTAATGCAACATGGGGAGCTCTATGCGGAATGCCCACATGAAAGCATGGCTGTCTCTGTTCCTGGACATGAAGGGGGGTGAGGAATGGGTGCTGATGTCATGTACATGTATGGTGCACATGTGTGTGTGTGTGTGTGAGTGAGAAGTGTGTGTGTGACTTTGAAACGCAATGGATGCATGTGACTTTGAAGGCAACATGTTGGTTTACAGGGGCCCTTATACATAGATGTTGATGTTGATTGCAGGCGCCAGGACTGTTTCTGCATGTGTGTTGTGTGCATTCACCCATGTGTTGTGGAATGACAGGATGGAAGTGACATTTGACAGTGCCATTCATGTGTTATTGCTTCCTGTGTAGGGTATGTTGTACTGTACCATGATGCTTGTGTTCTATGTCTCCCTCTACGCAGCGTCAAGTGAAGAAGAGGGCGGAGACGGCGCTGTGGAGCCAAGCGGTGGGGGTGCCTCCACTGGGCGGCGATGCAAGGCCCAGCCACCCTCCCAGGAATTACCATCATCCAGGACCGAGGGGGCTGGTGCTGTGTCTGCCACAACGGGGCTTCCAATGGCGGAAGACGGTGTGGAGACATCCAGGTTGGTGGTCTCCACAGAGGAGAAGGAGCCCGCTACTAAGCCGCACATGGGGCCTGGTGGGGGTAGTATCACTGTTGCAAGTGGTGCAGTCCAAGGCCAGGGTCAGGAGGCAGCACAGGTCACTGCGGAGGGGCCTGTGCATGTCGCTGTCCCTGACCCTGTGACAGCACCACCATGCATCAGCAGGGAGGCCCCGTCCCAGGCCCGTCCGCAGGTAGGGGAGAGTGCAATGTCATCTGCCTCTCCACTACCTGCGGACGAGGGGTTCCATGAACGTAGGGCTCCGTCCTGGTTGGTGTGTTCCTACATGTGTTGCGCACTCTGGCGGACCTCTCCTCCTCTGTGGAGACTATGCGCCAGTGGTTCTCCACACCATCTTCTGGCCCAGATTCCACCAGGGCCCCCTGTGGACCTGGCCCAACCAACACAGCCAGCTTGGTGGAGCTCACATCCCTGCCACAGTCGGGAGTCGGCGGCCCAGCAGGGGTGGACACCACAACTGGAGACCAGCTGATGGAGGATGTGCAGGCACCATCAGACACGGCACATGGACAGCAGCAGCAGCAGGTTCTAGGTGGGAGCAATGAGGGCTCGGGCCCATTAACATCGGAGGGGCAGGCATCGGCCAGGGGGCAGGAGGACCCAGGACTGGAAGTGTCTTCCGTGTGGCAGCGGTTAGGACATGCTATAGATGCAGAGAGGCAGCGGGCAGAAGAGGCACGGCTCATGATGGTCAGGGCGGAGAACTCCCTGCGGAGGGCCCTGAGGCGGGCCGAGTGCCTCGAGGCAATACGCAGGGAGTTGGAGGAGAACATGTCGTCGTCCCTGCGAACCCTCAGGGCCATGGAAGAGGACCGCCTCCAGGACATTGAGCAGGAGTTCGATGATGCTCTGGCCCGGGACATCCAAAAGTGAGCTGTCGGATTAGCCCGCTGCCCTTGCAAATAGTTTTTAGAATTAGGTTTCCTTTTCGTTTTCCTTTTATTTGTGGTCAATGGACAATGCCACACAAATTTATATGTAGTTATATTTTTAGGTAGTTTGTTAGGTAGGTTTCATTTGTTTGGTTGAGATCATGGACCCTTTACATCCTTGGACAATGGATTGTATATAGTTTCATCATGTATTCATTTTTGTTTTTTTTGCATTATGGACATGGAGCAATGGACTTATTTTTTCCGGACAATGGATTGTAAATAGTTGGACTATGGATTGATTTCTCTTATTTTATTTTTTTATGAACATGAAGCAATGGAGATTTTTTTTTTACATTTCCTTTGGATTTGCATTGTTGGAGGGTGACTTTGGACTGTTTTTCTTTCAAGTTTTTTTGGATCGGTTATCATTTTCATTCAGTCATCTTTTTCACATGCTTTTCATTTCATGTTTCATATTTTGGTATGCTTTTATTTCATTTTTGATTTCATGTACATAATACATTTTCATTTTTTAGTTCCATGTGTGGGATTCGCTCATTGGGTTGATGCATGTGAAAATGTGGGTTTACACAAGCAATGCAAACCAGTGTATGTGTGTGACGGACATGTGTTGATGTGCATAGTTGACTTTTGGTTTGCGTCATGAGATCAGCATTTCACTGCTGGGGGGTGGGGGTGCAAGGAGACATGAGTGGGGGCCTGCTGGCAGGTGCCCTGCACTGCAGGTGGGTGGGGGTGCAAGGAAACATGAGTGGGGGCCTGCTGGTAGGTGTCCTGCACTGCTGGGGGGTGGAGGTGCAGGGGGACATGAGTGGGGGCCTGCTGGTAGGTGCCCCACACTGCTGGGGGGTGGGGGTGCAAGGGGACATGAGTGGGACATGAGTGGGGGCCTGCTGGCAGGTGCCCTGCACTGCTGGGGGTTGGGGGTTCAAGGGGACATGAATGGCACATGAGTGGGGGCCTGCTGGCAGGTGCCCCACAGTGCTGGGTGTTGGGGGTACAGGGGGACATGAGTGCGACATGAGTGGGGGCCTGCTGGCAGGTGCCCTGCACTGCTGGGGATAGGGGAGCAGGGGTACATGGGTGGGGGCCTTCTGGCGGGTGCCCTGCACTGCTGGGGGGTGGGGGTGCAGGGCGACATGAGTGGGGGCCTGCTGGCAGGTGCCCTGCACTGCTGGGGGGTGGGGGTGCAGGGGGACATAAGTGGGGGCCTGCTGGGAGGTGCCCTGCACTGCTGGGGGGTGAGGGTGCAAGGGGACATGAGTGGGGGCCTGCTGGCAGGTGCCCTGCACTGCTGATGGGTGGGGGTGCAAGGGGAAATGAGTGGGACATGAGTGGGGGCCTGCTGGCAGGTGCCCCACAGTGCTGGGGGGTGGGGGTGCAAGGGGACATGAGTGGGGGCCTGCTGGCAGGTGCCCCTCAGTGCTGGGTGGTGGGGGTGCAGGAGGTCAAGCATACAGAGATCCGCAGGGGAGAGGAAGAGCAAAGGAATAAGCAAAGAGGAAGGTCTTGAGGTGCTTCCGGAACCAAAGATGGTTCTCCTCAAGTTTCAGAGAGGCAAGGTGGCTGTTCCAGAGAGAGGCTCCAGCCGAAGAAAAAGATCTACCCCCAACTCATTTGTTGGAGAAGCGATTGACCCTGAGGTAGTTGGAGGTGGTGGAGCAAAGTGCTCGAGAGGAAGCTATTTCCAAAGGGAGAGTTGAAGGTATTGTGGACCCAGGCCCCATAATGCCTTGTGGATAATGCAAAGGGTCCTGAATTTAATCCTTGCAGCCACTGGGAGCCAATGAAGAGATTTCAGGGCTGGAGAGATATAATCCCTGGGCTTGCCAAGGACAAGTGTTGCAGTCCTGTTCTGGATGAGCTACAGAGGGTGGAGAGTAGTTGCAGGCAGATTCAGAAAGAGGCTGTTGCAGTAGTCTAGTCTAGATAGAACCAGAGCTCTAGAGACAGTGAGCTTCTGGGGGAAGGAGATGAAAGGAAGAATACCTCTGAGGTATCATAAGAAATGTGACTTTATGACTGTATGTGACCCTGCCCATAATTAATGACTTTGGAGGAAGGTCTGGATATAGATTCAACAGGTATTGGCCTCAAAGACTTCCAAACGTGCCACGGCTGGTGAGAGAGTATTCAGCCCAATATACATGGGCTGCTGTGGAGTTGAGCAATTAAGGCCATCTGCTGGTGCATGTTACCGAACGCATCAACAGCAAGCCACAAGAAGTACCTAGTAACAGGTTTCATGAATGCAGTGTGACTGAAGAGCTGTATCCTGCATTGTACTGAACCCTGTATGTTCCCAAAAGCTTCAGTGGGGGGCAATCCAGCGATAAGGCTGAATAGAACAATCCTTTCTAGCCTTGCAGGTATCTAGCTGGGGTGAGTCTCATCAAGGACCTGCAAACCAATTATCAATAGCTGTCCTTTGCTGTACTAAAGGGGATGTTCAATCTTGATGTCTGCACCGTTTGGGAGGAAGTCGGAGTACCAGAAGCTTTGAAAATGTATGCCCATGGAAAAAGTATTCAAACCACCAAATGCTGTAGGTGTATTTCCAGATTCATAGGGAGGATGTCCTGTGGGAGAGAGTTGTTATCCAACATCACAAACGATCAAAGGAGAGGCATAGCTATTCAGTCTCCTGGCCCGTTAGTTGGCAGATCCAGGTAGCTTGACCAGAACACACAGAACCCTTCCACAGCAGAGCTTGTCTCACAGTTCTGACACAAGATAATATCAAATGGCGGTGGCTGTCAAAAATATGAGAGATGCTAGCCCCCATAGCTCAACTCAGTTATAGGTTTCATTTAAAGTTTCCAACTGCCACCAGGATAGTAACTCTCAGGGTAATGCAGCTTTTGGAATGGGGTGCATACCTTAAATATGGCCCCTATGGTTCTATGACTTGGCAGCCGCTGAAGCAGTCAGAACGCACTTGTCTCCATTGCACCTGCACTGTGCGACTGGGGAACAGGCACTGCAGATCAGGTACATTCACCAGGGCATAGGTGTACATTATGTTGTTGGCATGGAGTTTGTGGTGGTGGGGTCTGGTCAGCAGGTCACCCACTCTGAGAACAGTTACCTGCATCATGGTCTATATTATGAACTAAAACAGCCAGGGCTTTTACACCTTTGATAAATGGCAATTCTGTGCAGCGTCATGAATGACAAAGGATTTTTCAATGGTGTTTTCAAGGAAATACGCTTTGTGAATCAAGCTCCATGGCTCATAGGGCCTGACTGACAAAATATTTTTCAATGAAATTTTCCCATGGAGAAATGCTTTGTGAGTTAGCTCCATAGGGCCAGATTCAGGGCTGCGTGCGAGAAGGACCCTGTGCAAGACGTGGCACAGAAAAAATAGTGCTCGCCTCGCGTATTCATGGATTCAAAGGCGCATTCGAGGAAGACCTGACTGATGAAGAAATAAGAGACTTTGTGAAGGCCAGCATTCACGCACCAGAAGGAACAATGTTTCTCAATCCCAGGAAACACAGAAATTATGTGGGAAGATGGGTCTATTGCAGCCCAAATGGACAATGTCAACTAATGACATGGAATAAAGACAAACATGTAAGGTCCGCAGGAAGCCCGAAATGAGTAATAAAGAGATACTTCAGCATGTATAGATCCAGATGATGAAGAAGGAATGAACCCAGATGATGGAGTGAAGATGAATACAGAAGAACCGAGTAAGATGAATCCAAAGACGGAAGTGAAAGTGGTCAATGAATCGCTGAAAGGGGGAGTGTAGAGGCGGTCCCAAATAAACTCTGCACCCCAGTCGCCCATTTTGAAGTACCAGGAACATTCACCAAAATATGTGATGTATGATGAGCACATAAACCAGCAGAGAGCTGCAGTAGGGCTCTGCCTAGTGCCTATCAAAAGAACAGCACCTATTGAAGTACCAATGCCAAGAAAACCATGGACAGTAAGGTATCCATTAAGAAAACCCTAGCAACAAATGAAACAAAATGAAGATTGCCTAAGTACAGTCCAGGAAGAAACCAAAAAGGTCTTACAAGGACATCACAAGGACCCAGACTGACTTGCAGATAGAAGAAATGACAACCAGAGAATGATGCAAAGAGACGAAACGCAATGAATAAGGATATTGTGAACCTAAAGTGAAAGGACGATGTCGAAATGCAAAGAAGTTTCAAGATGTAAGCAAGATGAAGACATTCGACCAGTTTACACCTGTAAATATGCGTGGAACCATAAGAAAGCTAAGAAAACAGTGCTGCTTGCTATGTTTAGTAGAAGAATCGTGTGGCAATCGCCATTATACATAACCTACCTCAAAACGAAGCACAGTATTATAAGTGCATTTCTACTTTGCACAAGAAGCAGAATCAACCCAGGTTACTAAAGGCCAAATGAGAAAGATTCATATTTAGCAAAACGAGAAGAGACGGCTGAAGCGAAACTCGGCAGAGGCAACTTGTGCCAGGAAATCCAATGTCATACCAATAGAAGAAGTGAACAGTAGCTACATTTAATTGAAACTAAGAACAGAATATCCTGCCTCTGAAAGGTCAAGATAAGAAAGAAGACGTAGGCAGGTGCGGGCTAAATGAGAATCAAATACACAAATTGAGCGAAAAGAGACAAATTCACAGTGTTGGAAGTACGTGACCAGCCAAGCAAGAAGAAGCGAGTGTTCACACTGTGTGGGAGTGGCGGGCCATTCGGGCCCCCCCTCACCCATTCAGTTCAAGATGCATCACTTGCTCGACCAACAGTGGGGGATGCTTCCTTTGCCCCTGTGTGCATAACCAGCCCCCGTGCTGATGACGACATAGGTGGGGCTGTTGTAGAGACACTTGGGATCCATTTTCGGCACCCTCGACTCCATCTTTGGACTAGGTCTCACTGCGATAATACCAAAAGGCTTCTCCGCCCCTGCAGCGCCGCACACAGCGCGCTCCAAGGCCCCCACCTTTTCTCCCCGAGTCTGAAAGCTTTGCAGCTCCATTCTCATTCCTGAGCCATAGGCAATTGCAAAAATATAAATGTAAAACCTCATCCTTCCTCTGAGATCACGGTCCTGTGCGTGAACCGGCTGGAACCAGGCCCTGCAGCCCATCCATCTCCACAAACATGCCTGTGCCTTCTTACCCTTCTAGGTATTCTCTTAATGTGCCAGGTGTGTAACCGTGTTGTGATGCCCACCCCAGTGTGCCCCAACTAACAAAAATCAACCTCTGTCACAGTATATTGCACCTTAGAACTAACAAATGTCAGCATGCCCCCTAGTTCTTCTGATGTGCTCAGACTCGCCCCATGGTCAATGATCCCACCCAGACCAAGACCCCGAGTCCTGATAAACCCCACAAGCCCCAGTGAATAATGGTGTTATCATAAACCTAGAATTTATAGAGTTTAATGATTTGCTCAAAGGAGCCTTAGTGACTGTTATTTAGTGCATGCTCGAAACAATATGTTATGTTAGATTAGTTAGTGCCTGCTCTGCTTCATCGTGACCTGACCCTCACCCCGCCCGCACACAGGCATCTGGACCTCATGGCACATGCCCTCCCGCCAACTGAACAACCAATCCAGCGGGAGCAACGTCATCAAAGACATATGTAGCCGAATGTTTTATCCAATCCTGTTTCCATGTAGTCCCCTGTAGCATGATGTCAGTTGTGACACGTTTTACCTTCTTAAGCTGCCACATTTGTAATGTTTGCCAGAGTGATCTTGGGCAGCAGAGTTCTCTGGATGCCAATTTCGTATAAACGACTAAACTCTTGCAGCCTGTTCTTGTGGTCTCATTCCCTGCTGGGGTGTGCATTATTCTTTTTATTTTGGACATGTAAGTCGGGAAGTGGGCCTACATTTTGGTGACCCCCACGACGTTATCGGGACAGGTGCCCCGAGGCCCCTATGCCGTGCAGCGAGATCCGGGACACCCCCCATCAAAACCATCGCCTGCCCGGTTGACCAGTTTGTGTGCACAAAAAGAGCGGGACCAAGGGTTCCCATATGCCAAATACCCAACTAAAATCTACTCACCAAGGCGGGCCACGGTTTGTTTGGGGTGCGGACCAGATTGTGGATAAACCGTGAACGGTGGCTCTCGGACCACCCAACTGATCATGTGAGTACTGGTTGCGAGACCTTTCAGGGAAGGAAAAGGGTCAGGGAAGAGGGGAACAAGATAACGGCTTGGGTAAATATACAGCAGAGTGGGGACAAAGTATAGGGTCTGTGTGAATGCTACTGAGGCTTTTTCTTATCTATCCTTTATATGGCCATTAGGTTTTTGTGGTAAAAAGGAGTAAAAGAAAAATAAGGGAGCCTAGCCCGAACAGGGTAGAAGGAGGCGCTGCATAGCATTGTCTCTTCCAGTGCAGGGAATAAGTGTAGATAAAGTGACATAAGGTAGAAGTCATATATATATATTGAATAGACTCAAAGTAGTAATTTAGATTATTCTTTTTCCGTATGAGCAGTGTTCTTGAAAAAGATAGCCTAAGGGGGCTTAGAGGTGGGGGAGTGTGTGAGACAGCAGGAGCAAGGGGTGATAAGGTAAAACTAGCAAAAAGGGGGAAAACAAGAAGGTAGTTTATGTTACATGTTCTCTGTGTGTCTGTTACATGTTGGTCTGTCAGTAAGTGCCATTTTATCTGTGGTTTGAGAACTATAACCGTTAACAGGAGACGGTGTTGATAAAAATTGTGATTTTTGACCAAAAGTGTTTCTTGAATAATTGAAGAGCGATTAATGGTAACTGGCGACGCAATTAAATTCCAAAAGTAAGAGGTGTAAGTGAAATGGGATTGGTTAAATTGTTTCCAGGGGGTGTAATGAAAGTTGTGAACGTACATTCATTTTGAGAAAAGAAAGAAAGAAGAGCTAAACACAAGCCAGAGCAATACCCGCAGTGCAATGGGTAGCAACACACCGTTAGCACACATCTGTCAACATATCCCTCCATATAGTGAGAAAATCCAAAAACATCATGATCATTGGGTGACCGAGATGAAAGGAGACATTGTACAGCCTATATGGCCAGATGGAGGGTCATTTGATAAGAGGGTACTGGATCTGGTATCAACACACCTGCTGGCAAAATACTGAGGTAAGCAGTTACAGAATAGAAGGGAGGTACTAGATCTGTGGCAGATGTTTGAAGAAGTAGTACCTAGTGGTGAGGTAAGTAAAAATGAAACGACAAAAAAGGAAGTAGCAGAGGAGGGAGGCGAAGGGTTGAAGGGGTAGAATGTGCAGCACTGCCAAAAGAGTACGAGTGCACAAAAATCTACCCACTGATGACAAAGCCTGCAGTAGGGTATAGTGAGCCCCTGTATGTTCCAGCGAGCACCAACTCCACACCCAGGTCAGCAACATCATCCACTGCCCCGCCTCCCTATGAGACAGAGGGGCTGTATGGACCAACCAGTGCCCCTCGAGTGGATATTGCGCAATTAACAGGGAATTTAGACAGCTTGCGCACGCACAGATGGAGATAACACGACTGAGAGCATTGTGTGATCAGGGCCAAATGCTGACAGGGGAAGGGGAAACACCACCATTGACAACGGGTGACCTTACACCTCCACCGAGTGTAGCCAGAGCTAGTGTTGCAGGGGCAAGTGTTACAGGGGGTCTATATACTCCCTGCCGCCTTCGGCACCAATTCCAAGGGGACAAGAACAAGAGTGGCAGTCGGGAGAGTTCCTGTTTCAAATGCAAACCTGTCAGGATAATGTGACCTGCAACCCCAGACATCCAAAGAGGGGAGGGACAAGAGGAAAGGGAGTCAGACGAGGAAGTGGAGGAAGTATGGAGTGAATTAGATGAATATGAAGAAGGAGCGGCGGCAGCAGGAATACAGCTGCCATTCCACTTTGATCAGGTGGATGCTAGGTCACCACACAGGTGGCAAGGGAGGTTGAGACAGAGAGTAGGAAACATACTGGTAAGTAAAACAAAGAAAGGAACGGTAAGTAAGAGAGCGGGAAAAACAAAGTTACAGATGCCTCTGATACTCACAGGTGCAGGGAGGCCCAGCTACATACCCTGGGCACAAATGGATAAGAATAACTTGTTGAAACTTCTCCCCCCACTTTCGGGTGGGGCGGAGAAGTGAATACACGCATTTGAAAAACATACGGCAGGGGTCCTTCTAGCTATAGGAGACGTGAAGAGCTTGTTGGTGTCGGCTGTGGGGGATCAATCAGACACAGTGTGGTTAAAGGCAGAGTTTCCAGGAGTGACTATAAATTGCGACCGCCATGACGGGTCAGCGTTTAATAACATCAGGGCCCAAGTATGGGATGCATTGCGAAGACACTCCAGATGCAATGCACTATGGGAGAGGAGGAGGAGCCTACACAATTCATCCTCTGGGTTCAAGACCTGTGGAGAAGTGAAACTGGTACGCCGTGGGACCAATCAACTGCCTTGTTCTATTTCATAATATAAAAAGTGCTCCCAAAGGAGGTACAGAAGGCCTTGGATAAAATAGCTTGGATAGAAGCCAAGAGCTATTCCTCTGGCCCTTCTGCAGCCACACCTCCTCCCTCCTTCTCTGCCTTTCCCCTTTTTTCTGCGGACGAGGTTTCGAGACAAGTCTGATCTATGAAAGTCTCGTCTAAACAGGACCACCCCTGTTCCTCCAAAACTATCAAGGAGCACATAGACTCTTTGGCTCCTGCCCTGGCTGACTTCTGCAATCACTCCTTTGCCTCTGGAGTTTTCCCATCCCCCTCAAGCACTCCCTTGTGCACCCCCTTCTTAAGAATTCCTCTTCCGACCCCTCCTGCCCAGCTAACTATCGCCCAATCTCTATCACTCCCTTCCTGGGCAAGCTCCTGGAGAAACTGGCCATCTCCCAGCTTAATCTCCATGCTGAATCTGTTGGTAGTCTTCATGACCATCAGTCTGGCTTCAGAGCTTCCAGAAGCACGGAAACTGCTCTCCTGAACATCCATGAGGACCTGCTCTCAAACCTTGACTCTAACACCCCTTGTGTTCTCATTTTGCTCGATCTCTCTTCTGCCTTTGACACTGTCAACCACACCATACTGCTCAACCGTCTCTGTGATAACCTGGGTATCACTGGTCAGGCTCTGGTGTGGCTGACCTCCTTCCTCTCCAATCGACCCTCCCAGGTCCAACTGGGGTCCTTCCTCTCTGACATATTTTCTCTACCTGTGGTGTCCCCCAGGGATCTAACCTCTCCCCTGGCTGTTCAACCAGTATCTGGCACTTCTTGCCCATCGCAACGGTGCTCTGTGTCACAACGTTCAGTGCTATGCCCATGATACCCAGCTCATTTTCAGGCTACCCTGGGCCTCCTCTTCCACTTCCCTCATCTCTGACTTCTTTCTGCTATCCATGAATGGGGTGCCGCCAATGACCTCTGTCTTAATGCCAGTAAAACAGAGATTCTACTCATCGGCACACCCACTCCCTCCTTCCCTGCAGCTCTCTGGCCTGCCTCCCTTGGCCCTCTTCCTGCTCCTACCTGCAAGGCAAAAAACCTCAGGGTCATCTTCGACTCCACACTCTCTTTCTCTCCTCACATATCTGACGTCTCTAAGAAGTCACACTACCAGCTACACCTCCTCAGTGGTATCCTTCCTTTCTTCTCCTTCCCCCAGAAGCTCACTGTCTCTAGAGCCCTGGTTCTCTTGAAGCTGGACTACTGTAATAGCCTCTATCTAAATCTGCCTGCCTCTACTCTACGCCCTTTGCAACTCATCCAGAACAGGACTGCAAGACTTGTCCTTTCCCTGAAGCCCAGGAACCGTATCTCTCCAGGACTGAAATCACTACACTGGCTCCCAGTGGCTGCGAGGATTAAGTTCAAAACCCTCTGCATTGTCCACAAGGCCTTCTGGGGCCTTGGGCCAAAATACCTTCAACTCTCTCTTCCTAAATATCTTCCTTCTCGAGCTCTTCGCTCATCCACCTCCAACTCCCTCAGGGTCAGCCGCTTCTCCAAGCAACGAGTTGGGGGTAGATCTCTCTCTGCAGCAGGGGCCTCCCTCTGGAACAGCCTTCCTGCCTCCCTGAAACTTGGAGAGAACTATCTCCGGTTCCAGGAGCACCTCAAAACCTTCCTCTTTGCCTCCGCTTTCTCTCCCTCTCTCCCCTGCTAAAATCACTGAACCTGCACTGAATCTGCAACTAGGCCACTCACCGATCTCGGTCCTCGGCCCAGCCACTCTTCTTGCACTGCCTTCCTGCACTATGGAACTGTCTATGTATCCTACAGCCCCTCCTCTCGGCACTTACCGTGCACTTGCCACCAGCTGGCCCTATTCTTTATCTTGTATTCTACTAACCCTGTACTGCACTTTCCCTTCCCCTCTACCCTTGCACTTGCACGATCTGAATGACACCTGGCCTAGTAGGATCGTTGTCTGTCTCCCCTTGTTCCTCCCCTTGCCTCGTCGCGCCTTGAAACACTTGTGTATAGGCGAGTTAGAAATGACTTATCATATCATATCATATCAAGGGCTGGCCAGAGATTCAAAGTATAATTGTACACCATTGTAAGAGGATCAAAGAAAGGAAGAAGGAGATAGCGCAGCGAAGACTGGCAGACGAAGCGAAGTTGGTACAGAATAAATTAGTGAAGGTCGCAGCTATGAATGCTACAACATCAACAGCCAGACAAGAGGAAGGAGAAGAAGGGGGAGGAAGCAGCCTAGTAAGGATGGCAGCAACATAGACAGGAAACAGGCAGGAGCAGTTGGACGGAGATGAGCAGTACAGAGGGCCACAATGGCAGGGAAGGCCTACAAGAGAACGAGGTGGGTACAGAGGACCAAGAGGGGGGTTCAGAGGAATGGGAAATAGAGGATTTGGAGGGCCTCGAGCAAGGGTGGACCACAATGATCATGTTGGACCTGCGTAAAATGGGGCCATTACTCACAGGAATGCAGAATGAGACCTATGGGATATTACACGGGGCAACCCCCCATGGTAAAGGAGCAGCAATGCGGTCACCCACACCCAGGCAGTCCATATGGGTTACCTATGGGAGGGAAAGGACAACAGGAATAATGCTATAACGAAATACAAATACAGCAGAGACAGCTGCTGCAACAACATGCACAGCAGAGAGGTATACCGCAGCAAATGGAATGACAAAACACTATGGCAAATAAAAACACTAATATTTTTGCAACATCTGCAAACAGTGTGCCTGTACCTTTTCGTGGTGTGGCAGTAGTGGGGACAATGTATTCTCTGTTCCAGGACAGAGACATATGCAGATTAGGACAGTCCATAGAAAGCATGTTTGTGTCCAGTCCTATCCACCACCCTACGTGCAGAAGAGGAACCACTAGTGGGGGCGGAGATAGGCAACAAACAGTTAATCTTTATGGTGGACTCGGGAGCTGAAAAATCATGCCTAATGGTAGGCCGGTTCTCACTCTCGGGCAGAACTTTGGAGATGCAGGGGTTCTCTGGGGCTATTTTAAAAGTTCCTTACACAAAAGACCTTGACATAACAGTGGAGGGGGAAACAGTGCAAGCACCCCTATTGTATCATGAAGACTCGCCGATCAATTTGTTAGGAAGAGACCTCCTGAGCAAGTTGAACATGACCATATCCTTTATTGAGAGGGGAAAAGTTTGTTCCACCGCAGGAGTGTGCCCCGTGCGGGCAATGTTGATGATTAGCACCATGACAAATGAAGTTGCGGTTGATATAGACATGTTTATTCATGGCATCAGGGTACTTTCAAGAGTGGTGCCAGAGATAACAAGAAAGGAATGGAAGGTGCCTTCAGATTTTCTTTTCCATCCAATTGTAAACACAAATGTTGTCCCGGGAACGAATTTGTCTATTGATTTGGAAGGGGTACAAGTGTCAAGCAAGCATATTGCAGTGATAGGACTGGACATATATGGATGCAAATGGAGGATGGTGTTGTTTATAGACCCACACATATTGTTGCGCAATTTAACTGATGAAGAACTATTTACTGATAATGAGTGTGATGGGGAGATAATAATGGAAATAAGTGTGCCATGTGAGATCATGTTTCAACACAGAGGTACACAATCCCCTTATGGCCAGTGTTAACATGCCACCCACTATATTTCAGAAAGACATGGAGAAGGTATTGCCAGAAATATGGACAACAGGCCCACATGACATAGGGTTGTTGCAAGACGTCACGCCAATCAGGATAAAATTAAAGTCAGGTGCCCTACCACCTAGAGTTAAACAGTACCCAATATCAAGGGAGGCAGAAGAAGGGATACGAGAAACAATAGTGCATTACTGGAACAAGGGATAAAAGTGCCATCAAATTCACCATGTAACACAGCAATTTTCCCAATCAAAAAAGTGAAAGGAGGGGCTTTGAGGATGATCCAAGACCTACGCCCACTCAATGATAAATGAGAATAAAATGAAGCTACGTATTTATCGATTGGTATCTCTCAATGTCTCTCTCTCTCTCTCTCTCTCTCTCTCTCTCTCTCTCTCTCTCTATCTCTCTCTCTCTCTTTCTCTTCTTCCCCCTCCCTCTGCCTCTCTCATTCCCTTAATGTCTTTCTCTTCTTCTTCTCTCTCCCCCTGCCTCTCTCCCTCTCTTAATGTCATTTTCTTTCTCTTCTTCCCTCTCCCTCCACCTCTCGCCCATCTAAACGCAAATTGCCCACCTAAGAAATGACTTTTTCCTGTGTTTAACTGGTCTGAATGAATAATAAATGGAAAAAATGCAAGAAGAAAAAAGTTATGAGTAAAAGTGATGAAGATAAGAGAAAGATGTGCACATTCAGGCAAAAATAATAATAAAAAAGAATAACAGAGTAGGGGAGAATGATAACTGTAAAAATGAAAATGGTTTTTTATGCATGTTACTGAACAAATTTATATCGCCCCTTCAGGTAACACAATGGCAGAAAGGACTGCACACACCAAGGATGACACAATTTTAGTTAGTGATAGAGTAGTTATTAGGAATTACAAGTGGTACAGTTACGAGTGCGCAATAAAGTACTCGATTATTTTATTTTCTGTGATGTTATTTTTTATGGCCTGGTATTACACGGTGTCTTTTATTGTAGAGGACATAAATGAAGGGGGAGTCGGGTAAACCTGATACGAGAAGGCTCAGCGCTAATATGGGCCGGGTTAAAAACAATGTGGAGACACAGTCCCTCTGATAATACAAATCTCACCACGCTGCATAAGAATCATACAGAGCTCGTGCCTCCCTTCCCACTGCCAATGACTGTAAATGAGACCAATCAGTATGTTGGGGATTATGTTTAATGTACAAGCAACTGCATAACCTACCTCACAAAGCACTATAACACACTTTAACATTGTTACTACTAATGAGCCAGAAAGTCCAGACCCACAAGCCTGGGAAGTTGCTGATGAACCCAATAATACAGCATGGCTGGGGTATTTCCCATACACTACCAAAAAGTAAAAATGACTTATGATAAGATGACTTATAATAAGGCGGGAGGGAGGAGAAGATGGAAAAGGGGGATGGGGTAAAAGATATTGTATATCATGGGCTGGGACTAGATGAAATAGAAGACCCCTGCTACCCTGATCAGTCTAATAAATGGTATTCAGACATGAGTGCAAACGCAAAACAAGCCACTAACGAGAGCTACTACATTTCCTGTCTCGTACTGCACGCTTCAGGTACACCTAAAATACTTATACCTCAGGAAGCGTCCTTGCAGGACACCCAATGTTTAATTCATCTCGTGTTATATAGAATTCGGAGCACCTTCCAGACACACATAGTTACAACAGAAATGCTGCAGAATGAGAAAACGTGCACGAGCAGGCACCAAGGAGTGATCTGCATCAAAGAGCCATTTTTCATCATAATGGGAATGAGATTTACAGAAAATAAGTGGCAGGATGAGACAATCGAGTGCAAAGCTGAAGGACTAAGGGGACTCACTGAAGAAAATGTCCAATGGGTCAAAGAAACGTTCACCCCCATCTCGCCCCAACACATTGCAAAACTCTTGAAAAACCCATCAAAACACAAAAAGAGATTCCACATGAACTTTGCATCCATGGAGAAGTGTAAGTGCCAATGGGCACCAACAGACAATGCAACAAAACCATCATTATCCCAGACATGAAAAAAGGTACGGCTGCTCTCATGGACATGTATTGGGTGTGCAGTAAACAAGTTTACCTGCACCTTCCGTCATCATGGAGGGGCACTTGCACACTGGCAACTCTACACTTCACACTTATGGTGATCCCAGAAAGCAACATCCAAGGGGGGAAAGGTTTGGCTGGCAAATCGGCAGCAGAAAAATCAGCTGGCATAACGGCAGCACGGCAATCGGCTAGCACGTCGGCAGCGCCCCAACCAGCACCTACAGAATCGTACCCATATGATATAATCTCTGAAAATGACCTGAAAGACAGACTGTCCCGCAGAAAGAGGTCAAACTATATATCCACAGAGTCCTTCAACCTTCTAGCGGAGATTCCTGCAAAATACAAGCTTTTCAACTCAGCAGAGACGTTTCTTTGCGTCCCTCCTAACACCAGGGCTCCAGGCGCAGACCAAAGCCAAATGGTTATAGATCGTCCGCTGGGAGCTGATCCAACTGGCCAATGACACTGAAGAGGGGTTCAATGTCATCAAGGTAGAACTCCGTGCCTTGCGGCTATTGACAATGCAGAACCGGTACGTCCTGGACCTTCTCACAGCAATGGATGGCAGTGTTTGCTGAAAAATCGGGTGTCCGTGCTGTACATTCGTACCTTCTGAGGAAGCAGATAATGGCACCCTCTCCCACGTGATTTCAGCGGTATGCAGCCTGGGGGAACAAATGCGGGAAGAAGGAGGAGTAGAACCAAGCAGCGGTTTGACAGCATGTTGAGTTGGGTACCATCCTGGTTCAGCATCATGATGAAAAGTTTTGTTCCTGTCATCGTCTTTATCTTACTATTTTTTGTATGTTCCAATTAGGGATCTGATGTTCTAATTCAGCAATGATGATGGTAACAATGGGCCGACAAGCAACAGTATCAACGATGATAGATGCCCAAAAGCAAACTGGAGAGCCAAACCCCCAAAATACTGCATGATGGCTGTTTACCGTCAACATGGGGACAGGGTAGATAACTTGTATCATACTACAATGAAAGAGCCAAGAGAGCTGCAATGGTATAAGGAAGTGTGGGTGGGCCTGGATGGGGGTGGAGGAATTTACATGACCTGTACATCTGATGAGTACGCCAGGAAAGGGCATAGTTTGGGAAGTGTATGTAGGGCATGGATGCCTATATAAGGTACACCTGCATGGGATGAAGCGCTGGCTGAAGAAGAGTATTATCACAGTGAGAGTAAAAACAAAAAGTAATTAGTTACTTTAGATGTAACGAAAGGGGGAAATGTGTGGGAGTGGCGGGCCATTTGGGCTCCCCCTCACCCATTCAGTTCAAGATGCATCATTTGCTCGACCAACAGTGGGGGATGCTTCCTTCGCCCCTGTGTGCATAACCAGCCCCCGTGCTGATGATGACATAGGTGGGGCTGTTGTAGAGACACTTGACATCCATTTTGGGCACCCTCGACTACATCTTTGGACTAGGCCTCACTGCAATAATATGAAAATGTTTCTCTCCCCTCTGCAGCGCCGCACACAGCATGCTCCAAGGCCCCCGCCTTTTCTCCCCGAGTCTGAAAGCTTTGCAGCTCCATTCTCAAACCTGAGCCAGTGGCAATTGGAACAATATAAATGTAAAACCTCATCCTTCCTCTGAGATCACTGTCCTGTGAGTGAACCGGCTCGAACCAGGCCTTGCAGCCCATCCATCTCCACAAACCTGCCTGTGCCCTCTTACCCCCGCTGTTGGAAAATTGCTGCCAATATAACCCCATGGCCCGATAGGTATTCTCTTGATGTGCCATGCATGTAACCTTGGTGTGATGCCCACCCAAGTGTGTCCCAACTAACAAAAATCAACCTCTGTCACAGTATATTGCACCTTAGAACTAACACATGTCAGCATGGCCCCTAGTTCTTCTGATGTGCTCAGACTCACCCCATGATCAATGATCCCACCCTGACCAAGACATCTGAGTCCTGATAAACCCCACAAGCCCCAGTGAATAATGGTGTTATCATAAACCTAGAATGTATAGAGTATAATTATTTGCTCAAAGGAGCCTTAGTGACCGTTATTTAGTGCATGCTCGAAACAATATGTTATGTTAGATTAGTTAGTTTCTGCTCTGCTTCATCATGACCTGACCCTCACCTCACCCGGACACAGGCAACTGGACCTCGTGGCACGCTCCCTCCCACCAACTGAACAACCAATCCAGCGGGAGCAACGCCATCAAAGACATATGTAGCCAAATGTTTTATCCAATCCTGTGTCCATGTAGTCCCCTATAGCATGATATCAGTTGTGACGCTTTTTACCTTCTTAAGCTGCCACATTTGTAATGTTTTCCAGAGCGCTCTCGGGCAGCAGAGTTCTCTGGATGCCAATTTCATATCAAAGACTAAACTCTTGCAGCCTGTTCTCCTGGTCTCATTCCCCACTGGGGTGTGCCTTATTCTCTGTATTTTGGACGTGTAAGTCGGGGAGTGGGCCTACAACACCTACGCTTGGCACCTGACCACGTGGAGATATCAGAACTTTTCCAGACAGAAGATGCAGTCTCAAGGCCAACCACAGTGAACTAATTGACACATGGCTACTAAAGTGATGATTGATTGTAACCATAATCGGAGGAAGGCCGGGTAACCAAGGGGCACCCCGCACCTGGCCGACCATTCTGTGTGCTACTAAGCGAAGTGCAAAAGTATGCATGGAGTTGGTGCCAACCCAATCACAATGGACCAAATAATCTAGGGTCCTATAGTTAGTAGAGCCAATGGGACGTAGTACTTTTAGTGACGTCTACAGTAGTCATTTTTGAAGGAAGGGTTTGACAGCCACCTGACAGTGTTCACCCAATCCTCTAACTCCGTTACCATATACAGATATAGTACCTATAGTAAAATTACCTTTTCCTAACCAATAGAATTGCATGTTAACTTTTGAGTGTTACACGTCAATGATGATGATTTTTGAGTATAAATGTTACAACTTGTGTGAAGTTCGTTGGAGTTGAAGCGAGAAGGACGATCACATTACTGCTGATATCCATAACTCCCCGTTTTCTGTACTTGTCATAAAACAGACTCCCTTTGCCAAACCATTGAGTTGTCCTTATTGATTGGTGTTGGAGTAATGAATCTGCACCCCCATCCATCTCAAGGGTGCAACTATCTCGTCTTAAAGTACTTCTGAGCAAACCTCAGCTCTAGGGGCCGGCCGGGGGTCTTGGAGTACACATTAATATGTCCATTCCATAAGCAAATATTTCTGGTACCAATGGAATAGAGCTCTCATTGTCATTTGTCCTGTGCATGCTCTAATCATTATGCACATGTTCAAATAATGCATTCTTGGAGTTGAACATACTATGGGCCTCATTAGGACCCTGGCGGAGAGGGTATTACGCCAGCGTAGTGCATGGCGTACCTCTCCGCCATACTACGAGTTCCCGTAGCGCCATGGAGGTTTTCTCCGCCTGGTTTTACCAGCCGGAGAAAACCATGGCGCTACGGGACCTCGTTGTTAATTACGCCACCGTATTTTACGGTGGCGTAATTAACTCCTTCCCCACTCCCATTATACCCTATGGGGCGAAAATGGGAATGGGGAAGGGCAGAATGGGGATTGGGGATTTACCGCTCCGCCGAGGTCGGAATGGGGCGGTAAATCCGCCAACCCCCATGGCGCTATCGGCGGCTTTCCGCCATGCTTCGCGGTGCATTTAGCACCGCGAAGTCCGCCTGGGTCGTAATGAGGCCCTATGTCCTTCTCTGTGAACGAGATTGTCATGTTTAAGTTTGTCATCAGATTTCATCCCAATATATTCACCGGGGCTTGCCTTGAATATAGCAGTGGCACATTCATGTCACATTCTCCTATGGAGACTGGAAGTTCTATTGTAAAAAGAACGTCACTTGTTACTCCTGTGAAGCACTGAGTATTTATGGCATTGCCGGACAAAGCAAACTTGCCTTCAGGTATACACGATCGTGTCTCACCTGTGTCAACTAAGAAAGAATATTCTTTATCCCCTATACAGACATCTACCCATGGTTTCTCATGAGGGTGTCACTGATAGAGTATAACACATCAGGTCTCCCAGTGAGCAGTCCTAATCTATATTTAATCTTGTTCCATTTTGAATGAATGTATTTCACCGTCACTTGTGGCACTTCTCATTCCTGAATTCAGTACCTGTCCTGTATCTGTTATTTGTGACAGTTGCATTGGTGACTGTCGAGACTGACCTTGTGGAAAATGTGTCATATTCTGGGGTTGTAAACTTTGCTGTGCTCCCAATGCTTGCTGCTGCACCGTGTGATTCTGTGCAAATCCATTTCTACCATGCTGTGAGAATTCAGATGGATTCACCACCCCCCCTCTTGTGACTTGGTCATTTCACACCATGCCTTGACTTCTTCATGAACGTGCTAGATGCCCTGTCATTCCACACGTCCAACACGTTGGCGGTGGTCTGATTATTTGCCCATTTTGTATATTTTGAAAACCTCCTTGATTGTTTTGAAAACCTCCCTGATTACTCTGCCATCCTCTTCCTTGAAAACCTCTTCCCCTTCGGTAAAGCCTGTTAAAGCTTTGATCAAACCCTATTTGGCTATTGGCCTGCTGCATGTTTGATCCATCTGTATTAGTTATCATTTCCTCCTAAATGGCATACTTTGATCATTTTTTCTGCACTAATTTAGCCTCTTCACCTTTTCGTGCAGCATCCTTTTTGCGATTCTTCTCTTTCAATAGCCTGCAATAGTGCGTGATGGTCAACTGTATTTCAGACCATAGCTGAGCCTCAATCCCTACCAATTTCTTGAGCTGCTTCTGCACCTGTTCTGGCAATCCTAGGCATAATATTTGGTAAAATACGGGTATAGACTTTCCCCAAGATTCACGAGTTTCCAGCACCCAAGCGTCTTGGAAATTCTGGATGTAAAGCAAAGGATCATCTGACTCCTTCATCTTGCGTTTCATTAAAGCTCCCATATCAGAAGTGTCGGGGTATAGCACGCGAAGGCTTTGCATACAGTGGTTCTGCAATTGTTAAATGGTCCTCCCTCATGCGCGGCATTAACTGTAGACACTCCCGGGTAATCTGCTCATGCCCACACATCGTCGGCTCTATCACCAAGTATGGTGATTAAAAGACCCTTAATATCCCCTATAGCTAACGTGCTCCCCACTGTCATTTTTTCTAACTCATGTATCCATTTCCCAGCTCGCAATGTCAGCATTGGGAGCTTATTTTTCAAATGCTCTCGTTCCATGTGAGGGCAGGGTATATATTGTGGCCTCACCCCCTCCTTATTCTAGTAAGGGGAACTGGGACACATGACACTCCTTTTCCTCTCTCATCATTCGTCTCTCTATCACAGGAGTAATGTTCCTGCAACACTGTCTGTCTGGTAATGTCCTTAGTCTGCTCACATAAGGTGGTGGAGACACCCCCCTCTGACCATATGATACTCCTTCATGCCAAGCTGCTGGTGTGGCTGACTCTGATGTCTTAGGTGCAGACCACTAGAATCTGACCATCCTACTCCCTTCCCCCTAGAGAAGCGTCTTTCGCATCTTTTCCCGTCTTCTCTTTCTTCACATTCTTCTTTTTCTGCATCCGATATTGTCTGTGCCCAACTCGTGCAACTCCTCTCATCCTCCTCATTTCTGGTTAGGGTCAGTCTATCTAATGACAGCTCTCTGTTTCTGCTACTTCGTGAGGCATCCTCAGTTTCATACTATTGGGTGCTCTCCAAATGCTCATCTTCTCCTTCCCTTTGCGGCCCCCTTTCTAGCCCCGTCTCGTCATATATTCTATCGATCGTCTCTCCAATGCTTTGGGTATCAAAGTAATCTTCGATATTTGCCCCAGACGTGCCTGGTACTGAATCGTACTGAGGAAATAATTCTTCTATATCTTCCCAGTGTACTACTGGATCAGGTTTTTTAACCTCTCTTTCCAGATATTCAAGGTCCCGTGCTCTCTGTCTTCACTTAAATTTTATGTCGTCATCAAAACTCTCTACGCTTTCTCGCTTCCTCTCTGATTATGTCTTCTTCTTGTCTCCTTGCATCTCTTTGTTCATTCGCCCTGCGCATTTCCTCCCTTTGTCTTTTTATTCTCTTCTCTCGTATCTTTGTTCTTCTTCTATCCTTCTTTGTTCTATTCTAACTCAGTCATCAGCAGTTGTCTGCATATGATCGTGTTTTCTCTGCTCTTCTTCCTTTTCCTGTTTTCTGACCTGTTCATCATGATATAACTGCTCTCATTTCTGTCTATACTTTTGTTAGCCCCTTCGCCTTTTGATCGGTTTTCCTTTTCCCTCCAAATGCCATATCGTAACATATCATACCTCCTTTCTAATTCATCCCGTTCACCCTTTTGTCTCATATCCTCAATGCCTTAACCATCGAGTTTCAATAAAATCTGACCTCCCATCCATTCGTTCTGTGCGAATGCCATCTCATCAGTCCTATCCTCATTTACATTCCATCTCTTTCCCTCTCTTCCCGTATCTAGAGATGTACTTGCTTGTGTTTGGTCTCCTTTGTCCTTTTCGTGCCTCTCCTTGTCCTTCGGGACTTGAGAGGTAATATCTCTTTCTCTGTTTTTCTATGGGCTTTCATCACTACTTTGACTAGGGTTGCTATATCGCATGGCTGCCTTAAGTTCCCTCAATGGGTATAATCCTTTGTCTTTATTAGCTTCGCTGTTGGCTTCAGGCGGGGGGGGCGCGCAGAAGTCTCTTTACCCCCTGCATATAGTCAGTATCCAATCTAACAGTAGCTCCTCCTCCTTTTCTTGTTGGTACATTTTCCAAAGTTCTAAACTAGGTAGGCATTTGTTTAACTTTCTGTCTGTGTATGTGGCGTGCAAATATGTTGTCATGTGTTGAGAGGACCGTTTTTGATAGCGATCCTCCCTGGGGCCATGGCATAAACTTTTTGTCTACGGTCTCTTTAACCCATTCTGCACTGTTTAAGCTAAGGTGCATGTTTCTGCAGCTGTTTGCACATCTGTGCCAATGGGGTAATGTCTTCCATGCTGAACCTGTTTATCTTATCCTTGTATAACACTTTATTATGTTTCATGTTTCACAAACAAGATCAACAATATGAGCGACCACCAATCGTTGCAAGATCCAATCCCGTTTTTCCAACAAAAATCTCACTCTTATTTTTGTCAACTTCAACTATCAATCCATGCCGTGCACCATCATATCATCACAATTGCAACATTTTCCTGCTATTTTAAAAGTTTTTACCTTATATCGTTCATAGATGAAAAAACATAAAACATAACTGACAAGACAGACTGCCGCCGGCTACACAAATCTCATGCCATCTGAATCATCAGATGCTTTCTGGCCCTAATTGTATTCCGACATGGAATGTAAGCCCATTTCTTTCAGATCGTCTTTAATCGATTCTGGTCTTCTACATTGTACTATTTATTCAGGACCATAAATCAAGGCTTCTTTTAGCGTTCTTTAAAACCTAGGAAAAATGGGTGTATCCTATTTTCCTCGGTTACTCCCTGTATCTCTCTCTCTTACTCGACCACCCAGAAGTCACTATTTTCCACTTATATACATTATACTCTTACTCTGCCGTTATTTTTGTTCCCACCTCTCTCTGTTACCTTCCCTTTACTTGTTCTTAAGGCATGCAGTTTTTTTTGGCAAAGCATTCAGTCTTTTTCACTCACTGTTTGCATTTTTTTTCCTCTCCAGACGCTCGGGATCACCGCCTTCGTTACCGCCTTTCCGTGCTGCTCATCCGATTGGATGCTCGTAGAAGTGGGAAGGGATTTTTGGGGGAAAGCAAAGGTTCCTTCAGACCTAACCTGCAGGTTTTTAATTAAACTAGCCACTATCTACGGGGAGCTTCTCGTTGTATCAGCCTGATGGCAAAGGAATCGTAATATTGCTGAGGACCCAAAGTTACTTATGTCGACGGTCAAAGGGTGTCTTAATTAAACCATCTTAACTCTGCTACCAAGTGAACTGGATGGGCCCCAGCCGGCCCATAAGACTAGGGGTCTCCAAACAGCCCTTTAAGATGAGCAGCAGCACCCTTGAGATAGATGGGGATGCAGATTTATACTCTTGCATCAAATAATAATGACAACTCAATAGTTTGGCAAAGGGAGTCCATTTAATAACAAGTACAAAAAACAGGGAGTTCAATGAACATCAGCAACCTCTCGATCTTCCTTCTCGCTTAAACTCTGATTAATTTCAGAAAAACCACCTTTATACAAAAAAACTCATCATGATTGACGTGTAACATTAAAACCTAACATGCAACTTGATTGGTTATAGGAAGGTAACTTTAACATAGGTAATATATCTGTATATGGTAACGGGGAGAGGGGATTGGGTAATAATGTCATGTGGAGCAACTAAGCCCTTCCTTCGAATAGGCTACTGTAAACGTCACTAAAAGTATGACATCCCATTGGCTCTACTATCTATAGGACCCTAGATTACATGGTCCACTATGATTGGGTTGGCATGGATCCCACTCATTCTTTTCCACTTGCGCTGAGCAGCATGCAGAATAATTGGCCAGGTGTAGGGAGTAAGCCTGCACCCTAGCTTTCCTTCAATTTATGTTACAACCATATATCACCTCAGTGGCCAGGTGTTAATTACTGCTTTGTAGTTTGGCCTTGTGTCTGCCTCTTGGTCTGAGAAAGTTTAAGGAGGATGGGTACGACAAGGCTCCATGCGTATGTGTGAAAGTCTCATCCCTTTCTGCCGCCTTGCCACGTGACTAGGATACCATGAAATCGGCCTCTTCTTCATGCAGTTTTGTGTATTTCATTTAGTTCTGTCAGTCATATGCCATCTGCAGCTTATCTCGACCTTGCTGAGCGAGAGACTCTTATTATTCTTATCTCTAGTTGTAGGCATTGCCAGCCTATTCCAGCCTGATATGACCTGGGCCTCTTTGCAGGGTTACCTTCAGCAGGGTTTCTCTCTGCCTTTGCTTCTTGATTTGTTGCTGCAGCTTTTTCCTCTTTAAACTTTTAGTAACTTCTATTCAATTCTGCTCATGTGCGTAGTGGATTATTCACTCATCTATTAAGTGCTTTTGAAGTTTATATATGTATAGTTGGCGCCTGCCGCAATGTACTTTCTACTAAGCATAGCAAGCTCCACGATTTCTTTGCTTCTTGCGGTTTCTTGGGTATGTACACGTTTAGACTGAATTAATGTCTTCATCGTGCATATGGCATAATTTTCTTTGTATTGAAATCAACTGTTTCGCCTTATACCCAAGATGTCACTTATCCATGGCATTTTGTCACTTTATCAGCATTCTTAGGTCATTATATGCTCTATATGTGCGTCTGTCTGATCACTCATGACATCATCAGTCGTCTCCTTTTTGTATCTTCTTGGTTTCTTTGGGTATTCCATTCTGACAAATGCTCTTTTGTCGTGTCTGTGGATATGGATTTCTCAGTGGGTACCTTGCTATCCAGGTTTGCTTAGGTGTCCATGCTTCAATAGGTGTTGTTATTCCGATAGGCACTGGGCAGAGCCCACTGTAACTCTCTGCTGGTTTATCTGTTCTCCACACATCACATATTTTGGTGTGAACATTCCTGGTACTTTGAAGGGGGTGGCTGGAGTGCGGACGATGTCTGGCACTTCCTCTTCACCTTTGTTTGATGGCCTTTGGCGGGCTTCAGTGCTGAAGCCCTCCTCTGGTGCCTGAGTGTCTGTGGTGGACAGGATATGAGGTAGGTGCCTGAAACTCCCTGTGCTTAGTCTCCTAGGAGACCTGAATGCACTCTGGCATGATTGTTTGACTGACTTTCCATCAAGGACAGCCACCCTGCTGGCTGAGTGACAGCTAGGCTGGAATGAATGGGAGAAAACTGTTTAAAATCTGGTCTCTGGGATTTGGAAGGCAGAGTCGACCAGTGGAATGAAAGAACCGAAGACGAGCTGAAGCAAGATGACTGCTGCAACTCCTAGACCTTTGGTTTGCCCGGTGAAGCCCTGCTGCAGGTCTGAATTGCCTGAAACTCCATCGACAGAGAAGCTCCTACAAGGACGTATTCTTCCCTTCAGCTGGTGGGAACAACCAACTTGTAAGCCACCTGGACACCGTCTCCATACTGGTCGAATTTTCATCAGAGTGCTGTTGAAAACCGGATAGCCACTGAGAAGGATACCAGTTTGTGGACTTTAAGGCACTCACACCTTAAAACCGACGCTTAGCCAAGCTTGTGGCCTCTTTCCTGCAAAGTGCAGGAACCTCCCGATATCCTCCTTCTTGTCCCCATGAGTGATGCTCAGGAACAGCGAGATCTGCAGAAACTGCCAGGAACAGCTGCCTCAGCTGCAGCTTTTCCTCATCAATAAGGTATTGTGCAAACGCGGTGTGGAAATCCTTTCTGTCACAGTGAAAGTTTTTGAAACTTTCCCCACTTTGGAGTCTTGTTTGCTCCTAAACCGACATATAACTCTTTTTCTGGCAAACTACTTCATCGAACATTGGCAAAGACTTAACTGTTTACTACAAGAACTGTGCTATCCTATCCAAGACTCTGAACCATCGACTTTGACCTAGGCCTATTGAATCGAACTGCCAGTTGCAGTGAACTGAAACTGTTTGCCCTGCCTATGAAAGTAATTGTGCTTTAATTATTTTAACCTTTGTCTTTCTACCCCTTTTAAAAGTTACTGAAGTGCCATTTTGCTCCCACTTCAGGGGAGCCTAACTTGTTCAGAAACCTATTGGTTGTGTGCTGTAGTGTTTTACGATTGTGATATTGAGCTGCTTCTTACTAGTGCAATGTTTTCCAACTGACTGTGTAAATAAATGTATATTCTTTTACCAAGAAACCTTGCATAGTGTTTGTTTGAACTACTGTGATTGCAAGTGCTTTGTGTAACCTCTTGTACTGCTTACATTATTCTTGAGATCAGTCTGGCTGCACAGCCACTGCTACCACATAACTGTGTAGTACGGGTTTGTACCAACGGTGAGATTGTACTTACACCTGTAGTCTTAATTGTGTGTAGTGTTCCCAAAGGGTACTGCATGTAATTCTGCCTAAAAGCCAGTCATTGGTGTGTAAAAGCAAAAAGAAATATTGAGGCTGAGTATCACAAAAGGAAATACGCCAATCACAGGCTTATAAAGATTTTCAGATCTTTATTCAAATAACTGTACAGTTTACAAAGAAACCAAGTATCAGATAGCTATGTTGCCCTCAGTACATCACAACGAACACCATCCCTTTCGGTGTGAGAAGTGAGATGTACTGGACGTCTAAACATGTGCGTCTTTTATACAGTTTTCAATTGCAACGTCCAGCCCCTCTGCAAGTTAATTATTCTCGGTCTAGGGTTCATCCCGAGTTCGCCTCTAGTTAGTCCAACTATATGCATTTGGATTACTTCTAATTTATACAACAACAAATCACAATGGCACCAGTGTATCTTTGAATTTGACATTAAGTCTTAGTACACGTTTTATACAATGTAGTTCAACAAGTGTTCACATTCAGTATTTAAACAAAATTGTATTCAATGTATGTCCGTGGATCGGACTTGTTGGCGCAGGTAATACTTTAACCTACAGGTCAAACATAGTGCAAGGTCTCATTACACGGTCCTAACATTTAGCCTACCGGCAGTTCAGGCATTAACTTATGTAAAGTTCAGAACATCTAAGGTTACGAGCAGAAGAACACTGTCCACCATTTTAGAACACAGAGTGACTTTGAAACAGAAATCAAAATAGCAGATTTTCCCAAAATGGCGGCTAGGTTGATCAAAGGTCAGTACCTTGCAACACAGATTTCTTCGTAGAGCGACTGGGCTTAGGCCAATATATACGATAAAGGAGGCATAGTATGATATCCCGTTTAACAAACCCTCCTTTTGGCCTAAGCAAAGCGCTAATACTACTTACAGTCGCTTTACGAGTAACTCCACGTCTCAATGTCCATACATCCTGAATCACTATCGGAGATATCAATTGCCATGAGGTCAGAAACTGAGATTTCTTTCTTCACAAATTCATTGGAGATCTTCTCTGGGGCGTATATTTTGTGTCCTAATACACCCATTGCTTGTGCACAACATCCTCCTACCATCGAACATATACCAGGAAGACATTGTATACAGCAGCAAAGAAACAAGAGAATACTTAAAATAACCAGAAAGACTGAAAGTAGCTTCCATCCCCAAGATTGTAGGAGGTCTCAGAACCAAGTGCTAAGATCCTAGTTTCCCTCGGGAATATGCACTTCTGAACTAAGAACATGCAGATTTTGGATCGCCCTAAAGATTGTTGGGGAGGAATCTGGCACGAAAACACAGCAAACGGACCCCACTAATTTACATACCCCACCACGTTCAGCCAGGATGACATCTAATGCCATCCGGTTATGAAGTGCCACTAACCTTATTGCTTTCTGTTCTAACATCATATTATAGAGTATGTCAGTGGTCCAGTTGATGGTCCTCTCCAGTACTCTCGCTAGTCTCCTGTTATCTTCTGAGTTCAGTATTTGCCCCAAAATGGCACAAAGGATTTAGCTACATCGCCCAGAACCTGTGCTGAAGTATCACCATTCTCGTCCCGTCGTGGACGAGCCTTTGAAATTTCTACAGTGCTGGCAATGAATACCCCGGGTAACAGAATCCCTAAATAACAGGATCCCTGCCAGTCCCTGGGTAACCATGGAAATGATACATTACCTCAAACAAAGTAAACAGGTTCACCTACATACAAAGGTCTGTCCTCACTAGTCAAATTCGCATCGTTGGCGCAACCCTTAAAATCATCCATAGACTGAGTACCATTCCTCTGTATGTAGAAAGAAACTATTGGGACTGTGGTTAACAGTATACGAAGGAGGCATACTATTGCCTATAGGAGCCCTATTAAAAGTGATCAAATACTGAAAGGGACGGGACAGTCTGTTCCTATTCGTAAAGAGTGAGCATCCCAGGGGCTCTTTCAAAATCATTCAAATTCGTCCCATCGAAGTTCCCTGAGTTGCTATCATTCCATCGGCCAAAGAATAGTGCTCTAAGAGAAGCATAGCAAGCAGTTGTTAAAGGTAAAGTATTGATATACCAACCCAGCCCCTTATCCCCGTGTTGTGGTAAAAGTGAACAAACCTAACAGTTAGACCTATTAAAAATAGCATGTGTAGCATTCATAATGAGTAGCAGAGTGTTGTTGTGATAACTCTGTCTGTGCTGAGAGTCTCTAGGAGATAAAGTATGCAGATGCACAAAAGAATAGAAACAGTGGGTACATTTTCAGTGGGTAACACATTTTCAAGCGGATATACTTCTTCCAGATACCAAAATCCTAAGGCAATGACTATTGTGAAACCAATCAACATTATCACTAAACAACAATACGTTTTTGGGGCCCACACATTCGAATGTCCGTTTCCATAGCTGGTTACACAGTCTCTTATCTTTTCCCTACGAGCGGAAGCAGTTGCAGGCATTGTTCTTCAAATGATTTGCATCAATGTTTTTTTGCTGGTGACCTCCAGGCCGAGCATTTTCTTAGTCCTTCCACAACCCTAGCCAACAGAATCCCCTTATACAGAAATGAACAGGCCAAAAAGACAAGCCCTTCATGACTTTTCTTCGAAGGCACAGCCAAACTGTGCGGTAGGTCTATTTCCCTGGACGCAGATCATGCCTTGTGATCCCTGGTACTGAGTGATCTGTGAACAACGTGTCGTCACTTCCCGATGGAAGCAATGAATCGAAAGCGAGATCTAATGCAAGATCCAGAACAAATTCAAAAGATGAAACTGTTGGAGAGTGTGGAGGTGAAATGGCTGTTTCCCCATGCCCCACGGGCTCAGGGAGAGTCTCTGATTCACTCTCGATACTGTTTACTGCTTCGTGATCATTGGCTGCAGTACTGCTGAGGGGTTCTGTATCTTCTGTAGCGTGTGGCACAGGGTGTGGAATCCTCTTGATATGCGAAGCGTGGATCAAATTCTTCTTTCCTGCTACGCGCACCGCCGTCTGTGTGACCAGGAGGACCTGATGCGGGCCCCGCCAACGAGGTGCGAGGCAAGAAGATCGCTCGAATGCCTTCATAAGGACCCAGTCACACGGCCGTATGCTGTGGCCGGGGCCTTCGTATTTTAAAGGTAAAGCCTCTCGCACCTGGTGATAAATCAAATACAGATTTTTAGTTCACTGTCCACAATAATCAGAAAGAAGTACATTATCGACCTTGCGCAAAGAACGGGTCCTTGAGATATTCCAAATGTTAGCTGGCCTACACATGACCACCTCAAAAGGAGACAGCCCAGTCTTAGTTTGAGGGGTCGTCCTCATGGACAATAATACGATCGATAAGGCGTATGGCCATTTTAGTTTGGTGCCGGCAGCGAGCTTGTTTTTGATGATGCAGTTGTGTCTTTCTACTAGTCCAGCACTCTGTGCGTGTCTGGCCGAATAGAATTGTTTATCAATCTGTGATCCCGCGCATATCTGCAGAATTACAGCAGCGATAAAATGTGGACCATTGTTCGACCAGATGACTCTTGGCAAACCAAATCTTGGAAAGGCGCAGATGACAACTAATACGTATTTGAAATTATAACAACGCTTCATTTCAATAAAATCAAAATGAATCACCTCAAAGGGGACAGAAGGTGGACCAAAACTACCCCTAGGAGTTGATGTGCCCTTTCCCACATTGTGCTGTAAACACGTCCAGCTACCTTAGGGATTTTGTCATTTACCCACACATTTTGCAACATCTTATTGACCTTACGAGCACAAATATGGGTAGGACCATGAGCCATAACAACCATCATCATAAAATACGCGTCAGGCAATAGCCATTTCCCTTCAACTTTGTCCACCCAACACCCATCATCATCCAATTTTCACAAGCCCTCAGCCCATTTCTTAGATTCTTCTAACATGGCATCAGCTTGAATATTCTTTAAGGAGTCAATACCCTCATCCAAAGTAGAGGCATTTGTGGCTTCCCTTGAAGTATACATTTCTGAAGAGAGATCAGTAGCAGTCTGTTTGGCTATCTGGTCAGCGAAAGCATTCCCTGTTCCTACATTGTCTATGATTTTCTGATGTGCTGCGCATTTTATAATAGCTAGCTGAGTAGGGAGTGCAAGTGCTGAGAGTAACCATACTATCAAGGAGCCATGTTGGATTTTAGTGCCATGTGAGGTCAAGAACCCTCTTTCTGACCAAAGTCTGCCGAAGTTGTGAACCACCCCAAAGGCATACATGCTGTCAGTATATATATTTACTGTAAGCCCTTCGGAAAGTTCGCAAGCTCGAGTCAATGCAATAATCTCTGCGGCCTGCGCAGAGTTATGCATGATTCTTTTGGTCTCCATGACCGTGCTCAATGTGGTGATTGCATAAACAGCTGTGGATGTACCATCCAGGAGTTTGAAAAAGGAGCCATCACAAAACAGCTCCCCAAGTGGATTGTTCAAAGGAGTGTCTTTTAGATCGATTCTGCCTTTGGTCTCTTGTTCTGTATTGTAAAGGCAGTCATGTGAATCTTCGTCACTGCAAGCAGTACCTTGCGGGAAAGATAAAAGTTCAGCCAGATTAAGAACACAACACCTCTTAATTTGGATATGCTGTGCAAACAGGATCAATTTGTATGTTGTTAATCGTGCGAAGGTGAGGTGTTGCGTTTGTGTTCTGTTTAATAGAACATCTACAGAGTGAGGTACCATCAGGGTTAAAGCATGGCCTAGGACCATTCCCTCGCTCTGTTTAATGGACGCATCAGCAGCAGCAACAGCTCTCAAACATCTAGGCAAAGCGCATGCAACAGGATCAAGGGCAGGAGAAAAGTAGCCACACAGCCTATTCTTCCCTCCATGTTCCTGCGTTAATACAGCCAAAGCAAATCCATTACATTCATGCACGTACAACATGAAGTCCTTTTCATAGTTTGGTGTGCCCATAACTGGTGCCGAGCACAATGCAGTCTTGAGCAGATCAAATGCTCGCTGGTGTTTCAAGTTCCACGGCAATGGTGAAGAAATGCCCTTTTTCGTCAAAGCTAACATTGGTTTAATCACTGAGGAGAAATTCGGGATCCACTGCCTTCATTAAGAAGCCATTCCTATCAAGGCTCTGACTTCCTTCTGTGTATTTGGGACAGACATGCAAGAAAGGATTTTTATGCATTCAGGTGTCAACCTTCTTCCCTCCTTTGACAGGAGATAGCCTAAATAGGCGACCTCCTGTCGACAATATTGACATTTTTTAAGCAAGGCTTTGTGTCCATGTTGTGAATAAGCAACAAAACAGTGCCCTCCTTAAAAAGCGCTCTCTGAGTCAGCAGCTAAAAGCAGGTCATCGACATATTGAAGCACTGTGCAAGTAGAGGGCAACACAAGGGTATCAAGCTGCTCTTTCAAAGCCCTACTATAGAAGCTAGGACTTTCCGTAAATCCTTGTGGTGCATGGGTGAAGGTAAACGAGCATCCTCCTATGGTGAACGCAAACCAATATCTACTGTCCTTCTGTATAGGGATACTAAAGAAGGCGTCATTGTAATCGATTGCCCACAAAAAACTCCGGAACATTACCAAATTGCGGTGGCAAAGGTCTGGTTAAGAATTGGGAGACAGAAAGTTGCTGTGGTGAAATCATCAAACGCACTCCATCAGAAGAACAATGAATTACCACATTTAATTCCTTCAACAGATTCAACCCCAACAAATTCTCTCCACAATCCGTGGTCAAAAGGAATGGACAGTGGTCCGTAAATGGACCCAAAGAAATAGGTACCAGAGAGGAAACTGGACAGACGACTGGTGTGCCAGAAAACCCTACAGAAACATTAGATTGCCCTGACAGTGGAATGTTTTGAACCTGCAAATGGTCAGTGGAACACTTCTGTGCCCCTGTATCTATCAAAAATAGATGTTTCCCATTTCCCACTATCATTTCAACCTAGGGACATTTCTGATTAACGTGAATAGGCATTGGTTCCAAACCCTGCTTCGGGCAATCCTAGCGAAACAGAATGTCGTCGAAAGGAAGTTCTTCGGAGAGGTAAGCAGCAGAAGGATGGTCAAAAATGTTTCTATTATCCACACTCGGTGCCTGATTGTCCTGCGAAAAAGTTTGCTGTGAATCTCGTGAAAGCTGATCTCTACCAGGTCCCCCTAACCATGTGCGGCCTCTGGGTCGTCTACCCACATTCCTAAATGTGTTATTTGACCTTTGCTGGAGGATCAGGCATTGTGCACGCCAATGACCCTCTTCTCTGCAATAAGCACACTGGTTAATGTTTACAGGACCCAATGGCGCTTTTCCTTGTGGAACATACTGACCTCTAAATTGCGAATTACCCCTCTAGGGCCTCTAACAATTTGTAACAATAGTACTTTTGTCTTTAAGTCGCCTTTTCTCTTTTCAACTCGTTCCTTTTCATTATTGACATGATTCTCATAGTACTGAGCCATGTGCAGTACTTCTGACTGAGACTTCGCTTGGCAAGCGCTCTCCGAGGACATGATTTGTGACTAGATGTCAGGCATCAATCCATGCACAAATTTGTCCATGAATAACCTTTTCCCAGACTCTGTGCTTAAGTCTTGCTCACTGTAATCTGAAAATACTCCCAAATAATCTTCCTTTAGGAATTATAGTCTTCAATTTTGTAACTATTGTATCAGGCAAGGTTAGTATTACCTGTGGTGGTCTCTCAACAGCTGGTCTTTATGTGTCGAGTCTAGTCATAGTATCCCATGAATCAACTAACCCTGCTGTAAAAGCAAAAAGAGAATATCGAAGCTGAGTACCCCAAAAGGAAATACACCAACACGGGTTTACAAAGATACACAGATCTTTATTCTACAACTGAACAGTTTTCAAAGGACAAAGTAACAGATAGCTATCAGGCCCTCAGTACAACACAGCGAATACCAGCCCTGTTCGGTGTGTGAAGTGAGTGGGCTGTACATCAGAATATTCGTACCTTTTATACAGTTTTGCAACAAGATGTTCAGCCCCTCTGTACGTTAATAATTCCCAATCTAGGGTTCGTGCCGAGTTCACCTCTGACTCTCCCAACTATATGCATATGGATCACCTTCAGTTTATATGTGCAACAAGTCACAATAGCAACAGTATATTCTTGGATCTAACATAAGCCTTAGTACATATTTTAATACAATGTAGTTGAACAAGTGTTCACGTTTAGTATTTACACAACATCGTGCCTAATATATGTTCACGGATTAGTATGTTGGCACAGGTAATCCTTTATCCACAGGTCAACGAAGGACAAGGTCTCAGTACATGACCCGAACATTTGGCCTACGGGCAGTTTAAGCATTAACATGCATACAGAGGTCAAGACGGCCATGTTACTAACAGAAGAACACTGTCCACCCTTTTAGAACACAGGGTGACTTTGGAGCGAGAATCAAAATGGTGGATGAACCTAAAATGGCAGCTAAAAGCAAGTCATCAACATATGAAGCAGTATACAAGTAGAGGGCAACTCAAGTGTTTCGAGCTGCTCTTTCAAAGCCCTACTATAGATCCTAGGACTTTCTGTGTAACCTTGCAGTGCACGGGTGAAGGTAAACGAGCGTCCCCCTAAGGTGAATGCGAACAAGTATCTACTGTCTTTGTGTATAGGAATACTAAAGAAAGCATTCTTTAGTCCAAAACACTAAAGTAGGTAGCTGAAGCCGGTATCATAGTTAATATCGTCGTCACATCAGGCACAATTGGAAATTGTGGGGCGACGATCTTATTGCTGGAACGTAGATCAATTATGAAACAAAAAGGAATTGCATTACCGCCTTTTTTGTACACGGGCAAAATCGGACTATTGCACAAACTACCTGTAATTTCCCCAATCACCCCTCGATGCACAAAATTGGAGACGGTGCATTTCAAAGCTTGTTCACCGTCAACCGAGATTTTATACTGTGCAATACGTGGCAACTTTATTCCATGTTTCAAGACAATTTTAACAGGTTCGATTTGGAAAACACAGACATCATTGTCGTCTATTGCCCATAAACACTCCGGAACATCACTCAATTCCGGCGGCAAAGGTCTGGTCAAGAATTGAGAGACAGGAAGTTGCTGTGGTGAAATCGTCAAACGTACTCCATCAGAAGAACAATGAATTACCACATTTATTTCCTTCAACAGATTCCACCCCAACAAATTCTCTCCACAATTCGAAGTCAAAAGAAATGGACAATGGTCCGTAAAGGGATCCAAAGAAATAGTTACCGGCGAAGAAACCGGACAGACAACTGGTGTGCCAGAAAACCCTACAGAAACGTTAGTTTGCCCTAACAGTGGAATATTTGGAACCCGAGAATAATCAATGGAACACTTCTGTGCCCCTGTATCTATCAAGAATAGATGTTTCCTATTTCCCACTATCATTTCAACGTAGGGACCTTTCTGATTAGCGGGAATAGGTGTTGGTTCCAAACCCTGCTTCGGGCAATCCTAGTGAAACAGAATGTTGTCAAAAGGAAGTTCTTCAGAGAGGTAAGCGGCAGAAGGATGGTCAAAAATATTTCTAGTATCCACACCTGATGCCTGATTGTCCTGTGAAAAAGTTGCTGTGAATCCTGTGAAAACTGACCTCTACCAGGGCTCCCCTACACCCGGGTGACCTCTGGATCATCTACCCATATTCCCAAAAGAGTTATTTGACATCTGTCAGAGGATCGGGCATTCTGCACGCCAATGACCCTCTTGCCTACAATAGGCAAACTGGTTAATGTTTACAGGACCCAAGGGCGCATTACCTTGTGGAACATACTGACCTCTAAATTGTGAATTACCCCCTCTAGGGCCTCTAACAATTTGCTGCTATAATACGTTTGTCTTCAAATCACCTTTCCTCTTTTCGACTCTTTCCTTTTCATGATTGACACGATTCTCGTAGTACTGAGCCATGTGCAGTACTTCTGATTGAGACTTCGCTTGCCAAGCGCTCTCAGAAGACATCATTTGCAACTGGATGTCAGGCAGCAATCCACGCACAAATTTGTCTACAAATAATCTCTTCTGAAACTCTGTGCCTATGTCTTGTCCACTGAAATCTGAGAATACCTGTTCGAACCGATTAAAGAACTCGGTAGCACCCTCAGACTTCCCTTGAACAAAGGCAGTACGCTTGTCCCAAATAATTCTCTTTTCGGGAATTATAGTTTTCAGTTTCACAACTATTCTATCGGGTAAAGTTAGTATCACCTGAGGCGGTCTTTCACCAGCTGGCCTTTCTCCATCGAGTCTAATTATGTGATTCCATGTTTCTCCTAGCACTGCTACATCGTCTATAGTTCTAATCTGTTTCCACAAATCTACAGGCAGGAGTACAGGAAATAACAGATCAATATCACTTAAAGTGAATACTGAGGATTGCAAAACAGACTCCATTTCTTTGTAGAACCCTGTCGGATTCTTCCTAATGTCGGGAATATATTGTCTAATGGTGTTCACTTCCTGTCTCGAGACCGGGACATGAACAAACTGTGATACGTAGTGTGCAGGAATGTCATAGGCCTGCGCACCCATTCCAATGTCCTTTGGAACCTCAACTTTTGGGACAAGTGGCGGAGGAACCTCTCTCATAGGCAACTGAGAAGTAGGCAACTCCGATTGCTTACTAAGTAACAGAGCCAAATCGAGTGCTAAAGCAGCTGAAGAAGTGTCAAACGAAAAAGCTCTCTTGTAAACACCCAATAACTCTGCGGGACAACACATCTTTCTTTTTACACACTCATCCTGTAGGTATTCTACCATTACCTGTATCACTTTCCTCTGCATTTCTGGCGTATACTGACTATACGTGTCATATACTTCAATGAGAGTTATCGATGTGTCTGAGATCCATCTAATCGCGTCTTTCGTGCAAATCCGTGTTTCCTCAGTTATCGATTTACGACAAGGAAGGAACCGTTTTTGTACAAACATAGTACCCAAACTATCACCATCTTCATCTTCATTCTGTAACCTTTCCAACTCCTTTCTATACTCAAGTACCCTCTCAACATGCTCTTGTACCTTCTCCGCAGTGTCTCTAGAAAACGCCAAAATATTTAGATCCCTCAATCCTTGCGGAAGATCTGTATCAATTAGTCTGTCCCACATTACACATAAATGAATCCCTAATCCCTCAATAAAAATGTTTTTCTCAGGAAAACTATCTATATTAGAGAGTGTGGCAAAAACATAAGCTTGATCACCCTTCTCCATGCAATTCTCAGCCCACGCAGTTAACTCACGCTTTTTCTCTAGTGATACAGTATTGCGAGTGACGACCCTCGATCCAGCTCCCCGGTCTACTACAAGCGGTGTAGAATCACTTGGAAGAGGGAGAGAAGGCAAGTTCAACGGAGTTGCTATTACTGGTACAACAGGTAAAGGTGGAGGAGCAGGTGGAGGAGCAGCGACAATAAGGAGGACCAACAGCTGGAGGAAGAGGAAGAATAGGGGGAGCAGGAGGAGCAGGAGGAGGAACAACAGCAGGAAGAGGAATATACGGAGGTGGCGCAGTGGCACCAGGCCTTCGTTCATTTAACAATTTATCAATAGGTTTGTCAGAAACATGAAATTCTTTAGAGGGATATATCTTCTGGATACCAAGTGAGAAAGCCCTATCCATATTCCTAGCTGACTCAGACTGTTTATTTTGGTCATATAACAACGCTTTTTCGGCGTTCATTTTATGACGGCGCGCATGTTTTTCTCTACTCTTGAGCTGCTGTAAAGCTTCTTTTTTCCAATTCTGCAATAAATCAAATTCTGCAGGTCTAGCCTTTCTTTTTCTCCAATAGTATAGATTATAAATATTCAATACGAAGGGATTTCAAAACTGCCATTGATTGGCCACTGAAGTTCAGAAGCATGTCTAGTTTGTCTGTGCCAAATATCATTAAACACTATACTACCAATGCCGTGCTTCCAGTACATAGTACACGCCGGAGAACCCTCCTGTGGTGCCGGACGGCTAAATTCCAAAGATTGTCTGTCACTGCAGAATAACGCCCTGAAGCAGGCAGAAAATTTCCCAGGCATGTCAGAATACTGGTGTTACCTGGTCAATAATTGTACTCGCGAGTGCAATGCACCAAAACAAATTATCAGCATACTTAAAAATCGGGTCACGGCTCACCTGATCAAATCTTAAGGAGGTCCGATGGGATTTTAAAGTTTTCTAACAAAGTTTACCTTGTTGTTGGTGATTTTGCAAATCTGCCCGACTCGATATGTGGACCCTCGTCAAGATGCTGACTCGGACCGCATGCTCACCGTCCAGGGATCGGGCCGTGCAGCGCTGCTGAGGTATCGCGTCTCATTCAGGAAAGGGGCCCCCTTTACACCGTCCGATCCCGGTCGGATAGCTGCGTCAACCTTCAACTAGCTGGCATCAATCTTGAGGGTCCATATTCGGGCGCCATCTGTAAAAGCAAAAAGAGAATATTGAGGCTGAGTACCCCAAAAGGCAATACACCAACACGGGTTTACAAAGATCACAGATCTTTATTCTACAACTGAACAGTTTTCAAAGGACAAAGTAACAGATAGCTATCAGGCCCTCAGTACAACACAGCGAATACCAGCCCTGTTCAGTGTGTGAAGTGAGTGGGCTGTACATCAAAATATTTGTACCTTTTATACAGTTTTGTAACAAGATGTTCAGCCCTTCTGTACATTAACAATTCCCAATCTAGGGTTCGTGCGGAGTTCACGCCCAACTATATGCATATGGATCGCCTTCAGTTTATATGTGCAACAAGTCACAATAGCAACAGTATATTCTTGGATCTAACATAAGCCTTAGTGCATATTTTAATACAATGTAGTTGAACAAGTGTTTACGTTTAGTATTTACACAACATTGTGCCTAATATATGTTCACGGATTAGTATGTTGGCACAGGTAATCCTTTATCCACAGGTCGATGAAGGACAAGGTTTCAGTACATGACCCTAACATTTGGCCTACGGGCAGTTTAAGCATTAACATGCATACAGAGGTCAAGACGGCCATGTTACTAACAGAAGAACACTGTCCACCATTTTAGAACACAGGGTGACTTTGGAGCGAGAATCAAAGTGGTGGATGAACCTAAAATGGCAGCTAAATCGATCTAAGGTCAGAACCTTGCAACGTGGATTTATTCTCAGAGCGACTGGGCTTAGGCAAATATATACAATAAAGGAGGCATGATATGATTTCCCGTTCGATGCTGCTACATCATCCACAGTCCTAATCTGTTTCCATAAATCAACAGGCAGGAGTACGGGACACAACAGATCAATATCACTTAACGTGAATACTGAGGATTGTAAGACAGACTCTATTTCTTTGTAGAACCTTGTCAGATTCGTCCTAGTATCGGGAATAGATTGTTTGATGGTGTTCACTTCCTGTCTCGAAAACAGGACATGAACGAACTGCAACACATAGTGTGCAGGAATGTCATAGGCAGCTGCACTTGTTCCGGCATCAGCTGGAACCTCGACTTTTGGGACAAAAGTCAGAGGAACCTCTCTCATAGGCAACTGAGAAGTATGCAACTCCAAACTCTTACTAAGCAATAGATCTAAATCAAGAGCCAAAGCAGCTAAAGAAGTGTCAAATGAAAAGGCTCTCTTGTAAATACTCAATAACTCTGTGGGACAACAAATCTTTCTTTTTACGCAGTCACCCTGTATGTACTCTACCATTACCTGTATCACTTTCCTCTGCATTTCTAGCGTATACCGACTATACGTGTCATACACTTCAATGGGAGTTATCCATGTATCTAAGATCCACCTAATCGCATCTTTCATAGATATGTGTGTCTCCTCATTTATCGACTATCAACAAGGGGAAAACCGTTTCTGTACAAACATAACATCCAAGCTATCGCCATATACATCTTCATTCTTTAGCCCCTCCAATTCCTTCTGTACCCAAAAACCCTCTCAACATGCTTGTGTACCTTCTCTGCAATATCTCTAGAAAATGCTAAAGTATTCAGATCCCTTAACCCTTGTGGGAGATCTGTATCACTTAGTCTGTTCCACATTCCACATAAATGAATTCCTAATCCCTCAATAAAAACGTTTTTCTCAAGAAAATTATCTAAATTATGAAGTGTGGCAAGAATATCAGCTTGGTTACCCTTCTCCATGCAACGCTTAGCCCACGCAGTTAACTCACGCTTTTTCTCTGAAGATACAGTATTATGAGTTACAACCATTGAACCCGCTCCCTGAGCTATTACAAGTGGTGTAGAACCATTTGGAAGAGGGAGTGTAGGCAAATTTTTAACATCTGGAAACAACGGTACTATCACTGGCGCGGTAGGCAAGCCTACTGGACCTGCAGCAGCAAGCAAAGGTGGAGGAGCAAGTGGAGGAGCAACGACAAGAGGAGGAGCAATGAGAGGAAGAGGAACATTAAGAGGAGCAATAGGAGAAGCAGGAGGAGCAATGGGAGGAGAAATAACAGCAGGAAGAGGAACATACGGAGGTGACGCAGTGGCACCAGGCCTTCGTTCATTTAAAAGTTTTTCGATAAGTTCATCGGATACATGAAAGTCTTTAGAAAGATACATTTTCCGGATACCAAGTGAAAAAGCCCTATCCATATTCCTAACTGACTGTTTACTCTGGTCATTTAACAATACTTTTTCGGCGTTTGTCATATGACGGCGCGCATGCTTTGCTCTACTCTTAAGCTTTTGTATAGCTTCTTTCTTCCAATTTTGTAATACATCGAATGCTGCAGGTCTAGACTTTTTCTTCAATAATAGGGATTCTACATATTCAATACAAGGAATTTCAAAACTACCATTGACTGACCACTGAAGTTCGGAAGCATGTCTAGTTTGTCTGTGCCAAATATCGTTAAATACTATACTACCAATGCCGTGCTTACAGTACATAGTACATGGCGGCGACCCCTCCATTGGTGGTGGTCGGCCAAATTCCAAAGATTGTCTGTCACTGCGGAATAACGTCCTGAAACAGGCAGACATGTTGCATCCCATGCAGTATTTGTGGGGCGATGGTTCAATGGCACATTTGGCCTCTCCTGCTCATGGTTCCACTTTGATGGTGTGCAGCCCAACATGGAACCATTGATGCACATTTGTCGGATGCTATGTTGTGAACAGGCACACTATGTCGTGTAGTGTTGGTGTTTTAACATACATATCCCATGTATGCTGCACCATGGTGTTTGCAGCTTCAAGTTGACCGCAGCTGGGTGCATGGTGCTGATTCAGTCAAATTAATGCACAATTGAACCAATTGTATACTGTGACAATGAAGTTTTCATTGACCTTGCCCTTTTCCCTTGCAGCCTACCTTTGGCTTGCATTTATCCTTTCATGAAATATCACCTTGTTTTGTCATGTCTGCTTGTGTCTTCCATGGCAGTTGCCTCAGTGGCCAGCCTTCTAGTCTGGCATTGGCCTCTGTTAAATGCTGCCTCAAGCATGATCCTGCCTGGACTGCAAGAGGTGAGTATTTGTTTACTGGCCTTCTTGTGCTTTGCATCATGGTCTCCCATGACTGTGTTCACTGCACTGTCCCAATACTATGCTGGTAATGGAATGGCTTGTCATGTCATTGCGTGTCTTCCAGGGGTGTACCTGCTTTTTAGGGGCTCAATTATCTCCATATCTGATGTCTTGTCATTTTCATGCAGCATGTTGACGGATGCATGTGTTGTGTATGTGCCATTGGCTTGGGAATGGGGATATGTGACATGCACATTTGCTACATGTGATTCGGGGGGTAGGAAGTGTGGGGGTTGTTGATGGTATTCTTGTGGGTTATTGATTTAATGAGCTGTATGTCACTGAGGGGAGCACGTGGGGCTTGACATTTTGGGTGCATGGGTGTGTTGGCTGCACTCTTTTTCAATGTTTTCATTGTCTGCAGATCCTTCCATCGGGGAGTGATGGCTATTTCATGTGATTCATTTTTTAACTGTTGACTGCATGCCCATGGGACAGGTAAGATGTGCATTTCTCTTGATCATTATGGAATGGCTACATTAGTTGCTGCATGTCTGGATGTGTCCATTCTTGTGTGTCGCCCTCTTTTTCAAAATTGTCAATTACCTCTAGGTCATTGGTTCTTTTGGGATGGGGTTTATTGTGTTCATGTTAACAGAATCTGTCACATGTGGTTAGTTACTGCACTGCTTTTCAACAACCCGCAATAGGGACATGTTTGTGCGCATCACACACATTCTCAGAACTGTGTGCAGCAATATGCCATTGTGCTTCGTGTGTTTGTGGACATGTTACTTTTGGAGGCCATTTATTTGCAGCTCAGACATGATGTTTGATGAGTTTCAGGATTTATTGCTGCTTACATATTTGACAGGTATGTTAGTTAGTCATATGGGATGTGTCTGGTGCCAAAGGGTGATTTCAAACAATGGTTGGCATGATGGTAGTGGTGTCCTCCCACTTCAATGTGTTTATTTTGGAAACACAAAAAGGATTGTGTTTTTAGTTCTAAGGGATGCACACAAATGTGCCCTTAGAAGGGCACTTGCTCTGTGTGGTTTTGTGGGCACAGTGGATTGGCCCATTTTCATCATTGAATGGCACCTGGAATTTGGCTGGGGTTGTGTGCTCTCCCCAGAGGAACGGTTTTAGGTGAAAAAAGATTGCACATGCTGGGTATGTGCAGCCTCTCCACGTGCCCTTTGCACAGCAATACGCAAGCAGTGTGCCTGTGGGTGTGGATGGTGTGCCACCACCACATCCACAAGGACACCATGCTGTGTTGCAATATTGCACAGAACACATGTTTCCACAATTGTCCTGCAGACTACTCTTGGTGCATATAGCAACACACCACCAGAGTGGTCAAGGGAGCGGAAACGTGAATTGAGCACTCGGAATGTGTGCTCCACTATGCCCTGAGTCACAATATGGGCTGTATTGTACCTTACCTCAGCAGGTGTGTTGGGGTTGCGTATGGGCGTCATCATGTATGTGCTCAGTCCCCCTGTAGATGTGAAAATGGTTGTCATTGGCATTTGTTGGCAGTGTCTATTGATCTGTGTGCAACATGCATGTATGTGGATAGCCATTCATACTCACCAATGATCCATGCGTTGCCATGCTTCCCAGCTTCCAGGGCCCTGTGTAGCGGGGACATCCGGAAGATGTAACTATCATGTGTGCTACCAGGAAAGTCGGCATATGCATCAGTAATGATGCCCTTGGCATCATACACAACCTGAACATTGATGAAGTGCCAATGTTTCCAGTTGAGGTATATGTGCTCTGCTGCTCTAGGTGGATGTAGAGCAACATGGGTGTAATCAATAGCACCTAGCAGTTTTGGAAAGTGCACCACCCTATAAAAGTCCTGCACCACTACTTGCCTCTCTGCCGGTGTTCTGGGCATATAGATATGCCAGCAGACAGAAGGACGTGTAGTTATGATTGCCAACACCTGGTGTAAGAAGTAAGACTGCAGGGCCTGAGCGATGCCGCCTACTATGGGGGTGGTCCACTGGAACGATCTAATGGCCAAAAAATGCAGAGCAGGGAACAGCTTTTGCAAGGTGCTCAGTGCTTGGTAGCACATGGTTGGTGATATGAGGTAATCTTCCCACTCCCTGACTATTATGATATGGGGGGGGGCAACATATGCCTGTCATAGACCTGGTCATCAGGCATCCCAAAAAGGCTTGTTTGTGGGTGGAAGATCCTTGCCCTGGCCATCCACCTCCTCCTGCAGTGTCCCTGGATGATTGTTGCAACAAAACAAATGTGGCTGTATCTGTGCGTCTGTCTTGTGTGTGTGCTTTTTATGCATTTGTTAGTGTGCACATTGATGTTTATGCCTGCTATCACGTGGCGTAGATGTGTCTGTAATTGCGCATCCTTTTTCATGATCCGGCGTTCCCTGTTCAATCCCATGAATATGCTTGTTTTGCACACAAATGGGCGGTGCGATTGTTCGACGGTGGAGCGTCCCTCGTAACGCCCACATCTTTGCTTGTTCTTCCTCATTTCGCGTGTTCTGCCCCCATTTTATATGGCTGCGCAGGCCCGGTACCCCCACCTCTTGGATTCTCGCGCAAGGGATTCGGTGAGTCGCAGTGACGTGGCGGACTGGCGGGGATTCCTAGAAAGTCACAGGTTAGCACCACGCATTGCTTTCCATGAACTGATGAATTAACATTTGCACATTTTCACGTACAAGTCTCTTTTTTCCCCCTCAGCCTATTCCATAGTCTTTACGTATGGAGTTCAGCAAGAATACAAATTATAAAATTGTTTAGCCAAGAAAATGTTTTCCTGTAATCCGACATTGTAAGGTGGTATGATGGTACCTTTGTGACAACCAACAGAGTGTGTGACTACGCAATGCCCTATTGCGATTGTGCATGCAAAGTCAGCATTTGTCATACACACATGTATTGTAAGTACCACTCCTGGATTTTCCAAACGCATCGTGATTCTCTGAATTGACAAAAGCTGTTCATCTATTTCATACGCGTGCTGGTTTCTTTTTTGATTCTTAGCTTAAAAGGAATACCATCCCTTATCACAAATCAAGTTATTTAGAAGAAATATGCTCTACAATTGTCACTGTGCAGATGTGGATACTTCTGTTGTCTAAGCAACTCTACTGTTTGTTTTCGCTGTCACACTTGTATACACTATTACAATGGATTCATCAGACAAATGTAATACAGGCTGCCAGTGTAGCCTAGTGGTTAGAGAACGCAGCTGAGCATCCCTGCAGCACAGACAGCAAATTCAATCTCATTTTAGCAGGAAACGGTGAGTTTGTGGCTCGGCTATTTCATGCGAATACAAACATGCTTTTACATTAAGGATGAACAAAGTGCCTGTTTCTAAAATGTGTGAAGTGTGATCTTATTTGTGAAATACCTTGTATTCTACATGAGCGCAAATGCATTGTGGCACTGTGCATCTGACACCTAAAATATATAATCACCTTCCCTGTTCAGACATAGGCCTACTGTTGAAATGAAATAACACTTGTAGCCAAATCCCAGTGGGGAGTCACATTGCAAGGCTAATATACAAGAAGATGATCATCAACGATAAAAAAAAAGAATAACACAAGGAATATAAGGCGTTTTAGGTGAGAAGAATAACATTGGTCCTGGATGAGTAATTTTACCTTTCATTGCTTGGCTGCGAAGCAATAATACTTTAATATTTCTCGGTACTGGAATTAGGAAGTGGGCATTGGTGTAGAAATGCTGCTCATTTTAGGAAATGTAGACCTGCAGATGTAAAACAATATGAAGGTTAAGAGGCAACTTGTAGATGGTTCTATGGAGATTATGCTGTTCAGTTAACATCGTAAAGGAAGTATAAGAACACTGGGTCTCATTACAAGTTGGCCGGTACAAGGTAAAAGTGCTGGTAATAATGTTTACCGGCACGTTTACCGACCGGCCAAGTACAACCGTGCTGGTAGGGGTTAAGAATTTACCGCTAGATACAATAAATCCGCCCCTTGCCGGCCAAAAACTGCCTTCATTACAACACAGCCTGCAATGGTGGCCAAATGTGGATTTACTGCACTTACCGACACTTTGAATCTGCCGGTTATTTCTGCAGACCAAGTGCCGATAATGGCAATTCCGTTTGCTGGTATTCTGGCAGATTTACCAGTTTGGGTATATTTTACCGAATTTCTTTTAATCGTGGCACTGACCGAAAATATATTTGCTTGGGTCCCAATCTAAACGCACATGCGTTTTTTTTTTTTGTCCCCCACCTCCAATTTTAAGGAAGCGGGGGACACCCTTGCACCCCCAAAATTGCAAAATATCCAACATGGGGAGCAGGGGGACACCTCGCAACCCCTGCTCTCCATGGTTGATATTTTGCAATACATGCAACCAAATTGCCACAAAGGCCAAATTACCCATGCAAAATTCGACCAAGTCAGTTATATTAGGTCAAATAGGCTAATACCGATTTACCACCAGAAAACTAGGATACTTGGAGTGAGGCCAACTGTCTTCCAACAAAGGGATTTCTCTTATGGCAAGTACCGTAATGGGCTCTTTGAACTGTGCCACAACCATTTAGAAGTGTTCTCTGTTATGAAATATTACCCAAATAAAATACAATTAAAAAGGTAACATTTTGAGTTATTTTCACAAAGTCAGTTAGGAATCAGTCAAATCAAGTTGTTTGTTCTGGTGTTCTTTGTTCCTCAATGAACACACGTGTTTCATTTCTCATCCTCCTACATCAGCAGTGCATGCCCTCGCATCACAAGTGTATGGAGGACACATGAACCTTTCTGAGTGTGCGAACCAGAAAAGCTGCAGAAAAAACTACAGTTGAGATAGGCGAACATGCCCAAAGACCTCCAGCAAAAAATAAAAGTTCACCGACCTACATTTTAGTGCTCTGGAAACATTTGGTGGTCCTATTGTGTCGCGCAATCCTGCCCTCCCCCATGAAGCAGCCAAATGCACTCAGAGCCTCTATGCTCCCCATAACCTCCCTACACCCAATACCCAGAGAATAGCGTCAAGTATCTTCTATTTCTGCTGCAAGAATATGGGAGTAGATACAAACATGTTCATCATGCCCTACTGTCTAGCAGGTGCCCTGCCATGTCCCAATAGGGCATGTTATAGGGCCTTGTCAGGAATGGCAGTTGCCTCTCTTGCAGGGCCCTAGTTTATGGTTACCCCGAGATGACCTCGAACCTCTACATCTGAATCTCCTTTGAAGTTGTAAATTTGGTGGTTGCAGGATGCCAAAACACACCTAGTGGGGGTCATTCGGGGGAATTCCCACACATTTTAAGAAACACTGTTCACATGTAATAAGAGACTGCAGTGCTCTGCAGAGACACTACATTAGCCAGTTGTCTAGAGTATTGTGCAAAACACCTGCAGACATAGGCATAACAGTCTTCTCCTGAATGTTTCCTGTCCATCAAAATCTCTTGATGCCAAACAATAATTTCAATTTTCAAGTCACTTTAACAAATCCTCGAATAAAAATGAGGTGAGACTGAGGGGTTTTACAGCAAATGTGAACATTAATCGGGAAACCCCAGCCACTGGATGGCGATCTCTCTGCATCCTATCATTTTGCATGCCCTGGCACCTGACCGTGGCCTACATTCCTTATAATCTGGTATAGGAACAGGTCGAGGTTATTGGCGCGCATCGGTTGAGTAGTATAGCTGTACAAAATGCCAGTATGTTCTGAAATAGGTACACATACTCAGTTAATGACTGGAGAGAATCCACTAAAATTAACACTTTCACGTTTTCATGGTCGCGTTCCAAATTCGAGTCATCCATCGGTAACGCTTTACAATATTCAGAGCAGCGTACAAATATGCGCAACAGTGCTTTGTCGTGAATGGCGTTCCATGTTTTCAAATTCACACATGCAGCTAATTGTTGCAACTCAAATTCTTGTCACATATTCATTGTACTCTTAGCTGAAAATTTTAAGTGACAAGAACCAAAATAATCATTAATTTTTATAGGGCAAGTATCTGGCTTTTTGTTTGACACAAAGCTGCATAAAAAACTGCTTCTGATTTTATGCACATTGTTTTTAGTTAATGATTTTCAGCTGTTTGTTGTTCCTCTGATAGCATGAAAATGTACCATATGCTCAGCCAAAAGACAAATGATTAGCAAATGAAATTCTGGACAGCTGTCTGACTGAAAGCGTTTGGTTGATAGCATTCTGCTATCATAATTAGCTTAAGCTTTGGGTTAATTAACTTTCTACCTGGATATGCATAATAATAGCAAACTGCAAAAAGCAGGAAGCTTTCCGTACATCAACAACATTGCTGCCTTTTTTATGTGGTATTTCAAGAGCATATTAGAATTTCAAGAGTGATTAATCCTGGGAATATTGTCATCTACTGTAGATTTTATTTTGGAGCCAGATAATACTGAAACAATTGGAATCTATTATACAGCAGAAATAGCATTTTAAAATCGTAATTAAAGTTTCTAAAAGCAATTGCTAATTTCAGATGCCTTTGTTTGGCGAGAATTCCAAGCATTCCCGTCCCTGGATGGACAGCTTGCATTATTATAAAATGCCAATACAGAGTAAAATAAATACATTGAAAAATCAAGTAATGTTCATAATTGTAGCACTTCATTCAACTAATTGTATGTTTTTAATGTATGTACATTTAAGATTACTTTGATGTGCAGTGAGTGTTAGTGACATCGGAGAACTTGGTTTCTTTGTTATGTTTTACAAGTCATGTTTTAGTCTTTAGCTGTCACCTCAAACATTGGATTAAAACAACACTGCATTACAATAACGAGATTTAAGACTGAGAAAGCAAGGGGTAGCAGCTTCCCGGTTCTAGCAGCTAAAAAATGGAGAGCACTGCCCATTACCTTAATAGCAGAACTATCCCACCTTAACTTCAGAAAAAAATGTAAAAAGCTGGCTCACTTCTCAGGAACAGTAAGACTGGGCTCCGTTATTACGCCATTTGCCTACGATATGTATGCCCTGTTTCATACCTATTTCTTGTTTTGTACCTACCCAGGTAAATACGCATCATATACTATTCATGTCTTTATTTGTCTCCATTGTATCTATTCTTTAACACATGTATCCTCTAAGAAAAGCGCCTAGATGCCTACTGGGTGGGTGCGCTATACAAATAAATAAAATACAAATACAAACATACCTCGTTTGGGAATACTAGCACGGTGCAATATTAATATTATTTTCCATTTGCGCATGCAACATGCAACACACAACGTTGCACAGCCTAATTCCATTGTGCTACGTTGGAGGGTTAATGGGGAAACATTGCCATGTCTTGCATTCTGCTACTTATTTGGAGCCGAAGCAGTTTGTAAATCAATATGCTGGTTTTACAGAATGTAGAAAGGAGATGGCTTTGCCCTCTGTCTCACTCTTGTTTGCATGATTTACCAAAGCACTCTCTAAGATGCTCATCTTCTTAAGGGGGTACTCTGGGCCTTTTGAGAGCACAAGCTAGTGAAGTGTAGTGTGGGTTCCAAGTCAAAAGTGTAGTTTACATTTCCCAAAGCACCAGAGAGCCTAGCACTTAATTCTGGAATACGTCATGTCTGTTGTTATAAGGGGTTAGTATTAGATCGTCTGTAATAATATATGCATGCTAATAATATACATGTATGCACTCATGTATGTATATATGCGTGTGTGTGCAGAAAACACCAATAACGTTTATGATGGGTTTTACAATCCTTAAAAAAAAACTTTCACCTGAAATGTGAAAGTTGGATGATCCATTTGAGCCAAGTGACGCATTCCAGCACGCCACCTTATATATATAAATGCATGACAGGAAGAGAGGACAATCCCGCAGATACAGAGATTTTAAACTTCTCCATTGTGAACAATCCCTTGTGAAGTTAGCTTCGTGTGGGGGAAAACGAGAACAAGAGTACAGCGAGATGGAGAGATCCAGAGAGACAGGCCCGGGAAGACTGGGCCTGATTTACAAGGCGTGTTCAAAAGGGATGTTTCCCATTGAAACGCGCTTTTGTAAATCAGGCCCGGAGTCCTTTGTGTGCACACATACGTAGAGTAAAATGAAGGTTTTTGGGAATAAAGAATGAATGGAACTCGACTCCAGGAGAGCACCACTTAAACACTGTATTAATAGTTAAATGCATCGCCTCCTCAGATGCGAAGGTTTTGGTCAGTCTCTGGGATCGAGGTGCGCCCATTTGGTCACTTCATGAAAGTTTCATCGGCCTGTCAACATCCATTTTTCTAAATTGGCATCATTTGGGGAAATGTCGAGGACACCACTCTCTCACTTGGTCTAATGAAAGCAGCGGATCCCCTAGTGGCAGAGTTTTCAGTAGAGGAAAGGCTGCGCTCGTGGTGCGAAGGCATTTCCGAGACGCAGTGAGTGCTTTATGTACTGCCTGCACAGGCTTCTCTATGCAGTGGGTCGCGTCAGTGCTGCAATCTTGGATAAGTAAAGCAATCTAACTGATATGAGAATATATAGCTAGGAAAATATGTATCCGACTTGCATTCCTCTAAAAGGAAAGGCAGACTAAGGAGCACAGAGTGGACATAAATGCACCTTTTATATCTGTATTTGCCTGCTTTCTATTGCTGGTGAAAGCATTATCAAAAGTTCCTGCTCACGTGAGATGATATCCGTTAAAATAAAATTCCTAAATTTAGTTTTAAAAAAAAAAAGGCATGCAAGCAAAATGTAATTAGAAACCCACCACAGACCCTGAAGTATTTGGGCGTGTAAAATATGTGGATCACATGACATCTAGCTGCACACATGCAACAAGAGTGTGCATTTTTGCTAATGATACATAAAACACTGCTATAAATTACTAATCCTTACAATGTTCTTTTTCCGAGTAGCATTTTGACTGGCTTACAAGCCTAATGTGTTAAAAAATAAAAAATAAATATATATATATATATATATATATATATATATATATATATATAATACACGCCTGCGTTAGCGGGCGTGTATTTATGGTTAAGATGCTCAACTCATAGGAAGAGCACTTTTTGGGCGGCTTATAACTTTGCTCCCTCTGGACGAATCCTTACCAAACTTTGCAAATAAAGTATATGGCCAGCTCTGAATTCTTTTGGCAAGTATGGTGAGGCTTTGTCAAGGGAGGAAGAATTTTAGGGGGGTCCCAACATTTTTATTTTCCATAGACACAATGGAATTTTTTTTTGCTTATGCCTACTGTAAGTGTTGTCATAATTGTTTGTTGCATTTCTATGAAGGAGGAGCATTTGCAAACACCACTGGTCAATGCTGTTCAAGTAAATGCTTTGAACAATTGGTGGCAATTGGAACAGATCATTGATTGCTACATTTGCATAGCAATTTACATCAGTTGTGTTGGAAAATTTCAGTGGACCAGAGAGTTCTGTGTCTGTGTCATTTGGTGGACCTCCACTTGTTTTTTTTAGAAGACATATTTCTCTTTGTTTGTGATGTTGGATGTGCACTTGCGTTTGCACTACATAGTTTTGTGGTTGTGCTACTTGATGAAGTAGCAACTGTTTTCACTTTCTTTGGTGGTACTGTCGGGAGATCTGTTTGAATTACTTTTCTTTTAACACGTTTTCCTTTTTGAGGAACAGGGTACATATCGAGATGGGGTGTGTAGAGAGCAAGTAGTCTTTTGTACTCCACGATGCAAGGAATGTCAGCCTTGACTTTGCATCAAAATTGACTAGACATCGTTCTTGGAGTGTACATAGCCGTGACAGTGCTACGTAACTCATACCCTCTTTAAACACTGTGCTGCCAATGTCAATCAATCCCTGATCTAAGGCTAGACCTTGCGATTTGTGAATAGTGACTGCTTATGCAAGAGACAGAGAGAATTTTTCTCTGTGTACATGCATGTTTTTAAAAAGAAGGAATTGTGCTGTTGAGCATCCTATCCTTTTAACTTCTCAAAGTTTGTCAAAGTGGACGTTGACAAACTGAATGTTGTTGTCACGTCGATACATCTGGAAGCCAACAACTGTTCCAAGTGCTGCATTAACTAAACCTTGCTCCAGGTCAAGGTTATGTTTCAGAATTACTCTACAGTTTAAACACAATGCTAAGATTTTCTCCAAACCAGCTTTGTTGGAGATACAGTTTTGTAAGCTCTTCAGTCGTGCTGTTGCTTGTTGACACATAGGGAGTGTCATGCCGTGCACTTCCAGGTTGTCTGTGGAGTTAATTTGCACTACTGGTTGCATTTTATTTTAACATTGTCTCGTTGAATTGCATACAGCTTGCTAAGATTTGCATTAAGGACATTCATATCACATTTGTGTGTGCTAATTATTCCATGACATCAAGAGCAGATGTGTCATGCCCATGTAGCTCATGGATGAATCTACTATTTAAGATTTTACATCTTTAGAAAAAAGACTAATCTGAATGCTTTTTACAATGTTAGCATAAGTGAGGTCTGCAGACTGACGCATGTTTGAGTTAGTTTTCTGTATTGGAAATGTTGCCAGAGATTTACATTTCCTATGCTGCCAAGTCTGTTACAGCACTGTTTTTGTCCTAAGGTTTTAAAAATAGGTTCACCTTTCACTGGTGGTAATTGTAGGAGATCTCTGAAAACATTAAACGTGTTTTCCTCCAAAGAGTTCTTGGTAATCCATTTTAAGAACCTATTGCAATCTGAGGTGAATCAAAGCCAACATTAGGTTGGAGACCATGCTCACTTCATCTATTAGAAGCATTTTCATTTGTTTCAGAATTCTCCGTAGCTCAATAGCAGCTTCTGTTGAAAGTTTGTAGTCCTTCAATTTGTTTTGGTGTTCTAATGGAAGGAGCAGCAGTCAGTGTAAAGTAAATCATCCTATATTCTAGGCAGCTAAACCTGTGGGGCCTGTTACAAAAGCTGAAAGATTGTTTGTAAAATTTTGGAGGAATTTTCGAATGATTTTTATTAAGAATATTTTGCCTGAACCAGCTTTGCACTTACATAGAGGAGTACAGGTTTATAATTTTGACAGCTACACGTTTTATATTCATGCTGCAAACCATGTTCAATTTCTTTAGTTGCTTGTAGGAATATTCTATGTTAGTCAACATTGAGGTGTGAATTCAGCAGAGCAATTTTGTCTTCTAATTACTCATATTGATATATGATGTTTTCTACTTCAGTCATGGCTAATTCTATTTCATTTCTATGAGTGGCTCTCCAAGTGGTTCTTGGCTTCCTGTAACAGAAGGTTGACTGCCCTAAGGAGTGTCTTCATTTAGTTGTGCTTGAACTTCTTCCTCTTGTTGGCATTCATTGTCCAACATGTTTTGTACTGCTTGAAATTGATATTTGTTATATTGCATTCATTTGCATTTAAAACATCTTCAAAGGCATCATGGGTGCCTAATAAAACGTTGTCTTTTCCCCATGGTTTAACAAGTTGGAGTGGGGACATGTAGTAAAGTTCTCTATGTTGAGGAGTTTTCAATGATAGCTTTATATGATTAATTAGGCTGGTATTGGTAAGTTTAACGAGGATGCCTTCACAAGTTTTGACTATGTATTCACCTTTTTTTTTCACCTGGTTTAATATTATTCTTGTACGAGAAATGTTGGGCTATGTGGTATAGGCACATGTTTTCCAAAGCACTACTTCTGTTTGGGTAGCATGTGTCTAATAAATTGTTTTGCAAATGTCCTGGCTGTTGGGATCGTTCATGGCTATTGTTTCTATATCCTGGTATGATTTCAGCACTCTTTTTCTGGCTGCAGTAGGACCAAGACTTAGCCACACTGTTTTCAGATTAGCCATATACGGCTGTGCCTGTTAAACAGTCTGCAACTTTGTAGCATCCACATTCCCTATGGGAGAGCATTTTGTGACAGTGTTTTGTCACATGATATGTCACCCCAGAGGTTTTTTAGCTGTGTTTTCTCAGCTTTGGTTAGGTTGGCTGTGACATATCATACAACCGCAGTGGAATTGTCTACAATGTACTATATACCTATGTTTGCATTCCACAAGAGAGCAATGATTGCATTGTTATCATTAATGTACTTTGAAGTTGTGTTTCATTTAATTCAGTATGTTTTAGGTGATTTGCCTTTTACAATGTGTCTAACAGAAGACAGAAGCTGTTTACTTGTCCTTTTGCTGCAACTGGTCTGGGGAAACCAAAGCAGCATTTGGTGTAGTATTTGCCTTTGTTTTTATATCTGTGTTGACAATATTTGCCACATTTCTGTCTTTGGAAGAGTAACATTTGTGTATGTAGCTCAATATGTATGCTTTCTGAAGGGATGTTGCAGATTACATATTTGTGAATGAACTGCAAAACAGTGGCATCATGTGCATGTGTGGTGCTCTTCTGGATTGGTATTCTTTTCTCAAAAAGAAGTGTTTCACTTCTCTGAGGGAAGGAATTTTTTATTACAGATGAACATGGCAATAAAGCGGTGGTGAAAGACTCTTGATACATTTACAGGGTCAAGAGAGCAGAGTTCTCCTGGATTTTGTATTGCTATCCCTTCTTTGTTTTGGTTTGATGTGCGTAGGAAGGCATGTCGTCCTATGCATATTCTGCACAACTCAAAGTGACAAACCATGTGGGTGGGCCATGGTACAACGTACATCAGCGTGATGTCAGAACAAGTATTATGTTGTACCACACATGTTTGTGAAGAGACTTGCGATACTTCACTGCAAAACTTCCTCTTTGTCTTTTATCTTTTGAAGTCGTTGGGTAGCAGACGTGTTTAAAACAATTTGAACCTGTTTTCAATGTGTGCGCAACTCCATAACATAGAGTTGCTATTTCACTTTCAAACAGGAGTTGGAATATGGATTCAACATTTTGTATGAATCAGGGGTCTTCAGAATACATTTGTAAAGAGCGGTTTTCTGATGCTGTTATTTGTGCGCAAATTTCATCATACGTTCCCCTTTTTCCAGTAGGAAAGAGTAGAGGAAAGACTTGTGCTTCGACACTTTTTTCCAATATGCTGCTTGGAGATCCTTTGGCTTGCTGTATTTGATATGTTTCTAGTGCATTGTCTATGGCGTCATTGGAGTGCAGTGGGTGGATCGTATACTGGTCTAAAATATTGGATGCCAAATTCAAATTGGGCAGAAATCCCAAATGATTTTGGTGGTTTCCCTTAGGTTTTTTCAATGTTTATTTCTTTGTAGTACTCATTATTTTCTTTAAGATATTGCAGGGCTTCTCTAACTTTGTTTAAGTCTACTAGTTGTTGTCAATTTTTTTTGTCTTTTGTTGGTACACTATTCACTAGGATAATCAAAGATTGATCTGTTGCATTCCTAGAGTGTATGCATTTTCTTTAAGATCTAATGGCAAATAAACTACTTTGCCACAAATGCCTTTCAGTAATTCAGAACACTTGGCTGTTTTGGGGTGAAGGCGTGTTATAGTTTGAAATGGGTGTACTGTTTGGATTATGTTGCACTCATACAAATTAAGCTGTTGGAGAGCTTTTGGAAGTGGGAATATTTTTAATTTATTATTGATAGCACGTGAAGGTATTTGGTTATTATCAAGATTTGTATTGCAGAATGTGCAAAGTACTGAGGGGTTATTAATGTTGTATTTGTTTTCTGCTATAAAAAAGAGAGCTAATTGGAACCATGTCTCCTATTTTGTACGCTATATCTACAGTTTTGGTGCTCTTTGTATAAAATGTTCTGTGACAACATGCACATACTTGGTTTGGTATTCAGCAGATGTGCTTTTAAACTTTGCTTTTTCTTTTTTGTTCGTGTGTATTTGAAGGTTGGCATTTATAATGTTTTTGCTACTCTTCTTTAATGTTACTGGAATTTATGAGTGATCTTCACTTCCAAAATGTTTGCTTTGGATGTGGTATATTTCTTCAAGGAGTTCTTTGGCTGTGCCATGTAGGCGAATGTTATTAAAATTAACCAGTTCTAAAGCAGGACTTTTTGCATAGTAAAGTCTCTGGACAAAATTCCATATAGTGGAATGGTGTGTTGCTAACAATTTGATGTGGTGGAAGGTGCTTTTGCAAGCAGGTCCTGAAATGCAGGCTAATGAATGTCCTCAAAGTCCAGTGTAATTGCCAACTGGACAGGAGTCCATGGTTTGCAAAGTTTTTATTCTTATTTTCTTTCTTTTACTTTCACATAGTGATTGAGGAATTGCTGTAAAGATTTGAAGGATTATTTCCGTAAGTTACACATTAAGGTGCAGGGCCATTTGTAGACGGGACGGATTGGTTTGGTGGAATGAAGAGTTGATTTTAAGTTTGTTGGGGACATTCTTTCAATGAGGGTTTCTTCTGCCATAACAGTGTTGTCTAACATGTGATACCCTTGGCCACTGCTATGCATGGCAATTGGGTGGTTCTGCTCTTGTTTGGATCCCTCTTCAATGAAATATGGTTCTGTGCTGGTTGTGTGAATCCACTCACCTGCACAGATGTTTGCAAAGGTGTCTATGTTGACATTGCGCATGTTGTGAAGTACTTTTTGTAGTTTACTGATTAATTTTGTTAGTGGTTTAATTATGGTTAAAATGAATATAAACAATTTCAGTTTGATGAGCATTGCACTGTCAATGAAGCTTCTAGGATTAGCCTTCTGCACTAATTTTTAAGGGTTGAGTGTGATTTCTCAGCTGTTTTATAAGATTCTGAATTACGCTACGGTGGACATTTATCTTTGTACTTTTTTTTGAATGATTAACTGGCTACTTTAACATTGGTAGATACAGTGTTAGTGCTATTGGTGGTTTTATTCTTCTTAATACATTTATTTTTATTTTTACTTTTCGGAAGAGGTGCCATACTTGTTTTGCTGATAGCTGGTTCAGTTTTGTTGAGTGATTGTATTAGCTGTTTTGTTTGAACATTTGCTATAAACTCTGTTAGAGGTGGATGACTATTTTGCATGCTTTTAGTTTTATATGTTCTTTTTTTGTTGTTTTCTATGCAGTTGCTTTTTGGTAGGTGTTAAGATGGATTTCTGAACTCTGACCTGGAAGGCAGAGGTTCAGAAGGCCAGCCTAGTTTCTTGGAACAGGGTAACCTCTGGACAAGCCAGACCAATCAGGGTAGCTATGGCAGGCAGTCAAGACTAGGTCTCAGGAGCGGTGAGGGTGACTGAAGGACCTCAATGAGCACACAAAGCAAGGACACTTACAAATTACTCCAGACAGGTGTTATATTAAAAATATAGACACATTTATTTCAAGGCCTTTGCAACATAGACGATAGCAGAGGAATCACAGAAACACTAAGTAAACCAACACAACACTATCAATACAATTATATACAAGACTATTGGGGTCTAAAGGGGTTAAATGCACAAAATATGTCGACAATCAAGATGGGAAGGAAGCAGGCAGTGCATATAGTATTTAAGCCACTTCAACATCGATAACACACGTAACTAAGAGGCAGTCCAAGCCCTAAGAAGAGAGGATTCTTGTGCTCAATAGTGCATGCAATGTAAGCACACGTGGTTGTTCCAATGGGCAAAATAGGGTCTGTTCAGGGGTTTCTAGCAGCTCGGAAAGGTGGATGAGGTGATGGAGAACAAGTTCCCACTATTCAGGGAGGACCTCCACTTGAAGGCAGAGGCAGGTCCAGAGTGTGGGATGAAGTTGCTAGTTTGCACTAGCAGTGGAAAGGAGAGGGGCCCCCAGGGGCCACTTGTGCGTAAAAGGGGCCCTTGGCACCAGGGGCCACTGGTTAGTGTTGTAAGTAGTCACCGGTCCAAGGCGCACTTGGACCCAATCTTCGCCCGTTCAGTCCACTCGTGTTGCAGGTTCGAATGCGACAAAAAGGACATCTCTGCGGCTTTCAGTCCTGATTTACAGTGATGATTGCCAAATGGGACAGTGGTGATTTCTCCGCTCTGGGAGGATGAACCGACCCGGTTTCACTGCAGCAGGCGGCAAGAGGGTCACAATTGTAGCGTACTTGCAAAAGACATTGCTACGGCAGGGCAATATGGTAACCCCGTTTACTCTGGTGCTGGCGCACTCGTCTCACTTCAGACCTGGGAATGCCAAGAATACGAAATTAGGTATGAGGGTGCCGTGGAAAAAGAGCTAGCAGTATACAAAGTTTCAAGGGCCTCCTCTAAACAGCAGCAGTGACAGAGCAAAGCAACTGGGTAAACTGGTCAGCCCACTGGTTGGCTCAGGAACACTTCCGAGAGAGCTTACTTGCAGGTTTTGATGAAGGTGCCGAGAATAGTTGGTCCCACTATTCCAATGGGTCGAAGCGTCTTTGCAGACCTTCTAGGATGCCCAGATGCAGAAGGGTCCCATGGGACGACAGTCGGCTCAGGGTGCCAAACCTTTCAGCGGGTCACCAGCGGTTCCTTGACTCAGCTTCATACTTGCAGGATGCTTGGAACCTATCCTTTGTTCAGTGAGAACTCAGGAGATTGACCTGGTATGGGTGTTTTTGGCCTCCTCTTATCCAAAGTTCCATTGTGCCAAAACGAAAAGGACCCAATGGGAGATCTGCTCACAAACACACACTCTGTATGTGGACCAATCCCGGACCCACAATTGCACACTTATTACAGTCATTCATGGCACTCCAGACCATCTGACATCCAGGACTCAGATGTTCCAGCCCACATCGTGGAGGCACTCAAACAAGACATGCAGAAGCCTACAAAGCATTAGGTTTCACAGGAAAGTGCATGACCAAATAAAGACTGACCCGGGTCGACTCGACCTGGGGAAGGTGAAGTGGCAAGATGGCCAAAGGTCAGGACAAAGAACCTCGTGGCATGGCCATTTTGGAGCCAGGCCACCTATTTCTGCCAAACGTGGTTGACACATTTAACATGGCAGGAAAGGGTTAAAAATAATGCGAAAAGATAGCTGCCACCAGTCCTGTTCATGATACATCTGCACAGTTCATAAAAAGTCTGACAAGAGTACCTCAGGCCTTTGAAAATTACTACAGACCCAAGTTTGCTGTATGGTAAAATACATTGCACACTTATTACATGTTGCACAAGAGTTGCAACATTGGAAAAAGGACTAAGGGAAACAAAGTCTCCCAGTACTGACTTTCTTAAGGGCATGTTAGTTTCCCCATAAAAAGTGAGCGAAATCCGAGAGGAGTGAAGCTGAAGGCTATGCTTCTCTGGCAAAGTCAGTCAATGATGTCTAAATAGCAGCAAAATGTTTTGGGGTGTACACATGGAGGGAAAATTACATACAATTATGAAATCTTTCCAAACATTAGACATTCTCTTCTGTCTGTTGGAGAAAAGTGTGGTTATGAAAGTTATGCAATGTATTTGTGTGCACTGTTCATGAATGTCTGACTACCAGGGCAGGCATAAATAGAGGGTTGTGTGATTGTGCAATGGACTGTTAGTTCTGGTTGGGAAGGTTGTAATAGTAGCTGTGTGTTGATGTGTGAAAGGCTTGCTTCAATTCGTGTGACATGGTACTCTGCATGAATAAGTAAAGACATTATGATGTTTTCACAATACTAGTGGGTGTTATGATACTGCTGTTCAGATGAGAATACCAAGAGTGTACCTGCTGAGGTGCAATGAGTAAGAGTGAAACAAATGGTGCTGGATTGAATAGAATTTTGTAGGCTACTATATGGCTAGAATGCTCTGTAGGGGTAACAGAACAAATACTACTGCATTATTGCACTAACTTTGTTGGATGTGAAGAGTAGCTTTCTTCTGGATTTTATCTTCTAGTAGAGACATTTCCGTCTTTCAGGAGGCTGTCCTTTAATGCAATTGGGAAAGAAGAAAATGAGTGAGTATGTGTGGTAATGGAAAAATAATTGTACTAGAAGAACACATTATTTTACATTGTGGGAGGATTTGTTGGGAAGAAGAGTTACTACCATTGCATGTGATCACGAGTTTGGTTGGTGCAGACGGGTTGCCACCAGATTCTTAATACTTGTTTGGCAGCTAGCTTTCCAGTGTCACTAGGACAGCACAGGCCATGTTGGCCTGGAAAGTCAGGTGTTGGAAAATGTTAGCCTCTATGTGTGTGCAATTGTATAGCACTTTATGGTAATGGGTACTTGGGAGTACCAGCATCAGTTGTATTGGGGCCGGTGGTTCTGTGATAAGAATGCCCTACGAGGCTGCAGTTTTCAAAGTGTGAGAGTGGTTGTTGCACTATTTGTATGGGAAATGTAGTATTGCAAGTCCTAGTAGGCTGAGAAAAATGGAGAAGACAAGAAAGATGTACAGATTAGTAAGTAGAATGTTAGTGTGTACAATTTCATTAACTTTCCCAAACATGAATGCTTGGTAAATGAGTGCTATTGCAGTATGTTGGAGAAATCCTTTCACTTTCCTTTCATTTATTTATTAAAAATTAAAGACAGCGCTCCTGTAAATGTACACATGCATTCATTTTGTTGTCTTCAAATGGCGCTGAAATGAGTAGTTGTAAACGCAGTGCATTTTGTCATTTTTTAATCCATGTACATGGCATGCTTTGGTATCATACATTAAGTTTTCGTTTTCAGTGTGCATTGTCAAAGTTCTACTGCAGGTGTGTTAGTGGGAGAAGTGGTTTTAAAAGTGACAGAATGCAAGAATAAAATAACAGTTTCCACAATAGAATGGGCGATATGGGCAAGCATGCATGTCATGGTAATATATTGAAGTTTCATATAGGATCTGGCACTTAAACATGCAGTACAAATATTTCACATGTGGATTTCCTTTCTGTTAAAAAGAAATCACAGAGAGTGATGCTGAAATTGAAATCTGTGTTTTGAAACTGTTAAGAAATTGCTCATTAAAAGAAAATGTTCTCAGTAGACAATATTGTAAGTAACTGCCACTTGATATCAGGGGATGTGACAAATGAGAGTATGATTATTGAGTAGGTTATGCAGGGTAAGTGGCAGGAACTCTGTTTATAAGCATTTGTAAAAGAGTTGGATATGTACTTTACAGAATATATGCATACCTGTACTGTGTGTTGTTAGATGCAGATGTGGATGAAATCTTGGAGAGTTTTACAGTACTTTTTGATGCAGGTGCTTGGGAATCACAGGAGACCTGTACTCTGAGTTTTGAACAGTACATCTGCAGTGTTGAACTGAGATGACAGAGTTAGATGTAGAGTTCTTGGATGTGATTGGCGGATGGGTGTGTGAGTGGTTAACAGTAGCCAACGAGGAAGTAGTGCAAAGAGTGAAGTGGAACGGGATAAAGGGCTGTCCCGTGTTATGGGGTCCGTGGACACTGCGGTAGTCTGCAGACATGGCTTGCCATATCCGGTTCTTCTCACAATGCCTGGCATGAAAATGAGACTGTGGGGGGTTAGTCAATCAGGTGTTCAGGTTGTGCTTAATAGGAATATAGGGTAATATTGTTTTTCATTGCTGTGTGTAGTGAAGATGGCTGTGGTTGGAGAGATGGAGAGAGTCAGTGTGTGATGGTGGGAGATTGCTTTGTCAGTGATCTGCAGGGGTATGCACAGAGTAGTGGCAGTTCTGCCAATCTTGGAATTCAGTGAGTGGAGGCTTTGTGGTGTGGTGTGCCTGGCCGCAACTTGCAAGGAGTGCTTGCAATTTGTATAGATTTGGCCACTTTCAATACTCCTGATATTCTTGTGGTGCACTGTTAAGGGGGCATTTGGGTTATATGAATTCAGTACGTTTACTCACTGCACTGAAGGACTTGGCAAAGGCACTGATGCTGCCTTTTACAAGTGTAAAGGTGGTATTTTCACATATACCACCTAGAGCAGTATGGAACAGCCCCAATGTCTTCTGTCCTCAGCAAGATGCAGGAAGATGTCTTGTGAACAGAGGAGTGACTTCTTTTTTGTGTAGGGCTGGAATGTTATCTTTTGAGAATGAGAACATTAATTCTCTGAGTGTGAGCTTTTTTTTTTTACTGCAGATGGCACTTCTTTGCCCAACACTGGAAATGCCATTTTCCTTTACAATGTAAGGTATGCTTTGAAGGGCTCCATGTAAGTTTGTAAAAGAAGAAAAGGCAACAAAAAAAGGGAAAAAGGTGTTTGTTAACAAGCAGCTTCAAAAACATAAAATAAGGGCTCTTTTCAAAGCCACCACTAAAGAGGAAATCTCCGACCCTGAGTTACATTTCTCTCCCCACCCCCTCGAATTGGACGATCGGACCACGGACACTGCCGTAGTCCACGGGTATCACATGCCACATCCAGGGCTTTTGAGGATGGCAGGCATGGAAATGGGACTGTGGAGCCCAGGAGATTGGCCAATGCATTTTCATGGGTGTGATCTGCAAGGAGAAAGTGTGGCAGAAGGTCTGTTTGCTGAGAGGAGTGTAGATGGCTATGACTATCAATGTGTCTTTCAGGAGGAAGAGTGTGTGGATTTTGGCGACTCGCAGATCCATTGGTTGCAGGTGTATGCAAAGCAGTTTGGAGTGGCTGCACATCTTGTATTTGATCGTGTTGTTGTGCAGTGGTATGGTGTGCGTGACATAAAGTGGGTGGCTTACTCCCACTTTGTGACACTTTGGTGACGTGCCATCATCCAGCCATTATTATTGCTCATTGTGGAGGGAACAGTTTAGGCCATGCAACTGGAATATCACTGCAGTTTGCAATGAAGGAGACATTTGGGAAAATGATGGACATGTTTCCAAACTCCAGAGTAATTTTTTTTCGTATTGCCCAGAGACAGATGTCGCTGCACTCCAGTTCATTTGGTCTGCAAATGGAGACAGCGAGATGCAATGTCAACAAGGCTGTTTGTGCATTTTTGAGAGATGTTGGCATGACATGTTTCCATAATAAAAACATAAAAGTTCACAGCATCAATACTTTTAGCAGCGATGGAGTATATCTTACTGATGCTGGTAGTCAGCTTTTTTTGTGAAATATCCTAAATGCTTTGTAACCCTTTTTTGCAAACATTAGAAGCATTTTACAGGTGGTGTTGCCTACTTTACTCTAAACCTTGAAAAAACCTTCCAAAACAACAAAAAACAACAAAAAAGGCTATTTTCAGAGCCACCACTTTCTCCCGCAAAAGAATACAATGGTTTAGATGCTGCTACCACCCAAGTTTTTTAAATGTCCGCGGACTACCGAGCTGTCCGTGGACTTGGCAGGTTGCGCAGGTGCCTGCACCTTTTTCTGGTATTTCTATTTTTGAACTGTGTAAAGTGGCTCTGAAAAGAACTGTTTATTTTGAATATTTGTTGTTTTTGATGTTCTGATTTTTTTGGCAATTTTACACAGGACACAAGGAAGGAAAGGGAGGGTAGCGAAGGAGCTCCTACCACAGGGATGAAGGGGCAGCTGGAGAGAGGAAGATGTTGGGTGAGCCTCACTTAGGTAGGGGGCACTGTTTTTCATGCTCCCTGACCATAGTCTTGAAAGCATTTCGAAACTGCTCTCCCCTGTAGGGTACTGCCTCACAGTACATACACAGTACAGTGACCCTAACAAGGTAAGGATCCACTGGAGTGTCTCTTGTGGTGACAGTAGCAGATGTTGAGGATGCGACAGAGGAACTCAACCTGCTACCACCTTCGAAAGGGATGACCCTCAGAACTGCTGCCTTAGACCTTAGGTGTCGCCGCATGGAGGTGGTCCCAGAGCTGTTCAGCCCAGGCTTTCCAAAACTGAGTACCATACATCGAACCTTGGCTGCACGTGCCATGGGTAACCCCCGAACATTGGTAAATAGCCTCCACACCCAAGATTCACACTCGCAGCTGGTAGTAGGAACTTCCACTACCTCATCCTCTTTGTCTCCTTGATCCCCCTCTGCATCACCATGCCTGTTGCCCTCTCCAGGCCCTTCAGATGGTGATCGTGATGGTGGTGGGGTAGGTGGGGTAGGTGGTGTATAGGCAGCAGCCATCGATGCCATTGCAGGTGAGAAGTATCACTCCAAAAGTAGCACACCAGAAACAGCAATGAAGGCAGTGTTCAGTCCTGGTCAGCCAGAAACACAATGAGAAGCAGCAGTGGGGTGTGGCTTTGTATAGGGGTGTGCTCCGTGAATGGCCACGGCCTCCTCGGACATTTTGTGCCTAAGGTTGTGCTAAAAAAGTTGCATAAGGTCTTTAGATCGACTAGGGCAGAGTCTAGGACCTCTGCAGGGGTGAAGTTCCAGCTTAAACACCCTGAAATGGCCCAATAAATCACTTGTAAACTGTTTGGGGGTATAGTTAGTGTCCATGGATACTTCCGACGCCACAACTTTACAGACAACTTCGGACAGGCACAGTGTTCAGAGTGCACTGGGGATCAGATGCGCATGCGGCCAGGTGTTCATAGGACAGGGGCAGGACCCCCAAACTAATTAAAGTATGCCACAACTTTACAGACATCTGCTGACCGGTGCTGTGTTCGGAGGACACAGCAGATCAGATGCCCATGTGCCCAGGTGTCCTAGAACAGGGGCGGGACCCCTGAACTAATTAAAAGTATGCCACGACTTTTCAGACATCTGCCAACAGGCGCGATGTTCAGAGAGCACAGGGGATCGAATGCACATGTGCCCAGGTGTCCACAGTTCAGGGTCTGGGTCCCTGAATCATATAAAGGTGCGTCATAATTTTGCAGACATGTCTGGACAGGTGTGTTGTTCAGGAATGCCTCAATTTTGGTTGTGGACAACTACAGACAGGCGCGCTGTTTGTGGGTAGCTCAATTTTGATTATGAACAGGCCAGGCAGTTGTGCTGTATTCGGACACCAAACAGGGCTTTTTTTAATTAAAAAAAGGCACACACACCTACACACACACACACACACATACACACACACACAGCAACAGAAAACACATAGATATATTAACACACATAAATACACTCAGTTAGGAAAGGGAAGGGGTAGCAGAATAGGTAACATGTATAGGGGATATGGGGTAATTGGGGTTTTTCCACAGGCTGTTCATAAGGACGGGATTGAGGTCTCATCATAGCATCGTTGTTTAAAGGCATTTGGTTGGGATGATTGGCTGGGACAGGGGGAAGCGGCACAGGTACAAGTGGGGCAGTGATATTTAATATATTTTCTGTAATATGTCTTTCCACAAATGCCATTAACTGTGCAAAATTAGTGTTGACTTGATCCGTTTTTGCAGAGAGACTTATTAGTTAATTTGAAACATTTGTATTTTGGGTCTATATATGCCCATCTTGCTCATCTGGTGGTCATTGCAGACCACTTTCTTCATTTGCACTATGTACGGTTAAAACAAAAACATGTTTTAGTGACATGTGAAACAATAACACTTTTCCTAGCTTAAAATATATTGTGTACCATTAGAGTTATTTCCGTGACTCATTTCATCATGGGGTAAAATTTCCCATAGCCACTCCAGGGTGCTTGAAATTTCTGTTTAAAGAAAACAATACTTCAATATCTTACAACTCATGTACATACGACAAACTCTAATGTTACATGAAGAAATATAGTGTACTTATTACTTTTTCTATGTGTTTCTTCTTAGTAGGTAGGAATTGATTCCGGCAGTTGCTTCTGACTGTGTAAGCAAGGCTACACTGAGGTAATATACGTAGATGCACAGGTCATTTGTGTGCTTGGTGCTTTCCATTATTTTGTGCAACCTATCTAATTGGACTTCTGGTTTCATAAGTACAGAGTTTGTAGGCATATTTAATTTTTGAATGTGCTACATATATGTGTTGCACTTTAAACATCTTCTGTGAGTTTTCTGCAACCTATAACTATGTAAGGTAACCCCTGTGCTTTTGGGCAGTGTGAATGCTCGCACAGTCCGCAAACTCTGTGGCTAACATGCTGGGGGCAGGGGGGGCAGTATGATGTAAGGGACATGTAAGGGATGTAAGGGACATGTAGACACATTAAGGATATCCTGGTAAAAACCCATGAAATTCAGTGAGCATGATTAATGAATACAACCTTTTATTAGTTGTGTACTAGGAATACATTCAGTATTAATTTAGTGCCATTATGAAAAAAACATCATTATTCTTGTTTTTATTTTATTATGAAATACATTTCATTCTATTTCAGAGTTACTAATATTCAAGACGACACATATACAGGTATTAGGTAAGACATTTGATAAATATGATATATATATATGTTCAATGCACATGTGCATAGACACAGATTTGTATATTGTTTTTAAATATTATTATACTAGGCCCAGCTACAGCATCAGCCAATTAGTCGCAGGTTTATGCTTGTGCAGCTAAGGCAAGCAATGACTGTAGGGGTTCTATCCATGGCTACATCGCTCCTATCAACATTGTAACCGTGTCTACAAAAAACATTTTGGGGGATTTTAGACATCAAACTGCATTCAATAAATTATAATAGATGTTGTAATATATTTTTGGAGTCTGTGTTCAATTTAATCTATTTCTGTAACCTAAAGGGTGGCCCTTAAAGGACCGTTTTGGAGGAGGAAAGAGGGCGTGGAACAGGGGAAGAAAACACATAAGGATGAAACATAGGTAATTAAAATAAAAAGTATCACACATTTTTTGGATCTACGTGATTTTTCTGTTGCAGAAAAGTCTGCGATGGAAAAGTTTGCATGAGAAATGTGTGAACCACAAAAGGTTTGTATATTTCTGATGCAAACACACATTTAAAACCCTTACAAACCCACACCCACAACACACACACGACACACCACCACCCACACCCCCAACATAACCAAACCCTACTTACCTTTCCTTCACGCTGTGTCCCTGCAGAGCCAGTTCCCTTTCAATTCTGTGATCTGGAACTGGCATCGCACGGTCCTTTTCTTTTTTTAATGTTTTTTTTTCAGAAGTGGCAGGGGTTTCCCCCGCAATCTCTGCACCCTATACTGTAAAGTATAGTGAGCGGGAGTTGCGGGGGACACCCTGCAAACCACCATTTTTTTTTTTCTCGGGTGTGCTGCGGGGTTGTACCACACAACACCCTGCTCACTATACTGTATAGCATAGTGCTCACTATACTGTATAGCATAGTGAGCAGGGTATTGCGGGGGCCACCCCCGCAGTACCTGGCTTCTTTTTTCTCTTCATTCGGTGGAGACTGGGGGGTTGTCCCCCGCAGCCCCCGCTCATTGTAGTGAGTGGGGGATGTGAGGGACAACCCCCCAGCCCCAATTCCGACCCCAATGAAACTCCTAAACACACACCACGAAAAGTTCAGACTTTTGTCAATCTGAACTTTTCGTGGTGTTTGTTTTAGGTCTTGTGGTGGAGTCGGACTTTTATAGTCGGTCAATACCACATTTTTTGGGTATTTTTGCTTTTTTATTACTTTTTTTCAAAAAGAGGGGGAAAAAATTGCAACTTAAAAAAACTAAGGATGGCAGTTAATCTGGTGTTGAGATATTGGGGGTAATTAAGCACAGAAGTGGTGCACGTGGCTGGCGCACAGAGGGAGCATGCGCCAATCTGTGCCAGCCATGTGTGCCAAAACCCATTTTGACACACAGCATATTCATGGATACTAACATCCATAATCAGATGTGGCGCAGAGTAGTGCAGCGACCTTGCAGCGGTGGCAGTTACGCCCCCAACCCCTCCCCATGTGCCAAAAACATCACACAAATCCAGTACATGGCGCAAAGGCCTGTGGACCAGCATACAGCACTCCACCCACGAAAATGCGCGGAAAACTCCCCGCACAACCCTCGGAATACACGTAACCTGCTTGCGCCAGCGAAATCGCATGTAAAACACCCTGCACACCCTCTGAATATGCGTACCCCGCTCGCGCCAGCGAAAGCACGTGGAAAACACCCTGTGCACCCCTCGCAATACGCATACCCCACTCGCGGCAGCGGAAACGCATGGAGAACTCCCTGCGCACCCCTCTGAATACACGTACCCCACACTTGCCAGCGAAATCATGTGGAAAACTTCCCGCGCACCCCTGGGAATATGCGTACCATGCTTGCGCCAGCGAAACGCATGGAAAACTCCCTGGACACCCCTCGGAATATGCATACCCCAGTCGTGCCAGCAAAATCGCGTGGAAAACGCCCTGCGCACTCCTTGGAATACACGTACCCCGCTTGTCCCCGCGAAAACGCATGTAAAACACCCCGCACACCCCTCAGAATAAGCATACCCCACTCATGCCACCAAAATCACGTGTAAAACACCCCACACACCCCTCGGAATACGCATACCCCGCTTGCGCCAGCGAAAACACATGGAAAACTCCCTGTGCACCCCTTGGAATACGCAAACCCTGCTTGCGCCAGTGAAATCGCACCAGACTCCTCACTCCCCGAAGAGATGACTACCTGGCAAACTTCAGAGATGGCATTACACTCCACAACACACATATCATTTGAACCCACACACATGCACAAATTAACAGGAATGGTGCATCAGGCAGCAGCATTCATACACACACAACAACATCCAAAGGTCAGCCTAATGTCACAAGCAACACGGGGAGTGCCATACACATGCACACATGCCACCAGACAGACATGCATCTGTACATCTCCACCAACTGTCAAAGTACAATCATTGGCAACTATGTTACATCTGCCAATCGGTTCACTACATGTCTGTGTCACATGCATCCATGGTGTATCACAGTTGTACACATGTCAAACACACACACACGTACATGAAGGTGGAACCAGCATCCATGTGTCACACCCCAACCATGGCATAGTACATACACAGAAATGCTAACATGTGTGTGTCTCCACATCATGCTTTGGTACACATACACCATTGATGTGCATCACACATGACGGGACTCACATGCGGCAGGCTCATGTCCCTGCACATACACATCCATGCATGGGCCTTTCCAGACATATGTCCATGCTACACACTCCTGGCACACCTCAACATGGACTGCGTCCAATCAGTACACATGGACACACTTTCCGCTCAACTCCGGATGGGTCTGCCTCTCAAGGACCTGGAGGTGAAGCGCTGGGTGTATGCATTCCAGGACCCTCATCTGGTCGTTGGCAAGGTGGACCCGGCACCCCTCTGCATCCGCTGCGTCCAAGAGGCGCTGGGCCTTCCTGAGGGTCCTGGACCTGAAGCCCTCCCAGTGCTTATGGACATGTGGTAGGTCGTGGGTTGCCACCCCTGCCGTGTTGATGGCAACCATGATGTCCATCCAGATCCTTCTCAGTCCATCCTTGTCAGCGCATGTTCTTTCGAAGAGGGCATCATAATGCACCAGGACTTGCTCCACCAGGGTGCCAACCTCTCCTGCTGTGAAGCTGGCAGCCCTCTCCCTCTCTGGCTGGGGGTTGCCAGTGGTCTCAGATGTTGTTTCCCCCGACATGGCAACCCTTAGGCAGGTGTGGGTGGGAAACTGGGTCCTAGTGCTGGGCTGTGGAGTGATAGAACTGCAGTCGGGAGTCTTCTGTTCCAGCAGGGGTGGTCACAGCAACTGGACCCCTGCAGATGGCTGACGTGCAGGCACCAAATAGCAGGGCACATGGCCTGCAGGCAGGCAGGCAGGCAGCAGCAGATGGCTGGTGGGAGTTGTTTTGGGGCTCTGGGGGGCAGGAAAATGGCTTTAAGGGAAGGAGCGTGGTCTTCCGTGTGTTGTTGCATGGCCAGCTTGATATGGAGTGATTTTGCACATGAAATTACAGCACGTCAGCGTGTAATTCGAGGAAAGGGCCTTAGCGCATGAGCGAGTATGTGACTTAACACGTGCAGGTTTTCCCTCGGCATGGGTGCATAGTGATACAGCACGTGAAAAAACTGCACATCCGCGTGTTAATGCGTGTAATTCAAGGAAAGGGCCTAAGCGTGTAAGTGAAGTGACGCATGCAGGACTTTCCCTGGGCACAGGTTTAAGGTGAGCAGGGCCAGCAGTTCACTGTACTTGCTTTTCATGGAGACCGACGCATGTGTTGCTACTTCTGGTTGTTTCATGCATCATCACTACTTCACAGCGGATCAAGGACGTATCTCTTATTTTGGCGGGGGTATTAGTTACGTGCGTTTTTCCTTACCAGGCTAGTCAGACGGTGAGTTGCGCACACTATTTTTCCCCACTGCGGTTCCCCCCTTTGTATCGCGTACCCATTTTTGAGGTCATAGTAGCCTGCGTGTCCCACGCGTATGTGTTTTTCATGTCCCTGGGTGCCACCGCGTACTGCAGGAGGTTAATTCCACACACCTGGTCTACCAGGGGTTGCGTGCATAGTTTTACTGCAGTTTTGGGGTTCCTGAGTGCTGCGTGACCCGTCACTTCATCACCGGGGTCACGTACAGCCTTGCAGGTGCACAGGGGTGCTGTTAACATCTAGTACCCCACATCCTTCACCCCAATTGCCCAGGACAATTGTCATTTAGACCTCCCATTGGCACTACTACATCTGTGCCGGCACTACTACATCTGTGCCATGGTTGGGAACCCACGAAAGGTGCTTCAGCTGGGTGTCCTCCACGTGGCGGGCTTGGTCAGGGAAGTGGCTGGGGTAACAGGGAGAAGGGGACTCCAGGGTGTCCAGGGTGGCTGCAGAGGGGGAAGAGGCAGGGGGGCGCCACTTCGGCAGGATGTTCTGCCATTTGTTGGTGCAGTCATGCCACCACCCCCTGTGGTTCTGGAAGATGCAGCGCTTGCATCTGGCACTGGCACCCATGTGACTCGGCAGTCTGTTTCATCGACTGCCACGGGCCGAAGGGTAGTGGTAGCTGCAGGTGCAGCTGTGGCCACCACCACCCAGGCTCAGGGTCAGCCATTGCATGTTGCATTGGCACCTGAAGAGTCCCAGGATGATTTCCAGGAGGCACGTGGTAAGTGTACGCAGGGCTGCCCTGACTAAGGCACATGTCCCTGGGTCAGAATTGTCATCTGCTGCCCAGAGCAGCCAGGTGTTGGCAAGTGCATGGGCAGAACTGTCCTGGTCAATGACCTTGGCACAGCGGATGTTGCTGCTCAGGGTCCAGTCAAGGGCACCCAGCAGCCACTGACGCAAGTCAGGGCTTCTGTCTTAGTTCCACCTGCCACTCCCTCGGTTCAATCCACCAGTGCCACAGCCCCTACTGATCAGGGCGGAATTTGCCAGTCAGGGTCCGGATCACTGCCCAAGAGGAGGAAGGTTGCACCTGCACAAGAGGCTGGGACCCCAGACACGGCTCCGGCCTCTGGCACGTCGAGGAAGAAGCCTTTCGGCAAGCAGGAACTGGACTTGTGGGCTACGTGTCAGAACACAAATGTGATATGCTAGTGGGCCCAAATTGTCACACTACAGCTGCCCAGCGTTGGCACCATTGGAAGCATGTTGCGGAGAGTGTTAGTGCATTCAGACATGAGGTGCGCACAGTTGAGGAGTGCAAAAAGCGATGGGATGGCCTCTGATACTGTGCTATGCTAAAGCGTCCCTCCAGTTATGCCATGAATGGGGTGACTGGCGGTGGGCCACCACCTCAGGAAGAAGAACTCACGCTGCATGAGTTGATCGCTGCAGAGTTTATACCGGCACAATTGGTTGAAGGAGTGGGAGAGATGCTGGATTTTGATGGGAGAGATGCTGGATTTTGATGCCCCGTCCGGTGAGTGTTTGTCCAGCCCATGTGTGGTTTGCTTGTGTGATGTGTTGTGCTTGACTGCCAATACATGCTATGTGTACATGGTTCTCATGTGCAGGTCATGCAATGCTTCACTGATGCCTGCCTGCTGTGCAGCATGCTGGACATGTAGCGCAGACAGGGACTGTCCTCATCACCACACTTACACCCTACTCACATGCTAGTCACCCGGCTGGTCCTCCGGTCCATGTTCCAGCTCACTGGCCCTTCTGCATGTAGCCTGGGGTGTCTTTCCACTCAGCACTCGGACTATGTCATCGCATGATGGACGTGCATGTGTGTTCTTCCTGCATGCAGGTACTCCACGTAGGCATGCTTCCTTGCCCCACCACCCCTCTGCACCACTATTACACCATTGCACTGGTGGGTAACATGTTGGACTAATGCAATGGCATGTTCAACACTCCTGTGTACATGCACACTTCCACCTGCCAACCTCCCAGACACATACTCTGGGGTACATCCTATGTCCTTGATGCAGGGTGTCTCAGGGTGTCTCACTCGGACTGTGCAGATGGCAGATGCTCAGAGTGCACATTCATGCTCCATGTGCATTCCATGCATGCCAATATGTGTCCTTTGCAGGATGATCATTGTAGTATGTGTACAGGATGACATATATTTAATGGCATGTGATCATCCTTTCCATGCTCACTGTGGCTCAGTCTGGCATCATGCATATGTTTAGGGTGTCATAGTCTGTGTGGGCCACAGGCCTCCCCCTGTCTCAGGCCCCCTGTCTCTGTCAAACTGGTGTAGTGCCTTCTGCCCAAATGGGTGTACTACAGAGGGTTCATCATGTGTCCTGCTCACTGTCCCATTCTCATCGGCTGTGTTGTCAGTTGACTCAGATGATGCAATTGACGCTACTCAACACTGTCTGCCAATACACAGTTATCTGGTCAACCTTTCACTGCCATGCAATGCCTCCCTGCCTTTTCACTAAGGGGTGGGGGTTGCCTGTATCCATGCAACCCATTACATGCACATTGCACGTGATGCCTGACCTTGCACTTACACTGACTTCTTGTTTATTGATTGTCATCATAATGTACTTGTTGATATAGATACTCGGTAACGTGCACATGCTGTGCACTGCACCAACCCACTTCTGAGCCATGTTACACCGCTCTACATGCCTACTCACTGCTGCAATGTCAAAGTGACCTTGCATGTATGGTCAGATTGTCATCCCTTCACTGTCAGGAACGGCACAGGCACAGGTGCATCCTGTGACACATGTACTCAGTATTGAAACACCCCAGTGGGGGTTTAGCAAAGTTGATAGGTCAATCTGTGGCCTATAATAACCGGTATAGGCTGCAGATAGACTGTAGCCTGCACATGGAAATATGCAAGCAGCTTCAATGTTGTGTAGTGCAACATTGCGGCTACTCACTTATGTGTGTGTGAAAGTGTTCATTTACACTTATGTCTTCTGAAGTTTTTTTGTTGACTGACTAATATGTTGTTGATTGACGTTAATGCTGGTGAGATTTCAGCATTGCGCCCGTTATGTTCAACTGGCACAATCCTGAAGGTGCACTGTCATGCAGTATGTGTATGCCCAGGCCGACTTAGCTAATCTGGTGGTGCCTGGCTGTGATGATTTGACACACTGAATAATGGTTTAGGGCACATTCATAGCACAATGTGCTCAATCAGGCCCTCAGGGGTGTTCTGGAGGCTTCATGGCCGGCAGCTCGGACCGTACTGGGCGTTATGGTCCCTCATGGCTGGTTGCAGGCCATCGCTTTGCTCGGGACAGTCACTATGTCTACATGGCCCATGACACCCGGTACAGGCCGGACTGCTGATGAATGAAGCAATATTGGTGATGATGATTTAGTGATGCATGTGTACATGCATATTACGTGAGTCATGGTGTGTTTGGATTCACTTGCAGCTCTGGCCATTTTGCAGTTCAGACATGCTTATGGTATGTGTCATCTCTTTGTTGCCATCTGTCATTTCTGCCTGTGACATGTGCCTGACAGAGGTGGTGTGAGATGGAGGTGATATACTACATTCAGTACATGTGTAGGCTTAGCTATTTACACACATCCATTTCTGCTTTTGGGATGTGTTTGCATATCGATGCCACTGGATGCATGCCAGAATTTCATTTGTGTGTGACATGTCTGATTCATGTGTTGGCTGTCGATGTGATGTCTATGTGTGTGTGCATTATGTGCATCTGACATGTGTACTCATGTTTGTTTTTTCAACATTACAGATGATGATGCAATGGAGCCAGAGGATGGTGATGTCAATCCTGACAGAGGGTTGCTATTACATCAGCAACCCGGCACAAGTGGGGGTCATGGGGTGGTAGGCCACGAGAACCCACTTATGCTGCAGACCATCGTGTCCAGGGCTGGCAGTGGGTCTAGCTCGGATGATCACTCTGACAACAATATTGAGTTGGATGCGCGTCATGTCCATTCGTCGACAGTAAGTGATTCTGATGTGGATGATCCTCTGTCTGTAACACCTGCACTGAGAGGCCAGACGGTGTTGGACCCTCCACCATCATCGGGACGCAGTCACACTCCACACCAGTTACTGATGTGCCTGGGGCATCACGTCAACAGAGGGATGTAGTATGCAGCCGCGGGTGGTGCCAACCCAGCGAGGACCACCGCTTCTTGGGCCCTATGGGTGTCAAGCCCAGCAACGCGGTGGCTGTGCGCCACCGGGCTATACTGAGTGGGAGCAAGCCATGTGTGCCAATTCCAAACAACAGAGGGCAGCAATTGATAAGATTGCTCAAAGCATGGAACGTGTGGCCCAATCCGTGCTCCCCCCTTCTAGGCAGGTGGATCTCCAGCAGCGGGCAGCACAGTCCACGCCGCACGCTCAGGCTGGGCATGGCTGCCTCAGACAGGGCACGCCGGGCTGAAATGGTTTCTCTGCGTCAAGCACTTACTGCTCACGCAGAGGCACACAGGAAGGCCCTGACAGATGACCATCAATCCCTCAGATCTACTCTGGGTGTGCTCAACATGTCCCAGAGGGAGCAGACAGCTGAGAGGTTGGAGCAGCTTGAGAATATCATCTCAGCTAAGCTATGTGAATGCCGGGAGGTGCTCCGGATGTCATGCGAGGCCATGCAGGAAGAACTCTGTGTTACACGTGCTACCTTGCAAGAGGAAGCATGTGTATCACATGAGGTACTGCATGCTGACCTACGTGTCATTGCCGCACTGGACCAGGCTTACCAGTCCCACAGACTTGCTGCCTACCAGGGTTCAAGCTGCGCATAGGCGTGGTAAGGGTACTGTGCAATGTCCACCTTCTGCTTTCCATCCAGAGGGTGACTCAGACGATGACTTATCTCCCACAGGTCGGGCCGTGCATGTGTTGAGCCCATGGAGGTTTTTTGTTTATCTCAACATCATCGCATATGGATGTTGAGGTGCCCCCAGTACCTCCCTAGTCACGGTTGTCCCTCCCCCCCCTGGTCATATGTGGCCATTTTTTATTTTATAGTTAATTTAATTAGTTAATATAGTTTAAAATTGTTTGTCTATTGTGCAAATGTGACAGGATGGTGCTTTGTGGCTTTTGAAAGCATCCATTGTCTGTTCCAGCTGGGCCCATTCAAGCTTGTCTCGTGTATGTGTTTGTAGCTTGGGGCCCTGACACATATGCCACTCCTGCTTCCCCTATCCACGGGCTTGCAAGGATGGTTCGGTGTGACAACCATTTACACAAGGGCATTGGACTTTCATCATATCTGAGGCCTGTCTGCTGCTGCACTACTTGTGTTAACAGCCCTAGTGGGGATTATGGATGTTTCCTCCACGGCATGTCTGCTATCAATTTTGGTGAGTACACTATTGAACTGTCAATTTATTGATGTTATTTGTGATGTATGTTCTTTTCTTGCCTGTATACGTGCTTGATGCACTTCATGCTGTAGACAGTAGCCTGCACCCTTTGGCTTTCAAAGTCACACTGATGGTGGGAGGGGGCCGGATATTGACAATGTTAAGTTGGTTCGTGGCGAGTTCAGCCCCTGGGGATTGTGGCAAAGGAGGATGCATTAGGAATGGGACCCAAGAGTCACAACTCACGGTCCAGTCCTCACCTGAGATGTCCGCCTATACTACTACTAAGCTCCGTTCCGTTTGGATGGCACGTTGTGTCTGGCTTCCCTCTTGGACTTTGATGCTGCCTGATGGTACAGTTTGCCTACTGGACTACTGCTCTTTTACTTGTTTTTCACACTCTGGTGCCTTTACTGCTCTTTTACTTGTTTTTCACACTCTGGTGCCTTTAGTCCCTGTTCTTCCTCCTGCTACTGTCCTTGTTGCAGATCTGTCCACCAGTCTCTCGGGCTGTTATTTCCACGTACTCTTACACTCCCTCGGTTTGCCTCAGTACACTTCTGTTCAACAGCATCTTTCTGTCGCTCCTCCTGTCTTTCATGTATTACATCCATGCCTTTATGTTGCCTGTTGACTTTTACCAATGCTATTCAACTGTTGTCGCTCTTAACTTGCTGCCAGCTATTTCCGGCTATATCACATTCTCTGTGCCTTTCCAGACTTGTGCTGTCTCTGCCTTTCTTTGTTCACGCTATCAAGGATTGATTGGGTTTCAGCTCAACCATCCAGTTGTGCCAGCCTCCTTGGTTATTTTTGACTCAAGTTCCAGCTCTACCTGTCAGGGTAAAGAACCTGGGGTTCTGTGGGGGGAGGTCAGATGTAGGACTCAGACATGGCCCAGTGACAAGCAGCATGAAGACACACACCCCGGAAACTTTCCAGCCTTATTAAAACCTTGTATGCCCTTTTTGCAGGAAAAGGAGCCTACAGACTACCTTTCCCAGCAGACAGCAGGCCAAGAACTACAGAACCCTGGCCACGTTGGGTGGTGCACACGTGCGCATGTGTGCACAAGCAGACGAACGGGGCTTCTGCTTAGACGTCCGACAGAAACAGACGTGTTTCCAGGAACTCCGAGCAAGGTGAGCAGCAAGAGGGGCCATGCCCCAACCGACCTTCCTCCAGGACCCTCGCACATGCAAGCTAAGTAGTGCCAGTGCTGGGGAGCTTAGCCAGGCGTTGGGGAGTATGCGCACAGTACAGCTAAACTGCGCTTAGGAGCAAATGCCAAGAAGCTTTCCAAGTTTTCAGGGGCACATGCAAGGGGCGTCGCCCAAATCCTCGAGTCCCCCTGCTCAATAGAAGCTAAGTTATTAGCGCAGTAGTGTTCCTAGCCACAAACTAATACAGTACAAGGGGGAGCACCAAGCGACGCACAAGCTCTAGTGCAGTGCATATCATTAGCATATGCAATTATCCACGTGCGCTGCCTATAGAAAGCTGCGGCTACCAGAACGCAACTTGTACTGAAGTCGCACCTTGCAGCATGCATCTAGCAGCACATCCAAGGCACATTCTATCATGTGGAATTCTTAACACATGGTCTTCCATTTAACGTGGGGCCACGTGCGGATACCTTACCACATTAACAGTGTATGAACCATCACAGGGGCAAGCAAAACTATACGAACAAAGCAGCAGACAAGAGTGCTTGTTTGGGGAGGAGTCACTAAGTTCAAGGCATGAATGGTGTTATGTGTGTGTGGGGAAAACACACACAGAATAGTAACTCACGCTCTCTTTTCAGCATTGAACTGCTCCTGTTACCAGACCAGAGAGTGTGCAGGCAGGAGGAGAGCACTCACCCCAGAGATGAGTCTCTCTTTTGCTCATCTTGGAGCCATTTGTAGAATGTGCATGAAGTACATGGTTTATATGATTGAGTATGTGTAATTGTCAAAAGTTGTATTTTGTATTTTCACTGCTTTCCCTTCCCCATCCACCTCCCCTCTCCTGACCCTCTTTCCAGTTATCCTAAATACAGATGCCTATCCAACCAACAGATCCCTAACCCTCTTTCCCCGCTGGGGTCTCAGAGGCCTGTGTAAGTTTTACCTTGCAGGCACCCAGACCGCGGAGGGGGTGGTTGGTTCATGCCACTCCTGCACGTGGAGACCGGAGCTGTGACACTACCCATCAGTTGTTGAATCCTCATTGATTCTTATGCACTGAAATTGCTCCCATCCTGTTAAACCAATGTTCAACTGTGCTACCTTGGTAGTTATGCTATCATTCTGCTTGGACATGTGATTGGCCATATGCAGCGACTTCAAGTCATCTACTGGAGACTCTTCCAGGTTTTATTTGTGGCTATAAACTTTTTCCCAGGTTTGGGGGTTTGGCTCCTTGGAATTCTTTGCGATTTGGTATTTTCACCAGTCAAGGTGGCCTCTGAGGGGGCTGGACCCTATTTACATGAAAGGTGGAACAAGGAAACCAAGGGTTAGGGGGATCCTGAAACCAGGTAGACTAGAAAGAAGAAGCCAACAGACCCCAGACACAGTTCTTCTGAAGGTCATGGTGATGAGTAAATGAGGGAGGGCCTTTTGTTGTCGGACAGTATGCTTGGGCTACAGTGTTTGGGCACTCTCGGACATTGTCATTGTGGGGTACTATGTACATGATGTGTTCTGCTGGTCAATGGCTGTTCCTGTGTTGTGTTTACTTTTCAGGTATCAGGGGATTGTTGTAGTTTGACATACTGGGGTGTACACATGGCCAATGGACATGTGATGTGAACAGGACACTGAGGGTCACTAGATTTCACATGCATCTATTGAGTGCATGTCCCTACTGACACACACACTTACACAATGCTCCACTACACATATAACAACCCTTCCATGCCCACACGTGCACACAGATTGCCTTCTCTGGCATGCTGTGTCCCTGCAGCGCATGATCACTTACCATTTGGGGATCGTGTACATGCATCAATAGGTTATTTTTGTTGCTTGTCCTTTTTATATGATGCTCAAGGTGTATCCCCAACACAATGGCTGCTCACTGTACTGTGTGCTGAGCAGTGTGTTGCAGGAGACACACACAGCACACAGGTTTGGGATTTGCAGATTTGGCTTTGCCAATGTGTATGCCAACAGGCATTCTGTCTTTTGTTGATGGTACCGCTGGTGGCATGCATTTGTGTATGACTTTGTATGTGTGGGAGGTTGTTGGTTGGTCATTTCATCTGATTCCATGTCAGGTGTGATTGTCTCAGGCCTCTTTCCATTTATCACGTGTCACTTCGTATCTAATTGATCATGTGTTGTGCTTTTGGTGTGCTATTTTGCTGTTGCATGCCATGTCATGGTGTGGCAGACAAGGGTGATGTGGGTTGGGAGGGTTCGGGTGACATACCACTGATTGTCATGGCCTATTTTGCAGGGGGGGGGTGTGATATACACCTTGCATGTGTTCCTTTTGGTCACACAGGATTGATTATGTTTAAGTAGCTAGGGATGCACACAATGTAGCACCTCCGTGGCAACATTCTCAGGGTGGTATGGTTGTGATAGTTGACTGTCTCTTTGTCAACATCGATTGTCACCTGGTATGTGCCAGGCCTGTGTGCACTCTGCAGGGGTGGGAGTTTAGGTGAAAAATGTGGCCACAAGCTGAGTCCGGGCTGCCTCACTTCATGCCCTTTCCCCACCCATGGGCAGCGCCTGTGGTTGGGGATGTGGGGGCACCACCATGTCCACCGGTATGCCCTGCCGTGTTGCAACATTGTGCAGGACACATGCTGCCACAATGATCCTGCACACTACTGGGGGTACATATAGTAGCTGCCCACCAGAGTGGTCAAGGGAGCGGAAGCGTGACTTCAGCACTCCAAATGTGCGCTCCATTATGCCCCTGGTTGCAATATGGGCAGCGTTGTATCTTACCTGGGGTGGTGTGGTGGGGTTCCGTATTGGTGTCCTCATGTGGTTGCTCAGAGGGTAGGCACTGTCCCCTGGGGAGGTGAGGATGGTTATCATTAGTTGGGTTTGTGTATTTGTCTGTGTGTGACATGCAATGTGCAGGTTGTATGGAATGCCAGTGCTTGCGGTTTCGATAGATGTGCTCAGTGGCCCTAGGTGGACATAGGGCCAGATGGGTGCAATCTATGGCACCAAGCACTTTGGGGAAGTGTGCCACCCTGTAAAAGTCCTGGACCACGGCCTGCCTTTCTGCGGGTGTTCCAGGCATGTATATGTGCCTGTGGACCGAGGGGCACGCAGTCATGATTGCCAACACCTGGTGTAGGCAGCGTGACTGTGTGGCCTGTGAGACACCCCCAACTATGGCAGTTGTCTGCTGAAATGACCCAGTGGCCAAAGAATGCAGGACATTGAGCACCTTTTCCAAGGGGCTCAGTGCTTGGGAACACAAGGTGGGTAATGTGAGGTCATCCTCCCACTCAGTGACCAGGATGAAACGAGGTGGAAACCTATACCTTCCATAGACCTGGTCATCAGGCATCCCAAAAAGGCTGGTCCCGGGCAAAAAAATGCGGGGCCTGGCTATTCTCCTCCTCCTGCGGTGTCTCACGATCAGTGCTGCGAGAAATGGGACATTCATCGTAGCTATATATACGTGTTTGTTGTTTGCGCACACTTTTATACTGCACGGGGACGCTTCCGCCTGCCTTCGTGTGGCGGACGTGTTTGCGCCTGTGCGTGTCTTTTTGCATGTGCAGGTTTTCGTTTATTCAATTCCATGAATACGTGTTGTTCGCGCGCGTGTGGGCGTTCTGTGTATTTCCCAGCAGTACTTCCCCAGTTACACCTTCATTTTCACGCGTTGTTCCCCATTCCACATGTTCCGCCCCCTTTTTGGTGTGTGCGATACACGTTGTGCGCTTTCGCAGTGCGCGTCGCACATGGTGTTCGGGATGTTGAAGTGACATGTGCACCTGTGTGCGCCACCCATGGATTTGGCGCACATCCCGGGGAAAACACGCGCAGGGCCTTCCATGAATCCCACACGTGTGTGTGAGCTTGCTTTTTCACGCTTGCACCAGCTTGCACCACAAATTTCGGTGCGCATTTGTTCCATGAATCGGCCCCATTAAGTTCTCACAATCCCTAACTGTGGCCTCTTCCGCAGCCAACCATTCGTGGCATCGTTCACACAGCACTCTCATCACTGAGAGATTGGGAGCCAGTGAAATTTCAGCAAGTGCAGTTGACACTGGTGCAGAAGTTGAGGCTTCTTTGAGTGTCAGTGATGTCCCACTGGGGAATGAAGGTGCTGGAGGTGGTGCTGATTTCTGTGCATGCAATGCATGAGCCCCATGCATTTTTATTTTGTGGTGCTCATCCGATTTCTGATACGCATCATCCACATCATCCCAGTGAATTTGCACCGGACGATTTGTCATGATTGATGTTCCCAGACTTTTTGACAGAACATTGGAAGTGACACATCTTAGTGTTTTATTGCACAATGTCCATAGTATGTCCTCTACCTCTTTTTTTTGGAAAAGTGTTCTTTAACTTTGAAGTATCGCCAACTGACTGCAGTGATCTTCGGTCCAGTTGCTTTGTTCCTCAGTGGCCACGGATTGGGGACCCAGGTGACATTGTCATCACTGCTGCTGCTATCATGTTTGGACTGGAGAGGAAAATGTAAAACAACAAAAATTACAACACTAAAAAGACAATGCCACAACAAATTAAAATGTTTTAAAAAAGAAAAAAATGTAAGACAAAAGTAGACTACCTGAACAAATCACAAGACAAGGGGAAAAGAGTATAAGGTGAAAAGTGGGTAAAAAAAGGACAACAAATGAAAGTGTTAAAGTGTTACAAGTTCTTTCAGTTACTTGGATAACCTTTCACTAACAAGCACTGATAACAATGATCAATATAAACTTATTTTTGTGGATGGGATGATTATTCACATCTACACACTGCTGCACATACTGATACACTTTCACATGCACGATGTCCCAGTTCGTTGATGTGGATAAGAATAACTTGTAGGTGCAGAACCGCTGCACGTGATAGGATTTGCTGCCGCATGAGGCACATCAATGCATAGCAGTGTTGAAGGAGCTCGACGTCCTATTGAGTCACTTCTCACACGCAGATTTCGTGAAACGGCATGGGGGTGGCTGCATCAAAAAATCACAACGTTTGATTAGACTGTTCAATAACACGGCTAGAAGTCATGACTATGTGTGCAGCTGCAACGTGTGATATGATTTGCTGGCGCATCAGGTGCAATTATTCGTAGCCACATTGAAGGACCTCGATGTCCTATTGGGTAATTTCGCATGCATAGATTTTGTCAAATGGCACGGGCATAGTCACGTGTATACACTGCAATGTTTCATTGGCGCGTTTGTTGAGGTGGCTAGAAAAGTACGGCAGCCCATAATGCGATTGGCTGTTAAAAAAAGGCGCAAAGTTGCGTAAATGCATCAACATAACTTTTGAACTGATTGGGCCTTCCATTGATGCAGCTACTGCCACGTGCAGACACGACTCCTCATTGGGCAATGTAACTAGTCAGTAATTTAGGCACAACACGTCATTGAGGTTGGGCGCACCTGCGGGTATGAAAAACACATTCTGGTTCACTATATCATGTAACCATGGTTATAATCCTCTCCCAAAAACCTTGTTCATGTTTTCTGTCATTGTTTTTGATCTCTTGGTGGGTGAACTTCATTGTGAGCCTTCAGGAACATTTAAAAGCAGTACCTTGATTTTTCCATTCCTTTTTTACCATTATTCTTCCTATAACTTTGCTGTTTGTCTTGTGCTCTTTAGTTTGTCCGTTTTTGTTATTTTAGCTTGTTATATATTTTTTTTTAAGTGTTCGGATATTAAGTGGCAGAGTCCTTTTTTGTGTTGTGTATTTGGACAGTTTGTATTTTTCCTAAACGTACCTGCATTTTAAAATGACCACGACCAGCCGTGATGATGAGGTGGTGTGGGTGGCTTCAACTTTATTGCTGTGTAAGAAACAATGTGCACAAAAAACATAGCTGACAGTGGCAATATTTCTGCGTAAAGAACCAACACAGCAAGATCGAGGAGATCATGTTTAATTTCTGCAGTAATGTTTTGTTGAGGGGAAAGCTTGTGGACATCAATGTCAATTCAACATCTTCTCCACGCTCATTGGTATTAAGTCGATGAATCATATAGGTAGGTCCATGTGAAACATAAGGTCAAAGCACATGGAGCAAGATTAGCACAGCCGTTATTTGTCATCTGTGCCACAGACCTCCAACATGAATACTAACTATTTTCCACCGTCTTACACCCACCCTCATCCATCCTGACTGCACCTGATCTTTCTAACTTTATCGTAATGTGCAGAACCTGTTATAGCTTGATCGATGTGGGAGGTGGCACCATCAATGCTTGAGGCAAGGCTTTTTCAGAGCATATGGCCAATTGCTAATGCTAGGCATATTTTTAAGTGTCAATTTTTTCAACCCTATCTCTGTTATATGTTTGAATCCAACAGTGTTTCCCTCCCCAGTTCCTACCTCTTTACAAAAACACACACTGCATATGTGGATCAAAGTCCTTTAATTGATTCTTCCAATACAGTGTCTGTAAAAAAGTGTATATACCCTTTTTTATTTCATTATAGCTATGGTTATCCCCTGTGGAAGCCGTGGGTAAACCCCCCACGCCCCAGTCATTGCTGCACTTAGCAACACCTGTATCTTGGTAGCCATGCTAGATGTATTGTAGAATACATTGTGTGTAGTCTCTGTGCACAGTTACAGTAATATTTTAATAACTTTCTATCCGTCAACAGTACATATAAATGTAACATTTTTTAAAAGTTAAATAAATATACAAAGTTTTTTTGAGAACAGGGTTATTTGGGGGGACTGTGATGGCAGCATTTCTTGTTATACTACTTTCTGCACATGTATGATAGATACATCGGTTTCATTAGCCCGATTGTCTGTAGTATTAATGCCAATTGTTTATGGAATGACAAAACCCTTGAAATTCAATGAAAACCTTTAGTTGTAGGAACGTTAAGGTAATAGATTGCCATTAGATTGTTATTAAGGTAATCAAAGTTTTCATGCTCTCACTTATATAAATGATGTTATTTCTAATTCCATTATTGATGTAATCAGTTAAATACAATGGTGTTCTGACAAGTAATGGCATCAGTGATGCGATTTGCAATGTCATCAGTGTTCTCATACAACATGTAATTAGTGATGTCATCCATGATGTGATCTGTGATGTCATCATTGTGGTCATAGGATGGCCAACAGGTGTCACAAAGTTAAGGTGGCTTTAGCTGAATTTCGGGGGTTATGTTGCATTACGTTCTCACCTTAACGTCCCTGCAGCTAAGGTATTTTCATTGACTATATATACTTTACTGAAAAAACCTTAGTTAAGGTGCAGTTAAGTTGCACAGATTTAATGTAACAAAACCCTTGAAATTAAGTGGATGTGGGAAGTCTTGACACGTATACCGTTCTTTCATCAATGGCTATTTTTAACCGAAATATGTTACAGAAAATACCCATCGACAAATATAGGGGGGGGGCATATGAATGGTTGGGGGGTCGGGAATAATAAAAAAATAATAGGGTAGGGGGAGGCTTGGGAAGTCTCTCGAAAAAAACAACAAATGTTCAATGGGTATTTCCAGCGAAAAAATGTTAGTTGAAAAAATCAATAGAAGAAAAAGCCGTTGATGAAAGAACATAGAACCCTCTTGACCAGCTTAACTCAGCACCTGGAAAAAATGCCATTTGGAGGAGGAAAAAGGAAGAAATCGCATCAGGCTAAAGGTGGGGAGGGAGAAAGAGGACACCATGAGAATTTGGGGAGTTGGGGGGGCTAGAGACCAAGTTCCGAGCTCAAATGTATTTGCATGACCGGGGTTAATTTCACATAACCAGGGTTATAGTAGAAAACGGGATCATTAATAAAAGTGCATCACACAAATAGCCGGCGTATTTTAAAAATAATGGGGGACATTTTAGTACATTATTATAATCGGGGTTATACTAACCACAGTTATGGGAAACAGTTTTAAAATGAAGAGAGAGTGAGTTAAAAAAGGAATGAATACATACAAAATGGAATGCCGCAGCTACAGTGAGGTGCGGGGTAATAGATGTCACTGAAGACTATAGCTACTGGGTTACTTTAAGGAACCAAATGATGCAAAAGGGAAAGTGGGAATGGCCAAAGGTCACAAACTGTGGCCATGGCCTTTGGCATGGCTAGCAGGCCCCAACAAACCCTATTGGGGAAACATGTCATGGTACAGGTCAAAAGGTTGTTGTCACTGGCCATGGTTAAGGCCATGGCTAGTGGGTCAGTTTAGGAAACCTATTAGAGCAATATATAGAGTGCCCATGGCCAAAGGCAATGGCAAGTGCAACTGGAAGAAAGCTATTGGGCCAACATGTAAAGGGGCCATGACCGAAGGCCGGGGCCAATAGTGAAAGCAAGCGTGCCCCATACGCAGTAACCTCCCCACAATGAGAGGCAATAAAGGACACACCCCAGGAGGGAATGAGACCAGAAAAAAGTGCGGATGATGTAAAAAGGGTTTTTATATAATTAATATAGGGCTTGCAAGGGACTCTGCAAGCTCCGAGAGCACTCTGTCTGACAATAGCAAAGACAGTCATATTTATTACAAAATTACATCATAAATCATGAAAGCTATGGGGGGACCAAAGTCTCAGGGATTGGGTGGCGTGGACTAAGCTATAGGTGATGCATTGATGAGCTGCTCCAGGATTGGCGGACATCTGTGTGGTGCCAACGTGGGGTGGACGGATCAGCTGGGCTCGTCGGGGTGGAGCTGCCAGGCCGGACGCTGTCTTTGTCAATGATTGGTGGCTGCACTAACACTTTGCCCTTGTGGCCACACACACACACAAACACTGATCACATTATATGACTCCAGTTGTCCTGCAAATCCTACAATAGGTTAATCTATGATCACATGAGAGACAGGAGAAGCGACATGCAATGTGATACCTCACCAATTCATCGGTGTACAGTTGCTTTTGACCTATCAACCAAATCCCATAAGTCCAGGTGTCTTGTCAGAGGGCGCGGGGTGAGCTGCCTTGTCGTTCTATTCTGTTAGATGTGGTGAGGCATGGCTTTACAATATGTTAGTACAGGGGTGGATAACTGTCTCTATGGCCCATTAACTCGGAGTGAACTGGAGTACTAGTTGATTAGTAAGGGCACATCTCTGGCCCCTCAAGGCGGTGGGATTTAGGACTGGGTTGTACATAATTCATTTGGCCCAACTACGGTGGCCTCTGACATGGAGGAAGTAAATACTTGAAGCGAGTCCAGCAGGAATGTTGGAAGGTGAGGCTGTGCTGTTCAAAACACCAGCAAGCCCTACCGGGCCTTGATGGGGGGTGGGGGGAATGGCCTTGTAGCTCTAAGCGATTCTCTGCTCCTGGACTACATAATATACCATAAGAGGAGACAGTTACTACAGTTAGTAGCATTAGGATGATCACGTGTTTCTATTGTTTACAAATTTGTTTACTGCTTAATACGTAACAATGGGGGACGGACAGCGACACATGTATTACATAACGTTAGTTGAACACATATTGAAAATTCATAGGACATACAAACGAATAACAACGTGAGGTAGCATCAGGTTGGATTGTATACGCAGGATCAGAGAAGCAATACGTTTGTTTACAGTCTTGTTCATAGCAAAAAAACGGCTCAATGCCCTTGGCAGCGGTTACACTTTTTAAACCGTGCTTCACTATATTACACACAAGTATTCTCTGTAACGCTTTTTGCTTTATCCTTTGTACATTAGCAGCAATCATTAGTTAGCATAAGGTAGAATCTATCAAGCCCTCCCATTAAGCCTTCAGGGCACACTGTATTTTGCAGTGGGCAGGGGTTCATGGAGGAAGGTTATTGACACCATATATTTTAAATGTTGGGGGTTAGATGCAGGGTCAAGACTTGTTTGATCGGGATGGTTCTTGTTATTTTCAAGACTCAAGCTGCAAGTCAGGTCACTTCTAGGACAGTGATGTACTGCGGAAGATAAATGATACAGTGTTTGTTCTGATACTTGTTTGTGTCTGGTTGCTCGTGAGAACGGGCCTTGAGCGGATCTGCCATGGGGTGGAGGTGCGGGGGGAAGTGCATTGCTCCATGTGCGCGGTGAGCGGAGGCACAGCTACAGCTTTCGCATGCAGGTTATTTTTCTTGGGGTTTGGCCTGTACATCTAAAATGGAGTCTTGGCGTTTTCAAAATGGTGTCTATGGTATGTTACAGTACGGGTTGTGTGGCCTTATGTGTTGATCAGCAGCCATCCAGCCTCCCAAGCTCAGGTACCTGGGGGGCCGCTGATGAGCCACGAGCCTCACGATGGTAGGGAATGTCGGGTAGGGGGTCCTAAAGACCTGTCTTCCCATACAATGGTCATGGGCGAAGGCCCTGCCTAGTGAGTGGGAAAGAACGGTAGTGTTTTATAAGATACAGTGGACATGGCTGAAGGCCATGCTCACTGGCCAGGGCTGAAGGACCTGACTACTGGGCCCAAATTCCATGTAGAGTGGCCACAGCCAGAGTCTGTGGCCACTTAGTGGTTCCAAAAGAAACATGTTTTGGGGAACATGTGCAGTTGACACGGCCAAAGGCCGTGGCAACTGGACATGGCTGAAAGACATAGCTAATGGGCGGCAAAAAAATATGGCATAAAAAAACTTGAAATTAACTGAATAAACCGCAGTTGAGGTGCAGTTAAGTAACACAGATTTAACATAACAAAACCCTTGAAATTCAGCGGATCTGGGAAGTCATGACCAGATTAACTCAGTATCTATGAACACATACATATTATAAGAGAAGGGGTTCACAATGACATACAAAATGGCACTATGGGGGACATGCCATTATGGGGGACATCAACAGGAATGAGCCGAGTTAAGATGGTCATGACTTTCCACATCTACTGAATTTCAAGGATTTTGTTTTGCACGCTCCCAGTGAGTGCCTGAGGAATGGTATGTGGTTTGGCAGTGCAATGGCAAGGCGGGCTGCCTTGGGGATACCTACTTAGTGGAAGATTTTGTATCTGCATGGCAAATGTCACAGCAAATGTACTGTCGGTATTGTATTGTTTATCACACTAGCATTTGCCTACACTTGATATAGGGTAACTGTGCCGCTTGCAATTATCTTCTGAAATGGTTGTTAAAACCAAGGATGAAAAGATTGAATTACAACCGTAGGAATGGAAAAGCAAAGGCTTCGTATATGGAAACTGCACTGATTGCGGGCTATAACACCCAGTTTGAGGATGTGGAAATACTCAATATCCCAGAAGGCAAAGGTATGGTCAAACCCACATTGAACATCAAAAAGATCACATTGTATTTCCATGCCAGGAATTCACCCGGAGAATGTTCCGATACAGATAATGTATGCAAAGAATTCACCCAGAGAATGTTCCGATACAAATAATGTGTGCAAAGGGACCAGCTTCCTTGTGGTAACAGAGATTAATGATAATTCATTACTCAATCTCTGCTACTCACTTCAAGCAGAAATTGCAGTGGGTGTGCCATTGCCAGAATGCTAAACTTTGCCATGTTCTGCCTCCCCACTGGGGGCTAGCAGGGCTAGCCATGAACAACTTACACCTGCAACGGTCACCAATCCAATTTCAGGTGCAAGACTAAGCACTACTCATGTGCTCTTTGCTGATAATTCTGCCTGGGATACATCCACACCTAGCAGTTATAATTCCTTCGACCTGGAGACCACTATCTCAACCTTGCAGTTTGCCATAAAAATATTACTTACGCTGATTGAAAGAATGAATGAGGAACTCAGTACATGTGACTTCTTATTGAGATATATTGAAGAAATGCTCATGCCCCCTGAGGATACGAATTTGGTCCCACTCAGCACTGGGAAGCATGCAAGCCTGTTAGTGTGGGCACAGTAACATCTGAATATACCAGTATGCCTGCTAAATGCGATAAAATAGCTTCAGCAGGAGTGGTTGTGGGGGTGGAAATAACAAATCTGTTGTTTTAATCCCAAAGTCGAAAGCAAAGGCCCGGACTGAAACACTAAAGCAAGAAAGTTTGAAGAAATCATTTGGATTGCATTGAAGTTATAAATGACAAGAAAACATGCTGTTGCTTCTGTTCATCACCTCAGTAAGCGGGCAAAGAAAATGGTGAACAGTAGGAAAATTAGAGCAGCAAAGAAGGCTGGTATGCTAACAAGTTGGTTGATGAAGGACCGGGAAGATGTAACTAATGCAGTGCTTGAGGCGGCTGAGAAATGTCATACTGTGGAGTTGGAGATAGACTCCAGCGATGGAATAGGGGTGGATCGATGCCCCACCCCTGATTTACCAGTTAGAGGCCATTGAATATTGACTAAAGCATCTGAGGGGATGTGCACTGTTACAAAGTCAACTAATATTATGAGACCTCAGTCAGACTCTAAGACTTTGGTCACAACCAGTCTGTGTTCGAATAGTAGGGAACAGTTGATTAACTGTGTTAGGGAGAATTCTCAAGAATCTGCTAATTTCCCTTACCTTTTGAGACCCTCAGCAACTTTGCTGGATTTCTAGGATTTGAATTTTTACCTGGAAAGAATGTGAGCCTTTTTTCCCACTGTTTCATGTATTTTGATGTGTGTTTTACTTTTGTGTTCTTTGGATATGGAGTTTTAAAACAACTCCGTAGGCATCATCTTTTTCTTGCGTGTCACACAGCACCTTCAGTGCAGTGGCAAAGGGATGTCTTTCAGACTTCCCAATCTTTAAATACCTTCTCTGGCACTGACTTCTGTCTCCTAGAGCATGTAAAGTTAAATTGACCTTACTAGTCTTTTTAAATGTACAGACCCAGCACACACTATCTTCCTATAGAGTGCTGGAGGAGTTGCCGAGCATCCCCTGAGTCTAAACACTCATATAACAGTCAACTGTTACCCTTTCCCTCTTGAAATGGCTGGTGGCAGTGGTTTAGAACAAACTACCATGATTTTTCCCCACTGCGAATACCGGTAGCTAAAAATCGGGTCAGCCACGTTTTTCAATATGCCGTCCAAGACATATCTGTAAAAACAGACTTTGTCAACTTTTTTCGCCGTTTCTTTTAGGAAAGGTCCTTCCTGTGTTTAACTCTGTGCACCAAACCAGGTTTGGTCCCTTTGTTCACTGGCCTTTGGCGGGCTTCAGTGCTCAAGCCCTCCTCTGGCGCCGGAGTGTCTGGGGTGGACAGGATGTGAGGGAGGTGCCCTAAACTCCCTGTGCTTAGTCTCTTAGGAGACCTGAATGCACTCTGGCATGATTGGCCAGTTGGCTGTCCGGCAAGGACAGCCATCCTGCTGGGTGAGTGACAGCTAGGCTGGAATGAATGGGGAAAACTGTTTAAAAGCAGGCCTCTGGGACTTGGAAAGCAAAGTCGACCACTGGAAAGAAAAAAACGAAGATGAGCTGAAGGAAGACGACTGCTGCAACTCCTGGTCCACCGGTGAAGCCTTGCTGCAGGTCCGAATTGCCTGAAACTCCATCGACAGAGAAGCCCTTCAAGGTTAACTTCTTCCCTTGAGTTTGGTGGGAACAACCAACTTGCAGGTCACCTGGACACCATCTCTATACTGGTCGAGTTTTCTTCAGAGTGCTGTTGAAAACCGGATAGTCAGTGAGAAGGATAACAGTTTGTGGTCTTTAAGTCACTCACACCTTAAACCAACGTTTTGCCAAGCTTGTGGCCTCTTCCCTGGGCAAAGTGCAGGAACCTCCCGACATCCTCCTTCTTGTCCCACGACTGAAGCTCAGGAACAGCGAGATCTGCAGGAACTACCAGGAACAACTGCCACAGCTACAGCTCTTCTTCACTTAAAAGATACTGTGCAGGTGCGGTCAAGAAATCCTTTGTACTGCATTGAAAGTTTGTGAAACTTACCCAACTTTGAAGGTTTGTCCTTCTCTAAACCGACGTATAGCTTTTCGTCTGACCAACTACTTCTATAAACCGTGGCAAAGACTTAACCATTTACTACCAGAACAGTGCTATCCTATCCAAGACTCTGAACCATTGACTTCGGTCCAGGCCTATTGAATTCAATTGCTGGTAGTAGTGAACTGAAACCATTTGCCCTACCTCTGAAAGTACTTGTGCTTTAATTCTTTTAACCTTGTCCTTTTACTGAAGTGCCATTTTGCCCCCACCTCAGGGGAGCAGAACCTGTTCAGAATCTGATTGGTTGTGTATTCTAGTACATTAGATTGTGATATTGAACTGCTCTTACTAGTGGAATGTTGTCCAACTGGCTGTGTAAATACATGTACATTCTTTTACCAAGAAACCTTGAGTAAGTGTTTGAACCATTGTGATTTCTGTCCCTTTGTGTACCCTCTTGTACTGCTCACTTTACTCTTGAGATAAGTCTGGCTGCTCAGCCACTGCTACCACATTATTGTGTAGTACAAGCTTGTACCAAAGGTGAAATTGTACTTACACTTGTAGTCTTAATTGTGTGTAGTGTTCCCAAAGGGTATTGCATGTGATTCTTCCTAACAAACTGCACCACATTTATGAATGTAATGCAGCAAAACCCCCCATCAGGGTTTTATGTTTGAATGATCTTGACTGTGTAGAGATTGTTGATGGGGCTGGTACCATAACCCCGTGTATTCACTGTATTAATATGGTTGTGTTCAATGTGATAAAGGTTCATTCCTTTAGTTTCCTCAAAATAGGATTTGGCTGCCCAGTAGTCTTCCTGAGCCCATTAAACAAAGTTCAAATACCATTGTGAATTTGGCCTGTAATCAAACCTTGGGTAACCCCTGTAAACTCCCTGAGACAGCTTATACCCAACACATTGATGATAAAGAGGGATGGAATTGGCACGGTACATATTTGCCATAATTATCTAAGGGTCATAATTGAATTGCTTTTATAAGCTGGAACACCAGTGGCCGTCAACATTAATTAGATCCTAATGGCACAGGTGGCCTACTGAGTGAATACAATGTTTTTTTGCTCCACAAAAGTTGACTGACTATTGAGCTGATGGTTGAGGGGTATGTTGTCTTTCAGAATATGGCCAGTAAGGGAGTGTTGGCCAATCCCTCTGGTGCCCTATCACTGGTGTCAGGCAGTACATGGGCGCTTTTGGTGTTTATGTGCCGGGGCCAGAGAAACATGTCTCAGATGTCGAAATTGTTTATCATCAGCCAAATCAGTTGGGTAGGCTATATTTGATCACTGTGTATGACCAGCCAAGGAGCAAAAAAGCTGAGGAGGAGGAAATCTTTGGAAATATCAAAGAGGTCATAACTAATTGGTATGCTTTTGACTCTTATTTAGTTATGCTGGCTGGAGATTTCAATGCTTACTATAGGGATTCTAAGGAGCTGATGGCTAGTGAATAGATGTGTGTTAAGAGTCTACTGAGGCAAACCAAGGTAGACTAGCAGGGTAGGTGCTTGTCAGAATTTCTATATTTAGTAGGAAATGATAATGCTAAATGGCCGTACGGCTGTCGATGTTCCAGGTGGATTCACCTGGAAATGGGGATCTAAAAAGGCATCAATATATTATTTTTACTGCTCTAAGGATTTCATTGAATACTAGCTGCTCCCGGCATAACATGCACCGTTCTAGCATATCTTAAAGGTCAATAACAGTTGGTAATTCACAGGGTCACTTCTGCCCCCCTTCTTGAATATGGTAATCACCACTGATCGCTTCCAGTAAGGGGGCATAGGTCTCTGTGACTAATCAATGGTCATTGAAAAGGCTAAACATATAGGTAACTGTCTTCTTTTGAATTTGAAAAGCATATTTGAATCAGATCGAATGGAGGTATGGACGGATGAAGAACAGTATCTAAGTTCCACCGATTACACAGGACTGTGTGATGTGTCTTTCTAGACGCATAATTGTCAACCTTGTTTCATTGCAGAGTCCCTCTGAAGGCATAAGATTGTGTAGTATTTTGTATACAAAAGGTGTATTTGAAGTGACATGCATTTAATGAATCACACAAGTCAATCCAAATGAAAACATGTTCATTTTATCATAAAAAGCCATTTTGAAATTAGGCCAATCGGCCACCATGCAAACATTTAAGCATCTGTTTAAATACATCAAAAACAAATATTCAAACATTATACATAAATAATGAAAATACAAAAGTAGAAAACAATGATGAACACAAATCCAGTTCACAATATTGGTCACTATGAATAAGTGAGTAATCTATACCATTGTATGACCCACACTTCAATGTCACTAGAGCAAACACAAACAATTCTGTAGTTTCTTGAACAGTCAATTTCTTGAACAGTCGACTAGTTGAGACCATAAGCCGTTTTCCTCAGGACTGGATAACATGTTATTCAATGGGGACCACAATAGTTGCTCTCATAAATTAGGGAAACTTGGTACTGAATGTAGGAAATATCGAACACTTGTGCTATGGTAATAAGAGTCAGAGAAGAGTGCATATACAATTAACAACTGGAGCTGTAAATGTTGTACTAGTGTACAAGTATCTTGGTCTGGAGTTTGGGCAGAGTAAATATATGGAGAATATGTTGAAAAAGGACAGGAAAGATAGGTTCCTTAACTGGTTGATCAAAAAAGTTTGCGAATAATAGGGCAGGCTACAGTTATGAGGGGACAGTACTGGTGTTTAAAAGGAGCTTTTGTTCGGTGATTGTATATGGCCTGGAATCACTATCGATCATCAACTAATGGTTGAAAGAAGTGGAGGGGAAATTCTGGAGAGCAGTCTTAAACCTGGCTCAATCAGTGCCAATAGAACTGGTGCGATTGTTGTTTGGACTTATAACCCTCTTTTCTCTGTTCTTGAGAAAAAAAGGGGCCTTTTACATCAAGGCTGTTAAAGCCCAATCTGCCTGCTTTTCTCTTTATTGAGCACTGTCATGATGAAGGATAAGACCTGTAGACTGTGCACCTGGGGCCAGATTAGAGAAACCTTGCCCCAGTGCAAGTGCAAAGTTGCCCGGTATTAGCACTAGGGCAAAGTTTGCCCTATTTTTTAAAAAAGTGCCACACGCTAGAAAACTACTGCCCCATGACAAGGGCCCTGGTGCAAAATGCAGTAGAAATGCATCTTTTTTGTACTAGGACAATTTTTTGCCCTGGTGCTTTTAAAATGCCGAACTGCCCTTGTCATGGTGCAGTAGTTTTCTAGTGTGTGCACTGTTTTTAAAAAATAGGGCAAACGTTGCCCTAGTGCTAATACCGTGCAACTTTGCCCTTGCCTTGGCGCAAAGTTTCTGTAATCTGGCCCCAGGACTCAATCTGTCCGCGAACACTTTAGACAAATTGACTGATCTCCCAATTGGGATGACAAGTACTATTTGCTGAAGCCCAAATTTGAGCGTAAGCTCGATGCCTGGAATTGGGTCTCTAATTTTAATCACATAAAGATTCAAAGACGATATTCTAGACGATATTCTAGACACAGCTATATTAAAAATTCAGTGAAAAAAACATTGTTAAAGGGACATTATTGTTAAGTTGCGCTACTGAAAACCTATGAAATTCAGTAAAAAAATCTTTGTTAAAGGGACATTATGGTTCGAAGTAAAACCGAAAAAACCATGAAATTCGCCAGTTATGATAAGCTAAGCAACGATAACTCGTGCCACCACCATGCACTGCTAAGACTAACACCCAGGACATCAAAGATGACATCGCAAATGTCATTGATGACATCACTGATGACATCACAGGACTGGCTCCCTTTTTTTTTCTTTACTGACATATCTAGGCCAGTAACAGTCAGGAACTAAAAATTCATATGTTCATAATTCATATTCAAGTACTATATTTGTAGAATTATACTTCAAATATGTTCTTACAGTAATTCACTTGGGGTTCAATCACAACATATAAAACATATACATAGGGGAAAACACAGATATGGAAAACAGCAATGCTTTACGTTTATAAAGATAATCAGTAAGGTTATCAACACTTTCTTATAGTTCTGCCTTTTTTTGTATTACTTTACTTTCCTGTATATGCGCATATTTGTACACATTGTATGCACACTACTCTCCTTAGGGTCCAGTCATATTATATGATAGTTATACCTAGCGAAGTAGCAGCTTTGAAGCAAAGCGATAATTTCTGTGTATAAAGTTAATCAGTTGGGGTATGAAGATTGGCTGGTAATACTGTTTTTTACTTAATTTTCCCTGTATATGCTCATATTTGTATGTGTTGTTGTTATTTGTGTTTTGTTTCGAATAATGCATTTATGTAGTAAGTGGGTTTTATTAGCTAGTTATTAAATGTTGCACAGAAGAGAAAACTGTAATAAAAAGCATTTATCACTTTACTATTCAACATGGTAAGATTAATAATATTGAAAATCCATCATGTATGTTGCACACACTGCCTATGTTTCTACATGAGTAGCTCAGTATACTGGAAAGAACCTGATAATAGAATAGTATTCGTATCAATGCATTACTTCATGCCCTACGTACCTCATGATATTTAATCCAATAACGCTTCACACTTTTTTATCAACATTACTATAAGAATCCCTTGTACAGACTTTTCATGAAAAGTAAATGCACATGTGATGTCATCAGTGATGTCATCAATGACATTTGTGATGTCATCTTTGATGTCCTGGGTGTTAGTCTTAGCAGTGCACGGTGGTGGCAGGAATTATGGTTGCTTAGCTTACCAAAACTGGTGAATTTCAAGGGTTTTTCGGTTTTACTTTGAACCATAACTTCCCTTTAACAAAGATTTTTTTATTGAATTTCATAGGTTTTTAGTAGCACAACTTAACCATAACGTCCCTTTAACAAAGTTTTTTTCACTGAATATAGATATAGATAATGTAAATGTTATAAATGTTTACTAAGACTTCCTTAGCTTACATACATATAACATAGAAAATTAAGAACCCCCTGGCCCGCTAGTGATTTTGATGCCCGCGGATGGACAGGGTCACCATCAAGACTACAAAAACTCAGGGGGTAGCTTACATTATTGTATCATACAATAAAAACACCAAACATGTTCAAAAAGCACCACATAAATACATTACATTTAATAATAAATAAGAAGTGGAAACTGTATATGTAAGACACCAACCATCAACTGAAATAGTGTTTGCAATATAATGGAATATACCGCAAAAAAAAATAAATGCCTCCAACAGAATCACCTCACAGAAACTGCACAGCAAAAAGCAAGAGCATACCTACACAGCAGTAACACCAAAAGTTTGTAAGAAACTAGTAAGTACATTATATTTATTTTATATATTTATACATTTTCTGTATTAGGTACACTAAAACTATATATTTTTTTTTACACAGAAATGTCCAGTACTTTGGAATGGCTGGAAGAACATTTCCCAAGAGATGAAATGAGTGACAACAGTGATACTAATGGTAGACACAACATTTCTCTATATATCCAATTAATAACCATCACTTTATGAGTACTTAACATATATATTTTTTTTAACAGACCATACAGACAATAAGAATAATGTACCAAGAGAGACATTAAAAGATCCTCTAAAATGAATGGAACTAAAAATGGATATGTTCATGAAAAATGTCAATCTTCTAAAACAGCTTGTTGAGGACCACATTAAAGAATAGATTAAATATCACTGTCCCACATGTACCTGTTCCCCCTCTCCATGTCCCAGCCACCTATCCCCAAACCCTTCCCAGCAAGAAAAACATTATGATGAGACTTCAATCCCTTCCTCCCCTCCCATACATCATGTCGAAACCCCTAATTCCCCTATATTTGTTTCAGTTTCTGCTTCCCCTTCTCTTTCATAATTTGTATACTGTTAAACAATAATAACATTTTAAGTGTGTTCTTAGTATATGCCTGTGTCTTGTTAGCGTGTCCCCGGACAGCACGGGTGTCCGTTATGTTCGCAATTAACCAAATGGGGGTGTCCTAGCGACAATATACCTGTCCGTACTCTCCATAATTAAAATGGTGGTGTCCTTAGAACACACAAGATGTCTGCTTGTCCGCAATTGACCCAAATGGGGGTGTCCTAAGGACAATATACCTGTTTGTACTGTTCGTAATTAAAATGGAGGTGTCCTTAGAACACACAAGATGTCCACTTGTCCGCAATTAACCCACATGGGGGTGTCCTAAGGACAATATACCTGTTTGTACTGTTCGTAATTTAAATGGTGGTGTCCTTAGAACACACAAGATGTCCACTTGTCCGCAATTAACCCACATGGGGGTGTCCTAAGGACAATATACCTGTTTGTACTGTTCGTAATTAAAATGGAGGTGTCCTTAGAAAACACAAGATGTCTGCCTGTCCGCAATCACCCAAAATGGGGGTGTCCTAAGAACACCCCCCCTGTTCGTAATGTCCGCAACCAGAATGAATATATCCGTAGAACACATATCCTGTCCGCCTGTTCGCAAAGTTGTGACGCACATGTATTTTATTCGGCGACTTCAACCAACACTGTTGCTAGAACACCCATGCACATGTGCATAACACACTTGGGTCCTACGAACATCGCGCCTGTCCGCAACTGTCTGCCACACATGTGTCGCACTTTTAATTAGTTCAGGGACCTAACACCCACGCCCATGCCCACAACCATCCCACAACTATCCCTGCACATTTGGTGTCCTGCGGACAGCCGTCCCATTCGCGAACATGTCCGCGACGTCATCATGTGTCCGTACCCAGGCTGAGCATGTTTCCTTATTTGCAGACACTGTCCGGGCCCCTGAACATTTCAAAAGTGCTTTTTGAGCAATCCAAGGTATTTTACATTAAAGGTTCACCATTGCACATGTCCAAGACAATATCCCTGCCGATCTACATACTTTTTGAAACTTTTTGAGCCCTTTCTTGGTGTTCGATGTGTCCGCTGACCAGCACGGGTGTCCATAAAACACGCACCTGCACCCTTATAAAAGGCCGCACCCCAGAGCTGATCCTCATTCTGGTTTTGGATTTCCAATATTTACAACAGGACAATTGTGCAGGTTGCTGTTCTTAGTTCCTGGTTCCTGGTTATTAACCTTTCAGATGGCATCCCAAATTGCTTCTCCTGCTACTGCCTCTGCATTAGCATCCCTATCGCCTCCACCACCACCACATCTCCAAGGGCTGGCAGAGGGGAACAGGCATGAGGATGCAGAGGAGAGGGATAAAGAGGATGAGGTAGTGGAAGTCCCTACTACTAGCACTCATCGTGTGTCTTGGGTATGGTGGGAATTTACCACCTTTGATGGAAAGGCAAAAGCTGATGCGAGCAAAGGTAATCTGCACTCAGTGCCACATGGTGCTGAGTCGTGGCAAGCCTGGTTCATATAGGTATGGTACTACATCAATGAAGTGACACCTAAAGTCATTCCACGATGAGGCTATTCATAAGGTTGTACCTTGCGATAAACGTAGTAGGTTGAGTCTGCAGCATCCTCCGTTTCTGCTCCTGTTACCACAAAAGACATTCCTGTGAGAGAGCACATCCCTCCAGCTGCCTCACAGGCCATCCATGATGCTGTTGACCCTTACCTTTCGAAGGTCACAATATTGTTCATGTACTGTGACGCAGTACTCTGCAGGGGGGAGAACCTTCGGAGTTCTTTCGAGACTACAGTCAAGGAACATGAGAAGGTCTGCGACCTACCTCAATAAGGCCCACCCTACATCTACCTGCCTCCACCTGCCCTTTCTTATCCCTGTGGTTGGCGTCCCTTTCTAACCCTCCTTTCCCCTCCTTTCCTTGTGTGTCTTGTTTAAAAAACCAAAAAAATAAATAAAACAACAAAAACCAAAATTAAAAAAGGTTCTTTTCAGAGCCGCCTTTCACAGTTTAAAAATAGAAGTGACAAATAAATAGTGCAGAGCCATGAGCATTTTTAGAAGTCTGCAGACAGTCTTTGGACATTTATTTTTTGGGGGCTCTGCCCTATCAGAACCATTGCACTGTTCTATGGGAGGAATTGGTGACTCTGAAAAGAGCCTTTTTGTGGTGTTTTTTGTGTTTCAAAAACTTCAAATGGTCAACACCTACTGCAAAATGGATTGCTATAATTCCAAAAAAGGTTGCAATGCATTTTGTGTATTTCGCCGAAAAATCTGATTGCTGGCATAAGTAAGATGTACTCCGTTCCCGCCAAAAATGTGTGTGCTACAAAACATAATGATTTCATTCTGAAAAAAAGGACATACTAACATCTCTCAAAAAGGCACAAACAACCTTGTTAACATTGCGCCTTGCTGCCTCCATTTGAGGACCAAATGAAAAAGAATGCAACCACATTTGTCTCTGCGCAATACGAGAACAAATTACTCTGGAGTTTGGATACATGTCCATGACTTTCCCAAGTCCTTCTTGCAATGCAAATTGCAAAGAGATTCCAGACACATGTCCTAAACTGTTCCCACCACAATGAATAATAATAATGTCTGGATGACGCTGTGTCACCAAAGAAGTACAGAGAGGTACCGAATCCACCCACTTAATTCCACGCACTCCATGCCAGTGCACTTCCACATGAGAGAGTCCAAGATGTGCAACCATTCCACAGCGATCTGTATGCCCCTCCAACCAATTTATCCACGAACCTACCAAATCCAAACACAAAGCCATAGTTATCTGTTTTTCGCTCTGGAAATAGACCCACTGACAAACTCTCTCCTTACACAACACACCCAGTAAACCTTATTAATCAATCCCATGCTCTGCTCAGTATCATTCGCATGCCTGTCAACTCCAAAATCCCTGTATGTAATACGCGTTGTCCGCAGACAACTGCAGTGTCCGTGGACAAATCGAAAAATATGAACGTGGGGAATGAAAATTTAAATAGTGTGCCCCATTTCCCCTTTGAGATTGGCTCTGAAAAGAGCCTTTTTTGTTAATTTTGCTGATGCTTCAGAAACACCTTTTATTATGTATTTTTTTTTCTTATTTTCCTCCAAAAATCTCAAATTAACTTCTCCAAAGCAACCCTTATGGTCCAAAACAGTATGGATTTCCCTAAAAGATAAAGAAATGCCATCTTCTTTAAAATAAACAACATTACCAGAATCAATGTTCTCATTATTACAAAAGAACATACCAGCTCTAAGCATGAAAGCAAACATACCTTGGTTGATTGCACACCTAGCAATATTTTGCTGAGGACAAAAAACAAAACTATTGCCCCCTATTGCCCTAGGTACTAAACCAGAAAAAAAAAACCTTGGCATTTGGAAGTATTTTCATAACTGCCTGAACCAAGTGTTCCAAATCTGCCAAAAAAGTAGGGGCACTTACACAGCCCAAATGCAAAGCACCACAGTGCAAAACAACTACACGTGGAGTGTTCACCCTGCCCATATCTCCACAAATTCATACAAATCCCTGCACATTGAAACCAGGCATAGTGCTCCACACCAAGTCCACTCCTTTAACATCAAAATTGTTTGCAACATTCCTGAATTTAGCATACTGCTCCAAACCATGCACAAACATATCTGCAACCACCAACACCCTTACCTTTTCCACCTCTGCCATCTTCACTACACGCAGCCTCTTTCAACAAAAACTACAACCTCAACATCTGATTGGCTGATCCCTACAGTCCCTTTTCCATGCTGGATTTGATGAGAAACCTCGGATGTGGCACGCCCTGTCCGCGGACAACCGTGGTGGCCGCGGAGCATGTAACAATGGGGCAGCCCTTCTACCCTTTCCACTTCACTCTCTGCATCATTTGCTCATTGGCTACTGTTAAGCAGTCACACAATCATCCACCAATCACATCCAAGAACTCAACATCTAACTCTATCATCACAGATCAGCACTTTAGATGTACTATTGATCACTTTCAGTACAATTCGGCTGTGACTGCAAAGAACCTACAGAAACAACTACTATAAATCTCCCCAAGATTTCTACTTGCAGATTCATGCACATCCACATGCATGAACACAGACTACAGGTATGAATATTTTCTACACAGTATATGTACAGGAATACAATACATCTCGGGAGCATAGCTCAATGGCAACGTGTGCGGCTTGGAAGCAAGACAACACAAAGCAACACAACTTCAATCCCCGGGTCCGTGCTTAGAAACATCTGGGTTTTTAAGCACGTTATAAATACGCAACTAATATGATATAATTACGCAACTAAAAACAAACAATTTCTGTAACAGCGCCTTGATGCCCATGAGCTGTGTGAGCGCTTTAAAAATGTAAAATTAAATAAATAAAAATATGAACAGAGTAACTGCCACTTACCCTGTATAAACTGTAAAATTAACTTAATGTCATTTCTTGCATCTGCTATGATGAAGTGTCAATTGCAATCCTTTCAGCTCTCCAAATGTTTGTTTACACACACACCTATCTAAAAAATATTGTTTCATATTATAAGATGGGAGAAATAACAGTATAATTATGAAAAAGTCTGTCCACTGTGTTATAAAATGACACGCAGCCAGGATGAGTACATGCATCTTCATTCAAGCACACACACAGACAATATCATTAGAAAGGCTCCCAGCTCAAACAAAACCACTGCCTCTATATGAAATCCTTCTACTTTATTTCTTAAACATTCACAAATGCATACATTGCATACTTTTCTGTACAATCTATGCCATTTACCCTTTAAAAATAGCAGAAAATGCATATGATTAGTTCTTCTATCTCTTAACATCCATTAACATAACATTAAAAAACAAGTGTGCTCCATCCGTTTACTATTATACCCATTTGTAAAATGTTTTCAACAAACAGATTCTAAATAAAATATACAGGATGCGCATAGGCAAAGGAAAGTGCATGTACATACTATGCACAGTTGTAAGAAAACACTACTGCTACAAAAACAAAAACAATGTCTACATTAACAAAAGTGCTATAAACACACATATTCACTAACTTCTTTCTTTTACAATTGCAGTGAAGACTACTCTCCTGAAAAGCAGCAGTGTCTGAAGTACAAACAAGGACTTAGAAGAAACCTACTCTTTCCATACAAAAAAGTAAGTACAATACTAACATAATGTTCTAACTGTTACTCAAACACACTAGCATTTTAGTATTGTAGAAGAAACAAGTATATTATCCCTTTACCATTAGATGTAGTATTAGTGCTTCCCCTTACCAGTTGCATACTTTATATTGACATCTGAAGCCCAGTATAGTAACACACAAATAAAAGAATAGGCTTCCCAACTTGATGTAGCTGCCCATTGCACAATCACACACCTCCACAATCATACTTACCATCATACTCAGACACTCATGCACAAAGCACGCATACACTGCACAACAGCCCAACCCACACTTTCTTTTTTTTTTCTCCAACATACCCAAAAGAATGCCTACCAAAAAGCAACTCCATAGAAAGCAACGCAGAAGTAGAGCAAATCAAAATAAAAGTGTCCAAAATAAGCATCCATCTCTCGCAGATTTTGTACAAAAACTTCAAATAAAACAGCTCATACAGTCATTAAGTGAAACAAAACAAGCTTCCACTACAGAAACCTTCCCTCCTCTATCAAAATGTAAAACAAAATAGAAAGTGATTAACAAAACTTCAGCTACCACTCCTGTTAATGCTACACCTATAAATCTTGATGTAGTGGCAAGTAACCATACCAAAAAAAAATATTTTACAAAAATGTTTCCGCCACACAGTCTTTCAGAACCTTATAAAAACAAGAGAGAAATCATGCACAACACTTAAAACCTACGGTAGAAAATTAATCCTCGAAGCTCTCATAGACAGTGCAATCCTTCTCAAAAGAAAGTTATTTATTTTAGTTTTAAACAGAATGAAACCACTAACAAAACTACCTAAAAAACTACAAACAAAAGACTTCTCAATCAATGGAATATCAACAAAAATAGCTTCTTAAACATCTGTGGAGGTGAATGGAGTTACACCACGAGCACAGAAACACATTTTAATGAAGAAGTGTATATAAACAAAAGCAAACAAACACAACTGCCATACATAGCAGTGGAAGAGGGTATGACAAACTTAATAACACCAATATGGAACAAGAAACTCTGATCACAAAAATATCCCAGAAAACTCAGTATCACTTCTGCATTCTACTGAACCAAAATGTCCAGTCTACAAATGGCCGTGCACATCATTGTGTAACATTGCCAAAAATCCTTTCAAATCTTTACGCCAGTTCCTCAATCAGTATGTAAAATCAAAATGAAACTACTACAAAAGATGGATGCCTGTCCAGGGCGCAAATACCAGGACTACAAGGACATTCATGAGTTTACATGTCAGGTCTAATTTGCAAAAGCACCTTCCATCGTATCAAAATGATATCAACACATCATTCAACTATAAGAAATCTAGTCCATAAACTCTACTCTGCTAAAAGTCCTGCTTTAGCACTAGCCAATTTAAATAACAATCTTCTACATGGAACAGCCAAACCACTACTCAAAGAAATAGAGCATATCCAGAGAAAATATTTTGGAAGTGAAAGCCACTTACAAAATGCAATAGATTTAAAACAAACTAGCAAATACTGTACAAATAGCAACCTTCTATTAAACACATTCAAAAAATAAATACTAAAGTTTAAAAGTACCTCCGCTGAAGTACCAAACCATGTGTGTGTGTGTTGCCGCAGGACTTTTTGTAGCACAAAAAAACTGTAGAAATAACGTACAAAATAGAAGACAATGAAGTTTCCAAATGGTTCCAATTAGCTCTCTACCTTATAGCAGAAAACAAATACGACATTACTGACCCCTTAATACTCTGCAATTACTGCACTGCAAAACTTGACAACAACCAAACACCTTCACGTGGTATCACAAATAACTTGGAATTATTCCCACTACCAAAACCCCTGCAACAACTAAATTTATATGAGAGCATCATAATTCAAAGAGTGCACCCATTTCAAGCAATAATACGCCTCCAACCAAAAACAGCAAAATTACCTCCCTCTGAATTAGTGAAAGGCATTTGTGGCAAAGTAGTTTATTTACCATTAGATCTCAAAGAAAATGTACACACTCTAGGAGTGCAACGGCCAAAAGATCAATCTTTAATTGTCTTAGTGAATGGCATACCTACAAAAGACAAAAACATTTGGCAACAATTCATGGACTTACATAAAGTTAGACAAGCCCTTCAATTTCTAAAAAACAACAATGAATACTACAAAGACATTTATATTGAAGAAAACCTGAGAGGAACCATTGAAATAATTCAAGAGTCATCAGAAACTGGTCAATTTCAACTTTTAAATCCTGGTACAGAATCCAATATTTTAGACCATTATCCAACTTATCCTTTATACTCTAAAGACACTATAGATGATGCACTGGAAACGTACCAAATGCGACAAGCCAAAGGATCTCCAATCAGCCTATGGGAAAAAAGTATAGAAGCACAGGCCTTTCCTCTACTCTTTTCTACTGTAAAAGGAGGAAGGTACGATGATAGACCCACACAGATAACAGCATCAGAAATTCGCTCTTTACGAATGTATTCTGACGACCCCAGATTCAGTAAAAACATGGAATTCATATTCCACTTTCTCTTTGAAAGTGAACTAGCAACTCTATGCTACGTAGTTTCACACACATTAAAATTAGGTACCCATTTTCAAAACATGTCAGCTACGCAATTATTACAAAAAGTGCAAGAAACAGATGAGGTTTTAAAGTCAAGTATTACAAATCTTTTAGCAAGCATGGTACAAAAGAATACTGGTTCTGACGTCATTGAGATGTACGCTGTATGATAAGAAACCTTGGCCCACCCATTTGGTTTAGTACATTACGTTTTGCAGAATATGCATGGGAAGATTTACAGGATTTCCTAGGCATATCAAACAAAAACAAAACAAACATAGATATAAAAACACCAGGATAACTCTGCTGTCTAGATCCTGTAACTGTATCAAGAAATTTCCATCATCGCTTCCTTGCTATGCTATACTTTATTTGTAATGAGACTGTTCCTCCCCTTAGAGAAGTTCAACACTTCTTTTTGAGAAAGGAATACCAAGCCAGAGGAGCACCACACATCCACATGCTATTATGTATTAAAGATCCTCCTAAATTTGCTCAGGACAGTGATGCCACTGTTTTGCAGTTCATCCAAAAATATGTCACTTGTGAAATCCCTTCACAAACAACACATAGTGACATGCATGCACAAATTTTACATTTTCAAAGACACAAATGTGGAAATATTGTTGTTGCAAATATTTAAAAAAGGTAAATACTACACCAAATGCTGCTTTGTTTTCCCTAGACCAGTTTTAGCAACAGGTCAAGTAAACAAATTCATGTCTTCAGTCAGACATAGGGCCTCATTAGGACCCTGGCGCTCCCGTAATGAACAGTGCCGGTACAGGACCGGCACCGTTCATTACAGGATGCCCTATTACGAGGCCTGCTAATGGGTCCTGCTTTTCACATCTGGTCTGACCAGACATGAAAAGCGGGACCCGCTAGCAGGTCAGGATGCAAACAACAGGCCCGTCATTTACGGGCCCATTGTTAGCATTCTCCCCATTACCATTGAGCCCTATCGGGCTCAAATGGGAATGGGGATTGATTTTTACCGGGTCTAAGAAAAGGGCAATTACTGAGTCCACTAATGTTGGCATAACTCCGTTATTGCCCTTTTCTTGGACCCGGTAAAAAATCATTACAGGCAGCAGCCGTGCCCTTAATAAGGGCACGCCTACCACCAGGGTCGTAATGAGGCCCATATTGTCAAAGTTAAACCACCTAAGAACACATAGCACATAAAAAGAACAGAAGAATCAAAATACATCAATGATTACAATGCAATCATTGCCCTCCTATGGAATGCAAACATAGATGTGCAATACATTGCAGACAATTCCAACGCAGTTGCACAATATGTCATAGCCTACTTAACCAAAGCAGAGAAAACAGAGCTTCAGGACCTCTGGGATGAAATATCATCTGACAAAACTCTATCACAGAAATTGTACAGCTTAGGCATAAAAATGCTCTCTCATAGAGAATGTGGCTGGTATGAAGCTGCAAACCATTTAACCAGTACTGTATGGAAAATCTGACAATATACTATGGCTAAATTTTGGCCCTGCTAAATCTAGAAAAAGAGTTCTCAAATCATATGAGGACATAGAAACAGTAACCAAAAATGATGCCAACTGCCAAGAAATTTTTAAAAACTATTTACTGGACACATACTACCCAAAGAGGAGTGCCACTCTGGAAACCATGTGTCTCTACAACATAGCTCAACACTTCACATACAAAAATAATATTAAACCAAATGAAAAGAACGGTAGATACAGAGTTGTAAATTGTGAAGGCAGCTTAGTGAAACTTACAAAACGCATTTTAATTACTCATATCAAATTGTCATTAAAAACTCCTCAACATAAAGAACTATATTACATGTCCCTGTTACAACTTTTTAAACCATGGAGAAAAGAAGACGAGTTACTGGATACATTTGACTCCTATGAAGATGCTTTCAAAGCAAATGAAAGCACTATAACAGATGTAGGGGCTGATTCAAGGAATTTGAGCGCCGAAAAACGGGGATTTGTGTGCCATTCTGCCCTCAAATCCCTGTTTAACAAATGGGGATTTGCGTGCAGAATGGCGCACAAATCCTTGTTTTCGGCGCACAAATTCCATGAATCAGCCCCGTAAATTTTGCACGGTACCTAACAATGTTGCACAATGAACAGCAACACGAAGAAGAACTCCAGACCCAACTACAAGTGGACACTCCCGACAGTAGTCAACCGTCTGTAACAGGAAGCCAAGAACCACTTGGACAGCCACTAATAGCAAATGAGGCAGAATTAGCCATGACAGAAGTAGAAAACACCATTTGTCTGTATGAGCAAGCTACAGAAGACTTTGCATACTGAATTCACAACTGAACAATGAGCAGTGTAGCATTTTCCAAGAAATAACAAAACAAATTGAACATGGTGTACAACATGAAAATAAAAACTGTACCTGCCAAGACTACAAACCTATACTGCTATACGTGTGTGGTGAAGCTGGTTCAGGCAAAACATTCTTAATCAAATTCATCAGCAAGTTCCTTCAACAATTGACAAACAACAAACTGTCAGCTGTTGTAACTGCCCCCACAGGTTTAGCTGCCTACAACATAGGCCGTGTCACATTACACTGATTAATTTCTCCTTCCAGTAGAACACCAAAATAAATTAGACTATTGCAAACTTTCCACAGAAGCTGCAATGGAACTATGCAGAGTTTTCAAACAAATGAAAATGCTGCTAATAGATGAAGTGATCATGGACTCCAAACTAATGTTGGCTTTGATTCACCTCAGAATACAAGAGGTCCTCAAAACAGACTACAAAGAGCTCTTTGGAGGAAAACACATTATTGTTTTCAGAGATCTTCTTCAATTGACACCAGTGAAAGCTGAACCTATTTTTGAAACCTTAGGGCACAAACTGTGCCGTAAAACTCTTTGCAGAATAGGAAAAGTCAACCTTTGGCAACATTTCCAATACAGAGAATTAACAGAAAACATGCGCCAGTCTGCAGACCTCACATACGCCAACATTTTAAAAAGTAATGGAGTTGGTGTACTATCTCAAGAAGCACAATCAATATTAAAAACCAGGCACATCCATGCACTCTATGTCCATAAAACATGTGCTACTGATGTCATGGAACAATTAGCACACAAAAATGTCAATTGTATGTCCTTGATGCAAACTCTTGCAAGCTGTTCAAAATTCATTGAAACTATGTTGAAAAAAAATGCAACCAAAAATTGAAATGTGCTCCACAGATAAACTGGACGTACATGGTATGACTCTACTCATGTGTCAACAAGCCACAACACAACTAAATACCTTAGAAAACTCTATCTCCAACACAGCTGGTTTGGAGAACATATTAACATTATCTTTAAACTGTATAGTAATGCTTAAACATAACCTTGACGTGGAGCAAGGACTAGTTAATGGAGCACTTGGTACAGTTATTGGCTTTCAAACATACCCACGTGACAACAACATTCAACTTGTCAATATTCTCTTTGACAAACTATCAGAAGTTAAAAGGATAGGATGCTCAACAGCCTGCTTCCTTCTTTCCAAAGACATGTATGTACGCAGAGAACAATTTTCACTAATTCTAGCATACGCACTTACCATTCACAAATCACAAGGTCTTACCCTAGATACAGCATTAATAGATATTGGTAGCACAGTCTTTAAAGAAGGCATGAGCTTTGTAGCAGTATCACGCTTACGTACACTTGACGGGCTATTTCTAATCAGCTTTGATGCAAGTAAAGTTGCAAGTAAAGTTAATGCAGATATTCCATGTATTCTAGAGTATTCTAGAATAGAATAGGCTGCGTTCACTCTACACCCCATCTAAAAATCTATCCTGTTCCACAAAAATCAAAACATTGTAAAAGAAAACTACTTCAAACTGAAATGATACAGGACATCACTGCAATTCCTCCTCCAAAAAAAAAGAAAAAGAATAATTCATCAAGTACTACAACCAAAGAAGAATCTACTGGTCAAAGTCACTCAACTACTTCTTCAAAGAAGCAACACACACTCCGAACAAATGACTTTGACACAGAACTGTCAGGTCCATTTAAATTTTCAAATATAACTGCTGTAAATTGCTATGCAAATGTAGCAATAAATATTCTATTCCAATTGCCACCAATTACTGAGAACATTTACTAACACAGTACAGACCAATTGTGCTTGCAAATGTTAGTCCTTCATAGAAATGAAACCAACAATCCTGACAAAACTTACAGTGTTCATGGAATTAGACTACTATGCTGGAATGGTCAAATTCACAATAAACTCACAAGAATATCCACAAGAATTTCTAATGTACTTACTACAAGTACTGGACATCAAAAACATACATATAAATGAAATATTCCAGATTTCCTACATGTGGAAACATACATGCACTGTCTGGAGCCAAATGGCACAGGAACAAGTCCCTAATGAACAATTTGTGTATGTATCCCTACCTAACTGTGAATCCATTCCATTTCAGCAACTTGTACAAAATGCAAACCATGGCAGATTATGTACTACCTGCAATTCAGATATTCACTACACCTTACAGACACATAGTAAATACGTAATAGTAATGCGTTTACGTTACAATGCAGTTGGTACCAAAAACAACTGTAAGCTGACTGGATTCATACATGGTCAAGTATCACTTTTTAAGAAAACCTTCACAACAATAGGTATAATCTACCACGCAGCAGTCACAACCAATGCAGGTCACTACACTGCATATATAAAAAAGAATTGTGGATGGTTTAAATGTCATTATAGTACCATTACTCTGAAGCAGAGATTACCAGCAAATCTTGTAAATGCTGACTTAATATTCTTAAAACCAAATTTTAAACCATAATCTCTGTATGAACATAAGCAAAACTTCAACTTCAAAACTGGGCACAGTTAGAATACACCAATATGTATCTAACTGCCCCAGGATTCTGCAACAAGCAAACAGATAAATAAATACCACTAAATTCAAACAAGAAATATACAGTTAGAATATGCCAACAGGTATCTAATTGCCCCAAAAATCTGCAACAAGCCAACAGATGGAAGATTAGCAAGAAACAAGAAATAAACAGTAAACAATGAAAGAAATATATTGTACCACAACATAGGTTTTTTTTTTTAGTCCATCATGGGTTTTCCCACAGACCCAATGATTTAGAAAACACAGAAACTGAGCAAATTGTGCAGTACACTGGTTTGACCTATAGTACTTGTAAAGTACTAAATATGAGGGTAAAAAAATACAGAAATGTCCATTATGCAATGCAATAACTCATTATGAACTACCTACTCTAACATATGATCTTTTCTTTTATCACAGAGATCAAAAAAGTATGTCTGGTCCAGTTACCCATGTCATGAAAAAACTGCATACAACTACAAAAAACTCAACCAGTAGGTATAAAATAAATAGACTCACAAACACTGCTGCCTAACACACCCTTTCAAGCAAACATCTAACCACAATTCAAAAGGTTTACTTCCAAGGTATCTTATGACGCAGTCCTTGTTACAAACTTTCCAATCTTAACTGCATTGCCTAGCCAAAACTTCATGTACAAACTCTACAAATGAAACCGTACACAAACTTTTCGGTTTTGGATATTTGATGGGTGTTTGATTCTATGGGTGTGTTATGCTGCGGTGGTTGTGGCCAGGGCCTAGAGTCTTGGATGCCTGGCCTACGGCCTACAGCCTTCAGCCATGTGCCCAAGACTCAAGGCCCTGGCCACAACCACTGCAGCATAATACACCTATTCTACCAAACATTTTGATTGTGGTATGTGGGCTGCTTATAGGGGATATTAATTACAATCAATGCTCTACTAACTACCCAAAACCAACATCATACTAAAGTAAAATAGCTACTAGTGGATTTATTATGTCCGCAGACAGCCGCGAAGACCGCAGACATGGCAAACACATCAGGGGTACCTGCCAACTAAACAAATACACTATTTTACCCATCTCTTACTGCATGACCCTCCCCAAACACTCCTGCACACCAACACACTCCCCAAAATTGCATTTTACCTATATTCGCCGCTGCGCTGTGATCCAAGATGGTGGGTGCATCAAAACAATGTGACGCACCTCATGCATCACTTGAGCCAATCGGCGGAAATGTTGCGTGTCGGCGGACATGATCCAAGCCGATTAGCCAATCGGTGTCCTGTCCGCGGAGCGAACAGTGAAGTGTGTCAGTCGGCGGACATAGATTTCACAAATTGTTTTGCCTTACGTTTTGGTCATTTAAAAAAAACTACTGGACGGATCTATACCAAATTAACAAAAACAGGCTTTCAGGACTAAGCCGCCACTCCTGCCAAAAATTTGGTGGAAATCCATCCAGCAGTTTTAGCTGTAGGCATGTAGAAAGTTTTTTCCCATTATTTCTATGGGAAAAAAATAAATGTTGGGTCCCCCCCTATAACTTTGCCCACCCTGGACCAAACCTCACCACAATTTGGAAAACGAATCAGCGTGGGCCATGTACATTTTTCTCAAAGTTTGATTAGGATTCGTCCAGGGGGAGCGAAGTTATAAACTGCCCAAAAAGTGCTCTTCCAGTGGGATTAGCAACTTAACCATAACTACACAGACGCTACCGCGGGCTGTGTAATACCTACATGAAGCCACAGAATAATCTGGTAAAAAGTCTCTCTAGTTTTGTTAGAAGATTGAATTTACTGTTTAGAATCGACCTACTTTGAACAGTTTCGGACCTCAGTTAGGGATACCCCATGAATGTCTTACTTGTCGCCTGTTTAGAGCCACTAATACACAGGAGACGGCTCAACATGTGTTGACTTCTTGCAAAGCTTATGTACCCCTCTATACGAATAGTTTGATATTGTTTGTACAAAATGTAGCCTCTCTAGAGGAAGATTAATTCTGGCTTTACTGCCTCAATTCTGGGGATTTGTATCTTTTATTAGTTTTGTACAATATATGGAAGGTGACTGAGGCTAAATTGTGGTCTATTGTTTGAAATGATATGTATATGATATGTATTTTATGAATGTATTGTGTTAATTGTTCTTTTTTTCTTTTCTTTTATCATGTACAATTGAATTAATATTTTATTTTTGGGAACAGATGTGGAAAGTTCTTTAGAACTAACATCACAATTTGATAATAAAAAAGGGGTTTGTTGTGTTAAATATAAATATGCACAACTTAACTGTGCCTTAACTAAGATTTTTTTCAGGGAATTTCAAGGGGGTTTATATATATATATATACCGTGTACTTCATTTCTCTAGAATTTCAACATTATTTACTTGCCCTGGCTGACGTGAGCAATGCATGGTCATTTTATTATCCTGTTTCCCTGGCGAATGTCGCCATCTCTATATTATTTCTGGATTTCTTTTTTTCTCCCTGGAGATTTCACATATTTATATTCGAGATTCCATGTTCAATGTACACAGAATAAACATGTAATGCGAACAATGTGATCATTATGCCAGAAGCCATTGATCATTAGAGATGCATCGACTTCTTAATGGTATGGCTTCTTAGAAATGCAGCTCACCTTGCATGACTATCGTTTAAAAAAAAAAAAAACATTAAATATACCAAAAACGATGTACTTTTAGATCTCAAATTATATACACATTTCTTCACAGGATTGTTATCCAGGAATCGTCTTGTATTATTCATTAGGCGAATGGATTTACAAAGCCGCGACATGCACCGAGGACGGTACGGTGTTTACCAACAATTGCAGCTGAAAGCAACATAAAACAGGCCTGCTTCTTTGACGTCCGCAAATAAAGAGGATGCGGTTATTTATGCCAGAATGTTGCTGCAAAGTCCTTATCTACATGTGGCACTAAACAGGGATTTGTTGTGGGATTTGATAAGGCCGCACAGTGCTTCAGTGTTAAGCACCCAAAACTCTGGGGGACAGGCACTAATTTTCTCTCTCTCATAAAACAAAATAGTATTCATAACAACTCAAGAGGTTTGACATAAGTAATGATGGCATATGCAGGCGAAGATTACCACCCCAACAGTGTAATCAAGGTGCTAGGTACTAATGCAAGTTAAATTGAGACAATAATGCTGAAACTTGCATCCTGGGATTAGGAGGGTACTTGAAATGCTGACTTCGGCATATCCTGACAGAGCGCCTGTCTTGCTTTCAATTCCTGTTTATATTTAATGACCTCAGAATGTGTATGTCGTTAACACCATGTACTGAAGTGGGAGAGAACAAGGTTTGGGAGGGGGAAGATTCCCTGCCTTAGTTGACTTTTGTCTCTTCTGGTAATTGGTGGCTTTTTCTGCCATATTAGAGAGCGCTGCATGAAGTGGCAGGGCCCCCGAGGTCTACATAAACATGCTGCTAGCATGGAAAGCCTCGTGCTCCCCAGCGTTAAGCAATCATTTACATACTTTGAATGAAAAGTCATTTATGCCTGCAAAATTGTTATTGCTGGAGCAAATTTAAATTCTAGTCGTATGGCAATATGAAATAAAGTCATATTAAAATGTGATTCTCAGATCAATATTGTAGAGCCCAAGTAATTAATGTGGGTTTGTTTATTTGGCTCCAAATAAATAAAAGGGCTTAATACAGGCTAATTAAATAGCGTCTTCAGTATACTGCAGGATAATAATAGCAATGATTTAAAGTGATATTAAATGAGAATTAATAAAGCAATATTGAGTCACTTTGACTGTACTAAGCCATATGACATGATGTCTCATCTCAATTTAACATTTTGTCCTCTGATTAATGGTTGATAGGCTTAGAATTGTACTGCAGTAATCTAAAACAATATTTGATCGAGGCATTTAATTAATAAATGCAAACTCCAATGTTATACCTTTTGTTTTAAATTAGCAAAGAGATAAATATATCAGACCTGCATTCGATAGGATGCAGAGATTTTTCTTATATGATAGAGTAGGTTATTATATGTATGTTCTTCTTTCTTAAAATAAGGACATTGCAAACTGCCCTTATCATAATGGAGTTGGTCTCTTTCACTGGGACTCAAGGAGACCATCAATGCTCTTTGAGACATGTCATTCATGTATGTAGTATGTTATCAACGGTTTGTGACTGCTGCCTGCATGCTATAATACGGTTGGTCCAATCATGTCCTCCGACCTCCACCTAGGCATCCGTATATCTCTGAATGAATCCCCCCTACGGCTTGTACATGCAATGGCAAGTCAACTGACAGGACCTTGCAAGGTGAAAATCCATGTCACTTGTTTGCCAAAACCGTAAATTACTACCAGTGGCCAGTAGTAGGCTGCAGATCAAGGCAATGTGCATTTCAACAGTCTACTACCAATGTGGACGTGGAATTTGAAAAAAACTTGATCAGTCCCTCTGAGGCTGCTGCTCATCGAGTTAATCATAATTACAGATCCTGTTCATTCCGAATTCAGCCAAATTTGTGGAGGTGGTGGGTACAGCACCTCATGCAAGATTTGGGATTACCGTCCATTATTGCTTTGCAAGTTAATATTAGGGCGCCTGGCGGGGTCCTGATATACCCAGGTGGGTACACGTATAAATATCAAAAGTTCAGGATGAGAGATCCTACAGGCGGCTGCGTGGTTCTGAACATATACATTTATTTCAAAACACAACGTTTTTTTGAAGATGAATTCTCAATTATTTTACAAAGCTTTCGATAAGCACGAAAGTGACAATGGACAGGTGTGATTATATACAGTGGAAATACAGGTAAGTGTCAACCTCTATAATGTTGAGGTAAAAACTCCACAAAAGGGCACAGTCACATATGACAGTAGGGTAGACCTACAGTTGAACAAAGTGCACCCAGGACGGAAAATGGTCCAGGGCGTGATTAACACAATGTTGTACACAACACCACTACAGAACATACACAAAAGGGGTTTATACAGTTATATACAGTTGTGTCACAGGAGATGATCTCCTGTGGCACAACTGTATAAACCCCTTTTGTGTATGTTCTGTAGATAGTGTTGTGTACACCATTGTGTTAATCACGCCCTGGACCATTTTCCGTCCTGGGTGCACTTTGTTCAACTGTAGGTCTACCCTACTGTCAAATGTGACTGTGCCCTTTTGTGGAGTTTTTACCTCAACATTATAGAGGCTGATACTTACCTGTATTTCCACTGTATACAATCACACCTGTCCGTTGTCACTTTCGTGCTTATCGAAAGCTTTGTAAAATAATTGAGAATTCATCTTCAAAAAACGTTGTGTTTTGAAATAAATGTATATGTTCAAAACCACGCAGCCGCTTGTAGGATCTCTCATCCTGATTTTTTTATATTTATACATTATTGCTTTGCGACATAGATAATTACCATGTTACATTCAGAAAAAACTCAAAGAAAAGGTATCTTTGGCCATAATTCCTTTAGTCACATGTAGGTGGTATTTTAGGATATACAGCAGTAAAAAAAACATCAGTGGCAGGGGTTGAGCTCCTACGTTTAAATTACCAAAGCGTATCACGTATAAACAGAGAGCAAAGATGTGTTGATGGTTGGAAAAAAAACAATATGGAACATAGCTGTTTCGATGCCAAAGTAGTTATGACACAAATTTCAATATTTTTGTAAGGAAACTCTACACAGGCAACTCTGCCAACGTTATATGGCCCATTAGAGTGAGCTAGCCCCGTGGTCACGTCTTCCATCTCGTGTCACGTTCAAGTTAGCATTTCTACCCTTTCAGAGAGGTTCAAATCCGAGCAAGAGGTCAGGACCTAACACTGAACGCTCTTTTGCTATGAACCAAATTGCTGGTATTGTTCATTAATTTCTGTCTTCGAAATGCCATGTCAAACCTCTGAAGGAATTCACAATGCCAGTGTCCCTTGGACAGCTCACCATGGTCCAGTGCGAGTTTCTGATGAAATTACAGGTGCAGGGAAATGCAGAATTAGAAATATATCTGAAGTTGCAATACTTGTGAAGCTATGGCTTTGTTGATGACAGGACAATTCCATTTTTGACAGTTTAATTTACTGTTGCCAGTGGACAAGAGCACAAGGAGAATGTGGGGTTAGCCACCTGCCCCTTCACACTGTGCGTCACATGCTGGGTTGCAAAATCATGACTCCCTCTACCTGTCGTGCTCAAATGAGAGGGTTTTCAGCTGGGAAAATGGAATATATCAGTGCATGTAATATTGCCTGACCTCATAAAACAAAAGGAAAAATTGCAGATTCTGACAGCCATTATGAATCTTGTACCAGCACACAGAAGACTTTAAACTGAAGAGCAGGCCTTGTTTATAATAGAAAAAGCAGGGTTGCCACGTTCGCTTGCAACATGGTACAAAAATGACTTGTCAGAAATGTGTTCTCAGATGCTAAAGAGGCCTTTGAATTTACTGGCATATACAACAGAAGGATGTTTAGCCCGGAGCAGAAACTGGAAATAGTCTATACACAGAGGCGACCTGCAGAAGTTACTCATATGGATTTTAATAGAAAAGGAAAGAGGAAAATAGCACTCAAACATTTCATTTTAAACAGGGTTTCACTTTAAAATGTAATGTAGACATGACCACTCTGCAATTTATTTTGTTACACACATTGCATTTTAAAAGAAAGCACATACCTTTGATTCAAAAGTATATGTGGTATTATTATTTATACTTCTGCAAACCTTTGCAGTAGTACAATGTATATTTTCATTTTGCAATACAGCTAATACAACAAATAACATTTTGCAATCAGTTAATTTATGCAATACTTTTGAATATCCAGTAAAGAAGGAACTTATTGGAGCCTATGTTGATAATAAAATATTATTTTACAGATAGGAACGTTATTAATTACACATCAAGTTAATGATGTTATTATGGTTCAAACATTGGTACTCAGACATTTGAAACAAACTGCAAGATTCCCTTCCTTACTCTTACCCATCACTCTGCAGCGCTTACCTGGTAGCATTGCATAGGGAAAATAAGAGCAACGAGAATAATATAACAACAAAGTAGTGAAGACTGTTAATAAATAATAAAAAAAGAAATGAAGAAGGAGATGGAACACAATAACAGGCATGGAAACGAAGGCTCTCACTGTACACCCACAAGCATGCTTCCTCCAAAACACAGGAGTACCAGCCATTTCCTGGCAGGATTGGAAAGAGTATTAGAAGAACTACTAAGGTGCAGTAGAACAGGAAGGAATTACTGCAAAAAAACGAAAAGAACTCTTGTTATTTGCCCTTGATCCAGAGGGTCAAAGATAGTGTAGACAACTTCCTCCACTACAAGTTGCAGAAGAAACTGGCATACATGCAAACACAGCTACATTAAAGCAAGTAGAATTAATGTATCCATACACATGTTTAATTTCTACTCAAGGAACCAACAACACGAGTAGAATACAAAAGAATGTGTAACAGTGCTACGCAGCCTGGCATCTTCATGTACATTTGGTGCTGGAAACACCTCTGAGGAACTTAATTTGATCACATCATAATAACATATATTAACAATTAAATTATCCAAGAATGGCTATGGATATGTGGAGTTCCCTCCTTAGAGGAAGCATTAGGCATGGCCAAAAAGATGGAACACACAAAATTGGGTCCAAAGATAGTTGAGGAAAAGAAAGCAGAGGCAAAAGGAACACACATTGGTTCAAATAAAACTCTGCCACAAGTTAACATTGCCATGTGGAAACTCAATAATGAGGAGAGGGTGTGGCATGGAAACATAAGTCAAATGAATTCAACTAGCAATTACACAGATAGAAAGAAATTGATAACACATGTGGTCCAAGAACACGAGAGATGTTTCCGATGTAGAACAATAGCAAATTGTGTCACATCAAGGTTCTGTGCCATCCTGAATAAAAAGTACTCACATTAGGGAGTCCAAGGTCATTTTTACGCTGTTGTCATAGAAGAAAAAAGGGTGTGTCTACAAGATGATGACACATCGAATGAGGAACGAGTGATGATGATTCGGGAGACAGAAGAATTCTCTGAAATGAGGTGTCCTAGGTGTGCAGTAAAACTAGAAGAGATTCTAGGCACAATGATGGGTGATAGCTGCTCACCATAGTCCAACATTACAATAAACAAATGTACAGATCTGGACAAGGCAGGGGTCTAGGCATGCCTGGATACATCTGATATAATAAACTTTGGAGTATTTTAAGGTACATACATTGCAATAATATGACATTTCCATGCATTTACAGAATTTCAGAATGTGTTGGCTACAGTAAAGATGTACATACAATGAGTGGAGTGGATGCACTAGGGTGGAGATACCAGTCATTGTTGAACTTAAAATTGGACCCATCCAAAGAGGATCCTATATTGAGTCTACAGAGAAAATATCAGAACCGATTGCAATTGACGGAAGATATCCTGAGGCGTACACGTTGTTAATTGGTCCCAGGGGTTATGCTTGCTGAATCATCATGGAAGAAGGAGTCACAACTAGTAATAGATAGAGGTCATAATGTCCAGTTGCTCTGAAAGGAATGGCGGAAAATCAATTAGAACTGTTGACGAAGGAGAAGATCATAGAACCGATAGAGTCGGCAGAGCGCATAAATCCTATAGTAATTGCCCTCAAGAAAAAGGAAAAAGAAATATATGTGTTGACCTTCGTGAATTTAGCAAGAACATTCTAAAATACAGATATCCACTACTGCCCATCCCAGAAATGTTGAAATGTATACATGGAGAAAATATGTTCACAGCATTGGAGATTTCAGCAACATACCATCAGATTAAACTGACATGAGTGTCAACCCTTGGCATCATTCATAACGCCATTCAGAATGTTTAGATTCTACAGGTTGCCATTTGGGTTAGAATCTACTGTAGCAGTGATCCAAAGAACAATATGATATATGTTAAAAGGAACTGCAGGAACCATGGTGTACAAGTATGGCATTATGATGTATGGGAAAGGGAAGGATGAACATGATGCATTATTGCACATGGTTTTACGGAGATCTAAAAAAAGAGGATTGATGATTAAATCTACTAATTGCACATTTGGTGCCAAAGTATTGGAACATCTTTTTATAAAAGGAATAGCCAAAGAGGGAGCATTGAAAGTAATCAAGGAAGTTCCATGACCTTTAAACAAGGATGATGTACGATCAATGATTGGATTCACTCAATATTACTCAATATTACTGTATGTTTTTTAAGAATGTTGCTGACATTGCAGTACCAGAATGTGAAATTGTTGAGGCAACATTTACTTGGACGGAGGATTGTGAAATGACAATGGAGTGGATTAATGAAGGAATTTGGTAGCTACAGAAATGGGTGAAGTTGTAATTGGGGAACCAATAATATTAACAGTTGATGCAAGTACAAACGGAGTTGGGGTGGTGTTGTTAGCGAAGATAGATGGGGTAAATAACATTGTACTCAAGTCATTCATCCATTCCATAACAGGAACATAAGCTAGATATTCAGTGATTGAATGTGAATTGTTAGCTTGTGTATGGAGACTGCATCATTTCTGAGATTATATATATAGAGAAGACACTGTATAGAGAGAACAGACTGCAAGCCATTGGTGGCAGTATTATCTATTTATGCCATGGGGAAAGCTTCTACATGGTTAGACCAGTTAGGCTTAATGGCACAAGAGTTTGATTACAAGGTAGAGTACATACCAGTAGTTCAAAACAGAGCGGCAGATTTCGTATCACATATGCCTATGGGGAGTGTGGAAATAAATGAAGAAGATATTGAGGAAGTAGTAGCTAGCACATTCATAGAGTTAGGTGAGATAATCGGATAGATGAAATGGGTGGTCATACAGTGAAGGAAAGTAGGAGAAGAAAACACATAATTTGGGCTGAGGAAATGTGGCAATTGGGTAGGTCAGGCACACTGGTACCAGTAAAAGTGAAATACTGCCTACTGTGATGTTAGGAGAACTGGCTATTGACCAAGGGGAAGTAGTTACCCACCCTACATTGGCAGAGGCATCTTCATGAGAGGGCAAAAGGGGCACTTGCCCTGGGCCCCCACAAGGCTGCCTGAGCTAAATAAGTCAGTTCCCATTGTTTGCCAAACTTAGATAACACACATCACAATGTTTTAGGGCATGTTTCTGCTGTGGCTGTAAACCTATTTCTTGCTTGTTTTAAAAAAATGCATTCTACTCGGATCAATTTATATATTAATGCTGTATGTGTTCGTTCACTGTGGCATATATAGTTTGTTCACTACTGCACAACTCCTCTAGCATTCTCACCTCCCTGTGGGGGATTGCATTAATCATATGCAATAGCCAAGGTTGAAAAGCATATTGATACATTTGAGTGCCACAATGGTTCAGAACATAGCTCAGTGTGTTAAGCACCCATTGCAGAGATCTGTGTACGTATACAAGATTACAATACCAAATTCATCAAGGCCAACTCAACCTTTCCATGTCTGAAGTTGATATACCTGCATGTATATGTACTTTCTTTTGTAGCACAACATGTCCTATTATAAAAAATGTTTCTGCACCGGACATAACATCAGTGTGGTGAAGGTCTAGAAATTGGTTGTTTAGATGGGGAGTTATACAACCTAGGCTTTCACCTTCAATAATGAGCATAAAGTGTTAGACCATGGAGGTGATTACGTATCCAAATTCAAGAAAGTTGAACCCAAGCTTTCGTGCTTTTATCCTGTCTTTGCCAGTAGACAATATGGTGATCCTGAAGAAAGCATCATATCACTGAAATTACTGTGCTCTCTTCTGTGAAAATGTTTGCCTTCTCACATGCTACTATTGTTTTGCCCATTACCTGATTTTTCTTTTTATGTAGGCTATTTGAGTGGAAGGTGTTCTACATGGAAGAACATGGACTTGATATTGCAGGCATCTGGAAGGCATGTTTTAAGGTCTGCTCATTTGACGCAAAAAAAGGTTTGGTTTTTTGTAGAATTCAGATTTTTTATGCAGGTTTATAAATAACAATTTCACAAGCCTGTGTTTTAGACATATTTAAAGCTATAAAAAAAAGTAAGTTCTATAAAATAGGATAATTTTAGGTCATGGTGAGCACTGGAAAAGAAAGCAGACATTGCAGAATGGGTGCAAATCCCAGAGTCATATCTTAACCAATATGTGATCCTGGGCATCTCATTTAATCTCATGTTGTCAAAATTGCCCATAACAGAACATTTCAAATTTGTTCTTCTTTTCAATCATAGGTTATGATTTTCCAAAAAAGTCTTACACATGGTTTCATTCCCCTATAATATTGGTGAGCATTTATGTATTGCACACAACAGCCACATGTTCTTTTGCTCTCTAGTGGCAACACTACTTCACAACCATGTGCATATTCTAATCTCAGTTCGTCTGGATACAGGCATATTCCTGGTAGCTTCTACTCTTCATCCACTATCTATGCTATGTTAATTGTAGCTTTTTCCTTCTTTCCAATTGGTATCCTATATCCATGCATGAGCATGTTTGCATTCTTTGGTGCAGCTAATCTGAGCTTTCTGTCTATTTTTGATTTTGCACACCTCTTTCACACCATCTGTTTCCTGCATTAATACTATGTCCAGTGTACCTTCCTTGTGGCTGCATTTGATGAAAAGTGTCCTCTACGTATCCTAGTATACTAAAACACAGATACACTTATTGTGGACTGTCCATGTTGCCCATGGAATGCTACTTGTTTAGCATTCTGATTACATCAAGTATTAGGAGAGTAAAGGGACTGAAAGTGGGTACCCATGTTTATTTTGATCAATGCAAGGTAGCATATCAAGCTATGGGTTTTGATCATGATGAGGAGGATGCGACCAGTTATTCTGGATCACTTATTTCCTTTGGTTTGGTGGAGGCGGCACCCAAAGTTGTCTGTGCCCCAGGCCCCAATAGTTCTTAATATGGCCCTGTACGCAGGACAGAAAGTTACCAGTTACAAGTTATCAAGCTTTTATGATGGTTGATTGCATTGGTCTAATTAGGAATGGTAGCACTTCTTTAAAGTTCATTAGTAAACAGTTGGGGTTAGTGCATTTAGGCTTGCAATTACATGTTTTTAAAATGTTTTATTTGTTATGTTTTCCTTGTGGGTTGTTAATTGAATTGATTATTTCCCCTGTAAATTATTCCTATATATTATGGCAGTCTACGATTTAAGGGTGGGAGATTTGTTGTTTTCTATGACTTGGGAGAACGAGAATATCGGTATCCTAGGAGATGGGGATAGAGAGAGATGGTTGGGAATCAGCTTGGAGGAGAAATCTGTGGTGGCTGCAGGCCTGCAACAAATACACATTAAACGAGAGCGATGCCCATCTGCATGTTTGTCCTGATTACTTCAGTTACCTTACCTGTTCAAATGTCTACTTGTTTTTGATTTATTGTAATTCTGTGCACCAAAAGACACTGCACCCCTCATGATTCAGAAGCCAGGGTATCCTCACATTGTTAAATCCACTCTATCAATGGATATCTCAGTTACCACTCTACATAAGCAGACTAAGCAAGCAGATTAGATGGGCTTGTAACCCCTCCATATTCTGTCTAATTCGCATGTATATGTCATACCTCTGAATTGTGCTATACTATGTAATGTTTCTGCAGGTACTTTGAAGCAGGCACTTCTTCAAGTTCGTCCCTTAAAAAACTCCAAATAAATAAATAAAACATATTCATTGAGCATAAAGCTCACATCCCCGACAACACCCAGGACTCTGGATGCAAGTGTGTAAGCCATCAGGAGAAATGTGATTGTCTCCCAGAGGGATATGTGACATGCCACCCCTGCCTTCCAGTCTCTCCTGAGCATCCAGCTTGGCTTCTGAAGGTAAGGGCCAAAAGCAGCAAAGATCAGCTCGCTGTTTGGGCCTCTTGTGGCAAGGATGGGCATATGGGCAGAACCCCTGCCATAGCCAGGACTTTGCCTAGATCACCCTATACTGACATCTGCTTCCACGCCTACAAATACTTTCACGTACTGGCTATCCTACCAATATCTCCCTGAGCTCTTTAACCTCTTCCTCACTGGTGGACTCTTGCCTGCCTCCTTCAAATATGCACTATTACCACTATTACCTTGCATTATTCTTAAATACCACTATTGAAGAAACACTCTGATGACCCAAATGTATCCACAAATTATTGCCCAATTTCTTTCCTTCACCATTATTCCAAGGTTATTTACCATTCAATATCTGACTGGATCACTACTACCTTGAGGATAATGGCTTTGGAGATCCATTTCAGTATGGCTTCTTTAGCAAACACTCCACCTAGACTGCACTGTGTCTCCAACTATCAGGCCGATTCATGGAATAAATGTGCGCTGAAAATCTCTGCGCAAGCGCGCGAAAGCGTGCGAATCACAGCGCAAGTGCGAAAATCACAGTGCAAGCGTGCGAAATCTGCGCACATCAATTCATGGAAGTCCGTGCGCGTGTAAATTCTGGGATGTGCGCTAAAATTCCGTGTGGCGCTCGCGTTCGCACACGTCATCAAACGGCGTGCGCTACGCGTACAGAGAAAGTGCACATAGCACGACGCACACAACAAAAGTAGGCGGAACACGGGGCGTAACACGCGGAATGGGGAACAGCGTGTGAAAATGTGGGCGTTACGGGGGAAGTACAGGAGGCAAATGCGCGGAACGGCCACACGCGCGCCTACAACACGTATTCATGGAATCGAACAGGGCAAATGCGTGTGCCAAAAAAGACACGCTAATCCGGAAACACGTAAGCCAGCAGGAAGCAGGCATACACGGACCCGCACAGCATAAAAGTGTGCACAAACAACAAACAAGCTCAGACATTACGATGAATATACCGTTCCTCGCAGCAGTGGTCGTGGGACACCGCAGGAGGAGGAGGATAGTCAGGGCCAGAATTTTTACTCCCAGGACCAGCCTTGTTGGGATGCCTGATGACCAGGTGTATGGGAGGTACAGGTTTCCACCTCACATAATACTCGACCTGGTGAGTGAGTCGGAGGATGACCTCACATCACCCAACCTGTGCTCCCAAGCACTGAGCCCCTTGGAAAAGGTGCTCAATGTACTGCACTTCTTGGCCACTGGTTCATTTCAGCGTACGAGTGCCATAGAGGGGGGGTTTCACAGGCCACGCAGTCACGCTGCCTGCACCAGGTGTTGGCCATCATGACTGCACACCCATCAGTCCGCAGGCACTTATACCTGCCCAGAACACCTGCAGAATGGCAGGCTGCCATCCAGGATTTTTACGGGGTGGCGCACTTCCCCAAAGTGCTAGGTGCCATTGATTGCACCCATGTGGCTCTACGTCCTCCCAGGGCAGCTGAGCACATCTATAGAAACCGCAAGCACTGGCATTCCATCAACGTGCAGGTAGTATGTGATGCCAAGGGAATCATCACCTCAGTATATGCCAACTATCCAGGGTCCACCCATGACAGTTTCATCTACAGAATGTCAACCCTAAACCGGGACCTAGAAGCTGGGCGGCATGGCGATACATGGCTGCTTGGTGAGTATAAATGCCGCTGCACATGCATGCAAGTCAGATACTGAGTAATGTCACAACCCCACTAATGATACCCATCATCACCTCCCCAGGGGACAGTGCCTACCCTCTGAGCACCCACATGATGACACCAATTCGGGACCCCACCACACCACCCGAGGTAAGATACAACACAGCCCATATTGCAACCCGGGGCATAGTGGAGAGCACATCCGGAGTGCTCAAGTCACGCTTCCGCTCCCTTGACCGTTCTGGTGGGCATCTGCTATACGCGCCCCCAGTAGTGTGCAGGATCATAGTGGCAGCATCTGTCCTGCACAACGTTGCAACCCGCCAGGGCCTGCCGGTGGACATGGTGGTGCCCCCACATCCCCAACCACATGCACAGCCGCTGCGCATGGGAAGGGAAAGGGCACGTGGTGAGGCAGCCCGTACGCAGCTGGTGGCTAATTACTTCACCTAAAATCACACCCCTGTGGAGTGCACACAGCCCTGGCACATACCAGCTGACAATCAATGATGATGACATAAGGGACAGTCAACTGTCACAACCATACCAGCCTGAGATTGGTCACCTGGAAGTGTTACATTGTGTGCATCCCTACCTACCGAAAGACAACCAATGCTGTGTCACAAAAAGACACACATTTATGCTGCATGAATGACTAACCCCTTGCAAAATACAACATGAAAATAGCGCCTTGCCACCCAACCCCTCCCCATCTCCGCCACCCAACACACCATGGCATGTCATGCAATGTGAAAGCAAACAAAGGAATGCACAACACATGACACAAGTGTCACAAAGTGCACTGTCCCAAATGGAAAGAGGCCACAGACAATATGCTCCCAGTAATCAATAACAAACAGCACACATGACCAAATACTTACCAGCAACACAATAAAGCAAAACAGCATGAAACATTGCCAAAATATGACAGTACAAACTCAAAGTAGTGCAAGTCTTACGACCTGAATAATCCAGCACATCCACCCCTTCCAACTGCAGAGTGTTGCTGTCAGGCAAATGTGTCAGCGTACTGCATACAACATGAACTGCATCGGCAAAGAAGACGGCCTTGTGAAGACATGAAGAAGGTACCTGTGAATAAGGAGAAAGACATGGATGCACAAGCACATATCAATACACCATGCAGTGTTCACTACAAAAACAAACCCCACTAGGCATGTCCACACAGTTATGACTACAGACTGCCCACACAGGTCATGGGAGACAAATGTCACTGTGTAAGTGACTCTCACTTGGTCACACCCTTTGCAAGCCCATGGAAACGAAAAGCAGGAGGGGTGTGTGTGTCAGGAACCCAAGCATCTAACCCAAACACAGGACAAGCCTGCATGTGTCCAGCCGGAATACACAGTGGATGCCCACGGGAGCCACACAAGGCAACACACTGTAAAAAAAATAAATAAAAAAAAAGAAAAAAAAAAATGGCCATGTGGGGGACAAGGGTGGGGGGAGGCCACCCAGGAGGTTCGAGGACAGGGTGCACACCAACAGCCACCTGCGTGGATGTTACGGAAAAAAAAAAATACCTCCATGGGCTCATGGCCTGCACCGCTACGCTAGTGTGGGAGGAGTGCTGCTCTCGCTCTCATCACCCTCTGCTGCTGCATCAGGAGGTGGTGGTGCTATAGGAGGCAGCCCACGCAAAGCCCTGGTATGGTCCTCCATGGCAGCAAGCATGCGAGTGTGGAAGGTCTCGTTCTGGAGGATGATAGTACGGAGATCCACATGCAGCACCTGACAGGTGCCTGCATTTCTGCACGCATGGCCCCCTGTGATGCCTGGATCTTCTCCCGAGTTGCCTGCAGCTCAGCTGAGAGCGAACGTGTGAGCTGCTCCAGCTGCTGTTCTGACCTTAAATTTCGGGAAGCCTCAAGTTCACCCAGAGTCTCCCTGAGGTTATGGAGTTCTACCCTCAGGGCTTCCCTGTGGCCCTGTGACTCTATAGATATGGGTTCGCGCAGATTCTCCAGTGCGGCCCGTCGGTTCCTGTTGGACGCCAACATGTCTTCCCTGTGTGATTGGCAAATGGAGCCTGTTGCCTGCTGTTGTTGCTCCATCTGCCTTTCAGGGGTGAGAATGGAAGTGGCCACCCTCTCCATTGCCTGAGCCATCATTTCAACCGATACTCCCTGTTGGGCTGCTATACTGTAAATGGAGTTTTCCCATACAGTATTGCCTGGTGGTGTACGGCCACCGCGTCGGCGGGCCCCACACCTGTTCGGGGCAAGACGATCTGCACCTTGCTGTGCTGGCACTGCCTGAGGCTGCAGGACTGCATTCCCCCTCTGATCTGCTGGCCCAGGAACAGGATCAGATGTTGTGGAGTGTGACCCTGCATCCGTAACCGCCAAAGGCGGATTTACCAACACTGACATCTCCATAGAGGGTTCTACCCCTGGTGCAGGTGGGTTGGACTGAACAGAATCCCTGCCAGAAACACTCACCTGTGACAGCACATAAGTCTCATCATCTGATTCTTCACCTGAATAGAGGTCTGGGGAGGTACACACAGAGACACCCCTGGACAGTATGGTCTGCAGTAAGATTTGGTTTTCACCCACCACCACATTACGTCCCCCAATGGTGCCCGGTCGTGCCTGGGATTCCTCCTGGGTCTGCACCATCTCCTCAACCTCAACAGCATCAAGTGCATCATCACCTGCAAAAACATGAAAGACAAAAAATGGAAACAGGCATGAGCACCATAGCACACACATAGGCCTGACAAGCCAGAGATCCAGTACATGATTTACACATGTCCCACATGACTATAACCCTGGCATGCATGCACTGTCAATGAGTAGGAAGGGGAGGCAAAAAGCAGACACTGAGGACACCAAGATGGAAAAGCAACACATTTGCTGCATGCTGGGTAGCACTGGCATCACACATTAGCCTGTGAGTGGCATGTCCAATACACATACATGACACATGCCAGCACACAGATGGCATGTAGCATAGCCATGGTGCATTTGACAAGTACAGCCATATGTCAGTGAATGAGTACTGTCACCCATCCATGTGAGATGGACATGATGAGATGAAAAATGCTACATAGTGTGACAAAATACGCATGTGCCACACACTGCAACACATCCAGTGCACAATAATACAGTGATGGCAGGCAGATGTACACATCAATGGTTGGTCACTTAAACATGACACCAAACAACTATCATGTACCACATTCAAACAGGCCCCAAAAATTAATGTGAGCAGGCCAATACTCAATCAGCCTGAATGGTCTAATCATTCACATAACAAGGTAACAAATGTGGGCCAATGTGGGGTGTAATCAATGACAGAAGCATGTCACATATGTGGCATTAGGGCTGATAAATGTGTTGCAAAAATTGGAGAATTGAAACAATCAGCCTGAATTAACCCTGAAAAAATCTGAAAAATGTTGTTGCAAGATGACAGTTCAAGGGCAACTGCAGTAATGTTGCGCTAATTGGCTACTGTGGGCAGAAAGGATACTGTCATACCCAAATTCAAGGCCGGTGAATGTTTTGGAGGAAGCACATGGGTGACCCATACCACTCAGGAGTACACACGCTCACCTGGCACTCAATCAGTACCCGTCACCCAAACAAAATACACATGGATTACACACACATGCATTGGCACTCACCGGACAATGCATCGTAATCTGGTAGGTCTCCCACGCCTTGGATATGTTCCTCTGTGATGAAGGTTCCAGCAACAGACTCATGTTCAGTGAGTTGTTTGTCCTCTGGTGGAGACCCACCGCCAGTCACCAGAGTAGAGGCATGATTTGAGGCCAGCTTTTTCTTTGCTCTGCGTTTCAGGTCATTCCACCGCTTGTAGCAATCATCAGCTGTGCGCTTCACAAATCCAAGGACACTAATGATGTCCGCGATGGTCTGCCAGTGTGACTTACGTTGACCAGGTGTGGTCTTGCACCCTGCAGTCACCACCATTTTGCGGCTATGTGCCGACACATATGCCACAAGTGCATCAAGTTCGGCGTCATTAAAGCTAGGCTTTCATGACGTGCCGGAGTGTGTAGCCATGTCTGGGGTCTCAGCCTGTAGTGCCAGAACACCCTTCTTCTTCTTTTTCAAAGGTGGAGCAGATCCTGAGTGGCTTACGCCGCTCTGGTCAGTATGGGCAGAAGCGCCAGTGGACTGGGTACTAGGAGTGTGCGAATGCACAATGACCATAGGTCTTGGTGCAGGCATTGGCTGCAGGGTGATGTTGGCAGGGCCAACGTCGGTTTGATGGACCTAGACCGAGACTGTCCCTGCTGGGAGACTCAGAGCTGGGGTGGATAGAGCTGCAGCTGCCCCTGCAGCCTCCCCACCCTGCCTACTTGGGGCAGCAGATGACATTGCTGCCCCAGATCCACATGGCCTGGTGACAGCAACTTGCACCGCCACACGTGGCTTAGACTTGCTGACCTGGAAGTCAGCCTGGGAGTAATACTGTGCTGGTTCAGGTGCCAAAATGGGCTGGTCCAACAATGGCTGAGCTGGGATGGTTTCAACTATGTTTCCCACAACCATGGGGGGGCATGGGTGTCCCTGATTGGTCCTCCACATATGGGGGTCTAGGGGCACCCTGCAAATCCTGGCCACATCCCCTACCGTGCTCACCACGTCCACCTTTTGGAGGTCGGCCCCCTTTGCCTCCCTTTCCGCTTGGTCACCTCCCAACCATGGCACTGATGTTGTTGTGCGTATATGAGTAGCAGTAAACTATTGTCCTGGGCAATTGGGGGTGAAAGGGGTAGGGTACCAGATGGAATTCATACCCTAGTGCTCTAGCAAGGCTGTCTGTGACCCGCGGGGGAAGATAATGGGTCACGCAACGCACAGGCACCCCAAAAACAAAAATGAACATGCACGCAATCACTCGTGGACCACGTGCATGGAAAAATGAACCCACACTACGCTGTGGCACCCAGAAACACAAAAATAAGCGTACGCATAATACACGCAGCCTACAATGAGCTCTGAAGGGGTACACGACACATGTGGCAAGCACAGTTGGTAAATATGTGCACGACTCACCGTATGCCTGGAAAAAGAATGTGAAAAAGACACGCATGTGTGCTTTGGCAACACCCCCGCCAAAAGAAGAATTGTACGCTGTCTGAGGAAACAGGACAAAAGAAGAAGTGAACACTGTTTGAGGAAACAGGCCAAATAAGAATTGAACGCTGTCAGAGGTAACAGGGAGTACGAACTTGAACTGTTGTGAAGTAATCGAGTGTGAACCGACCAGAAATACAGAATTCACCCACTTGCTCTCCACGAAAATCACATACAAGAAAATGGCGTGCTACACGTACCTTTTCAACCGGCCCACACGTACGTCACTTACGCGTGTACGCGCAAAGGCCCTTTCCTCCAATTATATGAGCTGACACTCGGACGTGCAGTTTTTGCACGTGTACAATGAACATGCACCTGTGTTGAAGGAAACGCCCTTGCGCGTCACGTCACAGACGCGCTTACAAGCTATGGCCTTTGGTCCAATGAATTTGCATACGTGCTGTGTCTTCACGTGCTGATTCACTATGCACCCATCACGAGGGAAACACCCGCGCGCGTAACGTCACAGACGCGCTTACGCGCTAAGGGCCTTTACTCGAAGTACATGCTGACGTGCAATTTTTTCACGTGCCAAATCACTCCGTATCAAGCTGGCCAATACTGATTGGACGCTGTGCGGGTTGTGGTGTGCCAGTAGTGTGCAGGTTATACATGTGTTTTTGTAGGGCCATGTATGGATGTGTATGTACAGGGGCATGAGGCTGACACATGTGAGTCCTCTCATGTGTGAGACACATGGATGGTGTATGTGTTGGTAAGCATGCAGGCCAAATTCAGTGTGGGAGCACACAAGTTTGCATTGCTGTGTATGTACGTTGGCATGGTTGTAGTGTCACGCATGGATGGTGGTTCCAGCTGCATGTATCTGCACTGTGTGCATGTGTGTGTATTTGATAAGTGTGCAACTCTGATGCAACATGGATGCATGTGGCACTGACATGTAGAAGGCTGAATGCCAGATGTGACATGGATGGCGATCTCATCACTTTGACAATTGGTGGACATGTACACATGCATGTAAGTGTGTTGGTGTGTGTGCATGTGTTGTGCACTCCCCGTGTTTCATGTGACGCCAGGCTCACCTTCGGATGCTGATGCTGTTGTATGTGTATGGATGGTGCTGCCTTGTGCAATATTGCTGTGGAATTGCTCATGTGTGTGAGTAGAAATGACATGTGTGTTAGGGAGTGTGATGCCATGTCTGAAGTTTGACACTGCCACTCATGTACAACTGTCATGTGTGTAGCAGTCCATTGTACAGTTCACTGATCCCTGTGTTCTATCTCTCCCTGTCTGCAGCGTCAACTGATGAAGAGGGCGGAAATGGTGCTGTGGAGCAAAGCGGCACAGATCGCACCACCAGCCGGAGACGCAAGGCCCGGCTCCCCTCCCAGATTGTCATCTCTTCGGGGAGTGAAGAGTCTGGGGCCACGTCCCAGGCCGCAGCTGCAGAGGGTAGGTCCAAGAGGCGGAGGTCAGAGATGGACTCCTCAGCAGCAGAAGGGGCAGCTGAGACCCCACAGGGTCCGACGGAGGAAGATGGCATGGAGTCAGGCCAGGTTGGTGGGGGATTTGGTGGAGGAGGAGGCCGTGGAAGGGACACACAGAGGGTCTGGAGGTGGGATTCCACTGGTGCTAGTGGTGCAGTGCAGGGGCAGCACATGCCGCCGCGGAGGTGCCTGTGTGTAATCCTGTCCCTAATCCTGTGACTGCATCATCCGGCACCAGCAGGGATGCCTACGTCCAGACCCGCTTTCAGGGAGGGGATGGGCGCACAACAACTGGCCTTCCTCTCCCTGCGGACGTGGCTATCTGGGACCGGGTTAAGCCTGTCTTGCCTGGGATAGCGTTGCGTCAATGGGGCATGCAAGGTGACCTACAGTGTTTTCGTGAAGACACTGCACGTCATCTCGGATGCCTCTTTGACCACGTTGACCTACTGGGACGGGTCACCAGTGCTGGATTTCTCCGTGTGCTGGACGTTCTTGCGACCCTCTCCTCACCTGAACCCCCTACGTGCCAGTCGTCCTCCATGCCATCTTTCCACCCATGTATCACCTGGGTACCCTGTGGAGCTGCCTCTGACCCAGCAGCCAGGCTGGTGGAGGACACATCCCTGCCACAGTCTGGAGTCAGACGTCCAGCAGGGGTGGCCACCACAACAACTGCACCCCAGCCGGAGGAGGACATGCAGGCAGCAAGAGCCACGGTGCAAGCACAGGCACAGCAGCAACATGGTGGGAGCAATGATGGCTCAGGGCCTTTAACATCGGAGGGGCAGGCATCGGCCAGAGGGCAGGAGGACCCAGGATTGCGAGTGTCTTCCATGTGGCAGCGGTTGGGCCACGCCATAGGTGCGGAGCGGCAGCGGGCGGAAGAGACACCGCTCACAATGGTCAGGGCAGAGACCTCCATGCGGAGGGCACTGTCGCGGGCCGAGTGCCTCGAGGCAATTCGCAGGGAGTTGGAGGTCAACATGTCATCATCCCTGCGAACCCTCGGGGCCATGGAAGAGGACCGCCTCCAGGACATTGAGCGGGAGTTCGATGATGCCCTGTCCCGGGACATAAAAAAGTGAGCCGTCGGACTAGCCCGCTGCCATTGTAAATAGTTAGTTAGTTAGTGTTAGGTTTCATTTTTGTTTTCATTTTTTTGGGGGGCGCTTGGACAATACCCCACATTTTTGTATATAGTTCTTCATTAGTTAGTGAATTTTTGTCGGTTTCATTTGGACAGTTGGGCTCATGGACCCAGGATTTCATCCTTGTAAATAGTTGGAGTGTGGATTTGTCGGCATTTTCTTTTTTGATTTTTCCATGGAGCAATGGATTTTACTTTTTCATTTCTGTTTGGATTTGCTTTGTTGGAGGGAGACTTTGGGCACATTTTTGATTTCATATATTTGGGATTCTGATTTCCTTTTTTTATCATTATGTGACATTCTGCATTGTTTTCCTTATGTCCATTGTTTGGTGTTTAAATTTGTTTCACCACATTTTTTGTTCAATACATTTTTTCCCGTACTTCTGTGTGTGTGGTATTCTCTCATTGGTTTCATACATGTCACGGTATGGATTTTCACATTCACTGGCACCCATTGTGTGTGTGTGATGGACATGTGTTGATGTACATACATGCCATTTCGGTTGTTTCATGTAATGGCCATTTCAATGTGGGGTGTATGTTATGCTTGGCTGGTTATTTGGGCAGGGGTGGCGTGCGGTGGGATTTGGGTGGCCATGAGCGCCATGATTGTGGGTCATGTTGACGTGTTGGAGGGGAAATGAGTGGGGGCCTGCTGGCAGGTGCCCTTCACTGCTGGGTGGGTGGGTGGATGGGGGGACATGAGTGGGGGCCTGCTGGCAGGTGCCCTTCACTGCTGGGTGGGTGGGTGAGTGGGGGGACATGAGTGGGGGCCTGCTGGCAGGTGCCCTTCACTGCTGGGTTTGAGACATGAGTGGGGGCCTGCTGCAGGTGCCCTTCACTGCTGGGTGGGTGGGTATATGGGTCGGGGGACATGAGTGGGGGCCTGCTGGCAGGTGCCCTTCACTGCTGGGTGGGTGGGTGGGGGCATGCTGGCAGGTGCCCTTCACTGCTGGGTGGGTTGGTGGGTGTGGGGACATGAGTGGGGGCCTGCTGGCAGGTGCCCTTCACTGCTGGGTGGGTTGGTGGGTGGGTCGGTAGGGGATATGAGTGGTGGCATGCTGGCAGGTGCCCTTCACTGCTTGGTTTGTGGGTGAGTGGGGGGACATGTGTGGGGGCCTGCCTGCTGGCAGGTTCCCTTCACTGCTGGGTGGGTGGGTGGGTGGGGAGACATGAGTGGGGGCCTGCTGCAGGTTCCCTTCACTGCTCGGTTGGGTCGGGGGACATGAGCGGGGGTCTGCTGGCAGGTGCCCTTCACTGCTTTGGCATGCAGGCAGGTGCCCTTCACTGCTTGGTTGGTAGGTGGGTGGGGGGACATGAGCGGGGCCTGCTGGCAGGTGCTCTTCACTGCTGGGTGGGTGAGTGGGTGGGGGGACATGAGTCAGTGCTCACTTGTGCATGGTGACATGTGGGCTGGCTGGGGAGCTTCGCCAGGGTGGATGGGCTGCCTGTGGGGCATGGCCAGGGGTTCAGTGTGTTCACCTGGGTTGTGGTCTGCCTGCAGGCCCTGGGGAGGGGTGTGAGGTCACACCTGGGAAGACAAACACTGCCAATTCGTTTAGGTACCCCAGAAATACACGTGCCCCACTCGCACAGGGCCTACCGCGTGTGAAACTCTCCACAAACCCCAGTAATACACGTGCCCCACTCGGCCAAGGCCTATTGCGTGTGAAACTTCCTGCAAACCCCAGTAATACACATACCCCGCTCGCACAGGGCCTACCGCGTGTGAAACTCCCCACGAACCCCAGTAATACACGTACCCCACTTACACAGGGCCTACCGCGTGTGAAACTCCCCACGAACCCCAGAAATACACGTGCCCCGCTCGCACGGGGCCTACCGTGTGTGAAACTACCTGCGAACCCCAGAAATACACATGCCCGCTCACACTAGGCCTATCGCGATTGGCCTAGCACGAGCGGGGTACGTGTATTCCGAGGGGTGCGCATGGATTTTTACACGCGTTTTTGTGGTTGGGGGCTGTATACTGGTCCACTGGCCTGTGCGCCATGTACTGGATTTGTGCGCTGTTCATGGCGCACAGGGCGGGGTTGGGGGCGTAACTGGCGCTGCTGCAGGGTCGATGCGCCACTCTGCGCCACGGCTGCTTAGGGATGTTAAAATCCATGAATACGCTGTGCACTGAAATGGATTTTGGCACACGCGGCTGGCGCAGTCTGCCGCATGCGCCCACTGTGCGCCAGCCGCGTGCACCACTTGTGCGCTGAATTCTATGAATTACCCCCTATGTATTTAATGCTCAGCACTCCATACTCTCATCTATACTCATCCTTTTGGATCTTTCCACTGCTTTTTACACTGTCAACCATTCTTCTGCCTTCCTCACTCTCCAGGACCTTGGCTTTCACTAACCTGCTCTTACTTAGACTGTCTCATACCTGGATGTGTGATCCTTAACAAACTTTTGGAACTTGCCAACCTCTGTCCTCAACCCTCTCCCTTCTGGCATCCTCTGCTCTTCACCCTCTACACCTCTGCCACAGGAAGACTTAACTCATACTTTGGCTTTCGCTATCACATTTTTGTTGATGATACTTACATATTCTTCTCCTTCACTTCAGTCATCTCAGAATGGATCACAAACTGTCTTGCTGCAATTTGTCACTGGATGACTCTCCGATGCCTCATGCTGAACTCTTCAAAAATGGAACCCATCTTTCTCCAAGCTTCCAATGCCATTGTTACCCTTCCGTCTCATATCTCTTTGCCACCTGACTATCTTGCTCCATCAACAAAGGCTCACAATTTAGGGTACTCTTTGATAGAAACCTACATATTGAACAATTCATAACTGTCACAGCCCCTGTTGTTCATATTAACCTCCTCAACATGTGGAAAATGTGCTCTTTTCTTACTAAAACTCTAATATCCTCTGCTCATGATCAGCAAACTACACTAGAGCTCACACCTACTCTTTCACCTTCATCTTCGCTCCTTGCTCCCTCTTGACAAACTCCTCAACTTTGCTACACTCACTCTCTGCAACCTACTCAGATCACCTGTGCCCACCTCTTCCTACCAACAAAATTCTGGTTGGCTCTCCAGGCACAAGCACTCTCTTTTCAAGTTCCTTCACTTAGTCTACAAACCTATCAATGAACTTGCTCTTGAGTATCTGTTTGATACCCTGCACCATCCCACTCCCTCCCTCTGCCACCCTCACTTACACTCTTCCGCCCAACTCTCCCTGCTCCACTGGAACCCACTGCCCATAACCATCAAAGCCAGCTCATCTGTTGATATCTTTAAAGCTCAGTTTAAACATCACTTACTTGCCAATGAGGGAGCTCCTTTATTCCTCTCCCCATTCTCCCGACCTGACCTCACCACTGCCTCGAGTGACACTTAATAAAGTAATTTTGTATATTTAAATAGTACTTCTCTGCAGTTGGAAGCACTTGCCCCCTTAGGTTGATCTTATTTTCGTAAGTCAATATTTTTCTTAAATATATATCACAGGGCCTTAGGTAGTGGCTCTGTAGTTATGGTAGAGTTGCTCAACCCACAAGAAGAGCACTTTCTGGGTGGCTTATTACTTTGCGCCCCTGCGCTGGATGAATCTTCACCAAACACTACAAAAAAAGTATATAGCCCCCTCAGATTAAGTTGGGAGAGGTTTCATCAGGGGGGGCAAATTTATTGGGGGGTCGCATAATATGTGTAATACATTTTATGCTAATGCTTATAGCCCAAACCTCTGGACGTATTTCCATCAAATTTGCATCTGGAGCAGTGGCTTGGTCCCAAAAGCATGTTGTTTTGTAAATTTGGTGTAAATCCGTACAGTATATTTTTTTAAAACTGCCAAAATGTAGGTAAAGATATCTGGATTCCGGTCCATGGCTCACTTCCCTATTTGGTCCGCAGACATCCTCCTGGGCCAATCAAAGAGCGACATGATGTCCACGGACATCGTAGGTGCCCGCTGGTTGTTTTTTTTAAATTATGAAGTGCATCAGATTTTTTTAACCGGATGTCATGTTGGTTTCACAAACAGTGCCCGTAGTCAGTAGACATTGCGGTAGAAACATATTAAAATACACAACATTGCCCTTGTCAAACTAATGAAGCAATCTCTGGGGAGGAGAGGGGTGATGAGGATGTGGTGGGATATGGCCATAAAAAGCTAAAAGAAGGGTGTTTTTTTCATCTCCGAATTCCACAAACAGTCGGTATGTTTGGGGACATCCGTACATATTTCTGCATTACTAGGTTGGTGAAAAGCAGTTTTTGGATGGCTTATAACTTTGCAGCCATTTAATGAAACTGCATGAAACTTGCAATACCATGTGGGACCTGACCCTGAATGGTTCTGGAAAGTTTGGTGCTGTTTTGCCAAGGAAAACCCAGCGAGCAAGCTGGCTGAATCAAAGCCCGTCAAGCAAATCTTGGACTTCGGAAGACAGCAGCGAGGCATTTCCCCAAAGGTAAAAAAAAAAACAGCGGAATGCCCGGGAAGCATCTTGTCAGTCAGCAGGGAACTGGCACAGTAAACCTGGAGATATGGAAAGGTGGTGGCATGATCTGTAGTGGGTAGACCACCCAGTCCAATATTGGTGGCAATGCCGCCTATGGTAGCCTACAATTAAGCTGCGTAGGCAAATGTGCAGAGAGTTCAAAGGACCGTGCTGTTGGCGTGACCTGTCATGGGTGGTCGGACTGCACCAACAACAGTGCTGAGACAGCCAACAGTAATTGACCGAGTAGAGAAGCAGGTTGCAGAAGTAGTGTGGAAGAAGAAGCTGAAACAGAGAGAGTGAACCTACAACCACTGACAAAGCTGGTGAATAGGCAACAGGAACAATTACAAGTCCGGGAGGGGGCCAGGAAGACTCGAGGATGGGAATCATGAAGAAGTATATGAAGTAGTGAATCATTTTATAGCACAATTCCCTGCGAAGTTCCAAAAGAGTGTGATTCTGGAGAGTCATGAGGGACTCAGGGAGGATCTTTGTCATCGGAGCTTAGACCAGATAAAGAGCATAATGAAATCTACCTTTTTTGATGGAATTACACCTTTTGGTAAAGTCTATAAAGGATATTGCGGATACAGTTAGGAGAAGAGAGTCATTCTCTTAGCCCCACGAGTGTCCTATAGAACTGTTTTCGTTGTTACAAAAGCTTGGAATTTTTGTTTTTGAGAAGACTTTGGGACATTTTGCATCCAGGAGAAGGGAGTAATTATCCTGGGTCACATCAGAACCTGAACTTTATTATTGTTTCTTGTAGTGACAGGGATGGCATAGGAGCTTTTTGATTGTGATGGTGACTCTTGATTTGGTCTTCCTGACGAGCACCCGAGTTTCCTTAGTTTAAGTAGGGAAACCCCTACTTGCTATACTTGCTATAAATAAAAGTTTATAGCAATCCCTATGTCACCAGTTTGTCAGTCCATCCATTCCTTTTCGGCACAATACACACCATTTTATTGCAGTGCATACATAATTTTTTTGTAACATTCCCCACCCTTATATTGTTTGGTAGGATTATACAAGTGTCAGTGAACCCATTTTTGCATAGGAGAGAGTTAATGACTACGCCCAATGTGACTCTGAAAACCTCAAAAGGATGCAGAATGTGTGAAAAGCATTGTAACTCTCTGCCTATCCATTGCTCTGATAGTATGTTAGAGTGGTGCCAGGCATATTCCATGCTCCTAATCCCTTGCAGGCCAAGTAGATGATATTGCAGTGTTGCCTGTCACTTATTAAGCAATGTTAGCAATACTAAAGTAGGAGAATCTGAGCATGGCATTTGCCTACTCAAAATCCTTTGAGGGCAAATTAACCTTTTGAAGTTTTTGAATGCATTAACTTGCAAGTGTCCCCCTCAAAGCACCTGTGTATATGTGTATATTTGTAAATAATAGGGAACATGGGGTGAGGTCAAACATCTATGTAGCCTGCTTAGATACAGTCAATATCCAATATTTGAGTTGACAGGGGTTACAAAGTGTTGATCACGCTTTTGCTAAAGCCTCACAAGTAACACACATTCTGGTGCTTAAACAATATCACTATTACAACAAACATAAAACAAGTGAATGCAAGTGCAAGTCTGGTAACTCTTCACAGAACCAAGGCATGCAGATTCAAGGATGTCTGGTAATATCTAAACGTGGCCCGGGGTAGAAGTTAGCCATAAAGTACAAGTGTGGTAGGGTCAAGAATAGGAGTCATGGGTGGGAGGGATGGTTATTTGATTAATATGTGCAGGCATATTTTAGTTAGATCTTCAGTTCATGGAGTCAGATTTTCATATTCGTTTTTAACCTCTTAAGAGTATATTCTTTTGTAGGTTTTCAACGTCACGCTGGCATAGAAGGGTAATGTCAAGTAGACCAGAAATTTGAGACTAGCTAGTATAATTAAACTTTAGTAAGAGACAAAGTAAATGACAGGAAACTGCTGTGGCTTGTGCCTTATTACTTCTTGAGAAAGTGGGAATTGTCTGTATGCGCTGCTAATATGCTTCTGAGCGACACCCAGTAGGAACCTGGGCAGGCGCACATGAGCACATTTTAGAGGGAACTTTGCTGGCAACACATGGTATATGTGTATAGTAATTATAGGTATTGTAGGGTGTATGCAGTATTTGTGAAGCGTGATATAATTGAAGTGTATATGGTATTTATGATTGTAGTACAATTGAAGATAGTGCTTATGGAATATATATTTGTTTCTTTGTGAAGATAACAAATATGATATACTTGCATGGTTACTTAGTTGCATACAGTAATGCAGCTGAAATGTCTGGTTCTTTTTCTGTGTGAAAAAAACAGTATAATTTGTTCAGCAAGATAATTTAAATGCTTTAAGTGCATACATTTTTACATAAACATTTACTTTGTTTACCCTTATAAACAGTACATTCTATGTACTATGTTTGGTACAACATTAATGTGTGCTACACTGTTGTTGTATTGACATGATATAATCATTGGGTCATTGGAAAGAAAAATCCATGGAGGATTAAAAAACCTATTATAATTATGTGAGTGTAAGTGTGATAGTATGTTTGTTTGAAGTGTGTTGTAATTAAGTGAATGTTTAAAGAATTTAGATACCTGTTGGCATATTCTAACTATATTGGACTTTTCAAAATGCTTTTCAGTAAAAATAACTGTGATGTTATATTTGAAGTGTATTCTAATGAAGGGTATTTTAGAAGTAGTTAGATACCTGTTGATGTGTTCTAACTGTTTTGGGTTTCTAAAAGTGCTATTGTAGTATTGTAGATGTAGTTAGATACTAGTTGGCATGTTCGAGCTGTTTATCGTACTATAGTTTGGTGAGTACATTTGGGGTGAAGGAATATTAAGCAGGCATTTGTTAGATTTTCTGGATTTTATAGATTTTCTGGTAACCTGCTGGTAGCATATGTTTTGGAGTAATGGAGGTGTTGTTACATTCAAACCAACCACTTTTTCTTTTTGACATATGCAGTATAGTGGCCTGAAGTGGTTGTAGCACCAGTGTCATAGATTATGCACATTGTTGTGAAAGTTCTCTTCCCAAGTGTTGGCTATTTGTGAAGCTACTAAGCTTACACTTGTTTTTGGTACCACTGCATTGTACCTAAGAAGCATTGAAATCACATATTGACCATGTGAGTTTATTTGCATCTTGGAACGATTGTCTGAATTACTAAAACAGCATAATATGCTTTGATTTGCATTCTGCAGAACCTGGTGGAATGGAATGGATTCAGAAGCTGGTATGGATACATACACACATTGTTCATTAGGGATATATTCTTGTGAAACATGGTTGCAGAGAGTGCATGCACTCTTCCATGTATATGAAATCTGGAAGATTTCATTCATAGGGATATTTTTGGTTTCAAGGACTTGTAGTCAGTGCATTAGGAATATTCCTGTGTGTTTATGGTGAATGTTATCATTCATATTCAGTAGTCCAATTCTTGCCTAAAACCTGAGACAATGTAAGTGGTGTCAGGATTATTTGTGGCATTTCTTTTAAGGATGAGTCATTTGCAAACACAACTGATCTGATCTGTTTAAGTAAATGTTGAAGATTGATTGCTACATTTGCATAGCAACTTACTCCAGTTGTGTTGCTGAATTTAAATGGACCAGAGAGTTGTGCCTCTGTATCCTTTGATGGGCCTGCAGTTGTTTTTGAGAAGTGACATTTGTCTCTTTGTCTTCGGGTGGACTTCCAGTTGATTTTGGACCTGACTGTTCTGTGTTTGTATATTTCATGGAGCAGCAGTTATTCTTTCTTTCTTTAGCGGTATTGTTGGGAATTCTTTTATTGGTTCTGTTTTCATTAATTTTCTTTTTAAAGGTTTTCATATTTGAGGTACATGGTACACATCTAGATGGGGTGTACAGTGCACATAGCCTGTTGTATTCTAGCATGCAAGTAATGTCAGTGTTGACTTTGTTTGCATCAAACATATATGGAATACACCATCCAGTGTACACAGACGCAAAAGTGCTATGCAACTCATACCTTCTTTAAAGACTGTGCTGCCAATGTCAATCAATGAACGATCTAGAGTTTAACCTTGTGATTTGTGAAAAGTAAAAGCATATGCAAGAGATAGACGGAATTGATCACTGTGTTCATACATATCTTTGAAAAGAAGGAACCATGCTATTGGGTGACTTATTTTTTAACTTTTGCAACTTTGTCAAAGTGGATTATGACAAATTGTATGTTGTAATTTGGATATGTTTGGAAGCCAACAACTGTGCCAATTGCTCCATCAACTAAAATGTGTTCTATGTCAAGGTTACATTTTAGAATTACTTTGCAGTTTATAAACAGAGTTAATATTTTTTCTAATACAGCTCTGTTAGACAAACATGTTTCTAAGCTAGTTAGTCATGATTGTGTTTGTTGACACAGGTAGTGTCATGCTGCGCACTTCTACTTTATCTGTGTAACTGATATGAAGTATTGGCTGCATTTCTTTTTTCAACATTGTATTGTTGAATTGACTGCAGCTTGCAAGAGATGGCATTAAGTACATGTATTTTATATGTTGTTGAATTAATTGTTCCATGACATCAGGAGCATATATGTTTTGCCCATATAGCTCATGGATTAGTCTAGTATTTAAGATGGATTTGGCATTTTTAGTAAGCAGACCAGTTCTAATGTTTTTGAAAATGTTAGCATATTTGAGATCTGCAGACTGACACATGTTTTGAGATAGTTCTCTGTACTGAAAATGTTGCCAGGCATTTATATTTCCAATGCTGCCTACTGTTTCACGGCATTGTCTTCCAATGTTTTGAAAATAGGTTGATCTTTTATTGGTGTTAACTGTAGGTGTTCTCTGAAAACAATAACGTGTTTTCCTCCAAAGAGATCTTCATAGTCGTGTTCTACGACTTCTTGCATTATGAGATTAATTAAAGCCAGCATGAGGTTGATAACCATGCTTACTTCATCTAACAGGCACACTTCCATTTGTTTCACAATTCTGCGCACTTGAGTAGCAACTTCTGCAGATGATTTGTAGAATTCTTATTTGTTTTGGTGTTCTACTGGGAGGAGCAATAGTCGGTGTAAAGTTACACCTCCTAAGTTGTAGTCAGCTAAATCTGTGGGGGCTGTTACAACAGATGAAAGGTTGGCGTATGTAAAGTGTTGTGGAAATGTGCTGATTATTTCTATTAGGAACATTTTACCTGAACCAGCTTCACCACTTAGACACAGGAGAAGAGGTTTATACTTTTTACAGCTACAAGTTTTAGTTTCATGTTTAAAACCATGTTCAATTTATTCAGTGACTTCTAGATAACTGGTGAGTTGTTCATTTAGCAGTGATTTGAGCACTGCCAAGTCTTCTTCAGATTGTTTAGATTGATACATGGTATTTTCAAACTCAGTCTTGGATATTTCGGCTTCATTTAAAATGGGTGGTTCTTGACTTCCTCTAGGCGAAGGTTGACTGTCCTCAGGAGTGTATTTATCTAGTATAGCTTCAATGTCTTCATCTTGTTGCCGTTCATTGTCCAGCATTTCTTTGTACTGTTTGAATTGACATTTGTTATAGTGCTTTTGTTTGCTTTCAATGAAGCTTCAAATGAGTAATGGTCACTTAATAATTATTCATCTTTTCTACAAAGTTTAAAAAGTTGCAGTAGGGCTATGTAATACAGTTTTCTATGTTATAGAGATTTAAAAGATAACTTTATATGATTAATTAGGCTGGGTTTGGTAAGTTTCACTAGGCTTCCTTCACAATTTGAGATTGAATATATGCCAGTTGTCTCATCTGGTGTGACACTGTTTTTGTAGGAGTAGTTTTGTGCAATGTCGTACAGGCACATGTTTTCCAAAGTTGTAATTCTGTTTGGGTAGTATGTGTCAAATAAATAATTTTTCAAATGTTGTGGCTGTTGGGATCGCTTGTGGCTATTGTTTCTATCTCTTGGTAGGATGTTAGTATTCTTTTTTGGGACGAAGCTAGACCAAGGTTTAGCCAGACAATGGGCCTTATTATAAGGTTGCCGGTCCAGGAACTACGGTAATGATAAGCATGCCGGTACCGTAGTTCCCAGACCGGCAAACTATGAATGGGGCTCAAATGGGAATGGGGAAGAATTTTTTACAGCACCCAAGAAAGGGCAAATACCGGGTCTGGTAAGGCCGTAATGACCCAGTAATTGCCCATTTCTGAGCACTGGAAAGAAAAATACTGGCGGCAGCCGTGCCGGTATTACAGGCGCGGCTACCACCAGCCTCATAATGAGGCCCAATGTGTTCAGATTTGCCATGTAAGGCTGTACCTGTTAAACAGTCTGATGTACCTGTTAAACAGTCTGCAGCTTTGTAACACCTGCATTCTCTATGGGAGAGCATTTTTATACTGAAGCTGTACAATTTTTGTGACAGTGTTTTGTCAGATGATATGTCATCCCAGAGGTATTTTAGGTCTGGTTTCTCAACTTTGTGACATGTATTGCAACTGCAGTGGAATTGTATGCAAAACATTGTATGTCTATAATTGCATTCCACAAGTGGGCAATGATTGCATTGTAATCATTGATGTACTTGGATACTGTATCCATTTTAATGTTATATGTATTTTTACAGGATGTATGTCTAACAGAAGACATCAAGCAATTTACTTATCCTTTTTTGCAAACTGGTCTATGGAAGCCATAGTGACATTTGGTATGGTATATACCTTTGTTTTTATATCTACATCGGCAGTATTTGCCACACATGCTTTTAGAAGCATAAGATTTGTGTATGTAGGTCACTATGTGTGGTTCCTGAAGGGGTGTCACAGGTAATGTATTTTTCATTAAACTGTAAAACAGTGGCATCACTGTCATGGCCACATTTGGGAGCATCCATTATCCACAAAATCATGTAGATGTGTGCTGCTCCTCTGGATTGAAATAATTTTCTCCAAAAGAAGTGGTCCACTTCTCCGAGTAGAGGGGATATTGTATTGCAGATGAAGTGCAGCATGGCAATGAAGAGATGGTGAAAGTACCTTGATACATTGACAGGGTTAAGAGAACAGAATTCTCCCAGTGTTTTTTTATATCTATTCCCTCTTTATTTTGTCTTACAGTGCGTAATAAGTCGTGCAAGTCATCCCATGCATATTCTGCACAACTTAAAATAACAAACCATGCGGGGGGCTAGGTTCCTTAGCTGTTTGGGTAGCAAACAGGTTTAAAACATTATAGCCGGTTTTTAATGTGTGGGCAACTCCATAACATAGAGTTGCTAGTTCACTTTCGAACAGGAGGTGAGAAATGTATGCTGAATTTTGTCTGAATCAGAGATCTTGAAATGCATTTGTAAAGAGAGATATTCTGATGCAGTAATTTGTATGAATCTTTGATCATATCTTCCTCCTTTCCCTGTAGGAGCGAGTAGTGGAAAAGAACATGCCTATACACTTTTCTCCCATATGCTCATTGGGGATCCTTTGGCTTGACTCATTTGATATTTTTACAATGCATCTTCAATGTCGTCTTTGGACTGTAGAGGGTAAATTATTTACTGGTCTAAAATGTTGGCTGCAATAAAAGGATCTACACATTAAAAGTGGCCAGTTGCTGGTGAATTATGAATTATTTTCGAGGTTTCTCTTAAGTTCTGCTCTATGTTTATATCTTTGTAGTATTGATTGTTTTCTTTGAGATATTGTAGGGCTTGTCTAACTTTGTTTAAGTCAACTAGGTTTTGCCAATTTTCTTTCTCATTTAATTGTACACCATTAACTAGTACAATCAATGATTGATCTATTGGCCGTCATACTCCTAGAGCTTCTACATTTTTCTTTAGATCTAATGGCAAATATACTACTTGCCACAAAGGCTTTTTAGAAACTCAGATGGAGGCAATTTGGACATTTTTGGATGAAGGCGTATTATAGCATGAAATGGGTGTTTGGTTTGGAATATAATGCTCTCATAAAAGTTAATTTGTTGGAGAGCTTTTGTAACTCAAAAGATTTCTAAGTTGTTAGTAATAGCAAGTGATCAAGTGATAGCATTTGGTTATTGTTAAGCTTGTATAGCAGTACGTGCAAACTATTCCAGGGTCAGGTATTTTGTAGTTATTTTCTGTTGTTAGATATAAAGCTGATTGGAACCATTGGGATTCTTCATTGTCCTCTATTTTGTAAAAAAAATATCAACTACTGTTGTGCTCTTTTTTATAAAAGGTTCTATGACAACAGACACATACTTTGTCTGGCATTTCAGCAGATGTGTTTTGAAACTTAGCTATTTCTTTTTTATATGTATTTGTTAGTAGGTTGGTGTTTGTGAGGCTTTCGCCAATGTTTTCTGAAGTTACTGAATTTTCTAAGTCCACCTCACTTCCAAAATGTTTACTTTGGATGTGCTCTTTTTCTTGAAGGGATTATTTGGCTGTTTCATGTAGGAGAATGTTATTTAAATGTTGGAGTTATAGAGCAGGACTTTTTTCATAGTACAGTCTATGCACAAGAATTGGTATAGTGGAATGGTGTATTGCTAACATTTTGATATGGTGGATGTTGATTTTGCAAGCAGTTCCTGGAATGTAGGCTAATGAATGTCCTTGCAGTCCAGTGTGGCTGCACACTGGGAAGTAGTCTATGGTTTGTAAAGTTTTCATTCTACTTTTGTCTTTTAATTTCAAATAGTGACTGAGGAATTGTCGTAAAGATTTGAAGGACGTTACATTTTGAGCTGTATGTCCATTTGCTTAATGGATGATTTGTTTGGGTGAAAGGAACAATTGGTTGAAAGTTTGTCGGGGATGTTTTTTTCTAAAAGGGTTTCTTTTGCCATAATGGTGTCTCCTACCATTTCATACCCTAAGACTCTGGGTAAGGCTCTTGTAACCAGGACTCATGTCTGGCAGAGAGTTTTGCAGGACCCCCCTTGTTATTTGCATATTTCAAGTAAATGTGGGTCTCACCCTAAGTTACTAGGGGAATCCAGACGTGGACCCCTTGCTCACTATCCTTAGAGAGGCACAGCTACACCCTACTGATGAGGTTCAATCAGACCGAAACGCATGTCTGTGGTTGCTGTTGGTACTCTTGTTCAGAGGAGAATTGCCTAGCATTTCTGTGCTGGACTGCCCCAGGGCAGGACAAAGACTGATATGTTTGGGATATTTCTTCTCTGTGAAATATAGTGAGCTAAAGACTCTGGGTAAGGCTCTTGTAACCAGGACTCATGTCTGGCAGAGAGTCTCCCAGGACCCCCCTTGTTATTTGAATATTTCAAGTAACTTTGGGTCTCACCCTAAGATACTAGGGGAATCCAGATGTGGACCCCTTGCTCACTATTCTTAGAGCCACAGCTACACCCTACTGATGAGGTTCAACCAGACTGAAACACGTGTCTGGGGTTGCTGTTGGTACTCTTGTTCAGAGGAGAATTGCCGAGCATTTCGGTGCTGGACTGCCCCAGGTCAGGGCAAAGACTGATATGTTTGGGATATTTCTTCTCTGTGAAAGATAGTGAGCTAAAGACTCTGGATAAGGCTCTTGTAACCAAGACTCATGAATGCCAGAGAGTCTCCCAGGACCCCCCTTGTTATTGGCATATTTCAAGTAACTTTGGGTCTCACCCTTAGTTACTAGGGGAATCCAGATGTAGACCCCTTGCTCAATATTTTTAGAGAGGCACAGCTACACCCTACTGATGATGTTCAACCAGACCAAAACACGTGTCTGGGGTTGCTGTTGGTACTCTTGTTCAGAGGAGAATTGCCTAGCATTTCAGTGCTGGACTGCCCCAGGGCAGGACAAGGACTGATATGTTTGGGATATTTCTTCTCTGTGAAAGATAGTGAACTAAAGACTCTGGGCAAGGCTCTTGTAACCAGGACTCATGTCTGGCAGAGAGTCTCCCAGGACCCCCCTTGTTATTTGAATAAATAAGATGGGACAGAAGTCTATATGTAAGGTGACGTGTTGTATATAGATACTTTGGTGGTATACAGATATGTGTGAGCAGGAGGAGAATGGTGGCAGTGTAAGGATGTAATGAGCAAGGTTGGAAAGTGTGACATTAATAGGGAATGAACAATGGAAAATGCTGACTGTTTAAAAATGTTTCCTTTTAGGAGCCTTTTCATGAAAATAAAAAAAATGCATATGTGCATTTTTAGCAGCCATGCGTGTAATTTATTTTGGAAAAGAAAAGAAAAGCAGATGGGAAAGATTTGTGGAACATTTTTAAGTAGTATTTGCTACATGCAAGTTCGAATATGTTGGCATTACATGCATCCTTGACAACATGATCCTTTAGAATATGTCGGCGTATATCAAGTCATGTTTTTTTTTTGTTATTGAGGGAAGATGGCATAAAGGCCGTCAACCTGCTTCTCCCTGAGAAAGGAACAGTCTTTCTCAGAGCACCCAAGTGTTTATATCTGGTCTGGCGATGCATGGAGGTGGTCCTGTAGGAATCGCAGAAGAGAGGTAGCATTTTCAGGGTCCAGCAGCGGATCATCGTATGACGATCAACCCCGCCAACAACCAAGACAACAAGGTCCACCACCGGCGAACTTTGGTTATCCAGGCCCATCACCATTTTTTCCTTTTTTAGGAGAAGGCTTTGGCAACCCCCAATGGGGCTCACCACAATGGGGGTTCCAACCCAGAGGAGGAGGAACAAATCAACGCCCCCGATGCCGACGACAGAGATATTAAGCGCAACAGAAGATTCTGAAACAATTCCAATTTTCAATCTGGCTAAGATTGCGTTGTCTAAAGCAGAAACCTCATTGCTCACAAAAGGCTTGTCATTTGTGCCAACAGCCCAAACGGATTGGTATGACACCGAAATGGAAATCCGCACCTTCCTAAGAAAAGTGAGATTGAGAACCTTCTTCAATGAACACAACTTGGAAGAAGAAGAAACAGAAGAAGATTCAGGCTTACACAACCTGTCTACCTTTACCCCATCTGACGGCCAAATTCCAAATGAACTTCTCACCTTCGCACGATGTGTCCTGAATGATTTTGATCGCCTACGGAAGAAAACCAGCAAAATCAAACATAACCTATCTCTTGCTGAGAAACAGGCACTAACATTGCTACAAAATAACAAAAATATCATCATAAAACCAGCAAACAAAGGTGGAGGCCTAGTGATCATGACTACGAACCAATATAAAAATATGGCCCTAGCACTACTCAATGACCCAGAAAGTTACACAACACTTCGAAAAGATCCAACTCGGAAAATATCCCAAGAAATTTCAGAATCTGTACATTTTGCATTACAGTGTGATTGGATATCGAAAAAAGAAGCAGAATTCCTTATAAGACCTAAGGGTAGGACCCCTTGTTTCTACTCTCTGCCCAAAATACATAAAGACCCTCTAAACCCACCAGGACGCCCCATAGTCTCGGGATGCGGTTCAATCATTGAACCACTATGCAAATTTATAGACACTTTTTTGCAACCAATAAGCATCAATACTCCAACCTACCTTCGGGATACTACGCACACAATAACAATATTTGAAGACCTGGAATTTAACCCAACCGAACAACTTTTGGTCAGCATGGACATAAAATCCTTATACACCAGTATCCCCCAGGAAGACGCCATTGAGTGCATAAGGGAGTGGTTAACTACTGATCCTCCTAACACAAGGACCCCTGCGAACTTCATAGTGGAACTCATGAGCATTGCACTCCGCCGAAACTTCTTTACCTTTGACAATACTACCTACCTGCAAACAAAAGGCACCACAACGGGTGCAGCCTTTGTGCCTAGTTTGGCCATTTTGTTCATGGCTAAATTTGAGAGGGAATTTGTATTTTATGACACCAACAATTGGCAAACTCACATTAGCCACTGGCATCGTTACATCGATGATGTTATTTTCATCTGGACCGGTAGCCTACCTGAACTCACCAACTTTTGGATCTGGCTCAATACCTGCAACCCGGATATCCAGTTCACTATGGAACAAAGCAACTCCGAAATAAAATTCCTGGACCTAACAATTCGCTTCAAAGATGCAAGACTAACATGTGACCTATATCGAAAAACTACAGCTCGCAACACTCTATTACACTACACCAGCAATCACCGGGCCCATACCAAAAACAACTTACCATATGGACAATTTTTACGTATACGTCGGAACTGCTCCTCCCCTGAGGACTACAAACAACACGCACAACAACTGACCACGTGTCTAACAGCACGAGGCTATCTGAAAAAACAGCTAGATAAAGCTAATAAGTGTGCCCGGAACTCAAATCGAGATACACTTCTCCAACTACACCAAGAAAACACAGGCCCTCAAGACGAACGATTAACCTGTATAGTTACCTTTGGAGCCCACACCTCGAGAATCAAACAAATCATCAATAAGCACTGGCACATAGCCCGACTGAACTTACCTGAGGACCCTGCGCCCAGATTTGCCTACAAACGAGGCAAAAACTTAAAGGAACATCTTGTCCACTGATTATTTCAACCAGTTCCAAATGTTACCCGTACTCTTCGACCTCTATATGGCCATCATCCCTGTGGAAATTGCGTTGCCTGCCAATTTACCAAAAAAATGAGTTTCTTCTTAATTGGCATACGAAAATGGACACTTCGGGACCTCACAAATTGTAAAAGTCAAAATGTTATCTACTGCATAGAGTGCCCCTGCGGTCTTAGATACATTGGTCAAACTACACGAGCAGTCCATACCAGAATATCAGAACACAGGTCCAAAATTCAAATTTGAACATTTCCTGTCTGCCAACCACACTCCCAACAACATTTTGTGGTGGGTGGTAGAGAAAGTCAAGGGAGGACCTGCTATCCATCACAGCCTCCTGAAGAAAGAAGCACAATGGATCCATAGACTGGACACATATCATGGTGGTCTTAATAAGATTTTTCAACCTTTGCTATAAAGGTTCACAATGCTGGCTCCAAGGACTCTCTCTCTTCAACTATTTGCTAACTGCAACAACCCCTGAATCACCTCATTATCTCCAACAAACGTTGGGATGTAGCAAGCAAACTCACATTATCACTTATCTCACCCACACTCCGGGGTTACAGACCTCCCAGCCCTTCATTATCTATTGACATATTTCAGATTAAGACAAATAGGCTGACAAGCACCTAATTTAAACATTTATTTTGTGGTTGGTCCCCAATTCACAACTCACCGCATTCTGCCTACAGTGCTTGTCAGACACCCATGTGCGTTCTTAAATTGTACCGCTCAATCGCACTCACTGCCTACTGCACACTTGACAATTCGCAAGAAGTCGGCAGGGAGCATGCGTGGTTACCATGAGAATGAGTGAATGTACAATCACTCGGGCTAGCGCGCACGCGTGGCTTCCTCAGCAACTAGCACAATGCTAGACTAACGCGGCGCGCAGCCCCACACTTCCGCATTCCCGGAAGCTTGGCTACCGTGAGAACAAGTGTATACACACTACTCAGGCTACCGTGCATGCGCGGTTTCCTCAGCAACTAGCATAACGCTAGACCAACGCGGCACGCAACCCCAACACTTCCGCATTCCTGGAGGCTCGTTAGTGCGATCCAGTCGCACTAAGGCAGAGTAGACTCGAGCGGCTGCCGTCTCTCGTTCCGCACTGAAACAACAAGGTGAGCCGTGGGTCGCCTGACTGTGCGCACACACGTGTTATTCTGGTCTTCTTGATCAGTTCACGTGTGCGCGCCGGTCCGCGCTTCCCCCTTCTTTTAATCTGCTGATATACTATTCTCACGGCATCTAACTCCAGCTCGCATGCAGCATGAGAATTATCCGCAAACAGATAAGCTTGAGACCCATAATTCACATTTTTCAAAACACAACATTGGGTGCTTGCTCCTTCAGCATGTAGTTAACTCCATTTCTAGCACCTGATACCAGTAGCCCTGACTTCTTGAACACTATGATAGTCACCTATACGGGCCACTCACCTTGGGTTTGCTCACTACCACTTCATGCACCAGCCACCAGCGGAGCGACTATAAATCTCACAAAGTTCCAACAAAAAAGTCTAGAATGTTCGATCCTGCCCCTAACCCAATCTTTCTCCCTCCCTTTTCCCCTTTCCAGAATGTACTTCTTCTATGCACTTACCGCCACCCAAACTCAAATGTGGCTGCGGTACCCATGCACCAGTTACCTTTTGATCTTGATGCCATAATTGTTACAATGGTTTACTGTCACCAACGGCTGTCTTCCATGACTTCTCCCCCTTTTCTACAGCCTCGAGATTACCTGTGAAACTTCTGCATTCACTGTGAAGTCTATTCACTCGACCCAGCACCTGCACTACTGGTCCTGGCGTCTGGCGACTTTCTCCCTATCCAATGCGTGGGCGCACCAATGCGCTTGAGATAATGCGGACCGGCAAGTAAGTTTCCCAACCGGTAGCCATGAGAACCAACTCAGTATTATTTTTTGCCCATTAACTAGGGCATTCGTGGCTCAAAACTCACTCATATTATACCAATGTTATCCTATACAGGGTCCCTGACTCGGAGCCCTGATGAAGGCGGCCTGTACATCCACTTTTGACCGCCGAAACGTGACGATTACAGGGAACAGTGATCTACCTGTACTACAGCCGGTTGGAACTTTCACTACCAACTAGCATTTAATCACGTTCACATTGGCAACTGATCAGATATCTTGCATCGAAAGACCCTGCATAACTCATTGACTCTCTTTTCAAAAAACTCTAGCCCCACTAATGAGGAACTAATGTACCAAAGAATGGGGTTTCATGATGCAATTAATTTTTTCACAAAATTGCACATGCTTGTATATTTTGTTTTTGTTATTGAACTCAATTTGAAGTATTATTCGTTTTGAGCTGTTTGTTAATGTTGTAAATAGATGAAACTTGTCTGTATTACCTGTTTATAACTTGTCTAAAAATCTGCTGATGTCTTTTACTTTTTAAAATGCATTTCTTATCAACTTTTGGTTTAAATGTTGTATTGTTTTGTTGAACTGTTTAGAACCAACCTCCTGAGTGGGTGGTAAAGATTGATTGAGCTGCTGATTCATTTTTGGGATTGCTAAAAAATTAAGCAACTCACTTCTGTTCCAAATAGCCCGAGATATCAGGCCAAAGAATTGTTTTGTCCTGCTTTTCTTGAGTCTCTGTGGTCCTAGTTACAACAGCGAGGGTACTCCTCTAGTTTTTATAGTCCCTGTAGGAGTACAGCCCAGGTTTTTCATGACTGAGTACAACCCCGCACTCAGTGCATCTCACCTTGGCTGCCCAAGTCTTCAGTACTCCCTGAACGCTGGTGAAAAACCGGCACACCCATTACTCACTCTGGGTGCTGGAGGTAGGCACTTCCGCTAACTCATCTTGCTCTTCTTGTTCATTCTCTTCTACATCTTCGCGTCTGTTGCCCTGTTGAGTTCCTCCAAATGGTTGTTGTGGAGGTGGTGGTGGTGGCTGGGGAGTAGGAATGGCCATTGATTATGGTTGCAGTTGGTTTGCCAAAGCAGGTCCTCTAAATTGGTCTCTCCTGGAGCCAGATTGAGAATGACTAAAAGTAATTTGTGTGGCCCTTCAGAGTAACTGTCTGCAGACTGCATGACTGTCCGCAGACTGCTGAGTCCAAAAAAGACCATAGAAAGTTGTAAAAAGTTGCTAGATCAAATAAGAATGGCTCTAGGAGCTCTGGAAGGGTACATTTTAAACTTGACACATCCTAGATCGGCCAAAAATGCAGTTTTAAACTGTTTGCAGTGATGGACACCTTTCGTGGACACACCATCACGCTGCATAGGTGCGTTCGCATGATGACGTCACTGGACATCCACAGAGGGGACAACTGTTCGTGGACACCACTCAGGCAGGAGACGCCAGGCACACGTGCGCTGGTGTATGCACATGGGCAGATTGTCCTGCAGACTAATTAACAATGCATCATGCCAGACCAGAACATGACCAAACACGGTACGATATTTGCGGAGTAAAAGAACACCCTGGATAGCCTGATAGACTATTAATTGGGATACAAAAAGAAACATTATGTAAGAATACAAGATATTGATTGTATAACAATATGATCATCAGGGGAGGGAGGTAGTGAAGTTTCATCAAAACTGTCTTTCATTTATATTTTGGGAATTTGATGGGGGTGACTGCTGGGGGTAAAGGGGAAAGGTACAAGAAGGACTGTGTTAATCAACATTTCTAATAACATGATTTTTACCATCATTTAAAAAGTCATTAAAGTAATTACTATGTATGTCCATTTTAGGCAGTCAAGATCATGATTTCATTATGCACAGTTGGAAGTATTTGTTTTAAGAAGAGAAGACATTATTATTTGTTTGAGTACTGCATACATTACATTATTTGTGTGTATTAAAAGATGTATTGTTTACCATTATTATCACTCCTTTCTTCTTTTGGGAAGTTTACTTCCAACCACTCAAGTGTGTTTGCCATTTCTGTGAAAATTAAAAAAGAGTGCTTTTTGCTTATAAGATTTTTTTATGTAATGACTGGTAATAATACAGAAATAAATACAGTGTACTTATTTATTTATTATTTTATTAGAATTTCCAGGTTTACAATTTAAACTTTGTATGCTACTTTTAAACACCGTAAAAATGATTTTGCAACATATTAATTGTTCCGAAACAAGCGAGTAAATAATTTCAAGAAAAAAACAAAACAACCAGAATATTAAAATGGCGATAGTGCAATGAAATAAAAAGAACGCCAGGAGAAGGTGTATGAGCCTAATACTACGTACAAATACAGTGTCGAAACCAAATAGATAACCACACTGTCCAGGTTTCATTAACATTTTGTAAATTCACCTTTGGTACGATGGGCTCATTTGCAGTTTCAAAAACCTGTTTGAGATATCTTTAAAAAAAGCCAATAATCCCAGTGTTACAGTGGTTCTTCTCCTTTGCATTAGGAGAAGCCAAGTTTCTCTTGGGGACCTGGTAGAGCAGTCTTTTAAAAATTCGCCCAGGTGTTTTATCCTTGAGTCCTTCAAAGCCAAGCACACAGTCATTAAGTGCATCTGAGTTTTAAAAGGTTCTGCGCATATTCTACATGTATAATTGCGCCCACTTTCCTTCTGTCATCTCTCAGTTACTTCCTTGGTGGGGAAGAGAGTGAGGCGAAGTCTCAGGAACTCTTGTTTTAGCATGGGCGAGGGAAATTTCTTAATGTAACTCAATGTATCCCCTCTTTTCCCAGGAAGACTTCCCAGTTCACCTCCTATTTTGGATGAGGTAATCCTGTCGCTTGGGATTATCCAGTCAAGGTAAAGTAATTTTCTTTTCACGAGTCCTGGATTTTCCAGCAGAGTATCTTCTGAGAGGGCCGACCTTTGGAGTGTCTCTGAGCATATACTTTTACACTCAATCAGGGATCTTTTTTCCTGATTTTTCTTTAGGGCTCGGTGGAGTAAATCGAAGCCTCCCTCTCTCGGGGGGTCCAGGCATTTGCGAAGAAGAGATATCGTTTTCCACTCCAGAGCAGCATACAAAGATGTAAATCCTAACTCTCTTCGAAATATTTTGACTGGCAATGAATTGGGCAAATCGATAGTTCTTCTCCAGAAGATTCCCACATCCTGTCTCCAAGCTGTACTTGCCAGGCTTAATTGAGTTTCTGCACCATATGAAAGTATTGGCGTTACCTTGAGTTTGTAAAACTCGATGACCGGGGACAGGGAAAATATTGCGGAAGGGGTTGTTTTGGAATGAGCACCTGGTGTATGTGAGTCTGTATGAAGAGTTGTGCTGAAGTGATAATACGAGGTGTACAGTTATGGTTAGTGCTTGGTGCATTCCATTATATTGTGTGTTAAATTGGTGAGTAACATTAGGAACTTGCAGCAAATTAAGGGTGCATTGGTATAAACCTATGAAATTCAGTGAAAAAATTGTGTTGAAGGGATGTTACGGTAAAGTTGCACTAATAAAAACCTATGAAATTCAGTGAAACAACGTTGTTAAAAGGATGTTATGGTTAAGTTGCACTAATAAAAACCTGTGAAAGTCAGTGAACAAAAGCTAAGCAACCATAACTCATGTCACCATGGTAAACTGCTAAGACTAACATCTAGGACATCAAAGATGACATCAATGCTATGTTATGTTATGTTACTTGGCATTTATATAGCTCTATATATATCATCGGTATGACCTTAAAGAGCTGGTAGGTTGAACACCCTCGGGAATCATAGTTCTGGTCAGTTGAGAGAGCTAGAGCCGTAGGGTGCGTGGGTACACCGGTTATGTGAGCAGCTGATGTAATTGCCTGATGGTAACTGCATCCTAGCGTTAGGTGTGGTGCTGAAGATATCAGTTGAATGTGTGCAGCCTGGTGGGTGGACACCCAGACTGGGGTCTGGCTGTGTTAGGCCTGAAGGACGCATATGTGAGCAACAAGGGTGATGAGGTGTTCATGGAGGAATATTTGTATGTGAACAGCTAGGCCGAATTAGTCAAGGGTATAGCTGAGTTCTAGTTATATGATGGTGTTTAGTAGAGAGTAAGCTTAGTGATGTGATACGATGGTGATCTTTAAAGCGGCAAGACCAGGTCATTAAACTCCCCACTTGCCTTGATGTACTAAGAATCACCCAGTCACCCAGGTTATCACAGAGGACAAGCCCTCTATGCTTTGTACCCCATAAAAGTCCCAATGAAAGATGGTGTAATTGCATGCATGAAATTTATAGGTTTTCTAGATTTATTCAAAGGTATATTAATGATTCTTGTTTATTATATAACGAATGGTAGTTTCTCATGCCAGCTTAGTAAGTGTCAACTCTATCTCGCCGTGACCTAACCCTCACCCCTCCCGGTCACATGCAGCTGGACCTCGTGACGCTCACCCTCTCGCCAACTGGGCAGCCTATCCAGGAGAAGTAGCACCTACAATGATATATGTGCCTCCACCTTGGTTGACTTTTGATGTGTGTCATGATATAAGCCTGTCAGTGTGTGGTGGATTGGGAAAATCATTGCATGTCAAGACTGTGGTGCGTGCTGTGGTATTTTGGTGCACATAAGTGTTAGGCGGAAACCTGTGCAGTTCCCTCTGGGACCACTGCAAAAGATTTAGGACTACAGGTGTTTGGCAGTAAACCCACTTGGTAGCAGTCTGTACCACACAGATTCACTTGGTAGCTGTGGCTGAGCAGTCAGACGTCCCTCAAGTAGAGTTAGGCAGTATGTGGAGTATACAAAATAGGGCAATTTACACAGTAGAACAAGCAAGCACGGACAGAGCTTCGGTGTAAAGATATATAGTTATTTATTTATAAAAACACATCTATGGAAAACACACTGGCACTAATACGGCAAACAACTTCAATCACAATTACTATAAGTAAATCAATCCCCCTAACAATAGTTCGACAAGTCTAGGTTCAATGGCACCACTTATTTGCAGACAGAGGTGAATGCTTTAACCTAGATGGCACTCTAATATTTGTTAGGACGGGAGAGAAAAGGCAGGGTATGAAATCAACTCGGTACCAACACTTTTACGAACAAATGCAAGGCAAGTAAGGCAGGGTCTACTGTAGATCGCAAAGTTCAGAGGCCAGGCCCACTCGGAGAGAGGCAAGGCGATATGTCCCAAAAATTTATCACAGTAGAAATGCACTTCGAGTCTTTGTCGCAAATTGTTATAGAAAGATTGGACCAGTTCAGAACAGAAAGTTAAGAAGGCTTAAAGGTGACCCAATGGAGAGGCAAAGATTAAGACACCTCACGCTAACCGACACCAGGGAAGCCAGGCGAACACGATACCTTGTTTGTGGAGAGACAGCTCCGGCGGGGGCAGTTGTTCCTGGTGGTGGATGCAAGTCGGGGCTTTGCCAAGAGAAGAGATGCTCTCGTCGTCGAAGGAAAGTTGAAGATCGTTGCACCACCAGGGAAGAGACCAGCCGCGGAGTGCTCCGTCACAAGGCACCACCTTTTGGTCGCGGTACAGGGGTTAGTGGCTATCCGGTTGCTGGGGTGCTCTGCACGGGCAATTCGACTACTACGTCCTGGAACGAAGAAAAAGCAAAGGGGACTGGTTGTTCCCACCAGTCAGGGGAAGAAGACTCTCCAGCCGGGAGATCTCCTCTGTCGTTGCGAAGTGGTGAGTCGGTTCAGAAGGGCTCCACCGGAGGTGTCGTCGTTGCAGGTCGGCTCAGCTTTACCCTCGTCGGATTCTTAGGTCCTGTGGCAACTTCTGAAGATCCAGTCCCAAAAGCCCTGCTTTTATGCAGAAAACCCCCATTCATTCAGCCTATCTGTCAATCACAACACGCTAAGTGGTGATCAGGGTGGCTCACCACTTGGGCCAATCACACCAGAGTGTGACTTGAGTTGGCAAGGCAACTCAGTCCAGGGTGCCTAAACGACCTCCCACACCCCCTGTGGTACCCAGACAGAATGGCACCACTTTGGAGGGCCTCTGTGCAGAAGCCCGCCAAAAGTGGAACAAAGGGCTCAACCTTTGGTTTAGGAGTCACAGAGACGAACACAGACGCCATTTTAAAAAACGAGTTCTGGCAGAAAATACCAAACGATAGATTTGTTTAAGACAAATAAACCGGTGGTATGTTAGAGACTAACAAGAAAAAGTATTAATCTCCAACAATGGGAAGAATCCCATAGGGTTATATTCGGGGTCGAATATAACAAGTAGTTTCCACTGCCACCAGCCAAAACTCGACGAGGGGGGACGGGACAGTGCCCCCTCGAATAACAGACCCAGGAGTAATCGAATTACCCCTACTTGTACGTCCACAATAGGATGGTTTGTACTAGTTCTGTTAATAAATGTAGGTCTAGTAAAGCCAATGGTGACTTTACATGCCCTGGGAGACAGTAGTCAGTCCCAGGGTATGGAGTCTATGGTGGGGATCCTCTAGGACGCCCCAGTGTTACGGCACGGAAGGTGCGGTGTAACACACATAGAAAAACATATGAGACCCTATGGAGTAAAAGACCCCATAGCCCATCGAACACATTACCATTCAAAGGAATTACACACATTCATGTCCAAGAGTGGGAGAAAAAGAGTCTCACTCTTGGCAGGATGGAAAAAAACAAACTCCAGAAATCCAGCAAAGCTGCTGGGGGACTCACTACGTTAGGAAATTCAGCCTAAACAGAGAATTCTCCCTAACACTCGCCACCCCCAGACTAAGGGACAGGAGGATTTAATCCACTCCTGGATGAATCTCATACCTCTAGTCGATGACATACATCCTAGAGAGACCATCAGCATTTTGGTGGTGACACCCTGACCTGTGCTCAATGGTGAAATCAAACCCTTGCAGGCAGATCGACCATCTCAGTAGTTTTGGGTTTTCCCCTTTCATTTGCATTAACCATCTCAAGGGTTGGTGGTCAGTCTGAATGACAAACGTAGAACCATACAAGTATGGCCTAAACTTCCTTAGAGCCCACACGATAGCAAAGCATTCTCTTTCGATTGTTGCCCACCTTGTTTCAGGATCCTTCAGCTTGCGGCTGATGAAGCAAACGGGGTGTTCCCTACCTTTCCCATCCAGTTGACTGAGTACTGCACCTATTCCTACATTTGAAGCATCTGTCTGCATAATGAAAGTTTGGTGGTAATCAGGAGCTCTGAGTACTGGGGCTTGGCAAAGAGCCTTTTTCAGGTTTTCAAAAGCCTGATTGCACTCCTCGTTCCATCTAACCTTTTTAGGAAATTTGGGCGAGGAGATGACATTCAGTGGAGAAGCTATGGTCCCATAGTTCTCAATGAAATTCCTGTAATACCCAGTGAGGCCTAGGAAGGCTCTCACTAGGGTCTGAGTAGTAGGTGTTGTCCAATTTTGCACAGCTTCAATCTTACTGAGAAAAGGCCTTATTTCTCCACCTCCTACCTCATGTCCAAGATAGACTACCTTACTCTGTCCAATTTGGCATTTACTCGCCTTTATGGTCAGATTGGCTCGTCCAAGAGCCTGCAAAACATCTCTCAGGTGGGTTACATGTTCTTCCCAGGAATTGCTGAACACTGGTATGTCATCCAAGTATGCCATGCAGAAGTCCTCCATCCCATTCAGAACCTGGTTTACCATCCGTTGAAATGTAGCAGGTGCATTTTTCAGTCCGAAAGGCATTACCTTAAACTGGTATAAGCCAACGGGGGTAGAAAATGCAGTTTTTTCCTTGGCATGGTCTGTCAGGGCTATTTGCCAATAGCCTGACGTCAAGTCAAATGTGCTAAGGAACTTGGCTGTGCCAAGTTTATCCACCAACTCATCTGTTTTTGGCAAAGGGTGGGCATCAGTCTTGGTGACTGCATTAAGAGCTCTATAATCCACGCAGAATCTAAGTTCTTTAGATCCGGCCTTTGGTACTAACACAACTGGGACAGACCATGGACTAGCAGAGGGCTCTATTACCCCGAGATCAAGCATCTTGCTGACCTCACCTTTGATGTGGGTTTGTACGTTTTCTGACATTCGGTATCCTCTGCTTTTGACTGGCAGACAGTCACCAGTGAGTATGTCATGCTGGCCCCAAGGGGTCAAGCCTGGTGAAAGCGAGAACAGAGAGGCAAACTGATTCAACATAGATTTGCACTCTTCTTGTTGCTCGGGTGTCAGATTTGAAGAGAGGTTTACTCCTTCAATTATTTCGTCTAAAGGTCAGCCTCTGAGGAGATTGGGAAGAGCTTCACTCTCTTCTTCTTCCTCTGATGATGCTAGAAGCAACGCTCCTACATCAGGTCTTGAGACATACGCTTTGAGTCGGTTGGTGTGGAAGAATGTCGGAGCCTCCTTGGGATTGTCCAAGTCCACCAGATAGTTGACCTCTCCGAGTTTACCCACAACTCTGAAGGGTCCCATCCATTTGTTTTGCAAGGCCCTCTGCCTTGTTGGGATCATAACGAGAACGAGCTGGTCTTGAGCGAACTCAACCATGTTAGCCTTTTGATCATGCCAGTGCTTGACCAATGCTTGTCCAGCTTTCAAGTTATCGTTTGCTTCTGTCATCATGTGCGACATTCTCCTCCGGTGACCTATCACGTAGTCAGTCACTCTGACTGGCTTGGGGGAAGGAGCACTCTCCAACCCCTCCTTAATCAGGGCCAATGGACCTCTGACGGGATGACCATAGAGAAGCTCAAAGGGAGAATAACCTACTCCATCCTGAGGGACTTCTCTATAAGCAAAGAGAAGGCATGGCAGTAGAAGGTCCCACGTATGCTTAAGGGGTTCCTCTAAAGCACCTATCATGCTCTTCATGGTTCGGTTGAACCGTTCTACCAACCCATTGGTTTGTGAGTAGTAAGCCGTTGAGAACTTGTAAGTAACTCCACAGGTTTTCCACATGGCTTTCATGTAGTGGGACATAAAGTTTGACCCCCTGTCAGAGATTACTTCCTTAGGAAACCCGACCCTGGTAAAAATACCAAGGAGGGCCTTAGCGACAGCCGGAGCTGTAACAGTCCGCATAGGAATTGCCTCAGGATACCTAGTAGCATGGTCTACTACAACAAGTATAAACCTGTTGCCTGAGGAGAGGCACTAAAGGTGCCACATTCTTGGAGCCAACCTTACCAGAGGTCTGGCAGGTGTGGCAGCTCCTGCAGTGTTTTTCTACTTCGGCCCCTATCTTTGGCCAATAAAAGTAGAGAGAGAGCCTTTCCTTGGTCTTCTTGAAACTCAAGTGACCAGCCAAAGGAATCTCGTGGGCTAACTGCAAGAACTGTGGTCTGTTCTCTTGGGGTACTACAAGTCGTTTGTAGTCTCCAGGTGCAGACTCGGTCGGTTCACTGTAGAGGAGGCCATCCTCCCAGTGCAACCTGTATTTCCCAGGCTCTTGCCCTTCAGCCTGAGCTTCTGCCTGGTGGCGAAGACCTTCCAGAGTTGGACATTCTCTATGTCCCTTACTGAAGTCTGCCCTGCTAGGTCCACCTTCTGCCAGTAAAGACTGCAGCTCAGGATGGTCAACAGAATCCAGATCTCCAATGAGTTCCTGGCCTTCCATTAACTCCTCTTCAGAGTCTAATTCTACCACACAGGGTTGTACCTCCCTCTCAGCCTCAGCTGGAGATGGAGTTACGGGTGTAACTTTGGACAACCGCGGGGAAGTCCTTGTGGGCTGCACTGAAATGCTGGCTGCTGATTTCGGTATAGAAGTCTTGGGTTTCCCTTTCGCTTCTGATTTCTTGGAGACAGCAGCTGACAATTCCAGTGGAGCAGGAGTGATATCTTTCTTCATCATCTCCTGGAGAGTACCTCGCATGGTTCTCTCCCTTGCAGGTCTGGTTAGCTCCTGTAACCGTTTACTAGGAGGTCTGGGGCTATGCAACACAACTCCGAGAGTTTTCAAATCGTTACCCAACAGAACGCGTCCTGGTACCTCACACTGTATGCTGACAGGTATTTTCACAGTCATGTCATTACACTGGATGAGAACTGGTAATTTGGGAAGCATCTGCACAGGCCCTCCAGCTAACTTGGTGAGGCGTTTGGGTGCCTTAGCAACATCCTCAGCCTGAAAAAAAGATTTATCCACCACAGTTATGCTGGCCCCAGTGTCCCTAATGGCAGGAGTCTCCTGACCATTCACCTGGACACTGTCCTTATAATACTCTTTAGTATTATTGGGGATAGAATTATAGACATCTAATTCTGTTGTTCCCACAACCCCAGAGATACTAAAGAAACACTGGCTGAGACTCCAATGGGTTCATCAGCCAGCAGTAGAAAGTTTCCACTTGCCATTTGGACTTGAGCAAAGGCTAAGGAGACAAGCTGGACCCCTGAAGGTTTACTCTTACATCTGGGATCTCCTTTCACGTGGTCAGTCAAGCCACAAACAAAGCATTTACTGAATGCTTTCTGGAATGGTGGCTTGTTCTGGCCTCCTTCCGGTTTGGCACCAGAAGACACACTATTCTGCTGCGGTTTAACTTGTAGCTTACCCTTCTGGTTTTGTTTGGGGGCCCTCTTTGGAATTTGAGTTATTCGAATTCTCTTTTGAGTCTTTCTTAGGCTGTTTTCCCTCATCCTTTTTCTGAGTTGCCCCAGAATCCTTGTGAGTAGCCCGGTTGGCAACCCACAAGTCAGCAGCCTTAGCTAGCTTCCTGGAATCCAATTCCTTCGAATCAGCCAAGTGCTGTCTGAGCTCAGGAGAACAGGCATCATAAATAGACTCCAACATGAAAAGATTCTTCATACCCTCATAAGTGTTCACTTTGTAACCCTTAATCCATCCCTCTACGTTTTTCAACCCTTCACTCACCCAGGTAGCCCAAGGGGTACCATCATGCTTTTTGAGGGTTCTAAACCTCTTAAGATACTGGGAAGGGGTCTTCCCAAATCTAGCTATCAAAGCTAGCTTCACACTTTCGTACTCTTTCCTATCCTCCTCCCCCAACTCCATTACCACATCAGTTGCAACAGGGGGGAGCCTAGAGAACAGCCAGGTAAGCAACTCATTACCTGTGATGTTCTGGAGCTCATGATTGTACTCAAACAAACTCAGCCAATCTAACACATCCAACTTTGGTTCGTACATACCAATTAATTCCTTCGGCATCTGGGGTCTTTTGGGACTGGAACTTCTAGAGGAGCCAGAGACAGAAGCAGTTTTGACAGACAACTTTTTCATTTCTAACTCATGCTTGAGCTCCATTTCTCGGAGCCTAAGAATTTGTTGCATTTCTTGGTGTTTCTGTTCAGTTTGAGCAGTAATCCTTCTGAATTCCAAGTCTATTTTCATTTTTTCTAGTTCAAGGATTTGAGGACTTAGTGTGGGACCTGTTATAGGCCCTGTAGGTACAGCTGGTAAGGCGGACAGAGGGGCCGGGGAGACAGGTTCGTTAGCCTCTCCTTCCTCTTCAGCCTCTTCATCACTATCATCAGAACTATGATTTAGATCAACATCATTACTGTTATCTACATTTGCTGGAGAAGTTGGTTCCTCTGAACCAGTACCCAGACTTTGGTTTGCCAGCAATCTCGCTATCAGTTCTACTTTCTTGCCTCTTACAGAAAGATTCTCTTGTCTACAGAGGGCTCGTAACCTCTCAGTATTTTCACCTGACAAGGATTCTTCACTGTAAACTTCCATAGTAGACATGTTTTTGAAAGTTGCTTTTAGTGCTAAGCTTTGTGGTTAGTTATCCTAAAGTGTTGAAAAGCACTCTAAACTGTATACTCGATACAAATCCCACCGCTGTACACCAGTGTTAGGCGGAAACCTGTGCAGTTCCCTCTGGGACCACTGCAAAAGATTTAGGACTACAGGTGTTTGGCAGTAAACCCACTTGGTAGCAGTCTGTACCACACAGATTCACTTGGTAGCTGTGGCTGAGCAGTCAGACTTCCCTCAAGAAGAGTTAGGCAGTATGTGGAGTATACAAAATAGGGCAATTTACACAGTAGAACAAGCAAGCATGGACAGAGCTTCGGTGTAAAGATATATAGTTATTTATTTATAAAAACACATCTATGGAAAACACTCTGGCACTAATACGGCAAACAACTTCAATCACAATTACCATAATTAAATCAATCTCCCTAACAATAGTTTGACAAGTCTAGGTTCAACGGCACCACTTATTTGCAGACAGAGGTGAATGCTTTAACCTAGATGGCACTCTAATATTCGTTAGGACGGGAGAGAAAAGGCAGGGTATGAAATCAACTCGGTACCAACACTTTTACGAACAAATGCAAGGCAAGTAAGGCAGGGTCTACTGTATATCGCAAAGTTCAGAGGCCAGGCCCACTCGGAGAGAGGCAAGGCGATATGTCCCAAAAAGTTATCACAGTGGAAATGCACTTCGAGTCTTTGTCGCAAATTGTTATAGAAAGATTGGACCAGTTCAGAACAGAAAGTTAAGAAGGCTTAGAGGCGACCCAATGGAGAGGCGAGGATTAAGACACCTCACGCTAACCGACACCAGGGAAGCCAGGCGAACACGATACCTTGTTTGTGGAGAGACAGCTCCGGCGCGGGCAGTTGTTCCTGGTGGTGGATGCAAGTCGGGGCTTTGCCAAGAGAAGAGATGCTCTCGTCGTCGAAGGAAAGTTGAAGATCGTTGCACCACCAGGGAAGAGACCAGCTGCGGAGTGCTCCGTCACAAGACACCACTTTTGGTCGCGGTAAAGGGGTTAGTGGCTATCCGGTTGCCGGGGTGCTCTGCATGGGCAATTCGACCACTACGTCATGGAATGAAGAAAAAGCAAAGGGGACTGGTTGTTCCCACCAGTCAGGGGAAGAAGACTCTCCAGCCAGGAGATCTCCTCTGTCGTTGGGAAGTGGTGAGTCAGTTCAGCAGGGCTCCACCAGAGTTGTCGTCGTTGCAGGTCGGCTCAGCTTTACCCTTGTCGGATTCTTAGGTCCTGTGGCGACTTCTGAAGATCCAGTCCCAAAAGCCCTGCTTTTATGCAGAAAACCCCCATTCATTCAGCCTAGCTGTCAATCACAACACGCTAAGTGGTGAGCGGGGTGGCTCACCACTTGGGCCAATCACACCAGAGTGCGACTTGAGTTGGCAAGGCAACTCAGTCCAGGGTGCCTAAACCCCCTCCGACACCCCCTGTGGTACCCAGACAGAATGGCACCACTTTGGAGGGCCTCTGTGCAGAAGCCCGCCAAAAGTGGAACAAGGGGCTCAACCTTTGGTTAAGGAGTCACAGAGACGAACACAGACGCCATTTTAAAAACCGAGTTCTGGCAGAAAATACCAACCGATAGATTTGTTTAAGACAAATAAACCGGTGGTATGTTAGAGACTAACAAGAAAAAGTATTAATCTCCAACAATGGGAAGAATCCCATAGGGTTATATTCGGGTCGAATATAACAAGTAGTTTCCACTGCCACCAGCCAAAACTCGACGAGGGGGGACGGGACAGTGCCCCCTCGAATAACAGACCCAGGAGTAATCGAATTACCCCTACTAGTACGTCCACAATAGGATGGTTTGTACTAGTTATGTTAATAAATTTAGGTCTAGTAAAGCCAATGGTGACTTTACATGCCCTGGGAGACAGTCAAGACTGGGGTGGTGTGCTGTGGTATTTTGGTGCACATGAGGCCCATGATTGTGCAGCTTCATGTCATGTTGCAGGGGTCATTAGTCAGGGCCTGCTGGCAGGTGCCCCTCACTGTTGGGGGGTGGGGGTGCAGGGGGACATGAGTCAGGGCCTGCTGGCAGGTGCCCCTCACTGCTGAGGGGTGGGGGTGCAGGGGGACATGAGTCGGGGCCTGCTGGCAGGTGCCCCTCACTGCTGGGGGGTGGGGGTGCAGGGGGACATGAGTTGGGGCCTGCTGGCAGGTGCCCCTCACTGCTGGGGGGGTGGGGGTGCAGGGAGACATAGGTCGGGCCTGCTGGCAGGTGCCTCTCACTGCTGGGGGGGTGGGGGTGCAGTGGGACATGAGTCGGGCCTGCTGGCAGGTGCCCCTCACTGCTAGTGGGTGTGGGGGTGCAGGGGGACATGAGTCGGACCTGCTGGCAGGTGCCCCTCACTGCTGGTTGGCAGGGGTACAGGGGGACATGAGTCGGGGCCTGCTGGCAGGTGCCCCTCACTGCTGGGGGGGTGGCGGTACAGGGGGACATGAGTGGGGGCCTGCTGGCAGTTGCCCCTCACTGCTGGGGGGCGGGGTGCAGGGGTACATAAGTTGGGGCCTGCTGGCAGGTGCCCCTCACTGCTGGGGGGTGGGGGTGCAGGGAGTCATGAGTCGGGGCCTGCTGGCAGGTGCTCGTCACTGCTTCGGGGCGGGGTTGCAGGAGAACATGAGTCGGGGGCCTGCTGGTAGGTGCCTGTCACTGCTGGGGGGGTAGGGATGCAGGGTGAGATGAGTCTGGGCCTTCTGGCAGGTGCCCGTCACTGCTTGGAGGGTGGGGGTGCAGGGAGACATAAATCGGGGCCTGCTGGCAGGTGCCCCTCACTGCTGGGGTGTGGGGGTGCAGGGCGTCATGAGTCGGGGCCTGCTGGCAGGTGCCCGTCACTGCTTGAGGGCAGGGGTGCAGGGGAACATGAGTCGGGGCCTGCTGGTAGGTGCCCGTCACTGCTGGGGGGGTGGGGATGCAGGGTGAGATGAGTCTGGGCCTTCTGGCAGGTGCCCGTCACTGCTGAGAGGGTGGGGGTGCCGGGGGACATGTGTTGGTGATAACTAGTGCTAGGTAACATGTGGTCTGGCTGGGGGCATGCCCATGGTGGATGGGGTGCCAGCAGGACATGACCAGGGGTGCAAGGTAGTCCCCTGTGGTGTGGGGTGCCTGCAGGGGCCGTGGAGGGGGGAGAGGGCACACCTGGGAGGACCCACACTGCCAATTCACGTGTGGGACTCCCCGCGCACCCCACTGGATACACGTACCCCGCTCTTTAAGCGGAATTGCGTGTTGGAGTACCCGCGCACCCCACAAATACACGTACCCCGCTCGCCCAAGCCCTATCGCGTTTGGGACTCCCCACGCATCCCACTGGATACACGTACCGCACTCTGCATGCGGAATCACGTGTTGGAGCACCCGCGCACCCCACAAATACACGTGCCCCGCTCGCCCAAGCCCTATCGCATGTGGGTCTCCCCGCGCATCACACTGGATACACGTACCCCGCTCTGCAAGTGGAATCACATGTGGTAGTACCCACACACCCCAGAAATACACGTACCCCAATCAGACAAGGCCTATCATGTGTGGGACTCCCCCCACACCCCACTGGATACACGTAACCTGCTCTTCAAATGGCATATTGTGTGTTAGTACCCACGCACCCCACAAATACACGTACCTCGCTCGCTCAAGGCCTACCACGTGTGGGACTCCCCGCGCACCCCACTGGATACACGTACCCAGTTCTTCAAGCGGAATCGCGTGTGGTAGTACCCGCGCACCCCACAAACACACGTACCCCGCTCGCTCAAGGCCTACCACGTGTGGGACTCCCCGCGCACCCCACTGGATACACGTACCCCGCTCTTCAAGCAGAATCGTGTGTTGTAGTCCCTGCACACCCCACAAATACAGGTACCCCGCTCGCCCAAGGGCTACCGTGTGTGGGACTCCCTGCGCACCCCACTGGATACACGTACCCCGCTCTTCAAGCAGAATCGCGTGTTGGAGTACCTGCGCACCCCATAAATACACGTACCCCGCTCGCCCAAGCCCTATCGCGTGTGGGACTCCCCGCGCAACCCACTGATATATGTACCCCGCTCTGCAAGCGGAATCGCGTGTGGTAGTACCCGTGCACCCCAGAAATACACGTACCCCGCCCGGACAAGGCCTATCGCGTGTGGGACTCCCCGCGCACCCCACTGGATACACATACCCCGCTCTTCAAACGGAATCGCATGTTGGAGTACCCGCACACCCCACAAAAACACGTACCCCACTCGCCCAAGGCCTACTGCGTGTGGGACTCCCCGCGCACCCCACTGAATACACATACCCTGCTCTGTAAGTAGAATCGCGTGTGGTAGTACCCACGCACCCCAGAAATACACGTACCCTGCTCGGACAAGGCTTATCGCATGTGGGACTCCCCGCGCACCCCACTGGATACACGTACCCCACTCTGCAAGCGAAATCTCGTGTGAATGTACCCGCTCACCCCAGATATTCACGTGCCCCGCTCGCCCAAACCCTATCGTGTGTGAAACTCCCCGCGCCACCCTCAGACAACACATACCCCACTCAGACAGTGAAATTGCGTGTGTTACTTCCCACGCACCCCAGGAATAGTCGTTCCCCGCTTGCGCGATTGCAGTATAGCGGCCCTGTTAGCTGGTCCAGGGTTAGCGCGGCCCTTTGTGCTGCATTAGGGATTTCAATGGTTTTTCCTTGCGCAAGGGGCGATCTTGGGGGCATAACTGGTGCTGCGGGATGTTCTCTGCGCCACCGCTCAAAATGGCTTGCCAATTCCATGAATACGCGGTGCGCTAGAATGCTGTTTAGCGCACACGGTTGGCGCACGCTGGCGCGCGCTCCTTCTCTGCGCTGCTCGCGTGCGCTGCCTCTGCGTTGAAATCTATGAATTACCCCGAAAGGGTGGTACATGCTATCATTCAAAATTCCATTTAAGTGTGGTATATGCTATTATTCACAATTCCAACTAAGCAAGAAATATGCTACCACCAGTAATAATTCTATCTAGATGAGGCACATGCTGTCATTCACAATTCCATCTAAGTGTGGGGCATGCTACCATTTGCAATTCTACCTAAGTGAGGGATATGCTACAAATCATAGTTCTATCTCATGAGGCACATGCTAACATTCACAATACTATCTAAGTGTGGCACATGCTACCATTTGCAATTCCATCTAAGTGTGGCATGTGCTATCATTCACAATTCCATCTAAGTGTGGCACATGCTACCATTTGCAATTCCATCTAAGTGTGGCACATGCTACCATTTGCAATTCCATCTAAGTGCCGCATGTGCTATCATTCGCAATTCCATTTTAGTGTGGAGCATGCTCCCATTTGATCTTCGATCTAAGGGTTTCACATGCTGCCATTTGCAATTCCATCTAAGTGTGGGACATGCTACCATTTGCAATTCTATCTAAGTGAGGGTTATGCTACAAATCAAAGTTCTATCTAGCGAGGCACATGTTAACATTCACAACACTATCTAAGTGTGGCACATGTTACCATTTGCAATTCCATCTAAGTGTGGCATGTGCTATCATTCGCAATTCCATCTAAGTCTGGCACATGATACCATTTGCAATTCCATCTAAGTGTAGCTTATGTTAATGTTAATGTTAGAGGATATTTGTACCGCACACTATCACCACCGGGGTGGTCCCCTGGCGGCTCGGAGAAAGGGAAGGCGGGAGATGAGTTAGTTGGAATAAGCTGGAAAAGTGCAAGTGAGCAATGATGTGCTGTTGGCAGCCTCAGCCCGGTGTGTTCATTGGCTGGGCATGGGGTGTTTTACGGCCATCCTTGGAATTATGTCTAGGTGTGATGTTTGCTATCATTCACTATTCTGTCTGAGTGTGGCACTTGCTAATCTTCAGTAACCTATCCAGGTGTGAGGCAGGCTAGTGATCATGACCCCATCTAAGTGTGGCACTTGGTAACATTCACAGTTTCATTTAATTGTGGCTCTTGCTAACACACATTTCTATCTAGATGTGACGCAGGCTAAAGTTAAGAATTCCATCTGAGTGTGGCACATGCTAACATTCACATTTCTATCTAGATGTGACGTAGGCTAAATTTGGGAATTCCATCTAAGTGTGGCACATACTAACATTCACATTTCTATCTAGGTGCAACACAGGCTAAAGTTAAGAATTCCATCTGAGTGTGGTACATGCTAACTTTCACAGTTTCATCTAGGTGTGGCGCATGCTAACATTGTTACACCTGTCTAAATGAGAGGTTAGTTAATCTTTACCATTCTCTCGGGGTGTGGCACTAGTTAACATTGGCAAGTATGTTAGTATGTTATACAGAACAACATTTACAGTCCAGCCATGAATAGATCTAGGTTGGTGGTCGAAAATTTCTCTAGGTGTGCATGATGTAAGTATATGGCAGTTTACGTTATGGAAAAGTTAGGTAGAGTGGCAGGGGCTTTCTGGAGCAGAGTAATTGCTCTACACCCCACCCATGCCACACTTACAGTTTTGTTGGTTCACTGCTGGCTTCATTGGCTTCCCCTGCGGACACTTTCTGGAGCTGCCTCTGTTGGAATCCTCCTTTGCCTTGGGGCCCTTAGCCAGTGGGCTGCCGGGCAGAGGGTTGCCCTGTGAGGGTCCTTAATGATGAGGTTGGTTGGCCAATCAGGAGGGGTGTGGCGGGATGGAAGGCGGGAGACGGGTGGTTTGGGAGTGGATGCGGGAAGGGTCCGGAGGGTAGGGGGAGGCAAGTGGGCTCAAATGAGGCTGGATTTGGGCCAGATAGAGGTACAGGGCAGGTTACACAACAGCACACTCACCTGCTCCGCTGTGGCAAGAAAGAGGTGAGCAGGAGCAGTGGCAAAATGCTAGGCCTTACAGTGTGAGCAGAAGGACCAATCAGGGCGGGTGTGGGCGGGATGGGAGGCGGTAGGCGGGCGGTTCGGGAAGTGGATGCGGAGAGGGTCTGGAAGGTAGGGGGAGGCAGGTCAGCTCAAATGAGGCTGGATCTGGGCCAGATAGAGGCGCAGGGCAGGTTACACAACAGCACACTCACCTTCTTCGCTGTGGCAAAAAAGAGGCGAGCAGGAGCAGTGGTGAAACACTAGGCCTTACAGTGCGAGCAGAAGGACCAATCAGGACGGGTGTGGGCAGGAAGCATTGTTTTATGGTTGTGGGTTTGTGGCAAAATGTTTCCATGCTTGGCTGCCTTTGTCTTGTAGTGGTTGTGGGGAAGGCGTAGGCTTTTCAGTGTATGGGCCGAGGTGGCAGGCCTCCGCTTGCACCCAAGAGCCTAGGACACTACCCCTGCAATTGAATGCTTCCATGCACGCAGCTTCTCGCATATACTTAGTTGGCGGGTAGCTGCAAAGGTGGCTATCATATTTGGTCAGTGCAGGCAGGCTGCAGTGGAGATAGGAAGTGCATTGGATATACTATGAGGATATTTTCAGTCAGTGTACTATGTTGTGTTGTGCCTGCAAATTCTCTACTGGCTTGTGTGCATGGTTAGGGGCCTTGCACGTAACAGTGCGTGCAGTGGTTTGAAGTTGGTGTGAGGAAGTTGTCATGTGTTGGTCCGTTAGTGTACTCATATGGAAGTAGGTGTGAGGAAGTTGTCAAGTGTGGGTCCATTAGTGTATGCAGTATTGCCTTCTAGTGGATGTGCAAGGACTAGGCTTTTGGGTACTACATAGGCAGAGTCCGTAGGCCTCCGATTGTCCTCAAGAGGCTAGGGCTTGCTCACACCCTTGCTTCAAGGAAGGCCATTACAACATTGAGACATGGAAGGATGTTTTACCAGCACACTTTTGCCATATGGACCACTCACTGAGCTACTTACATACACTGCATTGGTGATTAGGTGCACTGGGGACTATCATATTTTGGTCAATGCAGGGAGACTGCATTGTGGATGGGAAGTGCATTGGATATAATATGAGGATGTTTGCGTCGGTTTACTATGTTGTGTGGTGACTGCAAAGTCCATACTGCCTGGTGTGCATGGCTACGGCCCTTGGCCCTAACAGTGTGGGCACTGGTTGGAAATAGGTGTGAGAATGTTGTCTTGTTTGGGTCCGTTAGTGTTCCCATACGTACCTGTAGACAGGAAAGCTCTATGCCCACATGTTCCCATGCATGCCTCTTTTGCCTTGCAGTGGGTGTGTACTAGGACTAGGCTGTTGGAGGTCTGGGCAGAGACCATAGGCTGCTGCATGTACCCAGGAGCATAGGGCTTGGCTACCAGCCATGCTTCAGGGAGGGCAGGCAGACATTGCCACGTGAATGGAATTTCTTACCATTAAGTTTTTGCGATATGGACTTTTTACACAGGTACTCACATATACTTCATTGGTGGGCAGCTGTAGAGGCGGCTATCCTTTTTGGGTGAGTGCAGACAGACTCCATTGGGGATGGGGAGTGCATTGCTGACAATATGAGGATATTTACAGTTGTGTTGTGCCTGCAAAATCCCTACTGGCTTGTGTGCAGTTGGTGTGTTGAAGGAGTAGGCTCTTGGGTGAATGGGCAGAGGCCGTAGCCCTCCGCATGTACCCAGGAGCCTAGGGCTTGGCCACAACCGTGATTCAGGGAGGGCAGGCAGACATTGGCACATGGAAGGAATTTTTTACCATTACAGTTTTGCAATATGGACTTTTTACGCAGGTACTCACATATACTTCATTGGCGGTCAGCTGTAGAGGCGTCTATCCTTTTTTGGTGAGTGCAGGCAGACTCCATTGGGGATGGGGAATGCATTTTCAAAACTCAATTTTGAAAGATTATGCTTATTGGCCACACATGTCCCAAGATGTTAAACTATAAACCAGAGGTTGTCTACTATGTGCACAGTTTCACCCTGCATCACTTTCTCGTAGAGAACCATTAATGAAAAGGGTTTTGACCCTCCCATGGTCTGATTTGATTTACAAATCGACTATGACAGGCCTGTAAAAAGATCAGCAAGCAGAAATAGGTACATGCTGACTGTAACTTGTTTAATGTCCAATTGGTTGGAGTGTCTTCGAGCACTGCATTGCAAACTGCTGCCACATTACTTGTAAATCATATTTTTTCATGATTTGGTTTACCTCAAAGGATAGTTTCAGACCATGGAAGTCATTTCCCTAGTGCATTAATGACCAAGATATGGCAGATTTTGGGTGTGAAGAGAAAACTACACATTTCGTACCAGCCATCCTCTTCAGGGGGAGTGGAACAGTGTAACAGGTCAATTTGTAGCTTAAGCAAGTTCTAGTTGGGACCTACGGCTTCCGTTGGTATTAATGGCCATTAGGTCGACTCCTTCTAAGTCAACAAATCTCAGCCCTCATTAAATATTGACAGGAAGAAAAATGGTGCTGCCAGAGCGTTTACTTTACAAGATAAGATTCTTGTAAATGCATCCACAATTCAGGAATATGCGGAACAGTTGAGGATGCACTTACAGCATGTTATTGCATTTGTGCAGCAGAATTTGGAAAAGGCTGCTGTAGATGAAAAAAAATGTTATGATAGGAAGGCATTTTTAAAAGAATATGAGGTATGAGATCAGGTGTACACATTTAATTTTGGGAGGGGGAAACACAAAAACTCGAAATTTCTTGCAGCATGGCAAGGGCCATATAGAATTACAGATAAGGTTTCACCCGTAACCTACAGAATTGCTAAAAAGGAGGGTGGGTCAACAGTTGAACAGTTTGTCCATGTTAAATAAATCAAACCTTTGGATTTTAGCAAGTTGGAGATTATTAAAAAAGAAATATATATATAACATTTGTGCTTGCCTTAGCAAATGAGTAAGTGTAAATAGGGCTGGTGCACAAAAGTACTAAGGGGCTCTTATATAAAGGTACCATGTGGTTGTTGTGTATTTATTTAAAGAATGTATTGGTTGCATGGCATGTATTTTTATAATGTGTATTTATGTGAATAATCAGATTTGATTTCAGACGCTCCAGTGGAAAAGGAAATGAAAGGTTTATTGTACTTGGTACTTAATGTGTCTTTTCTTTTTACTCTGGAGAAATAATTGTTTTTTTTGTCAGCACCAGCCCATTGGAGTGCTGGACCCCTAGAAGATACCCCTAGAGTGGAGTCCCTGGACAGCCCCAGAACTGAAGAAGGGGGTGTAGATGAAGACCTTGAAGACCGTGGAGATGATAATGACCGGAGATGAAGACTGGCTGTTCTTTCCGCATTGCAGAATGAAAAGGGAACATTTTTGGCTACTCTTCATAAAAATGATCCTGCATGTCTTATGCGCCATGGTTGCAAAGGCACAAGTTTGATAGAGCCGCGGCCGGCATCAGGGATTTCAGTGGAAGAAGCTCTGGGTTGTATCTTGGGAAATAGAAGGTTGTTATATCAGAACATGTGCATTAGCCTAAATCCTGATTCAATCATTGACAAGTTCTTCAATGAGTCAGAGATCAAGTCAGAACAAATGATGGAATGGGTGCAACCCCGTAAAGAAGAAGCTTGGAGGGCAACCAAGGAAATAATGTTACAGTTGGAAAAAACCTTTGTGAGTTAATCTGTTATAAAGAAAAGGAGAGGAAAGAGGATGGCTGGGTTACTACTGGCATCAATTGCAATGACTATAATCGGCACTGTGATAGGCAGGACAATATCCACAGCCAATGCTGTGTCTGTGGGGAGCTTAACCAGTTAACTCATGACTTAAAAGAACTGCAACGATCGTTAGATGGACTCAGGGATGGACAAAAAGAAGCAATGCGTTATGTGAATGAAACTATTATGGTGTTCAATGACCATATTACCAGTGTCATTGTTAAACATGATAAACTGCTGCCTGATATTTTAAATGTAATATCTCCAATTGAAAGGATGATGGTGGAATACTTGCAGGAAGTTCAAAATGCAGGATCTCAGTTGATTCAAGGCCATATGTCTCTGTATTTTGTGTCATTTGATATCATGCATCAAATGATGGCATGGATCACACAAAGAGAGGTGGAAATGATACAAGAAAAAATTGCATTTGAGATGGGAAGTGAAATGCCATTATACGTAAATATGGAGAGGATGGAAATAGGTTTCCTGTTATGCATCCCGTTTATTGCCCCAAAGTTGATTTATCAAGCCAGGTTAGTACACAATGTAGGTTTTTGGCAAGGTAATAAATATGCAAAAATTAGGACCCTGCAGATGATAGCATTTCAGGTGTGGGAACCTGATGTCTAGCTAATCCCAAAATTGGATACCTGTGTGAAATTCAAAGAGCAAAATTATATATGTCCAGGCAAGTAATTTATTCCTGATGCAGCAGATGCTATTTGTGGGCTGAAGTCAAACCCTGCAGTGTCTGGGGGGGGGCAGGGGTGAGGTGGTCATAAGTAATACTGAGGTTGAAGAGTTGGCTCATGCTTAATTGATTAAGGATAGGTGGTTACTGAGTACCTCAATGACGAATGATATAATTACTCACCATAACCATGCATCTTTTATTGTGAAAAAGTAGCTGCATAGTGTGTTTACAATCTGTCCCTAATTATAGAGTGGTGTCGGTGGGTGGACTGACCCTGTTTCATGCTGATGGTGATTTGTGGGAGGGGAAGGTGGAAAACATTCAATTTATTCAGAAAAATACATTTCCCTTTGATCCAGATATTGAATTCTTGCTGAAGCATAAAAGTGTACATACAATTAGAATGACTCTGAATAAGGATAATATTACTGTGAGCAGTCTAGTCTTGATAGAGGCATGTAAGTTAAATTGGGGGAAATGGGTTGAAAGAGGTTTCGTTAAATATGTTGATATGGTTGATTGTTCTCACCATTAAGATGAAAAAGTTGTTCCTGGTTTTGATGGCAAATGGGAGGGAGAAAATTCAATTGGGAGCAACGTATGCATTTTAGAGCATTTGTTTTGTTTTTCCTGCAGTGATTTCCAATTGAACCCAGCAGTAAAAAAAAAAAGGAGGGACATGTTGGAGTAGGTGCGGGCCTCTGAATAGCTGGGGGGGCTGTGAGTTGCAGGGGTTTATTAGCTTAGTATACACATGTAGTGTTAGTGTGGATTGTATACAGAAGTACATGAATACAAACATATGCACAAGTAATAGGTTTCCAATGTAACCGGCGCACATGCCAGATGGGTAATACACAGGGTCTAGAAATATAGAGCATGCTTTAAAAGTGTTTATCATTTCAGGATGATATTTCATTTGACTGGCTTGCACTAAACCTAAACATTGATATACATGAACACACTAACCCCTCCCCAGTAACATGTAACATATCCTTAATAACAATAAGTGCAAATTGGTCTATATGAAAATAACCTGAAAATGATTTTGGAAAATGCTCTACTTCAATGAGGTTTAAATGTGCAGTTGGAGCTTGGGTGGCAAGCTGCAAATATGAAACATGAAGTTATGTTGTGCTTAAGACAAGACATTGTGTGCACAAGAAATGCAGGAAGAGATGAATATTATTGCTTTCCAACAGTAAAATCATGTGGACTTCAGTGGTATGATCAAGAGGGGAGGTATTTTATTTGAGTGGCAGCGAGAGATCATAAAAAGGATTTAAGTGGGATTGTGAGGGGCAGAACTTCAGAAACCTCCTGAGAGAGACATCCAGAGATCTTTACGAATGCTGGGCTGAGAGGGACGGTGAATTGCAGGACAGAGTCCAGTGCTGGCAGGCTTTCTGAGGTCGTGGCAGTCCATATCTGTGTGCAAATCGACTGAGGGGGATCCTCTGGTTCCAGTCAAACCAAGAAAACCACAGCCTCTAGGTAATATAGGTCAAAAGTGAGGGGGTTGAAGTGTGTCTGTCAAGCAGTTATATAGAGAAGCAGATCATCTCATGTGTAATATTTTGATGTTAAATGTGCATATGTTTGGTAATTTACGTGTAAGTATTTACAATTTTATCCTTTTTTCTCAAAGTGTAGTTCCTGCCAATTTTCTCATGTCCAAGTTCAGATAGTAAGATTGTGCATAGCTTGTTCTGTTAATGTGTGCGAACACTTTAATGAAAGGCATTTTGTTTTCTCATGTCCAAGTAACTTGCATCGCATAATTTAATTGTCTGAAAAGCTTTGAATTGTAACATTATATAAAAACCAAGAGGTTTGAAAACAAACTGGTTGTGCTCTTATTTTGTGACTGCAATTGTATTTGCACATAGACTGAGGTCCAACAGGGCATAGGTTTATTTTACCATAGGGGTATTGCCACATGTGGTAAAATCTGAAATAGATTGTGTTCTGATTAGTGAATTTTATGATATGATATAGATGTTTGACATTTCGGCCATTAGGGCATACAGCAGCATTGTACATAAAATGCTGTGAGTTGGAAGTACTGATCACGGAACACAGTGTACCAAGTCCAGTATCTTGTTGTAGTGAGTGACCCTGGTGAAAAGACCAGTGTTAGGATATATTCTGAAGTGAGTCTCACCACTGTAAAAGGGAGTATACCAACAAATTTCCAAAAGAGATATTAGGCCTCATTACAAGTATGGTGTTAAGGCAACAACGGCACCGGTATCACTACTGGCACCGTTGCTACGTACCGCCATACTAGGAGTTCTGTTTGCGGTTGCCCTTGCAGCCACCAGGTCTGACCTGTGAGCAGAATATGATGGTAGCACCGGTACCATTATTAACGGTACCGGTGCTACCACCCTCCCATTCCCATTGAGCTCTATGGGGCTCAAATGGGAATGGGGATGTACCGGGCACGGCACCCACGAAAGGGCAATTACCGGATCCGGCTGGGCTGGAATAGCCTGGTAATTGCCCATTTTTGGGTGCCCGACCCGGATGCGAGTTTGGAGGTAGCCTTGCCGGTAAGACCGGCAAGGCTACCTCCAACCTCATAACGAAGCCCATTATATTATAATAAAATACCACTCCTTACCACCATAATAAAATACAACAGAATTAGGTGTAACTCCAGAATATATCCAACAGCGTCAGGTGTGTGTGGTCTAGGTTAATTGCCTGATTGGCCTGACCCTTGTATTGGGACATGTCAGGTAAATGGTCCTGGTGTTATCTTGTGAAAAATATTGAGTCGGAAAAAGAAGATGACAGAGATTCCAGGTATCCTACAGGGTCTGAAGGCAAAGAGGTGTTACATGGAGGAAAAATCCTCGTATTGGGGCTTGTGGGAATCTCAAAAGGGTAGGTTTTATAGGGTTTGTAAGAATGGCAGCTGTTGGTTACATTTGACAGGGTGTTTGCAAAATATAATCAGAGGCACAGGTTTGTTGGGGTTTGTGAGGCATACAGGAATAACTGGGATCGTGAGAGGAACACAGGGGATTGTGGGACCAGTAGTGTTTTACTAGGGTAGACTGGGTTTTCAGAAACGAATAATCATAAGGACTTGGAAAAGAATAGTTGAGAGTTAGTGAGGTAGAAAGCAGGAGAGCAGGATTTCTGGGAGATGTGTTTTTCAACTCTAATAGGATTTGTGTTCTTGGGGATTTTCCAGATGGTGTTTGTTTGGTAGATTTGAATACGAGGGGAGATTGTATAGGGGAAAGGGGACCAACTGTGGCACAGCCCACAAATGTTTCAGGGATCTCTCCATCCTGGTCTTCTTCCCCGTTAACACACTGTGTCTCAACTGGGGTATTCCCCTGTGACCAACCCCGGGTTCCCCTACCCAGGTGATCATCCCTCACTGGTCCACCCCCAGGAACTGGATCCAACATCAATGGCTGTATCCTGGCCACCTGAATTAGGGATTCTTGTGGTTTTACTGAGAGAATACCCTCAGATTTCTCACATGCCCATCCCCTATGCTGGTTGGACAAGAGGTTTTCATGTGATAATTTCACCATGGAACATCTAGACAGTTGGTCCAAGTTTCCCAGCATACTACCAGGATTACTAGTGTTGGGATTCTTAACCCCTTCCCGGTTGATCATGGTTTGCATGGGAGAGATCTAAAAAGATATTTTACTTCCCTTTCTCTTTCTAATTTCCTTCTCCTTTGTTGGGTGTTCTATAGCTCCTCGTCTATCCTTTCAGGGCACATCTTAAAAGCATATCCCCTTTTACCACAAAAAAGGCATGTTTCTTACTGCTAGGTTTCTGATTCAGCCAGAGAGCTTAAAGATGTATTCAATATTGAACCCCCCTTGTTCTTATTCAGGGGGCTTAAAAACAGTTCTGGGGTTTTAGGAATCTATAGGTTTTGTCCCTAAAGGTGAATATACAGTTCATCTCAAATCTCCTTGCTTGGGTTTTCCCCCTTGTCTCTCTTTATCTCATTCTCTACTGTCCCCCTTGAATAGTAAAGATTGGGTTCTGGACTTATTATTATTTTCAGTAGATGTCAAGGAGTTCCCTCCTTCTCACCTGAGTCCTTTCTTTACCGGCGTCCTTGGTTGATGCCTTCTTACGGATGGAGCGGGTTTTGAAGAAGGCGGCCAGTGTCTCTGCCGAATCCAGAATGCATTCAGTTTTCCAGGAGGCCGAATCCAGGAGGCAATGCAAGTTCGCTAGAACTCGAATCCAGGAGGTAAGAAGAAGGGGGGGTCAAGGAACGGAAAGCGGGTGTGGAAAAAGAGAAGAACCGTGCGCTACGGAGCACACGTCTGGTCGCTACTTCGCAATAGCATTGAGACGCGCAGAGCCGCGGAAGGCGTGGTCTAGAAATAGAGAAAGGCTACGTCCAATGCATGGAGCGAGAAGGGAATATGCTGGATGGCCATTTTGGAAGTATTAATGTGTACAAGCCCATTGTGACAGGGACCATGAAGCCCCAAAGGGGTGCACCCTGCGATTCATGACAGTAGAAGGGATCCCCAGGTCTCCTCTTGACACTGACTGTTTTTGGTGATACTTACCTTAAGATCTCACATATGAGACTCTCTCTGGGCATTTTCCAAGGAGTTTCATATGCTAGGATCCCTACTTGGTCTCCCTGAGAGATTTTTACTGGTTTTGTCGACAGGTTTAGAAAAACAGAGGTTAATTCTCTTTGTGGGAGATAAGAGGCAAAATGTTCATCTTACCTTCTTTGCAAGGCAAAATAAAAAAGACCAACCAAAGGGATATTTTATTCTTATTTGCAAAGAGATTAGAGCCTTCTACGTTCCCTGTAGAAAGAAATCATGTGGACAAAAAAGAAAATATGGATTTCCTTCAACATTCTTTCGGATGGGTGGAATAGCTCGAGAGGTCAGGGGTAAAAATTGGACTCCCGTTCTCTGATTTACAGGTTGGGAGGGTGGTGACATGTTCTCTATAGGTTTCTTCCTATCAATGGAAAAAGGTGATTGATAGGGTTCGCTCCGCGCTTCCACTATCTCTGAGGATAGGGCACGGAAATATCTATTTGGACTCTCTACAGATAATGGGGTTGTCCAACTATTATCAATTGATCATATCCCAACCCTGACTCCATATGTGAAGAACTCATGGTGACAACAAGTAAGACAGACACAAGTGATCACCATTCAAGGGTGTTTATTGAACAATGAATGCTGTGTGCAGGTTGGAAAAATGCCTAATATCTAAACCGAAATCTAAGATTGGAGCAAGCGTCAAACAGCAAATGAAAAATAAGGCAGTCCTAGTGGCGTTGTCTCAAAACCTCCTCCCCGCTCTAGTAAAGGCATTTGTGAGTATGCTACCCTCTCCTCCGGTGTCAGTCTGTACCTCCTAATCCAGATGGGCCCTCTCTCGTCCTCGATATCTGTACATCATTCTATCTGCTCTAATGCAGGTATCTGTTGTAGTTGGTCATTTACCCTATGCTGTCGCCCCCTGAAACAGGAGTGTGCCCTGGATTTTGTAATCATTGCCTCATCCCTCCTACACCCTGGGAGATCCTGTAGTCTATTATTGTATGGTGGCTGTGGGGCTAACCTTTCTGCTATGTCCTAGGTTGGTTTGTCTGTGTCGTGCCCTCCTCCCCTCTTTTCCTGTAATCTGCACTCCCATGAGGTCCCTTCACCTGTCCTTGAGAGGTAGATTATGCTGGGCCCCTCCCTCTCCTTGTCACTTTGGTCATCATCATGGTCAGACTCTTTGTCCATGTGACTACAGAACTCATTTGAAAAGTTTGATTTCTGTGTGATTAGGTTGGGTTTGTGTGGTGAATTAAGATCAATGTCTTAATTTGCATGCGTTCTTCTTCTCTCGCACCCCCAGGCGTGCAGCGCTGTGTCCTGCTGACACTCCCTTGGGTACATCTTTGCTCTCCCGTTCCCTTTGGTTCGCCTCATTGGGTAAATCATGCAGGTAAGACGCTGGCAGCACAAGATGTAATAGATGAGACATGTGTGGAGTCTGTGGACCTATGGATTCGGCAACATTCTGTTGACAATCTTATATTAATAATTCAAGCACTTCCAACCTCTAGAGTTGTAGGTCCAGATGGCAGCTGTAATGCGTTACTTAGGCTCTACCCAATATTCTGGGCGCATGCGCTATACCTCTTGTTCCAATGGATAGGTAAACATGGCCAAGTGACCACAACTTGGAGAGAGAGCTCCATTCTGCCCATTCATAAAAAAGGCAGTTGGAAGGATCCTACCAACTGTTGGGGAGAAAACTATGCTTGCCCCCACCCCCTTTGCGTCACTCCAGGTGAATAACGTGCGTAGTAACAAAGGGGGGAGGCGCAGCCACACCTACATGGTTATGTGATTCGCAAACCCATAGGGAACAATGCATAGAATATAACCCTAGCATTGTAGTAAGACACCATTTTGAACTAGGCCCAATGCCATCTTTTACTAGGCTGAAATCATCTCTCTCTCTCTCTCTCTCTCTCTCTCTCTCTCTCTCTGCAGAAATGCAGCACTTCAATTCCCAGCACCTCGCACAGCCAGCCCGCAACATCGCCTCCCCCTGGTAGCTCCACGCGAGCCCTGTTCTCATGGAACCCCAGCCATGTCTTGTTGCAATCCCGTAGTATCATTTTTGAAAGAATGTGCTCTGCAGAGATTGTGAGGCAGTGACAAGTGCCCATTCATCTCCACTAAACTGCCTGTGCCCTCTCAACGCCCACCCAGACAGGCCAGAGCCTACCAGATCCAACCCCCTATTTCCTTTCATGCTGATACCCACATGACCCTCCCATGCCCTGACCACTCCAGAACCCCCACCACATCCCTAATCCCGTGTAGCAGTATATTCTCCCAAAAGCAACAGACCCCCATCTATATCACTAGGACCCAACAAGGACAAATGGTAGAACAAACCTTTGTGGTGAGCACCTGGGTGGAGGGATTGCGGAATCCAAGAGAATTCAAAGTGTAGAGGTTGGAATGCCAATATATCAGCTCATCTGACCTAAGTACCACTATTCATGCGAGATTTTAAGTGTGCCACTATTTCTGCCTAATCAGTTCCAGTTGTTTAGTTTAGTTAGATAGATGTGTTGCTCCCTCACCTTCACACCGCAGAGATGAGCCCAGCTGACCCACGTTTGCCAAGAGCGACTGCAAGACGGCGGCCAATTAGCATCTTGTATCCCATATAGTATCAACTGTTCTATTTGCCACTCTCCACTCCGATGCAAGAATGTGTACCTTATGCATGTCATCATTAGTGATGATCTGTGTCCTTTTAATGTGCTGCCCGTGTAATGTTTCGGCAGAGCGCTCGCGGGCAGCAGAGTTCTTTGCTGGCAATTTTTATGATTATATAAACTGTGGTATCTTTGCAACTCATCTCTTAGTCTCATTCCCCTGACAGGGAGTCTACCTTATTTTGCATATCATTGGGACACGTGCTTTGTGGGTAACTTCACAACTATTGCATGCTAGCCATGTTAGACATCCCAGGCAAAGTATTTGCAAAGGTCTTATTACAGGAACTAAATCAATGGATCGCCGAGACCCACGCCCCCCCTCCCAACCAATCTGGCTTTCACAAAAAGTCTTCCACTGTTCATAACATTACCACCTTGGTATCTGTCATAGAATATGTGTGGCATAAGCGGCAGCTCCCAGTCTATGGAGCATTTATAGACTTTACTCATACTATCCTCAGAAATAAGCTGTGGAATAAACATATTCAATGGGGCATTCTGCAAGGGCTGCTCCACATGGTAAGGTTGATTTATACTAAGAGTTAGGCTAGATGGAGAGGGTAAAGTTACTGATACGATCCAGACCTGTAGAGGAGTTAAATAGGGTTGCATACTGACTGCTATTCTATTTAACCTATATTCAGCAGATTTAGCAGCAGCTCTGAATGCTACCCTTCAAATGACATCAAATGTGGATTGTTAAAAATTGGGTGGCTCGGTTATGCAGATGCCCTGGTATTACTTGATTCTACCCCCAAGGGTTTACAATTGAAACTAACGGTATTCAAACAGTTTGCATTCGAAAATGGGCTTAAAATGAATCTGGGAAAGACAAAAATCATTGCCTTTACATGAAAAACTAAGAACCAAAGTATTACTAACATAAGATGGACTATTGCCGGACAGCCCATTGAAAGGGTCGAATGCTATAATTACTTGGGCATTGTAATAGACCATAAACTCAGTTGGAAGCAACAATGGTTAGAGACTAAATCCAAGTGCATAAATATCACCATGGCGCTAAGTCACTTCACTGGTACACAGAGGATGTTCTTTAAGTACTATTCTATTATTACATTCTGCCAAAGTCGTTCCCCGTCTCCTACATGGTGCAGAAATATGGGAATAAAAATGTACCCAGGAATTGAACAGGTTTGAAGGGAAACTCTTAAAAATGTGTTCAGAATGCCTAAATCTCTCCTGTGTGAATTAATATTGCTACTAGAGTTACTAAAAGGAATTGGTGGCAAAGTAGTATATTTGCCATTAGATCTTAAGGGAAATGTAGAAACTTGGAGTATGACGACCAATAGAACAATCGTTGATTGTACAAGTTAATGGCGTATCAACGAAAGACAAAAGAATTTCATACCAACTAGTCGACTGAAAAAAAGATAGAAAAGCACTATAATGTCTTAAAGAAAACAATGAATACTTCATATAAAAACATTAAGGACAGCGTAAGAGAAACCACACAAATAATTGAAGATTCACCACAAACTGGCCAATTTGAATGTGTAGATCGTATTACTGCAGCCAACATTTGAGACCAGTGTACAATTCACCCGCTAGAATCCTAAGACAAAGAAAATGAGTTAGAAACATACCAAATGCGTCAAGCCAAAGGATCTGAAATGAGCACATCAGAGAAAAGTGTAGAAGAACGTTCTTTTCCTCTACTCTTTTTATACAGGAAAAGGAGGAAGGTATGATCAAAGATCCACGCAAATTAGTGCATCAGAATATCGCCCTTTACGAATATATTCTGAAGACCCAAGATTCAGACAAAACATAGAATACATTTTCCACCTCCTTGAAAGCGTACTAGCAACTAAGGCTCTCATTTCTTAAACATGTCAGCTACCAAACTGCTTCACAAGATAAAAATTTTGCAGACAAGTATCAGACATTTCATGACAAATATGCATTGTATAAATGAATATTGTTTCCGAGATCATGCTGATGTACAATGTATGCTAAGGAACCGAGGCCCACCCACATGGTGTGTTACTATAAGCTGTGTAGAATATGCATGGGATGACTTGCATGACTCCTTACGCACTGCAAACCAAAATAAAGAGGGAATAGATATAAAAACACTAAGAGAACTCTTTTCTCTTGATCTTGTCAATGTTTCAAGAGACTTTCACCATTGCTTTATTGCCATGCTGCACTTCATCTGCAATACAACTACCCCTCCATTCAGAGAAAGGAATATCAATCCTGAGGAGCACCACATAACCACATGATTTTTGTGGATAAAATATGCTCCCAAATGTGGCCATGACAGTGATGTCACTGTTTTACATTTTATTCAAAAATGCATTACCTGTGACATCCCTTCAGAAACCACACATAGTGACCTATGCACACAAATCTTACGCTTCCAAAAACATTAGTGTGACAAATACTGCCTATGTCGATATGAAAACAAAGGTAAATACTATACCAAATGTGGCTTTGTCTTCCCTATACAAGTTTTCACCAAAGGACAATTAATTTGCTTGATGTCTTCTGTCAGACACAGTGTAAAAGAGAAATCTCCTAAAAAAACATACAACAGTAAAAGAGATGAGGCATCCAAGTACATCAATGATTAAAATGTGATAATTGCCCTCTTGTGGAATGCAAATATAGACATGCAATACATTGCATAAAATTCCACTGTAGTTGCAAGATATGTCACAGCCTATTGCACCAAGCTGAGAAGACAGAGCTGAAAGAACTTTGCGATGACATATCATCTGACAAAACCCTGTCCCAAAAATGGTACAGCTTTGTTATAAAAATGCTGTCACATAGAGAATGCAGGTGCTATGAAGCTGTAGACAATTTAACAGGTACAACCTTTTATGGGAAATCTGAGCACATTGTCTGGCTAAACCTTGATCCATCGTCATCACGAAAAAGGGTACTAAAATCCTACCAAGAGAAAGAAACAATAGCCGCTAATGATCCCAACAGCCAGGGCATTTAAAAAAAACAATTGAAATGACACATACTAACCAAACAGAAGTACTACTTTGGAAAACATGTGCCCGTATGACATAGCCGAAAGCTACTCCTACAATGCTATGCCAGATGAGACAAATGGCAAATATTCAGAATCAACTTGTAAAGCTTTTCAAGCACAACCTAATTAATCTTATAATGTTATCATTTAAATAGCCACAACATAGAGAACTTTATTACATGGCCCTACAACAAATTTTCAAACCTTGGACAAAAGAAGAATAATTATTAGGTGACCACCTATTTGAATCTGCATTCAACACAAATAAAATCAGTATAACAAATTTGAATTTGTATTGAAATTGCAAACACATGTTGGACAATGAATGCCAACAAGATGAAGGCATTGAAGCTCTACTAGAAAAATACACTCCTGAAGGCAGTTAACCACTTGGAGAACCATTCATTCTAAATGAAGCATACATATCCATGACTGAGGTAGAAAACAACATATATCAATCGAAACAATCTGAAGAAGACTTGTCAGTGCTCTAATAAAAGCTAAATGATAAACAACTCACCATTTATCTAGAAGTCTCTAAATAAATTGAATATGGACTTCCTGTTTGGGCCTGTTCAGAACAGGAGGATCCAGGGCCCGAACCCCTGTTACCGAGACATGGTTTATGGCCAGTTCTGCCCCAAGTTTTGACACTCTCCATCCTGTGGACTACAAGGTCCTCTCCGAACCCAGAACCAACCATCCTGGAGGTGGAGTAGCCCTGATCTTTCTGGAGAGGGTGCCAGCCTCTGTCATCCCTATAAAGGTGTACTCCTCCTTCCTTTGAATGCCTGGTCAACAGGCTCTCTATCTCTCCTGGCCTCTCTCTAAATGTGGCCACCATCTACAGACTACCTGGCCATGTCGTCCTCTTCCTTTCTTAATGGACCGACCTCTCCTCTTCTCTCCTTGCCTCTACTTCTCAACTTCTCCTCCTCGGCGATCTCATCATTTACCTGGATGCTTCTAATCCCTCCTGTGGGAGTCTCTGCAACCTCTGCAACATGCTCTCTCTCTTTCCATTCAGTCCTCTGGCCCGACACACTCTGCCTGGCATACTTTGGATGTTCTCATCACCTCAGGCATCCCCCTCTCTAACCTTCTCACCACTCCTCTCTCTTGGACTGACCACTTTCTACTCTCCTCTGATTTGAAACTCTCTATCCCTCCCAGCTCTGCCACCTACCTTCTCAGTCATTGGACCCATGAAGCATGTGTCCGTGGATGCCATTGACTCTACTTTCTCTGCTACTCCTACACCTGTGGCTGACTCATACCTTGACACAGCCCTTTCTAATCTTCATCTTTCTATTTCCAACACCCTGGACATCCTTGCTCCGTCATGAGAATCTGGCTGAAGCCTACCTGATGTTGACATCAGGCACTACCACAAGAGGAGCTTGCAAGGTTACTTGTTGGGGAGAAGCTGGACCCCCCCCAGGGCAGTGGGGGGCCAGCAGCCATACCCTCACCAGCTATGGGAGGCCCCAACACCTCCCATATGGTCCCCAGAAATGCAACAGAGTCCCAAGCAGGCAGCAGCATGTTTCAAACTGCATTTATTTCTGGGCAGCAAAAAAGAAAAAAAACACACAGAGCATCGTGCACATCGCGAGTTCAGGCGCCGTCTCCCCCCGGGGCTGGCTTGTAAGCCAGCTTTGTAATCACACTGCAGGCTGACCTCACAGAATTGGATCAGCTCCCAGAAACCTATCTCTTCCTGCTATTGGCTGCTAAGTGGTAGGTTACCTATGTAGCCCTTATAGTGAGACTGACAATTGGGTGTTAGCCTTTCTGCGTCAGTGGGTTGATTTAGCTGTGCCAGCCCCCATTACCTAATTCTATCCTGTTACATTATGACTTTGTTCCCATAACTTTTTAGCTGAACAAGCAGTTCGCACCTGGGCTCTGGGCGCAGATTGGCTGGGCTGCGCCATTCTTGTTACAATTTATGTTTCAAATGTTGTGCGAGTCCTTGAGAAAATGTCTTTCTTTCCCAGAAAGAAAAAAAAAAACACACTGGGTTGCCGCGATTTATTCGCATTTGTGGCAGTCTTATCTTGAATGTGTGGCCTTGGCAGTTCGGGGGTTTTGCGAGGAACATTGATGAGGCTCCCGCAGCCAGTGTTCAGTGAGTGAAATGAACTTGGCTGTAATTTTCCTGAAACATGGCTTTACACTGTGCAATTAGACCATGTTAATTCATATAGGCATTTGCAAGCCTTTAAACAGGGATTTTTATGTTTGTAGATTGTGATATTGCAGCATTGATTCTAATGTAGCATGGAAGTTGCACTGTTGGTGAAGTGGGTGTGTTTCAGCATATTTGTCACCCATGGGTGCGCTGGGGCCTGGTTCAAATGATAAGTGCGCTCCTTGTTCTTCCTGCTGTTCTTCTATATATGCGCTTGGGGTGAGGGGGCATGGGTTTGGTCTCGATTTTCCCTCTTCAGTCCCCCCTCTGGTCGACTTTGTCGACCACACCACCAAGCAACATTCACCTCCTTCCGGTCTGCATATCTTTGTCAATTCCTTGAAGTGTCCATAATTTTTTGCATTGTTGTTGATGAACAGTACATATAGGAGTGTTCTCCTTCTGTGTTCCACCACACTCACTTCCCTTCGTACTTCCTCTGATCACAGGGAGTGGTCACCTTTATTACTGCTGGAACCATGTTGCACACCGCTATCTTCTCCCTTAGTCCGGTTCTTCCTTTCACCATGTCTCTTATTTGCATTCCGATAACTTCTTCTGTTGTTCTCTTGCAATGTATCTCTATCTTGCACAATGGTGCTGTGCTCGGTACTCGTCCTTCGGTTATCACCTTCAATCAACCAGGCAGTCATGATGTCATCCATTACCATGCAAGCACTAGCTAGTTCTTTGCTTTCTCTTTTCAGATGCATTTTTTGCTGATCATTCTTTGGTATGCTGGTACTTCACCCAATCATTCTTCTGTCTCGCTCGAGAAGTAATTCCCCCCTCTTTTTACTCCTCTGTCTGTTTCTCTTCTTCCGTTGTTTTCCATCTTTGTTAATGTGTCACTCTTCACATCTTCCTTGGTCATCACCAACAAGGGCATGCTGATGCGCACCAATGAACACTGTCCTCCCCAATTCAGTGGTAGTTTCTCTTGATCTTTGGATGCATGTGCTCAATAGTAGTCCATAAGCAGTGATGTTCCTGCTCTCATCTCGCAACTTCTCTCAACCTTCTCGCATCCAGAATGATTGTCCACTTCTTGTCGCTGTTGTGCTGGTAACATAACGTTGGTACCTTAACAGTATACGTCCTTCTTCAGTGACCATCTTTGCTCCTTTCTCTCACTCCGTTAGGCACTTATCATATTTTTGTCTCTTTTATTTTATTTTTTCTTCTCTCTTTTTGTTTTTCTTTCTTCTTTTATTATTTATTTATTTATTTATTTATTATTTTTTTTATTTTTATTTTTTCAATCTCAATGTTACTGTCTTCCCTTGCAATCTTCTTCGCACCTTGTCATACATGGGCGTCGTGCTCTGCTGTAGTAATTTCTGTTGTAATCAATTCTCTTCCGGCATATGTTAAAGAACAGTCAGGACAGCTCTCTCCAGTGGTGTCCCTACCAATTTTGTACATGTGTGCATGTTGTTGGTCACTTGTGATATGTGTGTTATGTGTATGTTTTACTCCCTTTGTGTCTTTAACTCTCCTTACTTTAGCAGCAGCTTTTCCTCACCCACTGACGCTGTAACTCTTCCTGCTTAGGTTAGGGAATGTTAGCAGGGGATACAGCGGTAATGCTCACTATTACAAATAATTTTCAAATTACCACCCCCATTATTTCGTTCATCATTAATAGTCCCATCGTGAAGGTAAAAGTCCTTATTTGCGTGCCCATAACCACTTACGCTGCTGGGTCCTTGCAGCTGATGAGATGATAAAGTTGCCCGCCTGAAAATCGCAAGAAAGGCGTTAATACGTTAGTACTTGTTAGTAACCTCAAGCTCCGCGAACTAAACAATCACTAAGGGCAAAAATCAAACCTCCCCCTGGACATTTCGTGTTTTCAAAATTTCTCAATATGGGTAGGGAAAATCTTGGGCTGTTTATTCAATGGAAGCAAGGAAATATACTTCAGGGAAACATGCTCTAAGGGGTCTGAGGTTTTTGATAGGGTGGGCAATTGAGTGGGGAATGCTACACAATGTTTTAATCAGTAGGCCTCACAGTTTCTAATGGAAGATAACATTAAGGAAATTTCCTACACATTTCTAACAGCATACATACACAACAACCTGCATGTGCGGGGAAAAGAGAAGAAACAAAACAGTGTTACAGCTGTAGGTGCACAAAATGTAATATGAAACTCAATTAAACTTTGGAAATGCGTGTGTCAGTCCCTATTCTAGTTGCTAGTGTGCGTTGGACCATAGGATGGCCATGTTTCCCCAACTCGGGAGTGTTCGTGCTATTTTGCAGTTCATGAAAATCTCTTGCGTTGGCCCTGTTGATCGTTGCTCCCTCGTTGCCAGGGTGGCCACCGCTTTGTAGGGCTTGACGCCTTACACTTCTAACAAAGTCTGTCAGGAGGGGAAAATGTCCCACTGTAGTCCATAGCCATTGGGTGTTGGTTGTCCGTTGTCTTCAGGCCTGCCCTGGGTCCTTTATATCTGGCGAGAAATGAAATGGAAGCGCTTGAGACCTGAGAATTTACATATTCTTCAATTTCTTGACCTAACCTCTCTGCACTACTCTCACACTATTCAGTGTCCTAGTGGGAGGAGCCAATGGTACACCTATGCACCATCCTGTCACCACCTGGTGGCGTTCAATGGCGGTCTGACTGTAAATTATTACACAATTCGGAATGTACCCAGAAAATGGGTAGGCACTTAATTTATGTGAAGATACTCATTACACACTTGGATCATATATATGCAATTTGGGTGCTAGTGTACAAATGGGCCTTTGGATCTTTATATTTACTGTGCTTTTGTTGTAAGCTATTTATAGTGCGTGCCTTTGTCCCGTGGGGCATCAGGCACTGACAAGCTAAATAGGGAAACATCAGGGTGGTAAATTTGTCATATAGGGTGGCTGTGTTTCTAAATTAAGTGCACCATGTTACTTAGTTAAGATAATCGCAGGGTTTTTAAATCCTTTTTTTTTTTTTTTTTCTATGGCTCCTCTCTCACTTCTCAGGGCGTGCCTCGCAGTGAACTGCAGGCACTTTAAGCTGGTACTAATGAAATCCGCTACCAATTATTCGCTACCTGTCTCTCCCCCCTCTTTTGTATTTATTCAGTTATTTATTTATTTATTTCCTCTTTTCTTTCAAACCCAACCCTCACAATTTACTCCCATTCTCTCTATCCCACCCCATGTCCACTTTTTAAACCCTACCTACTCTGTTAATTACTCATTTAGTCTAGTATTTTATTACTCCACTACTGTAATTACTGTTACATTTAAACAATATATTTCTCCCCCCAATATCTGCTCTCAAATTTTAATACAACCATCATTCTCCAGTTCGTGCAGCAATGACCTCTTTCCCTATGTGTGTTGGCTAATGCATTTGTGCCAGTGCTATTTCCAAAAGCGCTAGTGGCATTACCACTTGCACTGTCATTTTGTCGACAAATTAATTCTGTTGGGAATATGGATCATCCACCCTTTACCCCTATTTCTCTCCTCCTGTGGTGAACTGTCAATGAAATGTAGGCCTCCCCCCTCAAGTGCACCTTCTTCCACCTTGTGTGTCTCATTTAATTGTTCTGTGTTAATCGTGTATTCATGAGCCCAGTCTCCTCACTGAAAGATGTGTGCTCAAAATTTAGCTAAATGTACTCTCTTGTGATGCGCTATCATTATGCACCCCCCTCTGTACCGTGTACCCCCATTATCCTTAAACAATCTTCCTTACTTTCAACATGTGTATGCCTGGTGTTTAACAAGTTATGGATTTCTCTGTTAATAAGGTGGTCATATCCACATCGCTCATGATGTCACAAATGTCTCTTCCCTAATGCATGGCCTAGTCGCCCCACTGTCACCCAGAAAAGAAAATGTTTTGATACCTATCACCACCCCTATGCAATTGTCCTCTGCATTATTGAGTGTGCGTGAGTGTGTGTGTCGGCGCGCGTCTCGCCCGCTCTGTCGGGGAGGTGGAGCATGAGTGTGTGTGGCAGAGTGAGTCAAATCAAGTTTGTCTTGGGCTGTCCTATTAGCGGTATAATGTCAATCTATGTCCTTTGAAAGGTTTGTTCCCCATCAGGAAGACCCCACCCAGTCATGTAACCGGTACCATTGCTATTGTGTCAGTGTTCTGTATGGGTGCTGGCTGCTGTGCAGTGCCCCTGTGTTGTGATTCTAGTCAGTCCTGGGGTAGTGGTGCTGTCATTTGTTGTGTCTGTACATGTAGTGGTAACAGTACCTGCGTTGGTGCTTGTGGTGTCTGCCGAAATGATCCCATCCTGCCCCATGTATCCTCCCCACATGGGCGGTGCATTTTGTGGTGATTGTTGACACTGCTATTGTGATTCTTGTGCGTCTGTGTTGAGGCTGTTTTTAACTGCCCCTCCCATTGCATACTTTAATAATTTATTTTGTGCCTACTTGTCTTCATCTGCCTTTCTCTGCCCCTGTGTCATCAAATATTACACTCCCGGAGGTTCAGAAGAGTGAGTCTCCTCTTCCCTCTGCTCGCGCTGGTTCAGCATCAGCTGATCCCTCGCATCTTCCCTTTCCTTCGTGCACACAGTTAAACTGTAGTCATGTGCTTTTAAAGCTATTCCCGTGTAAGTGCTGTGTATGTGTGTCCTTAGCGATTGCTGCACGCTTCTGGAGAAGCCGCCTATGAGCAGCCATGGTCTTTTTTAATTTACCTTCAGTACTTTTGAATCTTTGCACACTATGTTTTACTGACTTATTTCGGCATGGAAGCTGTGTGCTACACAACAGGTGAAGGGGAGTCATTTCTGTATTGTGTGATACATTTTACCTCTATTCAATTCGAAAATTTCGATAGTCCGCTGTTCAGGGAGCAAAAGTTAGAAGATAATTGAACATTTTTTAACTTCTGTGAGCCTTCTTGGCTCCGCACCTTAGCCAGTGCACTCCACGTGCAGCCCATCTTCACCAAACCATTGCCTTCTCCGGCACACCCCCACAATCTTGCGCATGTGTCTTCCACACACCGCCTCTGGGTCACCTATTCTCCAAATCCAAAACCACACCACTATCTCCTCACCATCAAAACTCTGTGTCCTATGCATCAATCTGAAGGTGACGTCACCAAACTAAAAACACAGTGCAAATGAACAGACAAATGTGCATACACAAAACAATAACCCATTTCTCCCAACCCCACAAAAATCCCAAAATAAAACCCCACAATCCCCACAGCTGTCTTCCTGTCTCAACTGGAACAAGGTAAACCACAATAAAACTCTTATAATTGGACTGCACACGCTGCGTCGCCTAACGTGTGATACGCTCCTCACCAGGGGACCTTAACCAGCCAACTATCATCCACTCACTGAACTAAACGCTCAATTAGCAGGGAACCTCATCTACTCATTGATCTATAACGTCAATTCATAGGAAATCCAGACCCCGTACATGAAATCACCATCCAGACCAATCAGCGCGGCACTCCTGTTCTATATGTAGGGAGTCACTACCCCACCCAATAGGCTCAAACACACAAGAAGGGACCACTGCCACCGCCCCAGTCCCAACTACAATTCACGTGCCGATCACCACCAATGCGCTGAATTTTGCGACAATGTACAATCACCCACCACCCAATTTACAATCCCTCCCCCATTTTCTACCCAAACAAAAGAACTTAACATTTCTGCAACATACTGATCAACAATGCATCATAATACTTTAAACATTTCCCCCCCCTCAAAGCCCATGTTGCTGGTTGACTTACATTTTCCTATGCTGCACTGGCAGTTGCTCCGCTGCTGGACACCCCCTCAAGGCGCTTCACCGGACCCCTTCTCCTGCAGGGCTCTCACCTGCCCTCAAGCAGGGTATTTCCAAGTGGCCCCCAAAGCCTTTAGCCGGTTATGCGTTTTCCGGTGGTCTTCAGGTGCACGCGAGGGTCCCACAGCTTCCTTGAGTCGGCGGCAGGGAGCTCAGTTCAACGCAGGGCTTGCGCAGGCAGTGCTCATTTACACATGTTACAATGAGCAATGAGCCTCACAGAGGGCACCAACTTGTTGGGGAGAAGCTGGACCCCCCCCAGGGCAGTGGGGGGCCAGCAGCCATACCCTCACCTGCTATGGGAGGCCCCAACACCTCCCATATGGTCCCCAGAAATGCAACAGAGTCCCAAGCAGGCAGCAGCATGTTTCAAACTGCATTTATTTCTGGGCAGCAAAAAAGAAAAAAAACACACAGAGCATCGTGCACATCGCGAGTTCAGGTGCCGTCTCCCCCTGGGGCTGGCTTGCAAGCCAGCTTTGTAATCACACTGCAGGCTGACCTCACAGAATTGGATCAGCTCCCAGAAACCTATCTCCTCCTGCTATTGGCTGCTAAGTGGTAGGTTACCTATGTGGCCCTTATAGTGAGACTGACAATTAGGTGTTAGCCTTTCTGCGTCAGTGGGTTGATTTAGCTGTGCCAGCCCCCATTACCTAATTCTATCCTGTTACATTATGACTTTGTTCCCATAACTTTTTAGCTGAACAAGCAGTTCGCACCTGGGCTCTGGGCGCAGATTGGCTGGGCTGCGCCATTCTTGTTACAATTTATGTATCAAATGTTGTGCGAGTCCTTGAGAAAATGTCTTTCTTTCCCAGAAAGAAAAAAAAAACACACTGGGTTGCCGTGATTTATTCGCATTTGTGGCAGTCTTATCTTGAATGTGTGGCCTTGGCAGTTCGGGGGTTTTGCGAGGAACATTGATGAGGCTCCCGCAGCCAGTGTTCAGTGAGTGAAATGAACTTGGCTGTAATTTTCCTGAAACATGGCTTTACACTGTGCAATTAGACCATGTTAATTCATATAGGCATTTGCAAGCCTTTAAAAAGGGATTTTTATGTTTGTAGATTGTGATATTGCAGCATTGATTCTAATGTAGCATGGAAGTTGCACTGTTGGTGAAGTGGGTGTGTTTCAGCATATTTGTCACCCATGGGTGCGCTGGGGCCTGGTTCAAATGATAAGTGTGCTCCTTGTTCTTCCTGCTATTCTTCTATATATGCGCTTGGGGTGAGGGGGCATGGGTTTGGTCTCGATTTTCCCTCTTCAGTTACGATGGAACAAACGCCTCCCCTGGATGGCAGCAGTTGTGTGTACGCCAGTCCTCCACATACCCAATATAGATCAGAGAGCTTGATAATTACATTGCAGTTCATATTAACCCCCACAAACACAGTGCTGTTGCTCCTTAAACACAAGGAGAACTGTAAGAGTCTCATAACTATAGTAGGGGGTACCTTTTGAAATATATCCACATTAAACTTTACACATATTTGCCCCATGTCGCAAAACATGTGGCATTTCTACGTGTAAGCACACATTGACGTAGCACAAACTTTCCCCCTTGTCTTCATCCAATCAGCCTTGGGACCCAATTGTCTTTGTAGATTTGGTCTACTTCGGCAGTGAGACTTGTTCAAACTGGTGTCATTAAAGCACTAGGCTTCAGCGGGTGTTATTAAAAAGAACACATTCTTCTTGACCTGTTTTTCCCATCTCTCAGGTATCATGGGGCCTTCTCTTTTGATACGTTTGTATGAGTGCACTCAACCCATTTTTTCCTGTTACCATTTCCTCTTCTACATAATTGTTATCATATACTGTTGTATTGCCTACCACCCACTGTATCTGAGCCTTGTGTGCCTGAACCTTGCCTCACACTATGCATAAAGACAAAGGAACTAAACATCATGCTACACCTGGTTGCATTTCGTGGGGTAAGAACAATCTGGGTGTGGCCAGTGCATGGGGTATCGATGAGCAAACAAAACGTTGCTACTTGATAACTCTCTCCCTTCTCCCTGCATGTGGCAGTACCACAGGTTGTCCTATGCATTGTAATGTACATTATCAGATGTACCTTGGATAACTCTGGGATCAGTAATATGTCCCTTAATTTGAGGCATGGAAACATTAGCATTCACTTGTAATTCTTTGTGTTCAGCATTAATAACGTTATACCACTCAACCTTCCAAAAGGAAAAACACCTAAATTATAGTAAGGAAAAACAAGAAATTCAAAAGAGAAGAACACAATAAGGCAAATACTGTCTGAGTCTATTTCTATTCTTCTGATACCATGGCGAGGCAATAATGTCCTGTCATCCAAAGGGAGGTAACGAAGTCATTAATGTTGTGAGAGCAGCATTCATAACTTTGAACGGTCCTTCAAACCTGGGGTCACTCCACTTGCAAATGAAATTTATGAACAAAAAAGAGTTGTGGTTGCAGATGCTGCAATGACTATTGTTGGTCACTGATTGATCATGATCGTTGCAATGGGGCCCAACCTTGCAAGATATAATCCTGGCAGAGTTGGTCAGCTACTTAAGGTACCCCTGGAACTCATCCCCTACAATCTTAGCAGAATTGTGTATATCTGAGGTTGTGCGTGCACTTGTGAGAGGAATATGCAATCTTCTGCCTGTGATTATTTCATGTAGGGTAAGGTGATCTTCAGACACCGGCTGGTTCCTTAGAGCAAATAAAGCAAGGGGCTAACAATACAGCCAACTCTTATGCAGTGTGTCACATACTATTGCAAGACTCTGTTTCATCAAACCATTCATGCGCTCATCAATTCCGCTGGCCTATGGGTGATAAGTAGTGCATAATTTGTGTGCTATACCCAACAAATAACATACTTCCTTAAACACTTCACACACCAAAAATGTTCCTCCAGATTTAGCATCAGGGTGAACACAGGGACCTGCTTTGATCCATTGTGAGAATAGACAAACCACAATGATTAGATAATGAAAGTTACTGCACATTTTAACCATGTCCACGTAAGATGTGTAGGTGTTGAAAGTGCTCTAAAGGGCATGGAAAACCATTCCTCTTGCAAATCAGCAGCAATGTATTTCTTTAACGTGTGTTTTGGGAAGTGCAACTGCTCGAGAGTTACAGGAAATAATTCTCAGGGCCTAACTGGTTTCCCTTAAATATTCTATCTATTTTATTCTACATATGTGGTCTGTAGGTGAGAGGGAGCACCCCCTCTTCATCCATAACTATTTCTCCTGCTGGGGAGCTTGAGCTTGCAGCTCAATAAGCTGTGCAGGGGAAGGGCATTGTACAGGACTGTTATTTCTGCACACTGTATGAATAGTGCAGAGGACACCATGTCAATGAGGTTTTCTAAATATGCTGCTTCCTTGGCTGCTAAATCTGCTTTACGGATGCATAAGCAAATGGGTCTGTGTTATTTGTGTGAGCTGCATATTTTACTATTGCAACTGCTGTAGGGAGTGCTATTAACCTGCTGCATGGGTATACCATCTGATTTTTTAAACCATCGCCTCCATCATCTGGAGAGGCCGGAGTGCATTGTGGATGTGACATAATCTGAATCAGAATAAACAGTAGTAGGGCATCCTTGCGATAGTTCCAATGCTGTCATGAGGGCAACAAGCTCCACTGCTTGCACAGAATAGTGGGAGGGCAGTGGAACTTTAGCTGACATATGGTATTCTCCTTATTTGGCGCTCACTACTGCTGCCCCATGTGCCTTATCGCAGTGCTGTGATCAATCGTTAATGAACGGTCAACGAAGAGCACCTTCCCTTCTTTGAGTGCATACTTCTGAATGCATGCACTTTCGTCAGTGGTTTCCTCATATGTAGTGCAAACACCTACTGTGTCATTTGCCTGTACTGGTTCTGCAATAAATGTTGCTGGATTAACAATGTGACATATCACAATGTGGATAGTGGGATTTGACAGAATAACCGTATACTGTGATGCTTGTTGGGTGGTGGGAGTGGATTTAGATTGTTCTAGGATTGCAAAACCTGCATGATCCATGTAAAGCATGACAGGGCACCCCATGGTAATGGTAGAGGATTTCTGTATGGCGAATGTAGCTGCAGCCAGAGCCTGCTCACATGGGCAGTTTCACTGCATTACTAGTTCCAGGGGAACACTGAACTAAAACATGGGTTTAGAGTGTTAGAACAAAAACACTTGTTTTTTTAATAATCTTGTGTTGCTACAACAGGGGCAGTACTGATCGCCATTTTGAGCTGCTGAAATGATCCGATCATCTGGTCTGTCCAAACAATGGGCCCTTTTGCTTTATGCGCTTCCTTTAGCCCTTTTAGCAGAGGTTTGGTGTATGTTGAATGGTCAAATATTCATGCTTGACAATAGTTACATAAACCCGAAAAATCGGCTTGCCTATACCTAGGCTGTGGGGTTTCCACCACTTTATGGAGTTATTTTTTCTGCTTGCCCATGATACTATCTGCCCTTGGTACACAACATCTTGCTGACAATACTACAGTTCATCCTTGTCCACTCCGTAACCCTTCTCTGCTAATTAGGTCAAAAGTGTTACTGAGCCATTCCTACATAGCTCTTCAGTCGCGCTGCAGACCAGGAGGTCATCCACGTAGTGAATAACTGTGCTCTGTGTTTGAGAGCTTCCTAGATCCATTTGCAACACCCTGTTAAAAATACTGGGGGGGCTCACAGTACCCTTGGGGCAAGTAAGTGTCTTGAAACCTCTGTCCTTTGTAAGTAAATGCTGTAGGAGTTTGGGATTTACAGTGTAATGGGATATAGAAAAATGCATGTTTGAGGTCTATTACAGTAAAATATGTGGCTTCCTTGGGGACATTACAGTGGAAGGTGGCATGGTTTGGAGTACTGTGAACTCTGCCTCTACAATATTACTCAACAGGCTCAAGTCCTGAATCATCCTCTACGTTGACCCGTTTGCTTTTTTCATAGGATAAATGACAGTGTTGCATGGTGATTCTGATGATTGTATTGTGCACTGTTGCCATAAGGCCACTATGGTGGAATAAATGCCTTCATCCACTTCCCTTGTTATGGAGTATTGTCTCACTCGGGGCAAAACTGCTCCTGGTTTCAGTTTAATGCGAACTGCCACAATGCTTTTTAGCCGGCCTAAATTGTGTGGGCCACTGGTCTACAAGTCGCTACGCACCCTTTGTAGATCTAACTGCAAGTGTGAAGATAATGTGTTGGCAAGGAAAGGGTGTGTTGTACCTCTCTGTTTTATATTATTACCTGGCAGGGTATGGAGATTTGAAAGACTATCTCCCCTCTTCGTTCGTCTCCCCCAACAGCTGCTCATTGGAAACATCTCGCATTCGTCAAGTGGGGACAATGCATACAATTGTGCCAATTAAAGTTCATCCTTGTAAAAACCAGACAAGATAACAAAGACTGCCGTGGTGAATACTGATTCCGAATGTAAACTGATAGTGGTCCCTAGTGCCTTGTCCTGCTGGACCACTGGCTTAAACAAGAATGCAGCACAAATTCACAAAATTGTGTCTCTAATACCTGGCACTAGACCTAACAGGATGATGCGCCCATAAAAGAACAAGTCTGGAAGCAGTGGTGTGCTTCTCATGGTGCTGTGGACACAAAATGCTTGTATTACTGCAGGAGCCCCAATGTGATACATGGCAGGTGTAGACCACACAATCCCTTCCTCTGAGAATGAAATGGTCATATTTAACTTGCTCATGATGTCTCTACCCAGGAGATTAACTTAAGGTGAATACAATAAAGGAAATGACAATGTGTGCGTGCCTATGATGATAGGTAAGTCTTCAGTAAAAGGAACCGATTTGACAGTCCCAGAAAATGCTTGTGTGTCCATAATTATGTTGACAACGGGAAGTCCCTCCTTAATGCAGGATTTGGTTGCCCCCTGTCAACCAAAAAAGAAAGGTTTGATTACCTATCTTCACTCCCACTCGGGTTCCTGTTCTGGGATGGCAGTTACTGAGAGTACTGGGCATGCCAATGCTCCCTGTGGACTGTCCCATCCTAGGGTGAACATTCAGTGCTGGGAGCAAGAAAGGATTACCACTTAACAAGCTCACTCCTGTATAGACAGGGACTGTTCCCTCTGAGATGGAGTTCTTAGCTCATGTTTGAGCAGGTGGCTGGGTACAATTGTAAGCCTGAGGTTGCCTGGGTGTTGTTGTACTGGGCCTGGGGCATGCAAGGCCAATTGGAGCTTTGGATTAAAGTCAGCCAGTAGGCTTGGGGTATTTAAGATAAATGGCATGGTTGGTCTGCTCCTGCATTCTCGTACATCTTCCGGCAGGACCAACAGTGCAGTCCCGGTTTCGGCCTCATGTTTCCCATGCCTCCCTCTCCCCCTATAGTCCTCCTCCTCTCTGAAAACCTCCTATTTCCCTACAGACATCTCTCGGCCCATTTAGGACTGGGTCCATGTTGTTGTTCCTTGGTGCCTGTTTTTACTGCATCTTCCATGCTCAACTTTCTAGCTTTTTCTGTACCAACTTTGCTTCTTCCCTCTGTGTTTGTTCTGCCCAATCCTTCTACTTCTCTTGATTCTGCTGACAATAGTGTGTGATGTGCATCTGTATTTCTGGCCACGGTTTGGCTTCTATTCCAACCATTTTATTTAACTCTGCGTGTACTTCTAAAGGGAGCCCCTTGCGTAACACGTGCCAAAAAATACCAAGTTTGCGTCTCATGCTTCCCCTGTCTCTAACTGCCACATTTCCTGAATATGCAGTATGCAAAATGTGGGGTCCTCATCTGTTTTCATTGTGTGGGCCATTATAGAATTCATATCAGCCTGTCTGTGTACATGTCACTTAATTCCTTCCATATGTGCATGGGACAGTTATTAAACAGCATGACATCATGAGCGTTATTGCTTAACAATGTACCCATATACCCCACCTTTCTCCAAAAAACAAAATATTCATGTCCCCACCAGCTAGATTAATACCTGCAGTGTATTTCTCAAGGGCATAAATCCACTTGCCAGCTCCTGCTGTAAGGGAGAGCAAGGTGTGTGTTCAATTTTCCTGATCCATGTGAGGCCAGTGCACATAAGCAGGTCACCCCAGTCTCCTCTGTTACAATAGCAATGATATTTCCCTCATCTTAGTCACACTTTTTGGTGTTTACTTGCCAGGCTGGGATCCCCGCACTTTCCTTTTGGTTTTGGCTAAGGCCATTCAACCAACCCATGGTCAAACCCTGTGCCTGCATGGTATCACCTCCTCTGAGGCATCTGTCTCCGACTCATCTTCATCCTCTGCTAGCGTGAATTAACTCTCTGTATATACTGGATCACAGTCTGCAATGCTACCATCATCACGCGGCCCCCCAGAAATGGATCCAAAGTTGGGGGTTGTCTGAACTGTAGGGATTTGGGGATCTTGGACAACTTTTCTATCGATCCTGAAAATAATCTGTCCACCGTCCAACGGTCTGTAACTATCGATGTGCACTGCCACTTCCCTTGCACCTGCAATCGATTTTGGCCCTGCAATTTGTGTGCCAGCTCCCGCTCTGCGTTTTTTAATGCTGCATCCAACTGTCGACAAGCCTTATTCAAAATTTCTGAAATCAATAGGTCTCTGGCGGTGTCCCCAGGCTTCCCTGATGTCACCTTCCCATCTTGTGCTGGAGGAGTGAACTGGTGGGGTTAGTGTACTCTACGGCAGGCTGTAAAGGATAAGACCCATATGGGGTGGTGGGGGGATTTTCGGCTCACCTACCTGGGCGGAATCCTCCCCACCATTATCAAAAACATTCTCTTCTTCCACAAACATTTTCCATAAATCTAGAATACTTTGATGATTTTTCAACTGTTTCTCCTTGGTTGATAGCAAGTACGGATGCACATGCGCAAATAAGCTCTTATCATGTGTGCCTTCTTCAAGCCAGGGTCTAGACATTTTACACACAGTTCCCTGAACTCACTCATTGTGGTACTTTAGAATCTTTTCTTTATACTGTGGAAGCGCTTTACACATATGCTCCAGTGGCATATTCATACTGTAACAAGTATCTGACCATGCTCAAAAGAAAGTAGGCTAGCACCAGCTTAGTGTCTGTTCCCTTAGCCAGATGCCAGATGTCCCCATTTCAAGAACTTAAAATCCATCTTACTGGCATTAAGCCAGAGATCGTTGGTGGCACACCACTCCTCGATAGCAGACAGTCAGAGATGAGAGAAGGAGAAGAAGTGGCAGAGGGGAGTCTGAAAATGGGATGAGTGTCATCCACATAGCAGTGAAAGTTGGAGCAGAGAGCAGCAATGCGGTGAGCGAGAGGTGCCAGATATTGGTTGAACAGCCAGGGAAAGAGGTTAGACCCCTGGGGAACACCACAGGTAGAGAGTGAGATAGAGGAAAGGAAGGACCCAAGTTGGACCTGAGAGGGTCAATCAGAGAGGAACGAGGTCAGTCAGGCCAGGGCCTGATTAGTGATGCTCAGGTCATCATGGCGACGATTGAGCAGGATGGTATGGTTGACCGTGTTAAGGGCAGAAGAGAGATTGAGTAAGATAAGGTCAGAGGGGAGATATGATATGATATCATATGTCATTTATAACGTGCCTGTACACAAGTGTTTCTAGGCATGACAAGGCAAGAAGGGAAGACGGAGGGAGGACAAGACAAATGATCTCACTAGGCCTTGTGTCATTCAGATTGTGCAAGTGCAACAGCGCAAACATCCCGGAGTAAGGGAGATGGAGGAAGTGCCAGGGAGAGGGAAGGGGAAGTGCAATCAGGCCAGAAATGCTCTGAGCGAGTGCAGCCATGACAATGAAGATCTGGATAAGTGCAAGCAGGCGAGGGGTTGTAGAGGTTACAGTTATAGGCCCAAAGTGGGCTGTAGACCAACAGGCAGTGCAGGGGAGACTGATCATCGAGTACCCAGTGAGACTCTGGGGGTAGCCAAGCAACTAGTCAGTGCAGTAGGCAGGTAGGTCACCAGGAGGGTGGCAGATAGAGAGAGAGAGAGAGAGAGAGAGAGAGAGAGAGAGAGAGAGAGAGAGAGAGAGAGAGAAAGAAAGCAGAGCAGATACTGGATGTTTTGAGCAGCTTCTGGATCTTCAGGCGGTCCAGCTCATGTTTGGGAGGGGCATGGATGCCATACCAGAGGGAGGCCCCTACAGAGGAGAGAGATCGACCCCCCACTCTCTGCCTGGAAAAGTATATGACCCTCAGAGAGTTTGATGTAGCTGAGCGAAGGGCTTTGTGGAAGAGAAGGTTTGATGTACTGCTGCCCCAGCACCAGAAAGTGTTGTGGACAATGCAGAGGGTCTTGAACCTGATACTTGTAGCCACTGGAGCCAGTGGAGAGATTTCAGGGCTGGAGAGCTATGGTCCCTAGGCTTATGGCCAAGGATGAGTCTTGCAGTCCTGTTCTGGATGAGTTCCGACTGGCGGAGAGGAGAGGGAGGCAGATTGAGAAAGAGGCTGTTGCAGTAGTCCAGCCTAGAGAGAACAAGGGCTCTGGAGACAATGAGCTTTTGGGGACACTAAGAAAAGGAGGAATACCTCTGACGAGGTGCAGCTGGTACTGGGCCTTCTTGGCAAGGTCAGTGATGTGAGGAGAGAAGGAGAGAGTGGAATTGAAGATGACACCAAGGTATTTTGACACACAGGAAGGAGAAAGAAGAGGGCCCTAGGAGGGCGGCCAGAGTGAGAGAGGGAAAGCGGAGCAGTTGTCCCAATGAGAAGGCTCTCTGTCTTACTGGCATTAACCGTTAACTGCCAAGGGACCCCCCCTCGTGCCAAGACCTTTTTGGGCAATTTTGGTATGTCGCCATTCAATCCCTTGTAATTGTTTTGTTACATGAGATTTATTTTCCCACATGTAGGTGGTCATAACACCACCAAGGAATCCTAGTTTGCTGAAGGAGGTGAGAGAAAATAACCAAAAAGTGAGAAAATGTTGGGTTTTTTCAGAAAATGCCAATAACATGATGTACAAAGAAGCCTGTGTTTTTTCCTTATAAGAGCTAGGAATAAATGGTTTGCTGTGCTGAATTCTCAATTTTCCAGGCTTTCAAGAAAAGGTTGATCGGAACCCAAAAAAACATATTTTGATTTGGTTACCAGCCGTTTTGTGAGAGTAGGCAATTTTGCCCTTTTTTCTCATAGGACATGTTTGGACGGAAAGGTGGAGGGTAGGAAAGCTGAATGGAAGACAGGAAAACATATAATACTGAAAAGTAGACAAAATTCCAAGTTTACGAAGTAGTGATTTGCGCAGGTCAGGGAATAACTATGTGGGGAAAAATTCCATAGTTTGGGGAAAAATCGGCAAAATGACAGAAAAAAGGGTATGTGGTGGATATCATTGACCGGTATGGCAATGGCTTCTGTGAACTTTGAGAAAACAATGCCCCGCTACATTCCCCCAACTCTTCCAGTTAGGAAATCACACATTTTTCATAATGTTTCACAAAACAAGCAATACCACAAGCCAACAACTGAGCCATGGTACACAGATTTTTAATGATTATGGCCTAAACAGATGTACTTAATATGTGTAAGTAAAGAAAACAAAGGTGGTGAGGAAGGGCACGCATACATTATTTGAAAGAGCACAGAAAGACCTTTTTAAGGATAGGTGACTTGTGCAGCTTGCAAAAGTGTACAGTGCCTAAAGCAGGGACTAAATGTTGGTCACATTTGGGAAATTAATGGGTTGTGTGACAAAGTGCGGCAGCAAATATTCAAAACTACTCAAACACAACAAATGTCCTACCTTCCCACATTCCCACCGGTATCCCGGGGAAAATGGTACCTCACATGTGTGGGTGCACCTATCTGGGCGTAAAGGGAAAAGGCTAAACCACTGGTAACCCAAAGTGTTTAGGAAGAGCTGATTTTGCAGGAATTTGCTCTTGTGGACAACCTACAGATTTGGGCCTAGGTTGACAAAGCCAGCAAGGAAAACAGGGAACCCCATGCATGTCTGAAAAAAAGACACCTGTTTGAGTCCACAGAGATCTGAGTTGTGCAAATTGGCCCAGGTAGCAAAAAAAAGTACAATTTCAGACATTTCCCTCTGCCTACCCACCGAAACACGCCGCCAACAACACATGTTCTACCTCCCCATGTTCCCACAGATGTCCTGCCAAAAACTGTACCTCACATGCGTGGTTGCACATACCTGGGCGCAAATGGAAAGGCTAAACCACTGGTAACCCCAAGTCTTTCGGCAGACCAGATTTTGAGGAATTTTGGTCTTGTGGACAACCTACAGATTTGGGCCTAGGGTGTCGCAGCCAGCAAGGAAAACAGGAAACCCCATTCATTTCCAAAAAGAAGACACCTGTGGGAATCCACAGAGGTGTGACTTGCATGAACCGGCCAAGGATTTATTACGCACCATCCCTGGCAAAGTCCAAAATATTTTGAAAAAAGACAATTTTCAGATATTTCTCTCTGCCCGCCCATTGAAACACGACGCCAACACTACATGGCCCACCGTCCCACATTGCCACATGTGTTCCTATGAAAATGGTACCTCACATGTGTGGGTGCACCTATCGGGGGAAAAGGAAAAAAGGCTAAAATACTGGTAACCCTAAGTCTTTCGGCAGAGCAGATTTTGAGGAATTTTGCTCTTGTGGACAACCTACAGATTTGGGCATGGGGTGTCACAGCCACCAAGGAAAGCAGGGAACCCCATGCATTTCTGAAAAGAAGACCCCTGTGGAAATCCACAGAGGTATGGCTTGCACAAATTGCCCCAGAATGTATTACCCTCAATCCTTGGCAAAGTCCAAAATATTGCGAAAAAAGACAATTTTCAGACATTTCTCTCTGCCCACCCACCGAAACACGCAGCCAACAACACATGTCCTACCTACCCGCGTTGCCACATGTGTCCCGACAAAAACTGTACCTCACATGTGTGGGTGCACCTTCTTGGGGCAAAGGAAAAAAGGCTAAGCCACTACTATCCCCCAAAGGATTTGGGGAGCTTTAAAGCATATTTTGAGGAATTTGGCTCTTGTGGACAAACTACAGATTTGGGCCTGGGGTGTCGCAGCCAGCAAGGAAAACAGGGAACCCCATGCATTTCCGAAAAGAAGACACACGTGGGAATCCACAGATGTGTGACTTGCGTGAATCGCCCCATAATTTATTACCCACAATCCCTGGCAAACTCCAAAATTTGCCAAAAAAACCACAATGTTCAGACATTTCGCTCTGCCCACCCACCGAAACACGCTGCCAACAACACATGTCCTACCTTCCCGCATTTCCACAAGTGTCACGATGAAAATGGTATCTCACATGAAAACAGGGAACCCCATGCATTTCTGAAAAGAAGACACCCGTGGAAATCCACAGAGGTGCACAAATCACCCCAAAATGTATTACCCACAAGCCCCAGCAAATTCCCAAATTTAGGGGAAAAAACACAACTTTCAGACATTTCCCACCTGGAAACTACTGAAACATGCCGCCAAGAACACATGTCCTACCTTCCCACATTTCCTCAGGTGTCCGGATGAACACAGTACCTCACATGTGTGGGTGCACATACCTGGGCAGAAAAGAAAAAGTGTTGACCGTGCACAAGTCCAACGGCAGTCCCAGAGATCCCCGGGAGGGTCCCTGTCCATTCCCCAGGGAAATTCTGTAATGCTGCCTAGCCAGAACTCCAGGATGGTCAGGGGTGATGTCCCTGGTTTTGGGTGGTTGTCCCTCATGTGGGTTGATGGTCCACAAGTACAGTGGCGGTTTCAGGGAGCCTCAGTGGGCTCCCTGTCTTTCCCAGAGGGAGAAGGTGTAACGCAACCCAGCCAGAGTACAAGGATGGTTGTGGTGATGTCCCAGGCCGTGGACACCCGTCACCCATGTGGGTTGACCATCCCCAAGCCCAGCTTGGAGCTCTGGCTGGGCTGTGTTATAGCTTCTCCCTCCTCGAAAGGTCAGGGACCCTGCCGTGGCTCCCTGGAACCACTGCTGGGCTTGGGGATTGTCGACCCACAATGGAGACAGGTGCCCAAGGCCAGGGACATCACCCCCGACCATCCTGGAGGTCTGGCTGGGAAGCGTAGCAGAATTTACCTCCGGGAAGGGAGGGGGTCCCTGCTGGGGCTCCCTGGGACAGCCGTGGCACTTGTGGATGGTCAACCCACATGGGAGACAGCTGCCCAAGGCCAGGGACATTACCCCCGACTATCCTGGAGCTCGGGGGTAATGTCGAGAGTGGGAGGGATGTTTGAAACACAGACAGTTAAGAATGAGCGAGAGAGTAGAGGAGGCTGAGCGGAGCCTGAAAGAGAGATGAGTATCATCCGCATAACACTGAAAGTTTGAGGAGAAGGTAGAGACCAGGTGGGCCAAAGGGGCCAGGTACACTTTGAAGAGCCAGTGTGCTAGGATAAATCCGTGGGGAACACCACATGTGGAGAGAGAGGTGGTGGAGATAAAGGACCAAAGTCGGACCTGGGAGTGTTGGTCCAGGAGGAAGTATGTCAACCACTCCAGGGCCTGATCCATGATGCCCAGGTTCTTGCAGAGTCGATTGATCAGGATGGCATGATTGACCATGCCAAAAGCAGAGGAAAGGTCACGGAGCATGAGGACAGAAAGAAGTCTGGGATCAAGGTTAGAGAGCAGAACTTCACAGTGTTCAGGAGATCAGTTCCCAGGCCTCTGGCTGCTCTGAAGCCTGATTGATGGTGACAAGACAACCAACATATTCATTGTGGAGAGTAAGCTGGGAGATGGCTAGCTTTTCTAGGAGCTTGCCCAGGAAAGGAGTGGTAGAGCTTGTGTGATAGTTTGCTGGACAGGTAAGGTTGGCAGAAAGCTTTTTAAGGAGGCACTTCACAAGGGAGTACTTGAAGATAGAGGGGAAGGATCCAGTGGAAAAAGAGTGATTGCAGAAATCGGTTAAGGCTGGAGCAAGGGTGACTTGTAACAATGTGGTCCTTGTTGTTCTGGAGGAGCAGCAGAGCACCAGTTTGGACAACACATTCGGACATGTCTAGAAGCATCGGAGGGTGTTGTCAGAGAGAAAGAAGAGAAAGGAGGAGGAGACGGGAAAGAGGCCAGAGGGGGGCAGGAGAGGTAGAGAGAAAAGAAGAAGAGAGGTTGCCCCTGTGAACCAAGATATGTTTCAATTGGTTGTGCTTCCTGAATCATCTGTGCCTCCTATGAAACAATGCATGCCTTTTAACTAGGACTGTCTCTCTCTCTTAACAGTAGTGCATATTTAAATATAAAGACCTTGTGAGAATATTCAAAAGTGTAACAAATGGGGAGAAAGAGAGGTCAACCTTTGAAGTGAGAGGATACGAGGTAGATGGAGTGTTCTTTACACAAACTGAGCCTTGACACACTGAAAGGATGGCAGCTCAAAAAACAGTGAACAAAAACAATCCAAAAGACAAAATAATCACTGCACCTCATTGCAAGGGAAAACAAGGAGCATTACATGCAAAAAGTGTCTCAGACGGTTCCGTAGAACCAAACTGACACAGCGCTTGTCTTATCTCAAAGGGTTACAGCCTATATGGCAGAGATTTCTGCAAATTAACCAGATTATGCATAATAATGAGTACAGCATAATCCCACCACCCTCAGTGGGTACCACCTATAGAACATGCTGATCCCCCCTATAATCCCTTGACTTATTGGCAACATCTACCCTAACTCCATTCCCCTAGACACGTGGTCCCCCACATCGTCACTGGCAAACCCAGGTATATGATTGTTGGGTTCTTATTAATAGGTTTGTAAATTTGGCATCATCACATGATGTGCACTCTCCTTTTCCAGAAGTGATCAAAGTAACTTTGCAAGACCAACTCTGTTTTGGTAAGACAATAGGATTAACCCAGACGCCATGTTGGATATGAGCTGCACCCCCAACCTTGTACTAAATTTATTGGAATCACCTCTGCTCCTTCTGTCTCAAATCACAAGATGTTTCAGACATTGCCACCCCTTATTTCTTTCCAACCCAAGATACTCTGGGATGACATGACCTAACCAGGGCACCACTCTCAAGTCTGAATTCAAGCATTTGTTTGCTTAAATTGTGTGTCTGGGTGTAATTCACATGGTGTAGCTGCCTCAGGGTGAGGGCAGTAGTATTCTAAATCTTCGCCTTGTGCCCTATACTCATGAATTTCTCATTCAAAGGGCTCATCCATTCCTGCTCTTCTACCAACTAACATTCCATTCCCACAATGTTCAGGCCCAACAGCTGGATACAATTAGTACTTAATTGCACTCCATGGGTGCCCCTGACCTCAGCTTCTCTCTGGGGAACAGGAAATGGTATTTGTTTTTTGGAGGTGAACTAGCAGAGTCACAGCTCCACAGCGAGGCCTGCATTCTCTTCTGTTAATTGTTTGATAAACCTTACCATCATAAATGGTGACACTTCTGCCAAGTTAACACATTGACCTTGCTGACTCCATCTTCTGCTTATTTTAATCCTTCTCACAGATCACACTATCCTACGTCAGTATAGTACATCAACTAAACTCTGGGCCTATTATGCTGCCCTAACACTGCAACTGCAACATTCATATATTTGTTACTGTTTCTGCATTGCTGTTTGTGCGTATTTTTTTTTTTTATTGAGTTTTATTCAGGGAATCCTGAATTTTATCAAATGTTCGAATACATTTTGTTTCATCTTGTCGACCCGTCCACTGTAGAGTCTATCTGGTTAGTCATACAAAGAATTTTCCCGAAATTCCCTCCTCACTTTTGTCCGTTAGCAGAGTTTTGGTTCGACAGTGGACTAGACGACCTCGATACCTGGTTGATCTGCTGGAATGCTAGTTCTATTAATTTTACCATGGCCACTGTCCATCTCGTCATTTCTCCCGAGATTAATCTGTTCCACAGATCATCTTCTTGCATCATCCAAGGGTTTGTTGTCAACGGTAGGAGATAAGTATTTTGTTTGTTTTTGGTTTTGAGGCAGTCTATCACCAGATGTCTCAGGGTTTCAAACACTGCTGGCTTTTTGCAAAGGCGGCACCATTTTCATTATCACTCTTCGATCCCCGGATAGTTGTGATTTCCTGTGTTACTAATAGATTGAGTCTGGCTTTCATGAAGAGATTTCTCTTCTTTTTTTCAGGAAATTTGACATAATAGTTTAGGGGACTTTTCCTCTTGTTAAAGGTCGGAGGAAGATGATTTAAGAGTTTGTTCCCTGCTGCTTTCTCAATCGTCTGGATCCAATCCATCTCTTCCATTTTTTGTTTGATTCTGTCAGGGTTTTCCTTTAGCTCCTTTTCTGAACAGGCTATTTCTATTAGCTTCACTTTTCTGTTGTGTACCCATTTTTTTAGGGCTTCACATTTTCCGATCTCGATTTCTTCCATAATGATGTGATATGCTGGTAGAGTGTTGTCCATGCTGATTTTCCTATAAAGTCTCATTGCACTTTGGTCGACCATAGAGGCTAGGGATACTAAGCCCAATTCTCGTCTAATGGCAGGCATGGAGGCCGATTTTGGCACGCTCAAGACTTCTTTCCAAACAAGACCTTCCAACTTATCCCAGAGTGGACGTGGGATATTCAACGAGGATTCCATTCCGTACACCAGTGCTGGAACCACTTTGGTCTTGTAAAAGTTTATCGCAGGGATTAATGAGAACTTCCAGAACTTGTTGTCTACTGCTCTTGTTTGCGAAGTTAGTCATTTAGCTTTATCCCACAGCATGTCTTGCATCGCCATATCAGTTCCTGAGCTGTCCATTTGGACTCCGAGATATTTGATGTTCTTTACCATTTCGATTTTGGCATTATCGAGAAACCAGTGCAGCTGTTTAGTTACTTTCCTTGGTGCCTTCTCGATTACCATGATTTTTGATTTTGTTTTATTTATCTCTAAATGGTTGTCCTCCATGTATTTCGCCAGGTTATTTAATTTGCGTTGTAACCCAATTTTCGTCTGGTCTATTAAGATAACATCATCGCCGTACAGCAGTCTTGGGAAGATGGTTTTTCCGATTTTAGGAGGGAAGACCCTAATTTTTTCTTTGGTATGTTTGTAATCACCTAAAAATGCAATGAATAGGGCAGGGGCAAGAGGGCATCCCTGTTTGACACCTCTGTTCACCCTGATCTCTTCTGATAATGTGCCTTGCAGGTTCAGCTTAACTCTTATCTTTGTTTGAGAGTAAAGAGCTTTTATATGGTCAAGCACCTTTGTAGGACAGTTCCAGCTTCGTAGTTTTGCCCATAGTTTGTTCTGATTGATCTCATGGAAGGCTTTTGAGAGGTCCACGAACGCCAAGTAGACCTTGGGCGCTCCTTCCTTCACTTTTTTCTGCTAGATGGTTTAGTTGGACATTTCGCTTCTTCGCGCACCGTTGTGACCATGTTGTCAGAATAACAAGCATTTCATATGCTTCTTTCCATTTTCTGGGTGCTGTTAGGCCCAGGCCCATTTTGATTGCCATTAAAATACCCGATGAAGGTCGGCCTAAGAGGCCCTTAACTGCTTACGATATTTCCACTGTAAACCCATCAAGCATAGGCTTCTCCATCAACCAAGTCTCTTGCAAACAGTCTACGTCATAGAGGCCCAGATTCATGTCTCCGACTGTCGTTAGATGCGCATGGCGTCTCGTGTTCCAATATCCCAAACTATATTTTTCATTTTCCAGCCACTCCACTCCACTTGTTGCGTCGTTCGGCTGGTCGAGGGCAAGCCCTAGTCATTGCTATTTTCCGGAGTTCTTGTTCCAGGTCGATGTTAACCACTTCCAAGGGCCTTTCAATTGGAGAGATCCTGTCCTTTTCCCCGATTGTGTCTCCTTTGACTTTTTCTTCGGCTCTTGCGCTTTGGAGCTAGACTCGGTATGAGTCGATGTTCATTTTGTTCCTCTCTTCGTCTTCTCAATAAGCCATGTCCGTACTCTGGGTATTCCCTGTTATAGTGGATTTGTTGTCTGGTTTTTCCCTCTTCCACCCTCCCGGTTTTGTCGCTTTGTCGCTTTTCATTTTTTTTGCATATGGTGGTTTGTCCACCAAGCTTCCTCTTTTGCCTTGGGATTCTTCCAGCTATTGTGTCGGTATAGGTCCTCTGTTTTCGATTGATAATGCTTTGAGTACTTTATCATTTCTTTCTTTTCATACTCCTGCTCCATTTGTCACTTCCTTTTTATTTCTGTTAGGCAAAAGCCCACTTTCTCAATTTCTTTAAACAGAGAGTGGTCAATATATTTGATTCCGGCTGCTTTAACATGAAGATATACTTTGGCCCTTCTTTCGCTATGGTACGGTTCCACTAGTTTAAGGTCTTCTGTTCTGATTTTCCATAAAGTTTTCATTTTCTTTGTTATCTGCAATACTGTTGGCCGATTTAGTATTAGATCTTCATCTTTTACTTCCACTTGTTCTAACTTAAATACGCGTGTCTCTTCTTTTGTTTTTGTATGCCTTTCAACCTCCTCTCTTGTTGCTCGATACTGCCGTGGACTCCCTCTGGTTCTTTTATTTTTCTCCTTTTCCCGTTCTTCACTTAGGTGTCGTTGGGATTTATCTTGGAAGTCCTTTTTTTCATCAGTATTGGGCAGCTTAGATCATTTTCACAAAGTTCCTCTTCTTTTCTTACTTTTCCTACCTTGTTTGCTTCTTTTCTATGGTTACTTTCCTCCATACTTTTGGTTATCTTAATGACAGCCTCCTTTATCCCAATCTCATTTTTTTTCCACGTGTTGTGATAAGTTCATTAGGTCGGAACTACTCATAAATTCCTCTGCCGTTCTTAGCGATCTTGCTGTGTCAATTTCTGTGGCCGTTTGGTAGTGCTATCTTGCTGCTCCCTTGTTTGGGGTTCAGTTTTGCTGTGTGTTGATACTGATGCTTCAACGGTCGCCTTTTTTTCCTCGTTTGGCTTCTTGTTAGCAGCTATCTGCAGTACTATTTTTCGTGGGTCCATTTTTTGTTTTGGTGGGTGCGAATCTTCGTTATGTCTTGCTGCCGGTGGAGACATGATTTTATCCAAATCCATATTCTGCATCTGCGAGTCTGTATTTTTATGCTTCAAAATTGACTCTGTTAGTTTTCTATTTATTAATTCCATGGTCTTTTTTTCTAAGGATTCAATTTTACTTTCCCAGTTCTTCTGCTGACTGCTAGTTCTGTCTTCCACTGCCGTTATATAGCTTTCCACGTGTGACATTTTTGTTATCATATTCGTAAGAATCGCAGTATTATCTTGGATCTCCTCCTCAATGGCTTCGTAGAGTTTGCAGAACGGGGCTAGTACAATAGTCATTGCGGACATGATTGCTAACCTGTCCGGCTTTTTATTTGGTGATTCTTTTTGCATTGCTGCTGCGATGTCACTTAGCCTTCGGTTTTTCGCTGATACTTGGATTTTTTCAGTTCTCTTAGTAACACCTGATGATTCCATTGATGAGCGCTCCATAGACGATATTTGGTCCTGCTCACTTGCTGCTTGACACCTCGATGGCCTTTTGGTTATCTGATAGTCGTCCCGATTGCTTGTTTCCTCATCTGCCTTTTTCAAGGGTGTAATTTTTCAATGACATTTGGTCAAATGGGGCTTAGTCCAGGCAAAGCGCTGCTCTCTTTTGACCTGAATATGGTCCCTCCGTTCCGCCTCTCGAGTAGTTTGCTCCGCCTGTGCTGTCTCTAGCGTTTGCCCCTCCATTTTTTCCTGTGTTTAGGCCGTTGGGTTGCGCCTCTTTCTTTAGTCTTTGAATCTGCTCGTTGTACACTTTGAATCGGGGGTTGCTCCTTGTCTCTGATTGGTTGGTAGATAGCTTCTCTACCCCCTTCGGGTCTTCTTGAGTTCTACTACCTTCCTGGTTACTGTTGTCTTGACTTTCTTGAGGTCTGTCCTCTTCACCAGCTGGTGTGGCTTTTAATAAACCGACCATGTCCGTTTTCCTCTGTTTAGACACTTGTGGCGTTTCTTGAGCCACTTCTAGCATCTCTGCATCTGATACTTCTGTCTCCGTGTTTAACTTTCTTTTGTATTGTTGCGTAAAGAACGCTTTTAACGGGCATGATAAGAGAGAGTTTGGCAAGCCTTTTGACATATGACTTCGCCTTTTGGTCACCTTTAAACCCCCATTTTCTTTTGATATTGGCTTTTTTCCATTCTGCTCCATCAACGGGAGTTTGTTTGTTGATCTCGTTCTTGAGGAATTCTTCGCCCCTGATTTTGTTGGTTTGGCCTGCATATTTGTTTATTCATTTTTTTTTCCTTCCTCTGGACGTCGTCGTTAGTAGTTCCCCGTCAGTCTCCTTATTGAGTCTTCGGGCTCATCTTCCGTTATACTTTCTGGGTCAGTATCCACTTCTTAAAATTCGCCCTCCTTTTCCCTTTCCGTGTCCGTCTCATTTCCGGAAATCTCTATATGTTCTTGCTGTTGTTAAGCAACCTTTTCCTGTTTGTTTTGGGCATCACCCGCCCAGGCGACATTTCGTGTTGCACTCTACTGTCACTGTTGATCATTGCAATTATTTTTGTTTTGTTTTGTGTATTTTCCTCTTTTTCGAATCCATTGAGCGGTCCTTTCTTAGGAGCGTTCTCTTTGTTTTTTAGATGAGTCTCGATCTCTCGGGTTTTGGAATTTCCAAGGGTTTTAGCTGAATTTTCAGCTCCCTCGGCGTGTCGCCCCAGAGCGTCGGGGCCGTTCTCTGCTTCTGCCGTATTAGTCGGCCTCTCCTGTGCGTGTCTGAAGGAGTGCTGCTTCGCCGCCTTCTTACTCCTCCTGGTCTTTGTTCAGTTCCACTCCTCCACTTCGCTCTTCCCCACCGCTAGGACTCCACTTGGCACCCGGCGGGAGCCGTCCTCCGATCGCTCTCACTCGGGCTCCACTCGCCTCACCGGCGGACAGTGGAGTACAACGGGTTCCTCGTCTCTTCGCTGAGGCTCCGTGGACTTTGACACTGCTACGACCGGAGGCCTCCAGGACTGTTGGGCTCATTCTCGCCAGGCACCAGAGCTGATGCCCAGGATGGGTTTCAAGGACCTCCCGACCCACCTCAGCCAATGACGCCGCACTCAAAAGCTCAGGTACGGTTGTTCTTTCATCTCCGGCCACGTGGTTTTGAGCTTTTTTCACTTTGTTCTCACTTTCCGGTGTCTGGCCCGTGATTATCAGGTCCTTATGCTCGCTCATATCTGTAGACGGGGCTAGTAGAATGGACCCTTTGTCCAACTTATCCTTCTCTTGGCGCCCTGGAGCCTTTGGTTGCAGAGACTTTGCTGTTGATTTCGACGGTTGCAGGTTGGGATCCATACGGCTCTGGCTCTGCGTCTGCTGCAGACTGGCTCACAAACTCGGCTCACCAGCTCCGCTCACCTCTCCGTGGTGTGTTGGGGTAAATATAGGCACCACCTCCACACAACGATGTGGAATGACTGGACTGGTGCTGCAGACTGGCTCACAACCTCGGCTCACCAGCTCCGCTCACCGCTCCGCAGTGTGTTGGGGTAAATATAGGCACCACCTCCACACAACAATGTGGAATGACTGGAATGCTGCTACAGACTGGCTCACAACCTCGGCTCACCAGCTCCGTATTTAATATGTTTCAAACCTAACTAAAACAACACATGCGCTGAATGTGGCACACACTCCACTCTGCTTCTCTAATGTTGCATTCGAATAGGTTTTCCTCAACATGAACCTTTTTGCCTGGGTTGCTGTACATGCATCCCAACAACACTAAGTGACATGCACACTGTAATGTGCTGAGCAAGTTATAAGGGAGTTGCCATGACCCCACACGCAACTGAACCCTAATATTTAAATGAAAGAAATCTGTACAGGCATCCCAAACAGTAGGGCACCTATCAATAAGGAAACATGTTTTTTTTTTATATTAGGTAGGTATAAGAGGTAAAACTGTTTCTAAAGCTGATGAACACATTCATGTCAAAGAATCTAAACCTTGGAACTTTCATCCATTGACACAGTATTTGAAATGATCAAGTGCCATTGCACAAGCATAAGTACACTCTCAACTACAGAGCCATGAAACACTTTACACATTCTTACTCTATCAAACATAAGCTTCATCCTGATTCTATTTGCAGTGTGTATGCTTTTTATACAATAGCTCAACTGGTTAATAAAAGCCACAATACAAAACTAAAACACCTATTCAAAAAGAGGAGGTTAGATTATGTTGGGTGTTCTGACCCACGTTTGGACTATTATGCTACAACATTTGGTGCTGTGGGCTTAGGAAATCCAAGATGGCTGAAAAAGCCCACATGTGCGCCAGAATCTATGAACACCGCGCAGTTTGTGCGCACACCAAAATGGTCGCCTGACTTGCCACCCCCCGGTGCGGTTGTGCTGGGTCAGAAGAGCCATGAGTGAAATGGGGTGCCAAAGAGAAAAACAGCAGTGCCGGTTCGCTAGAAAGCACTTTAAAAATCACCCTTTGTTTCTCTGAAGGCAAGCTCAGAATGCCCATTTCAAACATTGCAGAATATCCAACAATCTCACTGAACACCAGCAGACATTTGACAGAATAAAGTCTTGTGGGCATACAAAATCTGGAAAGAGGATGAGCCTAAAATAATGTTCATAGCAAAACTGGCTGAGCTGTGGATTTCAGCAGTTTAAGTAAATTTGGACTGAAAGACACTAAAAATCTAAATGTTTAAAAGAAATGAGTGACCTACTTTTGAGTGTCACATAGGTTGCAATTGTTTAAATGTCATAGTTTTAAACTTAGAATCAGCATTCTAGCTGCATGCGTAAAAATTGGAAGTTTGATTTGGACAGGGAAACTGGCAGCCAAAGAGACATTTAGCTGAGGCCTGGCTTAAAAAGAGAGGGAATTTTGCCCACCAGCTACCCCCGACAGGAGTTGAGACTTGCACAACAGCTGTGTTCCCAGGCCTAGCTGCCTTTTGCTGTTCCCACCAAAAGGGATATGACACTTCTCTGATTGAATTACCTGGGCTCTGCAGGAAATTGAACAAAGCCTTGTCCTGACTCAGGCAAATATTTTATTGGGGGGGGGTCGTAAAAGTGGCTTCCTCCTGGAAGGAAAGGGGAGGAGCACTGCCTGTGAGAGCAAGCTGGCTTGGCAGAACTGGAAAAACCAGAAATTCAACCTTGTGCTGGGGGAAACCACACCCCTTTGGGGCCAGAACATAAATCTAAAAAGATGGATCATTCATAGAGCGGACTTGTGAAAATTTTATAAGTGATATCATTATTCTTGTGATTTTTCTGTGCACATTTGAAGACGTGTTAGGGCCCGGTGGTATGTTCAGGGGGGATTTTAGCGCAAAAGAGGATATTACTCAAAATGTATGTATGTTAAAAATCTGACACTCCACCACCTAATGCCCACATGCTTTGCAAACATTTGTGTAAATGCGGGGACAAATCCAATATTGGTAACCCGACCAAAAAGTGAAATATGTTGCCATTTTTGAACCCAAGCTCCTAGAAACGACAGAATTGGAACAGGGGCTACCATCAGTAAATGCATGATGTGTGTATGCAATGCCAAACAACTGTCTATCGGGGAAGTATCTATTTGGATCAGATATAGATCGTGTGTAAAGTTGACAGGGGTGGGTTATCATAAACAGACCTCATCATGATGACACTTCATTTCATTCCCCCAATCAAGGGGAAGAGGAGGAAGTGGCCAATGACAAGTGGAGAGGGGTAGGGCCTAGAAAGCTAGCCTCTCCACCCACTTTCAAAACACATAAAAGCAGACAGTCAGGACAGATAGGGACATTCTATTCCATCTGCTGCGGGACGCTCTGCCGGGAAAATCCATACTTTACCTCCATCAACCTCCAGAGAGCCAACATAGAGACTTCAATCTATCCACCTTCAGAGACCAAGACTTTACTCCAGAATTTGTAGCAGAGAGGTCAACTACAAGCTAAATCCCTCTTTAGCAGGCCTCAAATCATTGCCACTATTCACAGCCAGGCGAGCTGTTTGAATTCTTTGCAAGAACTCTTGCCATTTGCCAGAGAGCAGTGTTGTATCCAGAGAGAGACCAGCTGAACCGGAGACCGCTGTTAGCAGAACCAGAGAGCTGACCCAGATCACTGTGAAGTGCCGAGACCAGAACCGGAGTCCAGTCCGAAAACCTGACCAGATCCGTGGCGAGGCCTAATTCAAAAATATATTGTGAGTACCTAGCAGAACTGTGCAGAACCAATCTCTTAGTTAAAATAATATAATTCAATCTATTTTAATCTAACCAGAACTGCCTCCTAACTGTCACCTGTCATTTGCAAAGCTGTCACCTGTCATTTTCTATCTGCAAGCTGTAACCTGTCGCTTTGAACTTTTAAAATTTCAAATCCGAAAAACTACCTTTATTTAATCATCCGTATCTCTGGAACCGTTTGGGCTAGGAACTTGGTTGAACTTTCCTCTGAAAGCTTAGAATCTCAGCTTTTCAACAAGCTTTGAAACGACTTGCTACTCCTTATACTTTCTCCGTAATCACGATTCTCGCACTCACGAATTTTACCGCGATTTGCGATTTGGTTAAAAATCCAGCCACGTGTGAAAACAGCAGCTTCCTTGCTTTCCTTGCTAAAATTTCGTTTGCCTCTTAAGAACCATCCCTGAATCATTGCTAAAGTGAGCCTGAACTCATCCCAAGTATATTTCACTCACCCTGAACCTCCTAAAGGGAATTAAAACCATTTTCAGCATATTTCTCACTGAATTGTCACCATATTCAAAGGATTGTGCCTGTGTTTCAAAACTCATATCTGTTGTATAAGCTGCTGGGGGGGAATTGAACTGAATTCTATTTGATTGCATTCCTAAGAACTGTGTCATCTTCATCTCCTTACAGTGCATAAAAGGGGGGGTGAATTGTCCAAGAAAGTGATTACATTGGCCCTCATTACGACCCTGGCGGAAATCGTGGTGCAAAATGCACCATGGAGCACGGCGGAAAGCTGCCGATAGCGCCATGGGGGTTGGCGGATTTACCGCCCCATTCCGACCTTGGCGGGGCGGTAAATCCCCATTCCCCAATTTACCCTTCCCCATTCCCATTTTTGCCCCATAGGGTATAATGGGAGTGGGGAAGGCGTTAATTACGCCACCGTAAAATACGGTGGCGTAATTAACAACAAGGTCCCGTAGCGCCATGGATTTCTCCGCCCGGAAAAACCAGGCGGAAAGCGCTCCATGGCGCTACGGGAACTCGTAGTAGGGCGGATGGGTCCGCCGCGAATACCGCTGGCGTAAACCCACTCCGCCAGGGTCGTAATGAGGGCCATTGTCTTTTGCTGAAATCCTATCAAGTTATTTTCTGTACTGTATTTCATTCCACATTGCATCCATTTGAAACCATAAAAGTATTGTTGCTATCTTATCCATCCTATAACCACTCATCATTGATTATAAAGAAGTGTGCTAGTGCCGGACTATCCATTATTGATTACTGCTCAGATTAAGTGTGATATTCAATTATTAATTTATTATAAAGTGTGATATATATATCTATTGTTTAAATTATCAAATAAACCTTTTAAACTTGCAACTTCTGTAAGTCAGGACAGAGACCAATCTCCAGAATGACGACCTTGGTAGATATGAAAATAGCCAGAGAACACTTCTTACATAAGCTATTTGTGAGAGGTGAGTGGACTCATCAGGACCAAACAGTCTGGTTGCAGGCAATCGCGCAACAGGTCACTGAAACAGGGTCAGATATATGGGGAGATCAGGGTCCCCTACATGTGGCCCTGAGCGAACTGTACATGGCCCTGAAGGCCAAGGATGAGCACCACAAGATTGCCAGGGTAGCGGCATATTTATATTTACATATGGGAGCCATGCAGGACAAATGTGCTGAAGGCCAAGATCTGGCGAGTAGGCAACTGCTGGCACTACAGAAGGTCCAATCTGACCTGGTCTCTTCTGAGCAGAGGCTGCAGGGGAGCCAGGAGTCAGAAAATGATAGTAGGCAGTATATCATTAAAATAAAAGAGGACATGGATATACTGCAACAGGAAAAGACAGACCAGGATACCAGAATTCTGGCTTTGCAGAAGGAACGCCAAGACAGTTTGGACTCCCTACTGCAGAGCCAGAAAAAGCTGGAGCAACAGATCAATTTCAACAGGGCATGCACAGAGCAGGTAGCCACCCTGCAAATTCAACTAGACAGAGAGAAAGAGGAGAGCAATAAACTGATCCTGAAAGACCTGGATACCCAGGCAGAGTTTGATCAGGAGCGCCAGAAAGCTGGTGCCTTCCAAAGGCAAAAGGACGACCTGGCGTCACAAATTCAAGCTCTTGGTCAGGAAAGGGACACCTTAGGCCAGGAAGTCTGCCACTTAAGAAGAAAAATGGAAGACTCTGGCAAGACAGGAGCAGGCCAATAGGGACACAGCTCAGGAGGTAACCCTCCTGCAGCAAAGACTGGCCCAGTGCTCCAGGACCAATCAGGAAACGCAGAGAGAGAATGAGGCTCTCTGCCAGCACAACGATAGGCTCCAACAACAGGTAGCGATGTAGGAGAGACTGATAGAGTCTAGTAAGGCCTTAACTGAGGAACTGAAGGCGCAGGCTCTTGCATTGCAACAGGTAGCAGGGGCGGATAGAGACCAGGTGCGCTGGGAAAGGGAAACTCCTGAGCATAACCTCAGGAGCCCTAGTACCAGAGGCCTTTATCTCTCTCAGTCCCTGGATTCTGCCACCCCCCTGTCCCCTGGCGCACATGAGCACCGGGCCACAGGGATGGCAGATTACTATCCAGCCAGAAGCAAGGGGCTCATAGGCCAGTACCTCCCAGGAATGGATGGGCGGGCATCCGGGTATGGGCACCCAAGCACAGTGCAATTTAGTGGGGAACCCCAGGAGAGTAGGCCCATTAAGGGCATCCTGAAAACCTCTGCCCAGTTAGGTCAGTGGGGGGGGGTACCCATCAAATCCTGACAGCAAGGAGGAATCTGAAGACTCCTCTGAACGGCGCAGGACGCAGGAGACCAGGTCCCCACATTCTGCCAGCTATTCCCAGGCTCGCAGAATCCGGGAAAACCTGGAAGATCAGACAGGAACCTCTGGGAGCAGCGCTTCTGAGTCGGAGGATGAATGGACCAGGGTTACCCGAACCAAAAAGGCCAATAAGGCAAAAAGGGCCTTGCTTAAGGACCCATTGAAGCAAATAAAGGCAATAAGGAGTGTCATCACGCCTTATCACAAGAACGCCAAGTATTCTGTTTGGGAACACTTGGAGCTTTATGAGCAAATGATGGAGACTTTTCATTTGAAGGACAGCCAAAGCTGTATCCAATATGTAAAGTGGACATTCTCCCCAGAGTACTCCAGTTTCTTTGCGGGGCTGGAGGACCAAAATCATTCAAGGTGGTCCACCTATAGGGCGGCCATATTAAAACATTTTTCTGTTCACAGAAATCCCCAAGAGGCTCGCAAGGCAGCCTACAATTTGCAATGTGGGGAGGATCAGGCCCCACAAGAATTTGTGCAAGAACTGAAACGTGCCTTTGCGCAGACCACCAGAAGGGTGCGCACAGACAGCAGAGAATTTGTCAATACATTTTTCCATGCCTTGCCCAAATATATAATGACCCAGCTCGTGAGAGATTTTCATGAGAAAAGATCTTTAGACTGGGTCATTGAACAGGCTACCCGGATCTATGAGGTACAGAAGCCTATCGAAAATAAAAATAACGCGCCGAAAAACCCCAAAACCAACAGCACCCCTGCTGCTGCCAAGGTGGCAGAGGTAAAGGTCACCCCCGTTTTGGATTTGGAGATGGGGGGGCCTAAAAACCTACCTGCACCTAATAATGCTAGGCCCAGAAGGTCCTCGGGCCAGTCACAGACAGGGAGTGAAAGAGGTAGTCCCACAAATGGGGTCCCTCGCTCTCCTGACTATGTAAGTCCCCGTTACAAGGGAAACAGGCCAATCCTGGGTTATGTGTGGACTCCTCCAGCCCAAGGGGGGGATCCAGCCAAGCACCTGACCCAGGGAACTTCCCTCCTAACTTCCCCCAGGAGGGCAGAAATTCTCCAAATCCTGGGCAGAAATTTTTCCCCAGGTATCCACCCAATTTCCAGCCCCAAAATCATCCATCCTTCTTTCCCCAATTCCCTGAGCCCAGACAACCTAATCTGGGAGAGGGGAGGCCAAGGGTGGAGGGGTACCAAAATCTTCCCAACCCGGGGTACTACCAGAGAAGGGATAGCTACCCTTCCCGGGATCAGCCCAGGGGAGAAAATAGAGCCCCGTATCAGCCTGAGCGGGTTTCCCAGTTAGAGCGCCAGTTCCAAAATATGGCACGGGATCTGGGTCACATACTGAGGGCTCAACAGAACCCTCAGATGAGCGTGCCACCGCAGAATGCCCCAAACTCTGGACCTGGTACTCCAGAACAATGACGGGGGCAGCACCCCGATAACACACCGGTTCCTAGGGAGGAGGCACAAGGGGAAGGGGGGTGTAAAGCCTTGGAGGAAGCTTCCTTCCCAACTTGTAAACAGCCCCTGGAAAACCAGGAACCGGAAACAAAATCTCCTGCCCCTGAAAGCCTGCCTCCCAAGGAGCAGAGGGGGGGTAGGAGAAACAAAGGACCCAAACAGACCCACTTTGTGGAGGAGGTACAGGTCTTCCAATTTGAGGGAGAGGGATCCTCAGAGGATCCTGGGGAAAGGACCTTCTCCTTCAGAGATGGGGGAACTCCTCCCAAGGAAAAATGGGTCCCAAGGGATGCCAATTCAGACTGGGGAGATATGGAGACTGAGCTACCGCCGCCCATCATCTCATCCCAGAACCCACAATACCAAAATCCCCTGGTTTAAACCCATCCTGATGACTGCCTCCAAAAAGGGCGGGGCGGCCCAGAACCGGAACCAGGGGAACCCACAATGGCTCTGATCTCCAGTTGCCAACTTTTTCTTTCAGATTCCCAAGGCTCTCCACAGAATTCTGCCCAAATTTCTTCTCTTGCAATTTCCAAAACCAGAAAGTTAGCCCACCAGTTGGCTGGAGGACCAAAATCATTCAAGGTGGTCCACCTATAGGGCGGCCATATTAAAACATTTTTCTGTTCACAGAAATCCCCAAGAGGCTCGCAAGGCAGCCTACAATTTGCAATGTGGGGAGGATCAGGCCCCACAAGAATTTGTGCAAGAACTGAAACGTGCCTTTGCGCAGACCACCAGAAGGGTGCGCACAGACAGCAGAGAATTTGTCAATACATTTTTCCATGCCTTGCCCAAATATATAATGACCCAGCTCGTGAGAGATTTTCATGAGAAAAGATCTTTAGACTGGGTCATTGAACAGGCTACCCGGATCTATGAGGTACAGAAGCCTATCGAAAATAAAAATAACGCGCCGAAAAACCCCAAAACCAACAGCACCCCTGCTGCTGCCAAGGTGGCAGAGGTAAAGGTCACCCCCGTTTTGGATTTGGAGATGGGGGGGCCTAAAAACCTACCTGCACCTAATAATGCTAGGCCCAGAAGGTCCTCGGGCCAGTCACAGACAGGGAGTGAAAGAGGTAGTCCCACAAATGGGGTCCCTCGCTCTCCTGACTATGTAAGTCCCCGTTACAAGGGAAACAGGCCAATCCTGGGTTATGTGTGGACTCCTCCAGCCCAAGGGGGGGATCCAGCCAAGCACCTGACCCAGGGAACTTCCCTCCTAACTTCCCCCAGGAGGGCAGAAATTCTCCAAATCCTGGGCAGAAATTTTTCCCCAGGTATCCACCCAATTTCCAGCCCCAAAATCATCCATCCTTCTTTCCCCAATTCCCTGAGCCCAGACAACCTAATCTGGGAGAGGGGAGGCCAAGGGTGGAGGGGTACCAAAATCTTCCCAACCCGGGGTACTACCAGAGAAGGGATAGCTACCCTTCCCGGGATCAGCCCAGGGGAGAAAATAGAGCCCCGTATCAGCCTGAGCGGGTTTCCCAGTTAGAGCGCCAGTTCCAAAATATGGCACGGGATCTGGGTCACATACTGAGGGCTCAACAGAACCCTCAGATGAGCGTGCCACCGCAGAATGCCCCAAACTCTGGACCTGGTACTCCAGAACAATGACGGGGGCAGCACCCCGATAACACACCGGTTCCTAGGGAGGAGGCACAAGGGGAAGGGGGGTGTAAAGCCTTGGAGGAAGCTTCCTTCCCAACTTGTAAACAGCCCCTGGAAAACCAGGAACCGGAAACAAAATCTCCTGCCCCTGAAAGCCTGCCTCCCAAGGAGCAGAGGGGGGGTAGGAGAAACAAAGGACCCAAACAGACCCACTTTGTGGAGGAGGTACAGGTCTTCCAATTTGAGGGAGAGGGATCCTCAGAGGATCCTGGGGAAAGGACCTTCTCCTTCAGAGATGGGGGAACTCCTCCCAAGGAAAAATGGGTCCCAAGGGATGCCAATTCAGACTGGGGAGATATGGAGACTGAGCTACCGCCGCCCATCATCTCATCCCAGAACCCACAATACCAAAATCCCCTGGTTTAAACCCATCCTGATGACTGCCTCCAAAAAGGGCGGGGCGGCCCAGAACCGGAACCAGGGGAACCCACAATGGCTCTGATCTCCAGTTGCCAACTTTTTCTTTCAGATTCCCAAGGCTCTCCACAGAATTCTGCCCAAATTTCTTCTCTTGCAATTTCCAAAACCAGAAAGTTAGCCCACCAGTTGGCTGGAGGACCAAAATCATTCAAGGTGGTCCACCTATAGGGCGGCCATATTAAAACATTTTTCTGTTCACAGAAATCCCCAAGAGGCTCGCAAGGCAGCCTACAATTTGCAATGTGGGGAGGATCAGGCCCCACAAGAATTTGTGCAAGAACTGAAACGTGCCTTTGCGCAGACCACCAGAAGGGTGCGCACAGACAGCAGAGAATTTGTCAATACATTTTTCCATGCCTTGCCCAAATATATAATGACCCAGCTCGTGAGAGATTTTCATGAGAAAAGATCTTTAGACTGGGTCATTGAACAGGCTACCCGGATCTATGAGGTACAGAAGCCTATCGAAAATAAAAATAACGCGCCGAAAAACCCCAAAACCAACAGCACCCCTGCTGCTGCCAAGGTGGCAGAGGTAAAGGTCACCCCCGTTTTGGATTTGGAGATGGGGGGGCCTAAAAACCTACCTGCACCTAATAATGCTAGGCCCAGAAGGTCCTCGGGCCAGTCACAGACAGGGAGTGAAAGAGGTAGTCCCACAAATGGGGTCCCTCGCTCTCCTGACTATGTAAGTCCCCGTTACAAGGGAAACAGGCCAATCCTGGGTTATGTGTGGACTCCTCCAGCCCAAGGGGGGGATCCAGCCAAGCACCTGACCCAGGGAACTTCCCTCCTAACTTCCCCCAGGAGGGCAGAAATTCTCCAAATCCTGGGCAGAAATTTTTCCCCAGGTATCCACCCAATTTCCAGCCCCAAAATCATCCATCCTTCTTTCCCCAATTCCCTGAGCCCAGACAACCTAATCTGGGAGAGGGGAGGCCAAGGGTGGAGGGGTACCAAAATCTTCCCAACCCGGGGTACTACCAGAGAAGGGATAGCTACCCTTCCCGGGATCAGCCCAGGGGAGAAAATAGAGCCCCGTATCAGCCTGAGCGGGTTTCCCAGTTAGAGCGCCAGTTCCAAAATATGGCACGGGATCTGGGTCACATACTGAGGGCTCAACAGAACCCTCAGATGAGCGTGCCACCGCAGAATGCCCCAAACTCTGGACCTGGTACTCCAGAACAATGACGGGGGCAGCACCCCGATAACACACCGGTTCCTAGGGAGGAGGCACAAGGGGAAGGGGGGTGTAAAGCCTTGGAGGAAGCTTCCTTCCCAACTTGTAAACAGCCCCTGGAAAACCAGGAACCGGAAACAAAATCTCCTGCCCCTGAAAGCCTGCCTCCCAAGGAGCAGAGGGGGGGTAGGAGAAACAAAGGACCCAAACAGACCCACTTTGTGGAGGAGGTACAGGTCTTCCAATTTGAGGGAGAGGGATCCTCAGAGGATCCTGGGGAAAGGACCTTCTCCTTCAGAGATGGGGGAACTCCTCCCAAGGAAAAATGGGTCCCAAGGGATGCCAATTCAGACTGGGGAGATATGGAGACTGAGCTACCGCCGCCCATCATCTCATCCCAGAACCCACAATACCAAAATCCCCTGGTTTAAACCCATCCTGATGACTGCCTCCAAAAAGGGCGGGGCGGCCCAGAACCGGAACCAGGGGAACCCACAATGGCTCTGATCTCCAGTTGCCAACTTTTTCTTTCAGATTCCCAAGGCTCTCCACAGAATTCTGCCCAAATTTCTTCTCTTGCAATTTCCAAAACCAGAAAGTTAGCCCACCAGTTGTCCAGAAATGTGCATTATCTGTGCCCCCTTGAGGAGATGGAGGGAAGATATTATGCCCCGGTACAAGTACAGGGGCAGGGTACGATTTCAGCGTTGGTGGACACGGGATCTCAAGCTACCCTTCTGTCCAGAAGGGCCTATGATGAACTGAATGCAGGAAGGGGAGGGAATTACCAAATTCCTCTCACCTCACTTCCTGGACAACTCCAGAACTTTGACGGGAAGGAAATTCCCGTCGAGGGGACGGCAGATTTGGACATTAAAATTGGGCGACACAAGTTGAAACACCCGGTCATAGTTGTGACTCCAGAGGGCACCCCTTGTTTACTAGGGAATGACCTCCTGAGAAGGTTGTCACCCCTAATAGATTGCGTAAACAAGGTCCTCTGGACCCAGACTAGCCGACCCATAAAATTAAAACAGAGTGTCAACCATGTAAGTTTAAACGGCACATGTCACATGGTTGAACATAAATCTGACCAAGTAGAATTCCACTTCCAGAATAAACAAATTCCAGACGTGACAGTAATAGCAGTAGGACAACAGACTGGTGATGGGGGATCCTCTCTATTTTGAAAATCAACCTTCCTTCCAGTCTAAAGTGGTATTCCACGCTGGAAGGAAACACTCTGAAATTCTATACTAATCCACAATCAGAAACTCCCCCTCCTATAGTCCAGAAAGATGTGAAATCAGCTCAGAGCCTGGCTGATATTCAGCAAATTGGAGAGCAGTTGTTCATCCCTGTTCAGTTAAATGATGGGAAGGACTCTGTTCTCGCTCGAGTGTGTGTGAACAACGGTAAGAGCTTCATCAGCGAAGCCATGTTCCGCCAACTCCCAAAAGATCCAGCCATTCCCACATTCAAACTGATAGACAAATGGGAAATGGACCTGGAAGCACCCAATTCCAAACATCTCCTGCCAAGCAGGTGTATGCTCAAAATCTCCATTGGCAACAATAGCATAGTCCACAATTGTTGGGTCGTGCGAGACGTCACTGCCGCTTTTTACTTAGGCAGTGACATTCTCAATCGCTTTGCCATTAGTTTGGACCTAATAAACTTCAAAGCTTGGTCCCGAATAGCGGATAATCCCATGGGCTTTGATGATCCAGAAAAAGCATTTAGGTCAGCTCAATTGCTACCTTATGCAGTTGAAATTCAGATCAAAGAGGAAGTCACCATCCCAGAAAGGACCCGACAATTCTCCCTGGAAGTGAAAGCTAAAAGAGGACAACATTTGAAAAACCCTGATGCTTACATACATCTAAACGCTTCTCTCCAACAGCAAGGGTTGGGGGTAAACCCAACTCCATTAGTCAACATAGAACATGACACCATCTAATAGAGGTGGATAACAGCGACTTAAAGAGTATTACTCTAGCCGCAGGCACCATTATTGGAATGGCAGTTGATGACCGACATTTTTCCATCGATTTAGGTAATCAACTGTTAGGGCCAATCCCCAAGGACTGCTTTGACAGTGACAGTGATGACAATACAACACCAGACAGGATTTTTACCCGGCATGGGGGGAACTTCCTGGTGTACACTTCTTGCCCTTATGGTAAGGAAGATGTGACTTGTGACTTCAGGAGGGATGAGGTGATTTTCCAGGTCCATGAGGGCTGCCTTTCCCACCTGAAGCCTCCAGTCCAAATCAGCACTCTGACCAGGGACTTCTCCACCCAGCTGGAGGAGGCCGCTGAGATAGCCAAACCAGAAGTCTTTCCAGGCTTCAGGCAGATGGTGGAAGAGAGAGTCAACCTAGCTGATGCCTGTGTGACTCTGGAACAAAAGCAAAAGTTGAAACAAGTTTTCTTGGATTTCCAAGATCTCTTTGCGGTAGACTCATATGACTGTGGCCGCACCGACATCCACACAACAACAGTCCCCACGGACCCTGGCATGACTCCAGTGTTTGTGAAGCAATATCGTTTGCCTCTCGCATCCATGGAGTCCCTTACTGAAATAATTAAGAACCTTGAGTCCCGGGGAATAATCCGTCCAGTTCACAGCACCTTCAATAATCCGGTGCTGGGAATATTGAAGCCAAACGGCCAGTGGAGACTCTGCACCGACCTCAGGGAGCTCAACAAACGGGTCCATACTTCCCGATGGCCTCTGCCCTACATTGACCAAGGGCTGGCCCCGATCCAGGGGTCACAGGTATTCACTGCAATAGACCTGGCCAATGGATACTGGACTGTGCCTGTCAGTAGGGAGGACCAATACAAGCTGGCTTTTACCTTTGGGGGCCAGCAGTACACATGGACCCGGACTCCCTTCGGATACCTCAACTCTGGCAATGAATTCAACATTTTCCTACACAAGGCCATGCCCGACCTGGGTGCAAGGGGTAACCTGGCTTATGTAGATGATGTCCTCATCAAAAGTTCATCTGTGGAGGAACACATAGCGGAGATCCGTTATGTTCTGACGCAGTTGAGGGCCGCCGGAGCAAAACTTTCCTTTCAGAAAGCACAGTGGTGTAGAACCCGTGTTAATTTCTTGGGGCATGAGATTACTCCTCAGGGTCTCTGTCCCCAGGAAAAGAAAGTGGAAGCACTTCAGAAACTGAAAGACCCCACAACTCTGCGGGAACTAAGGAGCCTCCTTGGACTGACTAATTACAGCAGAAAGTTCATTGAGGGCTACGCAGAGATCACCAGACCCCTGATTCATCTCCTGAAGGGGGGGGTCAAGTGGGAATGGGGTCCAGAACAAGCCGAGGCTGTAAAACAACTCAAGAGAAGCCTCTCACAAGCGCCTTGCCTAGCTTACCCTGTCAGAAACAAGGAGTTCTTCCTGGAGACAGGGTTCTCTAATACGTGCTTGACGGCGGTATTATACCAAAAGCATGACAAGGTCAATAAAGTAATCCCCTATGCGAGCAAAACTTTATCCTCTGTGGAGGAAAAATTCAATGATTGTGAGAAGGCACTCCTGGCAACGGTGTGGGCATTGAAGAATTACCGCCCGTTTATCCAGGGGGAACACATCATAGTGGAGACTCCACACCAGCCTCTGCAATATCTCCAAAGTGACAGAATCCGGGCCGGAAATGTGAGTAATTCCCGAATTACTTCCTGGATTCTGTCAATGCAAGGCTTTCCTGTGGAGGTCAGATATGGCCAAAACAAGAAGAGTCCCCTCGCGCAAGGTCTGGCTGACTTGCATGATTGTGCCAGAGAAAACTGTCTCGAGGACGAAAGTCTAAAGATCAAGGACAACACGGAGGCATACCTTAATTCCCCACACAAAGTCTTTGAAGAAGACAAGTGTGAGGGAATGCCCACTGTCTATGTGGATGGATGCTCTTACCATGTTGACAACGACGGGGAGAAAGAACTGGTGGCTGGCGTAGGGAATGCATGGGTGAAGGAGTTTCCAGAACCCTCCGCTGGATACAAAATTGGTCCCCGAAGTAGTCAGGTGGCAGAATTGATGGCTGTGCATCAAGCCATCCTCACTGATGTCCAACATCAACTCCACGAACTGGTCATAATCACAGATTCTGATTATGTACGAAACGGGTTCGTGGAGCACCTGGTTAATTGGAAAACCAGAGGCATGTTATGTGCTAACAACAAACCCTTGAAACATGGGAAGTTGATCCAAAACATTGACGATCTGGTCACCTCGAATGAGATGACCATCTATTGGAAAAAGATCAAGGGTCATTCCAAAGTAGAGGGACCAGACAAAACTGGAAATGACTTAGCTGATCAGCTGGCCAAAACCGGGGCCATCCAAGGGGATCTAATTGAGATTGAGTCCCTGTTGGGGGAAATCCAGGTCACTGCTGTCACTAGGTCCCAGACAAATGCTCACAATGATCTTTCAATTGCACAATGGAGTAAGGAGACCCCTGATGCTGATTTGATTACAGCTCAGAAGGGGGATCCAATTATTGGTAAGTTTTACCAACACCTTGAGGACCCTGAGAACTTTCCCCTGACGGATACCGATTACATTGGGAAAGAGGACCTAAGAGTGTTGATGAAATGTCCAAAAATGTTCCGAATCCAAGACGGTTTGCTGGTAAGGAAATCCAAAGTTGGCCACGATCAGTGGGTGGTTCCTACCTCATTCCGAAGCATGATGTTAAGTCACGCCCATGATGCGGCCACCGCCGGTCATAGGGGGTTTCACACAACACTGGAAATCTTAAGAGAGGTTGCATACTGGCCACACACGGGGCAGGACCTTGACCAATACTTGAAGGGGTGTCTTGTGTGTGCACAATTTCAGCCATCATCCCTCACGCACCGTGCACCCCTCCAAAAGAGGGGGATGACACTGCCATGGTCAGATTTGCAAATCGACTTTGTAGGCCCCGTGATTCGCTCTGCTAGGGGGAATAAGTACATGTTGACTGTGACATGCTTGTTTACCAAGTGGGTGGAATGTCTCCCAGCCCCAAACTGCAAGGCAGAAACGGCAGCTGCCTTGATGATTAACCACATATTTTCCCGTTTTTGTCTACCTCAAAGGATTGAGTCAGACAGAGGTAGCCACTTCACCAGTGAAGTGATGACAAAGATGTGGGAGATACGGGGGGTCAAAAGGAAGTTGCATATTGCTTACCGGCCAGCTTCTTCTGGGGCAGTAGAGAGATATAACCGAACCATTGTGAGCATCTTAAAAAAGTTTGTGGCAGATTCTGGGCCAAGTTGGGATATCCGATTACCTCTGGTCCTAATGGCCATCAGATCTACCCCTTCATCTGCAACCAAAATGTCACCATTTGAGTTGATGACTGGACGCAAGATGGTGCTTCCTCAGCATTTTCTCTACAGAACCCAAGAGCAAACGTTGATAAATGCCTCCACAACTCATGAGTATGTGGAGAATTTAAGGAAACACCTTCAGCATGCTTTTGCCTATGCTCAGTGGAATCTAGAAAGATCAGCCGAGAGTATGAAGACCCACTATGACCTGAAAACTTCCAGGAAGGAATATCAGGTGGAAGACCGGGTCTATCTATACAATTTCCAAAGGAACCAGGCCAAACAGCGAAAATTTTTGCCTACATGGAAGGGGCCATTTGAAATTATAGACAAGATCTCCCCTGTAGCTTATAAAATCTGCATCCCCAAAGGCGGTTTGGAAGAGGGGGAAGACAAGTGGGTCCATATAAATCAGTTAAAATGTTGCCACCCCAGGCACACTCTACAGCAACTAGAGGAATCCTCTGGAATCCCTGAGGGGGCCACTCCAGAGTAAGTCAGTTCTAACCTAAAATATCCCACATATAGTCTCTAAAATATTATGTTTCTTGTGAGCGACTGTCTCTGAATTATATCTTGTTTTTCAAACTAAAAATGCTACGTCTCCGTATGTATAAAATATATATGTTTGCCAAACCATTAATAGTGGTGGAAAAATGTCTATGAGTAGGTATTGCCGCTTTTGCTTTATCATCCTAGGAGAGATGAAACCATGGAGACCAGCCAACCAGGGACCGGGAGCAAAGATCCGAGGGGCCCAGTGAACCGCCCAATACTCCCATCAGGACCGGCGAGGAGAACCGACTGATCCACCCCTGATGGAGGATAGGATGCTGAACTTTGTCATCTGCGGAATTGGAAGAAGATGATGCGGACCTCCCAGCACGTGGGTCAACATCCTTAGCACCCGACATCCCCTCGACTCAAAGTGCAGTCGGGCGGGGGGGGTTGTTGGGTGTTCTGACCCACGTTTGGACTATTATGCTACAACATTTGGTGCTGTGGGCTTAGGAAATCCAAGATGGCCGAAAAAGCCCACATGTGCGCCAGAATCTATGAAAACCGTGCAGTTTGTGCGCACACCAAAATGGTCGCCTGACTTGCCACCCCCCGGTGCGGTTGTGCTGGGTCAGAAGAGCCATGAGTGAAATGGGGTGCCAAAGAGAAAAACAGCAGTGCCGGTTCGCTAGAAAGCACTTTAAAAATCACCCTTTGTTTCTCTGAAGGCAAGCTCAGAATGCCCATTTCAAACATTGCAGAATATCCAACAATCTCACTGAACACCAGCAGACATTTGACAGAATAAAGTCTTGTGGGCATACAAAATCTGGAAAGAGGATGAGCCTAAAATAATGTTCATAGCAAAACTGGCTGAGCTGTGGATTTCAGCAGTTTAAGTAAATTTGGACTGAAAGACACTAAAAATCTAAATGTTTAAAAGAAATGAGTGACCTACTTTTGAGTGTCACATAGGTTGCAATTGTTTAAATGTCATAGTTTTAAACTTAGAATCAGCATTCTAGCTGCATGCGTAAAAATTGGAAGTTTGATTTGGACAGGGAAACTGGCTGCCAAAGAGACATTTAGCTGAGGCCTGGCTTAAAAAGAGAGGGAATTTTGCCCACCAGCTACCCCCGACAGGAGTTGAGACTTGCACAACAGCTGTGTTCCCAGGCCTAGATGCCTTTTGCTGTTCCCACCAAAAGGGATATGACACTTCTCTGATTGAATTACCTGGGCTCTGCAGGAAATTGAACAAAGCCCTGTCCTGACTCAGGCAAATGTTTTTATTGGGGGGGATCGTAAAAGTGGCTTCCTCCTGGAAGGAAAGGGGAGGAGCACTGCCTGTGAGAGCAAGCTGGCTTGGCAGAACTGGAAAAACCAGAAATTCAACCTTGTGCTGGGGGAAACCACACCCCTTTGGGGCCAGAACATAAATCTAAAAAGATGGATCATTCATAGAGCGGACTTGTGAAAATTTTATAAGTGATATCATTATTCTTGTGATTTTTCTGTGCACATTTGAAGACGTGTTAGGACCCGGTGGTATGTTCAGGGGGGTTTTTAGCGGAAAAGAGGATATTACTCAAAATGTATGTATGTTAAAAATCTGACACTCCATCACCTAATGCCCACATGCTTTGCGAACATTTGTGTAAATGCGGGGACAAATCCAATATTGGTAACCCGACCAAAAAGTGAAATATGTTGCCATTTTTTAACCCAAGCTCCTAGAAACGACAGAATTGGAACAGGGGCTACCATCAGTAAATGCATGATGTGTGTATGCAATGCCAAACAACTGTCTATCGGGGAAGTATGTATTTGGATCAGATACAGATTGTGTGTAAAGTTGACAGGGGTGGGCTCTCTGTATCATAAACAGACCTCATCATGATGACACTTCATTTCATTCCCCCAATCAAGGGGAAGAGGAGGAAGTGGCCAATGACAAGTGGAGAGGTGTAGGGCCTAGAAAGCTAGCCTCTCCACCCACTTTCAAAACACATAAAAGCAGACAGTCAGGACAGATAGGGACATTCTATTCCATCTGCTGCGGGACGCTCTGCCGGTAAAATCCATACTTTACCTCCATCAACCTCCAGAGAGCCAACATAGAGACTTCAATCTATCCACCTTCAGAGACCAAGACTTTACTCCAGAATTTGTAGCAGAGAGGTCAACTACAAGCTAAATCCCTCTTTAGCAGGCCTCAAATCATTGCCACTATTCACAGCCAGGCGAGCTGTTTGAATTCTTTGCAAGAACTCTTGCCATTTGCCAGAGAGCAGTGTTGTATCCAGAGAGAGACCAGCTGAACCGGAGACTGCAGTTAGCTGAACCAGAGAGCTGACCCAGATCACTGTGAAGTGCCGAGACCAGAACCGGAGTCCAGTCCGAAAACCTGACCAGATCCGTGGCGAGGCCTAATTCAAAAATATATTGTGAGTACCTAGCAGAACTGTGCAGAACCAATCTCTTAGTTAAAATAATATAATTCAATCTATTTTAATCTAACCAGAACTGCCTCCTAACTGTCACCTGTCATTTGCAAAGCTACCTGTCATTTTCTATCTGCAAGCTGTAACCTGTCGCTTTGAACTTTTAAAATTTCAAATCCGAAAAACTACCTTTATTTAATCGTCCGTATCTCTGGAACCATTTGGGCTAGGAACTTGGTTGAACTTTCCTCTGAAAGCTTTGAATCTCAACAAGCTTAGAACCGACTTGCTACTCCTTATACTTTCTCCGTAATCACGATTCTCGCACTCGCGAATTTTACCGCGATTTGCGATTTGGTTAAAAATCCAGCCACATGTGAAAACAGCAGCTTCCTTGCTTTCCTTGCTAAAATTTCGTTTGCCTCTTAAGAACCATCCCTGAATCATTGCTAAAGTGAGCCTGAACTCATCCCAAGTATATTTCACTCACCCTGAACCTCCTAAAGGGAATTAAAACCATTTTCAGCATATTTCTCACTGCATTGTCACCATATTCAAAGCATTTTGCCTGTGTTTCAAAACTCATATCTGTTGTATAAGCTGCTGGGGGGAATCGAACTGAATTCTATTTGATTGCATTCCTAAGAACTGTGTCATCTTCATCTCCTTACAGTGCATAAAAGGGGGGGTGAATTGTCCAAGAAAGTGATTACATTGTCTTTTGCTGAAATCCTATCAAGTTATTTTCTGTACTGCATTTCATTCCACATTGCATCCATTTGAAACCATAAAAGTATTGTTGCTATCTTATCCATCCTATAACCACTCATCATTGATTATAAAGAAGTGTGCTAGTGCCGGACTATCCATTATTGATTACTGCTCAGATTAAGTGTGATATTCAATTATTAATTTATTATAAAGTGTGATATATATATCTATTGTTTAAATGATCAAATAAACCTTTTAAACTTGCAAAACAGAACTACTTCTTGGCTCAGTGGGGTCAGGGGGATTCCAAGAGAGGGGTGTTATATAGCGGTAGTCATCCAGAACGCATGAACTGGACGTAAAGATATATCAATAAGGGTTTCCATTCAGTATCCCAGACCAGGCATTGACTTAGCTGTAGTGTTGAATTGAATCCTCTTACAATTAGATAATAGTTCCTCCAACTGTTCTTTTTTCATGGGAGAGCGTCCGAAGATATTCACAAACATAAGCATAACTGTAAGGCCTGTAAAAACCAAGATATACATCAGAACAACATCATACATCTCGATACACGTGGCTCAAATACTATACTTTGCATCGGACATGTTGTTTTTCTCTAGTGCCACACCATGGGGAGAGTGGAGTAGTGGTAGTAGTGTGTATTGGTTATGAAGTTAAAATAAATCAATTCACCATACTGAGAAAAAGAAACTTGTATGGGGACAATTTGGATCATCATGTGCTAAGCGTTTTTAGAAAAGTAGTTCACAATCTTATTTTATTTTAAGTTTTGTTCAGCAATGGCACTACTCAGATTGTCTTGGAGAGGCTACACTTCAGGACAGTGTGTATCCCCAGTCTTTCAACACGAACGGGTTTTCAATCGCATTAGAAACCAACATTAAAATGCATTACTCATACATTTCAAGACACAAAATGGTAAATCCGCTTTGATACCTATTTGTTTAATATGTGCATTGTTATGCTTTTTAAAAGTTAATGGCTGTTTGAATTGTTTACTATTTTTCTTAAAACTCACTGTGGGATCAATACTCAAAACATGTTCTATGCTGCAAATACATTGTATACATTGTGTACCAGGAAAACGTTCAAAAGGCAGGTTTCAAAATGTGTGCCTTAATAACGCAAAAGTGAAAATGTTTTTTTGTGCCCTAACACAAAAAAAACGTTGAAGTAAGTGGACAGAAGGGAGATATATATTCAGATACTTACACTTAGCATAAGTGACTTTGGTGTGTTTAGAGGGGTAGGGTAGACATATGAAAAATACTTGCGTAAGGCTTATACACCATGCATTAACATCACAGCTCATTTCTTTCGTTTTCATGGTGTAGAAGAGGGGCTGAACGACACCTGTGTTTCCACTGCTCCATTCATCTATGCCATACAAACGTTCCAGCATTTGTTTCAGCATGCATTTTCATGCCAGAGCAAATGCTGGCGATTCCTTTGGAGTCAGGCGGCTTAATGCACCAGCAGAAATCAGGAGGGCTTGCAGGGTCCATTGTAAATGCTGCCTGTCATGTGTGTATGGCAGTCAGCATTTACTTCATTTGCATGGCGGAGTACAAAAGGTCATGGCAAAAGGCTACATTCATGCTTGCATGCTACCTTTTACCCTCACATCCTGCACTCTGCCGTGAAAATGATGAACATGTGCCAGCAGAAACCCCCCCAGGTGTAAAGTCTTCATGAAAGGGGTAGCCGCCTCCGAACGATGGGCTCATGGAAAATGCTCCCCTTTGAGTCTAAAAAAGAACCTTTTACAAAACTGGTGTAAATCATATTCGGAACAAAAGTACAAATGCTGAAGGTTTTGTTTTTATAACATGTTTCCCCAACAGTTGTTAACGTTCCTCAAAGTTTGACAATAATTTGAATTTTCCCCCTCTTTGCTATTTCTCTATGCCACAGAATTGTGTCTGGTGATTGTTTTTGTTGTTGCTTTTTTGACTTCATGGCTGCTTTCAGGCACAATTTAGGGCACACACACCTTCATACTGCCACATATGACAAACCATTTGACTTTCAATACAGCAGAAAAGTGCCATGGGCACAGCTGTATATTTTTTGGTCCTGATTTCAGAATAACATTATTTCTATTCAGACACGATTTATTTCTCAATGCTCCAGTTGAGACATATTTTTGAGTCTGTGCAGCCTTCCGGTACTCACTGAAGTTATATGGTCACTTGGTTTTTGGTAAACAACATGTTGATTTATATTTCTAATTCTCTGTATATCGACTGATCATTTGACCCATAGAAAAATCCCTGTATGTACATCTGGGGGCTGCCCTTAATGTAAAGTCCAGCTACTTCTTGGGGCATTGGAAGACCAAGTAATGGACGTGAATGAGCACGTGCGATAACACTTTGGATCAACTCATTAGTAATCAGTGTTAAGAAGGCATTGGGGAGACATGATTGGATTATAACAATTAAAGGGATGAGAGTGTTGAAACTTGCTAACTTTGTCAATTCATGACAAGCCTCGTGGCCTCCTGTTGAGGTATTTGAGATGCTTTCCTGACTCAAAGGATAGAATTAATTTCTTGAGGTTCAGATTAAGGGGGTAATTTATAGATTTCAGCACAGAGGCAGCGCACTCGAGCAGCGCAGAGAGGGAGCGTGTGCCAGCGTGCGCCAGCCGTGTGTGCTAAACAGCATTCTGGTGCACCGCGTATTCATGGAATTTATAAGCCATTTTGAGCACTGGCTCAGAGTACATCCCGCAGCGCCAGTTATGCCCCCAAGAATGCCCCTTGCCCAAGGAAAAGGCATTGAAATCCCCAATGCAGTGCAAAGAGCTGCGCTAACCCTGCACCAGCTTACAGGACCGGTACACTGCAATCGTGTGAAAATACTATAGGTACCCCGCTCACGGCAGCCAAAAGTGTGAAAATGTACTGGCGCACCCCTGAGAATACGCGTATCCTGCTCGCGGTAGGTAAATTGCCTAGAAAAAGCACCCCCCTATTGCCTGGGCTGCATGTGGGGCATGCCCAAGGTGGATGGCCTGCCTGTGGGGCATGGGGAGGGTGAGTGGGCTGCCTGTGGGGCATACCCAGGGTGGATGGGGTGCCTGCGTGCATTTCGGGAGTGCGCAGGAAGTTTCACATGCGATAGGCCTTGTGCGAGCGGGGTACGTGTATTTGGGGGGTGCGTGGGAAGTATCTCATGCGATAGTGCTTGTGCGAGCAGGGTACGTGTATTTGGGGGTAAGCGGGAAGTTTCAAACGCAATAGGCCTTGTGCGAGCGGGGTACATGTATTTGGGGGGTGCGCTGGGAGTTGCACACGTGATAGGCCTTGTGCGAGCGGGGTACGTGTATTTGGGGGGTGCGAGGGAAGTTTCACACGCAAGAGGCCTTGTGCGAGCGGGGTACGTGTATTGGGGGTGCACGGGAAGTTTCACACGTGATAGGCCTTTTGTGAGTGGGGTAAGTGTATGTGGGGAGTGCGCGGGAAGTTTCATATGCGATAGGCCTTGTGCGAGCGCAGTACGTGTATTTGGGGGTGCACGAGGAGTTTTACATGCGATACTCCAGGCGAGAGCGGGGTACGTGTATTACTGGGGTGCGCAGGGAGTTTGACACGTGTTTTGGCTAGCGTGAGAGGGGTACGTGTATTCTGAGGGGTGCGTGTGGAGTTTTACACGCATTTTGGCTAGTGCGAGAGGGCTACGTGTATTCTGAGGGGTGCGCATGGAATTTTACACGTGATTTGGCAGTGTGGGCTCTCCCTGGTGTGTCCCTACCCCCCTCCCCATGCCCTGCAGGCAGCCCACATCACAAGGAAGCACCCTCCGTCAGACACACACAATGGCGACACATGAATGAGAAAAAACACATTGTGACATGCACAAAACCAATGAGAGAATACCACACAAATGAAGTATGAAATAAAAATGTATTAAATACAAACTATAATGAATTAATGAAAATCACACAAGAAAATCAATAAGTAGTAAAAGCGTGAATGTCCAAAATGAATGAAAAAATTTCAATGTTGATTTCAATTAAATCCAAAGTAAAACTGCGCCAAAGCGTTCATTCATTAAACCAAATCCAAATGAAAAAATAGCACAAAACCATTGCTCCATGGGGAAAAGAAAATTAAGTGAAATCCATTCCAGAACTATATACAATGTAAAAATCCAGGGTCCATGAGCCCAACAATCCAAAGGAAACCTACAAAAAACCCTACCTAATAAATAACTATATACAAAAAGGTAGGGCATAGTCCATGCGCCCCAAATGAAAGAAAAATAGAAAGGAAACCTAACACTAATGAAGTATATACAATGGCGGCGGGCAAGTCCTATGGCTCACTTGTTGATTTACTGGGCCAGAGCATCATCAAACTCCTGTTCAACGTCCTGGAGGCGGGCCTGTTCCCTGGCCCTGAGGTCTCGCAGGGATAATGCCATGTCCACCTCCAACTCCCTGCGAGTTGCCTCGAGGCACTCAGCCCTCCTCAACGCCCTGCGCATGTTGTTCTCCGCCCTGACCATAGTGAGCCATGCCTCTCCTGCCCGCCACCTCTCCACATCTATCCGCTGGCCCAACTGCTGCCACACGGAAGACACTCCAATTCCAGGGTCCTCCTGCCCTCTGGACGATGCCTGTCCCTCTGATGTTGATGGGCCCGAGTCATGATGCCCCCCACGCTGAGCCTCGTCCGCAGGTAGAGGAGTGCCAGATGATGTGGACCTCCCCCCTACTGCAGACGGGCCTGGGACGGGGCATCCCTGCTGGTGCATGGTGGTGCCATCACAGGGTCAGGGACAGTGACAAGCACAGGCCCCTCCGCGGTGACCTGTGCTGCCTCCTGCCCCTTCCCCTGGACTGCACCACTTGCACCAGTGGTACCACCCCCACCAGGCCCTATGTGCTGCTCAGTAGCAGCCTCCTCCTCCGTGCACACAACCAACCTGGATGGCTCCACATCATCTTCCGCAATCGCAAGCCTCTGTGGGGGCTCACCCGCCCCTTCCTCTGCAACCGTAGTGGCAGACGCGGCACCAGTCCCCTCACTCCCGGATGATGGTATTTCCTGGGAGGGTGACTGGGCCTTGCGTCGCCAGCCGGTGGAGGCATCCCCGCTGCTTTGCTCCACAGCGCCATCTCCGCCCTCTTCTTCACTTGCCGCTGTGTAGTGGGAGACATTGAACACAAGCATCAGGGTACTGTACAATAGTCCCCTAGACAGGAAGCAATAGCACATGAGTGGCACTGTCAAACGTCACTTCCATCATGTCCCTCCACAACAAATGGGTCAGTGCAAGCAACACACATGCAGAAACAGGCACGGCGCATGCAATCAACATTTGCATCCATATCCAAGGGACTCTATTAACATACAATGGTGGGTTGGAACTCACATGCATCATGGGTCATACTGATCACATGCACACACATCAACAGAGGTTCATGCATCTGGCCTCGTACACCCCAGACACAGTGGATACAAGGAGGACTAGGCTGCATCAGTGAATCAACACATCGTCACTGACATGTGTCATGCATCCATGGCGTTTACAAGTCACACACACGCCACTCAGACACACAGACATGTACACCATACATGTCCATGACAGCAGAACCCATCCCTCACACCCCAACCATGTCCAAGAACAGAGACAGGCATGCATTCATGTGTGCATTCCGCATGCTGCTCCACATGTTGCATTGTAACACATACACCATCCATGTGATTCACGCATGACTGGACTCACATGCAGCACCATCATGTCCTTGCACACACACATCCACACATGGCCCATTTCACACATACAGCCAAGTAGCTGACTACCAGCACACTGCAACATGCACTGTTTCACACGGCAATGCATGGTCACTTACCGCTCGACTCCAGACGGGCCTGCATTCTTAGGATCTGGTGGTGAAGCATTGGGCGAATGTGCTCCAGGACCCTCATCTGCTGGTTGCTAAGCTGGCCCTGGCACCCCATTGCATCCGCTGCGTCTAAGAGGCGCCGGGCCTTCTTGAGGGTCCTGGACTTGAAGTCCTGCCAGCGCTTCTGGACGTGTTTGATTTCACGGGGTGCCACCCCCTCCGCATTGAGTGCATCCACTATGTCCATCCAGACCCTCCTCCGTCCTTCCTTGATGGCGCGCAATGCTGAGAAGAGGGCATCATAATGCCCCAGGACTTGCTCCACCAGGATGCCAACTTCATTAGCACTGAAGCTTGCAGCCCTCTGCCTCCCAGCTGGGGGGTTGCCACTGGTGTCAGATGGTGTTGTGTCGGACATGGCAACCCCCGAGGCAGGTGTGGGTGGGCACTAGGTCCTGGGGCTGGGCTGTGGAGCAATGGAATACCAGTCGGTAGTCTTCTGTTCCAGCAGGGGTGGTCACAGCAACTGGACCCCTGCAGATGGCAGATGTACAGGCACAAATGGCAAGGCACGGTGGCAGCAGGCAGGCAAGCAGCAGAGACTGCTCAGAGGTCTGGGGGCAGGAAAATGGCCTTCTGGGCAGGAGCATGGTCTTCCGTGTGTTGTCGCGTGGCCAGCTTGATACGGAGTGATTTGGCATGTTATAAACAACAAGTCAGCTTGTGATTCGAGGAAAGGCCCTTAGCGCGTAAGCTCATCTGTGACGTTACGCGTGCGGGTGTTTCCTTCTGCACTTGTTAATGGTCCGTGCGGGTCTACAGCACGATGTACGTGCTTTCAGAGCAGACCGACGCATGTGTTTTTCCTACTTTGGGGTTCACCCGCAATTACTTCACAGCACTTGCAGTGCCTACGCATATTTCTTTTCCACGCAGACGGTGAGTCGCGCACGCTATTGCTACTGCATGCAATTTTCAGCACTGTGGGTGCCCCTGTTTGTCGCATACCCCATTTATTGGGGCCGTTGTAGCCCGCGTGTTGTTCGCGTCTGCTTTTTTGTATTCCTGGGTGACACAGCTTACTGCGTGAGTTTTTTTTACATGCACATGGCCTACAGGGGTTGCATATATGTTTTTCTTGTATTTTGGGGTGCCTGAGCATTGCGTGGCACGTCATTTCTACTAAGGGGAACAGAATGGGACATTCATCGTAGCTGTATTAACATGTTTGTTGTTTGTGCGCACTTTTATACTGCACCAGGATGCTTCCGCCTGCCATCGTGTGGCGGATGTGTTTAGGCCTCTGCACGTCTTTTTTGGAGCACAGGTTTCTCCTGTTAGATTCCATGAATACGTGTTGTTAGCGCGCGTGTGGGCGTTGCGAGCAGTTACCTCCCGTACTTTTCCCGTAATGCCCACATTTTCACGCGTTGTTCCCCATTCCGCGTGTTACGCCCCGTGTTCCACCCACTTTTCTTGTGTGCACTACACGATGTGCGTTTTCCCTGTGCATGTCTCGCATACCGTTTAGTGACTGTGCGCTCGCGTGCGCCATCCACAGATTTGCCGCACATCCCAGGTTTTACAAGCAGAGCGCATTCCATGAATCGATGTACGGCTGCGTGCACGGCTTTTGCATGCGTGCGCTGTGATTTTCACGCTTGCGCTCCCCTTTTCGGCGCACATTTATTCTATGAATTACCCTGTAAAACTTCTTAATACAGGCAAAGTTTTGTCAGCTCGAAATTCTAGGAATTCCTCTCCAGAGTCTTGCCTTCTCTGCGGAAGAGTGGGTAAGCAGACCTGTAAGCATATACTTATGGAGTGTAGCAGGACTTGGAGTACAAGAGTACTGCTCCTAAGTAGATTTGTTTATTATAATAATAATAATAATAATAATAATAATAATAATAATAATAACTCATTGGTTATATTGGGTGCTAAACAATCAAGGAAGTTATCTCATCCGATACTTGAAAACATCGAGACTCTTGAGATCCCATGGATTATCATAGTGGTCCCATTTCCAGGCTGTTACACACCAAACATCATCACCATTACTTTGTCATATGTTTGCTTACACCAACTTGGTTGTGGATAGACCACAGGTTACAGCATTGCAATTACCCACTTTTTGTGAAAAGTGGGCAATGGCCAAAAACAGTACTGGGTTGATTTGTGACAAACAAATCACTTACTTCAGCATATTTGTTTTTTTAAAGAATGTTACAGTGATATTTTTTTTTTCTTCTTCAAAACACATATTTTAAGAAGACAAACATAAAGATATTAACAGAGAAATTGTGCGAATTTTCACAAATGTTTTCGTTGTCAAGTAGCCCGAGGGTTGTATACATCCAATTTAAAATGAACCCAGCTTTAATCCGTGTCGCCCTCGTGCGGTCATGTGCGATCGTATTCAATTGAAGTTGTTAAATTTCCCTTTACTGTTAATTTACAGTTAATTTGCAGAAACACATTTTTTAGTTGCTGCACTATAAGATGCTGTTAATTGGCAATGAATGATATGCGTCTACGCAATGGAGCCAAATGTGTCATATATTCTGTAGTAGCTATTGTCTCAAATAAAGCTTTGTGTAACATTTTCTTAAAACGAGCTGCAGTCTACTTTCACAGTTTGCATTCATTTTAAACACACTATTTCGTGAGTTTTGCTTTGGAAATGTTCCTATAATTGCAGCGCATTCGGTAATATTATATTTTGTGCTAGTTCTGGCCGACTGTATGAGGAGGAATGCTGCACATTGTATTTTCTTTTCGTATTCTCAGCATTGCCTGTGCCATTCTCAGCTCTCAGCCCTGACATTCATAAACAGACCAGTTTTCCACTTTCAGATCAGCGCCTTTGGACAGCTCCTGCTTTTTGGCAGCTGTTTGAACCTGCTATGTCTTGTCATTTCAGAGTTCAATATCCCTGCTCTGAAGGAAAAAAAGGGATAGGTTGGACCATTGCATTTGGTCTTTTGACCCCTTATGCTACCCATGAGCAGTGAAGGATAACTTTTGACAAGCCAAGTCAAATGTGACAGGCAATCTAGTTGAGTTGAGTGGAAATGTGCTGTACAAGTTTGAAGCCTTTGTTGGGGGCATTTTCTGGTGTTCAGTACATTCAGCTAGACATCAGGTTTAAATATGTTGTCCATTTAAGGACCTAAAGATCATTTCTTAAGTGCATTGTTTGAAGAAGCTAATTTGTAAAAAAATAAATAAAACCTTCCAGCGTCTTAGAACGCAAACATCTAAGCATACTGCATTATTTATACAATGAATGGTCCTTGAACATATGCATGTTTCATTTTGTACATGCATTGTTTTCTTTTCTTATTAAGTACTAATTTAAATACTGTTCCAAAAAACTGTGGCTGTTCTATGTAAACATACACTATTGCAATATGTCTGCATCTTTTGTACACCAGTATTGCCCTAATGTTAACGCCATTTTGAATACATTCTGGCAGCCAGATCATAAAGAGTCAGGCAGATTTATCAGTCCTATGTTTGTGTAAGAACCTTTCAATGTGAACACGCGGATTGTTACTGCAAAACGTGGCATTGCCTGCAGTTTTCGTTTTCCACAGCATAATTAATAAAGGAAATTTGCTGATGTGGATACCTTGGTCATATGTCTGACAGTGTTGGGTACTCATCTATACTTCTGTTCCTGGAGTGCTATCTGCTTTTTGTACTTTGTGCAAGCTTTTTTTAAATATATACATTTTGGTTAAGTTGCGCTATCAAAAACCTATGAAATTCAGTAAAAAAAAACTTCAGAAATTCACCAGTTATGGTAAGCTAAGCAACCATAAATCGCGCAACCACAATCACTGCTAAGACTAAAACCCAGGACATCAAAGATGACATCACATGCCAACCCCGCTGTCACAATGTCTGCAACCAGAATGAATATATCCGTACAATACATATCCTGTCCGCCTGTCCGCAAAGTTTTGATGCACATTTATTTTATTCGGGGACTTCAACATTGTTCGAGAACACCCGCGCACATGCGCATCACACACTTGGGTCCTTCGAACATCGCGCCTCTCCACATTTGTCTACCGCACATGCATCGCACTTTTAAATTGTTTGAGGACCCGAACACTGTCCATAGAACACCCGCACGCATGCGCACAACCGGCAATGCGCATTTGGTGTCCTGCGGACAGCCGTCCCATTTGCGAACCTGTCCGTGACATCATCATGTGACTGCACCCACGCAATCCAAGGTATTTTACAGTAAAAGTTCACCATTGCACATGTTCTACACAATCTCCTTACCGATCGACATACTTTTTGGAACATTTTGAGCCCATTCTTTGTGTTCGGAGTGTTCGGGGATGGCGCGGGTGTCCCCAAAGTGCACCCCATCACCCCTATAAAAGGCCACACCCTAGAGCTGATCCTCATTCTACTTTTGGAATTCCAATATTTACAACAGGACAATGGGCAAGTTGCTTTTCTTGGTTCCTGCTTTCTAGTTCCTGGTTATTAACCTTCCAGATGGCATCCCAAACTGCTTCTGCTGCTACTGCCTCCATATCAGCACCCCCAACCTCTCCACCACCACCACCACGTCCCCAAGGGCCTGCAGAGGGGAACAGGCGTGAGGATGGAGAGGAGATGGATGAAGAGGATGAAGAGGATGAGTTAGTGGAAGTCCCTACTACTAGCACTCAACATGAGTCTTGGGTGTGGCGGTTATTTACCACCGTTGATGGAAAGTCAAATGCTCATGCAAACAAGGTAATGTGCACTCAGTGCCACATGGTGCTGAGTCGTGGCAGGCCTGGTTCGTATAGTTTTGGAACTACATCAATGAAGAGACACCTAAAGTGATTCCACGGTGGGGCTATCCGTAAGGTTGTACCTCGCAATAAACGTAGTAGGTTGAGTTCCTCTACAGCATCCTCCATTTCTGCTCCTGTCACCACAAAAGGCACTCCTGTGGGATAGTGACTGCCTCCAGCTGCCTCACAGGCCATTCATGATGCTGTTGGCCCTTACCTTTCGAGGGTCACAATATTGTGCATGTACTGCAATGCAGTACTCTGCGGGGGGAGAACCTTCAAACTGCTTTCAAGACTGCGGTCAAGGAGCATCAGAAGGACTGCCCACTACCTAAATAAGGTCCACCCTACATCTTGCTCTCTCCACCTGCCCTTTCTTATCCCCGTGGTTGGTGTCCCTTCCTTACCCGCCTTTCCCCTCCTTTCCTTCTGTGTCATGTTTAAAAAAAAACAAAAAATATAAAACAAAAAAAAACAAAAAACCAAAAGCTCTTTTCAGAGCCGACTTTTACAGTTTAAAAAAAGAAGTGACAAATGAATAGTGCAGGGCCCTGTGCATTTTTAGATATCTGTGGACAGTCCGCAGACATCTAAAATCTATGTAGTGCTGCCCTGTCACAACCATTGAACTTTTCTCTGGGTGTAAGTAAAGGCTCTGAAAAGAGCCTTTTTGTGGGGTTTTTTGTGTTTCGAAAACTTCAAATGGTCAACACCTACTGCAAAATGGATTGCTGTACTTCCAAAAAAGGTTGCAATGCATTTTGTATATTTCGCAGAAAAATCTGATTGCCGGCAAAAGTAAGATGCACTCCATCTCTGCGAAAAATGTGTGTGCTACGAAACATGTTTTCATTCTGAAAAGAGAACATACCAACATCTCTTAAAAAGGCACAAACAGCCTTGTTAACATTGCACCTTGCTTTCTCCATTTGTGGACCAAATGAAAAAGAATGCAGCCACATTTGTCTCTGCGCAATACGGGAAAAAATTACTCTGGAGTTTGGATACATGTCCATGACTTTCCCAAGTCCTTCTTTCATTGCAAATTGCAAAGAGATTCCAGCCACATGTCCTAAACTGTTCCCTCCACAATGAATAATAATAATGTCTGGATGACGCTGTGTCACCAAAGAAGCACACAGAGGTACCAACTCCACCCACTTCATTCCACGCACTCTATGCCAGTGAACTTCCACATGAGAGAATCCAAAGATGTGCAGACACTCCACAGCGATCTGCATGCACCTTCAACCAGCCATAGCTATCTGCTCTTCTCTCTGGAAAAAGACCTACTGACAAACTCTCTCTTTACAAAACACACCCAGTAAACCTTATTGACCAATCCCTTGCTCTCCTCAGTCTCATTTGCATGCCACTCAACCCCAAAATCCCTGTATGTAATATGTGCTGTCCGCGGACAACCGCGTTGTCTGCGAACAAATAGAAACATTTGAGCGTGGAGGATTAAAATGTAAATAGTGTACCCCATTTCCCCATTGAGGTTGGCTCCGAAAAGAGCCTTTTTTTTGTTTTTGTTGCAGATTCAGAAACACCTTTTATTTTGTATATATTTTTTTTTCCTCCAAAAATCTTCACAAGAGCAACCCTTACCCTTATGTTCCAAAACAGCATGGCATTTCCCATAAAAGATAAATAAATGCCATCTTCCTTAAAGTAATCAACATTACCAAAGTCAATGTTGTCATTGTTGCAAAACAACATGCCAGATCTAGTCATAAAACCAAACATGCCCCGGTTGACTAACAACAGTTTTCATAGGACAAAAAACAGAACTATTGTCCCATATTGCCCTAGGTGTCAAACCAGAAAAAATAACCTTGCAGATCTTGCAACAAAGTTGATCCACTGACATAGCCCAAATGCACAGCACCACAGTGTAGGACAACTACATGTGGACTATGAAACCTAGCCATATACTGACAAACTACCAGAATTGCCTGCAAATTTAAATCAGACACAGTACTCCACACCACATCCACTCCTTTTGTGTCAAAATGGTTAGCCACATTCCTAGATTTTGCATACTGATCCAAACCATTCACAAACATATCTCCAACCACCAACACCCTGAGTTTCTGCACCTCTGCCATCTTCACTACATACAGCCTCTCTCAATACAAAGCAGAACCTCAACACCTAATTGGCTAATCCTCAATATACACATCCACTTCATGCTCGGAAACCCCGGATGTAGCACGTCATGTCTGCGAACAGCTGTGCTGTCCAAGGAGCACGTAAGTAACACTGGCAGCCCTTCTACCCTTTCTACTGCACTCTCTGCACCATTTCCTCATTGGCTACTGTTAAGCAGTCACACAGTCATCCATCAATCACATCCAATGACTCTACATTTAACTCTGTCATCGCAGATCAGCACTTTAGATGTACTATTGATCACTCTCAGTACAATTGGGCTGTGACTGCAAAGGACCTACAGCAACAACTACTATAAAACTCCCCACGATTTCCACTTGCAGATTCATGCACATCCACATGCATGAACACAGACTACAGGTATGAATATTTTCTACAAAGTACATGTATACCTCTTATAGGAATACAATACATCCTGGGAGCATAGCTCAATGGCAATGTGCGAGCCTTGAAAGCAAGACATTAAGCAACACAGATTCGATCCCTGGGTCCGCTCTTAGAAACCTCTGGGTGTTTAAGCACGTTATAAATATGCAACTAAGACAAAATAATTACGCAACTAAGAAACAAACAATTCCTATATCAGCGCCTCGATGCCGGCGGGCCGTGTAAGCACTTTAAAAATGTAAAATAAAATAAATAAAACTATGAACAGAGTAACTGACAATTACCCTATATAAACTGTAAAATGAACTTGCTGTCATTTCTCCCATCTGCTATGATGAAGTGTCAATTGCAAACCTTTCAGCTCTCCAAATTTTTGTTCACACACACATCTATCTAAAAAAATATTATTTCATATTATAAAATGGGAAAAATAACAGTATAATTATGAAAAAGACTGTCCAGTGTTTTATAAAATTACACACAGCCAGAATGAGTACATACATCTTCATTCAAGCACACACACAGACAATATCATTAGAAAGGCTCCCAGATCAACCAACACCACTACCTCTATATCAAATCCTTCTACTTCATTTCCCACACCTTCACAAAGGCATACATTAAATGCTTTTATGTACAATCTCTGCCATTTACCCTGTAAAAATAGCAAAAAATGCATATGATTATTTCTTAACATCCATTAACATAATATTAAAAAAACAAGTGTGCTCTATACGTTTACTATTATACTCATTTGAAAAACATATTCAACTAACAGATTCTAAATAAAATATACAGGATGCGCATAGGCAAAGGAAAGTGCAAAACAATGTCTACATTAACAAAAGTGCTATAAACACACATATTCACTTAACTTCTTCCTTTTACACTTTCAGTGAACACCACTCTCCTGAAAACCAGCAGTGCCTGAAGTACGAAGAAGGACTTAGAAGAAACCTACTCTTTCCATACAAAAAAAGTAAGTACAAAACTAACATAATGTTCTAACTGTTACTCAAACACACTAGCATTTTAGTATTGTAGAAAAAAACAAATATATTAACCCTTTACCATTAGATGTAGTATTAGTGATTCCCATTACCAGTTACATACTTATATTTTCATCTGAAGCCCAGTATAGTAACACACAAATACAAGAATAACCTTCCCAACTTGATGTAGCTGCCCATTACCCAATCAGAAACCTCCACAATCATACTTCCCATCATACTCAGACACTCATGCACAAAGCATGCATACACTGCACAACAGCCCAACACACACTGTCTTTTTTCTGCAACAGACCCCAACGAATGCCTACCAGAAAGGAACGCAGAAGTAGAGCAAATCAAAATAAAAGTGTCCAAAATAAGCATCCATCTCTAGCAGATTTTGTACAAAAAGTTCAAACAAAAGAGCTAATACAGTCATTAAGAAAACAAAACAAGCTTCTAATACAGAAACTTTCCCTCCTCTATCAAAATGTAAAACCAAACAGAACGTGATTAACAAGACTTCAGCTACCACTATTGCTAACGCTGCACCTATAAATCTTGATGTAGTGGCAAGTAAGCATACCAAAAAAAATGTTTTACAAAAAATGTTGTGCCACAGAGTCCTTCAGAACCTTTTAAAAACAAGAGAGAATCATGCACAACCCTTAAAACCTACCATAGGAAATTAATCCTAGAAGCTCTCGAAGACAGTGCAATCCTTCTCAAAAGGAAGTTATTTATTTTAGTTTTAAACAGGATGAAACCACTAACAAAACTAACTACTAAACTACAAAAAAGACTTCTCTATAAAAAGAATATCAACAAAAATAGCTTCTTAAACATCTGTGGAGGTGAATGGAGTCACATCACAGACCACAGAACCATATTGTAATGAAGGAACATATAAACAAAAGAAACAAAACAAATTGCCATACATAGCAGTGGACGAGGGTATGAAAAACTTAATAACACCATTATGGAACAAGAAACTCTGCTCACAAAAATATCCCCAGAAAACTCAGAATCACCGCCCCATTCAACTCAACCAAAACATCCAGTCTACAAATGGCTGGCTTATAAATGTGTAACATTGCCAAAAAAACTTTCAAATCTTTATGCCAGTTCCTCAATCAGTATGTAAAAAGCAAACACAAATTCAAAATGAAACTACTACAAAATATGGATGCCTGTCCAGAGCGCAAATACACAGGACTACAAGGACATTCATTAGCCTGCATTTCAGGACTTATTTGCAAAAGCACCTTCAATCATATCAAAATTATATCAACACATCATTCAACTATAAGAAATCTAGTCCAAAAACTCTACTATGCTAAAAGTCCTGCTTTAACACTAGCCAATTTAAATAACAATCTTTTACATGGTACAGCCAAATAACTATTTGAAGAAATAGAGCATATTCAGAGAAAATATTTTGCAATTGAAAGCCACATACAAAATGAAATAGATGTACAACAAACTAGCAACTACTGTACAAATAGCAACCTTCTATTAAACACATACAAAAAAGAAATACTAAAGTTTAAAAGTACCTCCGCTGAAGTACCAAACCATGTGTGTGTGTGTGTGTTCCAGCAGGAATTCTTATAAAAATACCACAAAAACAATAGACATAACCTACAAAACAGAAGACAATGAAAATTCAAAATGGTTCCAATTAGCTCTCTAACTTATAGCAGAAAACAAATATGACATTACTGACCCCTTAACACTTTGCAATTACTGCACTGCAAAACTTGACAACAACCAAACAACTTCATGTGCTATCACAAATAACTTGGAATTATTCCCACTACAAAACCCCTGCAACAACTAAATTCATATAAGAGCATCATAATTAAACAGTGCACCCATTTCAAGCAATAATACGCCTCCAACCAAAAACAGCAAAATGACCTCCCTCTGAATTAGTCAAACGAATGCGTGGCATAGTAGTTTATTTACCATTAGATCTCAAAGAAAATGTACACACTCTAGGAGTGAAACTGCCAATAGATCAATCTTTAATTGTCTTAGTAAATGTTGTACCTACAAAAGACAAAACAAATTGGCAACAACTGGTGGATTTATATAAAGTTAGACAAGCCCTGCAATATTTAAAAAACAACAATGAATACTATAAAGAAATTAATATTGAAGAAAACCTGAGAGAAACCATTGAAATAAATCAAGAGTCACCAGAAACTGGTCAATTTGAACTTCTAAACCTTACTACAGAATCCAATATTTTAGACCATTATACAATTCATCCTTTACTCTCTAAAGACACTATAGATGATACACTGGAAACGTACCAAATGTGACAAGCCAAACATCTCCAATCAGCATATGGGAAAAAAGTATAGAAGCACAGGCCATTCTGCTACTCTTTCCTACTGGAAGAGGAGGAAGGTATGATGATAGACCCACACAGATATCAGCATCAGAATATGGCTCTTTACGAATGTATTCGGACAAACCCAGATTCAGACAACACGTGGAATACATATTCCACCTTCTCTTTGAAAGTGAACTAGCAACTCGATGCTACGGGGTTGCACACACAATAAAATCAGGTACCCATTTTCAAAATATGTCAGCTATGCAATTATTACAAAAAGTGCAAGAAAAAGATGAGGTTTTAGAGTCAAGTATTACAAATCTTTTAGCAACCATGCGTGGTACAAAAGAATACCTGTTCCGATGTCATGGAGATGTACGCTGTATGATAAGAAACCCTGGCCAACCCACTTGGTTTGTTACATTAAGTTGTGCAGAATATGCATCGGACGATTTACACAATTTCCTACGCATAGCAAACAAAAATAAAACAAACATAGATATAAAAACACCAGGAGAACTCTGCTCTCTAGATCCTGTAAATGTATCAAGATATTTCCATCATCGCTTCACTGCTATGCTGCACTTTATTTGTAATAAGACTGTTCCTCCCCTCTGAGAAGTTCAACACTTCTTCTGAAGAATAGAATACCAAGCCAGAGGAGAACCACACATCCACATGCTATTATGGATTAAAGATGCTCCTAAATTTGGTCAGGACAGTGATGCCACTGTTTTGCAGTTCATCACAAAATATGTCACTTGTGAAATCCCTTCACAAACAACACATAGTGACCTTCATGCACACATTTTCCAATTTCAAAGACACAAATGTGGGAAATATTGCTGTTGCAGATATAAAAAAAAGGGAAATACTGCACCAAATGCCGCTTTAGTTTCCCTAGACCAGTATCAGCAACAGGTTAAGTAAACAACTTCATGTCTTCAGTCAGACATAGTGCGGGTCATTACGAGGTTGGAGGTAATGAAAAAAGTAAGGTGGAATGGCAATACTGGCATCGTTAACGGGTCTGGGCCATTATGAGCCGACAACACGCCAATACCGCCACCGCCCATACCGTGCCCTTTCTTACTGGCATGAGTGCATACACGTGCCCCTTCACGGCACCAATACCGAGATGGAGCTAACAGGAGGACCTCACAAGTTACGCTGGCATGCAGTTAGTGGCATCCCGAAGGTGGTAATTAGGGCCTACACAACGGCGGCAATACAGGCATCACGTACAACCCGCAAATAGCAACCTGCAGTGCAGGCAAATGCCACAGGTGCACACAATCACCACAGGTGGAGTCAATGGAGTCTGTCTCAGTACAAAAGGAGTACACCCACACACCACACCCCTTCCTACACCAACATGATACCACTAGCAGTTGCAATCATGGGGCTGGAGGACATGCCTTTACTGCTAAAACAACAGCAACAACAGCAACAACAACAGCTACAACAACAGGCAGCACAGAGGGGACACCGGAGGAGAAGGAGGGTGAGACAGGCCCAGCAAGTTCCACCAGTGCAGCCAGTGGTACCACATAGGCAGCCACCAATCCCTCGCATCAGACCCAGTCCATTCAATCTAAGCCCTGAGCAGATCCACACCCTGTACCAGTTGGACCGGGACACCATCACCACGATAGTGGACATGATACACGACAACATTGTCAGCCTCATAGAAATACGCACTGCCATCCCCCCGCTACTAAAGGTGGTGCCTGTGCTCCACTTCCTGGCCACAGGCACCAACCAGCACAGAGTGTGGCAGCTGCATGGCATATCACAACCACTCTTTTCCCGCATTCTGACCCAAGTGCTTGATGCCCTCCTGAAGCACGCAAGCATCCACATTTCCCTACCACGGACTGGCCAGGAGCTCAATGACACCAAAGTAGGCTATCCATACACTGGCAGGCATGCCCAATTGCGTCGGTGCCCTCGACTGCACCCATGTAGAATTGGTGGTCCCACATGCCATAGAGGCGGTGTACTGCAATCACAAGCAATGCCACTCCATCAATGTGCAGATGGTATGTGACTCCAGCAAGATCATCACACATTGCTGCGCCCGATATCCTGGATCTACACATGATGCCATGGTGCTGCGTAACTCCACGCTACACCGCTACATGGAGCGACATGCCGAATGATGTGCCTGGCTGCTCGGTAAATTGCCTGACTGGGTCATGGCGGTGCATTGCGGTTGTGAGGTGGGGGGCTTTATACTCCACCTGGGTGGAATTGGGGGGATGCATACTCCTCCTGGGTGGGTTTGCGGGGGTATGCATACTCCACCTGGGTGGGATTCGGGGGGGATGAATACTCCACCAGGTTGGGATTGGGGGGGATGCATACTCCACCTGGGTGGGATTGGGGGAGTGCATACTCCACCTGGGTGGGATTAGGCAGTGAGTGGACAATGCACTCAGAGCTAAACAGTGTTGTCCTGAACATCCCAACCTGAACATGACACATCAATGCCATAGATAAGACCAATGCCGCACATCAATGACAACATGCCAGATGCACAAGCAGGCCACCATGGGTATGTGAAGCGATGCATGACTAATCATGATTACAGCTGTGCCAATGCTGCTAGTGTGGTTAGGTACAGAGTAGCATACACTGAAATAATGGGTGGCAAGACATTGTTCCGCATCCACAGTGAATCCGCCTCAGCATGCAAGTGAACATCTGTACAATGCAATCCACACTAGTAGACCATTCTGCAGTACACAATGCATCAAATGTACCTGTGTGCATACACACAGGGACATGTGCATGTCAACACCAAATAGCTGCAGACATGGCCGTTAATCTTAAAGGTGTTAGCTCAGTTTCACTCACACATACCTCTTTGTACTCCCATTCAGGTGATGAAAGCTATCCCTTGAAGCCGTGGCTACTTACCCCTGTGTGGAACCCATGTAAGAGGCATGAGGAGGAGTACAATCGGGTTCATACCTGTACCCGTGTTGTGATTGAGCAGACCTTTGGCCTATTGAAGGCACGGTTCCGCTGCATAAGCAGGTCTGGTGGAGCACTCCGTTTTGGCTCTGAGAAGGTGGCAAAGATCACCATGGTCTGTTTCATGCTGCACAACATGTGCATCCGGAGAAGCGTACCACTGACACCTGACATTGACATGCATGCATCAGGTGAGGATGATGAGGATGATAATGATAGAGGAGAAGCAGCACCCCTGGCAGCACCTGATGCACAAGATGGCCGTGCTGTACGCTAATCACTGATTGACGATTACTTCTGAAACACAGGGACGTTGATGGTTATGTGACAGTACTACACTGAGCACTGGGTCCATACACAGGAATGCAAACATAGAAGTGCAGTACATTGCAGACAATTCCACTGCAGTTGCATGATATGTCACAGCCTACTTAACCAAAGCAGAGAAAACAGAGCTTCAGGACCTCTGGGATTACATATCATCTGACAAAAAACTCTCACAGACATTTTACAATGTAGGCATAAAAATGCTCTCCCATAGAGAATGTGGCTGCTATGAAGCCGAAGACCATTTAACCAGTACTGCATTGTATTAAAAATATGACAATATAGTAGGGCTAAGTCTTGGTCCTGCTAAATCTAGAAAAAGAGTTCTCAAATCATATGAGGACATAGAAACAATAGTCAAAAATGATCCCAACCACCAAACATTTTGAAAAACAATTTACTAGACACATACTAACCAAACCGGAGTACCACTTTGGAAAACATGTGTCTCTACCACGTAGCCGAAAACTTCACATACAAAAATAATGTTAAAACTGATGAAAAGAAAGGTATATACAGAGTTTTAAATTGTGAAGGCAGTTTAGTGAAACTTACCAAATTCAGCTTAATTAATCATATCAAATTGTCATTAAAAACTCCTCAACATAAAGAACTGTATTACATGACCCTGCTACAACTTTTTTAAACTATGGATAAAAGAAGAAGAGCTACTGGATACATATGACTCCTATGAAGACACTTTCAAAGCAAACGAAAGCACTATAACAGATGTAAACTTACACAGTACCAAACAATGTTGCACAATGAACAGCAACACTAAGAAGAACTCCAGGCCCAACTACAAGTGGACACGCCTGACAGTAGTCAACCTTCTGTAACAGGAAGCCAAGAACCACTTGGACAGCCACTAATAGCAAATAAGGCAGAATTAGCCATGATAGAAGTAGAAAACACCATGGCCCTGATTCATCGAATATTTGTGCTGAAAAAAAACAGGATTTGTGTGCCATTCTGCCCACAAATCCCCATTTGTTAAACAGGGATGTGCTGGCAGAAAGGCGCACAAATCCCGTTTTTTTCGGCGTAAATAATCCATAAATCAGGGCCCATGTCGCAGTATGAACAGGATATAGAAGACTTTGCTGTACTAAAATCACTACTGAACAATAAGCAGCATAGCATTTTCTAAGAAATAACAAAAGAAATTGAACATGGTGTGGAACATGAAAATAAAAACTTTACCTGCCAAGACTACAAACCTATACGGCTATACGTGAGTGCTGAAGGTGGTTCAGGCAAAGCATTCTTAATAAAAAGCATCAGCAAGTTCCTTCAACAATTGACAAACAACAAACTGTCAGCTGTTGTAACTGTCCCCACAGGGCTGCCTACAACATAGGCGGTGCCACTTTACACCGATTACTACTCCTGCCAGTAGAACACCAAAGCAAATTAGACTATTACAAGCTTTCCACAGAAGCTGCAATGGAACTATGCAGAGTTTTCAAACAAATGAAAATGCTACTAATAGATGAGGCGAGCATGGTCTCCAACATAATGTTGGCTTTGATTCACCTCAGATTACAAGAGGTCCTCAAAACAGACTACGAACAGCTCTTTGGAGGAAAACACATTATTGTTTTCGGAGATCTTCTTCAATTGACATCAGTGAAAGCTGAACCTATTTTTAAAACTTTAGGGCACAAACGGTGCCGCAAAACTCTTCGCAGCATAGGAAATATCAACCTTTGGCAACATTTCCGATACAGAGAATTAAGAGAAAACATGTGCCAGTCTGCAGACCTCACATAGGCCAACATTTTTAAAAGTATTAGAGTTGGTGTACTATCTCAGGAAGCACAAACAATATTAAAAATCAGGCACATCCATGCACTTTATGGCCCTAACTCATGTGCTACTGATGAAATGGAACAATTAATTGTATGTCCTTGATGCCAACTCTTGTAAGCTGTTCAAAATTCAATGAAACAATGTTGAAAAAAGAAATGCAACCAATAATTAAAACTTGCTCCACAGATAAACTGGACGTACATGGTATGACACTACCCATGTGTCAACAAGTCCCAGCAAGACTAAATACCCTAGAAAACTCTATCTCCAAAAGAGCTGGTTTGGAGAAAATATTGAAATTATCTTTAAACTGTAGCGTAATGCTTAAACGTAACCTTGAGGTGGAGCAAGGACTAGTTAATGGAGCACTTGGTACAGTTGTTGGCTTTCAAACATAACCACCATTCAATTTCTCAATATTCTCTTTGACAAACTATCAGAAGTTAAAAGGATAGGACGCTCACCAGCCCGCTTCCTTCTTTTCAAAAACATGTATGTCCGCAGAGAACACTTTTCACTAACTCTAGCATAAGCAGTTACCATTCACAAATCACAAGGTCTTACCCTAGATAAAGAATTAATAGATATTGGTAGCACAGTCTTTAAAAAAGGCATGAGCTATGTAGCACTATCACGCTTACATACACTTGATGGGTTATTTCTAATCAACTTTGATGCAAGTAAAGTAAATGCAGACATTCCTTGCATTCTAGAATACAATAGGTTGCGTTCACTCCACACCCCCAATCTAAAAACCTATCCTGTTCCAGAACAAGCAAAATGTTGCAAAAGAAAACTACTTCAAACTGAAATGATACAGGATATCACTTCAATTCCTCCAAAGAAAAAAAGAAACTAATACTTCATCAAGTACCACAATCAAAAAAGAATTTAGTGGTCAAAGTAACTCAACTACTTCTTCAAAGAAGCAACACACACTCAAAACAAATGACTTTGACACAAAACTATAAGGTCCATTCAAATTTTAAAATATAACTGCTGTAAATTGCTTCGCAAATTGAGCAATAAATATTCTATTCCAATTGCCACCAATTATTTAGAACATTTACTTACACAGAACAGACCAATTGTGTTTGCAAATGTTAGTCCTTCATAGAAATGCAACCAATAATCCTGACAACACTTACAATGTTCGTAGAATAAGACAAGAATTGTACTACTGTGCTGAAACTGTCAAATTCATTATAAACTCACAAGAAGATCCACAAGAATTTCTAATGTACTTACTACAAGTGCTGGAAAACAAAAACATACCTATAAATAAAATCTTTTAGATTTCATACATGTGGAAACATACATGCACTCTCTGCAACCATGTGGCACAGGAAGAGGTCCCTAATGAACGCTTTGTGTATGTATACATACCTAACTGTGAATCCATTCCATTTCAGCAACTTGTACAAAATGCAAACCATGGCAGATTATGTACTACCTGCAATTCAGATAATCGCTCCACCTTACAAATACAGACACATAGTAAATATGTAATAGTAATGCTTTTACGTTACAATGCAGGTGGTACAAAAACAACTGTAAGCTGACTGGATTCACACATGGTCAAGTATCACTTGGTAAGAAAACCTTCACAACAATAGGTATAATCTACCACGCAGGAGCCACAACCAATGGAGGTCACTACACTGCATATATCAAAAATAATTGTGGGTGGTTCGAATGTAATGATAGTACCATTACTCTAAAGCAGAGATTGCCAACAAATCTTGTAAACGCTTAATATTCTTAAAACCAAAATTTAATACGTAATCTGTGTATGAACATATGCAAAACTTCAACTTCAAAACTGTGCACAGAGTATGCCAACATGTATCTAACTGCCCCAAGATTCTGCAACAAGCAAACAGATAAATAAATGCTACTAAAATGTAACAAGAAATATACAGTTAGAATAGACCAACAGGTATCTAACTGCCCCAAAAAATCTGCAACAACCCAACAGATAGATAAATAGCATAAAAGTAGAAATAAACAATTAAAATACGTCAACAGGTTTCTAATTGCCCAAAAAATGTGCAACAAGCCAAAGATAGATGATTAGCAAGAAACAAGAAATAAACAGTAAAACAATGAAAGAAATATATTGTACCGCAACATAGAAGTTTTTTTTTTTAATCCAGCATGGATTTTTTTTCCCATATACCCAATTATTTAGAAAACAAACACAGAAACTGAGCAAATTGCACAGTACACTGGTTTGAAATATAGTACTTGTAAAGTACTAAATATGGGGGCAAAAACATACAGAAATGTCTATTATGTAACGAAATAACTCATTATGAACTACGTACTCTAACATATGATCTTTTCTTTTATCACAGAGATCGAAAAAGTATGTCTGGTCCAGTTACCCATGTCATGGAAAAACTGCATACAACCACAAAAAACTCAACCAGTAAGTATACAATAAATAAACTCAGAAACACTGCACTCCTTGTTACAAACTCTAAATCTTAACTGCATAGCCTAGCCAAAACTTCACATACACACTCTACAAATGAAACAGTACACAAACTTTTGGGTTGTGAATATTTGATGGGTGTTTGATTCTTCGGCCATGCACCCAAGACTCTAGGCCCTGGCCGCAACCACTGCAGCATAACACACCTATAATATCAAACATTTTGACTGTGGTAGGTGGGCTGATTATACAGGATATTAATTACAATCAGTCTCTAATAACAACCCAATACCATCATCATACTCAAGCACTCACTTGTGCACCACCTTCTTAAGAAACCCGCTTCCGACCCCTTCTGCCCGGCTAACTATCGCCCAATCTCTATCACTCCCTTCCTGGGCAAGCTCCTGGAGAAACTGGCCATCTCCCAGCTTAACCTCCATGCTGAATCTGTTGGTAGTCTTCATGACCATCAGTCTGGCTTCAGAGCTGCCAGAAGCACGGAAACTGCTCTCCTGAACATCCGTGAGGACCTGCTCTCGAACCTTGACTCTAACACCCCATGTGTTCTCATTTTGCTCGATCTCTCTTATGCCTTTGATACTGTCAACCACACTATCCTGCTCAACCGTCTCCGTGATAACCTGGGTATCACTAGTCAGGCTCTGGCGTGGCTGACCTCTTTCCTCTCTAATCGACCCTCCCAGGTCCAACTGGGTACATTCCTCTCCGACATCTTTTTCTCTACCTGTGGTGTCCCCCAGGGTTCTAATCTCTCCCCCTAGCTGTTCAACCAGTATCTGGCACTTCTCGCCCACCGCATCGCCGCTCTCTGTCCCAACTTTCAGTGCTATGTGGATGATACCCAGCTCATTTTCAGGCTACCCTCCGCCTCCTCTTCCCCTTCCCTCATCTCTGACTGCCTTTCTGCTATCCATGAATGCTGTGCCGCCAACAACCTCTGCCTTAATGCCAGTAAGACTGAGATTCTACTCATCGGCACACCCACTCCCACCTTCCCTGCAGCTCTCTGGCTGGCCTCTCTTGGCCCTCTTCCTGCTCCTACCTGCACGGCAAAAAACCTCGGGGTCATCTTCGACTCCACACTCTCTTTCTCTCCTCACATCTCTGACGTCTCTAAGAAGTCACACTACCAGCTACACCTCCTCAGAGGTATCCTTCCTTTCCTCTCCTTCCCCCAGAAGCTCACTGTCTCTAGAGCCCTGGTTCTCTCGAAGCTGGACTACTGTAACAGCCTCTACCTAAATCTGCCTGCCTCTACCCTCCGCCCTGTGCAACTCATCCAGAACAGGACTGCAAGACTTATCCTTGGCCTCAAGCCCAGGGACCATATCTCTCCAGGACTGAAATCGTTACACTGGCTGCGAGGATTAAGTTCAAAACCCTCTGCATTGTCTACAAGGCCTTCTGGGGCCTTGGGCCAAAATACCTTCAACTCTCTCTTCCTAAATATCTTCCTTCCCGAGCTCTTCGCTCCTCCGCCTCCAACTCCCTCAGGGTCAGCCGCTTCACCAAGCAACGAGTTGGGGGTAGATCTCTCTCCGCAGCAGGGGCCTCCCTCTGGAACAGCCTTCCTGCCTCCCTGAAACATGAGGAGAACCATCTCCGGTTCCCGAAGCACCTCAAAACCTTCCTCTTTGCCTCCGCTTTCTCTCCCCCTCTCCCCTGCTAAAATCACTGAACCTGCACTAAATCTGCAACTGGCCCAGGCACTGATCTCGGTCCTTGACCTAGCTCACTCTTCCCTGCACTGCCTTCCTGGCAACCCCTGCAAGACTGTCTCTGTATCCCTACAGCCCCTCCTCCCGGAACTTACCTTGCACTTGCCACTAGCTGGCCCTTATTATTTATCTTGTATTCTACTAACCCTGTACTGCACTTTCCCATCTCCCTTTCCCCTTGCACTTTTCCTTTCCCTTCTACCCTTGCACTTGCGCGATCTGAATGACACTAACCCTAGTAGGATCATTGTCTGTCCCCCCTTGTTCCCCACCCCCCTTGCCTCGTCGCGCCTTGAAACACTTGTGTATAGGCGCGTTACAAATACCATATCATATCATATCATATCAAAGTGAAATAGCCAGTAGTGCATTTATTATGTCCGCGTACAACCGCTACAACCGCAGACATGACAAACACATCCGGGGCACCTGCCACCTAAACAAATACAGTATTTGACCCATCTCTTACTCCCCAACCCTCCCCAAGCACTTCTGCACACCAACACACTCCCCAAAATTGTATTTTGCCTCTGTTGACTGCCACGCTTTCGGCAGATCCAAAATGGCGGGAAACAATGTGACACACCTCACGCCTCATCCCAGCAAATAAGAGAACATTTTGTGTGTCTGCGGGCATGATGCAAGTCGATTAGCCAATCGGTGTCCTGTCCACTGAATGAATAGAGAAGTGTGTCTGTGGAGCGGTCATAGATATCACTAATTGTTTTGCCTTACGTTTTGCTCATTTCAAAAGAAACTACTGGACAGATTAACACCAAATTAACAAAAGCATGCTTTTGGGACTGAGCCGCCGCTCCTGCTGCAAATTTGGTGGAAATCCGTCCAGTGATTTGAGCTGTAGGCATGCACAAAGTTTTTTCCCATTATGTCTATGGGAAAAAAAGAAATTTTGGGACCCCCCTATAACTTTGCCCCCCCTGAGCCAAACCTCACTAAAATTTGCAAAAAAAGTCGGCCATATACATTTTTTGCAAAGTTTGGTGAGGATTTGTCTAGGGGGAGCGAAGTTATAAGCCACCCAAAAAGTGCTCTTCCTATGGGATTAGCAACTTAACCATAACTACACAGCCACTTCAATATATATAATATATATATATATATATTGAAAACCCTGCACCAAGGTCCAGGAAAGGTGGAAGGCACTCCAGGAAACAGTCTTGCTTGCAATAGTCACAGCAATATATATATTTATTTATTTATTATAGAGCTGCGGTCACCGCATTATAGTTAAGGACAGTATCAACTTCCATAAGAAACTCAAAAAATAAATAATAACCTTTCACTCGAGTGACGGATTTGGCTGAATTTTTCCAAACAAATTTCTTGTCACAGGCTTCACCAGACTGGAGATTTTTGGAAAGATCTGTTAAAAATAAAAACATGTATTAAGAAAGTAGGAAAATAAACTTGTTTGGTCTATTCCCCATTCATTTTCCTGTAGAGAAAAAGTCAAATTGTTGCCCCCGAGCACAACCAAAACCAGTGGAAGGAATTGGACCAGGTACGAAGCAACTTGGGCACGAAGCGTTGACTCGATTTCCAGGATGAGTCTGGGGTTATTCTGTCCAATTATTGTTAAAATATTTGCTGTCCCCTTCTCCCAAATGTATAGCTCTATCTCCCATAGTATAGCCGATCACAAGTGCAACATCCTCACCAGCACCAACAAGCCCCCTGGTTGGACCACAACATCATCAACATTTCTATCACACATCCAAACACAACCAAAACTATTTCCATTACCTTACCTCCCGCACTCATGCACTGCTCTGAAAAGCTCACCAAAGACAAGATCATGCCTCTGCTGGACATCCCTTGCCTAGAGCCCCCTTTCACCACCAACCATAAAGCTCTGGTAGACATTTACACCTCCACCCTCTCAAATACAGTAAATACCCTTGCGCCCTTAGTGCCTCTCAAGTCTAAAGTCGAGAGACATTCCAACTCATGGTTCACCCCTGACATTCGGGTACTACCTAGCAAGAAATGACAAGCTCAGCTGTCCTGGTTTAAGAAATCTACCTACACACTGAAAGGCAATTTCACCAAATTATCCAAACTCTGTAAATCTGCAATCATGGACAAATTGAATTGCTTCAATGCCAGAATCAGCAATGCCAAAACAGACACTAAAGAGATATTTACCATTGATAGAGAACTAGAACTCCCATCCCCCACCCCCATCATAAATGATGAATCCTGGTGCTCATGTATCAAAACAGCTTTACTAGATAAAATTGACACCCTGAACAAGAAAATTCATTTTTACCAAGCTAACATCCAGAATGACCACAAGGCCACAGACACCTGTACAGCACCCCCGCCCCCGCAACAAACCCCTCCCTCCCTCAATTCTCCTTCAGAGACTTAACTGAATTAGAAGTCCTACATTTGATTAAAAGTCTTAAACCATATAAATGCAAAGTATCCCTCATCAAAGATATTTTCAAAAAAGGTAGCAGGCGTCCCTCTCCAGAAAGAACATGCCATGATAACCTGTTATGTGGTTTTATCCCACTTTGAGAGATTGCAGCCATCACTTTTTGTTCATTGTAACTTTCAAAGATGGGAAATACTCATTTGCATATCAGTCTTTGTCCCTCCCACATGGGCAGTCCAGCACCAAAATGCTATGGCAAGTCCCTTCTGAACAAGACTACCAACAGCAACCCCATAAACGTTTTTCAGCCTTGTTGGGCCTCATCAGTGAGGTGGAGCTGTGCCTCTCTGAGCACAGTGAGCAGAGAGTCCACTTCTGGTTTCCCCGAGGTAACTCAGGGTGACCAAACCCAAGTTCCTAGGAAAATATTTTCAAAAAATGTAGCAGATGCCCCTCTCCAGAAAGAACATGGCATGATAACTTGTTCTGTGGTTATCATGCCATCAAATATTGTGCCGATATAGTAGCCCCCATCATCACTGCCTTCACAAAACCCTTGTTCGCCAACAGCTCTGTTCAGCTAGCCTCAAATAAGTGTGGGTCCTCCCACTCCTAAAAAAACATTGCTAGTTCCAGCTACTCCCTCCAACTATAGGCCAATCACAACTGTCCCCTTCTTATAAAACATTCTGGATTGCGCAGTCTACCTGCAAGTTCAGCAGTTCCTTGAGACTAACCAAATCTTAGGAATGCAATCATTTGGCTAATGCCCAAGGCACGACAATCAATCTGCCCTCCTCAACCTTAAAAAAATCAGCTTGACGAAATCAAGGATGAGGGGAAATCCACTCTTCTCCTTTTCCTAGATCTATCTGCTGCATTTGACCTATTCGACCATCAAATCCTCTGCCACAACCTCACCACCTCGGCCAACTTCTCCCAATCAGCCACTGCCTGGATTGCATCCTTCCTAGAAGGAAGAATCATGAGGGTGTTCTCAGAGATCGTCAATTCCTCATCGTCTCCAATCCCATGCGGGGTCATGCATCCATGAATTGCCCGACCCTTTACAATATCTTCACCTGGCCGAAATCCTAATTGTTGGCTTACCAGGTGCCCTAAAAAATCTGAATGACTGATACACTGCCTTCCTGATCGAAAACTGCTCTATTCCAGTGTCAACCTTGTTAAAAGCTCTAGGGGTTTACCTCGATGCCTCACTTTACATGTCCCTACAGGTGAGTGCCATTGCCTCCTCAGCAGCCTACGCCACCAAGGTTCTGAATGTAGCTAGACCCTTCCTCTCCAAAAATAGCTGTCTAACTGTTGCCCACAATCATAGGATCCAGGATTGATTATTGTAATGCACATTTTCTGGTAACATCCACAAACTCAACGAACTCCAAGTCATCCAGAATTACGACCTCAGAACAGCCCTCAAGATCCCCAAAAGATAACATATTTCTTAAGCAATAAGAGAAACACACTGGCTTCCCAGACAGGAGCGCATCACATTCAAAATCATTCAAAGTCCTATCTATCGCCCACAATTGTCTCTCTAACGCAGCCTCCTTACCTTTCTCAAAGAATTGCCAAAGCACACTGCTCAAGACCCACAAGGACGCCCTACACTGACCACCTAATCTTACCCAAAGTAAAGAGATCTAAAGCCAGATGCTCCAGGTTCCCCTACTTTGCTGCTAAACAATGGAACTCTATCCTACCCTCTCTATGAGGGCTGAAAACTCCTACTGATGTTTTCAGCAAAGGGCTCAAAACTCAGCTCTTCTAACTCATAAAACAATGGCACCAGATCCAGCTCGCACCCACTTTACACATCCAAAGTATCCTGCTACCCTACTGTACTCAATGCGAGAATGCTTTTTTAGCTGTGTCACTTGTATTGTTGTGGAATCCACTGTACGTGGCACCAGATCCAGTTCACCCCACTGTGTACATCTATAGCATCCTGCCGCCACAGAACGTTTTTTACCTGTGCCACTTGTATTGTTGATGAAACCATAGTGTTAACATTTACATATTTATTTAGAGGCCGATTCATGGAATTAATGTGCGCTGAAATTTTCGACGCAAGCGTGCGAAAGCGTGCGAATCGCAGTACAAAAGCGAAAATCGCAGCAAAACCCGCGCACAGCGATTCATGGAAGTCCGTGTGCATGTAAATCCCTGGATGTGTGCTAAAATTCTGCGTGGCGCATGCTGGTGCACACGTCTCCAAACAGCGTGCGCTAAGCGCAGTGCGAAAGTGCACATAGCGCAGCGCACACAACAAAAGTAGGCGGAACAAGGGGCGTAACACGCCGAATGGGGAACAACGCGTGAAAATGTGGGCATCACAGGGGAAGTACAGGAGGCAAATGCGCAGAACACGCGCACCTACAACACGTATTCATGGAATCGAACATGGGCTAATGCGTATGCCAAAAAAGACGTGCTAATCCGGAAACACGTATGCCAGCAGGAAGCAGGTGTACCTGGACCCGCACAGCATAAAAGTGCACGCAAACAACAAAGAAGCTCAGACGCCAAGATGAATATACCATTCCTAGCAGCAGTGGTCGTGGGATACCGCAGGAGGAGGAGGAGGATAGTCAGGCCCAGAATTTTTACACCCAGAACCAGCCTTTTTGGGATGCCTGATGACCAGGTGTATGGGAGGAACAGGTTTCCACCTCACATAATACTCGACCTGGTGAGTGAGTTGGAGGATGACCTCACATCACCCACCCTGTGCTCCCAAGCACTCAGCCCCCTGGAGAAGGTCCTCAATGTGCTGCACTTCTTGGCCACTGGATCATTTCAGCGGACAAGTGCTATAGTGGGGGGGTGTCACAGGCCACGCAGTCACGCTGCCTACACCAGGTGTTGGCCATCATGACTGCACGCCCATCAGTCTGCAGGCACATATACCTGCCCAGAACACCTGCAGAAAGGCAGGCTGCTGTCCAGGATTTCTATGGGGTGGAACAATTCCCCAAAGTGCTAGGTGCCATTGACTGCACCCATGTGGCTTTACGTCCCCCCAGGGCATCTGAGCACATCTATAGAAACCGCAAGCACTGGCGTTCCATCAACGTGCAGGTAGTATGTGATGGGCCACCCACGACAGCTTCATTTACAGAATGTCAATCCTAAACCGGGACCTAGAAGCTGGGCGGCATGGCAACACATGGCTGCTTGGTGAGTATAAATGCCACTGCACATGCATGCATGTCAGATACTGAGTAATGTCACAACCACACTAATGATACCCATCACCACCTCCAAAGGGGACAGTGCTTACCCTCTGAGCACCCACATGATGACGCCAATTCGGAACCCCACCATGCCACCCGAGGTAAGATACAACACAGCCCATATTGCAACCCGGGGCATAGTGGAGCGCACATTCGGAGTGCTCAAGTCATGCTTTCGCTCCATTGACCGCTCTGGTGGGCAGCTGTTATATGCTCCCCCAGTAGCGTGCAGGATCATAGTGGCAGCATGTGTCTTGCACAATGTTTCAGCACGCCGGGGCCTGCCGGTGGACATGGTGGTGCCCCCACATCCCCAACCACATGCATGTCCGCTACGCATGGGAGGGGAAAGGGCACGTGGTGAGGTAGCCCGTACGCAGCTGGTGGCTAATTACTTCACCTAAAATCACACCCCTGTGGAGTGCAACCAGCCCTGGCACATACCAGCTGACAATCAATGATGATGACATAAGGGACACTCGACTGTCACAACCATACCATCCTGAGATTGGTCACCTGGAAGTGTTACATTGTGTGCATCCCTACCTACCCAAACACCACCAATGCTGTGTCATCAAAAGACATACATCTATGCTGCAAAATTCATTACCCCCTTGCTAAATACAACATGAGAACAGCTCCATGTCACCCAACCCCTCCCCAGCTCCACCACCAAACACACCATGGCATGTCATGCAATGTGAAAGCAAACAATGCAATGCATAAGACCTGACACAAGTGTCACAAAGTACACTGTCCCTAATGGAAACTGCCCACACACAATATGCTCCCAGTAATGTACAACTAACAGCACACATTACCAAATACTTACCACCAACACAATGCTGCAACACACCATGGAAACATGCAAAAACATGACAGTACTAAGTTCAAGTAGTGGTAGTCTTACAACCTGAATACGCCAGCACATCGACCCCTTAACTGTAGAGTGTTGCTGCCACGCAAATGTCTCAGTGTACTGCATACAACATGAACTGCATCTGCAAAGTAGACGGCCTTGTGAAGACACGAGGAAGGAACCTGCAGATTAGGAGGAAGACATGGATGCACAAGCACATATCAATACACCATGCAGTGTACAATACAACAACAATATCCACTAGGGATGTCTACACAGTATTTAATACAGACTGCCCACACAGCTCATGGGAGCCCAACATCACTGTGTAATTCACTGTCACTTGGTCACACCCTTTGCAAGCCCATGGAAACGGGAAGCAGGAGGGGTGTGTGTCTCACGAACCCAGGCATCTAACCCAAACTCAGGACAAGCCTGCATGTGCCCAGCCGGAATACAGTGGATGCCCACGGGAGCCACACTGTAAAAAAAAATGCCCATGTGGGGGCCAGGGGGGAGTGGGGCAGGACACCCTGGAGGTTCGAGGACAGGGTGCACACCAACACCCACCTGCGTGGATGTTGCGGAAAAAAAACACCTCCTTGGGCTCATGGCCTGCATGGCTATGCCATTGTGGGAGAACTGCTGTCGCTCTGCTCATCCTCTGCTGCTGCATCAGGAGGCGGTGGCACTATAAAAGGCTGCCCACGCAAAGCCCTTGTATGGTCCTCCATGGCAGCAAGCATGCAAGTCTGGAAGGTCTGATTCTGGAGCATTAAAGTGCGGAGATCCCCATGCAGCACATCACGGGTTACCTGCATTTCTGCACGCATGGCCTCGCGGGATGCCTGGATCTCCTCACGTGTTGCATGCAGCTCAGCTGAGAGCAAACGTGTGAGCTGCTCCAGCTGCTGTTCTGCCCTAACATTTCGGGAAGCCTCAAGTTCAAGCAGATTCTGCTTGTGGTTATTGATTTCTACCCTCAGTGCTTCCCTGTGGCCCTTGGACTCTATTGATATGGATTTGCGCAGAGTCTCCAGTGCCGCCCGTCAGTCCCTGTTGGACGCCCACATGTCTTCCCTGTGTGATTGGCAAATGGAGTCTGTTGCCTGCTGTTGTTGCTCCATCTGCCTTTCAGGGGGGATAATGGAAGTGTTCACCCTCTCCATTGCCTGAGCCATCATTTCTACTGATGCTGCCTGTTGGGTTGCCATCCCGTACATGAGTTTTCCCATACAGTATTGCCTGATGGCGCACGGCCACCGCGTCGACGGGCACCACACCTGTTTGGGGCAAGGCGATCTGCACCTTGCTGTGCTGGCACTGCCTGAGGCTGCAGGACTGCATTCCCCTTCTGATCTGCTGGCCCAGGAACAGGATCAGATGCTGTGGAGTGTGACCCTGCATCCGTAACCAGCAAAGGCGGACTTACCAACACTGACATCCCCATGACATCCCCATAGAGGGTTCTACCTCTGGTGCAGGTGGGTTGGACAGAACAGAATCCCTGCCAGAAACACTTACCTGCGACGGCACATAAGTCTCATCATCCGACTCAGCACCTGAATAGAGGTCTGGGGAGGTGCACCCAGAGGCACCCCTGGACAGTATGGTCTGCAGTAACATTGGGTTTTCACCCACCACCACACCACGTCCCCCACTGGTGCCTGGTCGTGCCTGAGATTCCTCCTGGGTCTGCACCATCTCCTCAACCTCAACAGCACCAAGTGCGTCATCACCTGCAAAAACATGAAAGACAACAAATGGAAACAGGCATGAGCACCATAGCACACACATAGGCCGTGACAAGCCAGAGATCCAGTACATGATTTACACATGTCCCACATGACTATAACCCTGCCATGCATGCACTGTCAAAGAGTTGGAAGTGGAGTCAAAAAGGCAGACACTGGGGAGAGCAAGATGGAAATGCAACACATTTGCAGCATGTTGGGTAGCACCGGCATCACACATAAGGCTGTGAGTGGCATGTCCAATACACATACATGAAACATGCCACCACACAGATGTCATGTAGCATAGCCATGGTAAATTACAAAACTACAGCAATATGTCAGTGAATGAGTACTGTCACACATCCATGTCACATCGACATGATGCGAAGATTGATGCTGAATAGTGTTGCAAAATATCCATGTGCCACACACTGAAACACATTCAATGTCCAATAACACAGTCATTGTGGGCTGATCAATGGTTGGTCACTTTAACATTACAGGAAACATCTGTTATCTTCCACATGCAAACAGGCCCTAATAAAAAATGTCTGCAGCCCAATACTCCATCGGCCTGAATGGTGTAATACTTAACATAACCAGGTAAAAGTAGTGGCCCAGTGTGGGCTGTAAACAATGACCGAAGCATATCACATATGTTGCAATAGGGCAGAATAATGCGTACTAAAAATGGGAGAGTGGAAACAATCAGCCTGAATGAACACTTACAAAATCTGACCAATGTAGTTGCAAGATGACAGTTCAAGGTAAAGTGCACTAATCTGGGCGTAATTGGAAACTGTGGGCAGAAGGGATACAGTCATATCCAAATCCAAGGCACATGAATGTATGGGAGGAAGCAAATGGGTGACCCATAACACTCAGGATTACACACCCTCACCTGGCACTCAATCAGAACCCGTCACCCAAACAACATACACATGAATTACACACACACGCATGGGCACTCACCGGACAATGCGTCGTAATCAGGTAGTTCTCCCACACCTTGGATCTGTTCTTCTGTGACGAAGGTCCCAACAACAGACTCATGTTCAGTGAGTTTGTTGTCCTCTTGTGGAGACCCACCGCCAGTCACCAGAGTAGCGGCATGATTTGAGGCTAGCTTGTTCTTTGCTCTGCGTTTCAGGTCTTTCCACCGCTTGAAGCAATCATCAGCTGTGCACCTCACAAATCCAAGGGCACGTATGCGGTCCGCGATGGTCTGCCAGTGTGCCCTACGTTGACCAGGTGTGGTCTTGCACCCTGCAGTCACCAACATTTCGTGGCTATGTGTGGACACATAGCTCACAAGTGTATCAAGTTCTGGGTCATTAAAGCTAGGCTTCCTTGACATGCCGGAGTGTGTAGCCGTGTCTGGGGTCTCAGCCTGTTGTGCCAGAGCACCCTTCTTCCTCTTTTTCAAAGGTGGAGAGGAGCCTGAGTGGCTTACGCCGCTCTGGTCAGTAGGGGCAGAAGCACCAGTGGACTGGGTAGTAGGAGTGTGCGTATGCACAATGACCATAGTCCTTGGTGCAGGCATTGCCAGAAGTGTGATGTTGGCAGGGGGAGCATCAGTTTGATGGACCTGGACCGACACTCTCCTGGCTGGGAGACACAGAGCTGGGGTGGATGGAGCTGCAGCTGCCCCTGCAGCCTCCCCAGCCTGCCTACTTGGGGCAGCAGATGACATAGCTGCCCGAGATCCACGTGGCTTGGTGACAACAAATTGCACCGCCACACGTGGCCTAGACTTGCTGACCTGGAAGTCAGCCTGGGAGTCATCCTGTGCCAGGTCAGGTGCCACAATGGGCTGGTCCAACAAGGGCTGAGCTGGGATGGTGTCAGCCACGTTTCCCTCAACCATGGGAGGGGCATGGGTGTCCCTGATTGGTTCTCCACACATGGGGGTCTAGGGGCACCCTTCAAATCCTGGCCACCTCCCCTACCGCGCCCACCACGCCCACCGTTTGAAAGTCAGCCACCTTTGCCTACCTTACCGCTTGGTCGCAGTCCAACCATGGCACTGATGTTGTTGTGCGTATGGGAGTAGCAGTAAACTATTGTCCTGGGCAATTGGGGGTGAAAGGGGTAGGGTACTTGATGGAATTCGTACCCTAGTGCTCTGACAAGGCTGTCTGTGACCCCTGAGGGAAGATGACGGGTCACGCAACGCACAGGCAGCCCAAAATAAAAAAAATAACGTGCACGCAACCCCTCGTAGACCACGTGCGTGAAAAAATGAACCTGCACTACGCTGTGGCACCCAGAAACACAAAAATAAGCGTACGCGTAATACACACAGCCTACAATGACCTCTGAAGGGGTACGCGACACACGGGGCAAGCACAGTTGGTAAATACGTGCGCGACTCACCGTCTGCCTGGAAAAGAACGTGAAAAAGATGCGCAACACCCCCGCCAAAAGAAGAATTGTGCGCTGTCTGAGGAGACAGGACAAAAGAAGAAGTGAACACTGTTTGAGGAAACAGGCCCAAAAAGAATAAAGAACGCTGTCAGAGGTAACAGGGAGTACGAACTTGAAACGCTGTGAAGTAATCGCGTGTGAACCGACAAGAAGTACAGAATTCACCCACTCGCTCTCCACGAAAAGCACGTACAAGGGAATGGGGTCCTACACGTACCTTTTAAAGCGGGCCACACGTACAGCATCACTTACATGTGTACGTGCTAAGGCCCTTTCCTCCAATTACATGAGCTGACACTCGGACTAGCAGTTTTTGGACATGTACGATGAACATGCACCCGTGTTGATGGAAACGCCCGCGCGTGTCACGTAGCAGAAGCGCTTACGCGCTAAGGGCCTTTGGCCCAATGAAACCGCATACGTGTGCTGACGCGCTGACGCGCGAAGGGCCTTTCCTCAAATTACACGTTGACGTGCAAGATGTTCACGTGCCAAATTACTCTGTATCAAGCTGCCCACACAACAACACACGGAAGACCACGCTCCTGCCCAGAAGGCCAAATTACTGCCCCCCAGAGCCCCGAGCACGCTCCCACCTGCCATCTGCTGATGCCTGATTGCCTGCTGCCCACGTGCCCTGATATTTGCTGCCTGCACGTCAGCCAGGGGTGTAGTTGCTGTTACCACCCGTGCTGGAACCGAAGACTCTCGACTGGGATACCATCGCTCCACAGCACAGCCCCAGGACCTAGTTGCCCACCCACTCCTGCCTCTGGGGTTGCCATGTCGGGCCCAACACCATCTGGCACCACTGGCAACTCCCATCCAGAGAGGCAGAGGACCACCAGCTTCAGTGCCAGGGAAGTTGGTGTCTTGGTGGAGCAAGTCCTGGGGCAGTATGATGCCCTCTTTGGAAGTTCGCGCGCTGACAATGAAGGATGGACCAGGATCTGGATGGACATCGTGACTGCCATCAATGCGCAGGGGGTGGCAGTCCACGACTTACACCATGTCAAGAAGCGCTTGGAGGACTTCAGGTCCAGGACCCTCAACAAGGCCCGGCGCCTCTTGAAGGCAGCGGATGCCAAGGAGCACCGGGGCCACTTGTCCGACCACCAGATGAGGGTCCTGGAACACATATGTCCAGTGCTCCACGTCCAGGTCCTTGAGAGGCAGACCCGTCTGGAGTCAAGCGGTAAGTGTACATGCATACTGATTGGACGCTGTGCGTGTGGTGGTGTGCCAGTAGTGTGCAGGTTGCACATGTCTTTTCGTAGGGCCATGTAGGGATGTGTATGAACAGGGGCGTGAGGCTGCAACATGTGAGTCCTCTTAGGTGTGAGACACATCGATGGTGTATGTGTTGGTAAGCATGCTGTGCAAATGCAGGTGTGGTAGCACACATGTTAGAATTTCTGTGTATGTACGTTGGCATGGTTGTGGTGTCACACATGGATGGTGGTTCCTGCTACATGTATCGGTACTGTGTACATGTGCATGTGTGTGTATTTGACAAGTGTGCAACTGTGATGCAACATGGATGCACGTTACACTGATATGTAGACGGCTGAATGCCAGATGTGACATGTATGGCATTCGCATCACTGCGACAGTTGGAGGAGATGTAGACATGCATGTAAGTGTGGTGGCGTGTGTGCGTGTCTAGTGCACTCCCTGTGTTTCATGTGATGTCAGGCTCACCTTCAGCTGTTCATGCTGTTGTATGTGTATGGATGTTGCTGCCTGGTGCAATATTGCTGTGGAAATGGTCATGTGTGTGAGTTGAAATGACATGTGTGTCGTGGATTGTGGGGCCATGTCTGAAGTTTGACACTGCCACTCATGTGCAACTGTCATGTGTGTATCAGTCCATTGTACAGTGCCCTGATGTCTGTGTTTTATCTCTCTGTGTCTGCAGCGTCAACTGATGAAGAGGGCGGAGAGGTTGCTGTGGAGCACAGTGGCAGGGATCGCACCACCAGCCGGAGACGCAAGGACCGGCTCCCATCCCAGATTGTCATCTCGTCGGGGAGTGATGAGTCTGGTGCCACGTCCCAGGCCGCAGCTGCCGAGGGTAGGTCCAAGAGGAAGAGGTCGGAGGTGGAATCAGCGGCAGCAGAAGGGGCAGCTGAGACCCCACAGGGTCCAATGGAGGAAGATGGCACGGAGTCATCCAGGTTGGTGGGGGGTTTGGTGGAGGAGGAGGCTGCGGAAGGGATACACACAGGATCTGGAGGTGGGGATTCCACTGGTGCTAGTGGTGCAATGCAGGGGCAGGGACAGGAGGCAGCACAGGCTGCCACAGATGTGTCTGTGTGTAATCCTGTCCCTGATCCTGTCACTACATCATCTGGCACCAGCAGGGATGCCTACGTCCAGACCCGTTTTCAGGGAGGGGATGAGCACATGACAACTTGCCTTCCTCTCCCTGCAGACGTCTCGCATGCCTCTTTGACCATGTTGACCTACTGGGACGGGTCACCGGTGCTGGATTCCTCTGTGTGCTGGACCTTCATGCGCCCCCTCCTCACCTGAACCCCCTACGCGCCAGTCATCCTCCATGACATCTTCCCACCCATGTGTCACCTGGGTACCCTTTGGAGCTGCCCCTGACCCAGCGACCAGGCTGGTGGAGGACACATCCCTGCCACAGTCGGGAGTTGGATGTCCAGCAGGGGTGGCCACTACGACAACTGCACCCCAGCCGGAGGAGGACGTGCAGGCAGCAAGAGCCATGGCACAGGCACAGCAGCAGCAACATGGTGGGAACAATGATGGCTCGGGGCCTTCAACGTCAGAGGGGCAGGCATCGGCCATAGGGCAGGAGGACCCCATATTTCAAGTGACTTCCGTGTGGCAGCGGTTGGGCCAGGACATAGATGCGGAGCGGCAGCAGGCGGAAGAGGCACGGCTCACAATGGTCAGGGAGGAGAACTCCATGCGGAGGGCCCTGAGGCGGGCCGAGTGCCTCGAGGCAATTCGCAGGGAGTTGGAGGTGAACATGTTGTCGTCCCTGAGGACCCTCGGGGCCATGGAAGAGGACCGCCTCCAGGACATTGAGCGGGAGTTCAATGATGCCCTGGCCTGGGACATCAATAAGTGAGCCGTCTGACTAGCCCGCTGCCATTGTAAATAGTTAGATAGTGTTAGGTTTCCTTTCTGTTTTTGTTTATTTTGGGGCGCTTGGACAATGCAACACGTTTTTGTATATAGTTCTTTATTAGGTAGTCTTTTTTGTAGGTTTCATTTCATTTGTTGGGCTCATGGACCCTGGATTGGTGATTTGTATATAGTTGAACAGTGGATTTTTTTTTTTTTCATTTCATCATGGAGCAATGGATTTCACTTATTTTTTTCCCTTGGATTTGCTTTGTTGGACTGAGACTTTGGATACATTTTCATTTGGATTTCTTTGGATTCTAATTTCATATTTTTGATTATTTTCTGGACATGCTGCATTTTATTTCTTCACATTACTGTGTGTTTTCTTTTCATTACATTCATTTTGGATTCAATACATTTTTGTTTCATACTTCGGTGTGTGGTATTCTCTCATTGATTTCATGCATGTCATGATGTGGGTTTTCACATTCACTTGCACCCATTGTGTGTGTGTGACGGACATGTGTTCATTTACATACTTGCCATTCGGGTTGTATCATGTAATGGGCATTTCTATGTGGGTGGATGCAATACTTGGTTGGGTCTTTGGCCTGGGGTGGCATGGGGTATGATGTGGCTGGCCATTAGGCCCATGATTGAGGATTGTCATGACGTGGTGGCAGGGGGACATGAGTGGGGGCCTGCTGACAGGTGCCCCTGACTGCTGGGGGTGGGGGTGCAGTGGGACATGTGTGGGACATGAGTGGGGGCCTGCTGGCAGGTGACCCTCACTGCTGGGGGGTGGGGGTAACGGGGGACATGAGTGGGGGCCTGCTGGCAGGTGCCCCTGACTGCTGGGGGGTGGGGGTGCAGGGGGACATGAGTGGGGGCCTGCTGGCAGGTACCCCTGACTGCTGGGGGTGGGGCTGCTGGGGGACATGATTGGGGGCCTGCTGGCAGGTGCCCCTGACTGCTGGGGGGTGGGGGTGCAGGGGGACATTATGGGGGCCTGCTGGCAGGTGCCCCTGACCGCTGAGGGGTGGGGGTGCAGGGGGACATGAGTGGGGGCCTGCTGGCAGGTACCCCTGACTGCTGGGGGTGGGGCTGCTGGGGGACATGAGTGGGGGCCTGCTGGCATGTGCACCTGACTGCTGGGGGGTGGGGGTGCTGGTGGATATGAGTGGGGGCCTGCTGGCAGGTGCCCCTGACTGCTGGGGGGTGGGGGTGCAGTGGGACATGAGTGGGACATGAGTGCGGGCCTGCTGGCAGGTGACCCTCACTGCTGGGGGGTGCGGGTGCAGGGGGACATGAGTGTGAGCCTGCTGGCAGGTGCCCCTGACTGCTGGGGGGTGGGGGTGCAGGGGGACATGAGTGGGGGCCTGCTGGCAGGTGCCCCTGACTGCTGGGGGGGTAGGGGTGCAGTGGGACATGAGTGGGACATGAGTGGGGGCCTGCTGGCAGGTGACCCTCACTGCTGGGGGGTGGGGGTGCTGGGGGACATGAGTTGGTGATCAGTAGTGCAAGGTGACATGTGGCTTGGCTGGGGGGCATGCCCATGGTGTATGGGCTGCCTGCGGGACATGACCAGGGGTGCAGGGTAGTCCCCTGTGGTGTGGGCTGCCTGCAGGGGCCATGGAGGGTGTAGAGGGAACACCTGGGAGGACCCACACTGCCAATTCACAGGTAGGACTATCCGCGCACCCCTGAAATTCACGTACCCCGCTCTGACAGCAAAATCGTGTGTGAAACTTCCCGCGCACCCCGGTTATACACGTACCCCCTTTGCACAGGGCCAATTGCGTGTGAAACTTCCCGCGCACCCCCGAATTACACGTACCCCGCTCCGATCGTGTGTGAAACTTCCCACGAACCCCAGGAATACACGCACCCCACTCGCACAGGGCCTATCGCATGAGAAACGTCCCGCGCACCCCAGTTATACACGTACCCCACTCGCACAGGGCCAATCACGTGTGAAACTTCCCGAGCACCCCAGAATTACACGTACCCCACTCGAACAAGGCCAATTGCGTGTGAAACTTCCCGTGCATCCTCGAATTACATGTACCCCGCTCCGATCGCATGTGAAACTTCCCGCGAACCCCAGGAATACACAGACCCCACTGGCACAGGGCCTATCGCTTGTGAAAATTCCCGCGCACCCCAGGAATACACGTACCCCACTCGCACAGGGCCAATCACGTGTGAAACTTCCTGCGAACCCCAGTAATACACGTACCCCACTCGCACAGGTCCAATCGCGTTTGAAACTTCCCGCGCACCCCAGGAATACACGTACCCCACTCGCACAGGGCCAATCGCGTGTGAAACTTCCCGAGCACCCCCGAATTACACGTACCCCACTCGAACAAGGCCAATTGCGTGTGAAACTTCCCACGCACCCCCAATTTACACGTACCCCGCTCTGATCTCGTGTGAAACCTCCCGCGCACCCCATGAATACACGTACCCCACTCGCACAGGGCCAATCGCGTGTGAAACTTCCCGCACACCCCCGAATTACACGTACCCCGCTCCGATCGCATGTGAAACTTCCCACGAACCCCAGTAATACACGTTCCCCGCTTGCCGTGTGCTGTGTGGCGACCCTGTATACTGGTACAGGGTTAGCGCAGGCCTTTGCGCTGGATTGGGGATTTTGATGGCTTTTCATTGAGTGAGGGGCGTTCTTGGGGGCGTAACTGGCGCTGCTGCAGGGTCGCTGCGCCACTGTGCGCCACGGCTGGTTTTGGTAGCTAAAATCCATGAATACGCTGTGGGCGGAGATGGATTTTAGCGCACGCGGCTGCTGCAGAGATTCGCACACCACACTGTGTGCCAGCTGCGTGCGCCACTTGTGCGCTAAATTCTATGAATTACCCTGAAAATGTGTTATAGTTTACAAGTAAACTTTTCACATTCACAAACAGTTCAACTCAGTCATTTCTACGAATTCAATACTATCACAACAGTGCAAAAACATCTATGATACATATTCAATCTAACTACAATTACAATTATAATTGCTGAAATGCTATATAAAATAAAATATAATTTCTGACAAAATAAAAATGCATAAGTCCACAATGATTTCCAGTTAACCAAATGAAAATATGTGGATTCAAAGATAACATTTTCTTCCAATCTAACTAAAGCTTTCTACAGTGTGCATGTATTAAATTAAAGAATATCTCAAATCACTATTGTGTGGTGAACCACAAGAGGAGCTATTCTGAAAGTAAACAAACAAGTTCAATTAAAGATGCCCAGATTACTGCCATGGTGTATCGTTTTACCCTTAATTAAGGGAGACCTACAGTTTGGGCTGCCCGCCAGCTATATAATCAAGTATTAGCACCTATGATAACCTACGGCCTGGAATCACTATTGTACATAGACCTAAAGTGGTTGCAGATCATAGAGGATGAACTGGAGGAAAATCTTGGGTCTCCCAGTTTGTATACCGATGGCAATAATTAGACTGGAGTTAGGCCTGATCTCATTTAAAGCTATTGTGTTGAAAAAACGAGAGGAAATGTACATCACTATGTGCAATAACCCCAACAATAGATTGTTGCTTGCCCTACACCAGGAACACTTAAAGAAGATACGACATGCCAGCTAAAAAAGCATTGACGTACTTTTCAAAGAGATATGCTGAATACAGAGGAAAGGGCAGGACATTGTAAAAATGAAACATGCACTTGCTAGACATATTGAACTGTGGGACTTTACAGCAGAGAGGCTGACAGCCTTTTCAAAAATTAAAAAAGCAGCCATTTTCAACCAAAAATCTACTGCTAATAACTTGATTTTCTGGATCGATTTGGATGATATTTCCCAAACAAACAGGTTATCAAAAGCCCCACTAAAATGGACATGTTGGGAACGATTCGTTAGAAAATGAAAAATGTACTAAGAAAATATTAAAACACAATTTTTAGCCTACTGCCATTCGTTTTCTCATAGAGAAAAAAGTTAGTTTTTGAACAGCCGTAGTATGGAATCCGCTTGGCGATATGGACCAATTTAGAAACAATTTGGGCACAAAGCATTGACTTAATTTCCTTGACTGGTGTGGGGTAAATACATCCAGTCGTTTTTTAAAATATTTGACGAAGAATGGGGGGCCCCCTGTTCCTTAAACCCTCATATCGGTCTTGGTGCTTTGCAGCAGAGAGGCTGAGTAAGGCAAATAAAATGTTCAGGAGGATTCTGGGTTTATTGCGTTCAGAAGTTGTTAAAATATTTAAAGGAGAAGGGGTCGCTCCATTCTCCCAAAATTATAGCTATCTATGTGTCGCATAACCGCATCAGATAAAAGGATTAGTGTTGGAGGGGAATGGGGGAGGGCTAGGGAAAGAAAAGAACTTGAGGGGAGCGGGGAACATGACACGAGGAGGGGGGCACTTGGTGAGTGCCTGGGAGGGCAAAAAAGAATTTTGGATTTTGCATGTTTTTCACAGATCACTGTGGCTATTTGTGCATGTTTACGGAGAACCACGGTTTTCTGCAGTACATTGATAACCGCGGATAAAGGGGGAGAAGTTTAAAAGAAAAAGAATGTGTAAAAAATACAATTAAGACAACAAAGGGGAATTTTACAGCTACAGTGTGGTGGGTGGTAATGGGTGTGGCCAATGGCTATGGCCATGGGTTACTTTAATTAACAGAATGGTGCAATATCGAAAGTAGCCGCTACCAAAGGCCATGGTTAAAGGGCTCCAAAGAAACCTAGTGGGCAACACATCAAGGGGCAATGGCAAAAGGCAATGGACACTACCCATGGACGAAGGCCATGGCTATTATGCCCAAAAGTAACCTATTGGTGTGGTCATGGCCGAAAAGCAAGGCCAGTAGCCATGGCCAAAGGCCAATAGGTTTAGCAAACCTATTTGAGCAATATGTAAAGTGACCATGGTCGAAGGCCATGGCAAGTGGGACCAGAAGAAATTCTATTGGGGAAACTTGTAAAGGGGCCACGGCTGGTGTCTGTGTCCGGTGGTCATGGGGGAATGCCATGACCAGTGAGCGGGACAGAAAGGTAATGTTTTAAAAGATACAGTGGGCATAGTCGAAAGCTGTGCTCACTGGCCAGGGCTGAAGAAACCTAGCCATAGTCCAGAGAAAATAACTATGACCAAATGCTATGGATAGTGGGCCAGTTTACGAAACCTATTGGAACAATATGTTGAGTGGCCACAGACGAAGAATGTGCGCACCAGACATGGCTGAAATCCATCGTTATTGGGAAGAAAGCTATTGGGGTAACATGTAAAGGGGCCACAACCAAAGGTAGGGAACAATGGTCATGGAAGAAGGACATGGCTAGTGGTCGGGAAAGAAAGGCAGTGTTTTATTATATACTATACACAGTTTTTATATATATATTATATAAAGTGGATACAGCCAAAGGTTGTGCTCACTGGCCATGGCTGAAGGCCCTGGCTAGTGGGTCTGAAAGACATGTGTATTGGGTACAGCCGAAGACCACGTCTACCTAGTGGGTCCAAAAGAAACATATTGGGGGAACATGACAGTGAACAAGGCCGACGGACGTGGGCCACTGTGCATGGCCAAAGGCCATGGCTGGAGGCCTGTAAAAAGAGCATGGTAGAACACAACCCTTGAACTTCACTGACAAAAACCTTAGTTAAGGTGCAGTTAAGATGTGCAGATTAAATGCAACAAAACCCTTGAAATTCAACGGATGTGGGAAGTCATGACCAGCTTGACTCGGCACGTTCTTGTTGTAAAGCCCAGGAGCACATACATATTATAAGAGAAGGGATTCACAATGACATTCAAAATGGCATTAAAGGGCATTAAAGGGCACATAACATTGTGGGGGTCATCAACAGGAACGTGCAGTGTTAAGCTGGTCATGACTTCCCAGGGTTTTCTTGCATTAAATCTGCACATCTTAACAGCATCTTAACTAAGGTTTTTTCAGTGTCTATATATATAGTCAAGGAAAAATCTTTAGCAACTGGGATGTTAAGGTGAGAATTGTATGAAATGAAACCCTTGAAATTCAGCTAAAGCCACCTTACCTTTGCGCCCCCTGTTGCGCAGCCTATGACCACAATGATGACATCAAAGATCACACCACAGATCACATCTTTGTAGAGTGTATTGAAGTCCCACAAGTGGGGAAAGAGCGCTATATAAACAATACAATGTAATACATCCAACTTCCAGTGTTATTCAGATGACACTCAGCTCTCCTACAAGCTACCCTCTGCTTTGTTTCCTCCTCACCAATTCATGACTGTCTGTCCACAATTCAGTCCTGGTGTGCAGCTAACAACCTCTGCCTTAATGCCAGTAAGACAGAGATTGTTCTCATTGGGACCCCTGCTCCTGTTTTCCCACTCTCACTCTGGCCGGCCTCCCTTGGTCCTGCACCCTCACCCACCATTGAGGCAATAAACCTGAAGGTAATCTTTGATTCCACTCTGTCCTTCTCCTCACACTTCTCAGACATATCCAGAAAATCTCACTACTAGCCCCACCTCCTCCGAGGCATCCTACCTTTTCTCACTTTGCCCCAGAGACTCATTGTCTCCAGAGATCTGGTTCTCTCTTGACTTGACTACTGTAATAGTCTCTTTCTCAGTCTCCCTACTTCTACACTCAGACCTTTATAACTCATCCAGAACAGAACCACAAGACTTATCCTTGGCCTCAAGCCCAGGGACTGCATCTCTCTGGCACTGGAATCTCTCCACTGGCTCCCTGTGGCTGCAGGGATCAAGTACAAGACCCTCTGTATAGTTCACAAGGTTTTCTGGGGCCGGGTCCCGCACTACTTACAACACACTCTTCCCAAATACACTTCTTCGGGATCACTTCACTCAACCTCCTACAATTCTCTCAGAGTGAGTCTTGGGGGTAGATCCTTATCCTCTGCACGGTCCACCCTCTGGAACAGTCTCCCAGATTATATACCACCTCCCAGAAACTAAGCCCGAGTAGGCCGCAAAGCAAGAGTCCTCAGGCCGGAGCCTCGAGACGAAAAGCAATGCACTGACTATGCAGAACGAGTCCCAACGAGAGACCACCGCCAAGGGCACAATGTTGCAACCCACATGCCGAGCTCTCAGTACCAAGGTTACACCTGCCGCCGCCAAGCGCCCCTCTGGGCCGAAAAACAAATCAAATGCTCATAATTCTGCTCCAGCTACGGTCTCTACACACGTGACCAAGCCAAACTGACAAGATGCCAAGCTCGTGAGACAGAAAGTCGCCAGGGTCCCACGTCTGGGACCCAGGCTGCAACAAGGAAGCGACAAGTTGGACACCTACACCGATGGGAAAGGCGTGATCATCAGCCACTAGCAAAGACCTGTGCATTGTCTGTCACTAACACATAGTTGCACACCAGGTACCTCGCGGGATGGGAACAGTGATGGTCCCAGGCTTGGGGGCTCATGAGGGAACCAATCAGAGTACAAGGGGCTCCTCACTGACGCCATTTCAGTTAGCCAATCACCAAGGGTCCCCGTGTAACCAATTTATTGTAACAAGTGTTAGGGAACAACCCAAGTGTGCCACCTGACCCATCCTTATCCACTAATATTCCTCCATATGAGCATCTATACTAACCCTACCACTCGGGGAGGCAACCCGACGTGGCGATAGGTTTTGTGACGGTTTTTCCCAGGTGACGTGAGTAGCGTGTCATACTGTGGTAAAAAGGGCCTGCGAGCCCCACTAAGGACGAGAGCGTCGCCCCGGATGCATACATATAGAGAACGATCCCTGCTGTTACTATAATAATCAGCAGTAATTACTTTGCTCTTGTATGTGCCTCATACTCCTTTTGGGACGCGGGAGGAGTTGGGGCCTCCCCAACCCCAGAGGTCTGTGACAGCTCTGCCGGCCCCTGGGAGATCAGCCCAACACCTCCTTTGTGCCCGTCTTAAGGCCTGCCAGGTGCACATTATAGTGATAAAATAACAGTATGTCTGTGCAGTTCATTTGTTCTTTGCCCTTTGACATGAGAAGAAGATGATCATTGCAGCACACAGGTGATGGAAGACGGACAGACTGTGCTGGAACCAATGACCTGGCATCTCCTATGCAACAGGTGGATCATGTACCGGCACCCACCAACCAGTCACACAGGTTTTTACTATATACATTGCTTAATCTACGACAATGTATTTGTTTATAAAATTCTGCTTGTACTTTTTGACAGAACGTTCTTAGCAGCAGAGTCCTTTGTCTTGTCTCGGACGTCCACGTCTCTGTCGCTCTATGGGTCTACCAATGTGGAATGGATTTTCTGTTATGTTGCCCTGTGTGCAATTCTACATATCCCTAGTTTCACATGCAGGGCTCACCCCAGTCAACACCAAATATTACACCAAGTTGAGACTGGCACCCTGGCACCTAACGAAAATGGGCATTGAAACCGTAAATGCTCTCTAATGTTCTCAAAGAAGCCTTTGCAAATGCTACCAACTAACTACTCAAGTTCCAATTCAAGTTCCAGTTCCTTAATCACACTAAACTAAAGCAGAGCACATACTCACAAATGACTGACTACTTAATAACCCTGACACCAGACAGCAAACAATACAAATCTACACATTTCTAACCATTAACACACAACAGCTTCTTCCAAAGCCTCTCAGAATCATGGGCACATGTCTCTAATCTAACAAAACATCACCTAGAAATCAACCCACACACATTGCCCAGTGTGCTCTCGGTTTGCACAGATCAACACAAGTGCAAAACTCTCTTACATTTTCCCTCTCAGTTCCACACCAAACCCAACCACTATCTTTCAGATCTGTGTAAATATCTGATGACCATGCAAATGGCAGTGGTCCACAGTATAACCCTAGTAACTGTAAAGGATTTCAGTCGGGCGACACACACCTTCGTCTCAGCCTAGTATGTAGCACACCGCTGAGATGCCTTTCTCACTGTTTTATGTGGATTCAATTTGAGATGGTAATTAACTCACTCACACCACCTTTTTAAAATACCCCGGGTCATAACCATGACCCAGGCTGGTTGGTGAAAATGCAATATTTTATTAACTTTAAGATTCAAAGAAAATCATGCAATTTTAATAGGGGGCAGCAATCACCAATGGGGTGATAATTACAATGGAAATGGAAGCAATGCACTTGGTCAAACTTCTCCTAGAACATATACAAAACACAAGTGAATAGGAGCACTTTTTGAATAAGGATTGATAGCACCCAAGGTAAGGTTTTCCGTTGCAACATCCCTCATACCCCAATTAATCAGATTCTGAGTGGATAGAAAGAAGCAGCAGGTAGTCTGGAATAAGGGGCAGAAAAAAGAATCAAAATCCAACCTTAAACCGGATCTTAAACCCTTTGCAAAGGCATGAAATGACACTCGGAAATGGACAAATAAATAATTAATGTGCGGTTAAATGTGTGAGACAAATATGATTTCTCCCAACAACAGGAACAACAACAAGAATGCAGAAACACTAGCAATCACAATGTAATGGATCGACAAGAAGGATGCAATTAAAAAATGAGTGGAAAGTTAGAACATGCTGCAGCAGAACAACACGTTAGAAAGTTGCAATTTTCTCAATTCCCATTTAAAATGACCCAACTGTTTTTTTATAAACACGGGTGAAATACTGAAAATCGCAATGCAGTTTTTGGTCTTGGGGACAGATATCAAAGTGAAAGAATGGTGGTAGCTGAAGATTTGTATTAGATTTTCAGGTTGGAATGGGGTTCAGTTTTAGGAAAAACAGAGCAGTTAAAATGAAAACTTCGGTTTTGAAAGAAATGCAAATGTTACTTAAACTAAATTATCGAGACTATAGTGTTAAAGAGCAACATAGTATGCTCTGAGGTTGAACTGAAATTGGTTTGACTACTCAAAATATAACTAACGGCTTAGGATTTACACCAGACAGAAATGAAAAGAGAGATGGCGCTATCACTTAGAAATCAAGGACAAGGTGCAAAGAGAATCCTAACTTTTTTAACAACTTACCAGGATATACATAGGATTGCTTAGACAGTGTAATACAGACAAAACGGTCAAGATGGGGAGGATATGTGTTTCTCAGTGATGGGGAGATACTCACATTCCATAATTAGGTTTGGAATTATGGAACAGCCAATTGTGTCTGGTCACCACACGGCAGGCACGCCTTACAGTAAACTGCTGGGCAATTCTGGTCACCAGATGGCAAGGACAGCTCGATGGCAGGGTTGCAGCGGGCATGCAGGTAGTGGGCAGCAAGCGGGTCTGATTTCAGGATGCAAAAGGTACCACAGCTTCTCCCTTTTCTAATGGGATTTAAGTGGTTTGTTTTTTGGATCAATGGCCTTGCTCAGACAGGATCAGCAATGCTTTGGCCTTGCTGGAGTAGGGTCAGCAATGCTTTGGCCTTGTAGTGAAATCTGGAATCAGCAAGATGAATGGAACAGATCAGTAACACAGCCGCAGTAAATTCTGGAGAGAGTGTGTGTCTAGAGCTCTGCCAACCACTCTCATTTATAGAGCATGGTGACATCACAGAATTCTTGGTGGGCAGAACTGAGATAGGCCTACCCCCAAGAAGCCGATAGGACAATCAATGTTGGTTTCCTCCTCGAGGAGGAATCCCAGTTTATGAGGTTGCATTTTATGAGGTAAAAAGCCATCCCACAGTCATTTTGCCAAAAATCAGTCATAACCTAATTTACACATTTATACATTTGTGGCACTTTAACAAATCACATGGGAAGATTGCTTTTGTATGTAGAGCATAGTAGTCCTATCCTCACGGTTGTGGGACCTTGTTTCGACCTTCTACCAGTTTTTCGCGCTTTTCAGTGAGAATTATATTACTTAAAATTCTAAAATTGTACACATTTGTATAGATTATTATTAGACATATTATTAGGCATATCAGTGTTAAAGGTGAAAGTGGCATCCTGGATACTTTCCTTATAATACCCAATTCTCTGCCATTTCTATTCCCCATGTGTCAGTGAAGTCCATGACATCTTAAATTAAAGCCCATAAAATCACATGTAAACGGTTAATTTTTCACATTTTTGCAAAGTCCTGCTGCAGAGATAAAAGTCTTTAACATTTGTATTAATAAATAGTCCTTGCAGGCAAATGTCAGCATTGTCCCCATACATGGGCATGCCTTTCCAAGGCTACCCCCTCAACCCAGGGTTGTCACTGAGATTTCCTTTGAAGCATCTGGTAAAAGTCACGAGGAAGTGTCCTAGAAGTTCCATTGTAAGATGGCCCAGGCCAGACCCAAGTCGGATTAGTATATGAAATTTCTTAGTCTTGGTCAATCAAAGTTTTCCAACCTAGCGATTATCATTCAGGTCTCCAGGAAGTGTATCATGGGTCCCTTTTGGAGAAGCCTTAGCTCTGACCAACTGGAATAACCTGTTTTGTGAGCTTGCAAAAGCCAGCCCATGCAGTTTAACAGTTTTATTTTTATTTGATTTTGTCCTGAATCAAAACACGCCTGTTGAATAAAACAGCCCATATATGTTGCCCCCAGCAACAAACCCCTTTACATTGCTGGGCACGGACAAACTTTCATTCAACATTGTACTTTTTTTAAAACAGGCCTTTTTTTTCTCTGGTTTGTAAAATTCCATTCTGAAACACGTGGTGAAAGCTGGCATATTCCTTTCAAATTCGGTTTTGCTCTTCCATCTGGATTCCCACATGGTTTTGTAGCTGTAATCAGCTTGTTTTACACAACAGTATGTACAAGGCAAACGTGTTCATGAAATTGACATGTGCACAGAAAGCTATGATTTTCTTTTCCAGCTGTGATTTTTTTGACATTGTGTAGCAAAATTTAAGCATTTCCTGTGTAGCTGAAGGAAAGCTTCGCTTGATTTTCTCAGGTTTAGCTGGGACAGCCGGCCATTTAGGAATAAGGCTCTTTTCTGATAGAGCACAATGTGAATATGGCTGGGCATGACACAGTCTTTTTGATAAAAGCAATTTGATAAAAACAAGTTAAATATTCCCTTTTTTAATGGGAATTTCGGGCTTGCAGCAAAGCAGTGCTGCTTTTTTACTCTATTTTTTTGAGACAAACAAGAACACACCCTAGTAGCCTTTCACGGGGTGCTTCCTGTTCCATCTTGCCCAGTGGCACTTGGCAAAACAGTGCAGCCATCCTTTTGTCATAGTTTTGGTGTGAGGCAATGGAACTCATAGGAGCCAGCACAGCCCTTTTGCTGGTTCTGCTGAAGTGCAGCTTGGTGATGTGAGGAAGTACTGCTGAGTGGGTAAATATATCCCAGAAATCCCTCCCCTGACTCTTCTGAGATTCCTTGTCGAGGGAGAGTAGGGGAAAGTGTGATTCATCATCAGGGAGCAGTACTTCCACGATCCTCCCATTGTCTCGTGTTGTAGTACGCAGCGACACCCACAGCTTCCCCTTAGATTTTCATTTATGATCTGGAGCAACACCCCAGCTTTTCCTTTGTTCTTTCCTTTAGCGTCCCCGGGGAGGTCCTCCTTGTTGATGAATGGGCGGAACAGTACAAGTCTATGAAATAAACACAAACCGATTACTACATTTTCCCACAAACTGCCCTCCACAAAGGTTGACAGCAGTGGGACACACATGCATTCAATAATGACAGTATTTTATGCAATAAAGACAGATGATGTACAATACTCCCTGTTAAATAATTATCCATATAAACCTATCTGACCCCTTCTGGTTCTTCTTTTTCTTATTCTTTTGATTTCTCCTCTATTTAATTTTCTCTTGGCTCCTCAATAAGTTGAAAAGTGTGCCTAGGGCGACAACTTTTTAACTGATCAATATGAACCCATTTCTCTTCTGTCAGTTCTCCTTTGGCGATGCGAATTCTGTAGGCGACAGGTGAAATTTTATCTACAATTTCAAAAGGCCCCCGCCAGCTTGGCAAAAAAATGTACGTTCTTTGGTCTGGTTCCTTTGGAAATTGTACAAGTAGACCCTGTCTCCTACCTGGTATTCCTTTTGGTTGAATCTTCATACCCTCTGCAGATCTTTCCAGATTCTTTTGAGCATATGCAAAAGCATGTTGAAGGTGTTTTCCCAGATTCTCAACATACTCATGAGTTGTGGAGGCGTTTATCAGTGTCGGCTCTTGTGTTCTATAGAGCAAATGCTGAGGTAGCACCATCCTTCGTCCAGTCATCAGCTCAAATGGAGACATCTTAGTTGCAGAAGAAGGTGTAGATCTGATGGCCATCAGGCCAAGCAGTAATAGGATGTCCCAACTTGGCCCAGAATCTGCCACAAACTTTTAAAAAATGATCACAATGGTTTTATTGTACTTCTCAACTCACCCACTAGAGGACATTTGGTATGCAGTGTGAAGTTTCCCTTTTAGCCCAAGTATCTCCCACATCTTTGTCATCACTTCGCTGGTGAAGTGACGATCTTGGTCTGGTTCAATCCTTTGGGTTAGGCCAAAACGCGAGAAGATGTGGTTGATCATCAGGGCAGCTGCTGTTTCTGCCTTGCAATTTGGGGCTGGGACACATTCCACCCATTTGGTAAACAAGCATGTCACTGTTAACATGTACTTGTTCCCCCTAGAGGAGCAAATCACGGGTCTGATGAAATCTACTTGTAAATCTGACCAAGGCAGTGTCATCCCCCTCTTCTGGGGGGGAGCTTGGTGTGTGAGTGACGTTGGCTGAAATTGGCCAGTATGCAACCTCTCACAAGATTTTGAAAGTAGTGTGAAACCCCCGATGATCGGCTGTGGCCACATCATGGGCGTGACTTAGCATCAGGTTGCTGAATGAGGTAGGGACCACCCACTGGTCACAGCCAGATATGGATCTCCTTATCAACAAATTGTCTTGGATTCGGAACATTTTTGGACACTTCATCAACACTCTGAGGCCCTCTTTCCCGATGTAATCAGTACCCATCAGGGGAAAGTTCTCAGGGTCCTCAATGTGTTGATAAAATTTACCAATATTCGGATCCCCTTTTTGTGCCCTGATTAAATCAGCATCTGGGGTCTCCTTACTCCAATGGGTAGTTGAGAGTTCATTGTGAGCATTTGTCTGGGACCTAGTGATAGCAGTGATCTGGATTGTCCTCAACAGGGACTCGATCTCAAGGAGATCCCCCTGGACGGCTCCGGTTTTGGCCAGCTGATCAGGTAGGTCATTTCTGGTTTTGTCTGGATCCTCTATTCTTGAATGGCCCTTGATCTTCTTCCAATAGATGGTCATCCCGGTAGAGGTGACCAGGTCATCAATATTTTGAATTAGCTTGCCATGTTTCAGCAGTTTATTGTTAGCACATAGCATGCCTCTGGTTTTCCGATTTACCAGGTGTTGCATGAACCCGTTACAGACATAATCTGAATCGGTGGTTAGGACCAGTTTGGGGAGTCTGTGTTGGACGGCAGTGAGGATGGCCTGATGAACTGCCATCAACTCCACCACCTGACTACTTTGGGGACCCATTTTGTACCCAGCAGAGGGTTGCGGGGCATCATTCACCCAGGCATTCCCAACTCCGGCCTCCAGTTCTTTTCCCCATTGTTGTCAACATGGTAGGAGCACACGTCAACATAAACTGTGGGCATTCCCTCGCACTTGTCTTCTTCATAGACTTTGTGCAGGAATTCAGGTACGCATCCATGTTGCCCTGGATTTGAAGACTTTTGTCCTTGAGACAGTTTTCTCTGGCAGAATCATGCAAGTCAGCCAGACCTTGCGCCAGGGGACTCTTCTTGTTTTGGCAATATCTGTCCACCACAGGAAAGCCTTGCATTGGAATTACTCACATTTCCTGCCCGTATTCTGTCACTTTGGAGGTATTGAAAAGGCTTGTTTGGAGTCTCCACTATGATGTGTTTTCCCTGGATGAACAGGCGGTAATTTTTCAATGCCCATACCATTGCCAGGAGTGCCTTCTCACAATCATTGAATGTTTCCTCCACTGAGGATAAAGTCTTGCTTGCATAGGAGATGATTTTATTGACCTTGTCATGCTTTTGATATAACACTGCTGTCAAGCATGTATTCGAGAACCCCGTCTCCAAGAAGAATTCCTTGTTTTTGACAGGGTAAGCTAGAGAAGGCACTTGCGAGATGCTTCTTCTGGACCCCACTCCCACTTGACCCCCCTTCAACAGATGGATCAGGGGTCTTATGATCTCTGCTTAATCCTCAATGAACTTCCTACTGTAATTAGTCAGTCTAAGGAGGCTTCTTAGCTAACGCAGTGTTGTGGGGTTCTTCGACTTTCGTTTCCTGGGAACAGAGACCCTCAGGAGTTATCTCATGCCCCAAGAAGTTGACACGGGTCCTGCACCACTGTGCCTTTTGGAAGGACAGTTTAGCTCTGTCAACCCTCAACTGGGTCAGAACTTAACAGATTTCCGCTATCTGTTCCTCCACAGTTGAGCTTTTTATCAGGACATCATCCACATAGGCCAGGTACCCCTGAAGTTAAAGGCCAGCTTGCATTGGTCCTACCTACTGACAGGCACAGTCCAGTACCCATTGGTCAGGTCAATGGGAGTGTATACATTTGATCTGTGGATCTGGGCCAGTCCTTGGTCAATGTATGGGAGAGGCCATCGGGACATATGGATCCATTTATTTAGCTCCCTAAGGTCTGCGCAGAGTCTCCATTGGCCATTTGGTTTTAAAATCCCCTGCACTGGATTATTAAAGGTGCTGTGGACTGGACAAATTATCCCACAGGACTCAAGGTTTTTGAAGATATCTGTCAGGGACTCCATGGATGTGAGGGACAAGCGATATTGCTTCACAAATACTGGAGTCATTCCAGGGTCCATGGGAATTGTTGTGTATGGATTTTGCTGTGATCACCGTCGTACAAGTCCGCCGCAAAGAGATCTTGAAAATCTAAGAATACCTGTTTCAACTTTTGCTTTTGCTCCGGAGTCTCACGAGCATCAGCTAGGGTGACCCGCTCTTCAACCATTTGCCTGTAGCCTGGAAAGACTTCCAGTTTTGCTATTTCACCTGTCTCCTCCAGCTAGGTGGAGAGGTCCCTGGTTAGAGTGTTGACCTGGACAGAGGGTTTGAGGTAGGCGAGGATGTCATTATGGACCTGGAAGATCACCTCATCCTCCCTGATGTCACAGGTCACCTCTTTCTCACCGTAAGGGCAGGAAGTGTACACCAGGAAATTCCCACCTTGCAGGGTGAAGATCCTGTCTGGTGGTAAATTATTGTCACTGTCATTGTCAAAACAGTCATTGGGGATTGGTCCTATCAGTTAATTTTCTAGATCCATGGAAAAATATCGGTCATCAACCACCATTCCAATAATGGTGCCTGCGCTCAGACTAATACTCCTGAGGTCACTGTATCCATCCATATTGGAATGGTGTTGTGTTGTACATTGACTAATGGTGTTGAGTTTAATCCCAAACCCAGCTGTTGGAGATGGGCGTTGAGGTGTACATATGCTTCATTATTTTGCAGTTTCTGTCTTTTTTTAATTTTTAATTCAAGTGGGAATATTCAGGTCCATCCTGGGATGGTGACCTCCTCTCCAATTTGAACTTCAACTGCATACAGCAGCAATTGGGCTGGCGAAATGCTTTTTCTGAATCATCAAAGTCCATGGGATTGCCCCCTAGTCGGGATCAGGCTTTGTAATTTATCAGGTCCAAATTAATGGCAAAACGATTGAGAATGTCACTGCCTAAATAGAATGCAGCGTGGACATCTCGCATGACCCAATAATTATGTTCTATGCTTTTATTTCCTATAGAAATTTTTAGCATACACCTGCTAGGTAAGAGATGTTTGGAATTGGGAGTTTCCAGGCCCATTTCCCACTTATATTTTTAAAAATTGTTTATTTTAAGTTGTTTTAGTTGCCTTAGCAACTTTTCAAATATTCATGATACACATATACATCATATTTTCACATTCAAATCTAATAATACCACTAATACAAAGAGAGCTAAAAGAATACATAAAATTTACTATAACAATTTGATATAAAAGAAATGCCACAATCAGATAACATAAAATACAGAAGGAAAGCACCCAGGAGTAAAACACAACTGTTTCAGCACCAATAGACAGATACAAGCACCCCATTACCCCATCATTCACTAAGAAAATCTGATTTCAATTTTAAATTTCCTTAGGTCATGGTCGCACCATTTGTAAATATTGAACTATAGCTGTCTGTACCCTTGAGCATGTTTTTGAGAACAGTAATTGCCACATTTGGTCACTCCCCATGTAATTCTGTATAGCTATCACCTGCTCAAAACACCTTGCCCGAACTCCACTTAGGGCTTTGCACTCGACTATTAGATGTTGTAGGGATTCTCTTTGTTGTGGTGCACGGCAATATTGGCAATAGTTTTGTTCAGGTGCCAACATTTTTCTTTTAGAAAGTACGTCTCGCGTATTCCATAAATTTAATCTGAACCTTAGATAACCTGTGCGTACTTTGGGTGATGGGCATTTCAATAAGTAGCTCGACATAACTCTGTATCTTTTCATTCTGTATAGGAAAATGTTAAAATCTTCATATTGGGAGCACCTGGTTAGATTCCTGGTCCAATCTGATCGATACATTTTAGATTTTGCCCTATCAGGTTTTGATATCAACAACTCTAAAGTGACATCTGCCTCAACCAGTTTATCCTATACATGATTTCACCACTCCACAGAAAATGGACTTCTAGATTTGAGCAGATGATAAACTATTACCTACAAAATGCTGTCGCTTTTCAAACCCAACAAACATTTACGAAAGAACACACACTGTTTCCACGTTACCTGCGAGTACACAGATAAGAGTCCAAATTCATAGTGTATGACAGCTATTGGGACACTATTTGGCAAGTATAGTAACTCTTTCCAATAGGATGATTCCAGCGAGTCCCAATAGCTCCTTTTATTGGGATATTTCCCTGCACACCATATAACATAATAGGTAGCACCTTCATTTTGTAAAACAATACAATGTTCAATTACCGCATGCTGGGTCCAGGTTCTTGAAATAGGGACTTACTGGGTCATTCCAACCTTGGAGAACCCGGTAAGTCCCCATTCCGAGAACCATTCCCCATTCCCATTCGAGCCCCCATAGGGCTCAATGTGAATGGGGATGGGGTAATAACGGGCCCGCTAATGTTGGGCCCGTTATTAGTTCACTGGTCCCTTAGCGGCTCTTGCTAAGGGCGCCTGAAAAAACCAGGTGCCCATAGCGGGACCCGCTAAGGGACCTCGGAATAGGACGGTAAGGGTTTACCGGCACCGGTCTCCTCACCGGTGCCCGTGAACCCTTACCGCCAACCTCGTAATGAGGCCCAATATGTTTTTAAAAACAGTTCCCAAACGTATTAATTAGGACCCGTGATTGAGAAATGAAGTGCTGAAGTTTGTTCCTAGCTGCTAGAACATCATCCTGCCTGCTTTTTACATTATTAATTGTTACTCCTAGATATTTATAATGGGTAACACTTAATAATTGAGAGTCTTGTAAATTCCATGAGTACACCTGTCTCTTTGCGCCAAGATTACTGCTGCACATTATTATTTGGGATTTCGCTGTATTGGATTTCTAAATAATTTGCTTGCACATAGGACCCCAGCTGTACCAACATTCGTTGAAGGCCCTGCAGCTTTTGTTATAGCAGTATGAGGTCATCCGCATATAGCAGATAAGGAATTTTCTGGTCTCCTAGTCTGGGCGTATCCCCCTTACAATTAATAAGTTCCTCACCCAGTCCGTGTTGCGTCACAATTAAAGGTGATAACTTACCATCTAAGGTAATGCAAACTCTCATAGACGTATTTGTGTGAAAAAGAATTATTAACGACATAAGGGATTAGGTGCAGTCATACTGTTTTAGCTTGTTATATAGCAGGATCCTATCGACAGAGTCAAATGCAGATCTAAAATCAATGAACCCCACATAAAGTGGCTGCATTCGCTCCACCTGCTGTGCGTGGATCATGCTCAAAGTAATAATATTCGGAATAGTTCCCAGGCCTTTTATGAACCCTGATTGCCGAGGATCAGTTAAGTTTTTACTCCTCACCCATGATTGTAACTCTTTAAGGATTAACTGGCAAAATAATTTGCCAGGTATATCCAAAAGGGAAATGGGCCTATAACTATTTCGGGCCTGTCTGTCACCTTTTTTATAAATTGGGACCATGATCGCTTGCGTCCAGGTCACAGGTAAAGTCTGGGTTTCATTCACCAATGTAAAGATTTTATTTAAAAAAGAGGACCACATTTTCGGGCCTTTTGAGGACATAGTTGGAAAGCCCATCCGGCGCGCTTGCCTTGGAATTACTTGCCGTTCTAATAAATTGAAATATGTCAGACTGCTCAAACTCCAGGTGGAAAGCAGTTGGTATCCCCAATTGCTCCAGGGTCTCACTGTTCTTTACCGGGGCATACAGCTGTGTAAAATGAGAGATCCAAACATGCATATGCACTGCAGTCGACTTAATGACTACTTGTGGGGCTGCTACAGAGTGGTTTATAGCGGTCCACAAAGTTATGAAATGTTTTTACTGGCTAGTTATTTTAACATATTAGCACTATCTTCTTGATACATCGCTGCTCGATGGGTCTTGATCCAATTTCTATAGCTAGTTCTAATTCCATTAATTAGATAATTTCTAAAAGGCATAGGATCATTTCTCAACTGCCTCAAATCTGCACGTAACTGGGCTTTCCTTTCTTTAACAGCCATATCATAACTGTGAAGGTGACGCCGAGGTGGGTTTACTTTAGGGCTTCGCTGCTAGAATACCTGTATTAAGTCAGAGTATACATATCTCACATTTCCGGACTGATTGCACTTTTCCAGTTGATCCAGACTTAACAGTCTATCCAGTTGTACTACCTCCTTCTCCGACCATCAAAGCCGGTTCCCTCGGGCATTCACCACACAAGAGCTTTGCAAGGAGTCAAATTCAAGACTTTCTAGAATGAGTCCTACCCCCCATTTGGTTGTAAGCATATTATGGTTGCTTGCTTCCGATTTAATCACGCAAAAATTTGTCATCGCAGACCATAATGCAGAATTCACATATATGTAATCAATGATTGATTTACTTTCACCTTTTTGCCATGTCTCTACAGGTGGAATGTCAGATGCAAAAGCCCCATTAAGCACGAATAGGCCTCTGGCCTTGGCTAAGCAGTTCCATCTTCTGTGTCTTACTTTATTTTGATTGTCTATTTTCCCCAAACAGTTTAAATTTAGGTCTCCCACCACCACCAACGCGCTAACCTTTTGGTCTTCAGCTACCAAGTCTAGGATGTAATTTAGGTCTTGAAAAACATATCATCGGACATGGCAATTGGGTTCCAGCATACATTAAAAATTGCATACCCTTCATTTACAGACGTGACTTTGACGAGCAACATGTATTTATTTGGTGCTGCCCAGAATTTAGATATCAACCCCCTCCCCATTTTTACCGCCGTCATGATACCCGAAGTTGGCCAGCCTGCTAGGGGTTTTTGTGCAAAGTTTAAATGAATTTCATGATTTTCCCAGGTAGGTAATGAGGTGAGCCAGGTCTCTTGGAGGAGTACTATATCCCATTTACTTAACTCACTTTGGTCGTTATTAATAAGGTTTTTAAATCCCCTTGTCTTTCAACTTAGGAGTGATACCCGACTCACCCACACCTCTGCTTCTAGTTAGTTCTGACTGGGTGAACATCGACACACACAGGATAAGTTATTATGTTGGGGTTTCTTAGTCATGTTTGTTTCAACTAGCATATTCGATTGATGGCTCCCTTGATCATTTGGCAAGGGTTTCGAGGGGCTTCTTCTTGACTCCACATTAAGTACAAATCCCAACTTAAACAAATCTTCTTTTGCCTGCCAAATTAGGTTTTGTATTAGCCAGGATTTTATCCAGAGTCTTACCGAATTCAGCTGCCCCTTGATGGTGAATTCTACTAATGCTAAGTCAGAGGAAACAATATCCTCTAATTGAGAGATCTCAGAGAAAATGGCCATCACTGCTCTTCTATTTAAACCATATTGAGTAGACGACGGCATTCTACAAGCCAGAACCAAGGAGTTAGCCTTTGGAGCTTTTCTGGCTGGAATCATTAAGTTACTAGGCTCACTCTGTGGTATTCTGGCTTTAGGGCCTAGTTGAGATTTTTGCGGGTTTTGGAAAAGCATCTTACTCAGCGCACTCTCAATTAAACGTATGATGACTACAGATATATCATTCTGGTCGCCACCATATTCATTTTGCAAAGGCCTTCCTAGTAATTGCTTAGAACCCGGGAGGACAGAGTGGGTAGGTATCATGAGTTTCCTAGAGGTCTCCTCTGCAAAATTCGCCATAGACTCTCTTGCCTACTCCATATTACTCTGAGTCCCTGCCACCTCCCTAGTATCTTTCTTATTTGTTACGTTAGACTGTAACTGGAAATTACTTGCATCAGACTTTAGGGTGTTTGGCATCGGGGGAGTTAAGGTTGGTGGGCTAACTGCAGCCATATATGCATGGACTGCTTTTCGAATTTCTGTTCTCTGATCAATCAGTAACGCATCGCTTACTGCTTTTACTTGGTTGTCTTGGCTAGGAACAACTTGAGATCTTACGGGCTCCTAATTTACATCATTCCCTTCCTCTGCGTTCTTTAAACTGAACGCCTCCATTAAGTCATCCAATGTAGGGTATTCCATTGCTTGTACAGGGAAAAAAATGAGAGTTTCATTTCTTCTGGTCTACGAGTCTGCTGATATTTTTGTTTAATGGCTTTAGATGCCATTATAGTATTTCGCTTTGGGAGTGTGATGGGTTTAAAGAATTGTTTTACAGAGGTTTTGCCCATGTTTTTCGGTGCTTGTTGATTTTTTGGGCGTTTTTTAGAGACTACTTTCTCTTTTTTATTCTCTTGCACCCCTAGGGTGAATATCGTGAACATCTTAAATGCATCTCTCCCTCACTTTGTTCAACAATGGCTTGTTCGGAGATTGTATTTTTCGATTTACGGTTTTGGCTCTAAAATGCAAACAGCGAGCCATTACAGAATTGTCAAATATCTGCATTTCCCACTGTTCCATTATTGCTATCGCGGCGCCTAGGCATGGAACATGCATGGGAGGCAAGCCTGTGCTTGATTGGTAGAGGGTCTTTCACCTTTCGCAAGGGGCTTCTTACCAGCGTACCAGTTTTCAGAGTTTGTAGAATCGTTGTTGTTTGCTACTCGCGGCGGTCGAGCAGTGAGAAAAAACAAGGGAGGATGGAAATAGAATGAGAAAATGCTATTCCAACACGAGAAGTACCCAGAAGACCCCAACACCTCGACGCCTCGGCGAAGAGGCAAAGAGGTACTTCCCAGGTGCTTCTCGCAGGTGCGCGTGCCGTCCCAATTTTATACTGTCACTTCCTTAGGGGCGTGGCTTACCAATTTGCATATAAATTGTACATTGTAAAGTCTTTACAATGAGTTCCAGGGAATCAGCAACACTGTCCACAGCCAGCGGGATCGGCAAAGAGGTACTTCCCAGGTACTTCTTGCAGGTGTGCACCTCCCACTTATCGATCAATTTAAATGTGGGAGTGGCTGGATCTTTTGGGAGATTTCGGAACATGGCTTCCGTGATGAAGCTCTTACTGTTGTTCATGCACACTCGGGCGAGAACAGACTCCTTCACCTCATTTACCTGAATAGGGATGAACAACTGTTCTCTAATTTTCAGAATATCAGCTAAACCTTGAGCTGGTTTCTCATCACTTTTGACTATAGAATTGGAATTTTCAGATTATGAATTAGTGTAGAATTTCAAAGTATTTCCTTCCAGTGTCGAATGCCTCTTGAAACTGGAAGGAAGGTTGATTTTCAGGAATGGAGAGGAGTTCCAATCACCAGTTTGTTGTCCTACAGCAATTACTGTCATGTCAGGTATTTGATTGTTCTGAAAATGAAACTCAATATGATCAGGTTTTTGTTCAACCATGGGGCATGTGCCATTTAAACTAACATGGTTGACACTCTGTTTTAATTTTATTGTCCAGAGGACCTTGTTCACACAGTCTACTTGGGGGGACAACCTACACAGGATGTCATTCCCCAGTAGACAGGGTGTGCCCTCTGGAGTCACGACTATGACCGGGTGTTTCACTTTGTTCCAAATCTGCAGTCCCCTTGACAGGAATTTCATTCCCGTCGAAGTTCTGGTGTTGTCCAGGAAGAGAGGTGAGAGGGATCTGGTATCTCTCCCCCTTTCCTGAATTTAGCTGCACAAAGGCAATTTTTGAAACTAGAGTGGCTTGGGGTCCAGTGTCCACCAACGCTGCAAATGTAAATTGCCCTTGCACTTGGACCTGGGCATAAAATATACCCTCCTTCTCCTCAAGTGGGCAAAGGTAATGTGCATTTTGGGTGAGCTGGGTGGTCAATTTCATTATTTTGGACTCCGACACAAGGGTAGTTTGGGCATAATTCTGTGTTGGAGATTGGGAATCTGAAAGAAAAATTTGACATTCTGATATTTTGGGAGTTTCGGACTCCCCTTTTTCAGATTCTGGGTTACACCCCTTTTTGGAGGCAGTCACCAGAATTGATTTGGTAAGTTTGGAAATCTTCTTTTAATACTTGGTTCCCTGGATGCTTATTCTTGGGTTCAATGATCAGCGATTCTGAATCAGTCCCCACACCCCCCAGTCTTCATTTAGTTCTCTTGGGACCCATTTGTCTTTGGGAGGAGTTCCCCCATCTATGAAGGAGAAGATATTTTTCCTAGAATCCTCTTAGGATTCTTCCCCTTCAAACTGGAGGACACTAACTTCCTCCACAAAATGGGCCTTTGTAAGGTCTTTATTTCTCCTACCCATCCTCTGTTCCCTGGGTTGCAGATTTTTAGGGTCAGGAGATTTTTGTTCCGGTTCCTGGGTGTCCAGGGGCTTTTCACGAGTGAGGAAAGAAGCTTCATCTAGGAATTTACACCCCCTTACCCCTGTGCCTCCTCCTTTGGAACCAGTGAGTTGTCAGGGATCTCTCCCCGTCATTGTTCTAGGGTGCCTTGGTTTGTGGGATTCTGAGCCGCCATGTTCATCTGAGGGTTCTGTTGAGCCCTCAACATGCAACCCAGGTCCTGGGTAGGTTCTGGACCTGGCGCACCAGTTGGGACATGCGTTCCGATTGGTATGGGGGTCTCTGGTCAAATCTAGGTGGATCACCGGTAGGGTAACTATCCCTTCTCCCATAGCACAATGGATATTGTGAATTTTGGTAACCCTTCCCTCTTGGCCTCCCCTCTCCCAGATTGGGTTGTCTGGTTTCCTGAAAGTGGGGAAAGAAATGTGGGTTGTCCTGTAGGTTGGGTTTTGTGGGTACCGGGGAAAGAAACTTAACCCAGCATTTGGGGGATTGCTGCCCTCCTGGGGGAGGTTATCAGGGAAGTTTCCCGGAGCAATACTTACCTGATTGGATCCCCCACCCTTGGACTGGGGGAGTCCATAAATACCCCAAGATTGGTTGGTTGACCTTGTATCTGGGATTTATATAATCAGGGGAGTTAGGGGTCCCATTGGTGGGATTCCCTCCCTCACCGCTACTTGTTTGTGATTGGCCTGAAGGCCTTCTGGATCTCTGATTTTGCTGATTTTGTGTAGGTACATTTTTAGGCTCCCCCATCTCTAGGTATAAAATGGGGGCAACATTCAACTCTGCTACCTTAGCAGCAGCAGGGTGTTGGCTGGCTTGGGTTTTTTGGTCTGATTTTTGTTTTCTGCACATTTTTGGACTTCATAAATGCGGGTCACCTGCTCTATGACCCAGTCCAGAGATATTTTATCGTGGAAATCCCTGACCAGTTGGGTCATGATATACTTTGGGTGCGCATGAAAGAATGTAGTTATAAACTCCCTGCTATCCGTGCTCACCCTCCTATTGGTTTGTGCAAAGGCGCGTTTGAGCTCCTGCGCAAATGCTCGTGAGGCCTGATCATTCCGGAACTGCAAATTATAGGCCGCTTTGCGAGCCTCTTGGGGGTTTCTGTGGGCGGAAAAGTGTTTCAAGATGGCCGCCCTGTAGGTGGACCATCTTGAATGGCTCTGGTCCTCCAGTCCAGCAAAGAAGCTGGAGCACTCTGGAGAGAAGGTCCATTTAACATACTCTATGCAGTTCTGGTTGTCTTTAAGATGAAAAGTGTCCATCATCTGCTCATAGTGTTCCAAGTGTTCCCAGACAGAATATTTTACGTTTTTTGGGGTATGGGGTTATGAAACTCCTAATGGCCTTAATATGCCTAATTGGGTCCTTTGTCATAACTCTCTTGAGTTTATTTGCCTTCTTTGACTTAGTCACCCAAGTCCAATCACCCTCAGACTCCATGATCATCTAGGTACTCCCGGATTCTGTGAGCTTGAGAGGGGCTCGCAGAATGGTGGGGCCTAGTTTCTTTACTCCTGCGGCACACAGGAGAGTAGTCTACTGACTCCTCCCTGCTCCCAGGTTTGGCAGCGTATCCCCTCACTGCCCTGATTAGGTGGTGGTCTTCAGGATTCTCTTATGGGGCCTCTTTTTCTGTTGTTAATGAGAAAATTGAACCAACTGGTCCCTTTGGAGGTAGTGCTCCAGCAGGTCTGATTCCCTGACTCTCTCCTTATTGGAGGTTTCCTGGTCAGAGATATCAGCCTTTATGATTTTTGTACCTGCATAGGGAGGCCCTTCTATCGATTTATGGGGGCGCTGACCTGTCAGCTCCATTATGCTTGGCCTATTAAATTCTGATGGCCTCATGGTCTCCGGCTCAAGTGAACCGGTAGCCATGAAGTCAGCAGTGAGCAAAGGATTAAATGGGTTTGAGTCCCTTAGTATAGAGGTCATCATACTATGATCAGGGGTTGACTTGTCCCACTCTACCTGTTCGGGGTCCATCCAGTTTGTATTAGATCTAGGATACTCCTTCTCCAACTTCGCTAGTTGTTTGTTTTTCAGCCCCTACCTCTTGATAATAGGCAACGATCAGAGCCTTTTGTTCGGCTATCAGGGTTTTACTAGCCTCTATGACCTGATCTTGCGCTGCCACTTGTTTGTGGAGCCCATCATTCTCTTCCCAGAGGGCCTCTTTATGTCTTTGTGCTGCCTACATAGTTTGGGCACTCTGAGGCCATTTTTGTTGCAGGAGACTCACCTTTTGGTTTGGGTATTCTCTTCCAGAGCACCTTCTATCCGTCTGGCGTGCTCCAGTATTTTTCCATGTTCTGTTTTGAGTTCATTTTGTTTTTGGAGGCCTAACTCACTTCCCTGTAACTTTTTAAATTGCATACTTCTTGGCATAAGGCATCTTTCTCCTGATTTAGGGTGCCCCTCTGTTCAGCCAGGTCATCCCTTTGTTTCTTGATGGTATTTAATTTTTGGTGTTCTTGATTGAATTCTGCTTGGGAGTGGAGTTCTTTAATAATGTATTTGCTATTCTCCTCTTCCAACCTTTTGACCTGATCATGCAGCATGGTTATTTGTCCTGAGCAGCTCCTGTTATACGTCAATTGTGGAGACAGCTTCTGTTGACTCTCTTTCAGAGAGTCAACATTTTTCCTAACAGTCTATTTTTACTGCTTCTAGGTGGGCCTCTATGTCTACATTATTATGCTGTTGGAGAGCCAAGTCCTCTTTTAGTTTTAGAATGTAATTTCCAGATTCTACCTCCAAATCGTGGCTTTTTTGTAATTTATGTTCTGCTAATTTTAGTTCTGTCTGGATTTTATTTAATAATTCTGATTGATTCTGCGCAAGAGTTGTGTTTTCCTCATGCTTTTCCCGCATCACTCCCATGTGGTGATACATGTAGGCCGCGATTCTGATGATTTTTATTTGCTCCTCTTTAATTTTGGGGGTATATATAACTCACTCAATGCTTGGTGTAATAGGCCACCGTCCTGCCACATACCCAGGTTAATGGCGGTGACCTGCTGTGTTATTTCTTCTAGCCAAACTTTTTCATCTTGTTCTGGCCATTCACCTTTGACAAATAACTTGTGCAATAGGTGCTCCCTGGCCATATTGATCTCTACTGAAACAGTCATTTTGGAAATGTTCTTTCTTTATTCATTTATTTGTTTATGTAAGGGTAACCTGTATTCTGTTGCTTTCTGTCTATTTTGGGGTTGATTTAGCTTTCATTTTATACACAGTCCTGGTACTTAGAGTATTTGTTTTGGGGAGGTGCTTGTACAATGTAACACAGTATTCCAACCACACAAAGCATCACTACCTTGCAGGTTAGTCTGCTGTTTTAGACTGCCACAGGTGGCAACCAAAACCCAAAAGGACTACGAGCCCCCAAATTTGTTAAGGATTTCAATTGGGCAACACACACCTTGGTCTCAGCCTTGTATGTAGCGCACAATTGAGATGCCTTTCTCTTTATTTTATGCGGATTCAATTTGAAATGGTACACAACTCGTCTCACACCCCCATTTTAAAATCCCCCGGGTCACAATAAACCAGACTGGTTGGTGAAAATGCAATATTTTATTTACTTTAAGATTCAATGGAAATCATACAATTTTAATATGGGGCAGCAATCACCAATGGGATGATAATTACAATGAAAATGGAAGCAATGCACTTGGTCAACCTTCTCCTAGAACACATCCAAAGAACAAGTGAATAGGAGCACTTTTTGAATTAGGATAGATAGCACCCAAGGCTAGGTTTCACCCTGCAACATTCTCTTCACCCCCAATTAATCAGATTCAGTGGATAGAAAGAAGCTGCAGGTGGTCAGGAATAAGGGGCAGAAAACAGTATCAAAATCTGACCTTCCCTCACAGAATGAGAGGCAAAAACAGATGTTAAACCCTTTGCAAAGGCATGAAATGACACTCGGAAGTGGACAAATAAATAATGAATGTGATGTTAAATGTGTGAGGCAAATATGATTTGTCCCAACAACATGAATGCAGAAACATTAGCAATCACAATGCAATGGATCAACAAGAAGCATACAATTTTAAAATGAGTGGAAAGTTAGAACATGCTGCAGCCGAGCGAGACATGGAAAGTTGCAATTTTCTCAATTCCCGTTTAAAATGACCCAAAAGGTTATTTTATAAAAATGGGTGAATGAATGAAAATCGCAATGCAATTTTTGGTCTGGGGGACAGATGTGTATCACAGGGACAATATCAAAATGAAAGAATGGTGGTTACTGAGGCTTTGGATGAGATTTTCGCAGTGGAATGGGGTTCAGTTTTAGTAAAAATAGAACTGTTAAAATGAAAACTTCGGTTTTGAAAGAAATGCAAATGTTACTTAAACTAAATTATCTAGACTATAGTGTTAAAGAGGAACACAGTAAGCTCCAAGGTTGATTTGCGAGGTCAACCTTATCACCCCAGTGCTCAACTTTAACTGGAAATTAGTTTGATTACTCAAAATATAACTAAGAGCTTAGGATTTACACAAGACAGAAATGAAAAGAGAGATGGCGCTAGCACTTAGAAATCAAGGACAGGGTGCACAGAGAATTCTAACAGTTTTAACAAGTTACCAGGGTATAAATAGGATTGCTTAGAGAGTGTAATACAGACAAAGGGATCAAGATGGGGAGACTATGGGCCTCATTCCAAGATCGGCGGTAAGGGATACCGGGCACCGGTAAGGAGACCAGTGCCGGTAATCCCTTACCACCCTACTAAAAGGTCACTTAGCAGGTCTCTCCTTTAATGCCTGGTCTGACCTGGTGTTGTGGACGGGACCCGTTAAGTGACCAGGGTGCAAATAACAGGCTTGACATACGCAAGCCCGTTATTCGCGCCCTCCCTATTCCCATTGAGCCCTATGGGGGCTCAAATGGGAATGTGGAATGGCATTTTCAATGGGGACTTACTCGTCCCGCAAAGGTTGGACTACACTGGTAAGTCCCCATTGAACTAGACCGGTGCCGGACCCATTATTGGTGGTGGAATGAGGCCCAATGTGTTTCTCTGTGATGGCGAGATACTCACATTCCACGCTTAGGTTTGGAATTATGGAACAGCCAACTGGGTCTGGTCACCACACAGAAGGCACGCCTTACAGCAAACAGCTGGGCAATTCTGGTCACCAGATGGCAAGGACAGCTGGATGGCAGGGTTGCAGCGGGCATGCAGATAGTGGACAGCAAGCTGGTCTGATTTCAGGATAAAAGATACCACATCTTTTCCCTTTTTTAATGGGATTTTAGTGTTTTTTTTGGATCAATGGCCTTCCTGTGACAGGATCAGCAATGCGGTTGCATTTTATGAAGTAAAAAGCCATCCCACAGTCCTTTTTGCCAAAAATCAGTTATAACCTAATTTACACATTTATACATTTCTGGTACTTTAACAAATTACATGGGCAGATTACATATTGTATGTAGAGCATAGTAGTACAATCCTCGTGCTTGTGGGACCTTGTTTCGGCCTTCTATCAGTTCTTCATGCTTTTCAGTGAGAATTATATTACTTAAAATTCTATAACTGTACACATTTGTATAGATTATCATTAGGCATATCAGTGTTAAAGTTGACAGTGGCATCCTGGATACTTTCCTTATAATACCCAATTCTCTGCCATTTCTATTCCCCATGTGTCAGTGAAGTCTATGACATCTTAAATTTAAGCCTATAAAATTACATTTAAACGGTTAACTTTTCAAATGTTTGCAAAGTCCAGCTGCAGAGATGAAAATCTTTAACATTTTTATTAATAAATAGTCCTTGGAGGCAAAAGTCAGTATTGTTTACCATATATGGGCATACCTTTCCAGGGCTACCCCCTCAACCCAGGGTTGTCACTGAGATTTCCCTCGAAGATTCTGGTAAAAGTCACGAGGAAGTGTGATTTTTCACTCCGTAGATCCGTGTCCTAGAAGTTCCATTGTAAAATGGCTCAGCCCAGACCCAAGTCTGATTAGTATGTGAAGTTTCTTTGTCTTGGTCAATCAAAGTTTTCCAACCTAGTGATTATCATCCAGGTGTCCTGGAAGTGTATGGTGGTTCCCTTTTGGGGAAGCCTTAGCTCTGACCAACTGGAATAACCTGTTTTGGGAGCTTGCAAAAGCCAGCCCATGCAGTTTAACAGTTTTATTTTTATTTTATTTTGTCCTGAATCAAAACAAGCCTGTTGAATAAAAACAGCCCATATATGTTTCCCCAACAACAAACCCCTTTACATTGCTAGGCACGGACAAGATTTCATTAAACATTGTACTTTTTAAAACAGGCATGTTTTTCCTCTGGTTTGTAAAAGCCCATGCTGACACATTTGGTGAAAGCTGGCATAATCCTTTCAAATTCGGTTTTCTCTTCCATCTGAATTCCCACATAGTTGTGTAGCTGTAGTCAGCTTGTTTTACACAACAGTCTGTACAAGGCAAACGTTTTCTTGAAATTGACATGTGCACAGAAAGCTATGATTTTCTTTTCAAGCAGTGATTTCTTTGACATTTTTTAGCAAAATATAAGCATTTCCTGTGTAGCTGAAGGACAGCTTTTGTTGATTTTCTCAGGTTTGGCTGGCACAGCCTGTCATTCAGGAATACGACTCTTTTCTGATGGAGCACAATGTGAATATGGCTGGGCATGACAGGGTCTTTTTGATAAAAAGCAATTTGATGAAAACAGGGAAAAATAGCATAAGAGCGGCATCATTTTAAAGGTGAGATATTCCCTTTTTCAATGGTAATTTTGGGCTTGCAGCAGCGGTGCTTTTTCACTCCATTTCTTTGAGACAAACAAGAACACACTCTAGTAGCATTTCTCAAGGTGCTTCCTGTTTCATCTTGCACAGTGGTGCTTGGCAAAACAGTGCAGCCCTCCTTATGTCGCTACAAAACGCAGTTTTGGTGTGAGTCAATGGTGGTCACAGGAGCCAGCGCAGCCCTGTTGTTGGTTCTGCTGAAGTCTAGCTTGGTGATGTGGGGAAGTACTGCTGAGTGGGTAAATATATCCCACATAACATAACATAAGACAACATGGCATAACATACCATGAGCAATCCTGCTTTAACCTTCAATCTTAATCATGTAATTGTTGATAGCTGTGTTCTTTTAAAAGAGGTGTTGAAGTATATACATGGTGGAAATCTATCTGGTGGAAGCCTCCCCAATGAGGCCAAGCTGAGGTGGGCCATTTGCAGTTTGCAATTTTCTTCGCATTTTTCAGGCTCAGACAGAATGGCTGCAATGGACACAAATTATGCAACTTATAGCCAGTTAAAAGACATAGGGGGTCATTACGACCCAGGCGTTAACCATGGCACTATTAGCGCAATGGTTGACGCCGGTATTTTACCGATTGCGCCATGGTTGATGGTGGAATTACCGCCCCATTCCAAGGTTGGCGGGGCAGTAATTCCCCATTCACCATTGGCCCTTCCCCATTCCCATTTTTGCCCCCATAAAGCTCAATGGGAATGGGGAAGGCAGTAATTACGGTACCGCAAATTGCGGTACCATAATTACCTCGAAAGTCCCTTTGCGGGTCCCTTCTTTAACGGCTGGTAAAACCAGCCGTTAAGGTGGGGAGCCACAAAGAGACCTCGTAATTAGGCGGTAAGGCGTTAACGGCACCGTCACCTTTTACGGCACTGTTAACCCCTTACTGCCTGGGTCGTAATGAGGCCCATACTCTGTGTCTTTTTGTCAGGAACTCGTGTACTCTGAGTGTACTCTGCCACTGTCGAAAAACATGTGCAGCTGAGATCGATATGTATTGGACAAACATCTTTCAACAAAGTCCCAGAATCTGGTATTTGCCTGCTAACATTTTGCTCAACTTCTCAATGTACAATGACATCAAGGAATGGTTTATTTGGCAGTTTATAGACTTGGAGAAAAAAGATTTGATTCTGGATTATTTACAAGACTTTGATTCTGAAAGTGTGCTAGCTAGAGTGTGCCTTACTCACAAACAGTAATTAGTCCAAATGAGTAGTGTTGACAGCTCTGTCACACCTGGCAGCCAGTGTAAGGAACATGATGCTTGATGCCCTGCTCATTGAATCCAAATGAGTTTCAATAGCTGCTGTACCATTATTATCTCCATCCTCAACATAAGCAAGCACCTTCCGAATAGGTTCCCAGAGCTCACTCATTTCATGATGACCAGCACATTCCGTTCAATGATTGTTTTCCAATAGCCTCCACCTTCCCCAGTGCCATAATTAAATTTTTTGCAGAATGTGCAGATTGTAATGAGGTCCTTGTGCTGAACAATAGTGTGATAATCCATGGTCCTTTTCACACTGGCATTATCAGTGATATTGTTTTGTTTTTTGAGGTATTTCTGGCAGATATAGAAGTGGCATGACAAAGCCCCCTGTGTAATAAAGCTGATGGATATGGAGCCATCACTGGCAACATGCTGCTGTGCCCGGTGGTGCCATAAGGAACATCTCAGGGCTCTGCCCACAACATTCCATAAATGGAAGCAAGGGGCTCATCTCTGTGTAACCATAACCACGTGGTCCCTTAATGAGAACTGAGGAAAGGTGTTCATGTGATTCTTGCAGCACCTATATCATTGGCTCCCCTTACATAGGGTGCAAAAGTAATTCCTAAACATACTCCAACAATAAAAGAACCTAAGCTAGGCAATGTTGTTCCAGAGACAGTTAGCTACTCCATATGCCAGCAACATGTAGAGAAAGAGGAAGATCCACTATGGCAGACACAGTTATTTAAGCTGTGGTTCAGTAGACATTGGGACCGAGACGGGGCCCAGAAAAATGAAACTCCCAGGTTTCCCTTACCAAACCAGCACACCTGACTTTCCGCCAAGACAGATGATTGACTCTGGGGCCGGAGTGTGTCATGCAAGAAGGCCATCCAGTGGGAGCGATCAGCCAATCCCAAGTCCTACCACAGGGCTGCAAGCTATCCCCAGGAGTGGATCCTGGGAGCGAAGCTCCATCCCATATACCATATCTGATACCCACTACTTCAGAGGCTATACAGGGGGCAATAAACCCTTATACATACAAGCTGTCTGAAGACTAGAAGAGAAGAAGTTGGAGAAAGAGCTGGAGAAAGGTTCAATGGGATTTATTTAATTTAAGACATTTGATTGCACATATATGCAAAGGGAGACCCCCCACAGCCTTCCCTTCCCTTCCACCTTAAATATTACCCTTACCCACCCCCCACAGGTATGTGCCGCTACATTCATAAAAAGAAATTTGATGGATTTGGATTCGACCAAATCTCCTCCGTAGTAAACCACCGATCCTGGAGAGAGGGGATAGCCCCAGAGGGCCAAAAAAGAAGGGCCCAGAATGGTGAAGGGAAGAAAGTGCCGAAAGAGTTGATGAAGGGGGGAAAGTTTTATGTGAATTTGAAAGAATTGTGAAGAATATGCCTAGAGGGGAGAAGACGAAGGTAGCCATAATAGGGAATTCAAGAAGCTGAAATGTTCTAAGGGAGGTGCTCAATTGGAAAAAAGTTTGCGAAGGAGAATAGAAAGCGGGTGTGAGAAAATATTGATGAGAGATGGATAAGGACAGAACAGGAGACAGAGAAAATTGAACAAGAGTTAGTACACCAATTGTTAAAAGATGTCAAAGTGTGGCAAAACCTCAGGAAGGTGAAAGAGCATGTGACAGAAAGAAGTTAACGGTAATCACTAGGTAACCTGAAAAAAGGGAAAGGCAGTGGAAGTAAAAGAACCTGAAAAGGTGAAGTGAGGGACTGTGACTAGGGATGGGGATAGTGGATAGAACTTGAGAGACAAAGCCTGTACCAGGACTAGGGGAGGAGTTAGTTGAGAGATGTGTGGAATGTAACTTTGTTAAAAAGAAGGTAGCTGACCCAAAGAACAAAAAAGGGTACACAAGACAAGCTTGGGAAAGGTTTGTTATAACAAGTCTTGTGGCAGGAGTCACACGACCAGGAAAGAGAGAGATATTGGAGCAGGAGGCTGGACGAACAATACCTTGTGAGAGAAGGAGGCAGGAAGAGGCATGATGATAACCCTGTCACAGTATAAAGGCAGACTACGTCATCCTGACATATTTTAAGGCCCAAATAGCTGTAATCTGAACAAATGAATTCGCCCTATCATCAAGAATGTAAGTGATTTCAACCCGGCACTCCACCTAAGTCAATGCCTAGCGTGGGATGCACAATTGAAATTCTTAATTATTTATTTATGTCTATACGTTCTTTTATTTCTGAATGGTGTACCCTTATGTCACACCCCTCTTTTTGAATCCCCCCCCCGGTCACACTGAACCAGGAAGCAGGCTGTTTTTCAAATTTAAAAATATTTATTTTATGTATTTGCACAATATATATATCACACTATTTTAATGGTTATACAATGATCACCAATGGGGTGATGTCGCAATAAATCTCTTTAATCACACGGAGTAATAATCGGAAAAATAATGCAGCATAGAATAATACTTTGTGGGGGTTCAATCAAAATACAATGTGATCACTCTTTCCCCCTGCACACTACCCAATCCCCCTAATATGCAATATAAAGAGATGGAAGGAGAGAAAACAGGTATACAGTTTTCAGGTATACAGAATTCAACAAAATAGTATCAATCCCAATTTCCCCCCAGCAAACACAGAGAAAAACAGGAATGATTGCAAACTTGCAAACTTGTCAAAAATGGTTTAACGTTGGCTTTGCATGAATGGTGAAAACACTGAAAATAGATTTAATTCACTAAAATGGTTTCAATACTAGTGGGAGCCGCTTGGTATGGTTTCAAACAAACACTAGCAATGATTATTGAGTAACTAGCAAGTTGAGAACTTAATTCTGAGGTCGGATGCAATGAACAGCTATTTCACACGTGATAGATTTGAGCCAAATGAAACATTTGCGGAAACCTTTTCCACGCACGGTAAGCGCGATTGTGGAATAACTATAAGCATACACAGTGAAGAAGTTATGAAGATTTTTGTGGCGGTTGTTTTTTTTCCAGAGAGAGTCAAAATAGCAAAAGAAAGAGGCGCTTTTTAAAATGACAATCAAGATTTCTTTACACTAGGGGTAGACTATGAAGATGCAAACTACATGTGAGTGCAGTCACAAGCCCCGGATATCACTGGTTGATTTGGCCTGCCGAGACGCTCGCCTTTCTTCAGAAAATATATAAGCGCAAAGATGATTTTAACACTACTATTACAAAGGACTATAGGGTAAGAGAAAGAGTTCAGGTAAGACAAAAGATTCTAATAATGCCGTTCGGGATATAAGAGAATGGGTTTGGATTGGGATGACTTATGGATAATACATATGCCATTGACAATCCTATGCTATGGATACTCACTACCAATGTCTGAAATGGACCGTTAGGGATCTGGTCAAAGATTTCTGGACTGGAATTCTGATAGCACACCAGACTGGACTCAAGATGCTCTGGTTCTGCAATCAGCAAGGTACTCTGGACACTGCACGGCGGGATTGGACTGGATCTGACGGGCCCTGGTTCTGGTCCACAGCTATCTGGTCACAGCTCGGCTCTACTGGGTTGGATCTTTGGATTCTGGCAAGAATTCTTAGCTAGAAACCAGCACAGCACAGCCAGGCTGTTCTTGGATTCCCCATAGAGGTCTGGGGTAAAATCTGGTTTCAGGATTTTTAAAGGCCAAGCTGAGAATGGTTTAGCTATGGAAATGGGCCTTTCTGCTTTCAGAGTTCTGGAGTCTGGAATATGGATTTCTCTTGCAAAGTGCTCCGCCAGCAATGGGTTGGTGAGTGAATGTGTGTCTCTAGGTCCTAAGCTATCTCTATTTATGTATTTCCTAAAGGGGTGGGTATGCTGAATTCTACTAGGCACACCCCTAGGTATTCTATTGGTTAGGGTCTTTCCTCTCCCCTGATTTGAGAAGAAAACAGGGTGTCATCATGACGGTGTGTTTTATGATCCAGGGAGAACCTCCCCTCTGTTTCTGCACATGAAATCTATTTTTCATACCAGACATATTTACAATTTTGCAAACTTGATACCAATAGCAAATTTATATCAGATATTTGTTGGAGCAAGTATTCATCCGAGCCCCGCCACGGTGAGAGCTTGGGTCTAGATTTGGCAATTTCTGGCACTTTTGGTCCAGTACCTAATGTCAGATTTATCCCCAATTTTACACACATGTGCGCAGGATATCTGGGCATAATCATGTGAAGTTTCATGTTTGTGGCATCACCACAATTGCTACAAAACCACAAAATCTGTAGTCTTGTCCCTGAACATAGCACAGAGTTCTGAGTACTTTTTAAACGTGACCAGAATTATTATTATTTCATATTAACAATACTGTACTTTTACAATTTTTACAATTTCGCACAGTTCTGTGTCAGTCCTTTTCAAAAGTATACTTTTCTGTGCTTTCAGAATATACAACACTGTCTGTTCCGCCCCCAATGTTTTGGTGGGTCAACAGCAATCCCTCCCTCTTTCCTCTGGCAGGAGTTTCTGTTGACACTTGCATCTGCACATTCTTTTCAGCCAAGGAAACCCTTTGTCTCTCCCAGGAGCAGCAGAGCAAAATCCCCTCCCCTCTTAATTAACACATGACTGGGAGTTCCTGTGCTTTGATGAAAAGCAGGAGAGATGCCTTTTGTTGGGAGAACTGTGGAATTTGCTTTGAAGTTCTTTGGCTTGCATCAGATTTACTTTAAAGTCAATTGTTACATTGTTCTTAGTTGAAAAATAAACTTACAATTTCACAACAGGCAAACAAATCTCTAATTCCAGTCTTTTAAAACATAGAGATTAAATAGTTGCAACCTATATTGCTTTTGATGGCAAGTCACTTAATTCCAACAATTTGATTTTAACTGCACAAGTTTAACCTTCCAGTGTAATTAAATTATAGCTGTCACACAGGCAGCCGACAGTACTGTGCCCATATTTTACAGATTTTCACAGACAAGCACACTTTTTAATGTGGATACTCTTATGATGGATTCTGCTTCTCCTGACATTGTGTGCTTATGTGGATTCCTTACATAAGGTGATGGGTAACACACAGCAAGGATGTTGGTCATTTTCTGATGTTTTTGAACCATTATTTTACAATTTCAGCAGCCAAGGATAAAAGGATTTTAGAGCACCTTTGGGTTTCCTTGCAATAAAGCACTGCCTTTCATGAAGTTTCCATTTGCACTCTGTGGGCAGCCCAATGACAGATTTCAGAAGTGTGGTCTCCTGTTCCACCACTGACACAGGCAAAGTAGATTGGCAACCATCTTTTCCGGTTTCACTGCGCAATTTTCCTAGGTTTAGCGTGTCTAGGGCTTTTTGCGGCCATTTTGCTGGTTCTGGTGTCCCAAGCACACAGTGATGTCGCAGGGCAGAGCTTAGTGGGTCAGTACATCCCACAAGAAGAAAGAGTGATCTTTTAAAATGCCTCTCTTAAGTACAGTAGTGCCAGTAAAAAATCGAAATGAAAATGTTTTCATAGTCTGAGGTACGCTACAGTTCAGAAAACCATGTTGAAAGTATTAGACTAGATTGTTCTGAATTAATGGGGTCTATTTTCACCATAGTTGATAATAAAGCACATACATAAAAAGACATTCAGTAATGCTACAGGGCAGATACTTGCCTGGCATGCAGGCAACAGTATGCAATTTAATTATTCACACGAAAACTGATGACCAAATATACATCTGAGAGTATAGTGTTGCTGTCATTATCTTGATGAATAATATCTCGTAATAACCCCTTATATTCAGTGTTCAACACACAGTGGGTGTAATGGACTCTGCCCTTATGTTTCTTTACAGCTTCCCGAGTTACAATCAGTAGGTCACCTATGGTTGTGCATGTGTTTAAAGTGTATTTAGGTTGAGACACATGTTATGGACGAAGAGAAGGAGTACCCAAACGTTTTAAACGAGTAGCTTTAGAAATGACACCATTGTCTTCTTCAAATCTGAAACTTGTTTAACGTGTAAAATGGTAGAAGAGGTTGGTGGTGAAATGCCCCCTCCTTTACATTCAGCATGTCAGGCAAAACCCATTTCCCTGCTCACAGCTAAATAAATGTTTATTAAATCTAATTTGCAAGGAATATACATTTGTTAATGTTATATTTTCTTATGAGAATGCTCTGTCATATGTTTGATATGTGAGTAAACGCATTGACACCCCCTGCGTTGCATTGTTTATCAAACAAAAACTGCAGCATTTACTGCTATTTAAAATTGATGACACAATCTTGAACGGAATTAAAAAACGGAAGGAGCTATTTTGGTGCTATGTAAACAGGAAGTCTCAAGTATGCTCCAGACCACTGCCGTATGAAGGCGATACATTCATATCTCCAGGGAAGTGCAGATGCACTGCCAATTAAGCAGTTCTTCAAGCAAGAAAATCCAGTTCAAAGGGGTGCGAAAGGTCAGAGTAGGAACACCCAATCTATCATCAACTAACTGATAGGCACAGACGAGGCAGGACTGAAGGGGAACACAACCTGAAAAGCATACAAGTAAAATACAGTAGAGGTTTTATAGCAAAACATGTTTGACTGATATGTAGTACACAAGCAGTGATGTGTATCTGTAAAATTGAAATATAGAACTACGTTCCTGTGTGTTCTGCCATTGTAAATGTTCTAACATCAGCAAAAAGGAAGGGATATGCGGATAAATGTAACACGGCATGGAGTCAACGTTATCACATTTCAATGACTTCATCAAAATGTATTATCTAACAGCTAAAGATGATCCATTAAGAAAGTTAAGAAGAAAAACCTGCATCTATATTGTGTCATTCAACCTAAACGTCTATGCTTGAAGACAAGAGCAATATTACCTGAACATTGTTGTCAGAGAGAACATGTTTGTGTGGCTGTGATTTAGATGTATTTGCACTATGTTGAAATACAACTATGACGGAATTATAGTAAAATTCCACATTCGTATTGAAAAATGTACATTAATGCTTTAGGTTGGCCACGTTTATTTAGTGCAAGCTAAATTCTTAACGTAGGTCTTTTCTTTTGAGGATTTAAAAGGGTAATGGAATGTTGTTTACTATGAACTGTGTTCTTTTGATTTCCATAAGATCCATGGGGCTGCTTCGCAAAGAACTAACTCTGGCTTGCCATTAATGTAAACTTAAAAGAGACGATGGTATTTTATTCAAAATGAAGTTGCTATGAGCAACACAAGAGAGGGTGAAGGAGGGTGAAATCTCAAATTAGTAACCCACAATGTATCATCAACTAACCCATAGATACACATGTTCCAGGACTGAAGCAGAATACATCTTGAAAATCAGTAGATGTGATCTTAATACGTCAAAGGTAAATCCGAATTATGGAACATTTCTCTCTGAATCAACTTGCCCTCTTTTAAGTAAAGAATAGATCACAGTGACACATAGATTACTTCTTCATGTATCGAGTATTGCTCCGAGTTTAAGTCCCAGTTTAAGTCAACGGTAAATCAGAGACATATAATGTTCTCACTGACAGTCAGGGACCTCACAATGCCGGCTTTACCTCACAGTATTGGTCTCCACTCTCAACCGCATGATGTACAGGACACTCCCTTCTTGCCTTCTGTTCCTCCAGTCTTCATTTACCCCAACCACTTTTCAATTACCTGCCACACTCCCCGCTAATCAGCCTGGTTTGCTAATGGCCACTGTAGAGATGAAGAAGGGACTAGGAGTAGTTCCTCCTCTCATTTTTCATGGTTGCCCTTTTCATTCCTTGCCTATATTGACTTGTGAAATGGCCACCTGCCGTTTGACAACATAATGTACTGCTAGACACCTCAGACACTTTTGACACCATCTGTCATGAGATCCTCATAAAAAGACTGGAGGATATTTATATTAAAATAAATGCTTTGCTCTAGATAACTTCCTTTCTCATGGATAGAACAGAAACCACTATCTTGGGCCTGTACAATTCACAGCCTCTCCCACTTATCTGCAGAGTACCCGAAGGACCCACACTCTCACCTCTACTTTTCAACATCTACATGACACTACTACTAGAAACCATGAATAGATCTGGTATCTCCTGCTACAGCTACGCAGATAAAACACACATCATTTAAAACTTTTTTAAGCACCCATCATCAAATACTCCAGACATTAAAAACTGCCTTGCACAGGTGGAAGCTTGGATGACTGAAAACAGACTAAACCTCAAAGCTAGCAAAATAGAACGGATGCTCTGAAATCCTACAGGTTCTAACTCCACCACAATCCCTGTCTGATGAGATGGGCCCTTGCTTGATCTTGTCAACCACAGTAAGGAATCTTGGAACCACATTGGACAACACCCTCACTCTTCATCAGCAGATTAGTGACATCATCAGAAGCTGGTTCTGCCAACTGTGCATGCCACACCACATCTTTCCTTACACAAAAATCACCTGCAGGGCCATGGCTATAATTGCTCTAATGCTATTCAAACTAGAATACGCCATCCACCTCTATCTCAGGCACCCAGATCACCTCATGAGGAAACTTGAAAGAGTTCAAAATGCAGCAGCAACACTACTCAGAATGAAGCAATTTGAAGAGTTCACACCAGCATTGACGGAAGAAGTGCTATAGTGGAAGCCATACAAGAGAGGGACAGAAGAAGGTTAGAGGCAAGGGCGAGATGTTGTCTAGTAGACAGATGAGAAGGCAACTCAGAGGCAAGGAGTTTGGCCTTCAGTTTGGTATTGAATACATCCATGTGAACTGTTTCTCTGAAGTCCAGGGGAAGAAGATTCTATTCAAGTGGAGCAAGTGGAGTAATCGTGAAAGGGAGAAAGCGAGAGGAAGCACTAGGGGGATGAGGTGCCACAAGGATAGTCGAGGAGGCAGAGCATAGATTACGAGAAGGCTTGTAGTGGTGGATAAAGGAGGATAGATATAGTGGTGCCTGACCATGGATAGATTTGTGAACCAGGAGAAATCATTTAAATCTGGCCCTGTTTTGCATCATCAGCCATCCAGCCTGGTGATGGTACAGCGGAGTATGTGTGAAGTGAGAGGGTACAGGGGAGTAGGTGTAAAGTGAGGGAGTTCAAAGAGAGTCCTGGTAGTGAAGTTAATGATCTTGTCGAGAGAACAGAAATCACAATTGGGTAGACCAAAGAGGATGCTGGCAGAGTAGTCCACTATAGAGAAGGCATGAGTGGTTAAGATGTACTTGGCAGTGTTGAAAGGGAGGAGGTGCCCGATTTTCATAATATCTAGGAGGTTGAAGTGAGACACTGTTGCAGTTTTGGAGATGAAGGATGAGAATGTGTTAGATAGATGATAGATGATGCTAAGGTTTCTAGCTGAAGAAGAGTAGGGCAGAGTATTAGGTGGGAACTGGGTGGTCACAGAAAGAAATGAGAGACAGTATTTGCAGGGAAGAACACCTTTGTGTCGGTAGAGTTGAACATCAGTGAGTTAGAAGCCATCCAATATACAATGGAAGAGAGACTGTTGGACATTTTGATAGAGAGATGAGAGGAGAGTTCAGGAAATGAGAAGAAGTGTGGGTGTCTTCCATGAAGAGCAGAGGTGTAGCTCATATGCAGACCATGTTCCTACAATCATTGTTTCATAGAAAGTCTCCCAGATACAGTACCTATCCCTGTGGTCTAACACCAGCACCTAATCTTTCTTGGGGAATTCAATTTCTTGAAAGGAGAAAACAAAATTGTTTCCAAATCGTTGAGGTCCTACATGTGTCTGTCCTTGGTCCACTTCTCCTCACTCTCTATAAGTCAGCTTTCAGCACCCTGATCTCCTCTTTCGGCTTCTCTTATCAACTCTTCACTGATGATCTTCTTTTCCTCTCACTCCTTATTGAATGAGCTGTTTTCAAAAATGCCAAATTGTCTATCAGCCACCAAATATTGGATAGCGTCTCACTCGCTCATGCTCAACTCCACTAAGACTGAAGTTCTCTACTTCCCATCCATACATGCTCTCTCCTCTTCTTCTGCTGTTCTGTTCTTTTCTTCTCTCCTGACTACCTTCCTTACACTGCTTCCGCTTGTAACCTTGGTCTCATGTAACCATCACACAACTTCTCGCTCTTCCTCTCCAAATCTGCCACTGCAGACTCAACCTCCTCAATATCAGAAAAGTCCATCATCTTCTTCCTTTCAGAACTGCTAAACAGCTAATCTCCCCCTGAGTAATTTCTAAATCTGACTACTGTGCCAGTCTCATCTATGGCCTTCCCAACTATGCCTTTTCACCTCTGGACAAATGTCTCACCATCATGGTGTGCACACATTTCAACCTTTCTCACTTTACTTCTACCTCCTCTGCCCATCGCCAGATTGGCTGACTATCTATGAAACAAAGGCCTAAGTATAAACTTCTTGGCATCATCTTCAAAACTATACATCTTGAGGAAAATAACTAAGCTCAACAGATCAAGAGCCCCAGGGCCGGACGGGATCACGAATGTGGAACTGAAATCCAACCCAGAGGAATGGGCTGACCCCATCTTCGAGATTATAAAAAGATGTATTGCCACAAAAACAATACCACGTAGTTGGAAAACTGCAAATATAGTCCCAATCTTTAAAAAAGGTGATAAGACCTGCTCTAAGAACTATCGTCCAATAGCCCCGTTGGAGGTGGTTGGCAAACTATTTGGCTCACTACTCCTGGACAAATTTCTAGCTTGGGCAAAAGAGATAGGCTGCCAAGACCATTATCAATCGGGATTTGTAAAAAACGTAGGCACCACAGCCAACATAATATTGATTAGTGTACTAAAGGCCAAGATAATGGAGGGTGGCTCAAGAGTCTTTGTTGCATTCATAGACTTAGTACAGGTCTTTGATCGGATCAACCGAGAGAAACTATGGTAAAAACTCAGTAAATGGAACTGTCCAAATTCACTTATGGACCCCATAAAAACCCTGCACTCTGAAACATCATTGAGAGTAAGGCTAAACGGAGCAGGAACACTCTCAGAATCAAACAAGACCACCAGTGGGGTCAAACAAGGGTGCCCATTGGCACCGGCACTTTACAACGCCTATATGGCAGACATCACTGAGCTAGAAGATACTGCAAGATCTTTCCCGCCAAGTATAGGGGAAGAAAAGATAACATGTTTCCTATATGCGGATGATATTATCTTACTGGACTAAACTGCTATTGGCCTGCAATGCCAGTTAAACATCTTACTTCAGTACACAAAAGATAATGACCTGGAAATCAATTCCAAAAAAACAAAAATAATGATTTTGGAAAAAACATCTAAACGTTCTGAAAAACAACAGTGGTACCTTGAGGGTGCATGCCTTGAAATTGTAACAAGCTTCAGATATCTGGGAATAACATTGAACAGGAGCCCTGTTGAAACTCCCCTGCAGGTGACATTGTTTGCAAAGATAAATACCTTAACTGTGCAAACCAAGGCAATAGACAAAAAATGTGGACGATTTTCTCTTATCCCTGTAATAAATGTTTACAAGGCTAAAGTAACTGCTGTAATCTCCTATAGAGTAGAGGCGATGCCAGAAATTCCTGAATAAATCTGGAATAAACTTGATGGATATTACTGGAGCAAATTCCTGAATTCATCCACGCCGATAGCTTCAATTAGAAGCAAACTAAGCCTGATGTCACTTTAGGGATTCATCGACAGGAACTCACTCCTTCTCTATGGCAAGATTCAGCGAACCCCACACCCAAAAATCTTTGAAATAATCAAAAACGAAATGGAGGGTGGTAGAAATAGGATGTTAACCAACTGGGAAATAAAGAATAAAAACCTCTTGGATGAAATTGGTAGCTCAGAGGAAGAACTGCTGATTAATCCTTCAAAAGTAAAACAAAGATTAAAAACATGTGACTGGATTCAAACCCTTCACGTGGCCTCGAACAATAAGCTAACCTCTCATTTAGCACTGAATACACAAAAAAAATAAAGTGAGGAAATATCTGACGAAATCCCTAGACAAATTTCTGCATTCTACATCCCTGAATGCTAGTCTGAATGTCCTCAAAACAAATGAGATTCTAGCTATTAGGGTAGTATAAGTATCTAACAGCAGTCGACATTGTAAAATAACAAACCAGGTAGAAACAATCAGACACCTTCTACTGTCATGCCCTGGACTAAGAAAAGAAAGAACCATCTACCTGGGGCATCACTTGCAGGCTTCATACATTAACGAGGAAGAAGAAAGGTGGTCCAGACTGATAAGTGGTGAAAAAACATCTTTGGTCATAGCAGCAGCATCATTCCTTCGGACTATTGGTCTGGAACAGGAGACAGGAAACCTGACTCGAGCTGGGGAGAACAGCTGACATCTCCTGGAATTCTTGAATTCTTGAATTTATGTTTGACGTTGATCAGATCCTCACAGGAAGAGTATCCACTCTGTTTTAATAGAAGTTTCATGATGATCTGAAATTCTTGTAAAAGTTGTGAAGTGACAATTAAATCAAGTAAAAAAAAAAAAAACTATATATCAGAAGCATTTGACATCCTTCTTCCTTTGAAATGTACCCCCCTGGCAGAAAAGAAATGCAGCAAGGTGGTTTACTACTCAGATTCTAACTCTGAACAAATCTGGAAACCCAAATAAATTTGAAAGAAACACTACAACAAACAAGATAAGGTAGCGTATCTGCAAAGGATTTGATATACAAAGACACAGCAACGTTAAAGGCCAAAGAAATACAGTACACAGAGAGCATAGGAATATCAACTCTCTCAGACTTAAATATTCAAAGTCATCAAGAAAAAGAGAAACCATACCTTTTACAACAAAACACATGTACCCTCACTGAAGCTGTGTGACACGATCACCAATCACTTCCAAAATAAAGTGGAAAACTTCCAGCAAGCCGTTGATGTACCACAGATTGATGGACATGATTAACATTTTGCACTGACAACAAACTATAGCCCCATTGCTTCACCAAATCAAATCTATCAAGGGAGAGGACTTCAAATAAACTAGTGAAAGAGACAAAGAAATCAGGCTCCCAGCATAAATCTTTTCCTACAGACATCTGAAAAGAAATTCTCACAAAAGAAAAACCATGTGCTCTATTTGGAAAACTGGTTAAATTCATGAGAAACAGGTCTTTGAAGTTGGTTTATGTCAAACCTCTTTTACCTATGGAAATCAAGACAGACCTGCTAACTATCAGTATATTTCCAATATAATATAGTCTGCCAAATATCGGGAAATCTATATAGTTCATTAATGAAAATTAATTAATTTATTTGTATTAGTTCTTAGAACTTTTACAAATACACAAACCACACAATTATACAACCATAAATGTGCAACCATAAATAGAATACAAATATATCACTAAGAAGAAGAAAAAGAGAGAGCCTTGACAATCGTCATATACGTCTTGGATCCTTACTTATTAAAATCTCCTCAATTTGGCACCATTGCCTATAAAGTGCAATGTGCAGGCTTTCAGAGTCAGTGTTTATACAATAATTCCAAAACTCCAGGGTTTTGATGACATTGTACCTACTCACATAAGTGCCCAAAATACACATGATTATAGTGCCCAGGCTCACACATTGAGTAAAAACGTGCCTAGCTGTTTCCAGTTGGTTAGTCAGGCCACATATGCAACAGAATATTCTTTCAATTGAGAGGTTGTGGTATCCACCCTGTGTCACCAGCAACGGAAGTTGGTTTATCCAGAGTCGTACCATCAACTGTCGCACCGCTGGACTTAAGCTCCAAAGTAAATATGTCTGTTATTTAAGATGACTATGTGCAAAATTGGCTATGTACTTATAATTATGAGATGTGGACAAATTGTTGAAATTCTTTAGCATTCTTTACAGTTACCGTTTACCATTGCTGTACTTTGTTCTTCTATAATCCTTTTAGAATTTGTAGTCTGTGCCCCTTTCAAAATTAGAGAACCAGTGTATCCTCCTAAACAGTCAGTATTCAACTCTGCATAGTTAAATCCCTTCCCTCCATTAAGTCCTGCTTAGTCAAGGTATCTAATCCATATAGAACTGCAGCGCAATAGCTTGTACAACACGATCATTTCTTACACACAGTATCCAGCAGTATGCTTTGCAAATTTGCTGATGAGGTACGTCAATTGGTGGCCTTCCATTTTTTTAATTCCTTGACATCAGAATATTCAAAGCAGGCAGCCATACCCACCTCCAACTAGAGGTAGCTTGCCACATCTTTAATAGTCGCAGACACATGCCTCAGAGCCAACCAATGTATTATTTTCTCTGAGACCAGCATGTATTTGGTTTTGCTCATATTTATCGTTAAGCCATTTTCTGATGCATAGTTAAGGAGTTTGTTACACATCTCTTCCACACCCCGATAGTATACAACAAAATCATCGGTGTAGAGTATGCTGGAGAAGGGTGAATTTCCAATTTTTGGTGCACAATGCACTTTTAGCAAAAAACGGGGGAGGGAAGTAGGTGTGCCAAGTCGAGATTGAACAGCATGAGGGCCAGCACACACCCTTGCTTGACCCCCAGGTTAACCAATACTTCTGCAGATAACACCCTTTCTCGTTCAACTTCACTCTCACTCCATTATTCAAGTGGATTTGCCTTAATATGGACAGCAACCATGCCGGATATCCCAGTTCCTTCTATTTCTGCCATAAGATGTTCCAATCCACTGAACTCTCTATATACAGCCAAATCCTAAAACATGTGGAATACATTTTACTGATCATGCACAGATAGGAATGAGGCCAATGAGGGCAGCACAATAGGCACACATATCCATTTGGGACATTCTTATAATCATTGCAGATACAACATTTCCTTGGCCTTCATACTATTCAAGCAACTTTTTACAGCATTAACCATGGATCAGGAAGAAGGAGACTTGAAGAAGTAGCCCTAGACAACAAAACATAACACAGTATGTGGTATCTCCTCACAGATAGAAATCACCTGGCTTCCCCATGTCATGTCCAACATTTGAGCTAACCTTGTAGACTCCCACAAGAATGAAGCCTACTTCCCTTCATTTCAATATAATGATGACTCTAACACCGCCTTCACCATTTGCCACACACTAGTGAGCATATGGATGACAACTAAAAACTTGACACTTAACCTAGAACAAAATGAAATCATTACCATGCCACCCAGTGCCAGGCAATTACTTTGCCTTATTGTAATGAATATCTGCCATGTAAACCTCATAAGTAATCAAGAATCTCAGGATCCTTATGGACCAAGGACTTACTCAGGAACCACAAATCTATACACTTGTAAAGGTATGTTTCTACCATTGCTTCTCAATCAGATGAAAAATACCATTTCTCACCTTCCCGCCTGGATTTGTAATGATATGATATGACATTTATAACGCGCCTGCACACAAGTGTTACTAAGTAACTGAGACATCACCTAAAATTGGATGCCTTCTGCATTGTATGGCAACCGGCAACTTGGACCTGAACCAACAACATATACTCACGGTTTGAGACTCATTCTTTCTACCACGGAATGTAAATTCGGCTTCCATCCTCTACCATAACAAGAAGTGTCCTCCTGGTTGTACCACAGAATAATAGACTTGCAGTTGTGCTGCTGTGTGTGCAACCCTTTATAGCTCTAGTTTTACATTCAGACCTCTACCCCAGTCAACACACAAAATATTACACCTAGTTGAGACTGGCACCCTGGTACCTAAGGCATATGGGCATTTAAAATATATATGCTCTATAATGTTCTCATTGCATCCTCTGCAAATGATACCAACTAACTACTCAAGTGTCATGCTTAAGCACACTCCACTTAAGCAACATATCCACTCACAAAGGGCTTCTTAATAACCCTGATACCAGACAGCAAACAACGAAAAACTAAACTTGTACAACCAACCTAACAAACCACAGCTCCTGCCAAAGCATCTGATAACCATGGGCACATGGATCAATGCTAATGAAACATCATCTAGAAATCAGCCCACACACAAGACTCAGTGTGTTTTTGGTCTGCACACATCAACACAAGTGCAATACTTGTGGGAGATAGAAACTCCCCTAAGGCAGACACAGTTATTTTACGCTGTAGTTCAGTAGAGATTGGAACCCAGCCGGTCCAAGAAAAATAGAACTCCCAACTTTCCTATACCAAACCAGCAGACCTGACTTTCTGTCATGCACTACAGGCTGTCACGTGTGTGGTTCAAGCTGCGCTTCCAATGGAGGTTGCCATGACGACTGAAGACACCCAGAGAGCGCCTGTAGTCATGTCTAGGGAGCATGTGACATCACGTACGCGGTTACCTTAGTGATCGCATAAATACGTCCGTGTCACAGCACATGTTGCTTCACAGCTGTGCTTTTGCTGGTGTGTTTGGCGTTCTGATTCACTCTTTTGTTGTTGCCATTTTTCTGGTATTCCTGGCTCTTGACCCCTTTCTTGCTCTTGGCTCTTCACTTCAGGATTTGCCCACTATTTTGGAAATTGGATAACCCTTTTGGCATTGACTTTGGGCTGCCTCACAGACTGCTTCTGGTTCTCCCTCTGAAGCGCTATCCTCCTGATTTTGACCCTGGACTGCCTATCGGATTGCTTTGGGACTGCCCATTGTACTTTGGTCTTGGCTACATTCTTTCCTTGTGGAATTGGTGTCCTTGTACTAAAGGGCTGCTTTCCCTCCCACCTGAAGGAGACCCTGACTGCTGGAACTACTTCATTTACCCTGGACCATGTTGGGGTGGGTTGTGGACTCCTGCACTGTGGGCACCCTGGTCTTCCACTCCCAATTTCATACCAGCCACAGTCTACCACTAGGTAGGTGGTCATTTCATACCCTTGCTTGCATATCGTTACAAGTCTGCTCTGATCCTTACCTGCTCTGTTTTCTTTTCAGCCTTGGAGACCCGGTGCCACTGATCCAGCCACCTGTGGCCCAAAAGACCGGTCAGTGAGTGCTTTCACTCTCCCTGACTGGTACTTCGGGACGGAGGTATTCATATTCCACACGACAACCACGTCTTGACACTTTCTGGCAAGAGAGATGATTGAATTCAGGGCCAGGGTTTGTCATGGAAGGAGAATATCCAGTGGAAGGGATGAACCAATTCCAAGTCCTACTGCAGAGCTGAAAGTTTTACCCAGGTGTGGATCCTGGCAGCCAAGCCCCATTCCATATACCATACCTGATCCCCATTACCTCAGAGGGAGGCTTTAAAGCTGGCAATAAAACCCTGTAAAAACAGGCTTGCTAGAGACTTGAAGAGAAGAAATTGGAAAAGGCCTTGGAGAGAGGGGTCTGAAGGAAATCCTCGGATCCTGGGGACAGCAAGAGACAGTAGGCCAGCCAGTCAAATACCTTTATTTGGTTTAAGTCCTTAGGTACAGAATTACACATACAAAATACAATTTAAAAGCAGAATAAAACATAGCGCTGATTCCTTACAATGATTGAGAAATAAAATCCACTATTGAAAAAGGTATTTGATTATCTTAGATTATTCTGTACGAACTTACATACAATGTAGGGCATAAAAAGAGGATACTACAGGACACTGCTTACTTATAATGGCTAAGGGATAGAATGTTCATTTGTAGTAGTGAATCGATTGCCTTAAACACAAATTCAAGCTGATGATCATGATTGGTGGCACTTGATCACCTGGCGCTGGTGCAGCCTGGCCCTATGAATATATTTAGACACCCAAACAACCACTTCAGCATTATCGGTGGACTTACAAAAGGCCATCACATTAACAGTGTTAGCTGTATTTTAAGGACTGCTTTTAGATAGGATTTCCTCAAAACCCCAAGTTCAGTGCAAAACAGCATAAATTGCATCACCGTTTCTTTGCCGCCACCAATATCAGATATTGGCTAGAGTTCACATCGGCCAAGGGCTTGGAAAGGCAGCAACCCTAAGCGTGCAGAATCTAAATTTTAGGAAAATCGTCCTAGCGAGAGGCAGGAGGGTTGAGTCATGGTAGTGTTCATACCCAAAGTCAGGTTTGCCCGCTAAATATCCAGTGCCTAAATGTAGAACCATACAGGATCCTTCAATTTTACTGTGGGACACAAGCAGTGCTGCATTTCTATCTAGCATGGTACTTCCCTTAACTATGGTACTTGGGTTCATCCATAAGCTAGTCAGACTGAGCACATCAAGCATGTTGTTTACATGGAGGAACCATGGTAAAGATGTACCGCCCTCGGCCTTCAAAACATGCTATATGGCATCCTGATATTTAAAGAGGCAAGGAGTACCCCACAACCTGACCCAATATAATGCAAATCTTAGTTTGACATCATCCTCCATAGGGATATATGTGATCACTGCGACCACACATAATTGCAACGGACGAAAATGCCAACTTTTTTTATTTTTTATGTTTTAATTAAACCCCCTTTACACCAAATAGATATGTGGGGTGAGACCCCCGCAGGCCCCCATATTACTCTAATATCCTGTAGCCCCACACATATATTTGTGGTGTAAAGGGGGTGTTTAAAAAAAAAAGTCGGGCATTTCGGCCGTCGCAATTGTGAGGGCGACTTGTTGGGCCATTTCCCTCCATTGGGCTCAAATCAATCTCCACCCCAAACAAGGCATTTGGCGAGCTTTACAGCAACATCGGCAGGGCTTTTAAAAATGTATTTTCTAGTAGCTGAAGAGAATGATGTTTTACATAGCCGTAGATGTCCGCACCATAAAGGGATAATGCTTTTGCCCATTTCTCATAGATTTCAAGTGCCGGCATAATTGATCCCTTGACATGCCTTCGGTAAAAACTGCTCAACCCTCTACGATATTTCACTACATTAGTTTATTTATTTTGATGTATTAGTGCATGACTTCTCAATCTGGGTCAACCAGGAACCACTTTCCGAGAAGCGTATTCCCAGGTAATCATAGGAGCCCACTTGGTCCAATCTGCGCAATTAACTTTAATACACGACTATCGTTTCTTTGTTTTTTTTAAATCTCGGTCAGAAACAAGATCTTTGATTTCCCGACACTTAAGCATAGGGCTAGCTCCTTATATTTAGAAAAAAGTATCCCATGGTTCTGTTAAGCCCCATTGGGAGGTAGACAGAAGGATAGCATTGTCTGCATAAAAAAAGCACTGCAAATATATCCCTGCCTAATCTAGGGAGATCCATGCAGTGCATCTGCAGGTGCTATATGACCTTGCTCGTATAAATACAAAATAAAAGTGGGACGAGGACACAACCTTGTCTAACACCTCTACCCACCCCAAAAGGGGCAGACACCCCCCGCCCCCCCCCCTCCCAATGGCAACAGGAACCACAGCTTGATTATTAAAATAAAGGGCCTGAATTGCAGGTGATAATTGGGTTGGGGCATTTTTCTCTTTCAGGATCTGCCAAAGTAGGTATCTTGGCGCTGCATAAAAAGCAGTCCTCAAGTCCACAAGCATGGTATAAAATCGTATTATCTTTAATCGTAAGTACCAAGAGAAATAGGTGAAACCCCTGGTCCAAGGTACTTTTCCCAGACGGGTAGACAGGAGGCTGTAGGAGAAACACAGACACCTAGGGTAAGAAGGTGACAGGCAGCTTCAGGGAGGGCCCTGTCGGTGAAGTAAAAAGAGTGAGATCAAGCAACTCAGTGGACTGGAAAGAGCATGACCAAGCGGCATGGGGAGGGACAGGTCGAGGAGGATGGGAGGAAATAGCCCCAAAGGCCCAGGAAGGGAAGGACCCTGAATGGTGTGGGGAATGAAGGTGAAGAAGGTGGGAAAGTTGGAAGTACATTTAGAAATACCCAGAGTTGTGAAGAATGTGTCTAAAGGAGTGAAGAAGAAGGTAGCAATAATAAGCAATTCGAGAGGCTGAAATGTTCTGAGGGAGGTACCCAATTTGTAAAAAGGTTGGGAAGGAGAATGGACAGCGGGTGTGAGAAAATAATGAGGAGAGATGGATATGAAAAGAACAGGAGACAAAGTTAAAGATGAGTTAGTAGATGCATTGTTAAAATACGTAAAACTGTGGCAAAACCTCAGGAAGGTAAACGAGCAGGTCAGAAGGAGGAGGAAGCAAGAGGACGTGAAACGGTGAAATGCATGAGCGGGACTAGGGAAGAAGATCGTTGAAGGAACTCGAGAGTTGAAGCCAGGACCTGTTAACGATTAGGGGTGGAGTTAGTTGAGAGATATGAGGACTATAACTTGCTAAAAAAGAAGGTAGCTGACCCAAAGATCAAAAGGGGTACACAGAAAACCTCGGGAAAATCTTTGTGGTAACGAGGCTTGAGGGACGACACCAGGAACGAGAGAAATATTGGAGCAGGTGTCTGGCGAGCAATACATTGAGAAAGAAGGAGGCAGGAAGGGGCATCATGATAACCCTGTCACAATTTTAAGGCAGGCTACTGACATCGTGTCATATTTTAGGGTCCAAATAGCTGTAATCTGAAACAGTGAATTAAACATGATGAAGAAAGAGTGATATTGTAAAATGCCTCTATTAAGAACAGTAGTGCGTTGTGCCAATATAAAAGCTAAATGAAAATGTTTTGACGTCTAAAACACGTTACACTTCAGCAACCAAGTTCAAAGATTTAGAGTTGGGTCGACTGAATGAAAGGGGTTGATTCTCAACATTGTTGATAATACAGCACATAAATAAACAAGCATTGACAATGCCAACAGTTTGGGCCTTTTTGGAGGCGTGGGAAAGACATTCGCTAAGCAGAGCCATAGTGATATTAACTGGCCATCGATGGTAGCAGCTGCAAAATTGTGCATGTACCTGGGCATATAATAGCAGTACCTATCAATTGCCTAATGCCTATACACAAGTAAAAACTGTCGGCTTTGCAAATTCATGTTCATGACAGGACTTCTGTGAAAGACAGCATAGTGTTTTTAAATTTAGTGACTGTAGGCAGACCTGGTTTTGATTACATCAGTAGCACATTTACAGCTCAAATTAAGTGATTGGGCCTCATTACGACCCAGGCGGTAAGGGGTTAACGGCAGCGTTAACAGCGCCGACCCTTACCGCCTGAGTACGAGGTCCCTTAGCGCCATGGCGCTTTTAACACCTGCTTTTAGCAGGTGTTAAAATCCATGGCGCTAAGGGACCATGGAGTTAATTACGCCACCGTAATTTACGGTGGCGTAATTAACACCTTCCCCACTCCCATTATACCCTATGGGGCAAAAATGGGAATGGGGAAGGGTAAATGGGGATTGGGGAATTACCGCCCCGCCAAGGTCGGAATGGGGCGGTAAGTCCGCCAACCACCATGGCGTAAACGTAGTTTACGCCATGGTGGTAAAGTCACGGCCCAGGCGGTAACTTACCGCCTGGGTCGTAATGAGGCCCATTGTCTCTCAGAAGAACACTTTGAAAAAACATTGTCAGGCCCTGTACAACGTGTTATGGTAAGGCTTGATTAAAGTGAGCTCCTAGAGTTCCCAGGAGTGGATGTGTTTTGAGCAGGAAGTGGGTAGGAATGGCCATAGGGATTAGCATGGCCTTGGACAGTCAATGGGTGGGTCAATAACTAAACAACACCAACAACCTTTGTGTGCCTCCTCATACACCATTGCTACACAGCTGTACTCTGATACAATAGTTTGGTTTATAGATAGCACTTCACCCAGGACAGACCACCAATGGGGATTTTGTACCTGTTTAAGGATTTTACTCTTCACAAGTAGACAAGAGGCATCTGTACCAGCTCACCTGATCATGAGACTCTAGTCCTTCCTGCAGACCTCATAAGCCCACGCAAAGACATAAGATACCTTCTGCGAAAAATGGTACAATATGAGTGGATATCGACCTCACAGAAACTCCCAATATGGGTGTTGGTTGTAGCGGACTAGTCATTATTTGATGCAAGAGATTTAAAGACAGACCCATACCCAAGAAAGGCTGACAGTCCTGGGACATAGTCAAATGGCATACTACTGTCTGTGATATTCTGTTGGCCAGGATTATTCTGTTACGTGTCTGACTATTGCTTTGAATATCTGGTAGCACAGGTTCATTGTTATTCTGTCATGTCAAACCAGGATGATAGCTCAGCAAGTTAAGTGCTTGACTCAGACCTGCGGCCAGTCTGCTGTTTGCAAGTTCGAATCCCATCTGGGCAAGCACTAAGTCCTTTATCCTTCTTAAATTGATGCACTGAGTACCATTACATTAGGTGATATCATCTATTTTACATCACTTAGAAGCAGGAAGAATCTGGTCTGTAGTGCGTTATTAAAGCAAGCATTGACAGTGCCAACAGTTTGGGCTTTTTAATGGCATTACACTCTGATCTTTTTGATTGCCAATAATCTCAATGGGCCTCATTACGACCCAGGCGGTAAGGGGTTTACGGCGCCGTAAACAGCCCCGACCCTTACCGCCTGAGTACGAGGTCCCTTAGCGCTATGGCGAATTTAACACCTGCTTTTAGCAGGTGTTAAAATCCATGGCGCTAAGGGACCATGGAGTTAATTACGCCACCGTAATTTACGGTGGCGTAATTAACGCCTTCCCCACTCCCATTATGCCCTATGGGGCAAAAATGGGAATGGGGAAGGGTAAATGGGGATTGGGGACTTACCGCCCCGCCAAGGTCGGAATGGGGCGGTAAGTCCGCCAACCACCATGGCGTAAACGTAGTTTACGCCATGGTGGTAAAGTCACGGCCCAGGCGGTAACTTACCGCCTGGGTCGTGATGAGGCCCAATGACTCGTAAAACAGGGAAATACATTGTGACATTCTGGCAATTGGATAGGATGAAGAAGGGGAATGGGATTATGAATGGTGATGTGCAAATGATGCAGTACTTACATACTTACTACAACTAGTAGATATTTGGACGGACTCTTTCTCGTGCTATGTTATGCTGAATTGCTGTACTCTGTCTCATGAAACATACTGTTGTTTCTCCTTTTATTTCCCTATGTTTACAAATCAAATGAACACAAAGATTACAAAAAGGAATTGTCGGGGGGAAATTCTGCCGGGGTCGGCCGGGCCGTCCGCAGACCTCCAGGCAGGGAGGCCCCAACTCCTCCTGTGTGTATCCCAGATAAGATGAGATAGAGTATGAGACGCACACAAGGAGCAAGGTGACTCTGCTGTTTATTAGACAAAACGGCAGGGATGGGTCAAGGAGCGCACGCGTTCGTCCTGACACACACTCAATTGTGGGGCTCGCAGGCCCTTTTTACTGTAGTATGACGCGCTACTTGCGTCACTTCAGAAAGTTAACAAAAAACCTATCGCCACTCTTAATTGGGTGTTCGAGTGGTAGGGTTAGTATAGCACACATATAGAGAAAGATATTAGTGGACAAGGTGTAGTCAGGTGGTATATCTGGGTTGTCCCTACAATTAGATACATGAAAATTGTTACATGAAGGCTCCTGAGGATTGGCTAAATGTGCTGGCGTCAGTGATAAGAGCCCCAAGTTCTGATTGGTGCACCCGTGAGCTTCCCAGCCTGGGACCACCGTCGTTCCCAGCTCTCGGTGTACCTGTAAGTTGCAACAATGTTTCACTATGGGTACATGCAGACAATGTGAGGACTTATTCATAGCTAGACGGGGTACCGTTCCCACTGTTGCAGATGTCCATTGAGCCTTTCAAGTGTATCTGCCAGTGTCTCGTAGCGAGGGATCCAGACGCCTCTGTTCTCCCGGGTTTGGCATCTCGTCAGGTTCGGCTTGATCACGTGGGGAGGGACCGTGAAAGAGGCATAATTCTGCACAATTAATATTGTTTTTCTACTGTGCGTCTGGTTTAATTTGTCGGTGTGACTTTAACGTTGGTGCGCGGAGTGCGAGGTTGCAACATCGTGCCTTTGATGATTTGCTCTTGGAACGTGGGTTTGCAACATTGCGACCTTGGCTGGTTGCTTCGCCAAGCTCATTCTGCAGGATCAGCAACTGGCTCTTGTCTTGTTGATGTCCACGGGAGCTCTTGTTTGAGGCCTACTTTGGCCCGGTGCATAAGTTGTTTGTTTGGTGCACAGGTGCTTTAGGTTATAGGAGCATATAATTCCATAATCGGTATTGTCTTTATTATATTTCTCATCGTTGTACCTGATTTCAAAGAGAAGCGTGAGCAAGCTAGTAAAGTTCATGACGCGTCTTGCGTTTCTGCATTCTGAAAGCCTATATAAAAATAATAAAGATGCACGTCCGTGAATATGCCTGTCGCCTACGTCATAGCACTGAGTATATTCTTCGTGTAGGTTGGTGTGGGAATGTCCAGTGTGTATATTTGTACAGATGTGCTTCCCGTTGTCTAGGTCGTCATGGCATCTCTAACGACGTGTAGATTTTAGTCTATTTGATCCGTGCCGCAGGTGTCGGCATGGCCAGTGCGGGCTGCTGGGCAAGCAGATGGACACATCCGTATGTTCCTGTACCAGGGTATCTGGTCGTCTGGTAAATGGGCAAACTCTTCTCGTGGCGGGTGTTTGGGTCGTGACCCTCTAGGCCAAGCGCGAGAGGTGAAGGACGGGAGCCTGGTTTTCCATTCTCCCACTTCAGTCCCCCCTCTGGTCGACTTGTCGACCACAAACATATCCTTCTCGTTATCTCCTCTTACTCGCCATATCTTGGTTATTCCTCCGAGATGTCCATAGTGGTTTACATGATCTTCAAATGACCAATACATATATTCACAGGTACCCCCAGGAGTACAATATACCCATCTTCCTATGTAGCTCGTGGGGTTTCTTGGGTTCTCGGTCTTTACTGACGGTGGGTCTAGATGGTTGGTAATTATTTGGGTGCGCAGCTTCTCCCTTTCCTGTATAATTACACCTGTATGCTGGCCGTCATCTGCTGGCATCAAGGGGTGCATTCCCACCATTTCCAGCAATTCGTCAGTAGTGCGTGCCTTTCGTGCCTTCCAAAATCTAATTATGATCAGGGTAGCTCCAGCCAATATGGTACAGCCCACTATTATTTTCAGTCCATCTGACAGCCAGGATGGCATCCATGACCATAATAGTGAAAACCAGCTCTCATCCTTGTTCACACCATTGCTTTCATCCGTCATTTTGGAGTGCATCTGGGCTAATTGTGAAACTGCTTCTGTCAGTGTACCATTGTCAGCATCATTGGCAGGTATGAACGTGCAGCATGATTGTCCTATCTTTGCACAAACTCCTCCTTCCATTGCTGTGAGAAGGTCCAATACATATCTGTTCTGTAGTGCTACCATCCTTACAGCTCGCAGCTCCTCTTTTATTGCGTTGAACCCATTTACAGTAGAATTGATGGTCATCATTAGTTCCCATCTAGTTATTTGGAGCCATTTTGCGTTTGCGTAAGCCTGTAGTCCCGGGTGTATTATTGAGGAGAAGAACATTGCTGCTCTGCTGAATAGTCTGTGTTCTGGCGGTATTGATGTTAGTGCCGTTTCCGACCTTCCCCATAGGTAATTTCCTGTCAGCGGCTCCCCTTGTCTTTTTCTTCTATTTAGGACAGTGTCATTGCTGTTGGTCCTGTTCCTTTGCTCCTCCTGGAGTGGTGCAGATCTCTTTCTTCTCTTATCCCCTTCATTCATTCTAGGAAATTTCGCCACATCGACGTGCTTCTTAGGTACCACTAGTGATGGTACATTGACGTGTACCATTGTGCACACACCATTCCACAGGGGAGGCAGTGTATGGTATGCCTTTTCTCCACAGGCCCAATAATGATCCATTATTACTGCTGTTCCTGCTCCCCCCTCAGGTAACTCCGTCACACTTGCGCAATTGGTGTTATATCCTACGTCCACCTCTCCTTTATGCTGGTAACATACCTTGGGCGCAGTCAACGGTAGTATCGTTATTGGGTCTTCATCTTCTTCTACCCATGTGAGCATTGGTACATACTTGATCCACGTCGTCCAACATCGGTGATTGTGTGTCTCGATGGTTGAGATAGTTTCTTTTGTTACCATGTTGCTGCCAATCACTCCTATCTCCCAGCTGTTATCCAGATACACCTTTCCTGTTATCGTCAGTAGCGGCCTCTCCCAGCATCCTTGTTTACCCGGGATTTCAGTGGCGTACCAATCACATGGTAGATACTTCAGTGTTACTTTCTGTGTTTCTCCTTTTGCAGGGCCACTTGTTATATATTTGAATGCTTCAGCATGTAAACTGGTCTTGTGATAACTCAAGTAGGTCTTGAGGAAGTTGTTTTCATATGGGTATGAGTCTCGTGTCTTCCATGTCATGTGCACTACAGTTCCTTGAAATCTTCCTTTCGTCTGGAACAGTGCCAAGTATATTATGCACTGTGCTACCTTCTCATTTATTTCTGTGGCAACAAATGTTCGTGAAGCACTCATGGCGTATGGTATTAATGAGCAGACGTAGCAGCTATCCTCAGTTGTCTGCTTACCAATGCGGGTCATGTGTTGGTACCATATATTGTTTGTGACGTGTGCTGAATCTTGTACATAATTATCAATACCTTTATTGTCTGAGTATGTGCTGCGTTTAACTCTATTTTTCTTTGGTGTAATGTTACTACTACCACCTGACGTAACACCTGTTGCAGCAAGGAACGGGGGTATATTAGGTTTGGGTGCAGCAACAAAATTGATAGCACAGCTATACTGCCATACAGAAGCAGCCAAAAATCCGGTGATTGTCAAAATCCCTATTATTTTTATTACAATTGCTAATCTCACCGGCATTTTGCTCTTACCTTGCTGCAGTCCTGGCAGCTTATTCTTGCGACGTTAAAGTTGCCCGCCTAAAAATTCTCAGAAATGCTCGTTTTAAATGTTAGTTTTGTTTTGTTTAAGCTCTCCCTATCAAATAGTCATTCAGTGCCCAGGCGAAGAGCTGCTCCCACGCTACTCTAAGTGATTGGTCTCTCAAGACCGGCAAGTATGGGCGGAGGTGGGGCATGTAATATTCTATGGCCAGGAGGAAGGCTGTGTAGTAAACACGTACCCTTCTTCTTTTTAGGTATGTTGGCCTTTTTATTTCGTATACAAATTGGTGTGACAATTCTTCTGGGTAGTTATCGTCTGGGAGTACCATCTACGCCTGGACAGTGGACTTTGTTAGTTAGCTTTCTACTTAACAATACAATAATACGCAGTTCCTGTATGTGCGAGAGAAAAAGAGAACATTCACGTGTTTACATGTGTATTTGTGCAACCAATTTCTTTTAATTTATGTTACAACTGTCCTGGGGGGGGGGTGGCGTAATTATTTTTACTCTTTGAACGTGTGACCATGGGGTGGGCAGTGTAGTGATCACCCCTTTCTTCGTCAGTTATCGTCTCTGGGGTGTCTGGGTAGTGAGAAGGTAAGGGAACAATTGGGTCGTTGTCTGTGGTAGAACTTCCTTCCGCTGTCAGGGATGTTGTTGCTGTTGTTCCAATGGACCTGTCGTTGGCGCTGGGGCGGGTCTGCAGTTTGTATATCTTTACATCATGTAGGTGGTTCCAAGCACGCTTATCCTTTAGTTTTACTGCTCTTGTTGATACGTCTTCCAGCAGATGTGGACCGGTGAACCTTTTATCGTTCCACCTTCTATTGAAATTGCAAAGTAGCACGTGGTCACCTTTGGCAATTTTGCACAAGTTCTCTTTTTCTAATTCTGTACTGGCTCCTTCTTCTTTCTCTCTGGTGGACCCGCCCCGCGTGCGCTCGAGCTGTTGAGACACAAACACAACACTAGTAATCAAAGATGACACATATTGATACATTTCATCACCTAGTATACTCGCTGAACTTTCGTGGTCAGTGAATGCCCTTGACGTTGGCGTTAGAGGAAGGCGCATTTGACGTCCAGTAACCACCTCGTGTGGGGTGAGGTGGTGGTCGGACCCTGGCCTGTTCCTCAGCTCGAACAATGCTAACGGAAGGCAATACAACCAACTTTTCTTTGTTGCTTGTTGTATCTTTGCAATTGCCTCCTTCAATAAGCCATTTAGACGTTCACATACGCCGTTAGCCTGTGGGTGATATGCACATGCAAATTTGTGCTTTATGCTCAGCAGGGCTGTGATATGTTGGAACATTTCGTTTGCGAAATGTGGGCCATTATCTGATCTTAATACTTCGCACACTCCCCACCTGGGGAAGACCTCTCTTACTATGAATTTGGCTGCTCTAAATGCATCTGGGTGTGAACAGGGCCCTGCTTCAATCCACCTAGAAAATGGGCATACTACTACAATCATGTATCTATTACCTTGACATATGTTGATCATATCAACATAGTCAATGTGGAGGTGCCAAAAGGGTCCTTCTGGCCGGGGTATGGTACCTCTTATCACTTTTAGGGTATGACCGGCCGTAAACTGTTGGCATGTGAGACAATTGCTGATAAAATTTGAAACATGAGAATTTAACTCGGGACAGAACCAATCATCTCTAATTCGTGCTGCAATTATTTCCTTGCCTGTATGGGCTGGGTGATGTAATTGGCTCAGGGCGGTATTTAAAAGTGCCAATGGTATTACAACTTTCCCAGTACCACTCTGGCGCCATAGTGCGTCGGTTGGTGACATTGTACATCCTCTTTTTACCCATATTTCCTTTTCGGCCATTGGTGCTGCTGCTTGTAATTCCATAATCTGTGTGGCTGGGAGATGGGTATACCCTTCTCTTATTAACATCTCCCTAGCCATTCCCCTCCCTCTCCCTCTCTGTGAGTCTGTGGGGTCCCATATCTCACCAAAGTATGCAGCATATTTCGCATGTGCGTCTGCTGCTGCATTCCCTTTTGAGACATGGTCTTCACCATTGGTGTGTGCGGTGCATTTTACTAGGGCTAGCTCTTGGGGGTCGTTTATTACTTCAATTAATTCAGCCAACAAGAGGGCATGTTGCACTGGAGTGCCGTCAGCTCTCCTAAACCCTCTTCTCCTCCATTTTGTTAGCCCTGAGTGGACAGTGGATGTAACATATGCACTGTCCGAATATATTGTTACACGTTTGTTAAAACTTTCTTTCAATGCCAATATTAATGCAACTAGTTCAGCGGCTTGAGCAGAGTAATGCTGTGGTAACTGTACACATTTCATAGCCACACACACCGGAGCCTCCATTATTTTTACCACTGCTGCCCCAGTTCTCCGTATCCCATCTCCTTGATCAATAGTTGATGACCCGTCAATAAACAAAAGCTCACCTCCCTCTAGTGCATTCTCTTCAACTTTTCTAGTACATGAATACATTTCATTTAGTTGGGTGCAGTCGTGGGCGTAATCTCCCTCCTCAATTATTTCTGCTAGAAATCTTGCAGGGTTAACAGTGCTACATCTAACAATCGCTAGTTCAGCCCTAGACAAAATGATCTCATAACCTGATGCCCTTTGTGTCGTTAGTGTGGACTTGGGTTTATTCAATATTGCAAATAATGCATGTTCCACAAACAGTGTAGTTGGACACCCCATGGTTATTGCTGATGCCTTTTCTACTGCAAAAGCAGCTGCAGCGAGGCCTTGTTCGCAAGGGAAGTGGCCTAACATCACGGGGTCTAAGTGACCGCTATAAAATGCTACTGGTTTATAGCCCATGCTTGTTTTTTGGGCCAGTACTGCTTTCATTACTGCTGAGTCGCAATGTGAAAATATAAAAAATCGTCGCTCATAGTCTGGGGATGCCAGTACTGGAGCTGTTGATATCGCGTCCTTCAATTCGTCAAATGCCTCCCTCATTTCCATAGTCCACCCCAACCTTTTCTCCCCTTTATTTGCTTCCTTCAACCCCTCAAGCAGGGGTCCTATGTATGAGCTGTAATCAAATACCCATGCTCTACAGTAATTGCATAGCCCCAAAAATTGCTGCAGTTCTCTCACAGTCTGTGGCATGGGAGTGCTTGATATGGCCTGTGCTCTTTGTGGTGCAATCTTTCTTCCATATTGGGATATCAGTTGGCCAATGTACAGTACCTGTTCCTGACAGTATTGTATTTTTTCCATGTCTACTTTATACCCTTTTTCAGCCAATATAGTCAACATTTTTAACGAGTCCTCTCTGCATTTACTTTCATTTGTACTGCAAATTATTATGTCATCCACATATTGTAACACTGTGCTTTCCACCTCAACGTTACCCAAATCCATCTGTATCACTCTATTGAAAATTGAGGGTGATTCACAATACCCTTGTGGTAACCTGGTATGTTTCCATTTAGTATTTCGGTAAGTGAAACTTGTTAGATCTTGTGAGTCGGGGTGTAGTGGTATTGAGAAAAAAGCATTTTTAAGATCTATTACTGTAAATCGTGATGCCTCTGCTGGAATGCCACACAATATTGTGGCCGGGTTTGCCGTTACTGGATATTCTGCTTCCACTATGTTGTTCAAGGGCCTTAGGTCCTGTATGAAGCGCCAAGACCCCCCTTTAGCCTTGCGCACTGGGTACACAGCCGTGTTACATGGTGATTCTGAGGGGACCAATATGCCATTGTTTATAAGGGCCGTTATAGTTTCATATATGCCCTCATCTGCCTCTTTTGACAATGGGTACTGTTTTACTCTTGGTAGTATTGCACCTTTTTTCAATTTTATCCGTACACCCCCTATGCTTTTAATGCATCCTACGTCATAAGGGCTAATGGTCCATAATGATTTGGGCACCTTTGCCATATCCTCCTTAAAGAAGGGGACTGGGGTGCATGCAGGTGCCTCAAGTGCCATAGCAATTTTCTGCGCTATATGTTTGTGAGCCACTCGTAACCATATTTCTACACTCATCATGAACACCATTTCCCCCTCCTCCTTTTCTTCTGAAAACAGTTCCTCATCTGACACCTGGGTCAACCTACATCCTTCTGCTAGTGCTATCACTGCCCTCCATGCTCTTCCTTCTTTGTCTTGGGCGTGCACAGCAATATACTCAGCTGTTGTAATAATGCTTTCAATGTCTATTGCAAACACCTTTCCTTCCTGTTCATTAACAGGTGTTTCTGGTCGGAACAGGTAAGCTGCTGGCCTCCTCCATATTTTACCTTCTATCCCTGGCATCCATGCAATTGCCATGTCTGTCCCATACTGGAATATCTCGCCATCTATTGGTTCCGCCCTAATCGCTGTCTGCCCACAGTATGCTTGCATAATCTGTCGTGCTGCTAGCGTGTTAATCCCTGCAGTAGAGCAAATTATACCATCCTCTGTAAAGGAGATTGTCATATTTAACCTATTCATTATGTCCCTCCCCAGTATATTTACTGGTGAGGCACTATAATACAAGAGTGGAACTGACAGATCGTAATCTCCGATAGATAAGGGAACGTTATCAGTAAAAGGAACCAATCCTTTAGCCCCAGAAAATCCTTGGGTGTTCATGGCTTTGCCTGACATCTTAAATTTACCTTCCCTTATGCAAGACCGGGTTGCCCCGGTGTCAACAAGGAAAGATAATTTTTTGTCACCTATCGTTACCTCAATGCGTGGCTCCTCTGCACTATTAGGTGTTACTGACAGGATGGGACACACCAAGGCCGTCTGTGGGCTGTCCTATTGGGGGTACAATGATTGGCCATTTCCTGTGTAAGGGTTGTGTCCCAATACCGTCACCCTACCCAATTGTGTTTGTTCATTTTGGGGTTGTTGTGTTATCACTACTTGTTGTTGTGGCAGTGGCTGTTGTTGTGTTAATTGCTGTTGCTGCAGTGGCTGTTGTTGTGTTAATTGCTGTTGTTGCAGTGGCTGTTGTTGTGTTAATTGCTGTTGCTGCATGCCCTGCTGTTCTTGTGGTGGCCTAGGTTGTGCCTGCTCATTCCATGCTGGTGTTCCTGGCCTGACCCTACACGTGCGTGACATGTGTCCTAGTAGTCCACAACTCCAACACACGGGTGGTTCTCTGTTTTGCCATGGAAAGCTCCCTGTGTTGTCCTGGTATACCTGTTGCCCTGTGGGGTATGAACTTCCAACTCCCCCCACCTGCTGTTGGGTATTATATCCGTATCCTCTCCCTCTCATAAATCCTCCTCTCCCTCTGTTATAACCATAATACCCAGCTCCTTGCATCTGGTACCCTCCTCCCACGTTTTGTGCGTGTAATTGTAGTGGCGGCATTTGCTGTATTATACTTTGTCGAGGTGCTATTAGAGCTGAGTCTTGTGCAGCCACTATTTGCGTGGGGCTTTGGGCCATTGTTGTGGGCGCAGTTATTAGTGCCCCCTCCATTGTATATTTAGTTAATTTTTTCTGTACTAGTTTGGCCTCTTCCGTTTTCCTGTCCTCTTCCTTTTGTTTCATTTTTCCTTGCCATATCCTGCAGTGATGTACTATTGTCAGCTGTATTTCAGGCCATGGTTTTACTTCCATTCCCACTACTTTCTTTAGTTGTTTCTGTACTCCTTCTGGGAGCCCTTGTACTAGTATATGATAAAATATGGCTGGTGTTTTATCCCATTGTTCTCTCGTTTCCATGCGCCACTTTTCTTGAATATCCTGTATATAATCAACGGGATCTTCATTCTCACGCATCTTACGGGAAGTGATTGCTCCTATATCTGATGTGTCTGGGTACTGTACTCTCAGTGCCTGCCATAGCGCATGTCTGCAGTTTGCAAATGGCGCCCCATCATGCGATGTGTTCGTTATTGTTATCCCATGGAATCCCGCTCTCTTCCAGATGTCGTCCGCTCTATCCCCTAATATTGATATTAACAGGCCTTTCACATCTCCTACTGCTAGTTTCTGCCCTGCGGTATGTTTTTCCATTTCATATATCCACTTACCCGCACCTCCACTTAGTGATGGAAGCCTACATTTTATATTTTCTTTATCCGTATGCTTCCATGGTACATACTGCGGTCTAACCCCTCCTCTCTCCAACAGTGGCATTAAGTTGTGTCTTGTGTCACCCTTTATGTTCCATAATATTGATTCCTCACACCCCTCCTCCTCCCCTGTTTCCTTTACCACTTCAAATTCTTCCTTACTACCCCTCCTCCTACCTACCTCTCCGTCCCTTCCCCTTGTTTCGTCATCCCCTGTGTTTAATATGGGTATGTTTATCTGTCTGTCTTGCCTGCGGCTAGGGAGGTCTCTAAGCCGGCATGCATAGGGAGTCACTTCGTCCATGAAGGGCGCAAGCTTTATTGTGCGCAGCGTGCGTGTGGTGGTTGAACATGTAGGGTGCGATGGGGGAGGGCGTGATGGAGATGGCGATGGTGTGGCTTCATGGGTTTGTTTTTCCACTAGTTGTTGCACCCTCTCCTCACTTTGTTCCAGCTCCTCCCTTCTCTTACGGATCCATGGCGAGTCTATATTGGTTCTAGTGAGGTACAGCTTATCTAAGCTTTCCCTTTCACTCTTTCTTCCTACCCTTTCTACTCCTTCTTCCTCCTCACTGCAAAAATCAGTCATAGATGGTATCCCCCACTCTGTTCTTTTCCCCTTTACTGTTACTGTTTCTAAGTCTATTCGCTCCATTTCTCCTCTTCCTTTGTTATCAACTGTTCCCCCGGGTGTTGATGTTGTCGCTACTTCTCTACTTCTATATACATCCCCCCATTTTTCACTCTCCTTGTTTCTCCCTCCTCTTTCCCCTTCACTCCTCTCCTCCATTTCCCTACTATTTTCCTCCCTTTTCCTTTTTAATTCTTCCATCACTTCGTTGCTCATCTGTTCCAATATTCTTTCATCTTCTTTCTTTCTTTCCCATTTCACCCTTTCTCTTTCTATTGCTTTCTCTTCTTCATATTTCTTAGCTGCCTCTGATACTACCCTCCTCCTCCATATTTCCAATTCCCTTTCCTTTTCCTCTTCTTCCTTCTTTTTTTCTCTCAATACTACTCTTGACACCCTTTCTGCTGCTGCTCTTACCCTTCCATCTTCTATCCTTTGCTCCTCATTTCGTTCCCTTAATTTGTCCAATTCCTTTTTACCCTCTTTCCTTTTCCTCACTCTCTCTTTTTCCCCCTTCTCAAGCTGTGTTAGTAATTCATTCTGCTCATCCCTTAGTTTTGCCAATTTTTCCTCCAAAATCTCTTCTCTTTGTATTAGTAGCTCCTCCCCCTTCATCTCACTCTCCCTTCTACTATCCTCGCCTGTTCTCTTTACAGCCTCCCTTTCTTCTCCCGTTAGTGAACCCCGTAATTTTAATAATATCTGTGCAGCTACCCACTCATCATGTCCTATCTCTACAATCTGTTCTTCTCCAATCCTCCCCTCCCCCACTATCTTCCTGTGAGCCACATATGGTGGAGGGCTGTAAGCCGGGTTCGAATATCCTTCAGCCGCCCTTAACTGTCCTTCCATTTCTCCTAGTTCTCTTAAAGGGTACAACCCTTCTCTCTCAGTTTTCACTCCCGGTGTTATGGGTATCTCGTTGCTCGGTTCCTTTTTTATGTCTTCTAAAGTGTCAATCTTTTCCCTTCCCTCTCCTTCATTCTCCGCATTCTTTTTCCTTTCACACCCCTTTTCCCCATCCGTTCCCTCCTTCATAATCTCCTTTACTTCCGGTGTTTCTCCCACAGAGAACATTCCATTTGGTCCTGGTCGGGATCCCTGGAACATCCTCCATAAGTTAAACACCTCCATATGGCTCGCCAACTTCTTCCCCTTGTATGTATTATGCAGATGGTTTAGCAATGAATGTTGGGCATATGGATCGAAACTACCATTAGGCGGCCATGGTGTTAACATTTTGTTATCCGTCCCCTGGGTCCACTCTATGCTGTACTTAATTAATTTCTCCCTATGGGGTGGCAGTGTTGTGCATATGTGTTGTAGTGGGGTAGTGAGGGTGTTCCCCCACCCTCCTCACCCTGTCCCATATGACATAGTTGTGCCCTACTTGTTACTCCTCCCTTCGTTATCAGTTTACAATTTACAACCTTATATTGTTTACCTGGCCCCGTAAGTGTGGGGACTTACGACAATCCTTTACAAAGTATGCAATAATAATAAAAAGAACAAGAAATAATAAAACACAAATATATATATATATGTATAATTTTGTATTGTATATTCCTTCCCCTACGGCCCCCTGCGGCCGAGGCGCACGCAGCCCCCTGTGACTGCGTACCCCTTACGACGATCTTATACAGTCGTCCTTATTCCTCGTTCTCCTCCCCCTTTTACATGTGCCGTGGCTGGCGTTCTCCGTGCTCAGCCACGCCCCTCTCCCCTTCTCCTCTTCCAATCCACTCGTTTATTGTTTATCTTCTTATCCGCTCCCTCATCATTTTTCTCTTCCCCACCACTTTCAAAACTCAATGTTCCTTGTGCTCGTGATATCCTATAAAATCCCTACTGGTGACGTCACCGATGTCTTTACGCTACTAGTACATTCTCATTATTAATTTCAAAATACACTTGCAATTTACCCCCGCTAACCCTACAGCTGTCTTCCTGTCTCTCCTGGAACAAGGTAATCTCATCAATAATATAATCGGACTGCACACGCTGCGTCGCCTCGCGTGTGATACGCCCCTCAACAGGAGGGCTTAACCAGCCAATTATCTTCCGTATTTGGCAACTATGCAACTAGCTACCCCCTACAGGGAAACGTCATCTACCTATCGAGTTTCTTGCTCGAACAATAGGAAACCTCATCTACCTATCGAGTTTCTTGCTCGACCAATAGGAAACCTCATCTACCTATCGAGTTTCTTGCTCGAACAATAGGGAACCTCATCTACTCATTGATCAATAAATGCCAAATCGTAGGAAACCACACACGCCCACCCCTACACGTTAGTCGCGATTTAGGCCAATCAGTCTCTACGAGCGACCACACGTGATGTTTCGTGCTCCGCCCCCCTCTTTCACGTCACTGCTCTCGCACTCTTTTCACTCCCTTTCATTCCATTGCCAACACTATATTGTCAAACCTTCGCCGCGCACCTGTGCAACACCTCCCTCCTCCCTTATTTAATTCCTCCCCCCTCCCTCACAATTTCGCATTGCTCGTTGTGTGTGTCATGCTCACCAAGTTCTCTCGATGCAGGGCCGCTCGACTGCGTGCACCCCTCCAAGCGGCTCGCCACCTCCCCTCGTCTGGACCACGTCTGGACACTCGCCAACCGCGGGCAGGATACTTCTCAACCGGCTCCCTTGGGCCAATATCCGGATTGCGCTGTCCGGTCTTCTCGCAGCTCCGCGATGGTCCTGTAGTCCTCAGAAGGGGGCAACGGCAGAGGGGGCCGCGCCGCCGGGCCTCCTCGCAACGGGAGTGCCTGGAAAAAGTAAAAATAAAAGTCGATCTTAAACAGATCTCAGCAGTGCCTCCAACTTGTCGGGGGGAAATTCTGCCGGGGTCGGCCGGGCCGTCCGCAGACCTCCAGGCAGGGAGGCCCCAACTCCTCCCGTGTGTATCCCAGATAAGATGAGATAGAGTATGAGACGCACACAAGGAGCAAGGTGACTCTGCTGTTTATTAGACAAAACGGCAGGGATGGGTCAAGGAGCGCACGCGTTCGTCCTGACACACACTCAATTGTGGGGCTCGCAGGCCCTTTTTACTGTAGTATGACGCGCTACTTGCGTCACTTCAGAAAGTTAACAAAAAACCTATCGCCACTCTTAATTGGGTGTTCGAGTGGTAGGGTTAGTATAGCACACATATAGAGAAAGATATTAGTGGACAAGGTGTAGTCAGGTGGTATATCTGGGTTGTCCCTACAATTAGATACATGAAAATTGTTACATGAAGGCTCCTGAGGATTGGCTAAATGTGCTGGCGTCAGTGATAAGAGCCCCAAGTTCTGATTGGTGCACCCGTGAGCTTCCCAGCCTGGGACCACCGTCGTTCCCAGCTCTCGGTGTACCTGTAAGTTGCAACAATGTTTCACTATGGGTACATGCAGACAATGTGAGGACTTATTCATAGCTAGACGTGGTACCGTTCCCACTGTTGCAGATGTCCATTGAGCCTTTCAAGTGTATCTGCCAGTGTCTCGTAGCGAGGGATCCAGACGCCTCTGTTCTCCCGGGTTTGGCATCTCGTCAGGTTCGGCTTGATCACGTGGGGAGGGACCGTGAAAGAGGCATAATTCTGCACAATTAATATTGTTTTTCTACTGTGCGTCTGGTTTAATTTGTCGGTGTGACTTTAACGTTGGTGCGCGGAGTGCGAGGTTGCAACATCGTGCCTTTGATGATTTGCTCTTGGAACGTGGGTTTGCAACATTGCGACCTTGGCTGGTTGCTTCGCCAAGCTCATTCTGCAGGATCAGCAACTGGCTCTTGTCTTGTTGATGTCCACGGGAGCTCTTGTTTGAGGCCTACTTTGGCCCGGTGCATAAGTTGTTCGTTTGGTGCACAGGTGCTTTAGGTTATAGGAGCATATAATTCCATAATCGGTATTGTCTTTATTATATTTCTCATCGTTGTACCTGATTTCAAAGAGAAGCGTGAGCAAGCTAGTAAAGTTCATGACGCGTCTTGCGTTTCTGCATTCTGAAAGCCTATATAAAAATAATAAAGATGCACGTCCGTGAATATGCCTGTCGCCTACGTCATAGCACTGAGTATATTCTTCGTGTAGGTTGGTGTGGGAATGTCCAGTGTGTATATTTGTACAGATGTGCTTCCCGTTGTCTAGGTCGTCATGGCATCTCTAACGACGTGTAGATTTTAGTCTATTTGATCCGTGCCGCAGGTGTCGGCATGGCCAGTGCGGGCTGCTGGGCAAGCAGATGGACACATCCGTATGTTCCTGTACCAGGGTATCTGGTCGTCTGGTAAATGGGCAAACTCTTCTCGTGGCGGGTGTTTGGGTCGTGACCCTCTAGGCCAAGCGCGAGAGGTGAAGGACGGGAGCCTGGTTTTCCATTCTCCCACTTCAGAATGTAATGCATTGAGGTATTCTTTTTAGAGGAATGGCATTTCTTAATCCTGGGGTGCCTGTGCTTTAACATAAGTGGGACGCCCTATATCACAACATTGCAATGTTCCACTGCTTGCAAGAGAGTAATATTGTGCAGACTTCCAGGATGACCCTTCACTCCTTTATGCTGTTCAGTGCCACTGCTCTGGTAATTTGTAACTCTGGAAGACGTGGATATTGCAAAATGTATGAATGGCACTGTGAACTCATCGACCAATTTGCAAACCAAACAGAAACACGTTACTACTTGAACGACTTTCATCCGCTAAATAAGTGCAACTTCGTCAACAATTACCAGTTGCATTTGTAAATGACGCAAACGGTCTGCACATTCACGGTTGCTTAGCTAATCTAGTTTGTAGCCTGACAAACACAGACACCCTTTAATACAGGACAAACTAACGCAAATACAACAAACTACAATGTTGTTTTGATGGACCACAGCTTAGAAAAACATTTGCGGCGTCCCCAATCCAACTAACAACTTTCAGAAACACCTGCATACACACACATGACAGGTCTGGGGGGGTTTGGGGGGGGACTGAGGGGCCTATAGCCCTGGGTGTTTGGTTGTAGCCCCGGATAGAAGCTCAGGGGTTACAACCAAAAAGGCTAGCTAGCATCCAGTCCCTGCAGTCCCAAAATTAGCATAGCCCCGGATCTTTTGCAGACCTAGCAACACCCCTGCTCAGAGCGATTCAAATCCAAGAACGATAAAAAAAAAAAATATATATATATATATATACAACCAAGAAGACATTAAGACATTGGTATTTTTTGAGGCATGTGTTATTTGCCAAGCGCAACCACATCGTAGCAATCCTGTAACAATTAGTGACTTCATCTTTATTCCACTCGCGTCAATACTGCTCCAAAATGTTGCATGACACAAGACACATTCGGAGGCAACAGTTTACTGTCGAGCGTAGACAAGTGGGTCACTGTGCGGTGCGGGAGGGCAGGTCCGAGAAGAGAGGAAGGGTGGGTAAACCGCCCTCGGCTCACAGGGGAAGTCCTAGGAGGGCTGCGAGGCACAGCATCCTGCGCACCTGCCTTGGTGAATGGGGCGGATGCTGCAGATGATTGGGGGACGTGGTATGTAGGCAGAAGATACTATGGTGCAGGTATTTGAATGAGTGTTCTAAAGAATAGCAGGGATGTGTATTTGGTGACTACGCTAGGGCTAAGGGGTGCATTTGTTGTGGGTTATTTTGAACACATCCAGAGTGGCCTGCGCTGCAAGTGTTTTGAGGATTTCAGTAGACACAAGCACGGGACCCAGTGGAGTATGAAGGTTCAAGTCCTGTAAATGTGTTGTAATATTTTACAATCAGCCGGTGAGGCAGCATACTGCAAACATTTTGGGGATTTTAGCAAACACAAGCTGCTGAAGATTTGCTTGGTACTAAACCCAAGTAAATAACCCTGCCTGTTGATACGTTTAGATCACGGTCCATGCGTCCGAGGGGCAGCAGTGGCCCAACTCCCTGTGCTTCCTTGGAGCACAGTGATACGATCTTGTAGTCGTTCTCTGGGCTACTTTTCACAGAAACCCTCTGCAACACATTAATACCAGAAAGCCCCTGGCACTTCCCTGCATGGCCCCACACTGTTTCGCGCAGTCCATTCTGTTGTCTATACACGTTCTGCCTGCATGACTGGGCAGAGTACAGTCCTGTGGCGCATAACTGCTTGTGCTGCGGTGTGTAGGGTTGTGTACAGTATAGCCCAGCCTCACTCCAGTAATATGAGACGCCACTGTGCCCTAAGAGTCTCTGTGATGGCATAACACAAAGAGAAATGCTGGACCCTCAGCTTCTGTCAGCCCACTAGCTCCAGAGAACCTCCATCAAGCAGGTCCAGCAGGGAACTCAACCCAGCACCAATGCAGGGAAGTTCTGAGTTGGTCGGGCATTGACCTTGTATGTATGAAACTAGGCAGCCTGTGCCTTGCACCAGCAAGTGAGACGCACAGCATGACCACCACCACAGGAGCTCAAAGAGTTCCTTCCGATAAGGAGGACTTTTGGTCGGAGATAGGCAGGAATGGGTGGGATTAGCCACAGGGCATAGCATAGCAAGTGACTGGGAATGGGAGGGCTCATAGCAAAACACACTGGTTGCAGTCATCCTGTAAGAAGCCAAAACCATCAAGAAAACTGAAGAAGAATAACTGAAGAAGAATATAGTGTATGCTATTAAGAAACACCTGGAATCCAATTTGAGCAAAAACACATGGTGCTCCCTGAGTTAATGAATGAGAGGTATTGCTCCTCAATGCACTAAGGCATTATAATCGAAGGGGACACCAGCCTTATAGTTAGCAATAATTTGTTATCAGAGCTAATGTCCTATCGAAGGATCTGACTCCAGAAAGAAGATTGCAACACTGTTTTGAGAACTTTAGAGCTACTAACCACTTTATAAACCCTTCAGTTGCTCAAAATATTATGAACCATTCTTGTATGAATTTTGTATGCTTTATCGATGTGAGGCAAAATTAAGAAAAGTATTTTTATTAAGGATTCGTATACAGCCAAAACTGTAACAATTGAAATGCTTTGCTTGACAAATGTATTATTTTAAAATAATGTGCAGGATTGTACTCATTATGTGACACCTGTAATTTTTTTCATCTATTGACAATGTTGTACGTTGAGAAAACCCAGTTACGGGCAAAACTATTGCACATTCCTTGTTAGAGGTATTTTGCTGTATTTTTGATGAGCCTTTTTGGGTATTTTATGGTATTTTGGTGAGCACTAAATATACAGGACTGCATGATATTCTTATACCAGGATCATAAACAGTAAGCCAAGACCGGACCTGGTGCACCCTAAATCACAATTTCATCATCATGTGCTATTTTAGCTACAGTTCCACTTTGTGGCAATCCAGAATACACTTACCAGGACACCTGAATGTTGTTATTCATATGAACACCCCTGGAGATGAGGCCATTCAAAGTGAACAGTTTTGTTTTGCGTTTTACCACATGCAGTAAAATAAAAATACCACCTGTTGTAAGATACAATTATCACCAGCTTCAAATGTGTCTGTATACTAACACAAATATCCAGAACACATAATAAACATACTGACGCTGACTTACTTCTTTCCTTCGTGTGCTTTATAAGGAATTGGAATTATGCAAAATACAAAAAACATGACATTTGTTGTGATTCAAAAATGAACATGAAATATCCACAAATACAATTAATTTGCAGTTGCTTCCCCTCACAATGGACTTCAAGCACCCATTTTCAAATTGCAGTTCAAAACCTGGTTATCTGAAAGATAGCATTCACTTTGCGAAGCTCAATGAATTCTGTTATATTTGAACCTTGTTACTTGGGCGGTGAAGGACACATGAAAAATAACTACCCACATTTGTTAATGTAACAGAGAATTCTCCAGTCTGCAATTGCTTGTAAAATGCACCCACAGACACCTCAATTTTCACTAAAATCTTACCAAGAATAATGCTTGATTCTGGGTGTCCCCGGTACAGCAAGGTCAGGACCCCCTACAAATGCCTGGACAGAGCGTGCACTGGAGAATTTCTTTATCTGTTTTCTTCCCTCTCTGCACGAATGAATGCAGCAAAGCCTTTCGAGCCAGCCTGCCTGCCAGCGAATGCAGCACATCAACCCACAGCCAGGCAGCGAGCCCAGGAAGAAGTGGAAGAACCCCGCCTTCTCACTGCACATCCCTTTTAAGCTCTCCCAACTCTCCTCCTTTCAAGGTATAGCCCCCTTACAGAAGGCATAAAATATCCCTGCCTCTTTCAATGATGTCATCCCATCAATCAGAAACTCCCTCTCAATCAGCCAACTCACTAGAAAGTTCCAGATAACACCTGTTCAGCTTGTCTCCTCTGCACAGAGATCCAGGCAGCAGCAAATTGATGCAAATGGCTACATTTCATTGCACTTGTTCCTGTTCTGAAAGTCCTTTAAACAATACGCTTGTTTTGAGCAAAACCAACTTCACATTCCTCATCTCTTCTTTGCAAGAAAACAGCTTTCATTCTACACATATATTCTCTTTCAAAATGATCAATGATCCGGCTTGTATTCAATTTTTCTATACCAATATTTTGCACCACAGTGCTATGGACTGAGTTGCCTTCAACGTTAGTGTTGGGTTATATTAGTGATTTTGGGATGTTAGTAAGTACATTGTTAGTTTTATATTTCATTTCAATTCAGTCCATATTCACATGGTATGGTGCTACTGAAAATACCAGTGTTTATGCATTGCCAAATTCAACCCCCGTTTTACCTTGAATGTTCTATGCACTCACAATACTGACTCACATCAGATTCATCCCAAAGTCTCACACTCTTGTTGATCAATTGTCAGTTTTTGGTGAAATGCTGACCTGGCTAAAATTCAGAGCCTCAGTTAAAGGGGCCGATTCATGGAATAACTGTGCGCCAAAGTCAGTGGCGCAAGCGAGAAAACTCCAGCGCACGCATGCGAATCGCACACAAGCGATTCACGGAAGTCTGTGTGCATGTTTTTCCTGGGACCTGCGCTGAAACTGTGCTTGGTGCACACGTCACTGCAACATCCCGAACGCCATGTGCGATGCGCACAGCGAAAGCACACAACATGTAGCACACACACCGAAAAGAGTGTGGAACACGCGGAATGGGGAACAACGCGTGAAAATGAGGGCATAACTGGGGAAGTACTGCTGGGAAATACATGGAACGCCCACACGCGTGCAAACAACATGTATTCATGGAATCGAATAGGGGAAACCTGCGCACACCAAAAGACACACATAGGCATGAACACGTCCGCCACACGAAGGCAGGCGAAAGTGCACCTGCGCAGTATAAAAGTGCACGCAAACAACAAACACGTATATACAGCTATGATGAATGTCCCATTTCTCACAGCAGTGATCGTTGTACACCGCAGGAGGAGGAGAATAGCCAGGCCCTGCATTTTTTTTGCCTAGGACCAGTCTATTTGGGATGCCTGATGATGAGGTCTATGGCAGGTATAGGTTTCCACCTCATATCATCCTAGACCTGGTCACTGAGTGGGAGGATGACCTCACATCACCCACCTTGTGCTCCCAAACAATGAGCCCCTTGGAAAAGGTGCTCAATGTCCTGCATTTTTTGGCCACTGGGTCATTTCAGCAGACAACTTCCATAGTTGGGGGTGTCTCACACCCCACGCAGTCACGCTGCCTACACCAGGTGTTGGCAATCATGACTGCACGCCCCTCAGTCCGCAGGCACATATACATGCCTATAACACCCGCAGAAAGGCAGGCCGTGGTCCAGCACATTTACAGGGTGGTACACTTCCCCAAAGTGCTCAGTGCCATAGATTGCACCCATGTGGCCCTACGTCCACCTAGGGCCACTGAGAACATCTACCTCAACCGCAAGCACTGGCATTCCATGAACGTACAGGTTGTATGCGATGCCCATGGAATCATCACCTCTGTCTATGCAAACTATCCTGGGCGTACCTATGACAGTTTCATAGACAGAATGTCTGCCCTGAGCCGGGACCTGGAAGCTGGGAAGCATGGCAACACATGGCTCATTGGTGAGTAGAAATGTCTGTGCACATGCATGCATGTCACACACAGACAAATACACAAACTCACCTAATGACAACCATCATCACCTCCCCAGAGGACAGTGCCTACCCTCTGAGCACCCACATGATGACGCCAATACGATGATGCCAATACAGAAACCCACCACACCACCCTCAGCCCACGTGGCGAGGCAGCCCGGACCCAGCTAGTGGCCACATTTTTCACCCAAACTCCCAACCCTGCGGAGTGCACACAGGCCTGGCACATACCAGGTGACAATCGATGATGACAAAGAGACAGTCAATTGTCAGAACCTTACCACCATGAGAATGTTTCCATGGAAGTGCCACATCGTGTGCAACACTAACTACTTAAATATAACCAACCCGGTGTGACCAAAAGGAACACATGCAAGGTGCATATCCCACCACCCCCTTGCAAAACAGGCCATGAAAATCACTGGTATGTCACCCAAACCCTCCCAACCCCCATGACCCCTGTCCTCCATGCCATGCCATGGCATGCAACAGCTAAACAGCCAACCAAATGCACAACACATGACACTATCATCATTAAGTGCAATGTGAGAAATTTAAACAGGCACAAGACAGTCACACCTAACATGGAACCTGATAAACTCACTTGGCAAAAATCTCCCACACATACAAAAGGGGTCATCATGAGTATGGCGGTACGTCATAGATGGTGCCGGTATGTCACTGGCACTGTCCATACCATACTGCCATATTACAAGTAACGCTGGTGGGTGGTGGGCTGTGTGGTGGTCATCACAGCTGCACCTGCAGCTACCACTACCGTTGGGCCTGTGTCAGCACATGTTACTGACTGTCGGGTCGCAAGGGTGCCAGGGTCGGATGCAACAGCAGCATCACCTGGAGCCGCAGGGGGTGGTGGCATGGCTGCACCAGCACGTGGCTGGACATCCTGCCCCTGTGATGCACCACTGCCTTTTCCTGCTCTGCGGCCACCCTGGCAACCCTGGACTCCACATACTCTCTGGTCACCCCGGCCACGTGCCCGACCACTCCCAACACTGGCAGGACACTCAGCTGAGCCCCCCCTTAACCTTTGGTGGCCTCCCAACCATGGCACGGATGTACTAATGCCAATGGGAGGTGCACTGAACAATTGTCCTGGTCAATTGGGGTGAAGGGAGCAGGGTGCGTGATGGTAGATGTACCCCTCTGCTCCTGCAAGGCTGCCTGTGGACCCTGGGGATAAATGACAGTCACGCAATGCTCAGGCACCCCAAAAATACAAGGAAAACCTATATGCAACCCCTGTAGCCCACGTGCATGTAAAAAAGCCCCACGCAGTACGCTGTGGCACCTAGAAACACAAAAAAGCGTACTCGATTAACACGCAGGCTACTATGACCTCAATAAATGGGGTACACGACAAACAGGTCACCCGCAGTGGCAAAAATAGCGTGCAATAGCGTGCGTGACTCACTGTCTGCCTTGCATGAAAAAGAAATACGCATAGGCACTGTAACCGCTGTGAAGTAATCGCGTGTGAACCCCAAAGTAGGAAAAACAAACTTGTCGGTCTCCACTGAAAGCACGTACAGCGTGCTGCAGACATGCGCGGACCATTAACACGTGCAGAGGGAAATCTCCTTGTGCGCTACATCACTTACGTGCTTACGAGCTAAGGGCCTTTCCTCGATTTTCATGCAAACATGCTGGTTTTCATGTGCGGATTCACTCTGCATCAAGCTGGCCACACGAAAACACACGGAAGACCACGCTCCTGCCCAGAAGGCCATTTTCCTGCCCCCCAGAACCCTCTGTAGCCTCCCATGAGCCATCTCCTGCTGCCTGCCTGCCTGCTGACCATGAGCTCTGCTATTTGGAGCCTGCACATCCGCCATCTGCAGGGGTCCAGTTGCTGCGCCCACCACTGCTGGAACAGAAGACTCCTGACTGCTGTTCCATCGCACCACAGCCAAGCCCCAGGACCCAGTTGCCCACTCACACCTCCCTTGGGGGTTGTCATGTCGGGGCAAACACCAACTGAGACCACTGGCAACCCCCAGCCACAAAGGCAGAGGGCTGTCAGCCTCTCAGCCACAGAGGTTGGCATCCCCCAGCAAGTCCTGGGGCATTACGATGCCCTCTTCAGCCGATCCTGCGCCAACAAAGATAGACGGAAGAGGACCTGGTCGGACATCTAGTTGCCATCAACGCGGAGGGGGTGGCAACTCGTGACTTGAAACACATCCAGAAGCGCTGGGAGGACTTCAGATCCAGGACCCTCATGAAGGCCCGGTGCCTCTTGAGTGCAGCGGATGCAGGGGGGCGACAGGTCCAACTTACCATCAACCAGAGGAGGGTCCTGGAACGCATCAACCCAGTGCTTCACCACCAGGTCCTAGAGAGGCAGACCCGTCTGGAGTTGAGTGGTGAGTGTCTGGGCTATCCCATGCCACACAGTGCATTCTGAGGTGTGGCAGGAGTGAACAGCTTGGACATATGTCTGACATGGCCCATGTATGGATGTGTGTGTGCAGGGACATCCCTGTGCTGCATGTGAGTCCAGTCATGTGTGATGCACATCAATGGTGTATGTGTTCCAATGCATGATGTCCAACTGTATGTGGAGATGCACACATGTTTGCATTTCTGTGTATGTGGTATGCCATGGTTGGGGTGTGACACATGGATGCTGGTCCCGCCTTCATGCACGTGCACAGTGTACATTTGCATGTGTGTGTTTGGCATGTGTGTGACTGTTAGACGCCATGGGTGCATGTGACCCAGACATGTGGGTACCTGATTGGCAGATGTGACTTAATTGCCGATGATTTCACTTTGACAGGTGGTGGAGATGTTCAGATGCATGTCTGTCTGGTGACGTGTGTGCATGTGATCGGCACTCCCCATGTTGCTTGTGACACCATGCCAACATTTGGTTGTTCATGCAGTTACGTGTATATGGATGCTGATGCCTGTTTCACGATACCAGTTTATTTGTGCATGTGTGTGTGTTCAAATGATATGAGTGTTGGGGAGTCTGATGCCATCTGTGATGTCTGACAGTGCCACTCATGTGCAACTGTCATGTGTATATCAGACCATTGTACAGTACCCTGATGCCTGTGTTCTATCTCTCCTTGTCTGCAGCGTCAAGAGGGCGTAGACGGTGCTGTGGAGCACTGCGGCAGGGATGCCACCGCCAGCCGGAGACACAAGGCCCAGCTCGCCTCCCAGGTAATCATATCTTCTGGGAGTGAGGAGTCTGGTGCCACGTCCATGGCCGCAGCTGCCGAGGGAAGATCCAAGAGGTGGAGGTTGGAGGTGGACTCCTCGGCAGCAGAAGGGGCACCTGAGACCCCACAGGTGCCTATGGAGGAAGATGGCACGGATTCATCCAGGTTGGTGGGGGGTTTGGTTGAGGAGGAGGCCATGACAGCCTCTCGCACGGGGCCTGGAGGGGGGGATTTCACTGGTGCTAGTGATGCAGTCCAGAGGCAGGGACAGGAGGCAGCACAGGCCGCCATGCAAGTGCCTGTGTGTAATGCTGTCCCCGATCATGTGACTGCATCATCTGGCACCAGCAGGGATTCCTTCGTCCAGACCCGTTTCAGGGAGGGGATGCGCGAACAACAACTGGCCTACCTCTCCCTGCGGACGTGGCAATCTGTGACCGGGTTGAGCCTGTCCTAACTGGGTTGGCGTTGCATGCACATGGTATTCGGGATGACGCGCAGGGTTCTCGTCAGGACAATGCATGTCATTTCGAATACCTGTTTGGGCTCATTGACCTACTAGGACAGGTCATCAGCACTGGGTTCCTCCGTGTGCTGGAGGGTCTTGCGACCCCCTTCTCAACTGAACCCCTATGCACCCGTCATCCTTCGTACCGTCTTCCCGCCCAAGTATCACCTGGGACTCCTGTGGAGCTGCCCCTGAGCCAGCAGCCAGGCTGGTAGAGAACACATCCCTGCCACAGTTGGGGGCCAGAGGTCCAGCAGGGGTGGCCACCCCACCAACTGGACCCCAGCAAATGGAGGACGTGCAGGCATCAACAAGCAGGGCACGTGTAGAGGCAGTTGCATTGGATGCAGCAGCAGGCTCAGCGTGGGATGCATCATGGCTCGGGGCCATCAACATCCCTGGGGGCAAGCATCGGCCGAGGGGCAGGAGGACCCAGGACTGGAAGTGTTTTTTTCGTGTGGCAGCGGTTGGGCCAGCAGATAGATGCAGAGCAGCGGCGGCCGGAGAGGGCATGGCTCAGGATGGCCATGGCGGAGAACTCCATGAACCGGGCTTTGAGGCGGGCTGAGTGCCTCGAGGAAACTCGGAGGGAGTTTGTGGATACCATGGCTGCATCCCTGCAAAACCTCGAGGCCAGAGAACAGGCCCGCCTCCGGATGATCGACGTGGAGTTTGATGATGCCCTGGCCTGGGACATCACCAAGTGAGCCGTGGGACTGGCCCACCACCTTTGTACATAGTTCTTTAGACATAGGTTTCCTTTTGTTTTTGTATTATTTGGAGCGCCTGGACTTTGCTCCACCTCTTTGTACATGGTTATGTTTTTTATTGGTTTTTGTATAGGTTGTCTTTCTTCTGGGGATCATGGACCCTTGTGACTTTCTTTGTAAATAGTTGCAGACATGTACATACTTTCTTTATTTTTTTGGACCCATGGAGTAATGTTAATTTTTGTATTTTGACCTTTGGATTTCGTTTCATGGACATTGGCGATGGACCACTTTTCATATGACATTTCATGGATCTCACTTTTTTCTTGCTTATGATTATTTTTATCACACTGACTCTGAATAATTTCCATTTTCATGTGTGCTTTTGATTTTGAGTTTACATGTTACATTTAATACATTATTGGATCTATATTATTTGTGTGGTCTTCTCTCATTGGTTTCGTGCATGTCTCTATGAGCATTGGCTCAGTCATGTGTTGCCACTGTGTGGCTCTGTAGGACATTTATTCATGGGCATGCTGGTTCTTTTCAGACTCTCATGGTATGGGTAATTTACTAGGGAGTGGGTGCAGTGGATGGTTGCGTGTTTGTAGTGGGGTGTTAGGGGTGGGATTTGGGTTGGCATTAGGGCCATGGGTCTGTATTGTTATGATGTGGTGTTTGGGGGGACATGAGTCGGGCCTGTTGGCAGGTGCCCGTCACTGGTGGGGAGGACATGAGTCTGGGCCTGCTGGCAGGTTGCCGTCAATGGGGGTGGGATGGGGGGGACATGAGTCGGGGCCTGCTGGCAGATTGCCATCAATGGGGGTGGGGTGGGGGGGACATGAGTCGGGGGCCTGCTGGCAGGTGCCCATCACTGGTGGGGGACACATGTGTTGGGGCTCACAAGTACATGGTGCCATGTGGGCTGCCTGCGGGGCATGGCCAGTGGTGTTTGGTGGTCCCTGTGGTATGGGCTGCCTGCGAGGCATGGGGAGGGTGGATGGTCTGCCTGTGGGGCCTGTCCAGGGGTGTTGGGTGGTCCCCTGTGGTGCAGGTTGCCTGCGGGCATGGGAAAGGTGGATGGGCTGCCTGCGGGGCATGGTCAGGGTGGATGGGCTGCCTGCGGGGCATGGCCAGGTGTTGTAGGGGTGTCCCCTGTGGTGTGGGCTGCCTGCAGGGCATGGGGAGGGGCGAGGGCACACCCGGTAGGGGCCACACTGCCAAATCACATGTAATGCTCACTCACGTACCCCGGAATACATGTACCCTGCTTGCGCCAGTGAAAACATGTGTAATGCTCACTCGCGTACCCCGGAATACACGTATGACACCCACACAAGTGGAATCGTGTGTAAGGCTTATTCGTGTAACCCCGGAATCACGCACCAGTGTGGTGAGGAGCCACATGCACCCCCTGCAGGCAGCCCACACCACAGGGGACACCCCTATGACTCCTGGCCATGCCCCGCAGGCAGCCCATCCACCCTGACCATGCCCCACAGGCAGCCTATCCACCCTCCCCATGCCCGGCAGGCAGCCCACACCACAGGGGACACCCCTATGATCCCCTATGATCCCTGGCCATGCCCCACAGCCAGCTCATCCACCCTGACCATGCCCCGCAGGCAGCCCATCCACCTTGACTATGCACCGCTGTCAGTCTAGAAATGCGGATATCTCTACTTTGAGACCGCAAACGCATTTTGGTGGCCGTGGACCAACCGTCTCATGCACGATACGACAGAATATAGGTTTTCGAGTTTGCCAATGAACGGCCATTTTGATGTAACAAGAATCACCATTTTGTTTTCTAACCATTGCTCATTGCTTTCTGTAGTATATTTTCCGCTTACACTGCTCAACTGTGGAACATTGTTGTCTGTATGTGAAAAGGACAAGGCCGCAGGGCCATGAGGATAACAAGAGTTCGCTGAAACACAAACATAGGCAGCGCCAGGAAGAATGCCCGGCTCCCTCCTGAATGTAGCCTAGAAGCAGAGCTGCAGGGCATTTAATCATTTCACAGCTGCCAGACAGTCTCGTTATATGGTAGAATATGTTAGAATAATACAGCTAAAAGGCTTGAATTATGCTGTTCCAACGGCCCCCCTTTTCTGAGCCTGCTAGAGCATGTCGGCTCCCAGGACGCGAATAGCACCTGACAGATAGCAAGGTCCGGAATAAACTCCCCCCCGTATGTAGTTCGCTTCCAAGAACAGAAACGCCGTGTTCTATTCAATAATCAAAAGATGCCTTCGCACTCACAAATTACAAATTGTTACTAGAATAGATGTTTGAAGGTGTTTGTTTGCTATGCATTTTGTATATATGTAACTGATGTACGTAATTCACTCTCTTGTGTCCCTCGAGGTCTAGAGATACACGTCGCGGGGCGTGAGACCGAGTTGGCCAACTGAGACTTTTGCTTTGCAATAAAACCCTAGCTTTGGGAATACAACCTTGTGCCTGGCGTCTCTATCGTGTGTGGTGACCCGCCTTGTTTCCATAGACGTCAGGGTCCCCTAGGGGCCCCTTTCAAGATGGCGCCCGAATAGGGACCCTCCCCCACTTGTTCCTTCGCGTAACGTTGTAATTGAGAAAGGCAGAGAACGGCGAGGACGGGTCGATCGAGCCGGGATCAAGAGGTGTTCGGGGCGCCCTGTAAAAGTGATGAGAGACTCCTTTGCAGATCTGCACACATCTGATCCCTGATCGACATGCCTGGCTAGAGAACATGGAGGCGAGGGTCCCGAAACGAGGCGGAAGCCAAGAAACGCAGACACTACGTCCTTTGGTGCGTCAGTATACAGACGACTTGATTTATCAGGTGAGTTATTCCCCGATTCAAAGTATCCTGATATTGGTTGAGAGTTGACTTTGCAAAATCAAACGCCCTAGGTAAGGTTGATTAACCAGGGGGAAGGTTGAAACATGCCTGGGGTATTGTCCACCTTAGCAGGGTTTTTCCGCTGTAGTAGACAATCTTTGGAAAATGGCCGAATTGTACCACCTGGGGTAACGCCGGCGTATGAGATGTATGTGAAGTATGGAGTGGGTGCGATAATATCCTGTGAGACTTGGCATAGGCAAACCAGAAAGCAACAAGACCATCAGTGGCCGATTAATGGTAGTTTTGAGATGGCGAGGATAGATAACTTGGAAAGGGTGTTGATAAGAAAGAAAGCGCGTCCTGCAGCATTTGAGACTATTAAAGACTGGAGAAAGGAAGCAATGCTCTGATTTAAAAGCAGAGCAAAGCATGCGCGCAGGCATAAATCAAAAGGTGAGGTAGCGGAAGAAAAAGAAGAGGAGGAGTGGACTGAGAGTCTAAGAAGGGCAGGCAGGCGTGACCAGTTGAATATAGAAAAGATATACCTACAACGAGAATTACACATGTCAGATGAATTGATAGAAAATATATTGACCCATACAAAACAAGGCCCAAGATCAGAAGTAAGACCAAACACGTCAGTAGCTATTGCCCAGACCCCACCCGTAGCCCAAGCTCCCCCTACGGTAGCTCAAGCCCTCCCACAGCCACAGACCGCGCACGTAACACTTCCTACTAGCCAACCAGGCCCACAACAGACACTCGCTGTTCCCATTGTCCCATCCGCACCTCCCGCCTTAGACACAGACTCGGCACCGTCCGTTCCTCCCGGGGTTGAAGTTGAAACCACGGGGGCAAGAGGCGGGACTGACCAACGGGAGTGCACGAGGGTAACCCGCAGTGCAATCAGCAAAGAAAGGAAGGTGGAATTGCAGCAACAGGCAGAGATGTATGTAGACGGGAATGATGGGACGGCAACATTGGCTTCGATATATGACTTTCGTAGAAGCAACAAAAGACAGGTAGTGTTGGAATGCATGGGCGAATATTTGGTGGAGAGATGGAAACAGCTAATTGGGAAATTACCACCGCAGAGATTGTTAGATTTGAATGCATTAGCACGCTGTAGGTAGAGGGATGAAGAAGTGAGAGAACATGTGTATAGACTTTTTGAGCTTAAAGATGAATTAGATAATGACTATGCCGAAATGTTTACTACACCTGGGTACAGGAGTAGGGAAGTCGGGAGACCTGGGAAGGGGAAAAAGAGGTCGCATAATAAACGGCAGCAGTTACCATCGCCGGGGCAGAAGGAGATGGTGAACGAATTATTGTTGCTAAAACGGGGGGGGCAGACTTGAAGGAATGTCTAATTAGAACACAGGTATTAATGCAGCAAGTAGTAGGACATAATAGAGGGAGAGGGAACGCACAAGGAAGGAGTAGTTCAAATATGCATGGGGGAACAGTGGGGCCGAATCAGTGTGCATATTGTAAAGAGGAAGGACATTGGCGAGCGCAATGCCCGCATCTACAGAATAGAAATGGGTCTGGTCAGAGGAGACAGCATAGAGGACACCCAGGAGCGAATGGACCAAATAGGAATAGTATGGAGCAGCATCATAATAACGGAGGTAATCAAAACCAAGGCCAAAACCAAAATTCCCCAAACCAGAGTCAGGGACAGCAAAATCAACAATATGGAAATCAGAGTGGGAGAAATAGAGGGAAGAGTGGAAATGTTTTCGATACACAGCCAAACACGTATTACAGTAATAGTAATGATTACACATCGGACAATGTGTTATTTCCCCAATAGGACAGCCCAGGACATGGGTCGGAACCAGTGTCTATTCCCGTGAACCAGAGAGGACCCTACTTAGAAATGCAAGTCGGGAATGAGGAGCACCGCTTTCTTGTAGATACAGGAGCACAGAAGTGTTCAATAGACCACCACTTGGTTCCGAATATACCACTGTCAGGGCAAAAGAATATTTCCGTAGGTTTCGCAGGTACACCAGTCATAAACCCAGTGTCCAAACCAGTCCCAGTTACCATAGGACCATTTACCGAACATTGTCCTTTCCTTCTAACAGAAAATTGTGGAGAAAATTTGTTGGGATTAAATTTGTTGAAAAAGCTAGGTTCTGTTATACATTGCACGGCAGACGGAGTATTTCTAATGATATGGCCACACGATGCCCGTGTCAGAATTCATGTCTGAAGCGTTACCAGGGGAACTAAGTAAAGTACCAACCTGTATATGGGCAATGCATGACAACGATGTGGGATATTTAAAGATAGAGCCAATAAAGATTATTTTAAAAGAAGGTGTTACCCTACCGCAAATACCCCAATACAAAATTTCGGTTGAAGGTGAGAAAGGATTGAAGAGTATTGTTACCGATTTGGTGAAATTAGGGGTAATAGAGGAAATCACAGGCAGTACATGCAACATCCCGATTCTTCCGGTCTATAAAAAAGGAGGTAATGAGGTACCATACCATTTCATAATTGATCTACGCGCATTGAATAAGGTAGTAGATCCGCAATTTCCTCTAGTGCCTGACGTCACTACAATATTGACAATGAGACCTGTTTCGGCAGAATATTTTAGTGTAATAGATTTGAAAAATGCATTCTTTAGTATTCCAGTGGACAAGGATATTAGATATTTGTTCGCGTTCACATTAGGAGGACGATCATTTACATTTACGCGGATTCCGCAAGGTTATTATACGGAAAGTCCAAGTATTTACAGTAGAGCATTAAAAGAACAGCTAGACATGCTGGAATTACCCGTGGGTTGTGTACTTTTGCAATACATAGACGATTTGTTGCTAGCTGCAGACACAGAGGAGATTTGTAAAGAAAGCACTGTATTACTACTGTCACACCTAGCGGCACATGGCCATAAAGCTAGTTTGAAAAAATGTCAGTATAATCGAAAGGAGGTAGCTTATTTGGGCTACCTACTTTCAAAAGGAGGGAGAAGACGCCAGAACGCATAGAAAGTATTTCTTGTATGCCTATTCCAAAGACACAAAAAGGAGTCAGAGCCATGGCTTCATATTGCCGACAATGGATTGGTAATTTTGCGTTAATTGTGAAACCATTAGTGAATTTGACTAGAAAAGATGCGGTTATGCCTTTACAGTGGGATGAGGAATGTCAGAGAGCATTTGATGGATTAAAAACTGCATTATGCTCGGCTCCAGTTTTGGGTACGCCGAACTATAAGAACATTTTTAGAATATTTGTGTGTGAAAGTGAAGGATGTGCATTGGCGGTTTTGACACAGGAACAAGGTGGAAGTAATAGGCCGTGCGGCTATTTTTCTTCTGCGCTGGACCCTGTAGTGCGCGCACTGCCACGATGTTTGCGATCTGCCGCAGCGGCTGCTGCATCAGTGAAACAAACGGAAGGGATGGTATTGGGGCACACTTTAATTTTGATTGTGCCACATGCCGTAGACTTTCTATTAAATAGGACACAGACGCAACACCTCACCTCTGCTAGATTGACAAGATATGAGATTATCTTGTTCGCGCCCCATATCCAAATTGTGAGGTGTAGCGCTTTGAATCCTGCAGAATTAATGCCACTAACCATAAAAGAAATTGGGAAGAATGAATCACCCCTCCCCCACGATTGCTTAATGGTTACTGAGGAAGAAACCAAGGGGAGAGTTGATTTAAGTGATATTCCACAGAAAGAGCCGGATGGAGAGTTATTTTGTGACGGCTCATGTTTTAAATTACCAGATGGCACGACAACTGCTGCATATGCTATCACTACCCTAGAGAGTGTTGTAGAAAGTAAAAGAATCCCCTATAATTCAGCACAAGCCGTGGAAATAATAGCAGTAACCAGAGCCTGCGAGATTTCTGGAAATTTGAATGTGAATATATATACTGATAGTCAGTACGCGTTTGGAGTGGTTCATATCTTTGGTCGACTCTGGGCTGAGAGAGGGTTTCTGACATTACATGGTGGCAGAATTCAACATGGCCCTTTGATTGTACGATTGCTGTTTGCACTCACGTTTCCAAAGCGCCTAGCAAAAGTGAAATGCGAGGCACTTAAAAAACTAACATGCAAAATAGGAGAGGGAAACGCGTTTGCAGACAGAATTGCGAAACAAACTGCCACTGATTTCAATACCAAGATGATGACGGTTCAACAGAGGAAGTACCCTGTATGATAGAAGATGGAGTTGCGACTGTCAAAGAAATGCAGGCCGAGGCTACGGCCGATGAAATACAGAGATGGGCAGAGGGATCTGCTGAGTTGGATTTGGAGGATTGTTGGGTGGACAAGAGAACTAGAAACTGGATGTTGCCAAATTCATATGTGACTGCAATGGTCACAATGGCCCACAGCCCTACGCACATCTGTGCAAAGAAAATGATACAGCACCTTTCTACAGTATGGCAGTATGTAAACATAAAAAAGAATGCAGAGAGGTTGGTGCAGAACTGTATCACGTGTTTACAACACAATGTAGGAAAGGGAACAGTGACACCAACAGGCAGTTTTGGCCCACCCTCTATGCCGTTTGAGGTAGTTCATTTTGATTTCATAGAGAAACGGAGAGGTGCCAAAACTTAAAATACGTCTTGGTGGTAATCTGTGCATTCAGTAAGTGGGTGGAGGCATATCCTTTAAAAGATTGCACAGCAATGACTACGGCAAAAGTAATGTTGAAGGAGTATTTTTCCAGATTTGGCTTGCCCTGGGTCCTATGGTCTGATAATGGACCGCATTTTGTATGTGCAGTGGTATTACAGATATGTGCTGGTCTCCAGATTGATAAGAGATTCCATAGTTCAAGGCATCTGAGTTCTGCCGGTCTTGTGGAGAGGCACAACGGGATTCTTAAATCAAAGATTAGCAAGATCTGTGCGGGAAGCAAGTTGAGTTGGGTGGATGCATTAGCAATAGCACTATTATGCATGCGTACATCTGTACAGGCTAAAACTGGGCTCTCCCCGTACGAAATCGTAATGGGGAGGCCGGCAAATGTTTGGTGCGCACCTCAGCCAAAATGACTCAGTGAGATAGAACATCCTGTGCTTAGTACTTATTGTTGCCTTTTAATGCAGAAATTGCGTTTGATTCATCATCAGGTGCAGGAGGCATTACCCTGGAGCCAGGAGACTGGGTGCTGCTAAAAAACTTTGAAAGAAAGTCATCATTAGCACCCAGGTGGCACGGGCCCCATCAAGTACTTTTAGCGACGCAGACGGCAATACGGGTGGATGGAAGGAAGTCGTGGATCCATGCCACCCATGCCAAAAAGATTACAACTGCACAGAAAGTCTTGCCTGACACTGCTGACCGGAAAGAGACAGCGGTCCCAGAAACAAAAGAAACTGTTGCCAGTGAGCAGCCACCTAATCTGCCAAAACGAGAAGTTAAACTCGAAACAAAGCCTGAGACGATTGCCAAAAAGGGGGAAGGTCAAAAAGTGCCCCAACGTTGCCCAGCAGAATCGACATCACTGCTGACCGACGTGAAATCTGCCTTGCAGATACCAGCAAAACCAAATCGTGTACCCCTTTGGCGCCCACCAGCACTTGCCAGCACGGCAAAAATCAGATCTGCATCATTGGCGCGGCGCACACCAGCACCTGCAGTAGCGCCACAGGTTGACTTCAAGCCTCAATCTGAAAGTGCACCGGCACTGTTCACGGATCATACGATACCAGGAGCAAGGCGATACAACCTGCAACCTCGGAAGACAAAGTGATCCGCATTCTTTTTTTTGGTGTTTATGTCAACCTCTGGTTCAGCTCATGGACGGAGAAGGAACCAGGGGTGTAGAGGAGAGAAGCGTGAGAATTGTGCAAGTCGGACAATTCAAGACTCGCGGCTCCTCAGTGCGATCATAAAAAGTACATGTGTCCTGAACCAGAACGGACAAGCTGGGCGCACATGGTACTATGGCAAGTGAGATAATTGATTAACAGTACATGTGTCCGGAACCAGAGCGGACAAGCTGGGCGCACATGATACTGAGGCGATAACTGATCAAAGGTCCTCTGAGCAGTATAAGAAGGGACAAGTGATATTTCCTAAAAACGAATAATCAAATCCAGGCTAAAAAGGAGAGGCAAAACTGAATTGTGAGAATTCCATTGAACTTGTAGACATCAGAGCAAGCACGACGAAGAGAGATATCCACAACAAACTGTGATAAGGAAGAAGAAGGACGACGAGAAACATGCCGGGACCGGTTCCAGCCTCCTCCTGCACTACAACCGCTGAGAATGAGTCAGTTATAAAGACTATAAGTTTAAGAAAAACATATGGTAAAACAAATTGTATGCTGGCACTAACGATAATAATGTGCTTCATGAGCGTGGTAGCACCAATATCGACAGCTCTAATGTTATGGTGGGTAGAAACAATACACCCATTAGAAATGTTTTTACCAATAATTAATATATCCACTACTGAAAGCCCTGTTCAGGTGATCACTTATACCCTACACCCAATGGAAGAAAAACAGAGGGAAGGTTTTGGAAATAACACCTTACTACTGATAATGAACATGACACATGCAATCCTGAAGAAAACAAACTGCTGGTTATGTGCCCATTTACCACAGCATGCTGGAAAAGGAATAGGGTGGTATGTGCAGCCATTACCATTAAGTTCTGCATGTAGTGCATCTTTAGGTGCAATGTTCTATGGGAAGTGGAATGAGAGTAATACAGGTCAATTAGACAAAACCAACATGAATGAGTTTGAGGAGATAATAATGAAGCCTGTGGAGTGTTCCATTTTCCATAAAACACAAGTAATAGCCCCAGAGCCCACGAGGAAAAGTACATGGAAGATAACACGACAAAGTAGACAAGATAGATTGTCCCCGCCAGAAAAAACATCTGTAATGACGTTTCGTGTAAGAACAGAAGGGGACAAAGATGCAATTCCCCATCTTACACGGTGAATTATAGCCCAAGAACTGTCCCTTTTTGTCTAAAAAGAAAGGCTCTTTTTCAGTCGGAACATATACTGGTTGTATGAATACAGTGGTACTAAAATGGGAAATAGAACCAGTATACATAGGTGATCCAGTTTATTTTATATGTGGAGAGAAAGCATACCCTTGGTTGCCCAGAAACTGGGGAGGTACATGTTACCTAGGGCTACTGTTCCCAGGAGTATTCCTCTTGGAAACAGCAGCCATGGCCAGATTATCCAGAACTAGAGTCAAGAGGACTGACGAAGGTGTTTTAAAAGCAACTGATGTAGCGAAATCATTCATTCCATTCTTAGGACAGATAGTGAACTCCTATAATATAAGGCAACTGTCCAGAATCCTAAAGAATACAATAAACACAACAACAGATATATTATTTAACATGACGTTGGAAGAAAGAGGAATAAGGTTAATGATGCTGCAAAATAGAATGGCTCTTAATGTAATCCTGGTTGATCCTGGGGGAATTTGCAAAATAGTGAGATCAGCATGTTGCGTTTATGTCGATGACTATTCCCCCACGATCTTTAAAGCAATAAAGAAAATGCACGTTCTAAGCTCTGAACTCCCCACGGGAGAAGGGAGCTGGGGAATAGGATCTTGGTTTTGGGGAATACTACGATCTTGGGGATGGAAGTTGATCTCAATATTAGTAGTGGTGTTTGGAATATTCCTAACGTGCTGTTGTTGTATACATTGTTTACCCATAGTTTGCGCAGAGGTAACTGAGGGATGTACGGAAGGATGCATGCATATGATAACAAAGAAAAAACAACCTCATGATCGAACTAGCCCAGACCCAAATGAGATGAGAGCAGTGAAAGAGTTGATGGCAATAGATATTGATGAAGACAATGATGTCCACGATAGCATGCAAGACTCAGACATAAGTACTTCAGATTCATCATCACTAGAGAAGGTTTCAATGAATAGATCAGACCTTTGGCATACGGCCAAAGGAGGGTTTGTCAGTCTAGAAATGCGGATACCTCTACTTTGAGACCGCAAACGCATTTTGGTGGCCATGGACCAACCGTCTCATGCACGATATGACAGAATATAGGTTTTCGAGTTTGCCAATGAACAGCCATTTTGATGTAACAAGAATCCCCATTTTGTTTTCTAACCATTGCTCATTGCTTTCTGTTCCTATTGCTTTGCAGTATATGTTCCGCTTACAATGCTCGACTGTGGAACTTTGTTGTCTGTATGTGAAAAGGACAAGGCTACAGGGCCGTGAGGATAACAAGAGTTCGCTGAAACACAAACGTAGGCAGCGCCAGGAAGAATGCCCGGCTCCCTCCTGAATGTAGCCTTGAAGCAGAGCTGCAGGGCATTTAATCATTTCACAGCTGCCAGCCAGTCTCGTTATATGGTAGAATATGTTAGAATAATACAGCTAAAAGGCTTGAATTATGCTGTTCCAACGGCCCCCCTTTGCTGAGCCCGCTAGAGCATGTCGGCTCCCAGGATGCGACTAGCACCTGATAGATAGCAAGGTCCGGAATGCAACTCCCCCCGTATGTAGTTCGCATCCAAGAACAGAAGCGCTGTGTTCTATTCAAAAACCAAAAGATGCCTTCGCACTCACAAATTACTAATTGTTACTAGAATAGATGTTTGAAGGTGTCATAGTGGTCGGAGATGTCCATCATCACACCAAGTTCAAAGAAACCCAATAAAGGGGAGGTGTTAAACATGTCATAGTTGATTGTTTGATATGCATTTTGTATATATGTAAATGATGTACGTAATTCACTCTCTTGCGTCCCTCGAGGTCTAGAGATACATGTCGCAGGGCGTGAGACCGAGTTGGCCAACTGAGACTTTTGCTTTGCAATAAAACCCTAGCTTTGGGAATACAACCTCTTGTCTGGCATCTCTATCGTGTGTGGTGACCCGCCATGTTTCCATAGACGTCAGGGTCCCCTAGGGTCCCTTTCACCGCAGGCAGCCCAGCCTCCCTCCCCATGCCCCGCAGGCATCCCACCCCACAGGGGACATGCCAACAACCTCTGGCCATGCCCCGCAGCCATCCCATCCACTCTGACCGTGCCCCACAGGCAGCCCATCCACCCTGGCTATGCCCCGCAGCCAGCTCACGCCACAGGGGGTACTTTTTCCATGCAATTTGTACGCGTATTCCGAGGGGTGCGCATAGAGTTTTACACGCGATTTGGCTAGCTTGAGCGGGGTACGCGTATTCGAAGGGGTGCGCAGGGAGTTTTACTTGTGATTGGCCTGGCGCAAGTGGAGTTCGCGTATTCCAAGGGGTGCGCAGGGAGTTTTACACACGATTGGGCTGGCGCGAGCGGGGTATGCGTATTCTGAGTTGTGCACGGGGAGTTTTATAGGCGATTGGGCTGGCATGAGCGGTGTACGCGTATTCCGAAGGGTGTGCAGGGAGTTTTACACGTGATTCGGCTGGTGCGAGTGGGTTACGCGTATTCCGAGGGGTGCGCAGGGAGTTTTACACGCAATTGGGCTGGCGGGAGCAGGCTATGCATATTCCAAGGGGTGTGCAGGGAGTTTTACACGTGATTGGGCTGGCGCGAGCGGGGTATGCATATTCTGAGGGGTGCACAGGGAGTTTTACACGTGATTGGGCTGGCGCGAGCGGGGTACCTGTTAAGATGGATTTCTGGACTCTGTCCTAGAGGGGCAGAGGTTCAGAAGGCCTGCCTAGTTTCTTGGAACAGGGTAACCTCTGGACAAGCCAGACCAATCAGGGTAGCGATGGCGGCGGTCAAGACTAGATCTCAAGAGGGGTGAGGGTGACTGAAAGCCTGCAATGAGCACACAAAGCAAGGACACTTACAAATTACTCCAGGCAGGTGTTATATTAAAAATATAGACACATTTATTACAAGGCCTCTGTAACATTGACCATAGTAAGGAATCACGGTAAAACTCAAATAAACCAACACATTACAATCAAATACAATATATATACAATTACTGAAGGGTCTAAAGAGTTAGAAGCACGAAATATGCAGACCACCTAGATGGGGAGGAAAACAGGCAGTGCAAGTAATCGTTAGACCCAGTTCGCCTTCAGAGGACACCTAACTAGAAGGAAGTCCGAGCCCTACGAAGAGTGGAGTCTTAGGCTCAAAAGTACCTGCACACGCTGGTGCCAACGGGCCAAGGGGAGTCTCTTCAAGGAAATCAGGCAGTTCAGAGCGGTGAACAAATGAGGACGAAGAGATCTCCGCTACTGAAGCACGGCCCCCACTGGTGGGCAGAAGCAGAGCGCGAGTGCGAAAAAGGCGTGCTGTTTAACACAGCGAGGAAAAGCTACAGGCTAATGCAGGAGGGCGACCAGTTCCTAGCGTTGCTACTCACCGGTCCCCGATGCAGGCAGACCCAGGCTTCTCCACGTCAGTTTCAGTGCTGGCAGGTTCATATATGAGCAGGGGACTTCTCGGCGTCGTGTAGATTCCGCGGCAACAGAAGTTAGAATTGAGGATGTCCCAAACGCAGTGAACCCGCACAGATTGTTACCACAGCAGGGCAATGCAGCGGCTGTGTGTATTTCAGCCTAATGCACACTTCTCACTTCAGTCCTAGGAATGCCAAGTGTACGAATCGTGTGAGAGTGCCAAGGACTCAGAATACAACAGCAACCTGATGGCGGTGACAGAGCAAGGCTCCTGGGTAGGCTGGTCAGTCCATTGGATGGCCCAGGGACACTTCCGAAGGCTTACGTGCAGTAGATGATGAAGATGCAGAGAATAGTTGTTCCCACTATTCCAAAGGGTCGAAGTACCAGTACAGGCCTTCTCGTTCGATCAGAGGCAGAATGGTCTCACAGGGCGACAGCAGTGCAGAGGAGCAGTCCTTCAGCGGGTCACCAGCGATTCCTCAGTTCAGCCTCTTAGTTGCAGGATACTTGGCTCCTTTATTCGTCGTTCGTGAGAACTCAGGAGATCGACATGGTAGTGGTGTTTCCAGCCTCCTCTTATCCAGAGTTCCCTTTGCGCCAAAATGGAGAGGACCCAATGGGAGATCTGCTCACAAAACACTCACACCATACGTGGACCTATCACGGACCACGGTGGTTCCAGGCATTCAAGACACACTAGACTCTCTGGCACCCAGGATGTGTATTGGGACCAGACATCCCAGCCCACATCCTGGAGTCACACACACAAGGCATGCAGAAGCCCGCAAAAGCATCTGTGTTTCGCAGGAAAGTACATGCCCAAATAAGGATGGCCCCGGGTCGGCTCGACCTGGGGAAGGTGAAGGGGCAAGACAGTCAGTGGACAGGACAAAGAACCTCATGGCATGGCCATTTTGGAAGCCAGGCCACCCATTTTGGCCAAACGCGAGAGGCGCGGTTAACAGGGCAAAAGGGAGTTCAAAACACAAAGAAACGATCGCTGCCACCAGTCCCGTCCGTGACATACTTGCACAGTTTGTTATAAATCCATCGAGAGTTTCTAGGGCCTGTAGAATGACTAGAGACCCAAGAGCGCGGTAATCTAAGTTACGGTGCACTCTTGTGCCATGTTGCGCGAAAGCTGCAACATGAGAAAAGAACTACAGAAAACAACGTTTCCCGGTACTGGCTGTCTTAAGGGCATATCAGTTTCCCCATAAGAATGGAGCGAAAGCCCAGCGGAGTGCGGCAGAAGGCTGCGCTTCTATGGCAAAGTCTAGATCACGGTGTAAAACAACAGCAAAACGTTTGGGGGTTGCCACATGGAAGGAAAATTACCTACAATATGAAATCTTTCCTAACAGTACCCGTATTCCGAGGGGTGCGCAGGGAGAATTACACGTGATTCGTTGACGCGTGAGGGCTGAGTGGCATTTTTAGCGCAATTTCATTGTTGGGGGGCTGTATGCTGGTCCACAGGCCTTTACGCCATGTAGGGGATTTGTGTGGATGTTTTTGGCGCAAGGGGCGGGGTTGGGGGTGTAACTGGCACTGCTGCAGGGTCGCTGCGCCACGGCTGGTTTTGGATGTTTAAATCCATGAATACGCGGTACGTCAAAATGGGTTTTGGTGCACATTGCTGGCGCAAGCTGGGGCACGCTCACTCTGTGCGCCAGGCGTGTGCTTCACTTATGTGCTTGATTCCATGAATTACCCCCAAAATTCGGAGCCTTCGTTTTTTCTACAGCCAGAAAATGGAGAATGTTGGCACTATCTAAATCTTTAGAATTGATCTGGTTTATAACCAATGAAAATCATTAAAAATTCAATTTTTCAGATTTTTTAAAAATAAAATCCTAGGTGCAAGTAACACACCATACCCACAGCCAAACAACACTGTGTCCCTCCTCAAATGCCAATCTACTTTGCCCCTCATCAGATGCCCGAGTCCTCCCTAGATATACATTGAGCCGTATTTGAATGCAATAGTTTGGTCTTTATAGGTGTCAAAAGGGACACTAAATAGCCCAAACTAAAGCGATATTATTAGACACTGCTTTATTCTCTCCATGGAGAGTCTGTTGTAGCGGACTGCTCAAGTGCAAGGAAAAAAGGTTTTTACAAAAAAAGCTAGGCAGATTTGCGTGGAGCAGCTGAGGTAGTTTCCCGGGCCAACCCCATCCTTTGCAGGCGGTTTATTAAATTCATGGTCACGGGTAAGAGTAACATGATTAATGAATGTGGATTGGTTTTCCTTGAGATGTAAACATGGAGAGTGAAATATGATGCATGGGTATCTTTTTTTTAAAACATTTTTTATTGTGCATTTAGATTGCAAAAGAAACCAAAAGAAACCTCGCAGAACCATTACAGTTTGTTTGTTTGTTTGTTTTTATTACTTGTATTGCGCACCAGACCCAGGGGTAACCGGGCACATTTTATAAGACAACTTACAGCTTAGTTACAGGAACAACACATGGCAGAAAGAAACAAGAAATATACAAAGAATATAAATACACAATATACACAACAGGCATGAGTGCTGGCGCACGTATTTACAGTTCTACTTAAGCAGGCAGTAACTGCTAGGTAGTAGGTGTGTGCAAAATGCAGAAGTGGAGAGAGAAGCAGGATAAGTCCAGGCAAGATGGTAGTCTGTTATTTATCTGCGTCTTTAATCCATCTTGTAAGGTTGTGTCGGAAGGTGAAGTAAGTTTGGTTTGTCCGCAGGGTGGGTGGTAGGGAGTTCCAAATTTGAGCTGCTTTAACCTGGAAGCTACAGCCACCGACTCTGGACAATTTAAATCTGGGTGTTGATATGTTGTTAGAGTTAACGGATCTGGTGAGTCTTGTTGGTTTAGTTCCCGTGAATCTCGCAGAGAGGTAGCATGGTGCGGCATTGTTTAGGCATTTATAAACAAGTGAGGCCACTTTTAGCTGGATTTTCTCCTGAGTAGAAAGCCAGTTGTTGGCCCTTCTGAGTTCGGTGATGTGGGTTCTGCTGGTAATGCCTAATGCTGCTCTAATCGCGTTATTCTGTAAGATTTGAATTCTTTTGATAACTTCCTTGTTGGCCCCAATATAGAGCGAGTTGCAATAGTCCAACTTTGATAACACGAGCGCTCTCGCCAGTGTGATGCAGCTATTGTTGGACAGGAAGGGTTTGCCTGCTCTTATCAATTTGCAAGTGTAGGCAGTGGCAGAAGCCATCGTGTTCACCTGCTTGTTGAAAGAGAGGGTAGAGTCCAGGTATAAACCCAGAGTTTTTACCGCATGAGCGGTTGTGTTTTGGTTATTATCTATGTTAAAGGAGGAGTAGTTAGGGCCCAGTTTTTTGAGGGTAGCGGGTGACAGTACAAAAGCAACAACAATCGGTAAAACTTCCAAAATAACAAAGGTTCAAAATTAAAAGAAAAGAATCTATCATATAGTTAAAACTTCAAAAATAACAATTCATGATTAAAAGGGAAGAATAATATAGTTTAAAACACCTTTTCCTACTAATTATTACATATAGCGTACATGTGTTGATAGTAGACATTTTGTAATACACCTTTTTCCTCTAATTATTATATATAGCATAGCATGTGTTGAGTAGTAAACATTTTGTAATACAGTTTATAATATCATTAACTTCAATATCAGTAAAAACTGATATAATGCTTTACATAGCGTCCAAGAAGTTAAATCCTGTAGAAGGGTGTATACCTATACGATCAGAAAATGCTCAGCTTCGCTATGTAGCTTTCGAAACATGCTTTACATAAAGCAAACACGTTTTGGCACCAGAGGATAATGTGTGTTAATTTGCATCATTCTCTTGGAAAAACTGCCATCTCCCATCTTTACAGTTCACCTTTTTCCATAAAACACAATTTTTAAGGTTTAATCTATACCTTAAAATAGCATAACCACATTTTCTAGCCGGATATCCCTCCAAATAAGTGACATATACTCTACTTTTCTAACCCACTCCGAGCTAGGCTATATGCCTCCAGAATTTGTAAAACCATTTGATAATCAAAACCATAGGATTCCAATTGCGATTGCGTCCTACAGTTTTCAATGTGGAATTTTATCACCTCTTACTCTCTTAACTTACATTACTCAAATAAAGAACCCCTCAGAGTATCTGCACATTTCCTACATCTTAATATATGATTCCAGAGGAGTATCATGTTAAGAGAAAGCAAACCCAATTCTAGGCGGATCACTGCCATTGGTGTTGAAATGGACAAAGAAAGTACTGCCTACCAAAAAATGCCTTCCACCCAAGTAATATGGTAGTTAAAAAGGGTGTGGTTGATTTCTGACCATACGCCATCACCTGTACTACTTTGGCCTCATAAAATGTAAGTACCAGTAACAACAAACACTTTCCATATCTGTTATTAAAATGGTGCATTTGTGAGGCAAACGATTTAGCCTTCTCTAGTGAATATCCCCAAATGACTCAATACATAGCTTTCAGAAATGATCATTTTCAGCGTGTAGGTGCACCATCTCTTCAGCAGGCACTAAACCCAGTCACCTGTTATGGGGTCGGCAAGGCCGTACCACCTCCTACATGCTGAAAATGAATACAAGCAGGAGTTGTTCAGCTGGTTGGAAACTGGCTCTGACATATATCCATCAACACCACAGGTTTCTGCATCTGCCTTCCTGCTATCTGACTAACACAGGCTGCCCTCCTTTCTTACAGAACAATGTGCAGCGAGGCCAACATTATTGGCAGATGGGTGTACACTTTACCTTACATTACATAATACAAAGGCTATTTGCACCTCATAAAGCACGCCGGGGTGCAAACAGCTATGAGCCTCTGACTCTGGGTCCTGGCCATAACCAGACCTATAGTTAGTTACGGGTTCATTGACTCAATGACTTAGAATCAACCATTTTGTTTGTAATGTTCTTACTGTGATGGTAGTCCCTAGCGAACAACCAGATTTGTACTAAACCAACGTTTTCATACACCATTTGTGACACTTTGTGCCTGTTTTAGCTTTTCCTTTTGCTTGCTGTGTTTTTCATATGCTGTATTATAATGTGAAAAATAAATTAGGGTCACTGAAAGAATAGGGCAAAACAAAGTCCATGCACAATTGAAGCAGTCAATTTTTGCTGCAAAGACAGACATTTTACATGGCTACAATTATTTTATTCACAATCAGGAGACAAAAGTGCATCATTGTACAAAAGCGGCGCATACATGCAGTGCTTGTTTGTCAAATTACACACAAGAGCCCAACCGTTAAAACTAACCCCTGCTCTTCCATTATGGAAAATGTCTCAGCTACAATCGTATCCAGATTACTCAACGCTTTTTTTAGTTCTCTTTCAGCTGCGGGAATATAATAAACTACTTAGATGACAGTAACGTGTCTGTAAAGTATATAAAGGCAATAACTCCGGGAGGAAATCTGGCAGAAATGTATACACGAGCCCAAGCAAAAGGCGTTGTTAAAAAGGCCAACATGAAGTGTGTTTATTTTTAGCGACCTCTTTCAGAGGTTTAGCTTCAAATTTAGCGTGAGATGTCAAGTGCTAAGTGCTGGATGTCGACATTTTATCAGACTAAAGTCATAAGTGCAAAAGGTCACATTCATAAGATATATTCGCTTCTATAATGTCGTAAATAGTTGTCCTTCTGGGGGAATGGAGAGCTAGATGTTAAATGGCATATGGTTGCCATTTTCAAAAGTTAACATTCTGCATTTACCAATGATAGAAAAAAAAACGTTTTGTGAAATTATTTCTCATACAGATTTCAAGCAAGTAATGACCTCAAAGAGTATTACTGGCTTTTTTTTTTTTGCATCCGGATATATATACTCTTGAAGTGGGAGAATGGAAGAACAGGCTCCCGCCCTTCCCCTCTCGCGCTTGGCCTAGAGGATCACGGCCTAGACACCCGCCACGAGAGGAGTTTGCCTATCTACCAGACGACCAAATACCCTGGTACAGGAACATACGGATGTGCCCACCTACCTGCCCAGCAGCCCGCCCTGTCCATGCCGACACCTGCGACATGGATCAACTCGACTAAACCTACACGTCGTTAGAGATGCCATGACGACCTAGCCAACGGTCAGCACACCTGTGCAAACATGCACACCGGACACTCCCACACCAATCCACACGAAGAACATACTCAGTGCTATGACGTAGGCGACAGACATACCCACGGACGTGCATCTTTATTATTTTCCACATAGGCTCTCAAAATGCAGAAACGCAAGACGCATAATGAACTTATCTAAAAAGGTTTGCTCACGCTTCTTCTAAGAACCATGTACCATAATGAAGAATATAACGGAGACACGATACTGAGGATAGAGCAATATGATACCGTAACCTAAAGCGCTCTGCATCAAACGGTTCCACCTATGCACCAGGCCCAAGTAGGCCGCAAGCAAAAGCTTCCATGAACATTGAATGAGCAATAGCTCGGTTGCTGACCCTGCAGAATGAGCCCGGCGAAAGCACACCGCCAAGGGCACGATGTTGCAATCTCGCACGCCGCAAGCCGACGCCAAGGTCGCACCTGCAAGATAAACCAGGCACACATTGGGAAAAACAATATTAATTGTGCTGAATTTTGCCTCAAACACGGTCCCACCTCACGTGACAGAGCCAAACCTGACAGGATGCCAAGCCCAGGAGGAAGGAGACGCCTGAATCCCACGTTTCAAGACACAGGCAGATACAATTAAAAGACTCATTGGACATCTGCAGCATGGGAGTAGTCGACCTCCCAACATATGAATAAATCCTCACATTGTTTACACCTACCCATAGTAAAACATTGTTGCAAATGACAGGTGCACCGCGAGCTGGGAACAGCGATAGTCTCAGACTGGGAGGCTCGCGAGCGGACCAATCAGAACATGGGGCTCTTATCACTGACGCCATTAACATTGACCAATCCTCAGAGGTCTTCATGTAACAATTTTCATGTATCAAATTGAAGGGACAGCCCAAGTATACCACCTGACTAACCCTCAACCACTAACACCGTTCTCTATATGTATGCTATACTAACCCTACCACTCGAGTAACCAATCCAGAGTGGAAATAGGTTTTTTGCTAAACTTTCTAAGGTGACGCAAGTAGCGCGTCATACTAAGGTAAAAAGGGCCTGCGAGCCCCACGATTGTGTGTGTGTCAGGACGGACGCGTACGATCCTTGACCCATCCCTGCCGTTTTGTCTAATAAACAGCAGAGTCACCTTGCTTCTTGCGTGTGTCTCATACTCTATCTCTTTTGTGATATACGGGAGGAGTTGGGGCCTCCCTGCCCGGAGGTCTACGGACGGCCCGGCCGACCCCGGCAGAATTTCCCCCCGACAAGTTGGAGGCACTGCTGAGATCTGTTTAAGATCTGCTTTTTATTTTTATTTTTTTCCAGGTACTCCCGTTGCGAGGAGGCCCGGCGACGCGGCCCCCTCTGCCGTTGCCCCCTTCTGTGAACTACAGGACCATCGCGGAACTGCGAGAAGACCGGACAGCGCAATCCGGATATTGGCCATCGGGAGCCGGTTGAGAAGTATCCCGCCCGCGGTTGGCGAGTGTCCAGACGTGGTCCAGACGAGGGGAGGTGGCGAGCCGCTTGAAGGGGTGCACGCAGTCGAGCGGCCCGCATCAAGAGAACTCGGTGAGCATGCCACGCACAACAAGCAATGTGAAATTGTGAGGGAGGGGGGAGGAATTAAATACGGGAGGTGGGAGGTGTTGCACAGGTGCGCGGCGAAGGTTTGACAATTTAGTGTAGGCAATGAAATGAATGGTAGCCGAACGAGTGCGAGAGCAGTCGGCTACGTTACGCGAGAGAGGGAGGTGGAGCACGAAAACATCACGTGCGGCCGCTCGTAGACACTGATTGGCCTAGGTCGCGACTACGTGTAAGGGTGTGTGTGTGTGGTTTCCTACGATTTGGCATTTATTGATCAATGAGTAGATGAGGATCCCTATTGTTCGAGCAAGAAACTCGATAGGTAGATGACGTTTCCCTGTAGGCGGTAGCTAGTTAGTTGCCTAATACGGAAGATAATTGGCTGGTTATGCCCTCCTGTCGAGGGGCGTATCACACGCGAGGCGACGCTGCGTGCGCAGTCCGATTATATTATTGATTTCCTTTATCCAGGAGTGACAGGAAGACAGCTGTGAGGATTAACGGGGGTAGATTGCAAGTGTATTTTGGACTTAAAGAATATATGAAGAACTTACCAGTAGTTCGAAGAGATCGGTGACGTCACCAGTAGGGCTTTCATAGGATATCCCGAGCACAAGGCATCTTTCTTTCTGAGAGTGGTGGGGAAGAGAACTGTGGTAAGGGAGTGGAAACGGAGATAAACGGTAATGAGTTGATCGGGGAAAGGCGAAACGGGGGACGTGGCTGCGCACGGAGAACGCCGGCCACGGCAAGTGTAGAAGAAGGAGGAGGAGCAAGTGAAAATAGGACGACTGTATAAGAACGTCACAAGGGGTACGCAGCCGCAGGGGGCTACGTGTGCCTCGGCCGCAGGGGGCCGTAAAGGAAGAAAGGAAGAAGAAAATATACAAATGTAAATACTATATATTAATAATTTTCCTTAGCGGACTATCGCAAGTCCCCAAACTTACGGGGCCAGGTAAAGGTATAAGGCTGCGTATTGTAAGTGTTAGTAAGATAATAGCTACCAAATAGAGGAAGGATAACAAGTGAAGCGCTACTATGTCATACGGGACAGGATCGGGAGGATGGGGGAACACCCTCACTACCCCGCTCCAACACATATGTACAACATTGTCACCCCATAGGGAGAAACTGATCAAGTATAGCATAGAGTGGACACAGGGGACGGACAACAAAATGATAACAAACACCATGGCCGCCTAATGGTAGCTTCGATCCATATACCCAACATTCACTATTAAACCATCTGCATAATACATACAAAGGGAAGAAGTTGACACACCACGTGGAGGTGTTTAACTTATGGAGGATGTTCCAGGGGTCCCGACCAGGACCAAATGGAATGTTCACTGTGGGGGAAATCCCGGAAGAAAAAGAGATTAAGTTGGAAGGAGAGAATGGGAAAAAGGGGAGTGAAGACCCAAAGAATACGGGGAACGGACAAGAGGGAGGAGAAAAGAATAATAACTCAAAAGAAAATGAAATAAAAAAGGAACAGAGCAACGATATACCCCTAGCAAAGGTAGTGGAAACAGAGGGAGGGGGTTGTACCTTTTAAGAGAATTAGGAGAAATAGAAAGAGGACAGTTAAGGGCGGCTGAGGGGTACTCGAACCCGGCATACAGCCCGCCACCATATGTGGCTCATAGGAAGATGCCAGCAGGGGAGGGGAGGACTGGAGAAGAACAAACTGTGGAAATAGGACATGATGAGTGGGTAGCTGCGTAGATACTATTAAAATTACGAGGTTCATTAACAGGAGAAGAGAAGGAGGTAGTAAGGAAAATAGACGAGGATAATACCAGGGAGAGTGGAATGAGAGGGGAAGAGCTGCTACGACAAAAGGAAGAGATTTTGGAGGAACGACTAGCAGAGTTAAGGGATGAGCAGAATGAACTGATCAAACAGCTCGAGATGGAGGAAAGAGAGAGAGCGAGGGAAAGGAAAGAAGGTAAGAACGAATTGGAAAAAATAAGGGAACGAACTGAGGAGCAAAGGAGAGAAGCTGAAAGGGTAAAAGCAGCAGCAGAAAGGGTATCAAGAGTAGTGCTACGAGAGAGGAAAAGGGAAGAAGAAGAGAAAGAAAACGAAATGGCAATGTGGAAGAAGAGATTACTATCAGAAACGACTAAGAAATATGAAGAAGGGAGGGTGATAGAGAGTATATTAGAAAGGGAGAGGGTGAGGTGGGAAAGGAAGAAAGAGAATGAAAGGATATTGGAAAAGGTGAGTAGTGAAGTAATGGAGGAATTAAAAAGGAAAAGGGAGGAAATTGGTAGAGAGATGGAGGAGAGAAATGAAGGGGAAAGAGAAGATAGGAGAAGGGAGAGTGAAGTAAGGGGGTATGTATATAGAGACACAGAAGTAGCAACAACATCAGCGCAAGGGGGAGCGGTTGGTAAAGGAGAAAAGGGAGAACCGGACCTAATAGACTTAAAAACAGTAACAATCAAGGGGAAAAAGACAGAGTGGGGGCTGCCGTTTATGAATGACTTTTGTAGTGAGGAAGAAGAAGGAATGGAGAAGGAAGGAAGAAACAGTGAAAGGGAAAGCCTAGATAAACTATACACCACCCGGACCAATACAAACTCACCATGGATCTGTAGGAGAAAGGATGAACTGGAGAGAAGTGAGGAGGAAGAGCAAGGAATAGCGGAAAGACAGACACATGAAGCCACACCGTCACCATCACACCCTCTCCCATCCCACCCTACATGCTCAACCACCTCACGCTCATTACGTACAATCAAACTTGCGCCCTTCACAAACGAACTGACACCCTATGCAGGTCGGCTTAGAGACCTCCCTAGACGCAGGCAGGAAGGACGAATACACATGCCCACATTAAATACAGGAAATGATGGAAGAAGGGGAAAAGATGGAGAAGAAAGAGTTACGAGCAGGGGAAATACGGACGAAATTGACGATGTAGGAGAGAGGGAAGAAGAGGAGGGGTGTGAGGACTCGATTTTATGGAACCCAAGGGGTAAAACGAGACACAACTTAATGCCACTTCTGGAGAGGGGAGGGGTTAGACCACAGTACGTCCCTTGGAAGCATACAGACAAAGAGAATATAAAGTGCAGGCTCCCATCATTAAGTGGAGGTGCGGGTAAATGGATATATGAAATGGAAAAACACACCGCAGGACAGAAAATGGCAGTGGGAGATGTAAAGGGCCTTCTAATATAGATATTAGGGGATGCAGCGGATGACATTTGGAAGAGAGCGGGATTCCCTGGGGTAACAATAGCAAACACATCGCACGATGGGGCACCATTCGCAAACTGCAGACATGCACTATGGCAGGCACTGAGGGTACAGTACCCAGACACATCAGACATAGGAGCAATTACCTCACGCAAGATGCGTGAGAACGAAGATCCTGTTGATTATATCCAGGAAATCCAAGAGAAGTGGCGCATGGAAACTAGAGAACAATGGGACAAAACACCAGCAATATTTTATCATATACTAGTACAAGGGCTCCCAGAAGGAGTTCAGAAACAACTGAAAAAAGTAGTGGGAATGGAAGCAAAAGCATGGCCAGAAATACAACTGACAATAGTGCATCATTGCAGGGCATGGCAAGGAAAAATGAAACAAAAGGAAGAGGACAGGAAAACGGAAGAGGCTAAACTAGTACAGAAAAAACTTACTAAATACACAATGGAAGGGGCACTAATAACTGCACCTACAACAATGACCCAAAGCCCCACACAAGTAGTGGCTGCACAAGATCCCTCCCAAATACCACCCTCACAGACTATAACACAACAGGTGCCGCCACTACAACCATACACGACCAACATGGGAGGAGGATACTCAATGCCAGGAGCTGGGTATTATAATTATAACAGGGGAAGAGGAGGAATTATGAGAGGGAGAGGATACGGATATAACACACAACAGCAGGTGGGAGGACTTAGAAATTCCTACCCCACCGGGCAACCAGTATACCAGGACAACACAGGAAGCTTTCCATGGCAGAGTAGGGAACCACCGGTGTGTTGGAGTTGTGGATTAGTAGGGCACATGTCACGCACGTGTAGAGTAAGACCAGGAACACCATCATGGAGCGAACAGGGACAACCAAGGCCCACACAGGAACAGTAGGGCATACAGCAACAGCAGACGTTGCAACAGGGAAATGAACAGCAACAACTAATAACACAACAACAGCCACAGACATATTCACTGCCACAACAACAGGTAGCGATAACACAACAACCCCAAGCACAACAAACACAACTGGGTAGGTGACGGTCCTGGGACACAACCCTTACACAGGAAATGGTCAATCGTTGTACCCTCAATAGGACAGCCCACAGACGGCCTTGGTGTGTCCCATCCTGTCTGTAACACCTAATAGTGCGGAGGAACCACGCATAGAGGAAACGATAGGTGACAAAAAATTATCATTCCTTGTTGACACCGGGGCGACCCGGTCTTGCATAAGGGAAGGTAAATTTAAGATGTCGGGTGAAGCCATGAACACCCAAGGATTCTCTGGGGATAGAGGGTTGGTTCCTTTTACTGATAACATTCCCTTATCTATAGGAGATTATGATATGTCAGTCCCACTTTTATATTATAGTGCCTCACCAGTAAATATACTGGGGAGAGACATCATGAACAGGTTAAATATGACGATTTCCTTTACGGAGGACGCCATAATTTGCTCTACTCCAGGAATTAACATGCTCACAGCACGACAGATTATGCAAGCATACTGCGGACAGACAGCGATTAGGGCTGAGCCAGTAGATGGCGAACTCTTCCAGTACGGGACAGACATGGCATTTGCATGGATGCCAGGGATAGAGGGAAAGATCTGGAGGAGGCCAGCAGCCTATTTGTTCAGACCAGAAACACCAGTCAATGAACCAGAAGGAAAGGTGGTCCCAGTGGACATTGAGAGCATTATAGCAACAGCTGATTACATTGCTGTACATGCCCAAGACAGAGAAGGAAGAGCATGGAGGGCAGTGATAGCACTAGCAGAAGGATGTAGACTCACCCAGGTGTCAGATGAGGAGCTGTTCTCAGAAGAAAAGGAGGAAGGTGAAATGGTGTTTATGATGAGTGTGGAAATATGGCTAAGAGTGGCGTACAAACAAGTGGCACAGAAAATTGCAATGGCACTTGAGGCACCCACATCCACCCCAGTTCCCTTCTTTGAGGAGGATATGACAAAAGTACCCACATCATTATGGACTACTAGCCCCTATGACGTGGGGTGCATAAAAAGGATAGGGGGAGTAAGGATAAAATTGAAAAAAGGTGCAATACTCCCCAGAGTGAAACAGTACCCACTATCAAAAGAGGCAGATGAGGGCATATATGAAACCATAACGGCCCTTATAGATAATGGCATATTGGTCCCCTCAGAATCACCATGTAACACGGCTGTATACCCAGTGCGCAAGGCTAGAGGGGGGTCTTGGCGCTTCATACAGGATCTCAGGCCCTTGAACAACATAGTAGAAGCAGAATACCCCATAGCCGTAAACCCGGCCACAATATTGTGTGGCATTCCAGCAGAAGCACCACGATTTACAGTGATCGACCTTAAAAATGCTTTTTTCTCAATACCATTGCACCCAGACTCACAAGACCTGACAAGCTTCACTTACAGAAACACAAAGTGGAAACACACCAGGTTGCCACAAGGGTACTGCGAATCACCCTCAATCTTCAACAGAGTAATACAGATGGATTTGGGTAACATTGAAGTGGAAAGCACAGTGTTGCAGTATGTCGACGACATAATAATTTGCAGTACAAACGAAAGAACATGCAGAGAGGACTCATTAAAGATGCTGACAATATTGGCTGAAAAAGGTTACAAGGTAGACATGGAAAAGTTCAGTACTGTCAAGAACAGGTACTTTACATTGGTCAGCTCATATCCCAACATGGAAGAAAGATTGCACCACAAAGAGCACAGGCCATTTCGAAAACGCCGGTGCCACAAACAGTGAGGGAACTGCAGCAGTTCCTGGGTCTGTGCAACTACTGTAGAGCATGGGTATTTGATTACAGCTCATACATAGGACCCCTGCTTGAGGCGTTAAAGGAAGATAATAAAGGGGAGAAAAAGTTGGGGTGGACAATGGAAATGAAAGAGGCTTTTGATGAACTGAAAGATGCGATATCAACTGCTCCGGTACTGGCAACCCCAGACTATGAGCGACAATTCTTTATATTTTCACATTGCGACTCAGCAGTAATGAAAGCAGTGTTGGCTCAAAAAACAAGCATGGGCTACAAACCAGTAGCATTTTACAGCGGCCACTTAGATCCTGTGATGTTAGGTCATTTCCCTTGCGAACAAGGTCTCGCCGCAGCTGCTTTCGCGGTAGAGAAAGCATCAGCAATCACCATGGGGTGCCCAACTACACTATTTGTGGAACATGCACTATTTGCAATATTGAATAAACCTAAGTCCACCCTAACCACGCAAAGGGCATCAGGTTATGAGATCATCTTATCCAGAGCTGAACTATCAATTGTAAGATGTAGCACGGTCAACCCTGCAAGGTTCCTAGCAGAAGTAATTGAGGAAGGAGATTATGCCCACGATTGTATGCAAATAACTGAAATGTACTCATGTACTAGAAAGATTGAAGAAAACGCACTAGAGGGAGGTGAGCTCCTGTTCATTGATGGCTCATCAACTATCGACCAAAGGGATGGTATAAGGAGGACTGGGGCAGCAGTGGTAAAAATGATGGAGGTACCGGTGTGTGTGGCAATGAAATGTGTACAACTACCACAGCATTATTCCGCTCAAGCAGCAGAATTAATTGCACTAATCTTGGCGTTGAAGGAAAGCTTTGACAAACGAGTGACCATATATTCCGACAGCGCATATGTTACGTCCACTGTCCACTCAGGGCTGTCGAAATGGAGAAGAAGAGGGTTTAGGAGAGCTGATGTCACTCCAGTGCAACATGCCCTCCTATTGGCTGAACTAATTGAAGCAATAAATGACCCCCAAGAATTAGCTTTGGTCAAATGCACCGCACACACCAATGGTGAAGACCACATTTCAAAAGGGAATGCAGCAGCAGACGCACATGCGAAGTATGCTGCATATTTTGGTGAGATATGGAACCCCCCAGAGTCAAAGAGAGGGAGAGGGAGGGGAATGGCTAAGGAGATGTTGATAAGAGAAGGGTACACCCATCTCCCAGCCACACAGATAATGGAGCTACAAGCGGCTGCACCAATGGCAGAAAAGGAAATATGGGTAAAAAGAGGATGCACAATGTCACCAACTGACGCACTATGGCGCCAGGGTGACACTGGAAAGATTGTAATACCACTGGCACTATTGAACACCGCCCTGAGCCAACTACACCACCCAGCCCACACAGGCAAGGAAGTAATTGCAGCACGAATTAGGGAAGACTGGTTCTGCCCCGAGTTAAATTCTCATGTGTCAAATTTTATCAGCAATTGTCTCACATGTCAACAGTTTACGGCCGGTCACACTCTGAAGGTGATAAGAGGTACTATACCCCGGCCAGAGGGACCCTTCCGACATCTCCATATTGACTATGTTGATATGATCAACGTATGTCAAGGACATAGGTATATGATTGTAGTAGTATGCCCATTCTTGAGGTGGATTGAAGCAGGGCCCTGTTCACACCCAGATGCATTCAGAGCAGCTAAATTCCTAGTGAGGGAGGTCTTCCCCAGGTGGGGAGTGTGCGAGGTACTGCGGTCAGATAATGGCCCACATTTCGCAAACGAAATGTTCCAGCACATCACATCCTTACTGAACATCAAGCATAAATTTGCATGTGCATACCACCCACAGGCCAACGGTGTATGTGAACGCCTAAATGGCCTATTAAAGGAGGCAATTGCAAAAATACAGCAAACAACAAAGAAGAGTTGGTTGTATTGCCTTCCACTAGCTCTATTTGAGCTAAGGAATAGACCAGGTTCCGACCACCACCTCACCCCTCACGAGGTGGTTACCGGACGTCAAATGCGCCTTCCCCTAACGCCAACATCAAGAGCATTTACCGACCACGAGAGTACTGCAAATGTCCTTGGTGATGAAATGTACCAATATGTGTCTTCTTTGATTACTAGTGTAGTGTTTGTGTCTCAACAGCTCGAGCGCACGAGGGGCGGGTCTAACAGCGATCAACAAGAAGACGCGGATAAAGAATTGGAAAAGGAAAGACTGTGCAAAGTTGCTAAAGGTGACCACGTACTACTTCGCAATTTCAATAGAAAGTGGAACAGCCCACGCTTCACTGGCCCCCATCTGGTAGAGGAGGTATCAACGAGAGCAGTAAAGCTACAGGACAAACGTGCCTGGAACCACCTACACGACATAAAGATCTACAAACTCCAGACCCGCCCCAGCGCCACCGACAGGGCCACTGGAAGAACAACGACAGCGTCACCAACGGAGGAAGAGACTTCTACCACAACTAACGGCCTAAGTGTCCCCATACCCTGCCACCCCTCAGATTCCCCAGAGACAACTACTAGACAAGAAAGGGGTGATCCCCATACCACCCACCCCATGGTTACACTATCAAAGAGTAAAGAGACTTCCGCCAGTTGAGCCCCAAACCCTCTGCCCATTGACCCCCTACCCACTGTAGTAATAACTGAACTGAAGGACATTGTCTTGCACATATACACATGTAAACACCTGAATGTTCTCTTTCTTTTCTCTCGCACATGCAGGTACAGCGTATTATTGTACTACTAAGAAAGTAGATAACTAACCAATTCACTGCCCAGGAGTAGATGGTACCCTCAGACGATAATTGCCTGGAAGAATTGTCACACCAATTTTTATATGAAATAAAAAGGCCAACGTACCTGAAAAAAAAGAAGGGTACGTGTCTACTAAATAGCATTCCTCTAGGCCATAGAACATTCAATGCCCCACCTCCAACCATACTTGCCTGCCCTAAGAGATAGATCGCTTAGATTGGCGTGGGAACAGCTCTTCGCCTGGGCACTGAATGACTACTTGATAGGAGGAGCTTAAAAACAACAACTAACACTAATAATAAGCATATTAAGAATTTTCAGGCGGGCAACTGTAACGTCACAAGAATAAGCTGCCGGACTGCAGCAAGGTAAGAGCAAAATGCCGGTGAAATTAGCATCTGTAATAAAATTGATAGGGATTTTAATGATCACCGGGTTCTTGGCTGCCTCTGTATGGCAGTACAGCTATGCTATCAATATTATTGCTGTACCTAAACCTAATACACCCCCACCCCCAGCTGCAACAGGTGTTACGTCAGGTGGTACTAGTAAAATCCCACACAAGGAAAATAGAGTTAAATGCAGCACATACTCAGATAATAAAGGTATTGACAACTACATACAAGATTCAGCACACATCTCAAACAACATATGGTACCAACATATGACCCACATAGGTAAGCAGACAACAGAAGACAGCTGCTACGTTTGCTCATTAATCCCATACGCCATGAGCGCTTCTCGAACATTTGTTGCCACGGAGATAGATGAAAAAATAGCACGATGTATAATATACCTGGCACTGTTCCAAACGAAAGGAAGATTTCAAGGGACAGTGGTGCAACTGGTGTGGAAAACACGAGATACATATCCATATGACAACAACTTCCTCAAGACTTATTTGAGTTACCACAAGAGCAGTTTACATGCTGAAGGATTCAGATACATAACAAGCGGTCCTGAAAAAGGAGAAACAAAGAAAGTAACACTACAGTACCTACCATGTGATTGGTACGCCACTGAAGTCCCTGGTAAAAACCGATGTTGGGAAAGACCACTGGTGATAATAACAGGGAAGGTGTACATGAACAACAAATGGGACATAGGAGTGGTTGGCAGCAACATGGTAACAAGAGAAAATATTTCAACTATTGATGGACACAACCATAGATGTTGGATGACTTGGGTCAAGTACGTACCCATGCTCACGTGGATGGAGAAGGATGAAGACCCAATAACAATACTGCCGCTAACCGCGCCTAAGGTATGCTACCAACATAAAGGGGAGGTGGACGTAGGATACAACACCAACTGTGAAAGCGTGATGGAGCTACCTGAGGGGGAGCAGGAACAGCAGTAGTAATGGACCATTACTGGGCCTGTGGAGACAAGGCGTACCACACACTGCCCCCTTTATGGAATGGTGTATGCACAATAGTACACGTTAATGTACCATCACTAGTGGTACCCCAGAAACATGTGAATATGGCGAATTTCCCCAAAATGGATGAAGGGAACACAAGGAAAAAGAGATCTGCACGGCCTCGTAAAGGGCCAGAGAACCAACGCAACGGCAACAACACTGTCCTCAACAGAAGGAAAAGACAAGGAGAACCTCTGACAGGAAATTACCTGTGGGGAAGGTCGGAAACAGCACTCACCTCAATCCCGCCGGAACACAGACTATTCAGCAGAGCAGCAATGTTCTTCTCCTCGATAATACATCCAGGACTACAGGCCTACGCAAACGCAAAATGGCTCCAGATAACTAGGTGGGAACTAATGATGACAATTAACTCTACAGTAAATGGATTCAACGCAATAAAAGAGGAATTGCGAGCAGTAAGAATGGTTGCACTACAGAATAGATATGTACTGGACCTCCTCACAGCAATGGAAGGAGGAGTTTGCGCTAAGATAGGACAATCATGCTGCACATTCAGCCCTGCCAACGATGCTGACAATGGTACACTGACAGAAGCAGTTTTACAATTGGCCCAGATGCACTCAAAAATGATGGATGAAAGTAAAGGTGTGAAAAAGGATGAGAGCTGGTTTTCAATATTATGGTCATGGATGCCATCTTGGCTGTCAGATGGACTGAAGATTATAGTTGGATGTACTATTTTGGCTGGAGCTACACTGATCATAATAAGATTTTGGAAGGCCCGGAAGGCACGCACCACAGACGAGATGATCGAAATGGTTGGTATGCACCTCTTGATGCCAACAGATGACGGCAAACCCACAGGCACAATCATAAAAGAGAGAGAAGTTGCGCAACCAGATCATCACCAACCACCTGGACCCACCATCTGTGAAGCTCGAGAACCCAAGAAACCCAAGGAGCTACATAGGGAAATGGGTATACTGCACTCCTGGAGGAACCTGTGCATATATGTATTGGTCATTTGAAGACCATGTTAACCACTATGGACATTTGGGAGGAATAACTAAAATATGGAGAGTAAGAGGAGATAAAGAAAAGGATATGTTTGTGGTCGACAAGTCGACCAGAGGGGGGACTGAAGTGGGAGAATGGAAGAACAGGCTCCCGCCCTTCCCCTCTCACGCTTGGCCTAGAGGATCACGGCCTAGACACCCGCCACGAGAGGAGTTTGCCTATCTACCAGACGACCAAATACCCTGGTACAGGAACATACGGATGTGCCCACCTACCTGCCCAGCAGCCCGCCCTGTCCATGCCGACACCTGCGACATGGATCAACTCGACCTAACCTACACGTCGTTAGAGATGCCATGACGACCTAGCCAACGGTCAGCACACCTGTGCAAACATGCACACCGGACACTCCCACACCAATCCACACGAAGAACATACTCAGTGCTATGACGTAGGCGACAGACATACCCACGGACGTGCATCTTTATTATTTTCCACATAGGCTCTCAAAATGCAGAAACGCAAGACGCATAATGAACTTATCTAAAAAGGCTTGCTCACGCTTCTTCTAAGAACCATGTACCATAATGAAGAATATAACGGAGACACGATACTGAGGATAGAGCAGTATGATACCGTAACCTAAAGTGCTCTGCATCAAACGGTTCCACCTATGCACCAGGCCCAAGTAGGCCGCAAGCAAAAGCTTCCATGAACATTGAATGAGCAATAGCTCGGTTGCTGACCCTGCAGAATGAGCCCGGCGAAAGCACACCGCCAAGGGCACGATGTTGCAATCTCGCACGCCGCAAGCCGACGCCAAGGTCGCACCTGCAAGATAAACCAGGCACACATTGGGAAAAACAATATTAATTGTGCTGAATTTTGCCTCAAACACGGTCCCACCTCACGTGACAGAGCCAAACCTGACAGTATGCCAAGCCCAGGAGGAAGGAGACGCCTGAATCCCACGTTTCAAGACACAGGCAGAAACAATTAAAAGACTCATTGGACATCTGCAGCAGTGGGAGTAGTCGACCTCCCAACATATGAATAAATCCTCACATTGTTTACACCTACCCATAGTAAAACATTGTTGCAAATGACAGGTGCACCGCGAGCTGGGAACAGCGATAGTCTCAGACTGGGAGGCTCGCGAGCGGACCAATCAGAACATGGGGCTCTTATCACTGACGCCATTAACATTGACCAATCCTCAGAGGTCTTCATGTAACAATTTTCATGTATCAAATTGAAGGGACAGCCCAAGTATACCACCTGACTAACCCTCAACCACTAACACCGTTCTCTATATGTATGCTATACTAACCCTACCACTCGAGTAACCAATCCAGAGTGGAAATAGGTTTTTTGCTAAACTTTCTAAGGTGACGCAAGTAGCGCGTCATACTAAGGTAAAAAGGGCCTGCGAGCCCCACGATTGTGTGTGTGTCAGGACGGACGCGTACGATCTTTGACCCATCCCTGCCGTTTTGTCTAATAAACAGCAGAGTCACCTTGCTTCTTGCTTGTGTCTCATACTCTATCTCTTTTGGGATATACGGGAGGAGTTGGGGCCTCCCTGCCCGGAGGTCTACGGACGGCCCAGCCGACCCCGGCAGAATTTCCCCCCGACACTCTGTTATATGGAAATTAGTGAGTTTGTTTTGGGAAGATTGAGAATGTGTTGGCCCTGGGCTCTGGTGGTTGTTTAATGGACATATGCACCCATATGTTGTTTGATTGCCCATATTGGAGGGGGCTGTCTGTGCTTGTGCATTGTACGTTCCAATGTGTAGAGCTTGTGTATTACAGGCGACAGATTTTCCAGCCAAACAAAAACTACAAAGATCTGCAAAGATTCCACTTGTTGATGCGCCAACCAACATTACATATACATTGTCCACTAAGAGCCAACATTCCATTTCAAGGCATTGAAAATGGAGTAAAACATGGAGGAGTCTGAGAAGAAAAGATGGAAGAGGAAATGATTGATATGTACTGTAAATGCAAGCACACAATTAAGGTTGTAAATTGGAGGTTTATCCCACTCCAGTGTAGATTTAGAGGGATCATTGAATGCCCTGGTGGCATTGCCCCCCAATCCTCATTGTTGATGATGTTTTCCAATCTAACTGGGCTGTTCCGTAGGTGAAGCACAGCAACTGAAGGGCATGGGCCCTGTTTCATAACATTATTTGCTTACACTAGATCTACAACTACTGAGGTTCTGTGTTTGAGCGATTGTATGTGTTTCATCAAAGGTCTCACAAAATTAACAAATGTTACCACAACGATAGGCTTAAGTCTGTTTTATTTTTTATTTACCTTGTGAACAGTGCCAAATAACACTGCAGGGGTGAAAGTTGTACATTTTGGGCAATTGTGGTAAGATCGATTTAACATGCAATGGTGACAATAAGATAAGAAACACATGTTTTGTGCACCTATGGTCTGGTTTATGACTGGAAAAAGAATTCAATGAACTATTTTTTTATTCAAACGGAACATGCTCCCAGTGGAAGAACAGGTCTGAGTACCATACGATTCCCTAAGAAGCACACTGGCACCTGATGGATATTTTATCAAAGAATGTACAGGTGTATGTGCGATTTTAAAATAAAAATTGGCAACATGCTTTCACTCACACACATGTTGTTCAAGTACACATATCCAATCGCTACATGAAAACCACTCACTTCTGTGAAGTCATTTTAACTTCCACACGCCTAAACCCACACGTGTGTAAGTTAAGCAATAGGAACGATTTGTTAGCTAGTTTTCATGTTAGTAACTACCATATAAGATACTCCTTTTTGAAGTTGACTCACATAGCCCATGACATAGCCACGAAGTCAAGAACACACCCAACTGCACCCCCTAGTCTAGGTGAGTTACACCACATTTACACTGGCAGATATCTTTTGTCAAGTTCCGTGACTTGCTCGAAATTCTACCAAGACTTACACTCCAGAATATTCCTACTCCTTACTGGAAATCCGGCTTATGCCAGTCCATGAATCAGTATAACTGAGTGCATCGTTCACCAGTGCAAACTGTACTGTTTTCAAAGTATGAATTTATTTTGTTAGTATCATGGTTTAGAACAAACCGTTTTCTACAGAGGATATTAAAAAGGAAAAAGTGAATTGTAATTAAACTAATTACAACATACGAATCAATCAATCATTTCCATCATCATATACATCTTTAATTAAAATAATTTTCATGTAGATATATGTGACAAAAATATGACTGTTGCCTTTAAATAATTGAATTTCATACTAAAGAGACCTACAATTTAGAAACGTGAACATTGTGAATACCAATGAAACCTGACACCCCGCCATTACTCTATTCAAATATCATCTGACAATCCTGGCTTGGTCATACACAACATAGTTATAAAATGCCTGCCTTAACGGTTCTGAAACTTTACAGTGAGTCATTAAAATGTTCAAGGACTCTATTCGGTTATTTTCCTTGCACAGCGGACACACTTTCATATTTGAATCTAAATGTAACCTTTGACCTAAAACTTCTAATGTTAGCAAAAAGTGAAGTCGAAATTTCATAAAATGGTGCCTTATGCATGCCCACGGAAATGTGCAAAGATACACACGTTTTTGCTGGAGTAAATTCCACAGATACCTAGAAATGCGTGTTAATTGGCCTCTATTGGCTTATTGTGAATTATATCTATAGCCCAACAAACCTGGCTGCTAATTCACTTTTGGGTACCATCTTAGAAAAATAACAAAGTTATCTGATTGCCTTGATGGGAGATGTCAATGATACAACCTCTGACAAATGATCTAGAAGGGATTTTAATCATAGAAGTAGTTTCTGTGATACATTCCAGGTGCAGCTTCCATTAACGTACAATGAGATGTGATATAGAAGCAGGTAACAACATTCTCATTTAAACATGACTGTAGCAAAGTAAATGGCATATTATTTGGGAATAGTACATTCCTACCTAAGTTGAAGACTTTGAATTCATAGTTCACAATTATCTGTTAGTAGACTGTGGTGCCTTGTCTTTCCCTGCACCCTGCCCTGTATGCATGGAATGACAGGAGTGCCTGACATGGAATGCTGTGTGTGAGAATGTTATGTTCTGAATGGTTCTATGAATGTCAGTCTAGACAATGGGTTAACTGAGAGAGCATGCCGGTGTATGTCTATCCATTTAACTTACCTAATATGTCCTAAATATATTCCTATGCATTGTACTTGGAACTGGAACTGAAAGATTGTTCCTTTTCCTACAACAGTGTCAGTGTTGTGCTTGGCCAGGACCCCAACCTTACAAGGGAGTCGAGGATTCTGGCTGTGCTGGGGGGACAGCATCAGGAGAGGGACATCCAGTGCTCTCACACAACCAGGGAAGATCCTCTCTCAAGGTAGGAGGGCTGCTGGGAGCAGTGGGGCTTGTGAGGCCCAGCCAGTGCTGTAGGAGTCAGCATCAAGGGCCAGGGGCCTATGGGGTCTGCAAGGGGCAAATAGTGTTTTGCTGGAGGTTAGCTGACATAGTGACTTCCTGTGAGGGGCAGCCAGATAAGGTGATGATCTCCAGGTGTCCTTGTTAGTGAAGAGTGATGATCACTGGCTTCCAGCACCTGCCAATGTGTAGTGGCATTTAGCCCAGGCGGCTGACGTTCCTGTTATACTGTACTTAGCTACACAAGCAAAGATTGTGTTTACCCGCTGAATTGGTGAGCTGTCAGCTGGCATGGCAAACATCACTGCATGTGAGTGTGTGTCAAGTTGACTCCTGTCATGTAGGCGTGTGCTGTATCAGAGCCCACTGCTCTTTTCAGCGTCTGGTGGTAAGGGATAGCCTGGGTTCAAATTGGTGAGGAGAAGCAGCGGTCCCAGTCATCTCTGCTTGTCAAAGTACTGTGGGCTGAAGAGAGCCGTGGATAACTCGGCTGGAGAAGTTCACCTGATCCGTGCTGAAGATGGTGTCGGCTGCGTTAGCAGCAGAGAGTGAGGGCAGTTGCCGGCTGTGGTGAGGGTTGCCGGGCTGAGCAGCACTTCCCACTTCAGAGTCAGTAACAAAATGATGATGCCATAGAACGTTGTCTTTCAGAGGCAGCGGGTGCTTTTTGTTCTAATATTTTTGATTGAGAAAGGTTTGCACTGTCCGTAGCAGCTCTGATGGAGCCGGTAAACAAGAAGGAAACGTGTGCAGGCACAGAGCATGGAGTGCTTGTGGGGAAAGAGTTATAATACAAGAGAACACTTATAAAACCAGAAAATAGTGTGCTAGTGATACTAGTTTGCTTCTTTACTATAACAGTCCTTAAATGGAAGGACACCCTATCCCTATAGAGTGCCACTATCACTAGGTCGGAGGTGGTGTGCCGCCTATCTAATGGGAAAGAAAAAAGAGGTGCTGTCTCTGCATCTACAATGTATACAGTTCCAGAATGTTTAAGATAATACAATTGTTCTTCCAAGTCTGCTTTACCTCCATGGACATTCCCTGGAGGAATTTTCTCTTTACGGCGCATGCCACTGCACCTCTGCGTTCTTATGAAACGCCAAAATAGGTAAAAGCATGAAAATAATATAAACAAATTGATTGCCTACTACATATAAAGAGAACTGCACAAATCTATATTGTTGTGAAATAGTGATGCTTCTAATAGGCAATACGAACATCTTACAAAATGGCCGCCCTAAAATACAGGGCTCTGCCATTGAAAGCGAACCAGTCACTGTAAGAAAAGACAGCGCTGAACAGCGTGTCGCCTAGCAACCTTTTGTTTTGTGCCGGCGGAGACAGCCAGATTGCTGCAGCACCACACATCTAGTAAAGCTCCCTGCAATTATGGTTAGCTGCTTTACCTGCACGAAAGGAAACTACAATTCCCAGGTAGACATGCACAGCATATATCAAAACGTCAGGCGCTTTGCGCCGGCGCTTCAGGGGCAAGCCGGTCTTCGACAGTCCCGCCGGCCCCTATTTAACACTCCTGTCAAGTCTAGCTGCCTGATAAGATGTTAGATGTGTGAATGAGAACATGGGGGGAATTTGAATTGAGTTGATACCTGAATAATTTGAACGTTAGCATGAAATACTTGATATTAGACTGAGAGAACTGAAACATGAATTGTGGACAGAAATGTTTATTGACTTATGGTAAATGTACAACAGTAGCAGTTAGATTAAAGTGGCACATTTTCTGCAATTCAATTGTACCGATTAGTATTTGTATTTTACTTTTGGTTTTTCAGTGTTTACCAAGGAATCACTGTAACTACTATCATTTAACAGATTTAGTCAGACAGCAAGAGAAAGTACTTGCTCTTACGTTTACTTCAAACTGTGTGCCATCAGCAGAGTACGCTCTGCGCGAAGGGAAACTACAATTCCCAGGTAGACACGCACGGCATATATCGAAACGTCAGGCGCTTAAGGGCCTTCATTTCAGGGGCAAGCCGGTCTTTGCCGGGGTTGGAGACACGAAATCCAAGACACTTCTCCCTTACATGGCAGAAAGAGGCGCAGCAGAAGTAAGTTATGGGGTACTTGAAGGATATAAAACTCCTTCTCTATATCCAAAGGACACAAAGCACTGCGATTGTTCAACAACACTTACAGACAGTACTGGATGAAAGGTGCATGCCAGCTCTTAAGGTTAACACAGTGAACTCATCGATATACGTTGCAGACCAGGCGGCATCCACAGTAGTCAGTGAAAGGGTTGCTGGGACATAGAAAGTGGAGGACAAAGGCTTTCTTCAGTACAAGGGATAATTAAACAGGGCCCACAAGAGCAACCCAACATAATCAAAGAACCAACAGGCGCAATACATGGGGAAACAAAACCAGTGATGGGAAACAATGACAAAGTGATACAAATTCCTTATTAAATACAAGGTCCATGAATAGTAAAGCCCAGAGTATACATGATTTTATTTTAGAAGACAGTTTAGATATATTTTGTCTTATAGAAACATGGCTGCAAGATTTAAGTGGGCCTCCGATTGAAAAGGCAGTACCTGAAGAATACACAATACACTGTAAAAACAGAGAGGAAGGGTAGCAATTATAGTATGAGATAACATTCACAAGTTTCCATCCCAAATTCACTGTCAGGGGAGTGAAATTCTTCATTTAAAACATATGCTGACAAAAACATTTGTAGAAATATTATTGTGATTTATAAACCCCCAACCCTGATGACAGAATTCAACAGAATTCAACAAACGAAATCACAGAACTCTTAAATAACTGCAAGGGCCGTAACACTGCAACGCTACTTTTGGGAGACTTCAATAGATGGAGGGAGAAGGATATAGACCCTGAGGCATTCAAACTTGAAAAAGTATTGAAGGACATTGATTTCAGGGTGATTGATAAGGAACCCACCACACCAAATGGTAATTAACTGGATTGGGTGATTACCTGTAACCTAGAAATTAAAATGGAAGAAACTATTCCATGTCTATGGTCAGATCATCAAAAATTACAACCAAAAAGAAGGAATGAACATAAAAAGATCCAAAATAGAAATTTTTAAAACATCACATCGGACCTGTTAGAACAGTGCTTATGTCATGCACCACAGAGGCAGATTCATGTGAAAAAATTGTGCAAATGTACAATACACAAGCACAAGAACTAGTTAACCAGCAATCTAAAGAGGGAGAAGAGGAAAAGGGAAAGCAAATGGTTAAAAAAACCGACAACAGAAAATAAGAATAATTGGAAGGAAATAGAGATGCAATATAAAGAAAGCATTAAAGAGGCAAAGAAAAACTTCTTTAATGAGCAGATTTAAAACATAATTTAAGTCAACAAGCAAACTGTTCGATATTCTTAAATCCATAGAAAAACCCATGGCTTCATACCCCCCCCCCATTCAACCATCGAAGGAAGAATGTGAAAAGGTCCAGGAGGCTTTCAATCATAAGATCCTGAAAGCAAGAGAGACAATAAGAACCACCCATGTTAAGAAATCCAACCAGCACATTCCACCCATAGCTTCAAAAGCACAGAAGGCGACAGGAAAAAATGTTGAGTTCAGCGCCATCACAACATGAGAGCCACAATGGCAGCTATGAGACCTATGTAATGCGTTGAGAATATACTGGCACCAAAAATGATCCTGGAACACAGGGATATATTTATACCCCTGATCACGAGGATGGTAAATGCATCCTTTAGAGATGGTATTGTTCCAGAAGCCATCAAGACAGTTACAATCACACCCCTTGTAAAGAAACTTGGCTTCGACCAGAAGCATCCATGCAACATCCGCCCCATCACCAACTGCAATGTCCTGGTAAAAATACTGGACAAAGCAGCCACACTCCAACTGCAAGCTTTTGTGGAAGCAAGTGATATCTTACATAGGCAACAATCAGGCTTTAGAATATCCCATAGTACCAAAACGATCATGCCGGTTCTCCAAAGACACATGCTCAGCATTATGGACAAGGGCAAAGCAGTCCTGTTAGTGTTATTGGACATATATGCAGCGTTTGATTTGTTGGAGCATCAACAGCTCCAAAGGGGACTGGAGCACACGGGTTGCTGCTCTACAGAGGCCATTGGTTGGGTGGTCTCATTTCTGTTGGAACAAAGATCAAAAATTCACTGGGGGGGGTACATTTCCCCTTCAATGCCCATCAACTGTGGTGTACCACAGAGGGCCAGCTTGTCCCCACTGGTGTTTAATTTATATCTTAGGTGGCTATGTACTGTACTCGACAACATTAGAGCCCATTTTACGAACTACGCAGATGACACACAGCTGGTTCTGGAATTAAGTGGATGCTATGACACAGATAACAGGAGAGTGGCAACCATATACAATACCATTGAGACTTGGATGAAAGCTAATTGGATGTGCTTGAACGGGAGCAAATCTGAGTTGATGATCTTTGGATCACACCAAGCACAGGCCAAGCTAAGTCTAGAATACAAGACTTTTCAGATCAAAGAATCCCCCATCCAAGTTCTTGGAAAAGTAAAAACACTGGGGATATATCTAGAAGCATCATTGAGTGCAGAAACGCATGTTACTAACTTGAATAGAAATCGTCAGTATTAGCTCTGTTTACTAAAACACATCAGGCCCTACCTGGATGAAGAAAACAGTGTCACCATTGCAAGGACTACAATTCTATCCAGGTTAGATTACAGAAATGCGCTTCTGATAGGAGCTAGCAAGTGGTGCATCATGTGATGCCAAACAATCCAGACACCACTGTTAGAATAGTCAAAAGGAAAACAAGAAGCGAACACATAACAGCAGATAGGAAAAACCTTCTTTGGCTAGCAATCGAGGACAAAATTACCTTCAAGGCTATGACTATGGCACACCGCTGCCTATTTGGGAAGGCACCCACCTATTTGAAGGAATAGATCACACACTACACGCTGGGTCTCTCTTTAAGATCTGAAGCACTGGAGCAGATAGTCTGTCCTCCCTTTAGATGATCGAATGGCTTAGGCTGATCCTTTCCAGTGAAAGTGGCACAGAAATGGAAGGAAATGCCAATACATTTGAGACAGGAGAACAATTACGCAGCTTGAAAACACACATCTTTAAATAAGTGAGTTTGACTTCTAGGAGCTGAGGTAGCAAACCATTGTCCCGTTCAATTTTCTATGTCTGTGTCTAAGTGCTAGCGCGATATGAATAAACAAATAAAATAATAAAAATAAATAATAATAATATGAGCAGTTTGATCTTAACAGCTCACTTCATACTATGGAAACAAAGACAGCTGCTGACAAAGGAGTAAAAGGCCATACTGACTCGATGTCTGAACTAAATAAATGGAAATATGATCTGAGACAACCACACATATGTCCGCCTAAAATCAGCCACACGTTAAGGCGAACAAGAAGGATGAAATTCAAAAGAAAAAGAGACTATTAGTTACAAACTCTGCATTTCCACGCAGATCCAAGAACAAGAAGAGAAAATAATAAGGTCAAGCACTATAACTTTGGTTTACAAGCTAGCCCCATACATTCTAATATGATCACTAATGAGAGTGGATCATATAAAATAACTTCAGTGAAATAAAAAAAGAGAAAAAGAGAAACTATACTGAGAAACTTCGAAACAAACATTCCACCATAGAAGGAGTATCCCCAACATAGATTATTCTGGAAAACGTGGTACGTGCAATGGAATCGGCACCTACATTCAAACGACGTCCGAGAAACCACAAAATAAAAATAAAAAAGTAAATAAACAAAGACAATTTTGGGGGAAAAAAAAACAAATCCAGTGCTGCAGCAGCAACCAACATCGTCATCGGATGCAACTCACATACAGTATCTTCCCCAGCAGGATTCAGCACTCCCAAAGAAGGACGCAGGTAAATCCACTCCAACAAACAAAGTTGCTGATGTGAATTCCACATGCAATGTGGCACATGAGAAAGGAAAGGACACTTAGCCAATGCATATGGTGGTTGGGCACTAAAAAACAAAGTATTTTCTGCTGGAGTAAAGATTTTTACCTCAATCAAACCAGGACACTTCATCTTTTCCACAATATAATACTGCTACTCTACATCACTACTGAGGATATTACCAACCTCACCTGTATATTTTAGTTCTGAACAGTTTATTCGATGCAGAATTAGTGATAATTGGGTATGATTGTTCTATCTATACTTACTATTTGGCAAAATCCAATCACACTAGTAATGAAGGGTATCTCCATGCATGCTCCTCTGTGCTAGGGAAAGCATGTAAGGGTGACAGAATTGCGCAACCAGTGGCAGGGTGGCAGGCATTAAGGCCTTTAAAGGTTATGGGCTACTGCATGATAAACGTGCTGTCTCCATTTCTTCGCAAGAGATGTGACTGGACTGGCACTCCCTGCCAATTCAGCTGTTTCCACAGTGATGACTGGGATTGCCTAGCCCAGTCTTTGCAATTGTGTATTTTTTACACAACCCTAAAAGTTTACTCATGATCTTGACATGGGACACACAGGGAAATTCGAATTCCTCGGAACATGAGGGCCTTTTGGAAAACATAACTAAATATAGTATTGTGGCACTTCAGGAAACTTGCCTCTCCTCTGAACTTATCATTGTGGCCGACAAACCATGCACATAGAGGCCACCCAAGGTTTAAGAGGCAGGCCCAAAGGAGGATTTCAACTAGTGTTAAAAATATCCATCACATTACTAGAGTTGATTGCCAATCTGACAATATATCAGTAGAAGTTGTCACCACACAAACACAAAAAAGATCAATGATAAAAATGCTAAGCTAGTGCACACCATACAGGGAATGAATACCTGAAGATTATAAAGGCGCTAGATCCTATCATAGAAGCATATTCTAGACACTCTGCCATCATTATTCGTGTAGATTTTAATGGGAATATCCCTAATGGGATTGAAACACAACAGATCTATTATGATCCTTCTATGGGCAATTAAAAGGGACAAATATGGGCTAGATCGCTGTTCTCCCTCAGCCTTACTATGCTTAACAGACACTGCCCAGTGGACGCTCCGGGACAATATATCACGGTGACCAGCAATAGTGCCTCTATCTTAGATTACATATTTTGCTTCAGACCATTAATAAATGATATTGGCATATTACCTAGACATGAACGTGATAATTTCGCAATTGCCATGGCCATGATGATGGAAGAGCTTGTACATGAGCAGCTGGAAGGTGGCCAGGGTAGCTTCAATATGGGCATGAATTGCATCAGATGGACTCTGAAAAATAGGGAGCGAGCTAACCATTGCTTGTATTCAACCTATACTGATGTTTTGGAAATAAATCCCCTTGGGTCCTTTGATATGGAAGGTGATCAGGCTGATAAGGAACACAATGGGACAATGTACAAGAGGTTGTCTTGCACATTTAACAAATCGTGGCCTCTGTTGGTAGCCATGTAAATGGAATGCAGCAGAAAAAACATACTCACCCATATGTAATGGAAATAAAACCTTAAGCAAATGATGTTCCCTCTCACATTGATACATGTCCCAAGAGGGAGTGATTAATATAGTATAAACTATACATTCTGCATACCAAAAATGTCTCAGAATACATTTGAGGAGCATTGACTGAGAAAAATGGCACAGCCTAGTATAGTCCATACAGACTAACGACGACAAAGCCTTCTGGAACATCATTATGGCACCACTTGTTTTATCAACATAATTACTGGTGTCTTTAATAAGGAAACAGAGATTATAGTAACACGAGCAATTGCACCAGAAAGGTGAATTTTCCAAGGTAGCCAACTCAACGTTTTAAATAGTATCGACTCGATCAACCTTTCTAGGGCACCTGGGACGGATGGTCTGTGTAATTCTAATTAAAAAATCACCATTCAAATGAGCTGAAATATTAAACATATTATTTAGTACCATTAGTAGAACCAACATAGTCCCTAAATTGTGGAGCAATATTGTACTGGTTTACAAAGAAGGTGTGCAATCTGATCCTGGCAACTATAGATTGCTAGCGATGGTCGTCTCTCCAGCAAATTGTTTTGCACGGGTACTATTGTCGGAGCTAAACTCATGGGTTGAACATAACAGCATTCCTGTCACTCAAACAGGCTTTAGCTGTGGTACTAGAACGGTGGACAATGTTCTGGCACTGTATTGTAATTGAGCAGGCCTGGTGTATCCGTAGGCAAACTACATATGTTCCATTTATAGATCTCAGCGCTGCCTTCGATACAGTAAATTGAGAGCTTCTCTGGATCAAATTAAAACATTTGAATATTCTTTGCAGACTATTCAGTATGACTATTGCATTCCTTACTGCAACTTGAGTATGGTAAGAACTGTTAGGCAGAATCATATGCAGTACCCTTTGGGAACACCACACACAATTAAGACTACAAGTGACAGTACAAATTCACCTTTGGTACAAGCCTGTACTACACAGTAAAGTGGTAGCGATAGCTGAGCAGCCAGACTTATCTCAAGAGTAAAGTGAGCTGTATCAGAAGTTACACAAAGGACAGCAATTACTATGGTTCAAACAAACACTGACTGAAGGTTTCTGAGTAAAAGAATATACATTTAGTTACACGATCATTTGTCAAACAGTTCATTAATTTAAAGCAGCAGAAAATGGCAAAATGTCACTCCAGCAATTTAAAAAGGGAGGGAAAGACAAGGCTACTCAAAATCAAGCAGCACCAACAAGTAAGTAGACAGGGCAATCTAGAAAAGGCTTACTACAACCAGGATTCAAATCGATAGGCCTGGGCCAATGTTAATGGTTCAGTTTTTTTACAGAGGATCACACAGTTTAGAGTAGTTCGCGGTTAAGTCTTTGCCAAGAGTTTGAAACAAAGTTGGTCGGAAGAAAAGTTACTTAAAAGAGTAGAGAAGGACAAGCCCTCGGATTAGCGAAAGATTTCAAACACTTTCACCGCGGTCGGACGGAACGAACAACCGGATCTGAACAGTGCCTTAGTAGAAGAAGAATGCTGTAGCTGAGGCAGAAGTTCCTGGCAGGTCCTGTAGGCTCATGGTTCCTGAAGCGACTGTCGGACTGACAAGAAAGAGGAAGACTGGAGGGTGCTGCACACCCCAGGGAAGAAACCAGCAGCAGAGCAAAGCAATGAATAAAAGGTGCGCGCCTTAAAACCCAAACAGGGTCCGCTCCTCCTGGGTATCCGGTTCACTGCAGTGATGCACAGCAAATTCGACCAGGGGAGGGAGGCCTTGCTTGGTGTTTGGTGAACTGGTTGGTCCCACGAGCTCCAGGGAAGAATTTTCTTTGCAGATCTTCTCTGTCATTGAAGTGTAGGAGATTCGGACCTGCAGCAGGGCTTCACTGGGAGGTTCAGTAGTTGCAGTAGTCCTCTTCCTTCATCTTCTCTTCGGTTCTCTTTATCCAGTGGCACCTCTGCCTTCCAAGTCCCAGGGACCTGCTTTTTATGCAGTTTTCCCCCATTCACACAGCCTGGCTGTCAATCACACAGCAGGGTGGCTGTCATGGCAGGACAGTCACCTAGCCAATCAAACAAGAGTGTGACTTGGATCTCCAAGAAGACCCTGTGCACGGGGCCTAAAACCCCTCCCTCACATCCTGTCTACCTAGTCTCTCAGGCGCCTAAGGAAGGCTTCTGTGCAGAAGCCTGCCAAAGGACAGCGAACAAAGGAACCAAACCTTGTTTGGCGCGCAGAGTAAAACATGAGAAAGACCTTTACAAAAAGGAATGGCGAATAAACTGAGCCGGAACCAAATAAAATTAAAAGCGGTCCAGCGTATTAAAGTTTGAGGCTACTAACTTAGCCTAAAACAGTACCAAGGATATTTTTATAGTCTGCGGTAGGAATAAAATGGTAGATACCACTGCCACCAGCCAAATCTTAAAGAAAGGAGGACAAAATAATGTTCCATGAGAAACAGACAAAAAGGGATAACTATTAACCCTTTCCAGTACTCTATGGAAGATAGTTTGGACTGGGTCTGTGAATTTAAAAAGACTAATAAAGTCAATGGCAACTTTACATGTTCTGGGAGACAGTAGTCAGTCCCAGAAAATGGAGTTTAAAGTGGGAAGTCTGAAAAACACAACCCTGTGTCACTGCCCTAAAGGTGCTGTGTGACACACAGTAAGAAGTTGATGCCCATCGAGTAGGTGAGACTCCACAGTCTATGAACACAAAAATGTAAAACACACATCAAAACACATGTAAGAGTGGCAAAAAAGGCTCACACTCTTACCAGGTGAAAAAAATGAATCCTAGATATCCAGCAAAGCTGCTGAGGGACTCAATAGGTAAGGGAAATTACCCATTCTGGAGAATGCTCCCTAACAAGAACGGATAGAAATGGTGCCGGAACTGACTATATTCCAATCAACACTGGTCTTAAGCAAGGCTGTATCTTGGCCCCTACACTCTTCACCCTGCTTTTAGCAGATTTAGAAATTGCACTCACCAACCCTGCCACAATTCCCCTAGGTTAGTAGACCATAAATTGCAATGGTTGGGCTATGCAATCGACGTTGCAATTATTGAGAGTACCCCAAGGGCCTACAGAGATCCCTCAAATTATTGAGCATATTTGCAGAAGAGAATGGCCTCAAAATCAATGCAAGCAAAACCAAAAATAATGACATTTAGTGCCAGGGGTGTTAACCAGAAAAATGAACTACACTGGTATATTAACAATGCAAAAGTAGAGGAGGTATCACTCAGCATTTTGGGTCAATAAGGACATTTGCCTCCAGAAATGAAAGATATGCTATTTGGGTCATTGCCAAGATCATGCATATCACCAATTATCACATAGGGAGCAGAAACGTGAGCAATGAAAATCAAGAGCAAACTAGGACTGCTCCAGCGCACCTGTTGGAAAGTACTTCTGTGGCTTCCGAAAAATACCTCAATTTAATGTATTTATCTTGAATTCGGTATCAGTTGGTGTTAATGCTACACTAATTTCCAAATAGTTGTACTGATGCTGGAAGTACATGCGGGCCCCTATAAATATCATTCAAGGCAGGATTTTGCGGGCAATGAATTCTAATGAACCATTGATGAATGGGGAGATATGCCCCAAGGAGGCGACCTGTCACTGTCGGTAACGGACCGCCAACCAAGTTAAGGACCCGAGCGAAGTGAGGGTCCCTTAACAAGGGCAGCAGTGTCGCTACCAAAAGTATCAGCCTGCCCTAAGGGGTATATCACCATTAGCACCGATCTAGTTCCGTACACAGGTTTTAAAGATTTTTAAAAAAGCATGCTTTTGCTGCATGGCCCAGTGCAGTGCTGTGCAGTGCTTCCCCAGAGTCTGTTTTCAGTGTTGATGACTGTGACATAATCAGCATGAAAACGGACTTTGAAGACAGCACTGCCCGGCACTGGGCTGCTCTGCAATGGTAAGTTTGTTTTTTAAACAGAACAACACACCCTTAGCACCGACGTAGGAAACTTCATTGGTGCTAAGAGGTGAGCCGGAAGGGGGCACTGGCTACCGAGGCTGCTCGGAACGTGGGCTTGTACCATACAACACAGCCTGCGTTGCAAGCATCCTGTTTGGTCAGCGCCCCCTTCCAGGGAGCTAATGGTAGTATTTCTATGCATATGATTACTATACATTCAATGTGGGCAATGCGGATGCAGAGGACTAAGCACAGCTAACAGATTTTAAAGGGATTCTCTCTGCAAATGTTATATGACTGTTACAGAGAGCAATATGTTGCTGAATTAGGCACCAAAAAGAACAGCACTTCATTCATACAATACATAACCACACGACTATGATCTCCAGCAAACTTGACTCATAGCTAGAAAACTATTTAGTTTGGGAATGCATTATCCTTAAATTCAACACCATTTTGACTCTGGAGGTAACCAGAGCCTGGAATAACAATCCTTGACTGGATAGAATGTGTGGATTGTGTGGTGACGTATGCATGTAAAGAAACAAGCATTTGCTACTCGAATGCCCTTCCCTTATAAACATCAGGCACAGACCATCAGTGGCTGCCGAAAATTCAGATTGTTTAAGGGACATTTTCATGAATAGGAATGATTTAGGATAGACGTATCGCATTATGAAGATATGGTGTGAGATTAAGTATTTTACTTGACCATGGAAATCAATATTTTATTGGAATATTGAAATCAATAATTTCTCCGGCGAGACGAAAGCGATCGACAGTGATGAGCAAGGGAGTCCTTGAATCAAATGTCTTAGGCAAAGAAGCACTGCAGCTCCGGTCAGCAACGGCAGTCGTCGACAGTGATGGACTTCAATGTCCGGGAGCTTTGCGATTTCGTGGCAGTCCCCTTCTCCAGTCGGCAGCCTTTCAGTGGTCTGACGTCCAGTGAGCTTTGGCAAAGATCAGCTGATGCACAATGGTCCCTCATATTTCAGGAAGCGGTCTCTTAGCCAGGTCCTCTCTTGGATCAGTTCCTTGACAGTCATGCAGCTTTCAGATTAGCGAAGGACAGCAGCAGCAATTCTTCTTCTTCCAGTGGGCTTCAAGGTTAATAATCCAGTATCAACTTCAGCCTCTGAACGATTTCCATCAGTGAGAGGCCCCTAGATATACTTTTGATCTCCCATTCACTCTGCTGGGTCACACTCAGGCAACCAATCATTCAGAAGGGCATTCAGGCAGTCAGGCAGTCAGGCAGCCAATCAGGCTCACAGTGCATTTAGGCCATTGTTCTCCATCAAGACACTCACAACTCGGAATGTAGATTCGGACAAGCACTCTGCCATTCATCACTCCAAACTGCATTCATCCCAGTTTCTGGCAGGGCTGTCTTAATCATTGTGTCAACAACCAGATACTAGACACCCATAAAATAAAATGTGTATTCGTCACACACTCTATTCACCCAGGTCCCAACCCACAGGCATACCCACAACATTCAGTCATTGGGAAGGCTCCATCCAGCCAGTCTGGCCTGGACTTCTTCATACTACCATAAATGGAACTTCCACCCAGCAGCCAGTCAGGGAGAAGGGACAGAGTCAGGGCTTCCCTGGACTTCAGGAAAATAAGGTAACAGGCGATAGAAAGCAAGAGGCCAACAGGGCCATCTTGTTTCCTATCAGGAAGCAACTGATTCCAATGGCAGGGCCTGGATATCCCCAAAATGGAGGATATTCCTAGCACCTGTCAAATTCAGCATGGAGCTGCCACCAGCCCATACCCTGCTCTGTGGGCCACTCACAGGTGCCCAAAAACATACACTAGGAGTATGGGGTCGTACTCCAACCCATGCGTGCCATAAGGGTATCTCAAGGGTCTGTTCCATTCAAGAGGACACTTCTCAAAAACCTAAGCGTGTTCTGTGGGATTGTCACCAGTACTTCTGCAAACTAGTCCCATGCCCCAGGGGACACTAGGGAAAGCTTTACAGGAGCACCGAAGGTGATTCCTGTAGAGGAGGGGAGGACAGTGGCCTCCACCTCAGACATGGGGTAACGGTAGGTCAGGCTGACAGCCTGGACTCCAAGTGCCTTACCTTTACACTTGGGGTCACCCTTCTTGTGGTCCAGAGTCCCACAGTCCCAACAAGTGCCAGGAATGCGGGGTATGGTACTGGAGCTAATGGTAACGTGTTTTGCAGCAGGAGGACCAGTACTATTACTCCCTCCCACATAGGACCTATCCCCACTAGATTTTGGGGTCTAAGGAGAGGAAGGTTTTGCTTTACACGACTGCGGTTGCTTCTGGGACTCCTCAGCCTTCTGAGAGGTCCCCTTTTCTTTGTCCTTGTGCTTCCCACTGGAGTCCTCAGGGTCACCCAGTTGGAGACCCACTTGTCAGCCTGCCTGGCCAGCGTAAAGGGATCTAAAATGTTCTGGTCAGCAACATACTAACGCAGCTCTGGGGAACAGGCTTCCGAAAAATGATCAAAAAACAAAGGGTGGGACAATTCAACAAACATTTTCACCTTGTAAACCTCAATCCACCCCATCATGTTCATATGTGCAGCACTCACCCAGTCAACCCACGACACATTCTCTCTTTTCTTAAATTCCCTGAATCTTTTAAGGTATTTGGTAGGCTCCTTGCCAAACTTGGCAATCAAAGCAGACTTCATGCACTCATACTGACCAATCTCTTTTATCAACATCATGGATTCCACAAGCCATTTCATACGCTTCAATGCATTGGAGGATATCAGAACCCTCTGCATACATACCAACTGAATCTTTCATAAACTTGGTGGCAGGGGACCTGACACTCTCACCTGGTTTCGCTGAGGTCTCCAATCTAGCTTTCTCTAACTGGAATTTCTGACATTCATTGTCCTTGTTTTTACATTCAAGATGCTTATCTTTGAGTATCACTTGTTGTGCCAACTCCACTTTCTTAAGTTCAGCTTCAGTTTCAAACTTTCTATATTCAAAGTCCAATTTCATCCTTAATAATTCAAGTTCCAAGGAATTCCCTAAAGAAACATTGCTAGAGGTCAGAACAGAGGCAGTAGGCGTGGTGACGTTCTCAGAATCAGATTCCATAACAACCCGAGGGGCAGGGTCCTCATTGGTTGCACCCACCCCCCTTCATTTAAAGCTTCACAATCAGTCTGGAAGTACAACAGGGCAACTATCAGCTCAGCCTTAGACTTTTCCTCAAAGTCTAACTCCCTGGCTTCACCAGCACTCTGGAGAGCCAAAAAGTGCATCCTAGTTAATTTACCATTTGCAATAGTTTCCATTGCTTGTAATGTAGTTATCTTGTACACAAATAAACCTCAATTTAACAAGGTGTAGCTATTTTGTAAGTGGCAAGGTTACACACTGATTCTTAAAACCATAAGCATCCCACCGCTGCCACAAGTGTAAAGACTGGAGGGGTATCTGTACCCCTGCTCTCTATATGGCAGAGTTGAAGCACAGAGCACCCCAGCCAAGATTCTCTATAGGGTAGCTAAGGATGAGCAATCAAGGCTTAAGCTCTCAGGAGGTGATGTGGGCTGGTTCTTAAGTACATTGTAATCCCCAGGCACCCACAAAGGAATGTCCACACACTATGTTAGTGAAAACACAAGCTTTATATAAATAAGGTTCAAGGTTATATACACAATCAAAATAAGACACTTTGTACTCTGGCAATACTATAATGGCAAATATATACAGGTCTTTGTGGTACCACTCTTAACTATTGATTCCTTTGAAATGGGCTCACAGCCCGAAATATCATATGACTCAGTTTGTAAGATGAATCAACAATAGACACAGAAAGAAAGCAAGTTAAATCAACCAATGGCAGAACAGTCCCCCGTCTACCTAGAGACAGTTGTGTACGATGATCCCCCCACCTCGGCAACCTGTAAATAAAGTGTATTGACAAGCTCAGTACAATTATGCTTAATATAGTCTTGATTCCTTCTAAAGGTTCTACCACCCCAAAGTACCTAGTTTCGTAGAGTTCTTCAGTGAGTCGTCGACGGGCCCATCTTGAGTGCACTCCCTTTAAGGCAGGAGCCACGGGTCATTGAGAGTCGGTGAAGAAAAAGGGTCAACACTGTCACTGAGGCAGCAGCTTTGGTTCTTGCGGTACTCATTGACGATCGGTCAAAAACGTCCTGCAAGCTGAGGCGTGCAGTGCACCTCAACAACGAGTGTTTGTTGCCACAAAGAGTTGATGAAGAACTTTGGCCCAGCAAGGGCGTGGGGTCGTTGGCGTATCTGTGGTCTTCGGGTGGGGGGGAAACCCACCAGCGGATTCTCCTCGGTCGTCGACAGCCTTGACTTTCTTTGGCAGGATGAAAGCGGTCGACAGTGATGAGAAAGGTAGTCCTTGAATCAAATGTCTTAGGCAAAAAAGCACTGCGGCTCCGGTCAGTGATGGTGGTTGTCGATGGATATGGACTTCAATTTCTGGGTGCATCACTGTCATGATCTCTGCTTCCAAAAGATCAGGACTTGCCCGACTCCCTTGGAAGCAGACCCATAACCCCGGTTCCGAGTGCCAGCCAGTCCCAATTGGGACCTTTTGGACCCTGTCCTGGTGCCAGTGGCACCAGGCTCATAAAGATGCCCAGTCCCAGCGCTGGAAGCGCCGGGCTCATAATGCTTGGGTGGACTTACCTGCAGCAGACCATGCTGCTTACTTACCTGCCAGTTGAACCCCTGATCCTCTTCTGTTTGGGACTACTTTTCCTGTTGGGTGGGGCAGGAGCCACTCCCTAGGTTCAGAACACTGGAACTCTTCTGGAAAGCAGGAACTCTTTTCTTACCTAGGCGTGGCTGTGGAAGGAGACACCTAAGCACTACAGGAGGGTATTTAAACCACACCCGATGGATGAATCTTGCTTTGTGTTATTCTGTATTCTCTGCAGCAGAACGCTCATCGTGTCTTCTGCTTCTCATCCTGGGCCTAAGGGAACAAAGGCTTACCATCCTGGAATTCAGTCTTCAGCAGCACCTGTAAAGACAAAAAAAGAACAGGTTAGCACTACGGTCTTCGGTGGCAGCGCATCTCTTACCTGGTCCATCGGCTGTCACCAACGCCTCGCGCTGCATTCCGGCATCTGAAAGACAAAGGCTTACCTACTCTTCGCATGCTCCGGAGGTCTTCGCACTGCATTCCGGCATCTGAAAGACAAAAGCTTACCAGCTCTTCGCACGCTCCGGAGGCCTTCGGCGCTGCATCCCGCATCTGAAAGACAAAAGAAGGTGCGTTTAAAGACATTGGGCAACTTTATTACTCACGTGCCATTACTCCTTCCCACGCCGAATCCAGTGGGTATTCCAGCACCCTTTAGCTTCTCTAAAGCTCCGAACTTGTACCTGCAAGATAAAAGGGACAGTTAGTGCACATCGTGAAGCAGGCTATAAGCGCTTACTTACGTGCTTCCAGGCGCTTCTATTCCTCACGGGTTCGATCCTCAACTCTCATCAGCCCGCCATCCGCCATCGCCGGAACCCTGCAAAACAAGAGATATCATTACAAAAGACTTTTAAGACATTTGAAGTGCCCAGAACTTACCGTTCGTGCAGTTAACGACGGACAGCAGTCCTCTGAGGTCAAGAGGCCTGCACCCTTATCCAGTGAAGAAACTGGTTACGGCACGCTGCCCCGAGGCAGATGGAGAGCTCGGCGTTCACTTACCTAAGACATCTTACTCTTCAAGTCAGACATACAGTGCACAGCCCAAAGAGCCAACCGTGTGTTACACATCACCTTTGAAGATACGGCATTCACCCAGTCAAGACCAGCACCTCTGCGGGAATCAGGTGAGCGTTACAGAATACAAAGCCTACCGCAAAACTCCCACCCAGGCGCTATGGAAACCTCGGATACCGACCAGCTAGCCCAGTTACTTGGGGAACTAAGAGCAGAAGTGCATGCAGCCCGTCAGGAAACGAATGCTCTAAGAAGGGAACTGATTATTTCCAAGGAGCGAACAGACGATCTCGCTAGACAATTGCTACAGTCACAAGCCGGACAAACTCTGTTACCCGCATCAGGGGCAAATCTTCCTTCAACATCCTCTACGAACCCGGTGCAGATCAACCTACCTGGGAATGTACCTCTGGCTCCGCCCGAACGATTTTCTGGTGACCCAAAGAGGTTTGCAGTATTTATTAATCAGTGCCGGTTGCACTTCTTATGCCGGCCAGCAGCCTTTCCAACTGATCAAGCTAAGGTAGCTTTCGTGCTTTCGTACCTTAGTGGCAATGCGGCAGACTGATCGATCCCTCTAGTTAATCAAGATGATCCGGTTCTCCATGATTTTCAAGCTTTTCAGCTCAGTATGGAAAAACTGTTTGCAAGACATTCACAGGGGCAGGCCTTGGACAATGAGCTCCTTTCATTGCGACAGGGTAATCAAGACCTTTTGGCTTATATTGCGTCTTTCAACAGACTGATAGTGGAAACTCGATGGCCTGAGGACAAAAGGATTACGCTGTTTTATAGAGGTCTACGTGGAGAGCTCAAAGATGTGTTAGCCCAAGTAGTGAATCCCCCGCAAGACTGTTCGTACTATATTGACTTAGTCGTTCAAATTGACCACAGACTGCAGAACAGGAAGGCCGATCGTTCCAAGTTTGATGCTCGAGTATTTTCCAAACCACCAACTCCTACCAAAGGAGTAGACTCCGGGGAACCCATGCAAATAGGGGGCCTGAAAGGACCACTAACACAAAAGGAGCGGGAAAGGAGAAAACAGCTGCAATTATGCCTCTATTGCGGAAACTCGGGGCACTTTCTTCGAGACTGTCCGGTGAAACCAGCCAAGAAGGCAGTAGGAGCTGCAGTTACCAGGGTCACAAACTCTGAGCAGGGAAACGACCTCGCCCAACAAGAATAGAGGTCCTCTTGCCGAGCGTTAAAACCAGTTCAGTGACCTCGCATTTCGTGATACCTATGGTCCTCATTAGCCCTGAACATCCGGATCGATTACATGCGATTGAAGCTTACGTCGACAGCGGTGCCATCGGCAATTATGTGGATCATGAAATGGTTTTGAGGATGAATCTGACTCTTTGTCCAAAGGCTGTAAAGGACGTCATTACTACGGTGGATGGTACGGAGATAGCCTCCGGACCAGTAACGCATACCACCCAAGAAGTGACGCTAGTAAGTCAAGATGGACACCATGAGAAGATCGTGTTCGATGTGATCAAGGCCCCTCAGTTCCAGATTATTCTAGGAATTCCTTGGTTAGAGAAGCACAATCCTCAGATCGATTGGCGAGCAAGAACGGTTCAGTTTCCAGAATGTGTCTCTACTTGTCACCCTCGACCTGGTGTTGCACTGGCAGCAATTTCCTGGAGGCTCCCCAGTTACCTCCTGAATACCTAGAATTCCAAGATGTTTTCCGGAAGGATCAGGCTAACTCTCTACCTCCTCATAGGTCTTATGACTGCCAGATAGACCTGATACCTGGATCTACTCCTCCTTGTAGTAGAATTTATGCCCTCACCGAGCCTGAGAATCTTCACCTCCGACAATACCTGGATCAATACCTAGCGAATGGGTTTATTCGTCCTTCCAAGTCACCTGCTTCCTCAGCTTTGTTCTTCGTTCCAAAAAAAGAAGGGGACCTTAGAACTTGTATAGATTATCGCGCCCTGAACCAGATCACCGTTAAGAATAGATATCCGTTACCTTTGATCCCTGAACTCCTGGACCAAGTCAGAAAAGCATGCATATATACAAAGCTGGATCTTAGAGGAGCCTACCACTTGGTACGAGTAAAAGAGGGCGATGAATGGAAGACGGCCTTCCGCACCAAGTATGGGCTATTTGAATATCAGGTCATGCCCTTCGGACTTTGCAATGCCCCGGCCGCCTTTCAATATTTTATGAACGATGTCCTCAGAGAGCTCATAGATGTGTGTGTTGTTGTTTACATTGACGACATCCTCGTTTATTCTTCATCGGAAACTGAACATCGGAAACACGTGAAAATGGTCCTCGAGAGATTGCGTCAACACAAACTTTTCGCTAAGTTGGAAAAATGTGTTTTCAACGTGACTGAAGTTGAATTCTTGGGATTCATATTATCACCTAGCGGAGTGCGTATGGATTCAAAGAAGGTCGATGCAATTCTCAAATGGCCATCGCCATCCACCGTAAAAGGTGTTCAAAGCATGTTAGGCTTCGCTAACTTTTACCGCAGGTTTATCCCCGAATTCTCTCGAATAGTCCAGCCCATCACCGCCTTGTTAAAGAAAAACAAACGTTTTGAATGGTCTACCGAGGCAGAACAAGCTTTCCAGAATTTGAAGACTAGATTTATCTCTGCACCGATCTTAAAACATCCTCGCCCAGAACTCCCCTACATCGTTGAAACTGATGCTTCGAGCCTTGCCATGGGGGCAGTTCTATCACAAAAGGACCCAGTAACCAATCAGTTGCATCCCGTGGCATTTTGGTCCCGCAAATTCTTGCCTCCTGAAATCAATTACACTATTACTGATAAGGAACTTCTAGCTATCAAGTCCGCCTTTAAGGCTTGGCGGCATTATCTTCTGGGGGCCCGACACACCGTTACTGTGATTACAAATCACCGAAACCTGCAATATTTGAAAACCGCAAAAGCTCAATCCTCTAGGCAACTCCGTTGGGCACTATTCTTTGCCGAGTTTGACTTCATAATTACCTATTGACCTGGTACAAAAAACGGTAAAGCTGATGCCCTTTCTCGGATGGGAGTGGAAGAACATTTGATCAATCCTAAACCTGTACCTATCATTCCCGAACAAAGAATTCTAGGTGTAATCGCCACACAATCCATAGAGGAAGTTAAGGATAAAGCCAGGCTACTGGTAACTCCAGCAGACATACAGAATTGGCATCTGCAGGGAAAGGACTTTACGGTGAAGGACAACCTATTATATTTCCAAGAACGGTTATACCTGCCCAGCACAGATTCACAGAAAAAGGTAATCTCTTGTTATCATGATTCTTTAATGGAAGGACATCCCGGTATGACCAAGACCTCGGAAAAGATCAAGCGCTACTTCTGGTGGCCGTCTTGGAAAAAAGATATCAGAGACTTTATAATGTCCTGTGGAGTATGCGCCCAAAACAAGAGTCAAAAGGAAAAACCAGCCGGCCTCTTACGCCCTATTGACATCCCGCCTCGCCCTTGGCATACGCTTTCTATGGACTTCATCACCGATCTACCTCCATGCTCCGGATACAATACGATCCTAGTAATCGTGGACCAATTCTCCAAGATGGCGCATTTCATTCCACTCAAAGGCTTACCAACAGCAGCAACTCTGGCCCGAGAATTTCTCGAAAACATCGTCCGACTGCACGGTTTTCCTTTAGTTCTAATTTCGGATCGAGGTAGTGAATTTATTTCTCATTTTTGGCGAAGTTGCTGTCGGTCAGCTCAAATTGATGTGAGACTTTCGACCAGCCACCACCCTCAAACCGACAGACAAACCGAGAGGACCAATCAAACTCTGGAACAGTATTTGCGCTGCATGCTACAACAAACTGAAAAAACTTGGAAAGATATCCTTTGGATAGCCGAATATGCCTACAATAACTCTGTCCACTCGGGAACTGGGAAGACCCCGTTTTTTCTTTTATACGGTAGTCACCCTCGAACCTCGGAGTTGGATCCACTCCAAGATCTTGGAACACCAGCAGTAGACCTCCTGCATTCTACGATCACCCAAGCCTTTAAGGAAGCCGTTTCTCACCTTCAAAGGGCTAAAGAACAATACAAGAAAGGAGCAGACCAACATCGGAAGGAAGCCCCCCAATATCAAGTAGGAGATCAAGTCTGGTTATCCACCAAATATCTTCCTCTAAAAGGACCACTCACATTCAACCCAAGATACCTTGGTCCCTATTCCATCACTACCATAGTAAATCCAGTAGCGGTCAAGTTGGACTTGCCCCCTCACATGAAGATACATCCGGTCTTCCACGTCTCTCTATTAAAACCCGTGCAACCTCAAACCCGACTAACTACATCTCCAAAACCTATTCTAGTTGATGGAGAACTCGAGTTTGAAGTCAAAAGCATCCTGGATTCCAAGATCTCCAAATCTAAACTATTTTACCTGATTGACTGGAAAGGCTACGGTCCCCAAGAAAGATCCTGGGAACCTGCAGAATATGTCCACGCGCCTTGTCTAATCAAAAGATTTCATCGAACATTTCCTAACAAGCCCAAACCCCCAGAGAAGCCCGGTTTGGGAGGGGCCTTGAGGGGGGGGTACTGTCATGATCTCTGCTTCAAAAAGATCAGGACTTGCCCGACTCCCTTGGAAGCAGACCCATAACCCCGGTTCCGAGTGCCAGCCAGTCCCAATTGGGACCTTTTGGACCCTGTCCTGGCGCCAGTGGCACCAGGCTCATTAAGATGCCCAGTCCCAGCGCTGGAAGCGCCGGGCTCATAATGCTTGGGTGGACTTACCTGCAGCAGACCATGCTGCTTACTTACCTGCCAGTTGAACCCCTGATCCTCTTCTGTTTGGGACTACTTTTCCTGTTGGGTGGGGCAGGAGCCACTCCCTAGGTTCAGAACACTGGAACTCTTCTGGAAAGCAGGAACTCTTTTCTTACCTAGGCGTGGCTGTGGAAGGAGACACCTAAGCACTACAGGAGGCTATTTAAACCACACCCGATGGATGAATCTTGCTTTGTTTTATTCTGCATTCTCTGCAGCAGAACGCTCATCGTGTCTTCTGCTTCTGATCCTGGGCCTAAGGCAACAAAGGCTTACCATCCTGGAATCCAGTCTTCAGCAGCACCTGTAAAGACAAAGAAAGAACAGGTTAGCACTACGGTCTTCAGTGGCAGCGCATCTCTTACCTGGTCCATCGGCTGTCACCAACGCCTCGGGCTGCATTCAGGCATCTGAAAGACAAAGGCTTACCTACTCTTCGCATGCTCCGGAGGTCTTCGCACTGCATTCCGGCATCTGAAAGACAAAAGCTTACCAGCTCTTCGCACGCTCCGGAGGCCTTCGGCGCTGCATCCCGCATCTGAAAGACAAAAGAAGGTGCGTTTAAAGACATTGGGCAACTTTATTACTCACGTGCCATTACTCCTTGCCATGCCGAATCCAGTGGGTATTCCAGCACCCTTCAGCTTCTCTAAAGCTCCGAACTTGTACCTGCAAGATAAAAGGGACAGTTAGTGCGCATCGTGAAGCAGGCTACAAGCGCTTACTTACGTGCTTCCAGGCGCTTCTATTCCTCACGCGGGTTCGATCCTCAACTCTCATCAGCCCGCCATCCGCCATCGCTGGAACCCTGCAAAACAAGAGATATCATTACAAAAGACTTTTAAGACATTTGAAGTGCCCAGAATTTACCGTTCGTGCAGTTAACGACGGACAGCAGTCCTCTGAGGTCAAGAGGCCTGCACCCTTATCCAGTGAAGAAACTGGTTACGGCACCCTGCCCCGAGGCAGATGGAGGGCTCGGCGTTCACTTACCTAAGACATCTTACTCTTCAAGTCAGACATACAGTGCACAGCCCAAAGAGCCAACCGTGTGTTACACATCACCTTGAAGATACGGCATTCACCCAGTCAAGACCGGCGCCTCTGCGGGAATCAGGTGAGCGTTACAATCACTTTGTGATTCCGCTGCGGTCCCCTCGTTTGGTCGGCAGCCTTTCGAGAGTCTGACATCCAGGGAGCTTTTGCTTAGATCAGCTGGTGCACAATGGTCCCTCATAGCTTGGGAAGAGGTCTCCTAGCTAGGTCCCCTCTTGGATCAGTTTCTTGACAGTCACACAGCTTTTAGATTAGCGAAGGGCAGCAGCAGCAATTATTCTTTTACAGTGGGCTTCAAGGTTATGCATCAAGTATCAACTTCAGCTTCTGAACGATTTCAATCAGTGAGAGGCCCCCAGGTATGCTGTTGATCTCCCATTCACTATGTTGGGTCACACTCAGGCAACCAATCATTCAGAGGGCATTCAGGCAGTCAGGCAGCCAATCAGGCTCACCGTTCATTCAGGCCATTCTTCTCCATCCAGACACTCACAACACGGAATGTGGATTTGGACAAGCACTCTGCCATTCAGCACTCCACACTGCATTCATCCCAGTTACGGGCAGGGCTGTCTCAGTCATTGTGTCAAACACCAGATACTAGACACCCATAACATGAAATGCGTCTTCGTCACACACTCCATTCATCCAAGTCCCACCCCATGGGCGTACCCACATCATACGGTCATTGGAAAGGCTACAGCCAGTCTGGCCTGGACTTACCCATACTACCATATATGGAACTTCCACCCAACATCCAGTCAGGGGGAAGGGACAGAGTCAGGGCTTCCCGGGACTTCGGGAAAATAAGTTAACAAGCGATTAAAGCAAGAGGCCACCAGGGCCATCTTGTTTCCTATCAGTAATCAACTGATTCCAATGGCAGGGCGTGGGTATCCCCAAAATGGAGGATACTCAGAACACCTGTCAAATTCAGCATGGAGCTGCCACCAGCCCATAGCCTACTTTGTGGGCTATGCACACGTGCCCAAAAACATACACTAGGAGTATGGGGCTGTACTCCCACCCATGGGTGCCATAAGGGTATCCCAAGGGTCTGTTCACCAAACCAAAAAGAGGAAGAGCTGCACAGCCAGGAGTCCCCCATGAACTCCTGCCTGCAAAACAAGACAGAACATACATGATAAAGCAATAAATGAGAAGCATATGGAGGCCCTGTCCCTCCAGCATCACAACAACATCATGCATGATCACAGCAAATGCAAAGTACTTCACAGTGATTGATTTAAACAATGCTTCCTTATCCATCCCATTGCATCCCAGCTCCAGATATCAGACTGCGTTCATGTATCACAACATCCGATTTGAACACACAAGGTTGCCTCTGTGAATCCCCTAATGTATTCAATGCGGTGATCCAGATGGATCTAAGCAATTTGCAAGTTCCCAGCACAGTGATACAGTATGTGGATAACCTCATGGTGTGCAGTGTGATGGAGGAAGACTGCAGGGCAGATTCAATACTTCTTTTGACCTGTAGGGTATTTTATGTAAATTTGGGGCCTGGCGGTATTTTCTTACCGCCAAAAATAATTTAGCAACAATCACTCCTTGTATTCAGATTGGGTTATGTATAATAATAATACAGTGGATATGCAATATTTCAGTACACAGACATGCGTGGTTGGTATGCATGGTTGGTGGTATTTTGGTGAGCATAATTCCCTTGTTTTATTTGTGGCCCCAATATCCAGCACCCCTTATTTTTGTTTAGATTTTTCGTGTAATCACCATAGAGACCTCAGGCTTGCATTTCAGGAACACCACATTTTCACTTTTAGTGTGCCACCACGGGCAATTTCTCGCTGTCTTATCTACGGCAGCAAGCTATCATGTGGTATTTTTCACTAACTTATATACGGTAGTGAACTATTTCCCGGGTCTCTATTTTTGCTGACTCATGTACCTTCAGCAAAAAGGCTATAACACACACAGTTATTTATAATTGCTCATACTGAATGACATTTGCTCATACTGAATGGCTGCAGCCAAATCTTATTTTTAGCTACCTTGAAAATGACAATTGCACTGTCTAAACATCTCCCCACATCATCAGCACTGTATTGGTAAATATAAAACACACCACCCGTCTGCTTTCAGATATTTTTGTGTATTATAAAAGTTGCATTTAAACACGATCTCACTCTTTACAGAAATAAATGAAATAGCACAGTAACAGCATTATTTGTGATGCACTGAAAAGAGAGTGGCGGAGACAAGAATTCAATTTGTAACATTAAACACGTGGGTAAAGCACAGGCATCTCCTTTCCTACACTGACTGAATATTTTCGTACACACTCAGCCCCCACACCTCAGCAAGATAATTACCAGGCTTATTCAGTATGTAACTTCTTTGGCTGGTCGCCTTCTGGAGGGATTCACCCAGCAAGGACAAGCATCTGCTGTCACTCAAACTGGGACTTGTTGCCTGGAAAAGCTAGTCTCTGCAACCAAGTTGAATCTGCTTTAGGAATCAGGCATCCCCATCTGTCAACCCCGTCCTTCTTCAAGCAGTGTCCAGAATCGTCTGCCCTCGCCCCCTTTTCAAGATTCTACAGGAAAACTTGGTTACTGAATGCTTGTCCAATAAGATTCTATCATGTCATCTCCTCCCTCACTACAAAATGGCTTATTTTCCTTACAGTTGCAACTGTAACAAACTGATTTCCTGCTTATTCGAAATATTTGCTTCCTGCAGTTACTGTGGACAGAGCACAGAAAGGCAAAAGAAAAAAAACAAACTTGAATAAGTGTTTAAAACTGATTTTCAGAGTAGGACTCATTTTGCAGTGAAGACACATTCTTTTATTCATGAGTTATAATTATTAGTCTTGTTAGTGAGATTAGTTTGTTAATTACCAAATGTGTCTCTTGCAACATAGGCATTTCAGGTGAAAAATGGTGTGCATTTTGAAGGTACAGATGTGTGCTTTTAACTGTGAAAAATGTATTTGCATTTTATATGTAAAAATCGTTTTTGACTGAATAACCTGCCCTTACTTATATGTCCATGTAACACTGGCAACACATAGCTTGAAACAACTGCATCATAGCAATGCACCAAACCCATGCAGTGGTGCTGCATAAAAATGCTCAATAACACATGTCTTGCTGTACCACATTATATCAATGCACCAAACCCATGCAGTGGCACTGCACTTTAAAAAAAAAACATGCTATACATTGATCCTGTGCAGTGGTGCTGTACTCTGTGTTCCCAAAACACGCTAAACAATCCTACATATACCCTCCTTTTTTTTTATTTGGCTAATCCGAGCCACAATTGGAAAAAATCCAACTTGTTCCTTTTCTTCTTTCAAAAATGTAACAATCCAATACAATTAACATTCTTGTTGTGCAGATGAAAATTGAAAGTCGCTGTTCAATCAATATAATATTAAAATTCATCTGAATTTATCAATTCTTATAAAATGTTCTACATTTGCCTTCCCAATGGAAGTGTCCAGTCCAGTATTTCAATTCTATACTTGAAGTCAATTGAAAATAATAAAATAAAACAACTAACTAAAACAAATGATTAACGTAACAGATTAAAACAATTAATTAAAATAATAAATACGTGGAACTCCATATGTCAGGACTCTTGTCTGCCTCTTTTGGTTCATTCAGGTACTCTTTCATCTTGGTACTCTTGGATCCTTCTCTATAGAAGTCATCTTTTCGTTGGCATTCCGGCTATTTTGTCTTCACCTCCACCCGGTGGCAGGCATTTTTTGGTCTTCATCCAGGGGACTCCACATTCCATCGTCTCCCGTGACCTCCGGTATAAATAGTTAATGTTCTAAACCAAAATAGAAAAGAAACAGATTAAGTATATAGCACAATACTAACTTCACCCTTTTGCCAAAAATAAAACATTTTTTTTCTGAAATTAAACACAGGTTAAAAAAAAGAAAATAAGCATACAGAAACAAGATTTTAAATTCAATGCATTTTCATTCTGCACACCGACCATGAGCTTCCATTATATATATATATTTTTTTTACTTTTTATATTATTTATTTATTTACATATATTACAGTGTTTACGTGCCATCATAATAATCAACTTTTTAACTTCTCTGTCACTGCCTCCTGACTGTACCCATTTATTTTATCTTTTTGTGTTCAAGGGACTTTCTGTTGTATTGTGTGCATCAGTGGGCAGTAGCCCCAGGGCTTTCTGTTTCTACATGCTCAAGCCGCCTGATCTCGTGTCTGGGATGGCATGGCTTGATCTGATTTTCATGGGCAAACTGCTCTATCGCTGTTTCACCTTCATTCTTCAAAATTTTATACACTACAGGAGAGATCTTATCTATAATTCGAAATGGCCCCTGCCAGGCTGCTAGAAATTTAGAATTTTTCTGTTTACTTTTTCCAGAATGAAACTTGTACACCTGATCCCCTACACCGTATTCTCTCACTGATGTTCTTTTATCATAGTATGTCTTAGCACTGTCAGCAGCCCTTTCCAGATTTCTCTGCACAAAAGCAAATGCATGTTGCAAATGCTTCTTCAGTTCATCAATGTACTCATGAACTGTGGATGCACTCACAAGTGTCTGCTCATGTGTTCTGTATAGTAGGTGTTGTGGTAACATCATTTTTCTACCTGTCAAGACCTCACAGGGGCTAACACCTGTTGCTTTGGCAGGAGTTGATCTGATTGCCATCAAAAGCAACGGTAAACGTAAATCCCAGCTGGAACCGCCTCTGCCACGAATTTCTTTAAAATATCCACAACAGACCTATTGCTCCGTTCAACTCCACCTGAAGAGGCTGCCCGATATGCGATATGTAGTTTACTTTTCACACCCAGTATTTGCCATACCTTACTCATTAGGGTACTTGTGAAATGACTTCCTCTGTCTGACTCAATTCTTTGTGGCAACCCAAACCTTGAGAACACATGGTTCACCAGCAATGTGGCTGCTGTTTGCGCACTACAATCTGGTGCAGGAATACATTCAATCCACTTCGACATCGAACATATCACACTTAAAATGTAATGGTGTCCTCCGCTCGACCTTTTTAAAGGGCCTACATAGTCTATTTGCAAATCTGACCATGGGAGAGTTAGGCCTCTTTTCATCAATGGTGCTCTATGCATTGGTGAAGCAGGTTTAAATTGGGCGCATACTAGACATCCTCTAGTATATAATTCCACAGATTGGGACATATGTGGCCAGTATGCATAATCTTTTAGTATCTCCAATGTCTTTTGTGAACCTCTGTGGCCTGCAGTTTTGGCATTATGTGCATGGTGTAGCATCATTCCTCTGAATGAAAGGTGTACCACCCACTGTATCTGTCCTGTTATGGACTCTCTAATCATGAGTCCATCTTGTAATCTAATTTGTTTTTTATTCTTTAATAGTACCCTCAACTCTTCTTTTCCCATACAATCATTTTCTGTTAAAGGGTTTTGTTCAGGATCTACCAAATGATTATAATAGATTCCCAAAATTCAATCATTCTTTTGTGCCTCAATCAAATCTTGGTCTGGCGTGTCATGGCCCCATTGCACCACTGGTTGATCTACCTCCTTTGGTGCTTTAGAACGTGTTACTGCATCAATCTGTATTTCACCCAGTAAATCATCAATAGGTAGCAATTCTCCCATCACAGCCCCAACTTTAGCCAGGTGGTCTGCCTTATCATTTCCCTCCTTATCCTCTCCTGGTGTTTTTAAATGCCCACAAATTTTTCTCCAGTATATTGTTAGATCATTCTCTGACACCAATTTGTCTATGGCTTGTATCATTTTTCCATGTTTAAGTGGCTTTTTGTTGTATGTAATCATCCCTCTTGCTTTCCAGCAGGTAAATACTCCACAAAACTATTCCGTGCATAGTCAGAATCAGTCACCAGGACAATGTCACTGAACTTTCTATCAACTGGAGTAGTAATTGCTTTATAAATGGCTGCCAATTCCGACACTTTGACTGCTCCTAGCTCCAATCCTCATCCCTATACTGGGGACTCCTTCACATTTCAACCAGACATTTCCTATTCCTGACACTAATTGTTTATTACTGTCATTTTCAATGTGAAAAGCACAACCATCCACATATAAAGTTGGCAAATCCTTGCATGTTTTTTCATCAAAAGCTTTGTGTGGTGATTGTTCAAAATCCTGCCAATTAGGTTCCACTTCCATTTCATTTGATATTTGTTCAGCTGCGCACTCATGTAAGTCAGCTAACTCTTGAGCAATTGGGCTCTTTTTATTTTGTCCATATCTGACTTCTATAGGAAAACCTTGTAATGCCGCTGCATCAGGCATGGCCTTTCTCAAAAATATGCCAAATTCACTCCCACTATTGATGTACCCGAACGGCGTTCTAGGCCAGGCGTATTGAGTCCTGTCAAATGTAAAGGAAAATAAATTCTGTATCTCCTCTGCCAATGGCATGCGCCAATATCCAGATGTGAGATCTAATGTGGTAAACACTTTTGAACCATGTACCTGAGCTAGGCCCTGATCAATGAATGGCAATGGCCATCTGGACACTGGTACTCTTTTATTTAACTCCCTCAAGTCTGCACATAGCCGCCATTGACCATTTGGCTTTAACACACCTAAAATAGGTGTATTGGATGTGCTATGAATGGGCCTGATGATTCCCCGCGATTCCACATTTTTAATAATCTCTGCCAATGATTCTAAACATGCCAGCGGTAGTCTATACTGGCGTACAAATACTGGATTTCTGCTACACCCTTCTGGTAGTGTGGCCACATGTAAATCAATTAAACCACAATCATAAGCATCTTTTGCAAATACATCCTTAAACTCCATAAATATCTCCCTCAGATTGTTTCTATCCTCATCGCTGTCACACGTATCCGCTAAGGAGATCTGCTCTTCTATCATTTTGGAAAATTCTGGAAAATCTTCTGGTAAGGGAATCTCGGCGCTTTCCTCTAACTGTGTGGCTGTGTCTTTTTGTAAAGCTGCCACTTTTAAATATTTTGGCATATCAGCTTCCACTTCAATGGGCTGATTTTCTGTTTCATTTTCATTTAAATTAAATATTATGCAATCCTCTTGATGGAAGCACACTGTCTCATTTGAATCATAAGGATACACAGAATGAATTTTAAATATTCCTTTGGGCTGAGAGTCCAGGTGTTCTGGCAACTCACCCTTGGCATCTACATACTTTTCATGGATATTTCCAACCACCATGTTTTTTAAATCTGCAGTATAATGTGATTTTTGTATGGCCATTCCTAATGGGGAGTTTTCCTCTAAATGAATATCCTGACAACCTTTATTATTTACCATAATTTTTACAGATCCTTCACCAATATCTACAAATGGAGTGTATTCATAATCCAGGCCCTGCTGTTTTATGTATTCATTCAGGCACACAAATGCATCAGAATCTTTCATCTGCTGTCCATTTCTGCACTTCAGTGTTATTGCAACCTGTTTGGTGAATGCAGGAATAATAGTATCCTTCCTCATCTGTAATTCAACTGCATATGGGACCAGCTGTGTGCAATGAAAAGCTCTTATTTTGTCTTCAAATTCAGGTGCAGGCCCACCTAGGAGTGACCATATCTTTTGATTAAGGAAATCTAACACCATACACATTCTGTGCATGATGTCATTGCCCACGTAAAAGTCATTTTGTGCTCCACTCACTATCCATACATTATGGTGAATTGTTTTCTGCCCAATGCTAATTTTAAGCATGCATCTGCCTGCAATTCGGTTTTCAAAGTCTGGACCGTCCAACCGAGAAACATATTGGTTTTTAATCCTAAATTTCGGGATTTCCTCCCTCTCCATTATTTTTTGAAACAATTTCTCATTAATGAAGCTCCTCTCCTGTTCAAGCGCTAAAGTGGCTTTTATTGTTTTAAAACAGTCATTTATACCAACATGAGCCCATGGTTGCTCATCTTCCATGTGTATTTCAGCAAGAGTGGTAATGTGTTTTTCTGAATCTGTTTTAGGAGCAATATTCTGTTCGATTGTTTTCTCTTTTAAATAAAAACGTAATCTGTGCTCATCTATGGCAGTCTACCAATTTTTCCTTGGGTCCAAGTATATTTGGTAGTTTTTCATTGTCGCTCTGCATTTTGTCTTGACACATCAATATAACAGTGACACTAGGTATGCAACTATTCTGGACATATACCTCCACTGCATCATTTGTTTTGGCAACGGTGTGACATTCATTTATGTTGCTGTTTTGTGATTTTAGTTTCTTAGGCCTCAATGGTTTTTTGGTTAATGACCACAGCACTCCATTCACCCCATCTATGAGAGGAGACAATCTTTTCAGGCAATCCGCCCCCATCAGAAATGGAATTTCACAAATAGATGTGATCAATACCTCTTGTTTCATTCTTTGCTTTCCTATTTTTATGTCAACCTCAGTTACACCTATGATGGGCACCTCCTCCCCATTAAAGTTATGCACTGGACCTTGATTTTCCTTCACTGTGATCTGACTCTGTGGGGGTCTCACCTTCATTGATACTCTTTACCAGCTCCTTGGACATAATTGTGGCCTGTGTGCCAGTGTCAATCATAGTAAATGTGTGGCATTTTTCTTCTACGGTGATGGGTGCATAATATCTGTCCTCAACTTCCTCCAATACACATAAGAAGTATGAATTCTTACTGATCTCAGGGCTCACCTTCTCAGGCCTTTTTCACTTTTGTCTAAGCACATTGGTAAATGGAAAGACATTTTTCCCTCCTTTTTACCCATTTCTGAGCGAGAGACTTTATTCATTTCTCCATGATCAGAGGTTTTTTGGAGTGTGGCCACTATTCGCTCATCCATCTGGGTAACATCAGAGACCACATTACAACCTTCCAACTGAACATGTGTAACAACATCATTCAGCAATTTGTCATTGTTTAATTCTGTGCATTTGTGATCATTTAATATGTGGCTCAGAGAATTCTTCAGGTGATTGACCCGTACCCTCCTTTTGAGTATCTCCTTTTTCTACCTGTGTTTGGTCATTGTTTTGCTTGCCCAGGGAAGGAGCTATAGCATCCCCACTTACTCCCTGTTCACTGGTATTCCTCATGCATGAGTCATTTTTCGTAAATCTGTCTCTTTGTTCTTTTGGAATTCCAGGTGTTTCTTTTTTATTTGCACAAATCTTCAATGTTTGATTTAGTTCTAGGTTAAACCGTACCTCTTTTTTAGAAGTATTTGCATTTTCTGTTACATGTTCATTTATTGGTGCTTTCACTTTTAAATCATTAGGCATCTCAGAGTCATTATGCAAAATTACATCAGGGCAATCTGTCTTTTTAGCACTGCAGGTGTCATAAGTACTTAGTCACTTCTCAGAAGCCCCCCGGTCATTGCTAGGGCCATCAGCCCCCTCTTTAGATGGTTGTTTTTGTGCTGTATAGAGCTTTCCTGTTTGCTCAGCTAACATTTTCACTTGGGCCTCAAGGCACTGGAACCTTTCCATCTCTCTAGAATCCTCTTTCTGTGGCCTAGGTTGATATTGGTTGTTTTCCCCCTGATTGGATCTATTCTGATACCTCTCAGGTGATTGATGTCTGTTGGGATGGTTTCTGAACTCTTGATTCATTTGTGGAGGGGAGCGGGGTGCACCCATCCTTTGATTATAGTCCCCTGGTGGGGAATCATTGTAGTGATGTGGATTGCAGTTCATGTTTTGCATCATGTCCTATCTCTCAGATTGTGGGTACTGGCCCCTATGTTGATTTCCATTATCAGTAAATCGATCCACATATCGGGGTCTATCCTGATTACCATATATCATGGTGTTGGGATCAAATCTGCTCTGTGTCCCCAATGACTGGTAGGGACCATCATTTCTTTGATCTTGATTATGTCTCTGGTTATTGTTCATACCTGTCATATCAGGCCGATATCCTACCCGGGGTCTGTCCCCTAAATACCTAGGGCTGATGTAGCTCTCCCTATTACTAGGATCATGTAATTGGAACATTGGTACAGGAAAGGGAGATCTTTGTTGATTACCCCTTTGTTCAGGTGTCACATTATTTTTACCTTGGCTTTGAGCAGACTCAAGGGACATTTTGGCTGACCTGATTTCCATTACTGTGGCTGAGGGTTCTTTAGATTTAGGTCTAGTATCTTTCATTTTATCACTTTCTCTACCCTGACAATAGAGTACCTCATATAGTTTTGTGCTTTGATGTACAATCCATTCAAGGGACTTGTCACGGTCAAATTCACAGACCAATTGGGATATGATGTCTTTCTGTAGCCCATAGAAGTATGTAGTTTTAAACTCATTGGAATTTGGGTCAAAAGATACATCAAAGCGAGAAAATGCTCTTTTTAAGTCTTGTAAAAATTGGCGAGGGGATGTATTAGGTCCAGCAGTGATTGTGTAAGCGACTTTCTTTGCCTCCTGCAATGACTGAAAAGGAGAAAAATGACGCCTAATTTCTTTTTCAAACTCCACCCATGTCATATTCTGCTGTTCATTTAATCCCCCTATGATGCTGGCCGTCGGGGCATCTAAAGTTAAATGAAAATATTGTCTTTACTGTTCCTTAGGTATCTGGACTGCTTTAAAAATGTCATGAACCGCTTCTAAGTGATCCTCAATGCAGCATTCACCTCCCTTTTTAAATGGTTTGATCAGGGCTTTAATGGATTTCATTATTTCTATGGGGCTACTTGTTGCAATGCATGGAATTGCACTACTTTGTGATTCAATCCTGTTTTCAGGTGTATGAGATTGGTGGCTGCCCCCAATGGGAGTATCAAATCCCCCACGGGCGCTGCAACCAAGTTCAGTCACCGGCCCAGTCACTGGAGCACTAGCTCTTTGGGAAGAACTAGAATTCACCTCCACTCCATTGAATGTGGTACCCTGCCGCCTCTCCTGGCACCTGGGAATGCACATTTGCTGTTCTAAGTCCTTACACTTTTTAAGGAGTCTGTTTGCTTCATTTTGCAAATAGTTGTTTTCATCACTCATCTTATTAATCACCTCCTGCATGTCGCACATTTGCATTTGGCATTCATTGAACTCTTTATTTCTCTTGTCTCTTTCTTGAGTCATTTTAATCATTTCTTGTTCTGCACTCTGGAGATCACATTCTTTTTCACAATGTTCTTTTTGTAAAATCTGCATTTCTGAAACAACCTCATCTTTATCTTGTCTAATGTGGTCCACTAAGGCTTTTAAGTGTACCAATTCTTGCTCACTATCCTCAAATTGTTTCTTGCTTTTGGATAACTGAGCATCAAAGTCTCTGCATTTTAATTGCATGTCTTTTTGGCATACATCCAATTCTGCTCTTAACATTTCCTGATTTTTACTTGCCCCATCTAATTCAGTCTTTAACCTGTTAATTAGCTGGGTATGATTTTCCTGCATTCGCAGGGACCTATTCAAAATAAACCATATTTTGCCGCATAGCCGTATTGAACAGTCTTTCTCTGCACTTTTATCAGCTGCATTCAATAATCTTGTAAGGCAGAAGTGAATTATGCTGCCTTCTGCAAAAATATTGTCTAGTTTATCTTTCTGCACCTCACCCTGAATGCGGTCATGCCATTCTAAGGTACTATTCGACAACCACGTCCCATGTGCAAACAACTTTGCCTCTAAATATTGCACTAGGTCTGAAAATGTGGTTTCCCTTTGTGACATTCTGAAATTCGTTTTTAGTAACACACTGCTATTATGAAATGGGTTCCCTTTAATGTACCGATGGCAGTGTGAGACACACTTGCCACGCCCAGTAGGTGCTCTGTGATCACTTTCCCGGCCAACGCACCATAAATATGTAGGGTATTTTATGTAGATTTGGGGCCTGGCGGTATTTTCTTACCACCAAAAATAATTTAGCAACAATCACTCCTTGTATTCAGATTGGGTTATGTATAATAATAATACAGTGGATATGCATTATTTCAGTACACAGACATGCGTGGTTGGTATGTGTGGTTGGTATGTGTGGTTGGTGGTATTTTGGTGAGCATAATTCCCTTGTTTTATTTGTGGCCCCAATATCCAGCACCCCTTATTTTTGTTTAGATTTTTCATGTAATCACCATAGAGACCTCAGGCTTGCATTTCAGGAACACCACATTTTCACTTTTAGTGTGCCACCATGGGCAATTTCTCGCTGTCTTATGTACGGCAGCAAGCTATCATGTGGTATTTTTCACTAACTTATATACGGTAGTGAACTATGTCCCGGGTCTCTATTTTTGCTGACTCATGTACCTTCAGCAAAAAGGCTATAACACACACAGTTATTTATAATTGCTCATACTGAATGACATTTGCTCATACTGAATGGCTGCAGCCAAATCTTATTTTTAGCTACCTTGAAAGTGACAATTCCTCTGTCTAAACATCTCACCACATCATCAGCACTCTATTGTAAATATAAAACACACCACCCGTCTGCTTTCAGATATTTTTGTGTATTATAAAAGTTGCATTTAAACACGATCTCACTCTTTACATATATAAATGAAATAGCACAGTAACAGCATTATTTGTGATACACTGAAAACAGAGTGGCAGAGACAAGAATTCAATTTGTAACATTGAACATGTGGGTAAAGCACAGGAATCTCCTTTCCTACACTGACTGAATATTTTTGTACACATTCAGCCCCCACACCTCAGCGAGATAATTAGCAGGTTTATTCAGTATGTAACTTCTTTGGCTTGTCGCCTTCTGGAGGGATTCACCCAGCAAGGACAAGCATCTGCTGTCACTCAAACTGGGACTTGTTGACTGGAAAAGCCAGTCTCTGCAACCAAGTTGAATCTGCTTTAGGAATAAGGCATCCCCATCTGTCAACCCCGTCCTTCTTCGAGCAGTGTCCAGAATTGTCTGCTGTTAAGACGGATTTCTGAACTCTGTCCTGGTGGCGCAGAGGTTCAGAAGGCCAACCTAATTACTTGGAACAGGGTAACCTCTGGACAAGCCAGACCAATCAAGGTAGCGATCGCGGCGGTCAAGACTAGGTCTCAAGAGGGGTGAGGGTGACTGAAAGCCCGCAATGAGCACACAAAGCAAGAGCGCTTACAAACTACTCCAAACAGTTGTTTATATCAAAAATAGATACACATTTATTATAAGGCCTTGAAACTAATAACCACAGTAAAAGCAGCAATATACAACGATATTAAACCAACACATACACTATCCACCCAATATATATACAGAATACACAGTTTCACAGCATTAGCAGCACGAAATATGTTATCCACCTGCAGGGGAAGGAAAACAGGCAGTGCGAACCAATGCGAGTGATATGTCCGCCTTCTGAGGCCCCTAACTGGATGGTAGTCCAATCCCTACGAAGAGTGGAGCCTAGCGCTCAAAAGTACCTGCACACGCCGGTGCCAATGGGCAGAAGGTGAAGCTCTTCGGAGGACGTTGAACAGCTCTGTAGGGAGCTCTAATGAAGGAGAACACGGTCCGCGACTCTAGCGCAGCCTCCACTGTGAGGCAGAAGCAGGGCGCGAGTACGGACAAGGGGTGCTGTATTTACAGCGGGGAAAAGCAAGAGGCACTGCAGGAGGGCGACCAGATCCTAGCTAATCTACTCACCGGTCCCCGAAGCAAGCAGGCCCGAGCTCCTCCTCGATAGATGCAGCTTCTGGCAGGTTCTGAAGAGCAGGGAACGTCTCGTCGTCGTGCAGAGTAAAAAGACGTCCCGATCGAAGAAACAAGCACAGTTTTGTCGCCACCGCAGGGCAACGGAACGGCCGGGTGTATTCAAGCCAAACGAGCACCGCTCACCTCTAGCTTAGGACTGCTAAGCAAACGAAGCGTGTGAGCATGCCCCGGACTCAGAATACCACCCAACCTGTCGGCGATTACAGAGCAGGCCTCCTTAGTAAGCTGGTCAGTCAACTGGATGGCCCAGAGACACTTCCGAAGGCTTACAGCAGGAGTTGATGAAGGTGCCGGGAATAGCTGGTCCTGCTATTCCAATAGGTCGAAGCGCCAGTACAGGCCTTCTTGTTCGATCTTAGGTGGAAAGGGCTTCACCGGACGACAGCAATGAGGAGCAGAAGTTCTTCAGGGGGTCACCAGTGATTCCTCGGTCCAGCCTCGTGTTCGCAGGATACTTGGCTCCTGTATCCCTGGGTTCGCAAGAACTCAGGAGATCGACATGGTAGTGGTGTTTCCAGCTCCCTCTTATCCACGGTTCCCTTCGCGCCAAAACGGAGGGGAGCCAATGGGAGATCCGCTCATCAACACACATACCATACGTGGACCAATCACGGACCACAGTGGTCCCAGGCATTCACACCACCCTAGACTCTCTGGCACCCAGGATGTGTATTGGGACCAGACAGCCCAGCCCACATCCTGGGGGCACTCAAACGACATGTAGAAGCCCGCGAAAGCAACCGTGTTTCGCGGGAAACTACATGCCCAAATAAGGAAGGCCCCGGGTCGCCTGACCCGGGGGAAGGTAAAGGGAGCAAGACGGACAGTGGACGAGACAAAGGAGCCTCGTGGTCCGGCCATTTTGGGTAGCCGGGCCACCCTTTTGTGTTCGCGGCAAAAAGGTGCTCAGAACGGCAAAAGGAGCTCAAAATAAACCAAATGATCGCTGCCACCAGCCCAGTCCCTGAATGACTTGCACCGATCCAAAAACCATCCTATAAGAGTGTCTAGGGTCTGTAGAAGGCTAGAGACCCAAGAGAGCTGTAACTTAGCTTACAGTGCCCTCTTGTGTCGTGTTGCACTAAAATGGCGACACGATAAAAGAAACTACGGGAAACAGCGTTCCCCGGTACTGACTGTCTTAAGGGCATGTCAGTTTCCCCGTAAGAAAGGAGCGAAAGCCCAGAGGAGTACAGCAGAAGGCTGCACTTCTCTGGCAAAGTCAAGAAAACAGGTTGAAAACAATAGCAAAAAGTTTAGGGGTTGCCACATGGAAGGAAAGTTCCCTACAATAACGAAATCTTTCCTAACACTCGCCCCTCCCAGACTATGGACAGGGGGAACTAATCCACCCCTGGATGAGTCTCTTGTTCAGGTCGGTAAAACATTCTGGACAACCCATCAGCATTGCTATGTTGGACACCTGGCCTATGCTCAATAGTGAAGTCGAAGCCTTGTAGACTTATGGACCACCTAAGCAACTTTGGATTCTCCCCCTTCATGTTCATTAGCCACTTTAACGGCTTATGGTCAGTCTGCACAGTGAAGTGGGTCCCATAGAGGTAGGGCCGCAGCTTCCTTAGGGCCCACACAACAGAGAAACATTCTTTCTCTACCGTGGACCATCTGAGCTCTCTGTCCTTAAGCTGGCGACTAATAAAACCGATAGGGTGTTCCTTACCCTTCTCATCTACTTGTGATAGTACAGCTCCTATCCCAGTGTCAGAGGCATCCGTCTGCACGATAAAAGGTCTTTGATAATCAGGGGCCCTGAGCACAGGGGCCTGGCACAAGGAGTCTTTCAAGCCATTGAAGGCCTTCTCACACTCGTCAGTCCAAGTTACCTTCTTGGGTTTCTTCGGAGTTGTGAGGGCAGTCAGAGGAGCAGCTATGGTGCCATAGTCTGCCATAAAATTGCGGTAATAACCCGTGAGTCCTAAGAAGGCTCTCACTTGGGTTTGTGTAGTGGGGGTAGGCCAGTCTTGTACTGCTTGTACTTTACTGGGGAGAGGCTGTATCCTTCCCCCACCTACTTCATGCCCAAGGTAAACCACTGAGCCTTGTCCAATTTGGCATTTACTCGCCTTTATGGTCAAGTGGGCTTTCTGAAGAGCCTGGAGCACAATCCCGAGGTGTTTCACATGGTCTTCCCAGGTGGCACTGAAAACGGCTATATCGTCTAGATATGCAAGACAGAATTCGTCCAACCCATTCAACACATGATTCACAAGCCTCTGGAAAGTGGCAGGTGCATTCTTCAATCCGAACGGCATTACCCGGAATTGGTAAAGCCCGTCGGGAGTTGAAAATGCTGTCTTCTCCTTGGCATGTTCTGCTAAAGCTATTTGCCAATAGCCCGCAGTCAGGTCAAACGTGCTGAGGTACTTGGAGGCACCCAAGGTATCCACCAGCTCGTCAGTTCGAGGCAAGGGGTGAGCGTCTGTCTTGGTGACAGCATTCAGAGCCCTGTAATCCACGCAGAACCTCAATTCAGAAGTGCCTGCTTTTGGAACCAGAACCACAGGACTGGACCAAGGACTACTAGAGGGTTCAATCACCCCAAGGTCTAACATCTTGTTGACCTCGGTCTTAATATAAGACCGTACTTTATCCGACATCCTGTATCCCCTACTTTTGGTAGGTACACTGTCTCCTGTGTCAATGTTATGTTTGCACCAAGGTGTCAAACCAGGTGACTGTGAAAACAGGGGGGAAAACTGCCTAAGCAAACTTTTCACCTCAGCCTGCTGATCAGAAGTCAGGTGAGGGGCCACTCGGACACCCTCAACGGAGCTATCTGAAGGACCGCTTTGGAACAGGTCGGGAAGAGGTTCTGACTCCTCTTCCTCAACGTCTGACGCCAGTAGCAGTGCTGCGATTTCGACTCTTGGGACGAAAGCCTTCAGCCTATTTACGTGGAACACTTTTGGAGCCTGTCCAGGCCTTCCAAGGTCCACTAAATAGTTCACCTCACCCAGGGGCTCCACCACTGTGTAAGGGCCTGACCATTTGTCCTGTAAAGCGCGAGGCCTTATAGGGTTCATGATCAGGACTTGCTGACCAGGGGTAAAGTGAATTAAGGAAGCTTTCTGGTCGTACCAATGTTTCACCAGCGCTTGTCCGGCCTTCAACTTTTCACTAGCCAAGCCCATCAGGAGTACCATCCGTTTTCTGAGCCCTAGCACATAGTCAACTACATTGGTAGTAACAGGGGGAGTGGGCATCTCCCATCCCTCTTTGACGATGGCTAAGGGTCCCCGTACGGGATGACCGAACAGAAGTTCGAAGGGGCTGAAGCCAACACCCTCCTGTGGTACCTCTCGGTAGGCAAACAGTAGGCATGGTAAAAGAAGATCCCATTTTCTTCTCTGGGGCTCCTCCAGAGCCCCAATCATGCTCTTTAGCGTTCTGTTGAAACGCTCCACCAGACCATTGGTCTGGGGGTGGTATGCAGAAGAGAACTTGTAGGTGACCCCACATTCTTTCCACATAGCCTGCATATACTTCGACATAAAGTTGCTGCCACGATCTGACACAACTTCTTTAGGGAAGCCAACCCTAGTAAATATGCCGAGTAAAGCTTTTGCAACTGACTTGGCAGTTACAGTCTTTAATGGGATGGCCTCAGGATACCTGGTTGCATGGTCGACCAGCACCAGGATAAACCTATTGCCTGAGGATGTTTGCGGGTCAAGGGGACCAACGATGTCGATCCCTACCCTTTCAAATGGTACCCCCACAACTGGGAGCGGTACCAACGGAGCTTGGATTGTCGCGCCAACCTTACCAGACAACTGGCAGGAGGCACAACTCCTGCAGTGACTTTCTACTTGCACCCCCATCTTGGGCCAGTAGAAGTGCATGGATAACCTTTGCTTGGTCCTCTTCATACCAAGGTGACCAGCAAGGGGAACTTCATGCGCCAACTGCAGGAGGAAGGGTCTAACAGAAAGGGGAACCACCAACCTCCTATGGTCTCCTTCTGTAGACTCTGTGGGCTCACTGTACAGGAGTCCACCTTCCCAATAAATCCGATGCTTCCCAGGAGGTTCACCCTCAAGCTGGGAGCAGGCCTGTCTCCTTAGGCCTTCCAGAGATGGGCACTCACGTTGGCCCTTACTGAAGTCGTCCCTATCAGGACCTCCTTCAACTAACAAGTCTTTTAGTTCAGGATGGTCGTTGGGGTCGAACACTTCAGGCATCGCCACCTCCTCGTCAGGCTCGGGCGATTGACCAACTCCCTCCACCGCAGTGGTAGGCGAGCTCGGGGGAATATTCTCTTTCCCCCGTCGGGACTTGTTGACTCCTTTCGCCTTGGGTTTCCCCTTCGGCTGGGGCGGCGTATTGGACTTGGCCAATGCTGCCCGTGCTTGAGACCGTGTGTAGGGTCTTTCGGCAGTGTCTCCTACGAGCCCTAGAGCTCTGAGATCATTGCCCAACAAGACCTTTCCCGGGACGTTTCTCTGAATGCTCACTGGAATCCTAACTGCTGTACCATTTAAAGTTAGATTAACAGGGATCACGGGAAACATACGGAGGGGGCCGTCAGCCAACTTAGTGGGCATCAGAGGAGCTCTGGCAACTTCCTCTGAGTCTACCAAGGTAGAATCCACTACAGTTCGACTGCACCCACTATCCCTAAGAGCTGGAGTATCCACTCCATTGATCAGCACACTGTCTTTAAAGTAGTGCTTGGTATTATCCGGAATCCTAGCATACGCCTCTGCGACTTTAGGCTCCCAGGAACCCAGGGACACTAAAACTACCTCAGCCTCTATTCCGCTGGGAAATGAGTCTGAGGAGAAGGATGCTCCTGTAATCTCTTCTTCCTCGTAGGAGGAGAAGGCCAGATTAGCGGAGTGGACCCCCAAAGGTCTAACCTTACAACGGGGATCCCCCTTCACATGGTCAGTTGCTCCACAAGAAAAACAAGCCCCATTGGGTCTGTTTACGTAGGGAGGCTTATTATAACCAGAGTTCTGTTTCGGAGGCGAACCTCCACTACCCTGTGAGTTCTCGGATGGCTTACCCTTATTTTTCTTTTTGTGGCCCTTATGGGAAGAAGATTTAGCAGATTCCCCACCCTCCACATCTTTGGACTTTTTCCCTTCTTCCTGCTTACCAGGATGAGTTTTGTCCTTATGGGACACTCGATGTGACACCCATAAATCTGCTGCAATGGCCAGCTTCTTAGGATCTATCTCCTTCGAATCGGCCAAATGCTGCTTAAGCTCCGGGGAAGAAGAAGCAAAAATGTGTTCCAGCATGACCAGATTGATCATGCCTTCGAAGGTAGAAACCTTATAACCTTCAACCCAGCCAGTCAAGTTTTTCAGGGACTCAGCTACATACGACACCCAAGTACCACCTTCCTTTTTCTTATACTCTCTAAACCTTTTCAAATATTGGGTCGGAGTCTTCCCAAACTTTAAAATGAGAGTCTGCTTCAACATTGCAAAATCAGCGCGCTCAGCCTTCGACATTTCCATAATGGCACTGCAACCAGAATGGGGCAGTCTGCTGAGTAACCATGCAATCTTATCCGCATTATCAACCTCTTGAACCTCGCATGCATACTCAAACGCATTTAACCAGTCCATAATGTCATTTCGTTCCTCATACACACTGAGCAGATCTTTTGGAAACCGTGGATGAGAGGAAGCCCCAGAACCATGTCCAGGACCCTTGGACCCATTTGCGAACTGAAGCTTGGCCAGTTCCAACTGGTGATCCCTGTCTTTTTGTTTTTCTGCCTGGTCGATTTTCAGTTTGGCTATGCTGAATTCAAGCTCCTGCTGCCTAAACCGCAGCTCTTGCTTCTTGAATTCAAGCATAGCCTCCCCATCAACACTGGCAGAGGAAACGTTAGACATTACATCCTCCCTGTCCTCGTGGTCGTGATGGATCAGTGCAGCGGCAGAACCGTCGGTTCTGCCAGTGAGAGCAGCCCCACCACCTTCTGCACTGTCCTCGGAAGTTATAGCGTCAAGCTGCGCTTCTTGCCACGCCACGATTCTCTGGATCATTTCCAATTTAGTGCCTTGAGAGGAAACCCCTCTCTCCGCACACATCTTCTTCAATGTTTCAGATTTCGAAGCATTTAAGGTTAACAAAGTATTCGTTTCCATACTGTTGATAGGACTATGGCCTTTTTAACGTTATATTCAATACTTTACTGCGTGTCCTGGTTGGAATAACCTGAAAACGCCTTAGCTCGTGCGCAACACTGGATACCTTCAGTCGTATCCCACCGCTGTACACCAATTTGTTAAGACGGATTTCTGAACTCTGTCCTGGTGGCGCAGAGGTTCAGAAGGCCAACCTAATTACTTGGAACAGGGTAACCTCTGGACAAGCCAGACCAATCAAGGTAGCGATCGCGGCGGTCAAGACTAGGTCTCAAGAGGGGTGAGGGTGACTGAAAGCCCGCAATGAGCACACAAAGCAAGAGCGCTTACAAACTACTCCAAACAGTTGTTTATATCAAAAATAGATACACATTTATTATAAGGCCTTGAAACTAATAACCACAGTAAAAGCAGCAATATACAACGATATTAAACCAACACATACACTATCCACCCAATATATATACAGAATACACAGTTTCACAGCATTAGCAGCACGAAATATGTTATCCACCTGCAGGGGAAGGAAAACAGGCAGTGCGAACCAATGCGAGTGATATGTCCGCCTTCTGAGGCCCCTAACTGGATGGTAGTCCAATCCCTACGAAGAGTGGAGCCTAGCGCTCAAAAGTACCTGCACACGCCGGTGCCAATGGGCAGAAGGTGAAGCTCTTCGGAGGACGTTGAACAGCTCTGTAGGGAGCTCTAATGAAGGAGAACACGGTCCGCGACTCTAGCGCAGCCTCCACTGTGAGGCAGAAGCAGGGCGCGAGTACGGACAAGGGGTGCTGTATTTACAGCGGGGAAAAGCAAGAGGCACTGCAGGAGGGCGACCAGATCCTAGCTAATCTACTCACCGGTCCCCGAAGCAAGCAGGCCCGAGCTCCTCCTCGATAGATGCAGCTTCTGGCAGGTTCTGAAGAGCAGGGAACGTCTCGTCGTCGTGCAGAGTAAAAAGACGTCCCGATCGAAGAAACAAGCACAGTTTTGTCGCCACCGCAGGGCAACGGAACGGCCGGGTGTATTCAAGCCAAACGAGCACCGCTCACCTCTAGCTTAGGACTGCTAAGCAAACGAAGCGTGTGAGCATGCCCCGGACTCAGAATACCACCCAACCTGTCGGCGATTACAGAGCAGGCCTCCTTAGTAAGCTGGTCAGTCAACTGGATGGCCCAGAGACACTTCCGAAGGCTTACAGCAGGAGTTGATGAAGGTGCCGGGAATAGCTGGTCCTGCTATTCCAATAGGTCGAAGCGCCAGTACAGGCCTTCTTGTTCGATCTTAGGTGGAAAGGGCTTCACCGGACGACAGCAATGAGGAGCAGAAGTTCTTCAGGGGGTCACCAGTGATTCCTCGGTCCAGCCTCGTGTTCGCAGGATACTTGGCTCCTGTATCCCTGGGTTCGCAAGAACTCAGGAGATCGACATGGTAGTGGTGTTTCCAGCTCCCTCTTATCCACGGTTCCCTTCGCGCCAAAACGGAGGGGAGCCAATGGGAGATCCGCTCATCAACACACATACCATACGTGGACCAATCACGGACCACAGTGGTCCCAGGCATTCACACCACCCTAGACTCTCTGGCACCCAGGATGTGTATTGGGACCAGACAGCCCAGCCCACATCCTGGGGGCACTCAAACGACATGTAGAAGCCCGCGAAAGCAACCGTGTTTCGCGGGAAACTACATGCCCAAATAAGGAAGGCCCCGGGTCGCCTGACCCGGGGGAAGGTAAAGGGAGCAAGACGGACAGTGGACGAGACAAAGGAGCCTCGTGGTCCGGCCATTTTGGGTAGCCGGGCCACCCTTTTGTGTTCGCGGCAAAAAGGTGCTCAGAACGGCAAAAGGAGCTCAAAATAAACCAAATGATCGCTGCCACCAGCCCAGTCCCTGAATGACTTGCACCGATCCAAAAACCATCCTATAAGAGTGTCTAGGGTCTGTAGAAGGCTAGAGACCCAAGAGAGCTGTAACTTAGCTTACAGTGCCCTCTTGTGTCGTGTTGCACTAAAATGGCGACACGATAAAAGAAACTACGGGAAACAGCGTTCCCCGGTACTGACTGTCTTAAGGGCATGTCAGTTTCCCCGTAAGAAAGGAGCGAAAGCCCAGAGGAGTACAGCAGAAGGCTGCACTTCTCTGGCAAAGTCAAGAAAACAGGTTGAAAACAATAGCAAAAAGTTTAGGGGTTGCCACATGGAAGGAAAGTTCCCTACAATAACGAAATCTTTCCTAACATCTGCCCTCTCCCCCTTTTCAAGTTTCTACAGAAAAACTTGGTTACCAAATGCTTGTCCAATAAGATTCTATCATGTCATCTCCTCCCTCACTACACAATGGCTTATTTTTCTTACAGTTGCAACTGTAACAAACTGATTTCCTGCTCATTTGAAGTCTTTGCTTCCTGCAGTTACTGTGGACAGAGCACAGAAAGGCAAAAGAAAAAAAAAACTTGAATGTGTGTTTAAAACTGATTTTCAGAGTAGGCCTCATTTTGCAGTGAAGACACATTCTTTTATTAATGAGTTATAAATATTAGTCTTGTTAGTGAGATTAGTTTGTTAATTACCAAATGTGTCTCTTGCAACATGTGCATTTTGAAGGTACAGATGTGTGCTTTTAACTGTGAAAAATGTATTTGCATTTTATATGTAAAAATCGTTTTTGACTGAATAACCTGCCCTTACTTATATGTCCATGTTACACTGGCAACACATAGCTTGAAACAACTGCATCATAGCAATGCACCAAACCCATGCAGTGGCGCTGCATAAAAATGCTCAATAACACATGTCTTGCTGTACCACATTATATCAATACACCAAACCCATGCAGTGGCGCTGCACTTCAAAAAAAAAAACATGCTATACATTGATCCTGTGCTGTGGTGCTGTACTCTGTGTTCCCAAAACACGCTAAACAATCCTACAGACCCTACTAGCAGAGACAGGATAAAAGGTAGACAAGGAGATGCTACAGTACTGTCAGACAGAGGTGGTGTATTTGGGGAAGATAATATCTGCAGAAGGGCATAAGATAACACCAGAGAGCGTGGAAGCCATACACAGCGACACCACTGCCCCACACAGTAAAAGAAATGCAACAGTTATTAGGGTTGTGCAACTACTGCAGGGAATGGATATTTGACTATTCAACATTCACAAAGCCCCTACTTAAGGCACCTAAAGAAGCACAAAAGGTTAAGAACCCCATTAAGTGGACCTCAGAGATGAACGAAAATGTTGTGGAACTCAAAGAGGTACTGGCACATGCCCCAGTGAAGGCAACCCCAATTTATAAAGAGAAGTTCTACTTTTTCACATTCTGATGACACAGTGAGGGCGGCTGTCCTCACTCAGAAAAAACACAGGTCCACAAGCCCCTAGCATATTACGGTGGTCTGCTAGACCATGTAATGCAAGGCCACATTCCCTGTGAACAAGACCTTGTGGCAGCAGCATTTGCCACAGAGAAGGCAGTCACAATTATAATGGGGTGTCCTGTGATTTTATATGTGAAGCATTCGCTTTTTGCAGACCTTGAAAAATCAAAATCCATGTTAACAACTCAGAAGGCCTTGGGTTGCAAGGTGATATTGACAAACCCAGCAATTGAGGTTGTTAGATGCTGCATAGTGAACCCATCAGAGTTTATAGCACAGTCAGCTGAACAGGGAGTATATATTCACAACGTGCGTTCTATATGGACAGGATGAAAGGAAACCCCCAGGTGAAGGAAGAGCCCAAAGAGGCTGGAGAGATGCTCTTCATTGATGGGTCCACAATGATAGATTTAAGCACAGGATGCTGGTAAATTGGCCGCAGTGTTGAGCCACCATGTGGGAGAATTTTGCATTTGGTCACAGGTGAGACTGCCAGCCCATTGTTCGGTACTGGCGGCTGAATAAGTGACTTTAATAATAGCACTAGATATATCAGAAGGGCATGTGGCTAACATTTTTTCAGACTCAGCTTACCTCACCTCCACAGTGCACTCTGGGTTGGCCTGTTGGGAGAGAAGGGTATTCAGAAGGAATGGTCCTCTGTTCAGCATGCAGAATTACTGGCATGGCTCATAGATGTGTAATCCTTGTAGTTGAGGTAGCCAATATAAAATGGGCCACCCATTTCCTAGATTTTATTTCACATGGTAATGTTATGGCCGACAGAGCAGCAAAAGAAGAGACCTGCCTCTTAAAAAAAGAGACAATACCCATGATGGCACTTAGATCCAAGCAACCAGAGATCTCTGACACTACTGATTCCTTTAATGCATTGTCCACTGTTCAGGTCATTGAATTGCAAAGAGAAGTATCCCAGGAGGAAAAGGAGCTATGGATAATGATAGGGTGCTCCCTCTCTCCCACCGACTTAATATGGAGACAGAACAACACAGGGAAACTTGTAATGCCCACGAAATTACTTTATGTAGCATTAGAGCAGTTACATTATCTGGGCCATGTGTCAAAAGAACTGATAGACACAGAGATAAATGGGAGTTGGTTTGTGCCCAACCACTATGAATTAGAGGCTGAATTTACAGGGAACTGCATGAGCTGCCACACGTTCTTAGCAGAACACACGTTAAAAACTGTCAGGGCAACATTATCAGGGCTTAATGCACCTGCCATTTTTCAAAACATGGGGTTTCTTCCAGGGACCGTCAGAGTCTGTCCACCGAATCAATCAGAGGGAAAGGATGTAGACAGACAATTACTTGCAGTTGGAAAGAATGGCTAAAAAGGAAGCAACCAAACATATAATAATGGAATATTTTACAGAAGGAGAAAGAAGGGGGGACAGCTGTTCACAATGCATAGCAGAGTGAACTGTAAAATTGCACCAGGACAGGATATTCCATGGTGCCATACAAGGCCCTTAAAGAGGAAAAAAGGGTATGTCTTTCATGAAGGGCCCTGGGAGAGGGGAATTGTACAGTGTCGAGGAGAAGGGTTTGTAGGATTTGAAGAGGATGTTGTGGCAAAAATGATTGACAGTTGTAGAGCAACATAGAATAGATATGTGCATGCTCTAACATGGATAGATGAGAGACATCAACCAGTGCACACACCTTGTGTTTCAGATCCACAGGGTCGACACATTTGGGGTCCAACGCCAGCTGCACCAAGGTGAATAGAATTCCAACACTAAAGAACAGCACCACAGCAGTAATGAGCCACTGGTGTGTGTGTGGGACCCAGGCCCAGCTGCCTCCTGACTGGGGGGCTCTGCTCTCTTATCACATTGCACAGCCCGGCCCTGGCAGTACCTTTGGCAGAAATGATACCCTTCAGTGACCATCTGGCAGTGCTTAAAAGGAAACTGGCAGGAAAATAAAAGATACAAAGGGCCAAAGCACAAAGACTGAAAGGATGCAGGCCCAACATCAACTATTGGTCCAGCAAATCATCAGAATGTTTGGCTGCTATCCCATCCAATTTTCACCTGTTCTCTAAGGCATCAATGATCTTCATATCTCTTGTGCGTCCAAGCAGCCACCAACGCAAAGTGGATGCAAGTGACCAGATATGAGGTGCTACAACTGGCATACTTGACAGAGAAATGATTAAATTCGGTGAGGGAGGAGCTACCGGCAGTTAGATTAGTACACTCCAAAATCTCTACATCTTGGAATGCTTACTGCATGGAGGGTAGTGTCTGCCACAAAATTGGCAGCAGTTGCTTCACCCTAAACCAGTCTAATGATGCAGCTAACAGAACACTAACAGAAGCAATAGAGGAAATCCATACAGTCCATGGGACTATGACGAGTGCAGTTTAATCATACAGCTGGTTTGACTCTCTGTTTGTTTGAGTCCCGATGTGGCTAGCAAACATTTTCAAGGCGACTGTCCCTGTGCACATTCTGGTGCTCATCACAGTCTGCGTGGGCCAGCTAACAATGAAACATTGTAAATGCACAAAGGGGAGGAAGAGATATATGATGTCCATGAATGTGGGTGGGGAAGTGGATGAAACACATAGTAAGAACGTCGAATTGGCCCAGTCAGGAGTCAATTAGCCTGATGAAGTAGGGGTGGTTACAATGCCACCTGCTAATGTTGAGGAGTATAAATCCTTTTTGGTGGCCTACTTGAAGGATGGGCGTGAGTGTGTTGTAATAGAATCTTCTTTGCAGGAGTATGAGGAACAAGGGGGGGGAGCATGGTAACGCTAACGATGGTGTGGATCCCCAAGAAGGCGATTAAGAATTTGGTGAGAATTAAAATGTTCATTGATAGATCGACCAAAGGGGGGAATGTTGTAAAGATGCAAATTCAGCATTGCCAAGGGGGGCATACCTACCAACTACATGACTGACGGGGGAGTATAGTGGGGAAGGGGAGGGGGCAGTCCTATTGGCAGAGGACATCATTGACAGCTGAACAGTGTAACCTATGCACTGTGTGCACAGTTGCAGCTAGAGAAGTCAATGGGGAATAGAGGGGTTTGGGGCTACAAGGGGGGGCAATGGGCCAAGAGACGTGCTGAGGACAGAAATCAGGGTGGGGGAAGGGGGTAGAGTTGTACTGTAACATAAAGTAAACAACACAGCAACCATGCTGGTGCATAGGCCATAGTTAAGTAAAGCATTTGTCTTTTCACAGCCCCAGGGCCCAGAGCAAACATGAAGTTTGTGTGGGCTCTGCTCCTGTAGTATGCTGGAGAAATGTTGTGAGTTGGCCAGGATAATGAGGCCGCAGAGGAATGGGGCCCACGGTAGTGATGGGCTGAGAAGTGTTTTGGACCCACAATATGCAGCTGCTTGGGATCTGTAACAGAAAGGCTGCGGTTGTGAACACTCCATTTCACTTGCCTGACCATAGTTAATGGGACATGCTAACCCTCACAATACTTCTCAGGCCTCTTACTCATCTCAGTACATGAGTGGTGACATGAGATGTTAGTGTTCACTACTCTTAGTAGGCTCTTCCTCTCCCAGTGCTATTATGTTAAAATGAGGAAAAATTAGGGGAGATGATTTACAACAGCCTACAAAGGGAGGGGGAGGGTACATTTGGTTATCAGTAAAAAAGTAGGGATACCATGTCTCATCTCTAGATATCCTCTCCCGAATCTCCAAGGAACCTCCACCCAGGTGACTCTCTCTTGCATCTCCACCCCCAGGGTCAGGATCCAAAATAAAGGGGCTTTCCCTGGCCACCTGAGCAGAGGATCCAAGGGGAGTAGGTGTGAAGATACCCTCAGGTTTCTCACAGTAAGCAGTTTAGCCCCTACTCATCCTTGTTCTCGTGGAGATCAGCAGTCATTTCATCACATGGTAAGCAGCATTTGGGAATTGATACATACTTTGGATACAGCTAGGTCTGCCAAGTTAAAAATGTGTACAGTTAACTATTTTGTAAATGCTACAACAATGGATCTCAGCATGAGCATCATACGGGACTTGAAAGCAAGTGTCTTCTCCCGCTTTGTCAAGAGAGACAACTCTGCCATGGCATCAAATTTAATAAGGCTGAACTGCTGAAAAGCCACTGGGCTTTAGAGAAAGCTGCTGAGTAGAGGAATCCCATGGGGTCAATAGTGATCTGGAGCCCACAGCTCAGGTACCCACTCCACTGGGGGACATTGAATTGGATGGGGACTCAATGAAGATAGCAGTTGCTACCATTCCACCCAAAAGGCATCTAGTATAGTCTGTCACAGATCCCAGAGTGCATCTTGGTTTCAGGTTTGCATAAGATCCCAAGCCTCCACCACATGCCAGGGTGTTCCCTATGGGGCAGAAATGTTTCAGGGCAATACTCTTTTAGCATCGAGGAAGCAGGACCTAGCAGTAGAGAAACACAGGTATATTTGTGATGTTGTAAAAGTTAGAACTCGACAAACCAAGGGAGGCAGAAAACAAAACTCCGGAGGAGGGGGGAATTCCAGTGTCGGCACCCTAGGAAACATATTGTCAAGGAATATGTCTGTCCAACTGTGTGAGGTGGGAAATACATCTTTGTTTTATTTGAAGCAATGGATTTAACTTTCTGCCACCAGGCGGTGGAATCATAGTTATTGGGAGCAGCCCTTAGGAACCACTTACAGTTGGACAGTACTGATTTTATCATTCAGTTGGCTCTTGAGGAGAGACCATTTATGAAAAAATGAAAGCTAACAGGGAGATCTGAAAACCCCCATAACAGTACCCAATGCGCACTACGAAGTTCACCACAAAGGGAAATCATATTTTTCAAAGAATTTGCACAGAATGTGAGTGGATGGGTCACAGGTAACAAAGTTGGCCCACATATAGGCATGTTTAATTTGGTTGGATGCAAGAGTATTATTGAAAATTGATGGGATTACAACAGCATTTAGTTCACAAGAGTATGCCAAGAGTATCACAGACCCTAGAGAGCCTGGAAGGGCTGCAGACATGTGTGTGAACATCCAAGTCTAAAAATCTCTTAGGTGAATACATCCAAACCAGATGATAAAGTATCTTATAATAGTAAATTAAAGAAGGGTAAGCACAGAGGGTCTGACCCTTCATCCAAGACAGGCCCCATTAATATGAAGGGAGATCCCACAACCATGGCTGGTCACACCCTACAGAAAGGAAGAGTGAGGGCACCTCTAGCCCTGAGGCACAGGCAACCTCAACACTCAACACTCATTAAGATTGTTTTCTGTGTTCGGATTTTACACATAGCAAGGGAAATCTGGCCTGCAAGGCAAAACCTAAGGAGCTTATCTCATTAAGCATGCCACACCCAGTATGGATATTTTAGCAGATAAAATTAATAGCCCATGGTTCAACCACAGGTTCAATAATCAGTTTGGGTAGACAGTAGAATGTCTGTTGGGTAAAGAGCTCTCTGATCATGACATAGTCAAGGCAGTTAATAGAGCATGAGAGAAGCAACAGAGGAATCTCTTGAGTGCTTTGGCTCTGATGCTTTCTCGTATGGATAGTGTGGGAGACTGCTCTCCGCAGTAACTGACAGTCCAGACCTGAAGTCCCCTGAGGTGCCTACCTCTGCGGAAGAGGGATCAATGGCAACTGAGGTGTCTATGGTTTAAGCATGGGATTCAGTGAACTCAGGGTTAGAAATGTTAATGTTAATTTTAAAGGTATTTATATAGCGCACCGTCACCAACAGAGTTGGTCTCCAGGCGCACAGGCGGATCTGTAAAGAAAGGTGGACGGGGTGGGTAAGTGGGTGAAGAGGGCATAGGAAAGTGAGAGATGGTGTACTGTTGGCAGCTTCAGTTCGGTTTTCACTGTGCGCTGAGCTTGGTTGTGTAAATAGGATAGAAGCGGGACCTCACGTGCTGTTGTTGCGATCTATGTGTTGCTTGTTTGTTGTTGCGGTGTGGTTAAGTCTGTGTGGTTTGCTGTGAGAGAGGTGGTTGTGTTGGTTTTGTGTGAATTAAGTAAGCAGAAATTGGAGGTTTTGGTTAGTGAGTTATATGTCTCATAATCCCTGTAGTTTAGATTATGTATCAGGTAGTCATAGTGGGTTGGTATATTCTCTCTCTTGGTTTAATTATTGTCTAGTTTCTGTGGTGATACTGTGGCTATTTCAGCAGATAAAATGGCATAGTACCCCAGGTTAGGTGAGCATTGTCCCTAGATCGATAGTGGGGTTTTATTATCATTACCCAGCTTCTTTCTATCTATTTACTGTCGGTAGTTCATTGGGCAGTATAAACTTCTCTTCCCTTTTCTTACTCTCTAGTTTCAGAGCCGGGGAAAAGTTTGGCCCCCAGCTAGGCTGTTGAGCTTGGTGCACCCAGGGTGCAGGCATATGTCCTGTTTAGGTGGTGGAGTTATATTATCTCTCCCCGTTCTTTCTTATGCATTACTGTCTCTGTTCCATTGCTGCCTGTGCCCCTGAAGTTGCCAGGTGCCATTGCTGGGTGATACCTTGCTCTCCCTCAGGATTGAAAGATGGGTGTTCTAGTTACAATTGGGGAAATGGTGGACAGATTAGTTTCGGACATGAAGGGCATGCCAGAACTGAATGAGCTGTCAGCTGCAGTCCCAGATCAGGTTGACTTTTGACCGGAACAGAGGGACTGTCCCACTGTGTCAGGTCTGGATAAGAAAATGGGGAGCAGGTGCCTGGAAAAAGCACTGGTCTACTCCAACAAGGGAAACAGGTACAGAGCAAGTGCCTTTGCCTAATCCAATCTAAGAACCAGGGCCAAGAAAAAAGCCCTGACCTGCTCACAGATGGTAAATCCAACAATTCTGAGACAATGTACAGCCAGGAGTTCTTTGTTTACCCAGGACCCACAATCTTAATACCTGATTTGCCTGATATCTGACCACTTGTCAGATAATTTTTACAAGTCCCAGATGGATGTAAAAATCGAAGAAGCAGTGTGGGCTGTCTAGTATTGCCAAGGCACTCATAAAACAGGAACGGCATCCCATACATACCTACTACCTGTGGTTGGGTGGTATGTGAGAAGAAAGGTACCTTCTCTCAAGTGGATACCCCAACAAGTGATATCTGGCAGGGGATCTATGACATTTATATGGCTATGTAGATATGACAGAAAGATCAGCAGGCCTCTGCCTATCAAATAACCTTTCAACACATGAAAGAGTGCTTGCACAGTGTGCCAATTCTAGAACTCCCAGACCATGGGCAAGGAATAATTTACCATATAGGCACCTGTAAGTTCTGTAATTGGAGCAGACACAGCACAGTTGTGCTCCAAATAGGTTTAGAAGTCTATTTCCTACTTTAGCAGGTAACTGGTGAGGAAGGAGACAAAAAGGGAAACAATTGAGAAGACAGCAGATCTCGAGAATTGTACCATATTGCTACAGAGGTTACAAACTCCTATAATGCCTAAGCCTGGATCTCAACATTCTGATACAGATGCCACAATTATATTTTCCAGGATCAAGGATGAGCCTGACCTCTAGAAGGGTGGTTCTTAACTTTTTCAGTTGGGGCACGCGTAAGGAATTGCCATCTGGTGAGAGTGTTAAAGATCTAGCTTTTTTCATTTGCACTAAATACTAAAATGATGCAAGTAATTATGTCGGGGAGCTGCTCTGTGAGTATTAGGAGTGTGAAAAGGGTAGAGTAGTAGGTGAGGGGAGAATAGTGGTTGTTTGGAGGAGGGGAGAGTATTAGGAGTTTGGCAAGAGAGTAGTCACAGAGTTGAGGGAGGAGGACAGGAACAGAGAGTAGGAGATATTAGGAGGGGTTTAGATCAGAGGGTGGAGGCAGCATAGAAAGAAGGGTACATTGGAGGGACAGAGGAGGACGTAGTAGGGAGGGAAATATAAGTGAGGGTGGGTGGAGTCAGAGGGAGGTGACTAGGAGGAGGTAGAATGATAGAGGGACGGAAGCAGACAGGGAGAGGAATTACAGGCATGAGATGTATTAGACCAAGTGAGGTTGGAGTTTCTGGAAAGCCCCTCCACAATCCCTAGAACCAACCCATAAAGTAGACTAGGCCACACCTAGGAAGTTCCCAAAGGAGGTATATAGATATGTTATTTGCCTTTAGGCCATTTCTTTGAGCAAGGCATAATTTAGACAGTAGGGCTTACTATTCAGTATATACTACCCTGGGGAGCAGGTATGAATCGGTTCGGGAGGTACTCGCTATCTCTAGATGGGGGAGGGAGAGAGGGATGACCCTTATAGCCTGCTCAATCATATAAAAAAATTTAAAAAACATTGAACAGTCTTTGGAAGTCAGTGTCTTATTAAGTCTATCTGTGACAAGACCCAGTTGCTGAGAGCAGTACGTTTGCTTTATAAATAGAATAAAGCATTAGTACGTCTGGGTACGAGGCTGAATGTTCTCATACCTTCCCGGTTAATTTTGTGGTTTGACAGGGTTGTGTACTGTCCCCTATGTTATTTTAAATTCTTATTAATGACTAGCCAAATGTACCTGTACGCCACACGGATTCTGTAGACCAACATAATACTCACCTCACTTGTTGAAAATCAATGTTCCTATAGGTCCCTTTGTGAGTCACTTTTAAAAGTCAATGGTCCTGTAGGATCCTGTTCCAAGTAGCTTACCGTTTGATGTGCTTTGCACTCTGAAGTTTACTGCACTGAGAATGGGTGCGTGTGGCTGGCTTACATATGCCAGAGCAGAAGTGGAGGGGAGTTGATGTTTGGCGTGCTGTAGCACAATGGGACCTTCTGTGCACTCTCCCCAACTGATGCATTACCCTGGCTTGGTGCGTTGCTTTGCGGTGCAGATTACTCTTAAACAGTGAGTCCTAGTGCTTTGAAAGAGGGTTTTCTGGGTCCTATAAGGACCTTTGAGTTTTGTTTCTGGCATCAAGAAGCTAAACATTCGTTTTGTCAAGTCCTTCTAAGAGCACATTGATGTTTCGTGCATTGCGGTGCAAATATTTCAGAAATGGTGCGTCCAATGCCTTTGAAATGTTGTTCACAAGAGTTTTGCTTCTTGCATCCATATACTTGCAATGAGCTCTATCCGGTCCTTCTATGACCACCTTGATGATTCTCCACTTCCAGGCAACTGTCTCATGTGTGCAGGGGCTGAAATCCGGGGAACAGGTTGGTGTGTCCGCATGCAACGTAACCTGTTCTGTCTGCAGGATCTTAACAGGTAACTGTGCACAATGTGGTGCAGATTGATGGGATGGTGTGGAATTATTTGAGGAAGATACAAACACACAAGCCACAAACCCACAAACACACATTTCTATATATATATATATGGATAGGGCAATCCTGTTATCTGTGCTTTCAGCAGACACAACATTGTTAAATGGGGGAGAATCGCAAATTCTCTTTTTTGAGAACAATGCTGTCCTTATTTCTAATATGCCCATTGGCTAGCATAAACTCTTTTAAGGTTTTGCTTGCATTTTTGACAATATAGGTCTCATCATCAACTGCTCCAAAACAAAAGCTATGATATGTCACAAAAGCAGAACAAAGAAATGAGTGATCAAATATAATGGGAATATGGTTACGTGGACAGATTATTTTGACTATATTGGTATGCGTTTTAGCTATAAGGGATCTTGGTCCCCCACACTTTGTAAAAGTATGTCTATTTTGAACAGACATTTGGGGTGACCTTTTTCTAAACATCTTGGTGGATGAGCGATTTCATCTAATATAGCTGATTTAGAGCCTAGGTTCTCACATCTATCCTGCATTGTGCTGAGATGTGGTGCTAAATAATGATTGAGGTCTTAGTGGCAGGAGAAAAAAAACACTTAAAATAAAAACTGCAATCTCTACCTAAGGGAAAACCAACCATTATGATGCTTCGATTAGAACTTGGTCATCTAGAAATAGATTATGAAACCATTCTAAAACAGAACACGTTGATGTCCTTGACCGTCTGAGCATACACCCTAATTTACATGTTTGAAATGTCCTAATTACACAGTGAGAAATTACAAACAGTGGTCAAAGGTTGTCAATTTGTCCCTTTTTAATGACGATGTGTCCGTAATGTGCCAACATGTGTTCCGACCCTAACACGGGGGTCTCCTCACGGCTACCGTACCAGAACAAATGTGTTAGGTTAACATATTGCAAGGACCAAACAAATTTATACATTGCCACACTCGACTACATCAGTAGGTGTGTTATATTTACATGGATCAAGAACATAACAGGTTTATGCATTGCCAAACCTGTTAGTATAAACGCTCCATACCATATTATCATGATTACACAAAACATACACAAATCAGATTCATACATTACACAACACTGTTTGTGTAAGGGTTCTACCAACAAGCAACAGTATCAGCATTGTCCATTGGTTATAAAAAAGAGAAGAAATGAAGGAAGACTTAATATCCAGTTTTATATAGATTCATATGCACCCCAACCCTTAGCCCACATTCTCACCCTTATGGTTTGGCATTCACATAGCATGCATCCCCTACACAATTCTAGAACCATTCAGCTACCACCATTGGTATATGTGCACCACAACCAACCTAGAATGCGTGCATGTCTTCAAGCTAGGACTGCCCTGTGGCTCGAATATATAAATCCAATCTGCGTGCCCAACCCCCCCCTTGGCACTAAACAGACCAGCTGGTAATTACTGTTACTTGATCCTTACAACAATCACGTTCTGCAGACAGTGTTAGCGTCTCGCTCAATAAAGACATAAATACAATACATACCACATTCAGAAAACGGCTTGCTATCAAAGTGCCCCATCACCAAAAATACCATGACCCAATGAGGAGAGGTTGTCAGACCCAATGTTCCGATACTGGTTATCTCGGATATTCTTTATTCAAAGCAAACAAGTGTTCACCAATGCGGACCCTAAGTTCTCGGATTGTGCTTCCAATGTAGTACAGTCCACATGGACATAGAATTGCATACACAAAGAATTTACTCTTGAAGTTAATAAATTCATTAATCACCAAGGATTGCTTACTATTGGTCATCACATCCTTGTATTTTCTAGTGTACTTACACATCCTACATGTACCACATTTGAAGAACCCTTTCAGCTTGTGCCTGAGTCACATTTCTGGTTTTTCAACAGGTTTTAGAAAGGAAAAACATAGCTAATTTTTGAGAGTGGTAGTCATGGACAGGTCCAATTATATAGCTGGACAGAAAAGAGGACCTAAGATTCATTGGTCTATTAACTATCCCTAGCAATCCGAGAGGGGGTGACAGAGAGAGAGAACTGCAGAGAGCATAAGCCCAGTTAGTATGTAAACATAGAACCATCATCCATGGGAGTTTCTCTGTTACTCGTGTTATTTGTAGTGACCGATTGGGAGTGTAGATTTCAAAGAAATTGTATTCTGTATTTTATCGCGTTTTAGAATTTTTTTTAAATATCTGGAATCTGTGATCCCATTGCATTGATAACTTGAAAATAGGTATAATAAGAAGGGACTTTGTGGGGAATTGATTAAAGGGCTTACCTGGTTTGTGTACTCTACCTGCACACAATTGCTGGCTGAGCGATGTGGAAGGAAACTACATTTCCCACCGCTCACTGTGCTAGACGGGTTCCATGTAATAATCTCGCCACAAAAATCTTGCCATGCAAAAATATTGCCGAAAAATGGCCGTTTTTTGTGGCAACATTATTGCATGGAACATGCGGGGGACACCCCCGCAACCCCCAAACTTTTTTTTTCGTTTTTTAAATTTTTTAAATTTTTTTTGTTGCCCCTGTCCCCATATATATGGTCACCCAAATAATATCACCATGACATTTTCCTGGTGATATTATTTACGGTGACCATATATATGGGGATATTATTACCTGATACCGCTAGACGCTGTCCGAAAGCATCACCCGAGGCCGACACAGGCCATAGCTGACTTGCGTCAGCGCAAGCCAGTCATTTCTCTGTTGTGACCGATTGGGAGCATAGATTTAAAAAAATTGTATTCTGTATTTTATCGCGTGTTTTAGATTTATTTTTAAATATCTGGAATCTGTGATCTCGATTGCATTAATAACTTGGCAATAGGCATAATAGGAAAGGACTTGGTGGGGAATTGATTAACAGGCTTACCCAGCTCTTGTTCTCTACCTGCACACAATTGCTGGCTGAGCGACGTGGAAGGGAACTACAGTTCCCACCGCTCACTGTGCTAGAAGCTGTCCGAACACGTCACCCGAGGCTGACACAGGCCTTAACTGACTTGTGTCAGTGCAAAGCGCTGACGCAAAGCCTGTTTAGGCCTGGTGGTGGCGGATGGCGTGGCACGCTGCCATTTCTTCTGCACAATAACTATATAAAATTTCAACTTAAGAATCTCAGGACCTGGAACTCCTGTTGGTGATGGAAACCTGGTTTTCAGAGGAGGCCCACACCATATTTCACAAATTGGTTAGTGAGAACTACCTCATCCAAAACATTGACAGGGCGCATAGAAGAGTGGGGCGGCATTGCCCTAATTTAAAAGTCGATAGTTATCCTCTCCCATATGGAGGAGTTGGACTGGGGGGGAGAAGCACAGATAGGGGGGTTTACTATTTCATTATCCCACTCAAGTCCAATAATGGTGGTTTTAGGGTATAGACCACCAGTACCAACAGGTAATTTTTTAGAATCCCTAGATTTGTACTTAACGCTGACTGGAAGTAAATATAAGGAAATGCTGTGCGTATGTGACTGGAATTTTTGGCTGAAGAGTGCCACTAATTCTGACACAAGGGCCTTAGCAGAAATCCTAGATAATCACAAGATAAAAATTATGACAACTGTTACATCCCACAATATAGGTCACTGCCTGGATCTGCTAGCCACCAGGGGAAAGGTTACCTCTTTTTTAGAAACACTGCTAATACTATGGTCAGACCATCATGTTCAGCTATTTGGGCTACAGGGAAATAAGAGGCAAAAGGAGGACAGCAAGTACAAAACACACATTTGGAGATGCTGGGGTGTTGACTTGAGGAATATTCCAGGAGTGGAAGTGCAGATGAAGCTAGTAGATATTGGTAGCTCACTTCCTTGCAAAGAGTTCTTCACTAAAGAGATTTATATTCTGGAGGATATTTGTGTAAAATATGCGCCAGCAATACTTAAAAGTGAGAGGAATTCTAGGCCATGGTTTGGTCCAGCACTAACTTTACTACGCAAGCAATTGCGTCAGGCTAATAAAGTTTGTAGGCTAACTCAGAACACTAGTGATGCAGTAAGAGTAAAAGTGGTATTAAAGTCATGTAAAGCAGCTTTATTTGAGGCAAAAAGGGAGTTCTTACACAAGGAGAATAAGCAGGCATGGAACCAAGCAAAAGCAGTGTTTGAGGTGATCTCTAGATTTGGAAGCCCAGCCTGCATTGATACCGCTATGACGCCTTCACAGGAACAAGCAAACCAATTTAATGTTTTTTTTTTTTTTAAAGGAAAGGTAGCGTTGATTCAAAAGAGCATTGCCACAAAGAGGGTTCAAGTGCTGGGTGGGATATTGGAGAATGAAGAAGATGAAGTTGAGAAGAAACTGGAAGAAGGGAGTTTCCACTTCCCACTGGTAAATGATAAATGAGGAAATTATGTATTCCCTCCTCTCGCAACTGAAACCCACAAAGGAGTTGTCATGTGCAATGCCTGCATGCACAGCTAAATGGGTGGCAGCAAACCTGACATCATTTATCACAGTATTTGTGAACAAGTCACTGCTGAAGAGTCAGGACTCTATGGCATTAAAAAAGGCGCTAGTGAGACCCTTGCTAAAGAAATTCAATTTGGATTCTAAAACCTTGATGAATTATCGGCCAGTTGCCAATCTGCTATGGCCATCAAAAATATTAGAAAAGGTGGAATGTGCACAGTAAAAGGCGTTTGTAAATAAAGAAAATCAGTTAGATAAACTTCAATCTGGATTCTGTCCCAACCATGGGACAGAATCAGCACTCTTGGCAGTACATGAGTATCTACTGGAGGCTGTGTATAATGGAGGGTCTACGGTTTTATTGACGTTGGACCTGTCCGCAGCCTTTTATACAGTGTATCACCATATCATGATACATTGCATTAGGAATATAGGGAAGGCATCGGATCTAGTAATACAATGGTTTGGATCCTTCCTAAAGGATAGGATGCAAAGAGTGGTACTTGAAAGTTTTTCTTCAGAATGGATATGCTTGGACTGTGGGGTTCCTCAAGGCTCATACTTGTCCCAGTTAATTTTCAATGTATACTTTTGGCCAGTGTTTGATATATTTCAGCAGCACAGCCTACGGTTCCATTCCTATGCCGATGATACACAGGTTTAAATTGAGATAAACAATATGGAGGAAGTGTTTGAAAATGACCCTGTGCATGAACGAGATCAATGGTGGCATGGCATATAACCAATTACAGTTGAATGCTGCTAAAACCGAGTTGATACTGTTCAGCCGAAAGGGGAAAATGCTACTGGATAGACAGAGCCCACCCCCTCTGATTCTGGGGGAACAACTTCAATATGTGAATAAAATTAGGAACTTGGACTGCATATGGCATGCACATCTTGGGAGTGAAGTCCAGGTGGGGACGAAAGTCAAAGCAGTCGCCTATGCTCTCCGGTTGTTGAGGAACGTGCTTCCTTTTATCCCGGTGGAGGACCATGCGGTAGTCATGGGAGCCATTACCAACCCCCACTTGGGCTACTGTAATAGACTGTTGGCAGGAGTCCCAGCCAAACAGATTGCTAGATTGCAGAGAGCTAAAAATGCTGAAAAATTCAAAGTGGCGTGGCTGCTCTACAAGTGTTTGAATGGACTCGCACCAGGAACATCTGGCTTACAAGATCACCAATATTGTCCACACAGAGATCTCCACTCAGGAGACCAATTTCTGATCTGTGTTCCAAGGTCCAATCTGGTCTCTAAGGGAGATAGAAGATTCAGAGTTTTAGGCCTGACATGATGGAATCAACTACCATTAGGGACCAGGTACTGCAAATCTCTAATACTATTCAGAAAGAGCTTGAAAAGTTTTTTATTTCAATAATTTGCTGCCTCCACAGAATATATAATGAATCTATACTCTAAAATGCTATCTAATAGTTGACATCAGAGTCCGTGTATAGTTTATTCTGTTTGGCACGCAATAGAAATATATTAAAAAAAAAAAATCACGAACTTAACACGTAAGATGAGATGGGGGACTTTCTGTAAGATTGATGCCAATCAGTCAGTGATAGCATTACAACTAAAGGTCGCTAATCAGGACTTACCAGCATGATATATGCTATCCCACTTGGGAGGGAGATGGATACAAATCATAGAAGGTAGGATGATTTTATGTAAACCACATATGATCTCCAGGATGGGCTTAACTGTGCATGCCACTACTTGTTAGAGTTTTCTCCCTTTGAGTCACTTATGTGACAAGAAGAGGGGGTCTAAGCCATTTTAAGAGTGTCAAGATTAAGCAAATTTGAAGTTGTGGCATCATGTTTGTAAATGAAGAGTGTTTTGAGACACGCAATACTAGGATTGGTATATGCTGGAATAGGCAACATGCTCGCTAGATAGCTGTTACCCTTTAGATCAATTATTATTATTATTGGTAGTCTCCAAAGGGGGAGTAATACAGTCTTGCACTATGTGAGGCTTAGTGCTGAGTGTAGCATGGGCGGGTTTCAGTTTGTGAAAGAATTGAAGTGGGAAATGGATAGTCTGAAATAACGGGATGTGAGAGGAGTAGTCTGTATACTGATTAGAGTTTGATATGTGGTATGACTTGAGTTTGATGTGCGCACTCTTCCGGGTCGCCATAACAACACGGGCAGCCAATAGGGCCAGAATAAGGGTGGGACTGTAATCCAATTGGTGAAAGAGTTTGTGACATAAGGACGTCAGGACATTCGCCTCATATATTGTCAGGGAAACGAGGGCTGTATACAAGGTTCCTAAGAGGCGGGCGCGCATTAACATTTGGAATTACGGATCATTACAGACCCTACCACTGGGCTTTGGTGAGCGCGACTGCACATGAGTAGACTTAAGTGCTCGGTTTGTGACTTGTTAAGATCCGAGATAGGTCTAGTTTGTTAAGGGGGTTAAAGACGGGGTTTTTCCTGTAGGTTTGGTAACAAGACTGTATGAGTATGAGAGTGGAACTTTGCATGTTAATAGAATGATAGTAATCAGTCAGTGGGTTCAAACAAGGTAAACCACCTGTTTTTAGGTTGTGGTATTTTTAGTGATGGGGCACTTTAATAGCAAGCCATTTCTGAATGTGGTATGTACTGGATGTATGTCTTTATAGAGCGAGATGCTAATGCTGTATGCAGAGTGTGATTGTTGTAAGGATCATTTAACGGTAATTACCAGCTGGTCTGTTTAGTACCAAGGTGAGGGTTGTGCACGCAGATTGGTGTTATATCTTCAAGCTGCTGGGCAGTCCTAGTTTGAAGGCATGCACACATTCTAGGTTGGTTGTGGTGCACATATACCAATGATGGTAGCTGAAGGGCTCTAGAATTTTGTAGGGGATACATGCTATCTGAATGCCAAATCCTAAGGGCCGGTTTAGGCTAGGGAGGCATATTAATCTATATAAAACTGGATGTTGCATCTTCCTTCATTTCTTCTCTTTTTATATAACCGATTGACATTGCTGATACTGTTGCATGTTGGTGGAACCTTTATAAAAACTTTGTTGGGTAATGTATGAATCTGATTTGTGTATGTTTCTTGTAATCATGATAATATGGTATGGACAATGGGGTGGTGGAACGTTTATACTAACCGGTTTGGCAATATATTATCCTGTTATGTTCTTGATCCATGTAAATATAACACACCTGCTGATGTAAACCGGTGTGGCTATGTATAAATCTGTTTGGTCCTTGCAATATGTAAACCTAACACATTTGTACTGGTAGCGTAGCCCTGAGGAGGACCCTGTGTGATGGTTGAAACACGTGTTGGCACGCTACCGACACATTACCATTAAAAGAGACAGATTGACAACCTTTGGCAACTGTTTGTAATTGCTCACTATGCAATTAGGACATTTCAAATGTGTAAATTAGCGTGTATGCGCAGGCAGTCAAGGACATCAACGTGTTATGTTTCTTTTCAGTCCCTGGGGACTTCAGTCACGTCCAATGACTGTTGCTGCTTCACGCCCTTGAAGTCTTTGGTATATGTGAGTAGCTCCAGTTGTCAGCTGGTGGGGTTGAGCCCAATCCTCAGAAACTATTGTTAAACCCATAAGACTTTTACTAGCCTTCTTTTCGAGAGTAGCTCTTAGAAAATGCAATAAGGCTATTCTGAATGTTCTTTTTTCCAGTAGAGACTAATTTGTCTTAGACGGAAATGGGTTACCTATTGGAAATACCATAATCTATTGACCGTTTTGATAATGAGGACGCCAAATATGCTTAATTGGAGTATGCGTTTATGGATACTTTAAAAATAAATATGTACCAATATGTTACTTCCAAACCTCTAGTATGAACGGAGAAATGAGAAAAATAAACTTTACAAAACATTTTTATTGGGGAATTTACCCCTTGCCATTTATAATAAGAACTCGTCATGCCTAGGTGACCCTAACTGCCCATGTGTATGTATATTTATGAAATACGAGGACGGACACCATTTTCTCTTCGTTTTCCCAGTACTTGAATGAACTCGATGACGCTGCTTAACCCCATTGTTCAGCAGTAGTGGAAGGTAAAAGGTCGCTGTATGGAGTGAATATTAATATGTGGAGGATGACTTCAAGATTTTATGTGGTCTCTGATGTTGCTTGAAATGTAAGTGTGGCCCGGATAGAAAAAGATCAACATTTCTTAAATCGTAAGTATTCCTAGTTGTTTTAGGCTAGGAAAACATATACTACATTGTGAGATAGTGGCTCAATTTTTTCTCCTGCACTGGTTATTATTGCAATTGTGGTTGAATTGTTGGCATACGTTTTTTTAGATTTTTGTAATTATGAGGAATTATGTGCATTAGCTTTTTTTCTGACTAAAAGTTGATGATAATGATGATGATGATGTGTAAAGTTTGTACATTTGCTTTTGAGAACTGGCTAAACCTAGAGTGAGTGTGAATGACCCTGATCCGTGAGACACATTGAGAGCCCACCGGCCCCAGCTATGATATGCCACCTGCTGTGCGCAGCCTTCACTTCCCTTGCATCCGAGATAAAATATGTTGTTCTTATTTACTATGAGACCCTCTATCCTAGTGGGATTTGTGATGATGCATTCTTTCATTTGTGCACAGAGATTTCCAATATGAACTGCCACATATCAGTACCTAATAAGGGACCAGAGATACTGCAAACAAAAGATTGCAGAGTTTTGGGATTGCCATCATAGTCCCGCCCTCAACCCATAGCCTATATTATTTTGCTGTCCAAATGATCCATTCCCTTCTTGAAACATCCCCATGAAGAAATCCCAGCCGGCTTTCAACATTAATCTGACAATTAAATGATGGAGCTACATCAATATGCTCTCCTTCCTGCAGCCTCTGCACCCTCTATGGGTGTAGTGATTAGTTGGCGAGCTTCAGGGGGCACTTTGGGGAATCCACCCTCCACCATTTTTCCAGCCAGCACCTCATCTCACTAACTCCCCTTAAAGAACCTCCTAATGTTTTTCAGCATCATTCTGAAACTGAAGTGATGGAGGTTCGTCAAGACCAGCTGATGGAGATGGGTGCATTGGTGCAGGGATTCCTTTTAAGCCTACGGCTGCATGTGCTTTGGTATTATGGGATTAACGCATGTTGAAGACACTGGGTTAGATTTCTGGGAGAAACATGCAAGTACACTGGCCCTTACCCCTTCACCTGACAAACTGTGCATTCCCTGACCAGGTTGCCTGATGGTCAAAAGTCCCAGTTTGGTCCACAGAGCACAGTCCCTGAACTAGTAAAATGGAGGTTTGAAATGTCGCTCAGCATGCCAACCAAAATACTAAGAAAGGTGAAGTGATGACATGAGGTTTCCATTTCTCAGGGAGCCCCTTCTCTGACCCTAAAGTTTGCAACTTCCATAACCCTTGGAACTGACGGTTATAAGTGGAGAGCTATTGAAGGAGAGGGAGAGAGAGAGAGAGAGAGAGAGAGCGGGGGAGAGAGAGAGAGAGAGAGAAAGGGAGAGAGGCAGAGGGAGGGAGGGAAGGGAAAACATGATATTCTTTATCTGCCTCTCCCTCTGGGAGAAAGTGACATGCACATGTCTGCTGAGGCCACTGGTAGGAGTGTGGTGAGGCTGCTTTGCCACATGAAGGCTTTGCATGCTCTGCTATAGCCTCAAATGCTTTGTTATGCATTGACATGCTTTTATAATGACTTGCTGTGCTCAGTATTCTACGTTCTACCTTTTACAGTACAGCGCTCAGGTACACCACTCTGTTTCAGCCCACTTGGATTTGCTCCCAATGCGTCCCACTGCAATGCTGCTGTTGTCTGTTCCACTGCAACATAGCACGTCTGAGGTTTTACTCCCTGCTGTCCCCATGTGATTTGGCCACCTGGTTCCCAATGCAATAAGAGTGCTAGCATGTTTTTCCTCTCCAATGCCCAATGCAATTCACCTACCAGGACACAACCCTCTCTGGAATACCTACTCTAAACTGCACTCAGAAACTATTCTCACTCACTATCTACCTGGAACCCAACGCAGCATGCTCTCTGTGGCTTCCACTCCTCACTGTGTTCCCCACTTAATCCAGGACAAGCTCCCGCCACTGTCCACTGCTAGAAACATCAGCTCACACAATGGTGAGTCAGGACATTTCTTCACAGCTACCTTACCCGAACTATACCACTGCCAACCACAACAAATGGTTGCCCTGAGAGGTTAACCTGGTGCTTCACTAACCTCTTGCACGAACATTCTTGAACTCTATACTCAAACAGACTATCAGGCCGATTCATGGAATAATTAGCGCGGCGCAAGTGGGCAAAAACGTGCGAATCGCAGTGGAATAGCGAAAATCGCAGTGCAAGTGCGAAAATCGCACGAAAAGCAGCGCACGTCGATTCATGGAAGTCCGTGCGCGAGAAAACCAGCGGATGTGCGATAAAAAGTGCGCCGCGCACGTTGGCGCACAGGCCATCTAACAGCGTGCGCCAAGTCACAGCGAAAATCGCACAGGCCACAGCGAAATTCGCACATAGCGCGGCGCACGCAACAAAAGTAGGCGGAACACGGGCGTAACACTCGGAATGGGGAACAACTTGCAAAAACGTGGGCGTCACGGGGGAAGTACAGGGCACAAGTGCGCGGAACGCCCACACGCTCGCCTACAACACGTATTCATGGAATAGAATAGGGCAAAAAAGCGCACGCTCAAACCAGCGCACAGGCACAAACACGACCGCCACAAGAAAGCAGGCGGTAGCGTCTCTGCGGCTGTAAGAAATGTGCGCCAAAAGGTGTGCCAACAAATAGCACCCATATACTGCCATGATGAATGTCCTATACTGTGGCCCTCCTGGACAAATGACGTGCAAAGGGGTACCCACAAACACGGACACGCTGACAAAAAATACGTGTGCGTGTATACCGGGGTGCGCGGGAAGTCTCACACGCGATTTGGCCGGGTACGTGGATTTCAGGGGTGCGCGGGAAGTTCCACACGCGATTCCATCAGGGTAGGTGTATTTCAGGGGTGCGCGGGAAGTTCCACACGCGATTCCATCAGGGTACGTGTATTTCAGGGGTGCGCGGGAAGTCCCACACGCGATTACAGCAGGGTACGTGTATTTCAGGGGTGCGCGGGAATTTCCACACGCGAATAGCCTGGGCGCGTGTATTTCAGGGGTGCGCAGGAAGTCCCACACGCGATTACAGAAGGGTACGTGTATTTCAGGGGTGCGCGGGAATTTCCACACGCGAATAGCCTGGGCGCGTGTATTTCAGGGGTGCGCGGGAATTATCACACGCGATTTGGCTTGGTACGTGTATTACAGGGGTGCGTGGGAAGTTACACACGCGATTAGGCTGGGTGGGTCCTCACAGGTGTTCCCTGTACACCCTCCACGGCCCCTGCAGGCAGCCCACAAAACAGGGGACTACCCTGCACACCTGCTCATGTCTCCCACCACCCCCACCCCCCACCATCCAGGGGCACCCTCCACCAGGCCCCCACTCATGTCTCCCACCACCCCCACCCCCCAGCAGTGCAGGGGCAGCCTCCACCAGGCACCCACTCATGTCCCCTATCACCCCCACCCCCCCGCCACCAGGGGCACCCTCCACCAGGCCCCCACTCATGTCTCCCACCACCCCCACCCCCCCAGTCACCAGGGGCACCCTCCACCAGGCCCCCACTCATGTCTCCCACCACCCCCACCCCCCACCATCCAGGGGCACCCTCCACCAGGCCCCCACTCATGTCTCCCACCACCCCCACCCCCCCAGTCACCAGGGGCAGCCTCCACCAGGCCCCCACTCATGTCACCCACCACCCCCACCCCCCAGCACTGTGGGGCACCTGCCAGCAGGCCCCCACCCATGTCACCCACCACCCCCACCCCCCAGCCACCAGGGGCACCCTCCACCAGGCCCCCACCCATGTCACCCACCACCCCCACCCCCCAGCATCCAGGGGCAGCCCCCACCAGGCCCCCACTCATGTCCCCTATAACCCCCACCCCCCCGCCACCAGGGGCACCCTCCACCAGGCCCCCACTCATGTCTCCCACCACCCCCACCCCCCCAGTCACCAGGGGCAGCCTCCACCAGGCCCCCACTCATGTCTCCCACCACCCCCACCCCCCAGCAGTGCAGGGGCAGCCTCCACCAGGCCCCCACCCATGTCTCCCACCACCCCCACCCCCCAGCAGTGCAGGGGCAGCCCCCACCAGGCCCCCACTCATGTCCCCTATCACCCCCATCCCCCCAGTCACCAGGGGCACCCTCCACCAGGCCCCCACCCATGTCACCCACCACCCCCACCCCCCAGCATCCAGGGGCAGCCTCCACCAGGCCCCCACTCATGTCCCCTTGCACCCCCACCCCCCAGCAACCAGGGGCAGCCTCCACCAGGCCCCCACCCATGTCACCCACCACCCTCACCCCCCAGCAGTGCAGGGGCAGCCTCCACCAGGCCCCCACTCATGTCACCCACCACCCCCACCCCCCAGCACTGTGGGGCACCTGCCAGCAGGCCCCCACCCATGTCACCCACCACCCCCACCCCCCCGCCACCAGGGGCACCCTCCACCAGGCTCCCACTCATGTCCCCCACCACCCCCACCCCCCCAGTCACCAGGGGCACCCTCCACCAGGCCCCCACTCATGTCTCCCACCACCCCCACCCCCCACCATCCAGGGGCACCCTCCACCAGGCCCCCACTCATGTCTCCCACCACCCCCACCCCCCCAGTCACCAGGGGCAGCCTCCACCAGGCCCCCACTCATGTCTCCCACCACCCCCACCCCCCAGCAGTGCAGGGGCAGCCTCCACCAGGCCCCCACTCATGTCACCCACCACCCCCACCCCCCAGCACTGTGGGGCACCTGCCAGCAGGCCCCCACCCATGTCACCCACCACCCCCACCCCCCAGCCACCAGGGGCACCCTCCACCAGGCCCCCACCCATGTCACCCACCACCCCCACCCCCCAGCATCCAGGGGCAGCCCCCACCAGGCCCACACTCATGTCCCCTATCACCCCCACCCCCCCCCCACCAGGGGCACCCTCCACCAGGCCCCCACTCATGTCTCCCACCACCCCCACCCCCCCAGTCACCAGGGGCAGCCTCCACCAGGCCCCCACTCATGTCTCCCACCACCCCCACCTCCCAGCAGTGCAGGGGCAGCCTCCACCAGGCCCCCACCCATGTCCAACCCATGTCTCCCACCACCCCCACCCCCCAGCACTGTGGGGCACCTGTCACCAGGCCCCCACTCATGTCACCCACCACCCCCACCCCCCAGCACTGTGGGGCACCTGCCAGCAGGCCCCCACCCATGTCACCCACCACCCCCACCCCCCGCCACCAGGGGCACCCTCCACCAGGCCCCCACTCATGTCTCCCACCACCCCCACCCCCCCAGTCACCAGGGGCACCCTCCACCAGGCCCCCACTCATGTCTCCCACCACCCCCACCCCCCACCATCCAGGGGCACCCTCCACCAGGCCCCCACTCATGTCTCCCACCACCCCCACCACCCCAGTCACCAGGGGCAGCCTCCACCAGGCCCCCACTCATGTCTCCCACCACCCCCACCTCCCAGCAGTGCAGGGGCAGCCTCCACCAGGCCCCCACCAATGTCCAACCCATGTCTCCCACCACCCCCACCCCCCAGCACTGTGGGGCACCTGCCACCAGGCCCCCACTCATGTCACCCACCACCCCCACCCCCCAGCACTGTGGGGCACCTGCCAGCAGGCCCCCACCCATGTCACCCACCACCCCCACCCCCCCGCCACCAGGGGCACCCTCCACCAGGCCCCCACTCATGTCTCCCACCACCCCCACCCCCCCAGTCACCAGGGGCACCCTCCACCAGGCCCCCACTCATGTCTCCCACCACCCCCACCCCCCACCATCCAGGGGCACCCTCCACCAGGCCCCCACTCATGTCTCCCACCACCCCCACCCCCCCAGTCACCAGGGGCAGCCTCCACCAGGCCCCCACTCATGTCACCCACCACCCCCACCCCCCAGCACTGTGGGGCACCTGCCAGCAGGCCCCCACCCATGTCACCCACCACCCCCACCCCCCAGCCACCAGGGGCACCCTCCACCAGGCCCCCACCCATGTCACCCACCACCCCCACCCCCCAGCATCCAGGGGCACCCTCCACCAGGCCCCCACTCATGTCTCCCACCCCCCCCCACCCCCAGCAACCGGGGGCAGCCTCCACCAGGCCCCCACCCATGTCCCCCTGCCCCCAGGTCCTGACGATACACAATCATGGCAGTAATGGGCAGCATACCCAGCACAAACACCCAGGCAAGGATTGCATCCACCCACATAGTGAATGCAATTACATGACACAACCCCAATGGCAAGTATGTAAATGAACACATGTCCGTCACACACACATACACAATGGCTGCAAGTGAATGTCAGAACCCATATCATGACATATATGAAACCAAAGACAAAATAACACAAGTGGAAGTAAAAATAAAAAATGTATTAAAGATTAAAAATAGGTAAACAAATCAAACATACAACTATGTGGATAACAAAATAAATGGTCCATGTCGGAGAACAAAAGTAAAAATCAAAAAAATAAAAAGGAATACAAAAACAAATGTTGACCAAAGCAATATCAAGTAGAAGGAAAAGAATGAAAAACCATTTCCACATGGTGAACACAATAATGTAAAAAAGAAAATGTTCCTTCAAAAAACAAACTAAATACAGGAATGTACCAGGGTCCATGAGCCCAACACCATAAAGGAAACCTACTACTACCTAATGAAAAAAATATATACAAAAAAGTGGCCATTGTCCGAGCGGTCCAAAATAATAAAAACAAATAAAGGAAACCTAACACTAACTAACTATATAACTATATACAAAGGCAGCGGGCAAGTCCTGCGGCTCACTTGTTGATGTTGCTGGCCAGGGCATCATCGAACTCCATGTCGATGTCCTGGAGGCGGGACTCTGTCCTGGCCCCGAGGTCTCGCAGGGATAACCCCATGTTCAGCTCAAACTCCCTGCGAGCTTCCTCAAGGCACTCAGCCCGCCTCAACGCCCGACGCATGGAGAACTCCGCCCTGACCATGGCGAGCCGCTCCTCTTCCGCCCGCTGCCGCTCCGCACCTATCCGCTGGACCAACTGCTCCCACACGGAAGACACCACCATCCCAGGGTTGCCCTGCCCTCCGGCCGATGCCTGCCCCTCTGATCTTGATGGCCCCGAGCCATGATGCCTCCCACGTCGAGCCCGCTGCTGCCTCCGACGCCACTGCCTCTGCCAGCACGACGGCATCCAGGCTGATGGAAACCACCGACGCCGTCGTGCACGTGCCCTGCCTGATGATGCTGTCACATCTTCCATCTGCTGGGGTCCAGTTGCTGTGTTGTCCACCCCTGCTGGACCTCCGACTCCCAACTGTGGCAGGGATGGGATCCCCACCGAGCTGGCTACATTGGTCGGGGCAGGTCCACAGGGGGCCCTGGTGGCATCTGGGCTGGAAGACGGCAAGGAGAACGACTGGTGTATAGCCTGCACAGAGGAGGAGAGGGCCGCCACATTGGCCAACACATGCAGGAAACCCCCGAACATGGCCGATCCCAATTGGGCCACGTCGGCACGGTGCACTTCGTGATGACGTGCGTGCTCCTCCCGGGAAGCACGCACGACATCACGAATCACAGCCTTGCGCATCGCGACCCCAATCAGGACCTTCTCCACACGGCCAGGGGTTCCCACGTCCGCAGGTGGAGGGGAGTCAGGTGACATGGACATCCCCTCTACCTGCGGACGGGCCTGGGACGGGGCATCCCTGCTGGTGCATGGTGGTGCACTCACAGGGTCAGGGACAGCGACATGCACAGGCCCCTCCATGGTGACCTGTGCTGCCTCCTGCCCCTGGCCCTGGACTGCACCACTTGCACCAGCAGGGATGCCCCCACCAGGCCCCATGTGTGCCCCAGTGGCGGCCTCCTCCTCCTCTGTGCAAACCACCAACCTGGATGGCTCCTCACCGTCTCCCACCGTAGCAGGACCCCGTGGGGGCTCACCCACCCCTTCCGCTGCAGCCGTGGGGGCATCCCCGCCGCCTTGCTCCACAGCGCCGTCTCCGCCCTCTTCTTCACTAGCCGCTGAGTAGAGGGAGACAAAGAACACAAGCATCAGGGTACTGTACAATGGTCCCCTAGACAGGAAGCAATAGCAGATGACCACCACTGTCAAAGTACACTTCCATCATGTCCCTCCACAACACATGGGTCAGTCCAGGCAAAACACACACAGTAACAGGCATGCTGCATGCCATGGACATTTCCATGCATGTCCAAAGGACTCTTGAAACATTCAATGATATGGAACTCACATGCATCATGGCTCATGCCTTTCACATGCACACACTTCACCTCAGTCACATCCATCTGGCCCCAAACACAACAAACACAGCGGATACAAGGGCAATTTGGCTGCTTCACTGAATCTGTGCATTGTCACACACATGTGTCATGCATCCATGGCATGCACAAGTCACAGACACGCAGGTCAGCCACACAGACATGGCTACCACATATGTACCTGGCATCAGCACCCATCCCTCACCCCCACCCATGTCCCGGTACAGAGGCTGGCATGCTCTCATGTTCAAAATCTGCATAGGGCTCCCCATGCGGCATTTGAACACATGCAACAACCATGTGGGTCACACATCACTGGTTGCACATGCATTACCATGATGTCCATGCACACATACATGCATACATGGCCTATGGCACACATACAGGCAAGTATCATAGACCCAGCACACAGCAACATGCCCTGTGTCACACAGTAATGTTTGGACACTTACTGCTCAACTCCAGACGGGCCTCCCTCTCAAGGATCTGGGCGTGGAGCGCTGGGCGTACGTGTTCCAGGACCCTCATCTGGATGGAACTCATGCGGCCCCGGCCCCCCTCCACGAGGCACCGGGCCTTCACAAGGGTCCTGGACCTCAAGTCCTCCCAGCGCTTCTTGATCTTCTGGACGTTGCGGGTTGCCACCCCCTCCGCGTTGATGGCAACCACACAGTCGGCCCAGATCCTCTCCCGTCCATCCTTGCTGGCGCAGGACGATCCAAAGAGGGCCTCATACTGCCCCAGGACATGCTCCACCAGGACACCAACTTCGGTGGCAGTGAAGCTGGTGCCCCTCTGCCCCTCTGGCCTGGGGTTGCCACTGGTGCCAGATGTGGAAGTGCCCGACATGGCAACCCCAGAGGCAGGTGTGGGTGGGCAACTGGGTCCTGGGGCTGGGCTGTGGAGCGATGTAATCCCAGTCGGGAGTCTTCAGTTCCAGCAGGGGTGGACACAGCAACTGGACCCCTGCAGATGGCTGATGTGCAGGCACCAAATGGCAGGGCACGGTGGCAGCAGGCAGGCAGGCAGGCAGGCAGCAGCAGATGGCACGTGGGAGGCAGTAACTCGGCCTTCTGGGCAGGAGCGTGGTCTTCCGTGTGTTTTCGCGTGGCCAGCTTGATACGGAGTGATTTGGCACGTGAAAATTCGGCACGTCAGCGTGAAATCCGAGGAAAGGCCCTTAGCGCGTAAGCGCGTAAGCACGCATGCGCGATTCTATTGGTCCAGAGTCCCTCAGCGCGTAAGCGCGTATGTGACATGACCCGCACGGGTGTTCCCCACCCAGCACGTGATGACGGAGCACACGTGTAAATACTGCATGTCAGAGTGTCATCGCGTGTAATTGGACAAAAGTGCGCGTACACGCGATTGGCCTATGTTCGTGTATTTCAGGGGTGCGCGGGCACTTACACACGCAAGTACGTCAGCGCACCTGTATCCCGTTGTGCGTGTAAATTTCCACACGCTATTGGACTGGGAACTGGATTCCAGGGGTGCGCGGGTCACACGCTCGCCTAGAACACGCGCAAAGCATGAATTTGTGCACTTTAACAATAACAAGCCAGACGCCAGGATGAACATACCGTTCCTAGCAGCAGTGGCAGTGGGCTACCAAAGGAGGAGGAGGAGGATAGTCAGGGCCAGAATATTCACACCCAGAACCAGCCTTTTCGGGATGCCTGATGACCAGGTGTATGGAAGGTACAGGTTTCCACCACACATAATACTGGACCTGGTGAGTGAGTGGGAGGATGACCTCACATCACCCACCCTGTGCTCCCAAGCACTCAGCCCCCTGGAGAAGGTCCTCAATGTACTGCACTTCTTAGCCACTGGATCATTTCAGCGGACAAGTGCCATAGTGGGTGGGGTGTCACAGGCCACCCAGTCACGCTGCCTATACCAGGTCTTGAACATCATCACTGCACGCCCATCAGTCCGCAGGCACATATACCTGCCCAGAACACCTGCAGAAAGGCATGCTGCCGTCTGGATTTTTACGGTGTGGCACGATTCCCCAAAGTGCTAGGTGCCATCGACTGCACCCATGTGGCTCTAAGTCCCCCCAGGGCATCTGAGCACATCTATAGGAACCGCAAGCACTGGCATTCCATCAACGTGCAGGTAGTATGTAATGCCAAGGGAATCATCAGCTCAGTATATGCCAACTATCCCGGCTCCACCCACGACAGCTTCATTTACCGAATGTCCACCCTATACCGGGACCTAGATGCTGGGCGGCATGGCGATACATGGCTGCTTGGTGAGTATGTATGCCACTGCACATGCATGCATGTTGGATACTGAGCAAGGTCACAACCCCACCAATGATACCAATCACCACCTCCACAGGGGACAGTGCCTACCCTCTCAGCCCCCACATGATGACGCCAATTCGGAACCCCACCACGCCACCCGAGGTAAGATATAACACAGCCCACATTACAACCCGGGGCATAGTGGAGCGCACATTCGGAGTGCTAAAGTCACGCTTTCGCTCCCTTGACCATTCTGGCGGGCAGCTGTTATACGCTCCCCCAGCAGTGTGCAGGATCATAGTGGCAGCATGTGTCCTGCACAACGTTGCAACACGCCGGGGCCTGGCCGTGGACATGGTGGTGGCCCCACATCCCCAACCACATGCACAGCCGCTGCGCATGGGAGGGGAAAGGGCACGTGGGGAGGCAGCCCGTACACAGCTAGTGGCTAATTACTTCACATAGAAATCACACCCCTGTGGAGTGCACACTGCCCTGGCACATTCCATCTGACAATCAATGATGACTCAACCTGACACTGATCCTGAATGTCTGGAGAATGAACCGTGAATACCATATCAGCCTGAGATTGTTCACCTGGAAGTGTCACAATGTGTGCATCCCTACCCACACAGACACCACCAATGCAGTTTTGTGGAGTTACACATTCAAGCAGCTAAAAAGAATACCCACTTGCAAAATGCAACAAGTGGACAGTGCCATGTCAGCCAACCCAACCCCAGCACCGCCACACGACACACCGTGCCATGTCATGCTATTTGCAGGTAAACAAAGTAATCCCCACAACATGACACTAGTGTCACTATGTACAGTGTCCCTATTAGAAACCTGCAACACCTGAAATGCTCACAGCAATGCCGGACCAACAACATACTTGAGCACGTACTACCATTAACATGACATCACAAATTTTACATATTAGTAGTCTCACCACCTGGAAATGCCTGCACTCCCACCACCACCAACTGTGCAGTGTTGGCGCCATGTAGAGTTGTAGGTGCACTGCTGCCAACATGGACCCCATCTCCAGACTAGAGGTCCTTGTGTAGACATGAGGAAGGGACCTGCAAATTGGGAGGTAGACACAGAAGATGAGTCATCCTGAGGTGAAGGAGCTCCTGCCTCAGGGCTTCCCTGTGGCCCTGGGACTCAATGGAGATGGCCACCTGCAGAGTCGCCAGTGCCGCCCGCCTGTCCCTGTTGGACCCCAACATGTCCTCCCTGTGTGACTGGCAGATGGAGTCGGTTGCCTGCTCTAGTCGCTCCATCAGCCTTTCTGGGGGGACAATGGAAGTGGCCACCCTATCCATGGCCTGAGCCATCATCTCGGATGATGCAGCCTGTTGGGTTGCAATACCGTAAATGGATTGCTCCCATGCGGTATTGCCAGGTGGCGTACGGCCACCACGTCGGCGGGCACCACACCTGTCTGGGGCAAGGCGAACTGCGCCTTGCTGTGCCGGCACTGCCTGAGGCTGCAGGACTGCATTCCCCCTCTGATCTGCTGGCCCAGGAACAGGATCAGATGTCGCGGAGTGTGACCCTGCATCCGTAACCACCAAAGGCGTAGCTGCCAACACTGACATCCCCATGGAGGGTTCTGACCCTGGTGCAGGTGGGTGAGACAGAACAGAATCCCTCCCTGGAACACTCACCTGCGACGGCACGTAGGTCTCATCCGAATCAACACCTGAGTACAGCTCACGGGAGGTGCAGCCAGAGACACCCCTTGAGAGCACGACCTGCAGCACTTGTGGGTTCTCCCCCACCACCACACCACGTCCCTCACTGGTGGTTGGTCGGCTCTCGGACCCCTCCTGGGTCTGCACCATCTCCACAACCCCAGCAGTATCAGGTGCGTCTTCCCCTGCAAAGACATGAAAACAAAGAAATGGAAACAGGCATTAGCACCATGGCACACAATGAGGGCTGAGAAGCAAGAGAACCAGTACTTGATTGACACATGTCCCAAATGACTAAAACCCTCCCATGCATGCACCCTCACTGCGTATGAAGTGCAGGCAAATGGCACACACTGATGACACCAAGATGGAAAATGAACACATTTTCTGCATGCTGCCTGGCAGTGGCATCACACATTGGCCTGTGATTGCCAGGTGAAACACACATGCCATCACACAGATGGCATGTACCATTGCTATTGAGTGAAGATGGAGAGGAGGGCAGCACCTATTCATTCAGTCCAGTTCCCGCATGTAATTGCTTTTCTAATTCTAACAGGTCAGATTTTTCACCTGGAGCTGCCAGTCTGAAATGGTCCAATTGCACAGGGACATGTGTGTACAAATGATATCCAGGTAACAAAGTCACTCCACTTCACCATAGCCATGTCATGCATGTGACTAGTGGACAGCGACATGGCTAGTAAAAGTGGGGGAATGCAAACAATCTGACTGAATGAACAGTGAAAAATAAGCAACAATGTTGTGGCAAGGTGACACTTCAAGGGCAACTGGCGTGCAGTTGGGCTAGATGTCTACTGTTGGCAGAAGGGATACTGCTATGGCCAAATGCAGCTGCGCAGGAAGTATTGCATGAAGCACATGGCTGACCCATACGACTCAGGCGCACACACTCTCACCTGGCACACAAACAGAAGCCCTCACACACACACCATGCACATGGATGACACACACATGCATGTGCACTCACCGGACAATGCCTCGTAATCAGCCAGATCTCCCACGCCTTGGATCTGTTCCTCCGTGACGTAGGTCCCAGCGACTGACTCATGTGGAGTGAGTTCCATGTCTACTACTGGAGACCCACCTCCAGTCACTAGAGTTGCGGCATGACTTGAGGCCAGCTTACTCTTTGCCCTGCGCTTTAGGTCATTCCAGCGCTTATAGCAATCATTGGCTGTGCGCCTCACGATTCCAAGGGCACTTACGATGTCCGCAATGGTCTGCCAGTGTGCCTGGCGTTGTGCAGGTGTGGTCTTGGATCCTGCAACAATGACCATCTCGTTGTCATGTCCGGACACATACTCGACAAGTGCATTCAGTTCGTCATCCGTGAAGCTGGGCTTCCTGGACTGGCCGGACTGTGTAGCCGTGTCTGGGGCATCAGCCTGTGCCGGACGAGCACTCTTCCTCTTCCGCTTGGAAGGTGGTGGTGATCCTGAGTGTCCTGCACCGCTCTGGACACTAGGGGCAGGAGCCCTGGTGGACTCTGTATCAGGAGTGTGGGATTGCACACTCAGCATGGGAGTTGGTGCAGGCATTGGCTCTAGTGTGATGGTGTCAGGGGGAATGTCAGCAGCATGGACTAGGACCGACACTGTCCTGGCTGGGTGCGTGAGGGCTGGGGTGGATGGAGCCGCAGCTGCCCCTGCAGCCTCTCCGCCCTGCCTCCTTGGTGCAGCAGATGACCTTGCTGCCCCAGATCCACGTGGCATGATGGCATCAACGTGCACCAGCGCACGTGTCGTAGCCCTGCTGACCTGGAAGTCAGCCATGGAGTCAGCCAGGTCTGATGCCACAATGGGCTGGTCCAACAAGGGCTGAGCATGGATGGTGTCAGCCACATCAGCCTCAACGGGAGGGGGGGGGATTATGGGTGCCCGTGACTGGTCCTCCACACATGGGGGGACAGGCTCACCCTGCAAGTTACGACCACGTCCCCTACCGGATCCACCATGGCCACCACTTGTGGCTCTTCCACCTTTGCCACCCTTACGGAATCCTCGCCTCCCAGCCATGGCACTGATGTTAATGTGCGTATGGGAGTGGATGTAGACTATTGTCCTGGGCAATTGGGGGTCAAAGGGGTTGGGTACCAGATGGTAATTGTACCCTAGTGCTCTAGCAAGGCTGAATGTAACCCCTGGGGAAAGATGACGGGTCACGCAACGCACAGGAGTCCCAAAAAAGGGAGATGACTTGCACGCAACCCCTCCTAGACCACGTGTGCAGAAAGAAAAACCTGCACTACGCTGTGGCACCCAGTAACACAAGAATGAACGTATGCGTGTCACACGCAGCCTAGAATGACCTCTGAAGGGGTAGGCTACACACGGGGCAAGCACAGATGTTAGATACGTGCATGACTCACCGTCTGCCTGGTAAACGAGCGTGTAAAAGGAGCACGTTTGGTTGGCAACACCCCCGCCAAAAGAAGATTTGTACGCTGTCTGAGGAGACAGGACAACAGTAGAAGGGAACACTGTTTGAGGGAACAGGGCCAGGTAAACCAGTAAAAGAGAAAAAAGAGAAAAAGCTGTCAGAGGTAACAGGGAATACGAACTTGAAACGCTGTGAAGTAAATCGCGTGTGAAACGACAAGAAGTACAGAATTCACCCACTCGCTCTCCACGAAAAGCACGTACAAGGAAAACGTGTTCTACACGTACCTCTTATACAGGCCCACACGTCCAGCGTCACTTACGCGGCGTGTACGCGCTAGGGCCATTTCCACCAATTACATGCTTTGTCACTTCTGCGTGTAGGGCCATTTCCACCAATTACACGCTTTGTCACTTCTGCGTGTAGGGCCATTTCCACCAATCACACGCTTTGTTACTTCTGCGTGTAGGGCCATTTCCACCAATCACACGCGATTACACTCTGACGTGCAGTCTTTCCACGTGTGCTCTGTCATCACGTGCTGTGTGGGAAACACCTGTGCGGGTCACGTCACAGACGCGCTTACGCGCTGAGGGCCTTTCCTCGGTTTTCACGCTGACGTGCAGGATTTTCACGTGCCAAATCACTCCGTACCAAGCTGGCCACGCATACGCACACGGAATACCACGCTCCTGCCCGGAAGGCCAAACTACTGCCCCCCAGAGCCCCCACCTGCTGCTGCCTGACTGCCTGCTGCCCCTGCACTGCTGGGGGGTGGGGGTGGTGGGTGACATGGGTGGGGGCCTGGTGGAGGCTGCCCCTGCACTGCTGGGGGGTGGGGGTGGTGGGTGATATGGGTGGGGGCCTGCTGGCAGGTGCCCCACAGTGCTGGGGGGTGGGGGTGGTGGGAGACATGGGTGGGGGCCTGGTGGAGGCTGCCCCTGGTGGTTGGGGGGTGGGGGTGGTGGGAGACATGAGTGGGGGCCTGGTGGAGGCTGCCCCTGCACTGCTGGGGGGTGGGGGTGGTGGGAGACATGGGTGGGGGCCTGGTGGAGGATGCCCCTGCACTGCTGGGGGGTGGGGGTGGTGGGAGACATGGGTGGGGGCCTGGTGGAGGCTGCCCCTGCACTGCTGGGGGGTGGGGGTGGTGGGGGCCTGGTGGAGGCTGCCCCTGCACTGCTGGGGGGTGGGGTTGCAGGGGGACATGAGCAGGTGTGCAGGGTAGTCCCCTGTTTTGTGGGCTGCCTGCAGGGGCCGTGGAGGGTGTACAGGGAACACCTGTGAGGACCCACCCAGCCTAATCGCGTGTGTAACTTCCCAGGCACCCCTGTAATACACGTACCAAGCCAAATCGCGTGTGAGAATTCCCGCGCACCCCTGAAATACACGTACCCTGCTGAAATCACGTGTAAAACTTCCCGCGCACCCCTGAAATGCATGCGTCCAGGCTATTCGCGTGTGGAACTTCCCGCGCACCCCTGAAATACACGGGCCCAGGCTATTCGCGAGTGGAACTTCCCGCGCACTCCTGAAATACACGTAGCACGCTGGGAGACATGAGTGGGGGCCTGGTGGAGGGTGCCCCTGGTGGCGGGTGGGTGGGGGTGATAGGGGACATGAGTGTGGGCCTGGTGGAGGCTGCCCCTGCACTGCTGGGGGGTGGGGGTGGTGGGTGACATGGGTGGGGGCCTGGTGGAGGCTGCCCCTGCACTGCTGGGGGGTGGGGGTGGTAGGAGACATGGGTGGGGGCCTGGTGGTGGGTGCCCCTGGTGGCTGGGGGGTGGGGGCCTGCTGGCAGGTGCCCCACAGTGCTGGGGTGGGGGTGGTGGGAGACATGAGTCGGGCATGAGTGGGGGCCTGGTGAAGGCTGCCCCTGGTGGCTGGGGGGTGGGGGTGGTGGGAGACATGAGTGGGGGCCTGGTGGAGGCTGCCCCTGCACTGCTGGGGGGTGGGGGTGGTGGGAGACATGGGTGGGGGCCTGGTGGAGGATGCCCCTGCACTGCTGGGGGGTGGGGGTGGTGGGTGACATGGGTGGGGGCCTGCTGGCAGGTGCCCCACAGTGCTGGAGGGTGGGGGTGGTGGGAGACATGAGTGGGGGCCTGGTGGAGGCTGCCCCTGGTGGCTGGGGGGTGGGGTGGTGGGAGACATGAGTGGGGGCCTGGTGGAGGCTGCCCCTGCACTGCTGGGGGGTGGGGGTGGTGGGTGACATGGGTGGGGGCCTGCTGGCAGGTGCCCCACAGTGCTGGGGGGTGGGGGTGGTGGGAGACATGGGTGGGGGCCTGGTGGAGGCTGCCCCTGGTGGCTGGGGGGTGGGGGTGGTGGGAGACATGAGTGGGGGCCTGGTGGAGGCTGCCCCTGCACTGCTGGGGGGTGGGGGTGGTGGGAGACATGGGTGGGGGCCTGGTGGAGGATGCCCCTGCACTGCTGGGGGGTGGGGGTGGTGGGAGACATGAGTGGGGGCCTGGTGGAGGCTGCCCCTGCACTGCTGGGGGGTGGGGGTGGTGGGAGACTTGAGTGGGGGCCTGGTGGAGGCTGCCCCTGCACTGCTGGGGGGTGGGGGTGGTAGGAGACATGGGTGGGGGCCTGGTGGTGGGTGCCCCTGGTGGCTGGGGGGTGGGGGTGCAGGGGGACATGAGCAGGTGTGCAGGGTAGTCCCCTGTTTTGTGGGCTGCCTGCAGGGGCCGTGGAGGGTGTACAGGGAACACCTGTGAGGACCCACCCAGCCTAATCACGTGTGATAATTCCCACGCACCCCTGTAATACACGTACCCAGCAAAATGGCGTGTGATAATTCCCATGCACCCCTGTAATTCACGTACCCTGCCAAATCGCGTGTGATAATTCCCGCGTACCCCTGTATTACACGTGCCCTGGCTAATCGCATGTAAGACTTCACGCGTACCCCTGTAATACACGTTCCCTGGACAATCGCGTGTTGAACTTCCCGCGTACCCCTGTAATACACGTTCCCTGGACTATCGCGTGTTGAACTTCCCGCGTACCCCTGTAATACACGTACCCTGGCTAATCGCGTGTAAAACTTCCCGCATACTCCTGATATGAAGGTTGCCCGCTTTGCGTTCCTTGTTTGGCAGCCCTGTAAACTGGTCCAGGGTTAGCGCAGCCCTTTGCGATGATTTAGCGATGTTGATGGCTTTTCCTTGCGCGAGGGCGTTCTTGGGGGCGTTACTGGCGCTGCTGCAGGGTCGCTGCGATTCTCTGCGCCACGGCTGGTTTGGGAGCATGGAATCCATGAATACGCTGTGCGCGGAAATCGGTTTTAGCGCACGTGCCTGGCGCACACAATCGCACGCGGACACTCTGCGCCAGCCGCTTGCGACACTTTTCTGCGAAATTCTATGAATTACCCTGTATATGTATAATACCTAAGACACTCACACATGGCAATTGAATAAAGTGTATTTGTTTTTTAGCAGATTTATATATATTTGAATCCACAAATTTGTCATTTACTATCAGCAGAGTATACTGATGAATAATGATACCCTAAACGTGTAATTCGGTGATGTTCAAAATCAGCATAAGTATTGAGAGGCAGAGTTAAATACATCCAAAATGAAAACTATAGCCACCTCATATGTCCGGGCAGTGTCAAATCACATACATGGCTTTTGTCTGGCATGGGGGTTCCAAAGTGCAAATCACAGGTCCAAATATCAACGTGCCACACATGTTACATGTCCTAGTTCGTATCAATTGCAATAAGACTTGGTTCAGGTTTCGACGCTCTTCCTAGAATTAATAATGATTTAGCCATGTTTATATTATATGAAAATAACTAGACAATCAAAAGAGACCACATGACCAAAACATATACCATTTTGTAACTCTTGGAAGTAGTTTAAAAATGATGTGATTACATTTGCAACAACCCTGCTAGAATTCATACCAAATTGTAACACATTGTACATATTTAGGTAAAAACTACAGTTAGGACACTACTTTATTCCATAAAGGCAGCCCCTTGCTCCCTCTTTTTGAAATGCAAATATTTGTTGATGGGTTAAGCGTTTCCTTCCTGACTCCAGGGTACCCCCTTGGGTGACAAGTGCAGACAAAAATGCCTGAAAGCCCTACCTACTCAATTTAGGTAAATACTACTTACCTGCTTTAGAATCCATGTTTCCTTTGAGAACGTCGGAGCCCTGACCAAAAAAAAACATGATCAATGGGACACAATGAACACTCATCTACCACTGCTCCAGCTGTAATCCGACAGACACATGAAGTGGATAGGTGAGTTTAGTAGGTAGCATGGTGCAGGGATTCTCTTTTGGACTCTGGCTGTGTGCATTAATGGACATAGGATTGAGGCCTTGTGGAAACACCAGGTAAGACTTTTGGGCGGAACAAGTGAAAGGATTCCGGCTCCCGCTCCATTTGCCTTATGCATGGCAAACAAAAGTCATCCACTACTCATGGAGCATTGCACTATAATCAAAAGTCCATGCAAGGCCCAATAAGCACAGCACTTGAGCTAGTTAAAATGATAATGGAGACTGCACTCAGTCTGTGAAGGAATATGCTAAGGGAGGTGAAAGGAGGGCCTTTGTGTTGCATATCACAGGCAGCCTGTTCTTGTAGCCTATGGTTTGTGCCTACCATAGCCGTTAGCAATACTCGTATGTAATGTGAGGAGTAATCACACTCTGTCTATTCACAGAGCAGTGTTGTGCACATTACACAATGTGTCCTTCTGAGAGCAAGGAAGAGAAAGATAGAGAGTGGCTGCCAGTTGGCAAGTGCGAAAGTGAAGTGGTACCTGTCTGTGGGCCTCATTGGTAGGATTGTGGGTTGCAGGCCAGGTTGCTTTGCTAAGTGAGTCGTGTGCATGCTTTGCTATGACGTTGTTATGCCATGTTCTACCCTTACCATACCTGAATAGGCAATGTTATGACTGGCTATTTGGGGATCAATTATTTGCATCCCTTGGTAACTTGCTCAACATTCTACTTTCAACCTTAGACCTACAATATTTCTTTCTTTACTTTTCTTTACTTTAAAACCCGGGGGTGTGAGGGTGTGTGACAAATAGTCAGAAATATCGTTCACAGGAAAACAGGGAGTAGGCAGAGTGAACACTTTTTAATTGAATCTCCTGCGATTGGGAAACTTTCTTCCCCACCACTCCCTGTACAGGGATCGCTTTACCCACAGGTACGCACTTGATATGCCAAGGTGCTATTAACATTATATCAGGCGCTTTTCATTTAATGCTTCTTGCTATGTTTTAGCATTTCTAAACAAGCGAGCATTTAAATCTATGGGGTCTTAACCGAATATGTATGACTACATTATTGTTTTCACTTGTCCATGCAATACTTGAGCCTAATTCACTTCAATACCCGGTTCTGTATTTCACATTCCATATGCCTGTATCTGTTATGCGCTTCTAATCTCCATATGCATTTCCAAAGGGACCCAGCAAGATACCCTGGGAATTGCTCACAAGGCGAAACAGGTAATACACCAACCTGCCTCCTACCTCCTCCCCTTTGTCAATTACAGTGTGTTTGGGCTTTTGCAGTCATATGTAACTATGGCTCAACACGAATTCCATTTCTATTGCTCCAGGGACATTTCCCATGGAGCCTACAACAGGCACCCACCTGGGTCAGCCCAACCAGTCCATATGAACTCTGTGCCTTGGGAAACAAGGTCACACGCCTCTTGCACCCCTGTCTGAGCAAGAGGGTGAGTATTGAGTGGCCTTTTTCAAAATATTTTGTAGCAGCTTTTTAGACTGTTCCTCTAGGAAAGGGAATCTCTTTTGTGTCTTACACATATTATTGATACATACATGTATCCTCTTTTCTGTCTCCCCTTTTGCTTTAGGACCCTGAGGTTCTGCCGCCCAAGGAAGGCTGAACATTGACGCCGCCAATTTCGGCAAGCCAAAACGTGTTACAGTGCTCATTTTAAAGGCGTTTTTCCTTTTTCATGTATAATTTGTTTTTCTAATAATGTATGAAGCACATAATATATAGGTATTTAGACATAGTGGCACACACATTGGCAGATTGGCAATTAATCCAGACATGATCAGGTTCATGAAACCAAATGAGACAATCACATTCTAATTACCAACACATCAGGACTCTTAAAATTAGGACTCTGACACCTCTGGATAGTAAAAATAGGTCTACTACTGGGGTATACACATGATGATTTGATTCTATTTAATGTGTCTCTACGTTGGTTAACACTGCCTTGAATGTCTGTGCTCAATCATTTGACTTTTTGTTGTTTGTTTTACCTAATTCTAAAATGGCATTTTCTTGGTATTTGTTTATACTTGCATTTTTTATCAACTTAGTGTTTGTTGTATCTACCATTAAAAACATTTCTTTTTTGTAATTATTCCTTCTTTCTATCACTTACTTGTTTATTTGTATAAATATTGGATATAAAAATGTCTTTGTCTTGTCAAAAAATATTAACAAATCGTAGACACTCTTTTGTTCCTTTTCCCTTTTGGTGATCCTTTGAGCACAAGAAAAAATTGAAAAAGAAAAAAAAACACCAATAAATTGCATTGTTTTATATGTGGATTTCTGTTGCTTCTATTAAACTACTGTATACTTTCCCAAAATCCACATTAGCAGCAAGGGACAACCCTATTTTTTGTTCAACACTTTTAATTGAATAACAGTATGTTGATTCCTTTTCTAAAAGTTGCTATAGAATTTATATCTATAAGGCCTTAAAGAAATACACTTTTTGTTACTAGAGTAAGGTTACATTTGGGAATTTGTAATTATTTTAAATTATTCAACCTCAACGTTCTGATGTTAGATTTTTTGTCAGTGCGTCCATTAAGTAACGTGGGCCAGATCCCTTAAGACATTTGTGGGTGATGGTTAGTAGCTGAAATTGGATCCAGGCAGCAACAGAAAGCCAATACAGACCCTGTCTGTCCTCCGAGATGTGATCTCTCTTTTTTAGGCCAACAATAGTTCTGACCATAGTGTTTTGAAGTGTCTGTAAGCGAGAGATGTCAGATTTGACTGCTCCCACCAGCAGACTACTACAATGCTATGCTACCACAATGTGCTTCTGCACACTACACTTTGTTCCCATGTGTCACATTTATTTTTGTATTTGTATTTTATTTGTGTTTTATAAAGCGCCTTAAGCCAAAGCAGTGAACATTTAAAACGGGGTACGGTACAATAAAAAATGGATAAGCAGTTGAACAATCAAATCCAGGTAGCAATCATTCAGGAATGCTGAAGTAGATAGGTTTTCAAGGACGCATGAAAGATAGAGTAGGCAGTGATAGAACAAAGAGAAAGAGGGAGAGCGTTTCAGTTGAGAGGAGCAAGGAGCTGAAAAGATTGGAAACGAGACTGGGCACACGGAGGACGAGGAACCACAAGTCTAAAGAGAGGGGAAGACTGGAGAGAACGAGACAGACTATAGAAGTATAAGAGCACAGCAAGAAAGCTAGGCGCATGTCCAATGAGGGATTTGAAGACGAGGCAGAGGAAGTGAAATTTAATTGGAGAGTGAAAAGGCAGCCAACCAAGTGTAGCGAGAGAAGAGGAAATAGAATCTCGATAGGAAAGAAGACAGAGTAGATGAATGGAAGAGTGAAAGACTGGTCTTAGAGGGGCAAGACAAGTGCTTGGAACACCAAACAGAATAGTGGAACAATAAAAGAGTTGGGGAAGAGATCAGTGAGGATATTAAGAGTTTAGTTGCTTGGAAAGTGAGAAATGGATGATCTTTGCAGATATTGTGAAGATGGAAATGACAGACACGAGAGGTAATAGAAATATGATGAGAAAAGGATAGATTTGAGTCAAAGTGGAGACCAAGATTGCGAGCTGTAATAGAAATTGGGTGATTATAGGGTGGGAAGGATATGAACGGGGTGGAAGATGAGGAGGAAGAGTGTTAGCAGGGAAGAACAGGACCTTCCTCTTCCCTGAATTAAGGGTGAGAAAATGAGATGACATCCAAGATTTAATAGCAGTGAGACAAGCTATGAGGGTGTGGTGAATATTCGGAAAGAAAGAAGAAAAGGATAGAAAACGTTGAGTATCATCTGCATAGAAATTATGTGAGGGACCAAAAGAAGAGATAATAGCAGCAAGCTGTGATGTGCATAATGAAAAACAAAATGGGCCTAGATCTGACCCTTGAGGTAACCCGTGATTGTAAGTGACTTCAATCTAGCAATCCCACTAAGTCAATGCCTAGTCTGGAATGCCCAATGGAAGCCCTTATTTATATATTTTTATCTCAAGTTCTTAAATCTGGATGATAAACCCTTATATAACGCCCCTCTCTTTGAATCCCCCGACCTCACTGAGCCAAGAAGTAGGTTTGATTTGCAAATTAAAAGGTTTATTGGAACAATTAAACAATATATATATATCACACTTTTATGAATAAATTAATATTTGATAGCACACTTATGAGTATGACCAGTGATCAACAATGGATAATATTGCACTAGCACAATTCCTTAATTACTTAGGAGTTGGTATAGAAAGGATAAGGTAGCAGAGAATACTTTGTATGGTTTCAAGGAAAAGCAATGATGGAAACAATGCAGCACAGAAATAAATTGAATATGATTTCAACAAGAGATAATCTGATCACTTTTTCCTCTGTGACTACTCACTCCCCCCTATGCAATATGAAGAGATGGAAATGAGGGCACACAGGTTTTCAGGAATACAATCAGAAGCAGTTCAGTTCCCGTTTCCCCCAGCAAGCTTAGAGAAACAGGGATGATTTTAAAACACAGGCCAAATACTTTTAAATTTGGTTGCAATGAAGTGAAAAATATGCTAAAAATGATTTTAATTCCCTATAGGAGATTCAGGGTAGGTGACAGCTACTTTGAATTAGTTCAGGTCAACACTAGCAATGATTCATGAGGGATTATCAGGTTGAAACGAAATTCAGCAGTTGCAAGCAAGAAGCAGTTATTTTTACAAATGACAATTTCACTCACAATTTGAGACTAAGCTGGACGTTGTGTGATGTTCTGAGACCGAAACCCGCGATTTATTGAAATTGAAATTGAGCTAGTTTGCAATTCGCGGCACTTTTTCCAAGTGCGTCGATCACGATTACGGAAAAACTATAAGGAATTGAAATGTTTTTCTGGGTTTCTTGGAAAGCTTAGATACCTAGCTTTAAGATGACAGTTAAATTCCGCTTCTAGGACGTGTGGTTCAAAAGATACGGACGTTTTTGTGGAGGTAGATTTTCAGAAATAATGCCAAGTTTTCAGAATGACATGTGGCGTTTTTACAGGTTTTAAATCACAGGATGGACACAAAATTCTAAATACAGTTCTAGACAGGTTGAATGGATGGGATAAGATTACTTTAAACTAAGAGATTAGTTCTGTACAGTCCTTGATACTCACTCCTAGTTTTGGACTGGAATGCGACTTCGTCACAGATTTGGTCAGGATTGGGCTGCGGTTCTCTCTCCGGACAGTCTCTGGCACTGGTTCTGCTCACAGCGGTCTGGGTCTGCTATCGGCACTGCACAGCCATCTGGTCTGGGTCTTCTATCGGCACTGCACAGCAGTCTGGTCTGGTTCTGACACAGGGTTCTAGCCAGAATCAAACAGCTCGCCCGGCTGTTGAATAGTTTGGTTAGGTTGCTGGATTCTGAGGCCTGCTGAAAAGAGTTCCGCTTTTTGGGTTAGGCCCCTGCTTTAGGTTATAGAGCTGGGTTCTAGAGTCTGGTCTCTGGATCAATCTGGAAAATGGAGTCTAAGTTCTGGAGTCTGTGGTCCTTCTGGATATTGTCTGGTCCGGCAAAGTGCTGCGCAAGAAAGTAGAAAGAGCCATCCTTATCTGGGTTTCAGTGGTTCTTTTTATGTCTTTTGAAAGTGGGTGGGAAGGCTGACTTTCTATGCCCAACCCACTAAGGATTTGATAGGTTAAAGGATTGTCTGTGCCCTGACTGGAGAAAGGGTAGTGAGTCAGAGTGATGCTACTATTTTACAATCTAATGAAGAAACGCCCCTTTGCTTTTATTTAGAACCCAATTTTTCATAACCAAACATGTTTCCAAGGTACACAAGTTGTTGAGAATACATATACACATCCCAGATTAATTTAAGACAGTTCTCTGTTCAACCCTGATCTTTCTAAGAGCTTGGGTTCAGAAATGACAACATTTTGCGCTTTTAGTGGGTTTCGCCATATTGGTTTTTCATCAAATCTTCCACGGAGGTACACCCCCTCTCTGTGCATATTACAGTAAGTTTACATTTTTCTGATATAACCACAGTGTCTGCAATATTAATAAATCGTGGGTTTCGGTCTCAGAACATCACACAACGTCCAGCTTAGTCTCAAATTATGAGTGAAATTGTCATTTTAAGAATCTCCAAATTGTACATTTTTGTCCGCTTGGTATAGTTAGTTATCAGTATTCTCACCAAACATATATTTGCTGGACTCTCTGAATCCACAGTCGTTTGTCTCCGCCCCTAGAAACTTGGCTTGACTCAGAGATCAGATGTCTTGCCTTCCCCCAGAGCAGTGTTGACAGTTCACACCCAAAATCAGCATACCCTATTCAGCTGAAGGAATCCTTTGTCTGTTTTTTCCTGCTAGCAGGGCACCAGTCCAGGGTGCCACTCTCCATTTGATTAACAGAAACTTGTGATTTCCTGCCTTCTTGTGTGGAGTTCTGAGGTATGAAGGCTTCCCATGGACCGCAAACCTTTAGAAGTCTGAGCTGCATCAGGATACTGTTTAGTTTCTGAAATCCATGTCTCCTGTCAGAGTTTAGATCACCAGCGCCGGTCAGTGGCGGGCTCCGGTACTGCACCCATTTTTGGCAGCTGTCTTGAATTATTACATTTCAAAAAGGGGATTTTACTTGATAGCATATGATCCTTGCTAACATTGTATTGATGTGGATTCTGCAGTAGAGTAATGTAGAACACCCAACCAGAAGTTGGATTTTTTGTTTGGTGGTTTCGTGCCCATGATTTTAGCAATTTTTGACATCAATTAAAACGGATTTAGAACAGCACCATATTCCTTTGCACTGGTTTTGCTCTGTGTGCAGCCAAATGATAGGGTCTGGCAATGGTTTCCTGTATTAACACTGACAGAGGCAAAAGAAGATGGTGGCCTATTTGTCAGATTTTCACTGTGCATTTTTGGATGGTTTCTGGCAAGCAGCATGCTTTCCGGCGGCCATTATGATGTTTCCGCTGCCAGTAATGCACAATGATGTTGTAGTGCTTGGATGCGTGGGTTGAAACATCCCACATGACCAAGGGGGAAAGATGTGGAGGTCTTGCCCTCCCATGAGACAGAGAAAGTTCGATTGGACAAATAACAGTTAAACCAGGAACGAACAGGACCCTTAAGACCAAAAGAAGAAAGTGACACAAGGAGCAAAGGGTGATCCACGGTGTTGAGTGCAGCAGATAAGTCAAGAAGAATAAGAAAAGAGGAGTGTTTGGAGTATCAAGCTTAGAGAAGGGAATAGAGTACAGAAATCACAGCAGTTTCAATAGATGGAGGGGACAAAAACCTGACTGAAATTGAGGAAGAAGAGAAAAGTCAGTGACAAACAACAAGATCTGAGAATAAATAAGATGTTCTAAGAGTTTAGAAAGAAAGGGTAGAAGAGAAATAAGGCGGAAATTGGAGACAATCAAAGGATTAGCTGTATGTTTTTTTAAGATAGGAGTAATAGATGCACGTTTAAAGGATACAGAAAAGAGGGAGGTAGAGAGACAGATGTTAAAGAAAGAGACAAGAGAGAGTATAAGAAGAGGATAGACCTTGGGATTAGAGCAGAAGGAATTGGATCACCGGGAGTAGCAGTAGGGTGTGCTTTAGCAAGTAGAAGAACATCAGTATTAGAAACAGGAACAAAGTGAGAAATGAAAGCAGAAGGAGTAGAGGGAGAGAGAGTTGATGTGCCTAGAGGAAGAGAGACTTCAATATCTTGACGGAGTGAGAGGACTTTCGAAGAGAGAAGAAATTAGCAAAATCAAAACTGGACAAAGTGGAGATAAGAGAGTGGACAGGAATGGGAGGAGAGAATAGTTGTGCAAGAGTTTGAAAAAGACCCCTAGGATGGCTAGATTGAGTGTGAAGAAGATCAGAGGAGTAGGCACGCTTTGCAGAGAGCAGACAGTTGACATAGAGAGTGTGATAGGAAAATTATGAAGAGTGATCAGATGCAGATGTGTCCACTGTCTGTCCCACTGCAATATCCCCCCTCTGAGGTTTTGCTCCTTGTTGTCCCACTCTGATTTGGCTACCTGGTTCCCAGTACAATTAGGGCCTGCCGTGTTTTTCTTCTCAGATGCCCAATCTAATTCGTATGATGGCTCCTCAATATCAAACCTTGATCGCAGAGCATAGCACACTGAATTGTTCCTAGGTGTCTAGTTAAGACTCTGTTCTCTTTGAAAGATATTCTGAACTTCACTCAATAACTAGACTCATGCACTCTCTACTTGGTACTCATGGCTGCATGAACCTATTTATTGCATTCATCTCCAAGTAATTGATGCTAACTTCTGCATTCTCCCTGTTGAACTCATTCCTCCCACTTTACTTGGTACCAACTGCTGCATGCTCCCTTGCACTCCTCTAATTGTGTTACCACAGACTCAGACAGGACCAGCTGTGGTGTACTGTACACTGCCAGACACAACAACACACTCAGGTCACCTCAGGACATATCTTCACAAATACTTTAACCGAAGGGCACCCACAGCTAAGGGATTCTCTGAGTTTCCCACCAGCCCCTGTACTAATCTCCCTGCACTAACATTCTCAAGCTCTGTGCTTAAACATATTACATTCCTACCAACTAAGCCTCCCAGACACATCAATTTAATAATTGGCATTTGTTAATAGTATGTTTAAAAGGCACCACCTCTGAATCACAGTTGGTTTGACTGGCAAGACTTACCCTACTGCAACATACATCAAACAAAAGGATGCCACATCTCCACAATTAACTTAAACAGTCCTGCCTAATGCATCCTAGTAGCATGGACATGCAAGGCTCCCCTCTGGATACATGACACTCTGCTCTTGTCACAAGACACTTAGAAACAGACTTTCATTTATAGCTGGGGGTGTTTCCGGTCTGCAAGCAACAGCACAACTGTAAAGCTATCTTACATGTTCCCTTCTCTCCACACCAACATAACATGTGCTCTTCCCTTTGTAATTCACCGGAGTGCCTGGAGACCATTCAAATGGCAGTGGTGCATGTTATAAATGCCATTGACCTAACATGCCATGTCATAACATCTTAACTATCCTGGTCATTACCATAGATAAGGAATGATAGTGTGCATGGGAGCAGCAAGATAAGATGACACTGTGGGAGTGATGGCATGGATATAGGACTTGCTGAAAGATGATTCAGCTAGCAGCAATGGACACTGGAGTGGAATTATGGCAGCTATAGTTTTCGGGCATACCTCAATTTATTTTATTGGACATTTGCATTGCGCATATGCACAGGTGTTTCCAATTCGTCAGAATGCCTTCGTGCCATGCCACAGAATCATGTTGGTTTTTCAATGATGTGACATCACAACTGTTGGGAACCACATTTTCCCTTTTCGTGCTTCGGGTAAGCCAAAAGAAACACAACATCCATGTTCTTCCTATCGTCATCTCAGTGCTGTTCATGTCTGTATGTCGTTGGTGACAATGCAATATAAAAGGAATTTAAAACTGGTTAAATTCATAAGAGAGCTCAAAACTTTACTGATGTAATGCACGCTTTTATTTTCTCCATGGTAAGAAACCATAGTGGACTGCGCTAAATCCTTACGACATTTTTGCCATTTCCTGAATGATTGATAGATTTATTCATTTGTGTGTGATGTATTGATTGAATCATTCACGCATGTGCGTATGAAATATAAAAGAAAATTAATGTTATAGCTCGACAACGAAAAACACGCTTTCCTACGGTGCGTTTATTAATATTGAAAATCAACTGATGCAATGAAACACCATTCATTTTTTCACATGCCAAGAAAGACAAGGTTTCAACTTTATACAGGAAATTAGCCACATAGCTTTAAGTACTTTCATCCCAAGAAAGTGATTTATTAAAAAACACTGGCGAGCGTGTATTGCGGTGCAGAGGGCAGAAGCAGAGCGTCCTGACATGGCGCAGCTGCATTACAGGGCTGCTGGTGTAGTGCCTCCTTGAGTTAATAGAAAATAACAAGCATATTTTACCGCTCTAAGAAAAAAAACCGTTCATCTCCCTTCATTGATTCTAATTTGTGGCTGTTCAATTTAAATAGCTGGAACAGGAATACAAGTGTCTTTAGGTGATTGTGTTCTGCTCTTACCAACAGATGACAATCGTGTGTTATGCTTTTTGATTTGACAGAATGGTTCATTTCATCAGGTTTCTAGCAGCCTATTTGATTCAATTTTCTACTGCAGTGTTTTACTGAAAATGACAAAAATGTTCCTTTACATAAAGCCTGCAAGACTGTGAACGAACACAAATGCGCTGCGGTGTTTACATACTAACTTAATTGTAATTTAAATATCCTTTTCATTCTATAAATATAGCCATAGGCTTTTCATTTCATTCAAGCCTTCAGCTCAGAGAGCAGTTTATATGTAAACTGGAGTCAGTTGCTTTACAAAGTGAATTTTCTGGAGGAAATAATATACTATATATCAAAATCTAGATAGGTAATGGGAAATTGATTGTGACAATACAATATTAGAAACACATCTCCATAATATTTTATTTATTACACTTTCCACCTTTTGCTGTCAGGGGAAAATATTTCATCTTGCACCGCGAACTTGAGACCGTGGAGATTTTGACCTCAATATTCTCTCACAAATGAATATAGTGTATAAGGTAGCACACATTTCCGTGTGTAAAATCATGCATAAAAACAATTCATTTAAAGCATCTAAATGTTTCCAAATTACTGCAGGTAATTTTTACCGTTAAATTCCTCTGAGACACCATTTTAAATGAACCCATAATTCAATTTTCAGACTTTGCATTTCAAATTTTTATGTTGAAAGTAATTTCCTTTCTTGCTTAAGTTGTGCTCAGTGCCGGATTCATAAAATCTGTATGATGTATGTCTGCCGAATCAGTCACTATGTTAGAAGCTTAATAATAAATATGCAAGGATGGAATTAAATGATTTTTCTCTTCAGTAGTTCTGTTTAACACTGGGTTTTAAAGGCGATGGCTGCTGTACTAGTCAGAGACTTTTTTGCTCCTTTGCTAAAGATGCAATTCCCTTACCGATCTTCATCTTGAAAAGAAAAATATAACAGGGCCTTGATTTTGAAGTTGTAATTTCTTTTTTTGTTTCGTGTTATTTTAACATTTTCGATCGTATAGTATTTCTTGGACATGTTTGTCATTTAATAGGAATGAAGAGAACGCTAAATGCACCATAACCAAGAATTGAACGAGCTAGAAAAATGCATCATTGCTCAGACAGACAAACAATTCAACAACACTGGAACATGGCGACAGTGTTCACGCTTGTGGGATTTCCATCCTGATGGGTATACTGTGCCTTTGTGGCTGTGGGATTTTTCAAAACCCTTTCCCATGTCTGTCCCTTCAACAGAACACTCCAAGTATCCAGTTTTATTAATGTCCAGAAGCGTAAATCACAGTCCCATATTTTGTCATTCCAGTCATTTTAGTCACTAAAGAATTACTTCAAGTGACTGAACTCGGCTGTTATCTGTTTGAGTTTTTGCAGCCAGGTCATCTCAGGGGACCAGGAACAAGCTTTCTGCCCCCTTAACTGTGTCGAGTGTCTGGCTCGAGCTGGACTACTTTTTGTGATTGATGTGCATTCCCTGTTGCTATATCTTGCCTAGGCAACAGAACGATGCGAACTCTTATACAAAACAGATCAGCGATGTTTATAGCAAAAAATACAAAAAGAAATAGTTGCCCATTAAAAAAATAATGTTTTTTGGGCAATCCATGTTGCTGCCTCAACTGTACTGGCTATTGCGTAGTGAACAGTCACGTTGTTGGTCCCTCTGAACCAAGCTGTTGGTACTTTTACTATGGCAGAGAACATTTTATTTTAAATGACCTCTTAATACTCAATTGAAAGCATGATATTAGGTTATATCAAATAATATGTGCTTTGTGCTTTGTTGAATTTGAACAGCCTATCACCAAATGCATGTAGGTTTTGCTAAAATTCGTACCTATTTATCCACACAATATTTACATAACAATTTGTTTGTGCAAATGTGTACTGATTTCTAATGAATGCATTTATGTCAGGCGCCGCAAAACCGAAACCTACATTTTAAAAGAACAAAAGATGCCGATATTCATAGAAAAAGTTCAAAGTCCATGCAAAGTACTCAGCGCCTAAAACAATGTTGTGCTTACTTGCGTGCAAGATCACTTTTGCACTTTCTGTGTATCCATGAATTCAAAATCACAAAGTAACCCGAGGCGCAAAGAAAATCGAGTTGCACCTGGAACACCCACAACGCGATCCCACGCAAGCAAAAACCATTGCCAAATACCCTTTGCACCTATCTTTGTGCCTAACTTTGCCCCACCATCCAACACCCCTGCAAAACCGCATGCTGTCCCCCCGTAACTCAAGGCAGCACCCCAGCAAAACTGCATGTGGTTCCCTGTAACTCAAGGCAGCACCTGGCGAAACTGCATGCTGTCAACCCTTAAGTCAAGCAGCACCCCTGCTAAAATGAAGACGGTCCTCCTATAACTCAAGGCAGCACCCCGACAAAACTGTGTGCCGTCAACTGGTAAGTGAAGACCGCAGCCCGGAGAAACTTCCTGTGGTCCCCCCGAAATTCAAGGCAGCCCAGCTAAACTGCGTGCTGCTTACCCGTTAGTAAAGGCAGCACTGCACTGAAACTGGGTGCGGTCCCCCTGTAACTCGAGGCAGCACCCTGGCGAAACTGCAGTCTGTTCACCCGCAACTCAATGCTGCTGCCCAACTGTGTTACATCCCCCCGCAACTCAAGGCAGCATCCCACAGCAAATCTGTGGATCGTCACCCCTAGTTTCAAGGCACCTAAACTTCTGGCTTGAACCCCTAAGTCATAGCAGTCTCCTCAAGTCCTGACACTGCCCCCACTGACCTCCACCACAATGCCCAGGCAGCCCCTCTCAAGTCCTGACACCACCCAACACCCCCACTCACCTCCACCACAACCCGCAGGTAGCCCCTAGCTACTACCCCCCTTACCTCACTCACCTCATCACAATCCCCAGGCAGCCCTCCCAAGTTCTGATACCATCCACCACCCCACTCACCTCTGCCACAACCCCAGGGAGTGCTTTCAAGTCCTGACGCCACCCTCCACCCCCACTCACCTCTGCCACAACCCCCTGACAGCCCCCTGCCAGTCTGGGCTACTCCCACTATCCCCACTACCTGCTGTCCATCACCCATGGCAGTCCCCTCGCAGACTGCCCCCTACCAGTCCAATGTGGAGCTTCTATTTACATCAACTCCTCTGGCCTGCCCCACCATGATCTATACCTGCCACATATCCTCCTCCAACATGATCAACTGGGAGCACTGATGTTGAATCCAGGACTGAAGCATATTCTATCACTCCTTGCAAGACCAAAATCGACTGCACCTCAACTGGAAAGCACACTTTTGCACCACCTACACTGTGGCCACCCTGTGTACATGTGACATGGTAATGCAATGCAATGCGGCAATTGTATAGTGTCTAGGTGCTATTGCAACTGCCTCAAAGCACTGCAAGTGAATGCCCTTGGATGACAAAGTTACAAGGAATCACATATTGGGCATAATCATAAAGAAAGATTGGGTGCATTTCAGCCTTTGCAAAAGTAGTGCTGTAGGTATGGGTGGCAAAGTCCCTGTCAGGGACAAAATCATAAAAGGCCTGTCTATGGGTGATGGGAAGCCGGTCAGAGAGTGTGTGACTCAAGGAGACAGCATATATGTGCTACCAGACTGAAACATCAATCATGGGACTCAGCTGCATTCCAGTGGCAGAGGTAATGCATGATATGAGAGCAGGTAATGTGGTATTGCAGATGTGTGTGGGTGGGTAACCATGACATGGGAGTGATACAGAAATCAACTGTCTTCTGCATAAGTGATTTGTCCAGCCCACCCGTCCACAGTAAGGCCACATCTCACTGCAACACCCACAATGCCAAATACCCACAACAGTGAAAGAAGTGTGGGCACATACACATTCTCAAGCAAGTGCCATGGGAACACCTAAACATCCTTAGACCAGAAATTAAATCAATGAACAATAAACTCCTCCTCCAGTAGCAAATGAGATGACACCAGACACAACACACAATGAAAACATGTGGAACATGTGGCAATACACATGAACAATTGGTAATCCATTCCCAATGAGAGACTACAAACAACATAATGAGACATCCACACATTACCATTACCATACTTGTATGTACACTATTACACAAGCAACAAAAGCCTTAACAACACCAACACAATGACGCCAAACACGCAGTACCCCTGCACACATTTGGAATCAGAAAATCATTGAGTGCCCCCTCAAGCTGTCTGAAGGTTCCACTCCTACATATCAAGCACAGATGCACTGGGAGACCATCAAAATGGGAAAAAAGTAAATGTGCACACAGACAAAGAGACTGCAAGAAGCATGGAATGAACTGAATCATAACATATATTAAAATATAAGTATACACAAAATAAATAACTATATACATAGGCAGCGGGTTAGTCCTCTCAAATTTTCGACAATGCCTGAACCAGGGCTAGGTCACATTCTATGTACTTCTCCATTAGGTGGGACTCTGTTGTTGCCTGGAGGGCTTGCAGGGTTGCCACCACCTGCTGCTCTGCTTCCTTTGCCAACCTACACGTATCCTCCAGGATAGCAGCCTGCCTCCTTGCCTGCCTCAGCACCACCTTCGCCCTGAACACATCACAGCTGCATCCCTTGCCTGATGCCTCTCTGCCACCAGTTGCCTTTGGTATCTATGGAATGCCAACGACAATGCATGTATGCCCCTCCTTTGTTCCTCCTGCCTCACTGATGCCAATTGCCTCCTCAGGTTGAAAAACTCTGCCTCCTCATGGTAGCCACCTGCTGACTCCGGACAGAGTGCAAACTATGGTGGTACGCCCTCCGACCTGATGACTGTTATCAGGGACATACAGCACCTGCATTGTCTCGATATGCCTGCTGACCTTCCACTGCCTGTGCCTATGTTGGTGTCTGGGCAGGCAGAGAGACCACCTAATCTGCTTTCTTAGGGACTCCCACCTTGGGCAGCGAGATGGGGAGGAGGTGGTGGGACTGGTGCACAGGGGGCCATGCTGGAATGTGACCTGGAAGGCACCCAGGATCATGACTCAAGCACAGAGGAGGAAGTGAAGGAGGGGGGCCAATACACAGTACAGCCCAGGGTGTCTACCCAAGAGCAGTGCTGTTGCCATCATGGCCATGAAGCGGCACATCTCATTGTGATGATCTACAAGCTCTCTGTGAGCAGCATGTACATAATCACAAATGGATGCAGTCCGCCTCATGATACCAGCTAGCAGGGGCAGCGCATGATCCTGGATGGACGAATCGGCTGGTAGCAGGTCACTGAGCTGGGTGGAGGCATCCTTGAAGGTGGTTACTGCCGCAGCAGATGTCTCAGAGACAGGAGGTTGTGCAGGTACCACCACAGTGGACTGCACATTCTCATGCCCCTGGGTGAGTGGTGCAGCATGAACACCCCCTAAATGCCCCCAACTGACCCCATGGGTTGGCCTGCAAAGGCCCCTTCCTCCACCTCCACACAATCAACTTAGATGACTCCAAAGAGTAGTCCCCGATGGATGGCCCCTGTGTGGCATCACCCTGCCCCACTGCTGAGGTATCCCCCATCACAATCACCTCCTGGGACTTACCCCCAGAAGCTTTGCCCAATGGTACAGGTGCTCCCAAAGCCACACCACTCTCTGAAGAGGAAGTGTCATGGGTGCATGGATGAGGTCTATGCCTTGGTCTGGAGTCCCAGTCACTGTGTCTTTGCTCCACAGCACAGATTCTGTCCTCTTCGCCAGCTGCAGCAACTGTGGAAAAGCAAAGAACATTGACATCAGTCAACAGTGTCAAACTATGAGTGTACAACATGAACAGTAACATTAAGTCAGCACGAATCAACCTGCAACAACCACACACATACAAACGCCTATGCAATTTCCATGACAACTCACATTCACATGTCAACATAGCACATAGAAGTGGATCCACAAACACATTGCAAGAAACATTGCATTGCACAATAACAATGCCAAACTGACCCATCTGTAACCTGCTGCATTGCCCTGGGAACCAGAAAACAGGCGCACAGGGGTTGGCAGTGAGTCCCTTGGTACGGTGGCCAACCATGGAATGCATGAAAGAATAGATGGTCTGGGGTACTGCTGGGAACACATTGGTGTCAAGACACACAGTTGTATGCTGGATCCCACAAGACAGTCATGATTGGACAATGTACAGGATGGCCAATGCAAACTCATGCTTGGGCATCTGTCCACTCAATGACATGAAACAACATGCCTCCCTGACAGCTTGATGTGTAAGCATGCAACACATACATACACACATTGCAGATGTACAAGTGTATATGCTGTTGCCCCCTTCACATACATATGGCATGAGCACACGTCAATTCTGACTTCAGATTCACTGAGATGACAAATGAAATCACTGTCCCTGAGTTGTCAATGCACCAACATGACATTCACCGACATCCATACAAACGTGTCACTTTGAGGTGACAAATGTGCATGGCCGCCCTTGAAAATGTTCTACACATAGCAGTGTCCTCCATGCCTGCCCCTCACATGGGCAGATGATTGTAATCTGGCATCCTTACTGTCTAAGCATGTGTTACCATCAACTCACATTGCATGTGGACATGAGGCCCAAGTCACTAAAAAACAACAGCGCACATACCAGCGCATGTCCAATCAACAGATATCTGCCATTACACATGGAAAGCATTGTCAGTAGGCTGCATGCCACTGTGCATCACTGCAACACACTTGCTGCTTTGTGAAGGAAATACCTGCAATCATGCATGCCCGTGCACAACACACATATACTGTAGAGCAGTGCAATGTATGGCTACTCACCATCAGCTTCCAGACATCATTGCATTCACAAATCCAGGCATCGAGCTCTGGGTAGAACCTCTCGAGGACCTGCAGCTTTGCAGATGATATCTTGTAGCAGCCTGCACAGTGCACCTCCATGGTGGCACCTGCCTCGAGGGCTGCTACAGTTTTGTTATGGCTCCAGGTCCTGAGGTCCTCCCATCGCTTCTACATGGCCTTGATGCTTCAGACTGCCACTGCCTCTGTGTTGATGTCAGCCATGACATGCGTTGCAGGGTTGAAGAGGGCATCATCATTTCTCAGGATGTCAACTTTGGTGGATGTGAAGATGGCACCCCTCTGCCTCACTGACATGGGTGTGCCGCTCAGTTGTGAGGAGGAGAGAACACCTGAAGCAGGTTTGGGTGGGCTGACTGGGTCCTGGAAGTGGGCTCTGAAGCTGTGTTGGTTGAATTGAGAACTGGGAATCACAATCCAGCAGATGAGGTGGTCACAGCGCCTTACAGGCCAGGAGCACAGGCAATGGTGCATGATCAGGCACTACAACGCACTGCTGGTGGCCAGCAGACACTCACTCTCGTACAGAAAGCAGCAGATGGCGAGGTGGGAGGTAGTACAGGGCAGGAAGAGACACATGTAATGGTACTGGATGCAGGAGAAGAGTTGTTGTGGTGGGTTGCATTGGAGGTAGAAGATCTTTGAGTAAGAGGCCTTAGCATGTAAGTTACGTGCTCTGCACTGCAGGCAACACTCTTATGTGTGTAAACGTCAATGGCGGGTATATGTGCATCGCTGGTTGTACATGAAAAGGTAGATAGACAGAGGGTTGAGTACCGCTGACACGCATTTCGGGGTGGTAGGCAATCCTTTTCTATCAAGTAACGTATACCGCATTTGTATTTTTGGGGGTTGCCTCTAAGCATACGCGCATGTATCTTTTTTCATTTTCAGGTTGCTCAGTAATGCTTATGCATTTTCTTTGTTTCTGGCGTGCCATTGTGTATCGCATACTGCTTTTTTTCTGTTTTTCGGAGTGTTCAGTGTGTCGTGTATGCATTTTTAGATTTTTGGGGTGACAATTCATATCTCATACAACATTTTTTTATTGTTTTGAAACATTCCGAGCATTGTAAATGCAATTTGTGTTATTGGAGTGCCTCTGCATATTGCATACTGCATTTATTTGGATTTGGGGTGCTTTGGAGCTTTGCTGAACCACTCATTTACGTAGTACATTACGTAGACTGTTCCATTTCAAATTTTCTGTGAGACCTATTTGTGGGTGCTTTTCATCTATACATTTTGCCTGCACCATGACTGGGAAGGCCCCAAAAGGTAAAGGGAGTAGACAGGAATGATGTGAGGACACATATGCCCCAGCCCCAGGAGGACGTGGTATTCCTCAGCTCACAGGGGACCAGGAACCTGTACATGGACATGGTTGGAGGCTGAGAGGTGGACCAGAACCACAAAGGTCCACTAGGTCCAAGAGGGGATGCCCTGCAGAGCAGGGAGAGTCACCACACCAATAGCAGGCACAGGAGAAGGGTCCACTGAGGAAGAAGCACTTCACTGATGAGGCACTTGAGATCCTCATAAATTATGTGACGGATCATCATGTTGAGATGCACCCCTCGGCGGGCAGCACCCATACTCGCACCCAGCAAATGGCACAGTGGTAGCATGTAATGCAACTCATCAACGCCTGTGTTGTGGAGAGGGACACTGCTAAAGAGGTCCAGAGGTTGATGAACAACCTCACATGAAGGACCAGGCAGAAGCTGAGTGACACCCTGGGCTCTGCCCAGGCCACTGGAGGGTGGGGGGGAAGTCTAGGAGGAGCAGCTGACTCCATTTGAAGATTATGAAAGTTTACTCATTAGCAGTGAGCCAGGGCACGGCGTGAGGAGCATGCATGCCTCAGTGGACACATCTGGTGAGTGCCATTTGTGTGTATTGTATGACAATAATGGTTGACCTGCCCATATATATGTTGTAGCACAGTTGACTGCCGTTGGCAGCCATCCATGGACAATGCATGTTTGCTAAAATGTACACTGCTGTCACATGGCTGTGTTCTGGGAGGTGGCTGTGTGTTTTGATGCGTGGCACATGTTTGTGTCACAGTACACATCACTGTCTGCTGGCCTTCACAGCTTTGCCAGTACTTGTATGCATGTTCTTTCTGTCCAAATGTGTGCTTGCTGCAAGACCCTATGATGTGCCCCCCTGACTGGCACTCATCGCCCCAAAGCCACACCTCTGTGTCACACAAAAATAAATCCTCCAAATCAATGAAACATTGCCATACTAATGGAGCCAGTCTTGTTGCATTGTACATCAAGTACAAACGATATATAATGTTTAAACACAGCAGTTGCTGACGAGGGGCATGTTTGTATTTCACCTGGTCTTATGGAGTGCCTACTCAGAATGCATTTCCAAGCTGCCTGTATTGACACACTGTGGTTTGACCAATCTGCCGGGGTCTGAGTGCCCACAGACCACTGGCATGTGTTGCAGGTGTTACGTTGAATCAACCCTGCTTGTATATTGCAAGGGGCTACACTAGACCAAAAATAGGTCAAATTTGCTGATAGGGGGTCATCATTGCAAGGTGGACAGTCTGATACTCTCCTATTGTACTGTTTGAAGATAACCCATGAGATAGTGGAAGAGGATGAATAACGCAAGTGATGGGACCTGTCTGCTTTTCATGTAATGAATGTGTATTTTGTAATTGAAACAATGATCATAGAGCTATAGCTTCCATTCACCAGTATGTAATAAAAGGTTGTGTGTGGGAAACAGTGAATACATGACAGACGCATGGCTTGGTTCTCGCATCACTGTTCATAACACTCACCCGAAAATTGCAATATCTATAATAATTACACATACATACTTGTACAGACATGTAAACTAATTGGGATATGGAATTACATGGCAGCAATATAACCCACTCAGATGGGGCATGAGGGCTCTGTTGCTCCTTGACTTAGGAGAATTACAGATGATGATGGGTTGGGTCTCCCAGTCACCAATACAGATACATGTTCAGTGGATAATATTCATAGATACGAACAGATGCCGGACAAGCAAGACCCAGACAGGAGGTATGAATGTATGGAAGGATTGTTCCACTTATGAACATTAGCCTGACCATTCATTATCTGATGATGCATTTAGAACAAAAGCAATTTCTGATATGTCCAATGGGGTCCAAATTTCCTCAGCCACTGCCTCCTCACCGTTAAGCATGCCTCAGGGATAATTCATGCACAAAACAGCAGCACCATGCTTTGTCTGACAGTGCTGGCATTAGTACATCTTGTTAATACTGGACTGCAGGCTATGAATATCATGTTGTGGTGGTGTGGTAAGGGTGTTTAGCCTATTGGTGTTTCACATTGAGGGTACTTCTATGATTTATTCATGTGATTAAGTGTGGAGACAGAATGGCACACTTGTTGTAGCTGCATATGTCAACTTTCCCAGTGCACTATTTTATGGAAAGGTGACACAGAGCTGGTTCAAGGAACTATCAAGTTGCACTGTCACAAATGAACACTGCAAATATAGTGTAAAGCCAACACACACAACGTGAAGTGTCACTTCACATTGTGTGAGCTGACATCACCCTTTACATGACGCTGTCATGTAAAGTGTCAGTCAATGACTGTCAATAAATTATACACAATCATTGACTGACACTTTACATGACACTGTCAGGTGTGCTGCCAGATCACACAATGTAAAGTGATACAGCCTATCCATGAATTGCACCAGGAAAACAGCAGGGTGCTCAAACCCATGTGAAATCTCACACAAGGTGCTGGTAGACCTGGAATCAGCACTGATGTCACGCATCAGAAAGTAACAGTCATATTTGTCATTTCATATTGGGGCAGCACATGGAGGCGTTTGCAAACAGGGTAGTGGTTTGGCCAGCACACTAATCGATTGTACATGGACTACAGTCTGCACAGTGACACAATGGACGCTGCTGTCCTAATCAAGGTGCAAAGTCACATTGAGGAGACATCTGGCAGTGGTTGGCATGTTGAGAAGTTAGAGAGTATATTGATGGGTTGGACATGCATGTTCACCATGTCCCAATGCATCCACTAGAGCACTTTGGCAGGGATACCACAGTTAACCTTCTCAGGCATGAGAGATAGGTAGCAATTAAGTGATATTCATGAACCGTTTCCATACGTGAATTGACAAGACATGGAAATGAAGTACATTTTTTGTATCTTTTTATGTGTGTCATGTTTTTCATCTTGACAGAATGTGTAGATTTGGTCAGCTAACTGCTGCTTAGCGCTGGCCTTCAGAATTGCACTGCCCCATGTACAGTACACTGGGTTTTTTAAGCAAAAGCTTGTTGCATGAGCCATCAGTCATGAGTAGTCCACAATTTTACGACTCTGTCTACACTAAGGGCACGAGCTGGGCACCGGAGGAGGGCAGGCCGGAGGGCTTGTGTATCAAGAACATCTCATTGGCTCTGTTCTCAACGTGTGTTAGAATAGATTTCTAAACTCTGACCTGGTGGGCAGATGTTTACTAGGCCACCCTTGTTAGTAAAACAGAGTAAAATTCTGGTAAGATAGCCAGAATAATTCACAGTATCTTGGCAAGCAGTCGAGGCTAAGTCTCAAGAGGAGTGTGGGCGATCAGAGGTTCACAATAAGCACATACAGTGAAACATCAAGAATTACTGGTAGACAGACGTATAACACAAAATACTATTTATTTAGGTCCCAACAATCAACACAAATGAATAATGAAAGCAATAGCAAAATACCACAGAAGCAACACACTATGTAAAATATACCCAGTCACTGGAATTAATGTAATTAAGTCAATAACTCCGACAATAACTGAAAGGGAAAAGGGCGAATAACCTTTAGAGCATAGACAAACCTCAGAAGTAAAAATACTAGCTTTATAAGTCCAGCCCTACGATGAATGAAGCCTTGTGCTCAATATTAGATGAGCGCGTAAAAGAGGTTTGTCATGTGTAAAAGTCACATAGTACCTTTTTAGAGAGCTGGGACAAGTTAGGGTACAAATTATGAAGTGGTCAATCGGGATCCAAAAGTCAGGAGTGAATCTGCTGCAACGAACAAAGCTAGTCCCAACTTTCAGAGGGCTTTAGGAAGAAGAAGCCGCCCAAGCCAAAGAGAGGACCACAATTGATCCTCTATGCGTACAAGCATATGGATGAACAAGTGGCCACTGGTAAGTGATTTTAGTACCCAAGGCCCTTCGCTTGGTTTTGTTCCAAACTTCTGCAGGATTGGAAGGGGTCATCAGAGGTTCGATTTTCCACTTTTGTTTCAGCTTCAAAGTGCACATATGCTGTGGGTCCGAATGCAGGTCTGGTATGGAACAAGAGCTGTACTATTCGATTGGAGTGATGAAGAAAGGAAACACTGATACAGCTGGTCTCAGGGCACAAGAAGGAATGTGAGAAAACCCCCTTCAGTGCCTGTCACTGTAGCACAGTGATGCATGGGCTCCCAACTCTTGTGATCTGATACAGACTTCTATCTCGCACCCCAATGCAACTGGGATGAAATTCGGTGAAAGGATGCTTTGCAGTGCAAGCTAGGATTCCTCAGTCTAGAGTCAAAACTCGATGCAGCAACACTTCTGCAGAGTGGCCAAGAACTACAGTCCACTGGATAGCCCAGGGACATTTCTGAACAGGCTCTTTTGCAGGGCAAACAGGAGGCATTGAGATTGATTAGTCACACCACTCCAAAGGTTCAAAGCACATTTGCAGCTCTTCTGAGATCGAGCACAATGTAGGAGTCCACTGCGACAACTACGGGATTTGGGTGACAACCATGTTCTGTGTGTTTCAGGATCTTCTTTTGCTCTGCTCAGTTCTTCCGGATACTTGGCTCCATCCACAAGTTGGTTTTGACCTGATGCTAATCTGATGGTCGGTATTCAGGACCCTTCCTCATATCTAACGTCCGGTGAGTGCTCGCACCTGGACAGCCATTGAGACGTTCTACCCTATGCATGCACACAAGCAGTGGTCCAATCAGTGACCACTGGGGCTCTCATGTTCTCGTGCATACCATTCATCCTGGCACCAGTAGTGTCGATTGAGACCAGACTGTCCCATGTCACTTCCTGGGTACCCACAGACGTGACCTGCAGGAGGCCACAAAAGAAGCAGATTTTGAAGGCAACTGCATGCCCAAATAAGGAAGTCCCAGATGAGGAAGACCAGGGGGAAGGCCAATAGACAAAATGGCCAGAGGACCAGACAAAGGACCTCATGGCACAGCTATGACTGACACAGTCAGACACCAAACGTTGTAAGTGTGGTATGGCTTGGAAAAAAGTTGTAAAAATAGAAAGTAAAGACTCTGCTGCCACCAGTCTGTTCCTAGGCATATTGTACAATCACCAGAAAATACTTAGAGGGTGACTAGGGCTACAATTCACAGGGACCCCTTTTACAATGATAAACGGTTACCAAAAGTGGCAACAAAGTTGAAAGACTAAGGAAAACAAAGTTTCTCAGTACTGACAACCTGAAGGATGTGTCAGTTTCCCCGTAACAATGAGCGAAGGCACAGTGGAGTGGAGCTGAAGGCTGTGCTCCAATGGCAAAGTCAGGCCATGACACTGTTACAAAAGGAATATGGAGGGAAAGTTGCATTTAGAGAAATCTTTCCTAAAAAATGTGCACTCCATTATTGGACATACGAGTATGCATGTTCTTTTACCAGTGGTGTTCTTAGAGTCAGATGTCTGGGTCTGAACCATCCTGTGTCCAAACTGTGCGCCTTGAGGTCTGCTCCCAAGGGTGTTGCTACCTCTGCATGGACCATGAAATGGTGCAGCTTGTACATGTTGCAATGGCATGCAACACACATGTGACTGTACACATTCTTGCTGTACACTGTGACTGTACACAGTCTTGCATGTGTATTTTCCATTGGGTGAGACAATCATGACTCACGCAGTGTCATGAAATTATGTGCATGTTTACACAGTCTTCCATTATCTTGCCTTTGTGGCCGGTGGACATGAATAAGCGACAATGTCTGTGCATTGATGCATGAGGAGCTCTTCTTGAAGGAACAATATGTGGGTGGGCAATAGTTGTCTCTTTGTAGTTCATTGCACATATGGAGTGTCAATGGAGCAGAGGTAGTGCAAGCATGCCTTTGTTTGTTCCATGTTGCAGTCACCTCATGCATGTATGTAAGGCATGTGACTGTGACCAGCCATGCAGCTTGCTTGCAAGGGGCTAATGTTGCAATTGTGTTTGGGGATACCATGGCAACACAAATGCTGGCATGAAATTGGTGGCCACAGATGTGCAGGTCACACTTCCACATGTTGTCACAAGAAGATGTCTGTGTTGTGCATAGGATCACTATGATGCACTTACATCAATCCTTCCATTGATGTGTTTTATTTACCCTTGCACACGCAGACCATTCCATGTTTCACTGTCTGTTATGGCCAGCCAAGACTGTGCATGTCCAATGGAGGGTTGCAGACCTGCAGCCAAGGACAGGGGTCCCATTGCCATCAGCTCCACTCAGGTGGTGGACAGGTGTATGCCAGCGAGACAGTGTGGGAGCAGCATATGTTGCATTTGGCCATTCAGAATGGAGACAAGTTACATGAGATTTCCGGGGAAATGCATTGCATGGCCGAGAACATCTCCACACCAGCAGCCTGGGGTGAACTTCTTCTGAACTCTCAGGGGCATCAGCAGCAACTGGTCTCCAGCCTGGAGAAGAAACTGCATGCTCAAGCCTCTCCCACAAACTGAGCTTGGAGGCCAACATCAAGGGCTGACAGGACTGATCTGAAGTGTCTGCAAGTCCCCCTGCATGCAGATCCAGAGGCACATAGAAAGGCCCTGAAGCAGGGGATATTGGCATCTAGAGACTCCAATCGCCATGAGATGGAGAGCTTGAGGGCATCACTGCATGAGGAACTTTCAGCCACAAGGTTCCAGCTCCATGAGGAGATGCACATCTTGTGGCAGATGCTGTCCCAGAAAATTGATGCATCACAAGTGAGCGCACATGCAGACTCTGTAGCTACTCTGGAGGAAGTTTATGGTGACCTGTCAGCTATTGGGATGCTGGTGCATGGATCTGTATCATGGGTGTCCTAGCCAATGAACACCAGGTCTTGGCACTACATGGAAGGGATGCACTGCCGCCCGCACCAACACCTGATGATCCACCACAGGGTGACAGTCCAAGTCCACCAACACCACTTCAACCACCTGTGCCCTGAACCCATGGAGGTTTTTGTTTTGTTTTTTGTTGACTACCTTCTATCCACTGATGTGGACATGGAAGCACATCCTCTCCCTCCCCCCTTCAGGGTGGGCATTTTCTTCCCCCAGTTATTCTTTAAAACTGTCTGGGATTGTCTGATGTGTACACTTCTAGCCAGGCTGAAGACATTGAACTCATTTTTGTGTACCCCTGTCCAGGATGGAAGCATTTTGTATTTTTAACCCCTGTCTGGGATGGACATATTTTTTTCTTTTCAACCTAGAGAGATATGTTGTTGCCCTCTCGAGGCCTTTATGAGTGCAGGACTGGAGATGCACCCATGTGCAGTGGTGTCAACTGCCATGGTTCACTTGGCTGCAACAGAAACACACATACAGGTGAATATCAGTCAAAATCGTTTGGTACATATGTGCAGTCTGCATGATTTACTCCTACAGATGGTAGAATCCAATGTTCCATGTTGTTGCAGGGATTCTGACTCATGCAGTGACTTCACGCCTTCTGAGGTCCACCCAGCACATTTTTGCCTCCCTAGTAAGTATGCCCTCGATTCACAAATGCAGAGGAACAGTGTTCGGTTGAGGTGATGAGGGAATCACATCAGGACAGCCATGCGGGCAGATAAGGTTGTTCACTGTCAATCATGTCAATGGCAGGTGAAATGTGCCCCACAATTTCGGCCTGTAGTGGCACACATAGGGTTTTGATGGGTCATGTGATTTTGGGATGGTGACTGTCAGTGATGATGTGAGTTTGTACACATGATTGTGTGTGTTTGTATGTCCCCTTGAACATCCATGCATGTGTATTCGTTTTCTGGTTTCACTTCTGCAAAGGACAGCAGACTCAGGATACAGGATTCTGACCACCCTTTTCCTCTCCCCCCATGTCTCCTAAGGGGTCCTGCAAGTGTACTTCCTGTTCACCCTACTCTTCAACCTGTGCCAGAGCCCACTCCATACTCTTATCCACTCACATGACCTGCTACAACTACACATCTTGCATACATCCATTCACAAATGACCAAGACATTGGCTGTCCCACATCATGACCTTGCCTCGGGAAACACAGATCTGGCCATAAGTCTCGATGCATGCCACAGGATCGGTTTAGCACACTTGGACCATTTTGGTTTGTACTGGTTTGCACATGTGGACCCATGTGTTCCTCATACAAGTCACATTTTGTTTATTGTTGTTTTTCTGTATGTTCTCTCCTCTTGGATGTATTGCATGACTTTTGTTTTGTTCCAATTACTTGTTTTTCTAATCCAGCATTGTGAGTGACTGCACTGTATGTGTATGTACATTGTGGGCACATACATGGTGAACATCACCCCCTCCCAACAGCATCTATTCAACTGTCATCCCTGAAAGTGTTTGCAGTACACCCTATAATCCCCGCCCCCTTCCTGGGAATGGCTTGTCCAGGGTGTGTGATCTGTAGAGGGGAGGCAATAGCTGGGGAGCGATGACATGTCCAGCAACGGGGGATTGTTGGGGGGTTGTTGGGTGGTACAGAGTCTGGAGTGGGGGTTGAATAGCCTTATTTGCATGGACATTGTAAACATGGGTCTCTTTATGGTTTACATGCCATGGTGTGGTGTCCTTATTGTTTTTTGTGATATGAAGCTTTTTTTTGCAGTCTGCCCTTCACCCTCATCCCCTATTGTACACTTCTTCTCCCCAACCTGTGCTATTTTTTCCATCAATGTGCCTTCCAGGCTCTCTGCCCCTGCTAACTTATTTTCATGTACTTATATCCCTGTCCCCCTCTCTTCACCCACTTCTCTCTTCCCTCACCTACTGTTACAGGCCTTATCTCTATGCTCATACCCCCACCAGCCAGACTCCTCCATGCTCCCCAATTTCTCCCTCTCTCTCTCTTTCTCTCTCTCTCTCTCTCTCTCTCCCTGTCACATTCTCTGTCTCTCTGTCTCTCTGTCTCTCTCTCTCTCTATACTCCGCAGCTGCATATTAATCACTCTGTCTCCTCTCTCCCTCTTGCCCTCTTTCGTCCTTCACATGAGCTACCACACTTGTACTTCCACTCCCCAGACCTTCACATCCTCACTTGATGTCCATTTCTCTCCCCTGCATCCAAGGGAGACCCAAAGGTACATGCGACACCTGACAATGTGTGTGCACGACTTGTAGGCCTGCAATCAATAGCCCAGCTTGTACCTGGATCCCAGGGTAGACTAAAACCCCTGAATCCAGAGTGCATAACATGCTGTGGTGTAAATGTGTTTGCTACACTGCCAGCTATTACTCTGGCAATGAGTTTGGATTTTGTTGGTTTCATTGTTGCTCAGACTCTTTGATATAGACATCCGGTTGTTGACACTGGATGGACCATGTCTGACAAGGTACCTTATTCCATATGGGGCAAATCAAGGCTGTCCTGTTTGTTTACTTTCATGCAATGCATGCATTTGCAAGCTCAGAATGTTATTTCAGGTGAAATTATGTGGATGCGAGACAGGTGTGTACCTTCTGCAGGTAGGTTCAAGGCACTGGTGGCAGGGAAGCTGTCACTGTGTGGGCTGTTTTTCATTTTGTTGACCTGAGGTGAGTAGGTCCAGCTACATGGGTGCAGGGACACATTGTGATGGGAGGCTGGTGAGTCATTTTTAATTTTTGGCATAGCACTCAGGGGGACACAGGCTGCGGGGTCATTGGGTGCATGGATATGTTACCTGCTCTGACCTTGCATTATTTTCCTTTACTGAGGCATTCTGCAAGGGAAGATAGCTGCTGCAATTCAAGGGGCCAATGCTGTGGGATGCCTGCATGCAACACGTCAGCAGTATAGACTGGATTTAACACCTACAGAGGTGAGCATGGATACTTTCCTGGCTGCAGTTTGATCAGGATGACAAGGGGGAAGGTGTGAATTGAGATGTGCATCTTTCTTGAAGTGAGCTTGCAATTGTCTCAGTCTGTATGACTATTTAGATGTAGATTTGTATTGTGAGCACATTTGTTGTCAGGGAAAGGGGTGGCCACTCAACCTGTACATTGTTGTGAGACATACATAGGGTGGCCAGGGCAGTCCTGAAAGTTGTTAGGTAATGGTTACATTTTGTGATGTGCCTACCTACTTGTCTTCACCTGTGTGTTGTTGGGGGTATATGTGCACAATAGTTGGTGGAGTGCTTGTGAAAGTGGTAGGGGAGTTTGTTGATTGTGTTGTGTGCTTTGGTATGAGCAACATTTATACTGTTGGTTCCACTTTATATGAATGTGTCAGTGGTTGGTGCTGTTGATTTGGTAGCTATAGACACACACAGTTTTCCTCTCCTAGTCACACATTCTCAGGTTGTTGTTATGGGCATGGTGGATTGGCCTCAATTCATCATTGAATGGCACCAGGGATGTGGCTTTAGTATGTGTGCTCCACAGGTGCTTGTATTCGTTTGATGTAAATTTGCATAAACTGTTTCCGTGCAGCCTTTCCCTGTGCCCTTTGGCAGACCAAGGGCACAGACGGTTACTGTAGCTGAGGGAGTTGTCCCAGCTGCACCCCTACTGATATGCCATGCTGTGTGGCAACATTATTCAGGACATAAGCTCCCACATTGATTTGGCATACTACTGGTGGGGCATATAGAAATAAGCCACCATAGTGGTAAAGGCAGATGAAACATGACTTTAGCACCGTGAATGTGTGCTACACTATGCCCATAGTGGCTATTAGTGCTGCATTGTACCTTACCTCATCTGGTGTGGCAGAATTCCTGAATGGTGTGAGCAGGAATTTTGAGAGTGTGTAGGTATTGTCCCCTGCAAATGTGTAACTGGTTGTTGTTGCCATTGATTGTCATGATCTGTTATTCAGTGTGTCATGTGACTGCATGCATGTACATGACAGCTAATACTCACCGATGAGCTAGGTGTTGCCAAAGGTTCCTGATGCCAGGGCACGGTGCAGTGGTGACTGGTGGTAAATGAAGCTGTCATGTGTGCATCCATGGAAATTGTCATTGATATGCATGATGACTCAGTTTGCATCACAGATGACCTGCACATTGATTAAATGCCAATGCTTCTGGTTGCGGTAAATGTGCTCCTTCAGTCACAAGGGCTGTAGCACGACATGCATGCAATCAATGGGTTCGAGTACATGTGGAAAGTGTGTAATGCCATACAACTCCTGGCACACTCTCTGACTTTCCTGCTCTGTGTGTGACATATATATGTGCCTACACACATAACCACATGTGATGCAGCCCAATAACTGGTGCAGACACTAGGATTTTGTGGCCTGTGATATGCTTGGCAGTGGTGTGCTGAAAAGATCCTGAGGCTGGGAAATGTAGGGCTGTCAGCCCATTCTCCAGGGGTGCAAGGACAGGGGAACAGATTGTGGGTAATGCAAGGTCTTCCTCCCACTCCCTGACCAGGTGTAGGATGACATAGGGTGTGTACCTGTACCTTTCACACACCTGGTCATCTGGCATCCAAAGAGTGTAGTATGTGGGAGGAATACCCGGTTCCTCTCCATCCTCCTCCTATGGACATGTATGATTGCTCCCGGTATACCTCCATTCATCCTGGTTCAGCAACACTTGAATGGTGTGCATTGCCTGCTTTGTATACATTTCTTCTGCACACTGTTTCCTTTGTGCATTATACTTTGTGTCTCCTATCATGTGGTGGTAAGATCATTAGGTTTGCGTGTGACGTTTCCCAACTTGAATTTGCAAGATAGAATCCATGAATTTGTTTAGATTTGCTCTTTACTAGGTGTGTGATTTCTTTGTGTGGTGCATCCCTCAACAGGCCCATGTTATTCCCCATTCTTCCTCCTTTTGTGGGGAGAATGGGGAATATTTAGGTTCTGCCCTCTATTTGCTTTTTTGCATAGGCCAGTCACACACTTTTCAAGGTTTGTCGTGCAAAGCCAGACTGGTAATGCCCCCCTCCAATGGTGCTATTGCTATTAGTTCCCATGCATGCTGAACCGTGGTACTAATAGCACTAAAACACTTACATTCTTTCCTGGTGAGGCAAGATGGTGGCATCCCACTCTGAGGAGCCTTGGAGCAGGGTCTTTCTCTGTGTGGTAAGGACCCCGTTCCTAGACTCCTCATTGGCTGGGAGGCCGTCACACCACACTCCCTGAGCACTAATATGAACCATGCCTGCAAAAGACAGGTGGACTCTACAGAAATCCATTGGCTTTCTGCACACATGTAATAAACCTGGCAGATATTTCAGGGGGATTGGAAAAGCAAGTTGAAGAGGTAAGTTAATTTTCCTATACAAATCCACCTACCAAATGAATAAAAGTCTTGTGTGGTGGAAAAGGAGTTGTAATATGTGTATCACCAATGTTATCATCAATGAGCCAGGAAAATACCATTTCAGACCTGAGGCACAGATCCTTTTCCAATGAGATTGCACGATTATAAACCACTTCTGCACATTTGTCACTGTATGTATTTTCTGGAGAAAAAAATCATGTTTATACAAACATCTAATAAGGAAGAATGTGGAAAATATATTATTTGTTAATAGATCAAGTAAAGGCTATAACAGAACAGAAAATACAACACCTGTGATAGTATGCGATTATGGCATGCAATCTTCCACTCAGACACATCTAAAAGCTACACAATCCAAAAAGCTATCAATATACATTTTGATATTTTCGCTGCTCTTTTTTGCAATTCATATTGGGTGACTGCCTGCAGCATGCTACTTTCTGGAAGTAATCCAGGATCATCTTGCATTGGTGGGCTATATTGCATCTGGGACCTCATCTTAGCATAATGAAGAAGAAACAGAATGTTGGAAATAGAGGAAATACCAGTTGTCGCTGTGTAGACGAGCAGGTAGGCTCTATCTGTAACGCTCACCTGATTCCCGCAGAGGCGCCGGTCTTGACTGGGTGAATGCCGTATCTTCAAAGGTGATGTGTAACACACGGTTGGCTCTTTGGGCTGGACCTCTGTGCACTGTATGTCTGACTCGAAGAGTAAGATTTCTGCAGATAGAAAATATGGGATTAATGAACTGGGGTTATTGGGTGCCTCTCTCCTCTTCCCTTTCTCTTCTCCTGTAGAACCCCAAAGGTTAACACCCTCACCTTAGGTAAGTGAACGCCGAGCTCTCCATCTGCCTCGGGGCAGGGTGCCGTAACCAGTTTCTTCACTGGATAAGGGTGCAGGCCTCTTGACCTCAGAGGACTGCTGTCCGTCGTTAACTGCACGAACGGTAAGTTCTGGGCACTTCAAATGTCTTAAAAGTCTTTTGTAATGATATCTCTTGTTTTGCAGGGTTCCGGCGATGGCGGATGGCAGGCTGATGAGAGTTGAGGATCGAACCCGCATGAGGAATAGAAGCGCCTGGAAGCACGTAAGTAAGCGCTTGTAGCCTGCTTCACGATGCGCACTAACTGTCCCTTTTATCTTGCAGGTACAAGTTCGGAGCTTTAGAGAAGCTGAAGGGTGCTGGAATACCCACTGGATTCGGTGTGGGAAGGAGTAATGGCACGTGAGTAATAAAGTTGCCCAATGTCTTTAAACGCACCTTCTTTTGTCTTTCAGATGCGGGATGCAGCGCCGAAGGCCTCCGGAGCGTGCGAAGAGCTGGTAAGCTTTTGTCTTTCAGATGCCGGAACGCAGTGCGAAGACCTCCGGAGCATGCGAAGAGTAGGTAAGCCTTTGTCTTTCAGATGCCGGAATGCAGCGCGAGGCGTTGGTAACAGCCGATGGACTAGGTAAGAGATGCGCTGCCACTGAAGACCGTAGTGCTAACCTGTTCTTTCTTTGTCTTTACAGGTGCTGCTGAAGACTGGATTCCAGGATGGTAAGCCTTTGTTCCCTTAGGCCCAGGATCAGAAGCGGAAGACACGATGAGCGTTCTGCTGCAGAGAATGCAGAATAACGCAAAGCAAGATTCATCCATCGGGTGTGGTTTAAATAGCCTCCTGTAGTGCTTAGGTGTCTCCTTCCACAGCCACGCCTAGGTAAGAAAAGAGTTCCTGCTTTCCAGAAGAGTTCCAGTGTTCTGAACCTAGGGAGTGGCTCCTGCCCCACCCAACAGGAAAAGTAGTCCCAAACAGAAGAGGATCAGGGGTTCAACTGGCAGGTAAGTAAGCAGCATGGTCTGCTGCAGGTAAGTCCACCCAAGCATTATGAGCCCGGCGCTTCCAGCGCTGGGACTGGGCATCTTTATGAGCCTGGTGCCACTGGCGCCAGGACAGGGTCCAAAAGGTCCCAATTGGGACTGGCTGGCACTCGGAACCGGGGTTATGGGTCTGCTTCCAAGGGAGTCGGGCAAGTTCTGATCTTTTGGAAGCAGAGATCATGACACTATCTCACCAGTTCTTTCCTCCTCACAGCCGTCATACTAGATCAGTCTGAGAAGAGAAATACATGGTACTCCCTGCATTGTTCCCATACTGCATTGTGTATATGAGAGACGTTATGCACTGAGACAGCCATACAGAATGTACCCTTGCACTGAAAGTGTGGAAGGATGCTGCATGGAAGAATGCTACATGGAAGGGTGTTGCCTGCCAAGATGTAAGAAGGCATCAATGAATATTATGGATGGATGTTAAAGTGAAGTCTCATGAAGACAAAGTAATGTCCTAAAGAAGATATATGAACGTAAGCTTAAACGATGTGAAAATACTTAGAAGTAACATGTACCTAAGGCTTAAGTAATCGCAAAGAAGATGAAGTAATTTACTGACCAATAACCGTATATGCACAGTAACACAAGGTAAAAAGAAAACGTATTGAATCTTGTTGTAGAGGAATATATAAAAAATATATAAAAGTGGCAAGGACGGCCATCATGGGAAAATGGACGTTGTCTCATGTTGAACTTGACCAAGCTGCCTCAGAGACCGGCTGTGGCTGTAGAATCAGGATATGCGGAAAAACATCTCTGTGTGCAAACCCAACGATGAGTCAAGATTGGCCCACAGTTAAGGATGCTATTTCAACGGATAAGCACAGAGAACCTATGGAGCACATGGATAAGCTCTAAATGTGGACCATTCTTCATGGATGAAAGAAGAAGAAAACATCAGGGAGAGCTAAACTGTTGCTCCATTTAAAGTATAAAAAGCTTGCATGAGATAGAGTGAGCAAGTCCCTAGAGGTCAAGAGGAGCAACATCACCCAGCATGATTAAATCAAATAACAGTAAATAGAAGGCTGAAATTGACAAATTCGTTGTCTCTTCACATGTGAGTCAGAAGTCGAAAACAAAGTCTATTCATTAGAACCTTGAGCTAAGATAGTGGTGTGCGCACACTCCTTTGAATGTTCCAGGACAGTGAGCAGGCAAAAGGTCAACTACAAATGGAAGACTTTGGCGTATGGTCTACTGATGAGAGATGCTGGACTAATTGGGAAAATGGGAAGTAGTTTGACAGGATTCAAACACCTAAGTTTTGTTTCACGTACGTACTGCTAAAGAGCCAAAAGTCCAAATTTGCTATAGTAGCCCAACCAATCAGTGGATTTGAGGGACAACCTAGCATTCAATACAGCATAGACCAATTCACTGTTGTTTTGTCCTCTATAATCAGTACTATAATTATTTAGAGGTAGTTCATGGTGTGCCCTGCAGATAAGGAGTAGCCAATGATGCACTAATCCTTATATGTTATCTATGTAGATATGTTTTCTTAACCAATCCCTTCCCTTGATAGGTTTTGTATTTTGGCACGTAGAATAATGTCATAGATGATGCATATTGGAGTATAAGTCCTCCATGTAACTAGCACAAACAGACGCTTCAAGGCACTAGAGCACATTTGTTACATACATTAATGAAGAAACAGAATATCTGTCATGAATGATAGCTAAAATTATTCACATTATTTCAACACACAAATTTCATGTTTGGTGCACTTGTGCAGTTACCAATGGCCAAAGAAACAGGAACATAAGGAGTTTGAATAAGAAATATTAGATTATGATGTATGTTTCAAACTTACTAATATGCAATAGCCTTTTTCCACTTTTAGAGATTTACTTGGTCTAGAATCTCCAAAGGAACATTTCCTAAAGATGGGTTTGTTGAACCCTAATCCCTAAGGATTAGTCCATCATTGGCTACCCCTTATTTATTTATTTTTATTTAGCATTTTTAAAGCGCTCACACAGCCCGTGGGTATTGAGGTGCTGTTACGGGAATTGTTTGTTTTTTTAGTTGCAAAATTGTTTTTTTTTTGTTGTATTTATAATGCACTTAAACACCCAGAGGTTTCTAAGCGCGGACCCGGGGATCGAACCTGTGTTGCTTCATGTCGTCTTGCTTCCAAGGCGTGCACGTTGCCGTTAAGCTATCCTCCCGGGACCAATGTAGTACTGATTATAGCAGACAAAACAACAGTGGATTGGTCTATGCTGTATTGCATGCTAGGTTGTCCCTCAAATCCACTGTTTGGTTGGGATACTATAGCAAATTTGGACTTGAAACATCTGTTTGTACTAGATGGAATTACAATAATGATCTTCAACAAAATAATCAGACAGGCCCAAAGAATACATTTTATTGTCAATTGAATAAAGTAGGTATATCTCACAGACATCGGACTTATGCATGCGCTGAATGTGTGTATGTGCTATAGGTCTCTACACCAAGCAGGGTAGACAAAAGGAGTTCTTACAGGGAGCATTCTTTAACCGTAGTTTTCAGTTTAACTGAGTCCATTAACAATTGGCTGATCATATGCACACAAAGTATATTTTCTCAATGTTTAGGGCGCTGCAAGAGTCTTCTTTCTGTTGCACATCCCCTGTTTAAATGTTTCAGCTGGGTTTGCCCTGATCCTATCATTTAGCTTGAGGAATCCACGCTCCATCTTTTCTGCACCGTTTTTTATCGTGAAGAATCTACTGCAGGGTTGCAGAATCACTATGATACCAAACACCTAGTACCGTGTCAAAATCTGGAGAGTTGGGGTCAAGCGGAGTTCTATCTTTCCAGAAACAGCTGACTCACAGCACACACATTGCAAGAGAGTGAGCAGGTCAGTGTGGCTTGACGAAGTTCAGAGTCTTGGAGCTACAGCATAGTGTCACGATGGTGGCAGGGTCCCTTTCTCTGAGAAGATTGGTGAAGGCCGGAGTAGGCCCATAAATACCCCCATGGATCACCAGGTGTGTGGGAGGAGTGGAGGAGAGGAGAATGCTAGGGGAGAGGGACAAGACCGGTCACTGCTTGAATCTGCAAACCCTCTGTGCTGGCCACCTACTCCTAGTATAGCTGGCTGGCACACTCACTCAACTGCTACATTCCTGGATACCCTGCTACACTCCCACACCCGCTACCCTGCTACTGTACCACTTCTGCTTGTGGACTGTGCAGGCACCTAACACAATCAAGGAGCGGGCTGCTTGGGGAAGCTATGGCATGGCATGGTATAAGGTACTGTATGTATAGCAAGTACCATAAGTAGTAATGCAAGCGTAGGTAAATACAGGCATTATTGTAATGTTGCTGTAAAGCTGAGGTGCTGGTAGAGGGATAGACTCACTGCTCAGCACATCGGTCTTGTAATGATCAGAGTCAGAGAATTATTGAGGGCTACAGGGGCAGACATTTAATCTCGCTCTTGCACAATTTTGGCTCTTCTACTGATGCAATTATACATACTGCCCCCGCTGGACTGATTTTTCACCTGCTCTTAATTGCTTCCTTCCCTTTTGCAGTGAGGCGAAGTATAAAGAGTATAGTCACAACCATCATAACCAAATATAACTAAAAACTACTAACTTGCTAACTTCAGTCCCTCATATTGTACAGCTGACTTTGGGGGTAGAGCCAGGGGAAAAATAAATAAATAAGTACATAATTCCCATTGCACAAGCAAGCAACCAAGCTTCACTACAAACAATGGGGCTACAAACCAGGCCTAAGCAGCCATTCATTAAAAATACCAACAGAAAGGGCAAATCAGCAAGTAAACATGTCTCCTTCTGCTCATCAACAGTGAAGTACATTCAGTCCCCTTCTCTCCCGAACCTCTTTTAAACTTTTTCCTTGGCTTTATTCTCCACGCTTCCAGCACCCTTTATCCCTCCTTCCAGACCACTTCCTTCTGCTTCCTGCCCTGCCCATAGCCCTCCCCCTGCCACATTAGCCGCCAACCTCACCTCTGAAAGGACGTTCCACCTGTGCTGGTCTGCTGCGTGCCATTTCCATGCCGGAGTACAGGTAAGCACTTTTAACCTTATCCTCTTGTCTCCCGACCCCTTTCTTACTATTTCTTAGTTTTTCTTGGTGTTTTTTCTCCACACTTTCAGCACGCTTTCTCCCACACTCCCTAGCCCGCTTCCCTCTGCTCTTTGCCCTCCTCATAGCCCTCCCCTCCCCCATTGGTCGCCGACCTCACCTCTGCGTGGGTGTTCCACCTGTGTAGACCCCCTCCATGCCAATCACATGCTGGAGTGCAGGTAAACCCTTTTCCCCTTCTCCCCTTGTCCCCGAACCCCTTCATCCATCTTTCTTACATTTTTCTTGGCTTTTTTCTCCATGCTTCCACTGCGCTTTCTACCCCCTCCCCAGCCCAATTCCCTCTGCTCTTTGCCCTCCCGATAGCCCTCTGTCTCCCCCAATTGGTTGTCAACTTCGCCACTGCAAGGGTGTTGCCATTACCCAGCAAGAGTGCAGGTGGGCCCCTTTCCCCTTCTCCCCTTGTCGCTGGCACCCTTTCTTTGCTATTTCTTCATTTGTTCTTTGCTTTTTTCTCTGCGCTTCCAGCATGCTTTCTCCCGAGCCACCTTCCCTCTGCTCTTTGCCCTACCCATAGCCCTCCTGCTCACCCAATTGGCCACCGACCTCGCCTCTGTGAGGGTGTTCCACCTATGCTGCCCCCCTCCCCTTGTCCCTTTGACCCCTTTCGTCCCTCTTTCTTACATATGTTTATATTTTAATAACGGTGCTGGTGCTTCCATTAAAAACTCTCTGCGGGCTTGTGCCGTTCCGCCCGGCAGGTCTGACCTGGCGGGCAGGACGGCACCCCCCTGCAGACATGTGGTATGCCTGTACGGAAACAAAAATGCTGGTAAGCTTAACAGCACTGTTGTTTCCGTACCAGAAGGCTCAGATTGAGCCCCAATGAGTCCGTATTAAATACCCATATCGAGATGGCATGTGGATGGGTGCTATGAAGTTGTCAAGAGAGTATGTGAGTGCAAGAGACTCATTATGTGTCCAACTAGACTAAATTGTTGTCGGTGATAGCATAATCCTAATGGCAAAGGTGTTGTGCTATGTGTCTTAAATGGTGTATAATAGCAGATGCGGGTATGTGGCCTTGCATTCGGCTATCTTCCACAAGCATGGAGTGTGATGGGTGCCTGTGTGTTCTTAGTTGTTTCTTGATTTCGTAGATGTGCCTTGAATTCTGCCCTGTGTTCTGCTGGAGTTTATTCTCTGTCTCTCTCTGTCAATTTCAGGGTGGGTTCATGCTTACCAGGAAGGAGGTTAACTTACCAGTAGAGGATGCGATTTCTAATCAAGGTGCAGGGGGGAATAGCCAGATCTCGCTGAATGCAAGGTGCTCTATGCATCAGATGCTAAAGCAAATTGAGTTCCAGATAGTGGGGGCTGGGATGGAGAAGGATGATCCCCCAATCTTGATAATTTGAAATGATTTAGTAGATCTGAGGGTACATCAAAGCGATTTTAGCAACATGGGAATTTTGTAGTCGTGTGAATATGCCAAAGCAGTCTTAAGAAAATGTGACTTCTACAGGCAAATGCGTATGTCAATGAAGTCTTAGGCACAAAATAATGTTTTAGAAGTGGAAGGACCCGTTTTAGAAAGATATGCATTTTGTAGTTAAGGGCGTAAATCAAAGATGTTTTAGGAAAAGTACTCCAAAGCCGTCTTGGGCACACTTGAATTTTGGGGGGAAGAGAGTATGCCAAAGAAAACATAGGCCCAGTACATTTTGAAGGGGTATGTCAGTGCAGGCAGACATACAAATGGATTTTGAGATGGGGGAGTTAAACAATGCAATATCATGATTCTGTTGACAGGTCAGTATGCCTGTGCATTCTTAGTTAAAGTCCTAGGCTCACTTGAATATTTTAGCCAGTGTAGTATGACAAGGCACAGGTGAATTATGTTAGTGTGAAAGTATGCCAAAGCAGACTTAGACCCACATGAATTTTGTAGACAATGGAGTCTGCCAAAGGACACACAGTCACACTTGAATTCTTTGCTCAGGGAGTATCTGAAGTTATATTGCAATGTGAGTTTGCTTGTTCGGGTGGCAAGTGTGAAGTTTGTATAAGGAGTGACTGTGAAGTGAATGGTACAGAGTGGAAGGAGGTCATGTGAGTAGTAATAGTAGAGATAATGGAGTATCAGTGATAAGGAAGTAACAGTTTGAAATAGTGGGAGAAGCAACTAGTATTCATATGTGAAAGTAGTAGAGTGGCAGGAAGCAGATTTGGGAGCAGTAGAAGAGTGGAGGAAGGAGTAGTAGGGGGAGGAGAGAGTAGTAGCAAAATTAGGGAGTGAAAGCATGTAGAAGGGAGGAACACACATTGGAGAGAAGGGAGGAACAGACATTAGAGAGAAGGAACAACATTAAAGTGTGGTGGCGAGTGAGAGACATCAGAGGGATAAGCATTAGTAGAGAAGAGAGCAAGAAGTGGGTGGAGATCAGTGAAGGAGAGCAGCGAGGAAATAGGAGGGGGAGCAGCGAAAGTTCAGTGATAGCTTCCAACTCAGTGTCCTAGAGCCACAATTCCCAGCTGCATATATATCACTAACAAATGGATAGTGTAATTTTTGGCCTACATGAATTAAGTAGGTGTTGAATATGCAAACATACTCTTAGGCTCACATGAGTTTTGTAGGTAGAAAAATGATGGCAAAACACACTTAGGCACAGGTGAATTGTATTGTGTAGGTGGGCATATGCCCAAACAGTCTTAGGCACACATTGCATTTGTAGGTGTCTGGGTATGCTAAAACGGTCTTAGGCCAGGTACAATATATTGGTGTTGAAGTACGGCAAGGCTGACTTAGGCATACATACATATTGTTGGTATTGGTGTCTGCCAAAAGCACACTTGGGCACACATGAATTGTGCAGGCAGGGGTGTTATAACAAAGCAGGTTTATGCACATCTGACATTTATAGATTGAAAATATACCAAAGCAGCCTTAAAACATGTGCAATGTGTAGGGTTGCGGGTAGAGCAAAATGGTTTAATCAAACAGCAGTCTTAAGTAATTTTGTAGACAAGGCCACATAGAGTATGCCAAAGCAGTCCTTTGCCCACAGATGAATTATGTTGATGGGGATGTATGCCAAAGCAAACGTGCATACACATGTATTTCGTAGCTGTTGAAAATTGCCAAAGAACACTTAGGCACACATGATTTCTGTAGGTTGGGATGTTTGCCTATTCAGTGTTAGGCCACATACATTTTGAAGATGTGGGGATATTGCTAAAGTCATCCTAGGGATGTGTGAATTATGTAGAGTGTGGAATATGCCAAAGGAACCTTCGGTATAAATGTTTTTTTAGGGAATGGATTAAGCCAAAGCAGTCCTAAAGCTGAAGATTGTGGCTGTGGGAGTGCTTTAATGCAGTCTTAGCCACAAAGGCATTTTATTGTCAGTGGTGTATGCCAAAGCAGTGCATTGTGTATGTAAGGTAAACTGCACAAGCAGTCTTAGGCACTGGTGCATTTTGTTCGAAGGGGAAGATGACAAAGCAGTATTAGTCACACCTAAATGTTTTAGGAGTTGGAGTCCGCCAAGGCACACTTAGGCACACCTGAGTTTTGTAGGTCATGGTTTACTGCCAAGCAGTCTTAGGTATGCATGAATTTTGTGAACAGGGGCATATGCCGAAGCATTCACAGGTATATTCAACCAAAAGATATGTCTAAATATGTAGATTTCTATCTACGCCCTTTTGTAAATAAAATGAGAAGCTATGCACAAGACACCATAGATGCCATTGTGAAAATTGAAGGTTTGTCCTTCGATTCCACCAGAGATGTATTGATTTGCTTTGACGTTCAATCATTATATACTAATATCCCACAAAGGGCCACCTTAGAAGTGGTGGAAGAAACACTATTACAATGAGAAGACAACCACCCTGTGAGTAACGCCTTTATTTTTTGGTGTGCTGAAACAGCCCTGGTTAATAACTTTTTTCAATTTCTGGGGCAATTCTATATACAGGTGGAGGGGACTGCCATGGGTGCAGCCATGGCCCCGAATTTAGCTAACCTGTATGTTGATATGGTGGAACAAACTGTGATTTATTCTGTGATCAATCCATTCAAATCAAATATAACACAATGGTTGAGATATATTGACGACATCTTTATTGTGTGTCATGGCTCCATTGAAGAGGCTAACAACTTTCTGGTATGGTTGAATAACCAAAATAGATATCTGAAATTTACAGCCACCATGAGTTCCATTGAAGTCAACTATTTAGACTTGACGATCAATAATAAAGACAACCAACTTATGGTCAAGCCCTTTGTGAAAAATACAGACAGAAACACTCTTCTTCATTATAGGAGCCACCATGCAAAGCATGTATGTGACAATTTGCCTTTTGGGCAATTTCTGCGTCTCAAATGCAATTGCAGCACAAGGCTTTATTATGAAGAGGGTGCCAACATACTGATTGATAAATTGATAGATAGAGGGTATCCAGCTAAAATCGTCAAACAATCAGCAAAGCGAGCATTTAACAACCACCGGGAGGCTCTTTTTGAAAAGAAAAACAAAGAAAAACATGAGAATCCATTGGTGTTTGCCAATACCTTCAGCAATGTCTCCTACAAAGTGAAGAACATTATTCGTAGGAATTGGAAAAAGACCATGAACATTCCACCATCATTGGTAGCATTTAAAAAAAGTATTAACATTTGTAACTTAGTTATGAAAAATGACATAGAGAAGACAGGTAACCCGAATGTTATACAAAGCACACTGTGGGGTTTACCTAGAGTAGTGGGACAACATCCTTGTCGTGACTGTGTCATGTGCCCTTTAACTCGCAAAATGACCTCTGTCAATTTAGGTTTGAAATCAGAATGGGCACTGAAAGAACATACCAATTGTCAAACAGAGAATGTAATTTACATGATTAGGTGTCCGTGTTCATTATTATACATCGGAAAGACTAACAGGAAGTGCAAGACATGCATAATTGAGCATAAAAGCTGTTTTAAGAACCATACTGATGAAGCTCCACTGGTTAAACATTACGATGAGAAAGGTCATTCCTTCATGGAATTTGAGTGGTGTATTTTGAAGAAGGTTAAAGGGAGAACTCAGTAAGAAATTAATAGGAAACTAATTAATTTGGAGCAGAAACTTATTTTCCTAACAAACAGCCATGTGACAGGGCTGAATGAAAATATTGAGTGTCACAATATCAAATAGGTTTTGTTGTTGTTGATTCGAGTGTTGCACTTTCTGGCAGGTACTTCCTGATATGATTGTAATCTGTGTAGCACCATCAACAAATGCAAATGAACAGTGTAGCGTAAGGACATATTTCGAATTGACAGACCTATATCCATTTGTCCTGAGAGATATGTGTTATATCCATCTGTGTTTCTCAATGCATAAGGTGTATTTTATTGACTGACACCTTATGGGGTAATTGAAATATCCATTTATGTGGGTCTATAATGTACATGGTACATCCAACTATTGAATGACAAACATATGAAGTAGGATCGCAGGTGACCTTTTTCCCACTCAATCTTTATGACAGTGGGGTGACCGCCGTGACGGCGTGTGCCGTGTGTCAAGTGGCATATTGGTGAGTTGAGACTGAGCTAACTTTTTTTGGTTGGGCTGCTCTGTGCATTTAGTAGAGATTTTGAGACATCGAGTGATTTAATTGGCTTGTGAGATGCTGGGTTGTCTCCAGGACAATGACCACATCAAGAGACGGCATGTTGTGACATCATTGCGTCACGTGTTGCGCGATGACGTCATCATGTCATGCATAATGGTGACACGAGGCGCCTGCTGTTTTTTATTTAACAACTGCGGCCGAATTATATCCTAGTTACAGAGGAGTAGGTTGGAGGAACCCTCAACATATGGTTTCCACTTTGGAGAGGTAAGAAGGAGGCTCTATTATACATCCATTGTTTCAGAAGTAGAAGCCAGTTGTATAACCAGCAGTATAGCTAACAATGGGTCTGTCTTTATCACAGGCCAGTTGGTGAGAGGGTTTTTTTCATTTTTTCCATTGAGTTGAAAGGTGTGTTTGGAATAGCACTGGAATTTAATGGTGTATTTCCCAGGCCTTACTAGCACAAGCAAGCGACATGTTTTGAGGTAAGGGTGTTTGTCAAATACAGAGTTGCTAGGTGCATTACTCTCTTCAAATTTGAAACTCATTGAGTCTTTTGTGTCACCAGTCCCATGTATGTTGAAAAATCCCACGTGTGACCCGAAGGTGTATATTTGAAGAACTTCCTCCTTATCTTTTTTCAAGAGAAAAATAGAGATTTTGTTCAAAAGAGAGACAGCTAGTTGCCTTGACCAAGGGTGAGGATCAAATTTATGCTTATGCATTTATTTCTTGTTTGAATTGGTGGAGGAAGCCAGTAATTGATTACCATGTTATATATGTAAGTTAAGTTTTGCAAATAAGTTTCAGGAATTTGTCTAGTCGAAGTGTACTCTCCATGCCGCTATTTAGTTGTATAACAAGAAATGGAACTGTTAATCTACTTGAAGACATTTATTGCTACAAGTATTTTGCTCAGGTATATTATTAAGTGTATACTTATTGCACCCTATTGGTGATTAGGGATGGCTAGGTTTAGTAATCAAACCCAAAATGCCCATTTAGTAATGTGTTGTTGTTTGTATGTACCCTTAGATATAGGAACCAGGATCATAGAAGACCGAACAAAAGATCCACAGACAACCCAAGACAAATATCTGCACCTGAAGAATGTCCAGTTATTCTTAAGATCCAGGACAGAAACTTATATAAGTTGGGCTATGTTAACACAGTAGGAAGCAAGAGAAATTAAGTTGCTACTCTGTTGTTTCAAGCATTTGTGATCTTGATTCTGTGAGGTGGAATAATTTGTATATTGATATGTTGTGTATATGTGTTTTTTTTAATGTCTTTTGATGCTTGTGCAGTGAATAAGCAAACTAATTAAAATATGATTTTTTAGGAAAACTTTGTATATGTTATTACTGATACTATACGCAGCCCACATTTGCTTAGTGGTTGCATATAGTTCCTTGATATCTGACGGGAGCATCTTTGAGTTATGGATTATGTATGTGTCCCTTCTTTTGGTTGAATTTATATATTGTATCCTCACTTGGTAGGAGGGATCATCACCACAGTGTGGGGCAACCCCGGAATGAAAGAAGCATTCACAGGTACATGACAATTGTGTTGATGTGGGAGTATGACAACGCTCTCATATTTACATGTGAATTTTGCAAGTGGGAGTGTCTATCAAAGCAATTTTAGGCATTCGTGAATTTTGTAAAACTGGGAGTGTACCAAAGCAGTCTCAGCACACATGAAATTGGGACATGGAGAGTGTGCTAAAGCACTTATGGCATAAAGGAATTGTATAATGTTGGGAATATGAATCAGTCATGAATATTTTAGTCGTGAGATTACCTAAAAGGAATCCTAGCTACATAAATTGCGTAGTTAGAGGTGTATACCAAAGCATAGGGTATTGCACAAATGTGAATTTGGGAAAATTAGCGAAACAATTATATATTTACACTGATAATCCAATAAACACGGTTGCATTGTACATTATTAATTCATACTCAAATAAACATTAGAATTTCATATAGTAGTGCAAATGACACTAATTATATATTTGAGAGTAGACCCACTAAAGTCATTGGTATTTATTACGAACTGTGTTAAATGCAAAATTAATATAAAACAAATCGACATAGTTTCACTTCTGTTCGGAATTAGTATCGGATTCCAGAAGTGTAACTGATCACAAACTCCATTCTTCTTTTTTCGGTATGTTTCTTAATACAATCTTTTAAATGAAAGGAGCACGGCAGGAAAAGTCAGAACAGGGTTGCAATAAACGATTAATAATGCATTAAGGAACAGCAGGCAAGGGCAGGCTCCCTGGGATGGAGAACTGACATCTGAGTAGTCTTACAGACCATAGAGCGAGCTGCAGTTGAGGGAACTATGGGGGGCGGTGGCAGATCACAGCCAACAGACCAAGGACTAAGATGAAGGCATTGTAAAGCACAGTGTGTGTTAGGAGTTTGGAAGCGGAATTTAAAAGGTGCATCAAATATTTGTATCAGAAGTGTTTACATGAATTGGAAATCAAATATACGTTCTATAAACACATATACTTTGTTCTACTAAAAGTTGCAGTTTGTGCAATAGAACATCACATGTATGAATAATACAGTCATACTTCATTTATGTTTGTACCATTACTGTATGGCTTTTCATTATTTGATTTTTACCTTCGTGCGGGACATTCTAGATATTTGAAAGTTTAGAGCTGCACGCGTCTAGCAAGGTAGCATTTTTAGAGCCGTGGTTTCTAAACACAAAACAGAAGCAACTGGCGACAGGTTGCTTTAGGATTAGCCAGTTCCACTTATCACAAGTGATTATTACCTATTTTTAACATATACAAAAAAACAGATATTTTCTACCTCTAGTGCACGTGTTGTAAAAATGTATTGTTTCTCAAGTTAATTACCACTTTCTCAGGCGTGATTTCCCAATAAAGTTCCTGATTCACTAATTATTTCTTTCGTTCTTCGTCATCCAAATTGACAATCTACAAAAATAAAAACTGCATGTTGTGTCTGTGTGGGGCGATGACACATCACAGCCTTGATTATTTTTTCACAAAGGGATGTTCTTCGTGTTGGGATACAAGTGCAACATCTCAGACAGGCTAAAAGATTCAGGGCCTGATTCATGGAATAATTTGCGTGGTAAATAGGTACTTTGAGCGGCAAACTGCGTGCAAAATCCTGTATGTCGATTCATGTAATAGACTGCATGGCACTTTTTCCTACTTTGTCGGGACTTTGCACAGGCTCAGCAGGTTTCTACGAGTGGTTGAGTCCCTTGCACGAGGCGCCATGCAGAGCATGGGCGTGGCTTGCGCAGAGGGCAGTTAAGGGGGTGGAACTTGTAAAATGAGGAAGAACAAGGGAAAATGTGGGTGTTATGAGGGATGGTCCACAGGCAGTCCATCGCACACCCACTATTGCACAGAACAATACTTATTCATGGAGCCGACCGTGCAATCTCTCGGCAAGGAAATTGCTATGCAAAGCACTCATATTATCGACCGTCCGAAGGCAGGCGTACAGACACTTGCGCATAGGATTCACCAAGCAGAGGTAAGATTGGGTGTCAGATTTAGGGGTGTGTGTACGCAGCAGTGGTATGGTACCGATCTAACTCAGGGGTGTACGCATGCAGTGTAGCGGGGTGCAGGAACAGTTCATGGGGGTTTACATGCATAGTTTTACCCGAGTTATGATAAATCATACGGATGGTGTTGGGGTGTCAGTAACAAAAAGATGAGAGTGATGCCCATGTTTTAGCTTCTGATCAACAGGCATTCATCTCAGTCCAGCTATTCATAGCAAGACTATTCTTAATGCTGTTAAACTTACTGATGCAACTGTAGTTTTGCCTGAGCTAACACATATTTCTGATACAATGCATTTTTTTCTGTTTTACATTTTAGATAAGGGAGAATAGAAATGCAGTGAACAATCATATGGTTCTGTAATGAGTCTGTTGCCACAACTCTGGTGAGAATTAAATTCCAGTGGGAATTAAACTAGCAGGACAATAGGCATTCCTTTGAGTTTCCACTTGGAGCTGTACTAGGCAGATCCACTAAAGAGGAACTGAAGCTTGATTTAGGAACAGATTTCAATGACACTTCTGAATTGTTTTGCTTTTCTATGACAACTTTGAGTTTCAGGAACAACATAGAGATAATCAAGGCATGTTTGTATCTCAAGTAATTTGTCAGTACAGTAACTACAAGTAGAAAATGACTTGCTTCTTAGTTCAATATATAGTATCAACTGCCTTTGAGGTTACATGGTTTTTCAACAACACCAAGGTGTGAGAGGGAAGTGGTTGGTTATACTGTAGATCATGCAAATGCAACCAGTGCAGTTTAAGGTTATTGTCCAGGACCAAGGGTTATATGACAGATTAGGTTGAGTCAAACGACCAGTAAGCCTTATCCCTAGGACACCGCTTAGTAATACCAATACTAATATTGGCAGCCTTCAAGTGATTGTAACTGTCAGTACTATCACTTGAAATCTCTTAGTTAATCAATGGAGTGGTGCAATGAGGAAATATGTCACATTGGGAGGTTGCCTGTGCAGAGGTAGATGGTTTTATGAACAATGAACTCTTAAGCATCAGAGAAGATGTTCTACACAACAGTTGGCAATTGATCCTGAGCAATTCCTCTGGAATTCTGTATAAGCTTTGGCCGTGGATGGACTGGTGGAAGTACTGAAAATGGAGATGCAAAAACAGAGTGTGTCTCTCCAAGTCTTAAGGCCCAGTAAAAGGAGCTTGGTGAATTGACCAGTAAGATTGATCAAGGTCCCTGGGCAAGTTGCAGCTGGGACGACTGTATGACTAATTGAGACATGTGGGCAGTTCCTCCCCCTGGAAGTCCTGCTCAATACCTGACAAAGGCAAAAGGCTATATTTTCCTTGACTTGTAGATAAATGAGTAAATCACTTCTGTTAACAATTGCCTGAAAATGATGTGTGAGCCTGGTTTCTATGACAGGGTGCTCTGGAACAATGAGTGCAGTCATATACGACTTTATTTCACAAAGCATAACATTGTTGAACCAATCAAGCTGAGAGTGGAGGATTGTACTATACTAGCTTCATAACCACAACTATATTTTTTATAAAATGAGTGCTTGTTGATCATTTGCTTCTGTCACTATAACAGCTCACTATAGATGCAATAATTCTTACCATCACAGTCCCTATTGCTTTACATCCACTGAACCTCTTTGCCTGATTTACAGAATAAATTGCACAGTGCAAAAGTAAATGGTGCCAGTAAAAGGCACAATGTGCTGCGCAATAATAAACCCATAGATTTACAGATCTGCCTCTGTGCTGAAATGAAACACTGTCCAGCACGTCTGAGTGCCATGTGCGAGGAGTGCAGGACTGGCCAACGCAAAGGACAAGAAGGGGTGGAATAAGCAACGCCCCTGATTAAAACAGAAAAAGAAGGGATGACATGGATATGGGGAGGGAGGCACCCAGTAAATGCAGAAACATGCCCCATTAAGTACAAACAAGGCCAAATCCACAGAATAACCTCTGGACCTGCACCAACCAAAATGCTCAAAAAACCCACTGCCACCCATTACCAGGAGCAATGTGAGAGTCCTCTGTGCAATCGCCAGAGACAGGACCTGCCAAGCCAACGCAGCGAAAGCCCTGCACCATGCCGATCCCTGCACTGCTCGCATTCCTACTGCTAGATGGAAGGAGGAGGCAAAAGAGCAGGACCAGAAACTACCATGCATGCTCAATGCTATTCAACATACCCGATGAGGATGTTTATGGCACATACTGCTTCTTCCCATGTAATCCTTGATTTGGACGGGGAGTGGAAAAATGACCTGGTCACACGAACCATGTGCTCACAGCCAATACCACCCTCTGTGAAAGTTCTAACAACACTACACTTCCTGGGGACCGGCACATTTGAACGGACCACAGCCATAGTTGGTGGTATCTCACAGCCCACACAATCACTCTGCCTGAAGCAGGTCCTAAGCTGCATCATTGCATGAGTGCACAGCCACATTGACATGCCATGCAACATGCAGGCAAGGCAAAGAGTGGCACAAGAATTCTATGCCATTGCCCGGGTCCCATGGGTACTCGGAGCAATAGATTGCACACATTTTGCAATACATCCCCCATGAGCCACCGAACACATATACTGTAACCATAAGAATTAGCATTCGCTTAACGTGCAGGTCATCTGTGATGCCAAGGGACACATAATGCATGTAAATGCAAACTACCCTGGATGCACCCACGACACCTACATACTATGCCATTCCCCCATCCACCAGACACTGGCATCTGGGGCATTTGGAAACAAGTGGCTCATTGTTGAGTATCAGCCTGCACCCACACAAAAACACACAGATTGTGAGCCACATCAAATCCAAACAGCCATACCACAACATCCCAAACCAAATAACTATTTTCCTTGTCATCCACAGGGGACAGGGCATACCTGCTCTCAACATTCCTGATGGCACCTATCTGAAACCCCACCACAACAGTGGAGGTCTGCTACAAGACAGCACCCATCGTGACCAGAGGCATTATCAAACACACATTTGGAGTGCTGAAATCATGTTTACGCTGCTGCGACCATTCAGGTGGAGTACTGTTGTTTCACCTGTGTCATGTAAGATCATATTGGCATGTTGCATCTTGCATAATGTAGCCACACATCATGGCATAACAATAGAGGTGCATGAGGGGTTGTGCATGCAGCCACAGGCAGGACCCATACCAATAGAAGGCCAAACGGTCAGGGGCAAGTGTCATGATCTCTACCACTCTGCCAGGGCATTCCTCTCCTTTTGGCATTAGGGGGCCCCAGATTACCCATATGGGGGCTAGATGGGTGTTAGCTTGGCATTCTTGGCATTCCTTACAGTCAGAGGCACGTGACACCATTGGGGGTTAAGGACTTACTTGTTCTCTTAAAATGGCCGTTCAGCAGCCCTCAGACATCTCTTAGGAGAGCACTAGTCTTTGAGCGCTGCTGCCTATTTCAGCCATGCCCAAAGCTCAGCCCGTGCTTTGCGTTGTTCTACAGATCGCAGCGCAAGGCTTACTGCTGCCTCCGACCGGACCTGCAAGAGAAAAGGCATAGTCAGATTACTATGAACATTCAAGCTGGATGTATCAGAATCTACACTCACCAGCCACGTTGCGGATCCTCCGGCCACTTGTACAGCTGAGCTCTGAGTTCAACATCTCCTCGAATTCTTGATCCTTCACGTCCCGGCTCCCAGCTCCCTTCCCTCCACATTCACTTCGGCTGCTAGCCTCGTTCCACCTACGAGGAAGGAAAGAAGGTAAAGAGCACACAGTTGCTAACTATATTTGAAAAGACAGCGAATCGTGCCGCACCACTACCATGCGCATTCTGCAAAACAATATCTGAAATCAGCATGTCGCGCCGCACCATTATCGTTCACATTCTGCAAAGCAACATCTGAAAACAGCAAATTAGGAACTTACCTTAGAGCAATGTGCGCATCACAAATGGCTATACTCCCGACTTCGTCGACCCTTCCACTTTCACCTGCTTAAGAGAAAAAGACAGAGGGAAATTAAAACGAAGTCTGACTCTATCGCATAGACAAAACTCACCCTCACAACAAGGTGGGTGTAAAGTGTTCCGCGCTCCAGCAGGAAGAATCCTCACATTTGTGTAGAAGTTGAACTGTATAAATCTTGCCACTACAAAAAAGGCTGTGCCTCAAGCCACAGCAGGACTGGGCTAGAGTGCCAGTGAAGTAACTGGCAACCACCTTCTCCAGGAACTCAGAACCCCTGCAAGGTGCAGGATGGAGAGCTCACCCCTCATAACATGCAGGTGAGATGGGGTTCAGTTACATCCCAGGAAGTTCCAGGGGGTCCAGGTCACGGGAGTGGGGGATAGGTTTAGGGACCCATAAATTAGTAACCCATGTCTCCTGTTTTTACAGAAGCCCGCAAATAGCCATGGCCAGGACGCCCACAGCACCCACTGAGAGGAGGCTTCCAACGCTCCCGCAGAGAACAGGTAAGCGTTACAGCCAGCACATATGGAACCAGCTTGTCCAGACATACTTCACATGAAATACAACCATACCAAGCCCGTTGTTGCCAATAGGTAACCCCATATGCACACTAGGGGGACAAATGTCCAATGACGTTTGTCAGTGCATGTGAGAGGTGCCCACTGCGTGAGCTCCACTCTGCCCACCAATACATGTATACTCATTACAGTACAGCATACATTCACTTGAATTAAAATTCAAAATGCAATGTTGTCTGGGTGAAAAACCCACCCTCAATCAACATATCCAAAACAAAAATAAAAGTATCATTCGTAAAGCTTAATTTACAGCAGTAACTCATGTTCAGAACAAAATGCTGTATACAAATAAAGAGGTGACATCTAAAAGTTTGCCTAAATATATAATAATCTACACAGTATTGTGTGTTGTGTTGGTAAAGTCAGCCTGTATGTAACCAATGATACAAACTGTACTTTAACACATGTTAAATTCGCCACAGCCTAATAAAAATAAGTCCAATTAACCAAAAAGCTCAAATGTAAAAGAACAGTTGCCAAAGCGTTTCAGATTACAAATCCATCATCACGGCTTTGAAGCTTAATGTTCCAATCTTTTCCTTGTTAGAATTCAGCATAAATTCAGCTGTATACATAGAAGAACAATAGGGAGACTAACGTAGTGCAGTGGTGAGCTAAATACATACAACATACTTAGTGTCAAGTACTGAAGTTCACTGACCTTCAATCACTGTTGTTCAGTGATGTATCTAACCTGTATGATAAGAGTATAGTGTAAGTGATCACAGTGTATGCTGGAAATGGCATATCTGCTCTAAATAACAATCATAGGACCTACTCACCCGGCTCACTGTGTTGAACCGGCCAGGCTGGTGCATCGGTTAAAGGGCCAGCAGGAATAGTGCTTGATGCACTCAGAGCAGACATGTGGGTGATTAATACTATCTATGCTGCTTGCTATTGCAGTGAGGCATATGTGTCCGTAGATGTAGATATGATTTGTGTTATCTTGTTTATTATAGGTGCAGCTGAGGGAGAGCAGGTGCCAAGGATGCACAACCAGCCACCAACAGTGGCAGGACAGCTGTGTGTGGCAAGAACCTTCTGCTGGTGTAGAGCATCATCAGCATGCCTAGAGAGGCCTCAATGGGGCATGAGGTGGATGATGGTGTGGCAGCCTTATTGAGCGAGATAGCAGATCAACAGCAACTCAGCAGTCCCGACCACATGTTCCTCCTTGAGCGGTGGTTCACCACATTTCACAGCCAGTCGCCTTTGCTGAGGACACATTTGCACCCAGCTTATCCTTGGTCCGCTGGTTAGATCATCCATCTACTTGTGCACCTCCTTAGCAGTGCACCATTCCAAAGGCATTTACAAGGTCTGTCATCCTGCCACTTCTGCATACACTGGGCCATCATCAGAGTGCTTCAAGCCCTGAGGTACACCTCAGAGTGGTGTTCCTCTACACAGTTGATGAGGACCTGGAGTTCCTCCTCCTCAAATGTCCTCTTCTGGATCTGGCCCTTGTCTGTGACTGGTGGCTGTCCCTGGACTCTAGGTGTACATTTGGCACCTTCATTGACAGAACGGGTGCCAGACTTTGCAAGTGTTGCGTCCCCACCAAGAGGCAGCTGTCTTGCTGTCTTGCTGGTCACCCTTTCCCCTTGGATTCTCCATTGTGCAGTCCATCGCTCCACTCGCTGTTGCCATGAGGCTGCTGGAGCAGCTGGAAGACCCCTCACAGCATTGCTGTCCAGTTAAGCCCATTTGGGCTCCACTTGAAAATATTCCTGCTAACGCCGGCCCCCCACCAAAGGCTTCCCCTGAGCTCCTGGTTCAGCGCTCCCGTCTCCTTCTCAACCCTGTTTGCTTTGGAGGAAGTGTCACCTTGGATCCTCCACTCGCTGTTTCCACAAGGCCACTGGAGAGACACATAATGGCATTGCTGTCCAGATAAGCCCATTAGGGCTCCACTTGAAAGCGAAGCACTATGATCAAGCTTGGTGCCGAGAATATTCCTGCTAACTATTTATCTGATTCTGTGCTACTGTCAACTCCCGCTGTGATTGGTGGTTACTTCCGTGTTGGGGATTGCGGCACCGCGCACAGCCCCAGGTGCTCCATTACGCTTCCTTTGTTTCCTCAGTGTAACGGTCTAGTGGTTCCTGTGCGGCGACCGTTGGGAGGTACTAATCCCTCTTCCTCCCAGCGACTTCCGCATTGCAACCCCCTTGGAATCGCTTTCAGCTTTTTGGGTCTGACCCTAGTGTTCTCTTTATTCTGCTACTTCTGAATTAATTTGCCTGTTCTGCAGCAGCTCGGTCCCTTCTGTGGAGCATTTCTCTCCCACTGCTACTTTCGCTTTTCTTACCGGGGCTGTTCTGTGCCTCTCTGGACTCAGCACCCGCTCTTACTCTCCACCTCTCCCTCTTCTTATCTACTTCCTTTCCTCCTTACCTTTGTCACCCCTCAGCGACTCCGTTCCTCTTCTCTCCCTCACTTACTTGTTGAGGCTCAGTGTCTCTTGGTGGTCTCACTGGCACAGGACTTCAGCCACACCGTCCAGCCCTTGTCTTCGCTACGATTCAAGACTCTTCCCACCTGGGACTTCACGGCTCCGCTGGTACTATTACTGTTGGAGGAGGAACCAGTTCTTCACTGTATAAGGTTTTTTTATGCCTTTTGGCTTTTTCCCTTACTTCAGCCCGACCACGGGAACAGAGCCAGAGGTCTGCTGTTTAACATGAATTCACTGTGGCTTCCTTCCATTGCAGTCTACTTGACCAGATGGCACCTTCTGTCCGAGGACCTCGAGTTCAACAGTTCAGATGAGGAGAGTGTGGAAGAGAGGGAGGTGGAGGCAGCCACAGGATCAGATTTAGGACAGCTGCTTTTCCGACAGTGCTGCCTGAACGAACTCATTGGCTGCAACATCCTTTTCTCCAGCCAATCAGGGAGCCGGCAGGGGAGCACCGGCCCCCCACCAAAGGCCCACCCTCAAGGCTCCTGTCTGTGCCTGTCTGGGCCTACCTGGGCATGTGGGCCCTATCTTTGTTACAGCAGGCAAAGATATGGACCATGCTGGGCACTGCATGCTAGGGCCCATGGACTGTGGCATCCCTCCTGGCATCAAGTGAGTACTGACAGTTGCTCACTGGCCTACCTCATCTCTCCTTGACTCTTACCCTCTGCCTTCCAGGCATTTCTCACTGCCCTATCTCTGTTAACTTATGTTCCATTTACAGATGATCTACCTCTGAAATTGATTCCTTCCTTTCCGAAGCTCTCACCACACTGCCCACACTTCTGAACTGTTGTGCTATAATACCTGTGTCACAATAATCGATTTTTGGGTGTGCGTTCGAATTGCATTAATAGTGACTGTTTAAAAACTTAAGACTTATACTTGGCCTCAGGCCCAGAGATCCCATCTCTCTGGTGCTGAAATAACTCCACCTGCTCCTCATGGCTGCAAGGATCAAGTTCAATTCCCTCTGCATAGGCCAGAAGGCTTTCTGGGGCCAGGGCCCTTACTATCTACAATGATCTCTTCCCAAATGCTCTCCTTCTAGAGCCCTCCGCTCGGCTTCTTCCAACTCTCTGCCGGTGAGCCGTTTCTCCACACAGTGATTTGGGGGTAGATCCCTATCGTCTGCAGGTGCCTCCCTCTGGAATAGCCTACCTACCTGTCTCCATCTTGAGCTGGACCTCCTTAAGTTCTGATAACTCCTCAAGACCTACCTCTTTTCTTCCTCCTTCTCTCTCCCTCTCTCCTGCTAATCTCCTTCTCCTCGCTTCTTTCCCTCCTTCCTTCTCCTCCCCAGCCTGCTCTGTTAGCTGACTGGTTGCCTGGCACACCCCCAGAGCCTCACAGCTATCCAGTCCTGCACTTGCCTCCGGGCATCCGCACTCTGCCTGGCATTACTGCAATATGCTCCATGAGAGGGTCAACCACTCTGCAATTAACCCAGGCCCCTGCTGGACTGGGTGCCCTTGTCTCCATCCTCCTCCCTCATACTTCCTGTTATTTGCACTTGCACAACCTTGACCTTGAATGTTCTAGGTCTTGCAAATATGTCTGTTCGGTCTTCCCTCTGTATCCCCACCCCTAGCCTGGTTGTGCTTGAAATAGTCTTGCATAGGTGCATAGGTGCACTGAATGACCAACTACCAAGCAACCTGAAATATTGCCAGGCCAGTAAAGTAGTTTATTGATCTGTACCCTCCTCTCCCACCACCCCCTTCTCCCCTCACTCTTGGTCAAGCACTTCACTAGTATACACGCCTCCCTGAATATTTGTTTTACAGTGTGGAAATGATCACTAGACCATTTGGGTTGGGATTAACATCCTGAATAGAAGCAATTTGTTTGTCCTGAAGAAGGCCTTTATAACATATTTAACCAACAGCACTAGGGATAGTGCAGTATGGACTTCGTAGGCCAAAACATATGTCGACTTTTTATGAAGCACCAGATCATGCTTTATGTATACATGTGGAAAACCCTATGAAGGGTGTTCCAGAAAACATTGTTTGACTCACTTTAGGTGCTAGACAGATAAGTGCTGCAACCAAAAAATACAGACAGCAAAAACTGTAGATTGTCATTTTGCTGAGACTATTGTCTAATACAAATGTTTTCATGATTTGTTCTGATTACTTTCTTGACATATTGATTTGCTCTATGAGTGTTAGTCACTGATTCACCCACTGTTCTTACATTTACCATCTTTGGTTTTATGCAGTGTTTTTACTGAATGTTTTTACATTTGTGTATTAATAAAGTGATTGATTTGTTTTGATGATTGAGCATCAGTCTTGTGGAGTTGTTTGCCCGCTAGAAGTATTAATAGTGGTTTTACCTGCACTGTCCTGTACTACAGAGTTGGGATAAATAGAGGGGTAGTAAATCGTGTTGTTTGTTTTGTTTTGTGCTTAATTCAGTGAATACATGTAACATACATGATATATCATACCGTCAGGGTTCAGTGAACCTAACCCATTCCCCTTAAACACAAAGTTCTAACACATAATACATTTACAAAAACATTTTGCAATTTATGACAGATACAACCTGGTATTGTGAAGGGTTTCTAATAGCACAATCTACAAAGAACATGCCAAGTCTTATAGCCACTTTGGCGTACTAAAACAAAACAAAACAAAAAGTCGACACAAGAGTGTGTCAGCCTATTATATTTCCTCAATTTTGAATGTTATGGCCTTCATCAGGAAGGGAGCTGTGGAAGCATTTCCTCACTGCCTGTGGTATGTGTCGGGCTGCAAAGAGAAGTCACAGAGAGCCTAAAATGCCAGCAAAATGAACGCCAAACATACGTAATGTTGGGGCAAGTAGATCAAGAGTCTTTCCCTTGTTGCAAGATGATGTGCCATGCACAAGGTCCACTAATCCCCACAGTCATAAACATCTATCCTCTTTAAAACTGTGGCACGTGGTGGCGAAACTTCACCAGTCCCAACACCTTCCCGTTATGTGGAACAGTTTACCTCTGTCAAGCTGAAATGCGGTGTGTGGTGATCAAGCTTCAATAATCCTCACATCTTCTTCATGTGTTGTACTTTTCTCCGGCGCAAGGGCCCTCTCTTAGTCGTGCAGCAGCCTTCTGCATAGAATGGACACATTCGCAATGCATTGTAGTTAACTTCTACTTGGCCATCATGCACATGTGAGCCACATTAGCAGTTGCATGATTTGTGATATCGAGGTGTCTACGTTGGTTGGGCAGCAGAGACATGAACAGCTGGATGTTGAGTGTGCATGTGTGAGTCTATTGCTCCCGCATGGTGACACCAGAAACATTGTCACTGTCCATTTGTTCTTTATTTCCTGGATCAGCTTTGGCTCCGGGAGGGGGGACAATGTGCAGTTACAATACTTGGGGGGTCTAATATGTGAGTGGGTGATATGGGGATCAAAATAAGTGTTGTAGAGTACTTCCGACGATGGTTGTTTGACATGTTTCTCTGTTGCAAGAGCTCAGCTGTGGAACTCTCTCCCTCTACCCCTAAAAAGATTGAAGTCCTTTGCTAACTTTAGAAGCAACTCCATCAAATGGCTTACCGAGTAGTATCACCTTACCTCATCCCAAACCTATTACTTGAAAACCTGAACAATGTAATATCTTCCACAACGTTTATGCTGTAATAATGTAATTATGTAATTATGTAACTATGATCTCTCCACTGTAAATCTTCTTTATATTACTTAAGTATGTCTGTAAATCTGCCTATAGTATATATGTATGTCTGTAACATCTGCAACCTTCGAATGCGCCCAGATACCCCTGGGTTAAGGTGCGCTATAGAAATAAATAAAACAAACAAACAAAAAAAAAGTGCATCCCAGGCCTTGTGCCAGCCAGCCTGCATCACCACCAACATGTCGGCTACATCTACCGTAACCTCAAGGATCATGCAAATGAGGGCTGGCAACTTTTCGGGGGCAGCGGTTGCCACACTGTGCAACCAGGAGCTCAAGAAATATGACACCTTATTCCACCCAGAGCAGCAGTTTGGGGCAGTCAGCCATAGGGGGATATGGTAGGACATTGCAACGGCCATGCACATTGAGGGAGTGGCCAAATGTACTACCAACTACATCAAGAAGAGATGGGATAACATGAGGATCCAGTGCCATAAGAAAGGCAAGGATGCCATTGATACTGAACCAACATCAGAGTGGCACTCAGGCGGACACCTTAGGATTCCAGCACTCCACCAGAAGGTGAACCCGGAACTACATGGCCAGGTCCTCATACTGCAGGAGCAGATCAAGGCTGCAGGTTAGTCTACCCTGTCAGTTCAATGGGTTTGGATGTGTATGACATGTGATGCGTATGTATTTGTTGTGGTTGATGGTTGCAGGGCACGGCAGTGTAGTGTCACCAGGTGCAGCATGCATTGTCGCAGTGACTTTGGCATGGCTTGTGTGTGCTGTGCACATAGTGCACGCATGGTTACTCTCTTTGTGTGTCCCATGGGTGTGTGGGCCTTGGGAGGATGTGTCAAGAGGGTACTTGCATCTAGCCTTGACGTTGAGGGGTTGCATGTTGATGTCAGTGGTGCTGGGCCATGTGTCACTGAAGATATGTCATCCCACCTTCACATTCAGTACTCAGTGGTATGTTTACAGATGGCCACATGTGGTCATGGATGAGGGTGAGGCCACAGGTCAGCATCGAAGAAGTCGGATGTGGATTCACCTTTTATGAATGTGAGTGTTTGGTTGACCTTTCTGGCCCCAGTGCATGCTGGGATGTTGGAAGTGTGAAGTGTGGAAGGGGGTGTTGTGGCCAGGATGGGCTAGTATCTTGAGGGCTGTTGGATGGCTGACTTAGTAGGTGGATGTGGTGGTGGTCTATGGAGGGGAGAGGTGAGTCTGCCATATCCTTCTTGGCCATCGCCATGTACAGTGTATCAGTGTGGGTAGAGGGTCCTTGGTCAACCGTGGATGTGGATGTTTGTGTCCATGATGTAATGCTGATGGCTGCGTGTCTCACTGATGTGTTCTTGTCATCACGTGTGCCCCTTCCATGTAGCCAGTAGGCCATGCAGAATGGTGTTCGCTTGGATTGGCAACTGTTCACTCACTGCAGAACCATGCATGATTTAGTTGTCTGTTTCCATCATGTGTTCCATGCTCACATATCTGTATCTTGATGCTGTATCATTGGATGTGTGTTGTGATTGGGACAGGGCTTTTGTATGTGCGATGGTGGCTTGTTGCAACTATGTTCTTGGGTCTTGCACATGTGCATACAAATGCTGAAATGCCTCTCCTCTCTCCCTCTCTAACCAGTGTCACATATAGTTGTGGAATCAAGCATAGAGGACAAGCAGGTGGCAAGAACGAGTACCTTGAGGAGGCAGCATTCACAGATCCACTCAATGACTTCATCTGTGGGATAGCTGTTGGCTAAGGGTTCATCTTCAGATGCATGGGACATTGCCATGGACCTGGAGGGTGAGTTCTCAAGGACAGGGTGAATCTGCGTCCCGCTCAGACAGGCAGGTTGACACAAGGGTGCCATGTAGGTTGTCATGGTTCATGGTCCTGTGTGGTGCTGGTTTAGGAGGCAATTGTGGGCATGTCCGTGGTATCAGGTGGTATTATGACATCTGATGTGCAGACTGTGGACGTGCGCCTGGGACAAGAGGGTGTGCAGAACACAGTGGTAGGGTTAGCCACTGACACTGTCCAGGGGCATTCTTCTGCAGTTTTGCACAACAATGTTGACACCACGACACAGTCTACCCTGGCAGTGCATGCTGCCATCCTGTCCCAGACAACTGGAGCATTGCTGGGTGTTGTCAACATGGCTCAGGCATCACAGGTCACACCCGCCTCCTCCTCAACTACTGTTTCCCCCAGACACCCACAGGTGTGGACTCCATGCAAGCAACCACAGCAGGATTCCATGTTCGCCCGTTTTGCTGCCCTGATTTCATCTTTGCACATGGGGGTCATTCCACTGGTACTGGGCTCGTCAGGCATGTGTGATGATGCTCTGCAGGTGGACATGGCACGTGTGATGAGTGGTGGGCCATTACTCTACTCCAGGAGAAGGTTATCTGTCCAGAGGGATACCTTGCGCCAGAGGCGGCCTGCCAGAGGGAGGGAGGAGTTGCACCGGCGGAGGCGTGCACCCGAGTGGTTCGAGGCAAGGCATGCCCAGCAGACATACTTGATCTCCCAGGGCAGGATGTTGGCAAGGGAGCGTATTCGAGTGGCCACAACATGCCAGCTAAAATGCATGCGGCAGCAGGAGGAGAGGCACCATGCTGTGGGGTAGGCCAGGGCTGCTGCACGTGCAAGGGCGGAGGTCTTACATGCAGAGATTGAGGCTGGGAGCAGGAGGACTGCAGAACAGATAGAGCAGGTAACTTGTGAGCCCCTGCAGGCCCTCAGGGACATTACAGAGGCACGCCTGCGGGAAGTGGAGAAGTAGCAGGGGCTCCATTGAACCTGGAGTTTCCAGGAATGGGACAGCAGCTGTGACTGTATATATGTTTTTTTTTTTTTTTGGGTTTGCATCATTGATGTTGTTTTCCGAGGAGGGATTCCTGTGACTTTTTTGGTTGAGTTGTACCATTTTTTGAGATAATTTGCAATTCTATAAGTTATGTCTTTGGTTGTATGGGATTGTCATTTCTTCATTGGGACAATAGATGTGTTCTTTTTTTTTTAAGCCTGCACTAATTGGCGGATACACGACGCTGATGACGTCATCATGGCAACGACAGCATTAAAAACGCTCGGAAATCACAGCCATGAAAATAGGTTGTGAGGACTGGAGTTCAATGCTGGTTTCCATGATTTTGAGATAAGTGGTACTATCCACTGTTATTAGTGAACATCTAATCTGAACAACCCAGATTAATTAGCATCTATTTGGGATAAGGTTACTAATCTATTGAGTGTAACCTTTACAGCATTACAGTACACAAATGGGCCCATCATACCCTGTGTGGAAGATTTCCCTCTAGGTTGAGGTTCCTATGGATCAGGCTTAAAAACTATTACTGCAAGTATGTAGAGTGCTGTTACACCTGGGTCCCTGCGTGCCCCGCGCTCCTCACAGCATACTATTGGCACACGTTGTCATTTTCTTTACCAACGTCTGGCTGCCTCCATTTGGCGTCACTGGAAGTTGCCTAGGAGTCGCTTCCACTCTACGCGTACCACAGCACAAGAGCATAATGACAGTCACGTGGTCAGTCAGCTGATCTCGCCCGCAGCCCAGGTATACAGACTCTGCCATACGGCATCAGTTTAAAAGGAAGCTAATCCCTCACAACACTGCTTCTAATTACAGTGTTATTCAGAACCTTGTATATCGTGTTTATCTATTTCTGACCTCGGATTTCCATTACAACCTTTCTTCGCCTGCTCCTCTGGTACCTACTCTGCTCGATAGTTGGCGAACTGGACTGCCTACTGGACTCCACCACTTCACTTCATTTGTGCCTCACATCAAGTTGATTGTTCTTCTTTTCGTGACTACAGGCAGTATTTGCTTCCTGGCGGCTACTAGCAGATACCAGTCATCTCGCCGCTCCGTTCAGCAACGCTATTTGACTCCATCACTTGTAACCTTTTTCCGCACATCCCATTGCGAGATAACTCCAGGCTTGGTAAGAACGTTTTTGCTCATATTTACAACTCTACTGGTATATTCTCCTATTCCTACAAATAATCCTTAACAATCTCTGGCCATCTCTACAATAAACACTTATCCAAGTTTGAACTCACCTCTGGGCATATTGAAGAATTCATATCATTAAGGGCCTCAGGACGCTTTGCTGAATCGGTGCACCTACCCGAACCTAGCGCAGCCCTCGTTCCGCCCAAGAAGAACCCTATACTAACCTTCCCATGTTTTATTTTGTCCTTCCATTGTTGACCTTGCTCTTGGATTGATCACTGTCATAACACGCCACAGGGTGTAAACTGTCTAGACATTAGTTCTTTTATCGAACATCATTTTGAGTTCAGAGAGTTTATATTGTTTTCATTTTGGGTTTATAATAGATTCATCCTCCATAGACCTCCAAGCCACAATACCAGGTATTACTCACATGTTGTGGTCATAGTGTATGCTTGTTTTTCCTCGCCTTGCGCTAACCTGTTTGTATTTCATTGCAGCATTGGTGTGGCAGTGTGGATATTCCCTGCTATTTTATGTAGTCATCACCTCTGTCTGTCCACTCATAAACAGCAGAGAGGTACATTGCAAAGAAGAGCTCCCTCAAGTTGAGGAGGTTGGATTTTGAATACACCTTAGGTGGAGGAGAGGTTGCTCAGAATTCTGGCTGGCAAGCAGCTGTCCAAAAGAGCTTTTCTTATCCTGGTCTATCGAGGTCTTCTATACAACGCACCAGCCTGAACCGTGGTGGTGAGTAACAATGGGTGATGAGTGATACAGTGAGTGCATATGTTTGTGGAGTAGATCCTCACTGGGCAATATCGTGTTGCTCCTTTTTAGGCTCTAATAGCGGGACCTACAGGAAAAGAAATTGAATCCAAGACAGGATAGGACATGCACCCTCTATCCATCACTATCAAAAAAGGTAACGAGTGATTCCTTGCTTTGCATTGACCATGATTGTGAAAAAAGCCATGCTTTAGAGTGTGCAGTCAGACTGAATGAATATGAGAGTAAGGGATGTGTATTATCCTTGCAGGTGATACGCTTTGAGGTTAAGTGTGGAAACAGCTTTAGCAATATTTACGCTTGCATTGTTCTTTGAATATGTAAAGAAACAGCGACAACATCCATGTAGATTATTATCATTATTTTTTTAAGGTTCATATTTTTTTATTTTAAAAGTACAATACCAGTGTCAAGTTTTTCTTTGAACATTTCTCTAAAACTATGTTAGTATAGAACTGAATATTGTCCATGAACTGCCTGCCGTTCAGGTAGATTATTCATTGTTTATCTAGGTATCCTTGTGGTGATAAGGTTGTAAGGTAGGTCTAGTGTGAGACCAATGAATTTATGTGTATTCCTATGCTCTTAGGGACCCTCTGGAAACTACATTTGAGAGAACCGTGGAATTGATCTCCACCACCCTTAAGATACACCTTTTTCTGCCCCTTTATGTCCGGCAAGGTTCAGCTACAAAGGACAAACACTTATGTAAGTCGGGCTAAGATAACCATAGTGTAAGAATTGGGAGTATTAAAACCAACACTATTTACAATGAAGTCATTGTGATGCTGGAAATGCATCGGAGGGACAGGGCCTCCGTATCCTTGTCCTTTACTGCTTTTTATCGTGTGTTCTGTCGTGTTTTCCGCGCAGGAGTTCATGTGGGACTCCTGGCGGTGCAGCTCTCTTTCTTTTGGTTTGGTGAACGGACCTGTGGGAAACCCTTATGGCACCCATGGGTGGGGGTACAACCCTCTGCCCCTAGTGTATGTTTTTGGGCACCTGTGGGTGGCCCACAGAGCAGGGTATGGGCTGGTGGCAGCTCCATGCTGAATTTGACCGGTGTGCGGAGTATCCTCCATTTTGGGATACCTCTGCCCTGCCATTGGGATCAATTGATCCCTGATGGAAAACAAGATGGCCCCGGTGGCCTCTTGCTTTCTATTACCCATTGCCTTGTTTTCCCAAAGTCCTGGGAAGCCCTGACTCTGTCCCTTCCCCCTGACTGGCTGTTGGATGGAAGAGCCATATATGGTGTTGTTGTGAAGGCCCAGTCAGACTAGTTGGAGCCTTCCTGGTGGTGTATGTTGTGGGTACCTCCTGTGGGTGGGACCTGGGTGAATAGAGTGTGTGACGAATATGCATTCTGTGTTGTGGGTGTCTAGTATCTGGTGGTTGACACAATGACTGAGACAACCCTGCCCGAAACCGGTATGAATGCAGCTTGGAGTGTTGAATGGCTCGATACTTGTCCCAATACACATAACTTGTTGTGAGTGTCTGGAGAGAAGTGAATGGCCTGAATACCTCGTGTGCCTGATTGGCTGCCTGCCTGCATGAATGACCGTAGTCGTGATTGGATGCTTGAGTGTTACCCAGCGGAATGAATGGGAGATCAACAGTATATCTGAGGACCTCTCACTGCTAGGAATCGTGTTCAGAAGCTGAAGTCTACTACGACGAGTAACTGGATTAACTGACGCTTGACCTTGAAGCCCTGCTGGACGAGAAGAATTGCTGTTGCTCTCCTTCACAATCTGAAAGCTCTGTGCCTCCAAGGACTGACCCAGAGAGGGCCTGGTAAGGCACCCTCTTTCCGAGCTACGAGGGATCATCGTGCACAGCTGATCTTTTCCAACGCTCCCTGGTAGACAGACCTTCGACAGGCTGTCGACCCGATACGGGGACTGCTGTGGAACTCCAAAGAGAAGCACTCGGACTCTTGTCCGCCACTGTTGACGACCGCCGTCGCCGATCGGAGCCGCCGTGCTCCCGTTTTGCCTAAGAAACTCAATTGATCACCGGACGCTCTCGTCTGCATCGTCACCTGCTTGTCTCCTGCTGGAGAAGGCCCGACCGTCGACGCGCAGAGTAGCATCCACCTGTGGGTTTCCTGCCACCTACAGACCGCAGAGATGCCGACGACTCGACACCCTTGCTGGGCCACAGTTCTTCATCATCTCTTTGCGGTCCAGAACTATTGTCACCGAGGTGCCCCGCACGCCTCTTCCTTGCAGGACGCCAACGCTCTGTCGTCGACAAGCACCTCTAGGAACGAAGCTGCCACTTCCCTGCCATAGTTCACCCTGTTCACCGTCGGACGTTCGACGACCCGTGACTCCTGCCTTAAAGGGAGGGCACTCAAGAAGGGCCGTCGATTCCCTGACACCGAACGCCAAGTTCCCCAACACCTCTCGACGATCCGTGGCTCCTGCCTGAAAGGGAGGCACTCAAGAAGGATCAGTCGGTGCATCGTCGGAGAACTCTACTCCACCAGGTACATTTGGGGAGTAAAACCTTAATAGGAAGAAGTAAGACTATCGGACAATATATGGACTGGGCTTGTGCTATATATATCTCTATCTACAGGTTGCCCAGGTGGGAGGATCTCCACACAGAACTGTGCCTAGTGGTAGGGGTCAGCATTCTGCCTATTGTTTCCACCATTTTACGTTCCTGCCTATCTCTATTGCTGGTTTACTCGTTATTGATCTGTGTGACATTTTAACCGTACAGTTGATGTACTTTAATGAGATTTGATAACATTAGTGGTACCACTTTAGACGTGTATATAATTATCATTATTGACTTCCAAGTACAAAGTGCGTTATTGTGATCGTGTACATACCTTTGAATATTAATTATATAAAGACTGTGTTTTCAGTAATGCAGTGTGTGGATTTTCCTTTGTGGGGGTTCGGGGACTACACTGTACTTGAGAACCAGCCCGCATCACCTCCTGAGAAGCTAGGCTTTGATTGCTCGTCCATTGCTACCGTAATAGAGAATCTTGGCTGGGGTCTGCTGTGCCTCTCCTCTACCATATAGAGAGCGGAAGAACATACACCCCCTAACGGTCTTTACACTGGTGGCAGCGGTGGGATGCTTATGGTTTTAAGAATCAGTGTATAACCGTGCCACTTACAAAATATCCGCACTTTGTTAAATTAAGGTTTGGGTGTGTACAAAATAACTGCATTACAAGCAATGGAGTCTATTGCGAATGGTAAATTGACTCGGATGAGCTTAGATGCTCTCCAGCGTGCTTGTGAAGCCAGGGAGTTAGACTTTGTGGATAAGTCTAGGGCTGAGCTGATAGCTGCCCTGGTGGACTACCAGATCGATGGTGAAACTCTTGATGAGGGGGGTAATGCAACCAATGAGGACTATGCCCCTGGGGTTTCTACTGAATCTGTTTCTGGGAATGCCGCCATTCCTGCTGCCTCTGTTCTGAACCCCAGCAATACCTTGGAGCTTGAGTTATTAAGGATGAAATTGGCCTTTGTATATCGCAAGTTGGAGATAGATGCTGAGCTTAAGAAGGAGGAGTTGGCTCAACAAGTGGAGCTCAAGAATAGGGATCTTGAACTCAAGAATAGGGATCTTGAACTCAAAGACAAGGACACTGAATGTCAGAGAATCCAGCTAGAGAAAGCTCAAGTGGAGACTTCAGCGAAACCCAGTGAGAGTGTCAGGTCCTCAGCCACTAAATTTATGAAGGATTTGGTTGGTGTGTTTTCGGAGGGTTCTGATATCCTCCAATGGATTGAAGCGTTTGAAATGGCTTGTGCAATTCATGATGTTGACAAAAGAGATTGGGCTAAGTGTTTGCTAAGCAGAGTGCCTCAAACTGGATATGACAGTATTCTGAAGCTGAGTGTGGAAGAACGGGGTCAGTATGAGTGTATGAAATCTGCTTTGATTGCCAAGTTTGGCAAGACACCTACCCAATGCCTTAAAAGGTTCAGGGATTTTAAGAAAAGAGAGAATGTGTCTTGGGTCGACTGGGTGAGTGCTGCGCACATGAATATGATGGGGAGGATTGACGGTTGCAAGGTGAAAACTTTTGTTGAATTGTCCCACCTATTGTTTTTTGAGCATTTTTCTGAAGCCTGTTCACCAGAGCTGCGTCAGTATGTTGCTAACCAGAACATTTTGGATCCCTTTAAGCTGACTAGATTGGCTGACAAGTGGGTCTCCCACCGGGTGTCCCCTAAGGACTCCAGTGGGAAGGACAAGGACAAAGAAAAGGGGGCCTCTCAGAAAGCTGAGGAGTCCCAAAAGCAGTAACAGTCGAATAAACCTAAACCCTCCTCTCCTAAGACCCAAAAATCTAGTGGGGATAAGTCATCTGTGGGTGGGAATAAGAGTAGTGGTCCACCTGCTGCAAAGCAGGCTCCCGGTGGTTCCAGTACCGTACCCTGCACTCCCGGCACTAGTTGGGACTGTGGGGCTCTGGATCATAAAAGGGGTGACCCCAAGTGTAAAGGTAAGGCACTCGGAGTACAGGCTGTCAGCCTGACCTACCCTTACCCCATGTCTGAGGTGGAGGCCACGGCCCTCCCCTCCTCTACCGGGATCACTTTTGGTGCGCCCGTAGAGATTTCCTTAGTGTCTCTTGGGGCCTGGGACCAGTATGCAGAAGTACTGGTGACTATCCCACAGAACACCCATAGATTTTTGAGAAGTGGCCTCCTGAATGGCCAGCCTTCTACTGGTTTGAGAGACACTGGGGCAAGCATGACAGTGGTGGACAGGACCCTGCTCAAGCCAGAGGACTATGTAGATGCTCCTCTGAGAACCACCAGGTAAGCTAGTGGGCCTCCCAAATTATCGCCTGTAGCCCGAGTCACACTCGTAATTGGAGACAAGACAGCAAAGCTTCCTGTCCTGGTTCAGGACAATGTCCCTGCTAACATTCTGTTAGGTAATGATCTAGTCGAGTTGGGATTGATCACGGATGGTCTTCCCATGACTGCTGCTGCGGTCACTAGGTCACAGGTGACACCGGGTCTGGCTGTGAGTCAGGTACCCGAGCCGAAGGTGCGGCCTAAGGCATGACGAAGGAAGAGCAAGAAGATCACCTCTGTGGAGAGAGCCCCTTTTCTTCCTGGTGTCCCTACAGCACCTATTGGGATCCATGCCCCGGACGGGCTGGGTCCAGTGGCAAACCCCAACTCAACTCCTGTGGGAGAAGAGCCAGAAGACTCTTCTGTGGGAGAGGTTTTCAACCCGGAGGATCATTCCGATCTTCAATGCTTGTTAGCTGAAGGGGGACCCTCCCGGGCAGACTTCTGCAAAGGACAGAGAGAGTGTCCATCTCTCGAGAGTCTGAGGAAACAGGCCCTTTCCCAGGCACACGGAGAAGTGCCTAGGACTTTCCGGATTTATTGGGAGGGTGAGCTCCTTGTTAGAGAGCCCACTAAGCCTGAACCTGGTGCCCTCAAGAGGTTGGTGGTACCCCAGGTTTATAGGCCGTTCCTACTGCAGTTGGTGCATGAGGTGCCCTTGGCTGGTCATCTTGGTACCAAGAAGACTAAGCAGAGGCTCTCTGCCCATTTCTACTGGCCTCGGATGGGAGTAGAAGTGGAGTCCCACTGCAGGACCTGCCACACTTGTCAGTTGTTTGGCAAGACTGGAGGCAGTGTCATTGCCCCACTGCAGCTATTGCCAGTGGTTGGCACACCGGTTGAGAGGGTGGGCATCAACATCGTCGGTCCCCTTGACCCTCCCACGTCAGGTGGACATCGGTTCATCCTGGTTTTGGTAGATCATGCCACCAGGTACCCTGAGGCTATACCCCTTCGGACTGTTACTGTCAAGGTGGTTGCCCGGGCCCTCCTGGGCATTTTCACCCAAGTTGGATTCCCCAAGGAGGTTGTCTCTGACCGAGGATCCAACTTCATGTCTAGTTACATGAAAGAGTGCGGGGTAACCTACAAGTTCTCCACTTCTTACCACCCCCAGACCAATGGTCTGGTTGAGAGGTTTAATAAAACTCTCAAGGGCATGCTAGGTGCTTTGGAAGAGCCCCTAACAAGGAAATGGGATCTCCTCCTGCCATGCCCGCTGTTTGCTTACAGAGAGGTACCTCAAGAGGGTGTTGGTTTCAGCCTCTTTGAGTTGCTCTTTTGACATCCCGTGAGGGGGCCCCTCGCCTTGATCCGAGAAGGCTTGGATGCCACCCCTCCCAGTCCCGCCAAGCAAGTGGGGGACTATGTGTTAGGCCTCAGACGGAGGATGACGCAGATGATGGGACAAGCAACGGCGAATCTCAAGGCCAGCCAGGAATTGAACAAATACTGGCATGACCTTAAAGCATCGCAAGTGGAGTGGACTCCGGGACAGGAGATCCTCGTGATGGAGCATACCAAGCCTCGGGCATTGGCAGATAAATGGACTGGACCCTTCCGGATAGTCTCCAAGATGGGCGAGGTCAATTATCTGGTTGACATGGGAATCCCAGGGGTAGCCCCTCAGGTATTCCATGTTAATAGGCTCAAGCCGTTCCACAGGCGAACAGAAGTCTCATGTCTCTTGCTGACTTCAGAGCAAGAAGAGGATGAGAGTGAGCCCCTTCCTGATTTGCTGCATAGCAACCCTCAGGATGGCTCAGTGGAGGGGGTGCAGCTCTCTCCAGATTTGACAACCGAGCAGCAGAGGGCCTGCAGGACTTTGCTCCAGCAGTATGCCTCTCTGTTTTCGCTGACGCCAGGCCTTACACCGTGGTGTAAGCACAAGATTGACACTGGTGACAGCGCGCCTGTCGAGAGCAGGAGCTACCGAATGTCAGATACTGTTAAGAACCACATCCAGGCTGAGGTCGCCAAGATGTTGGATCTGGGTGTTATTGAACCCTCAACCAGTCCCTGGTCCAGTCCAGTGGTCCTTGTCCCCAAGGCAAGTTCCCAGGCCGGTACCAAGGATTGGAGGTTCTGTGTGGACTACCGAGGAGTCAATGCCGTCAGCCAAACTGGCACGCACCCACTGCCCCGGGCTGATGAGCTCGTGGACACCATAGGTGCTGCCAAATTTGTGAGCACCTTTGACCTCACCTCAGGCTATTGGCAAATAGCTCTGACGGACCATGCCAAGGAAAAGACGGCGTTCTCCACCCCAGAGGGACTCTACCAGTTTAGGGTCATGCCTTTTGGGTTAAAGAATGCCCCTGCCACCTTCCAGAGATTGGTCAATCATGCTCTCAGTGGGCTGGAAGCCTTGTGTGTGGCTTATTTAGACGACATTGCCATCTACAGTTCCACTTGGGAAGAGCACTTGACACATCTGGGTAGAGTGTTGCAGGCCTTAAAAAGGGCTAACCTCACTATCAAGGCAACCAAGTGCCAGGTAGCTCAGGGGAAAGTCAAGTATCTTGGTCATGAGGTAGGAGGGGGTCAAATCCAACCTCTCCCCAGTAAGGTACAGGATGTACAGGACTGGGAGACTCCCACTACTCAAACCCAGGTGAGAGCCTTTTTGGGTCTCACTGGGTACTATCGCAATTTCATGGCAGACTATGGAACCATAGCTGCACCACTGACAGCTCTGACTTCATCCAAGCAGCCTAGGAAGGTCAATTGGACTGAAGACTGTCAGAGGGCCTTTACAGGCTTTAAAGAAAGTCTGTGTCGGGCACCCGTGTTGTGTGCGCCTGACTACAGCCGACCCTTTATCGTCCAGATGGATGCCTGTGACATCGGAATTGGAGCTGTCTTGTCCCAGTTAGATGACAAAGGGAGAGAACATCCTATCATATTCATCAGTAGACAACTCAAAGGTAGAGAAATTAGGTGGGCTACTGTTGAAAAGGAATGTTTTAGTATAGTTTGGAGCCTTAGGCATTTTAGGCCCTACCTTACGGGGTCTACCTTCAAGGTCCAAACAGATCATAAGCCCCTAAAGTGGCTTATGCGGATGAAGGGTGAGAACCCAAAACTGCTCAGGTGGTCCATTAGCCTGCAAGGGCTAGACTTCACCATAGAGCACAGACCAGGGAACAGTCACGATAATGCAGATGGCCTTTCCAGAAGGTATGTTGACCGTCTGGATGAGGGTGTCTATCCCGTGGGAGATTAGGCACCCTCCACCTCAGTCTGGGGGGGGGGCGACTGTGATGCTGGAAATGCATCGGAGGGACAGGGCCTCCATATCCTTGTCCTTTACTGCTTCTTATCGTGTGTTCTGTCGTGTTTTCCGCGCAGGAGTTCATGTGGGACTCCTGGCAGTGCAGCTCTCTTTCTTTTGGTTTGGTGAACGGACCCGTGGGATACCCTTATGGCACCCATGGGTGGGGGTACAACCCTGTGCCCCTAGTGTATGTTTTTGGGCACCTGTGGGTGGCCCACAGAGCAGGGTATGGGCTGGTGGCAGCTCCATGCTGAATTTGACAGGTGCGCGGAGTATCCTCCATTTTGGGATACCCTGGCCCTGCCATTGGGATCAGTTGATCCCTGATGGGAAACAAGATGGCCCCGTTGGCCTCTTGCTATTAGCCATTACCTTGTTTTCCCAAAGTCCTGGGAAGCCCTGACTCTGTCCCTTCCCCCTGCCTGGCTGTTGGATGGAAGTGCCATATATGGTGTTGTTGTGAAGGCCCAGTCAGACTAGCTGGAGCCTTCCCGGGGATGTATGTTGTGGGTACCTCCTGTGGGTGGAACCTGGATGAATAGAGTGTGTGACGAATATGCATTCTGTGTTGTGGGTGTCTAGTATCTGGTGGGTGACACAATGACTGAGTCAACCCTGCCCGAAACTGGTATGAGTGCAGCTTGGAGTGTTGAATGGCTTGGTACTTGTCCCAATACACATAACTTTATTGTGAGTGTCTGGAGAGAAGTGAATGGCCTGAATACCTTGTGTGCCTGATTGGCTGCCTGCCTGCATGAATGCCCGTAGTCGTGATTGGATGCTTGAGTGTGACCCAGCGGAATGAATGGGAGATCAACAGTATATCTGGGGACCTCTCACTGCTAGGAATTGTGTTCAGAAGCTGAAGTCCACTACGACGAGTAACTGGATTAACTGACGCTTGACCTTGAAGCCCTGCTGGACGAGAAGAATTGCTGTTGCTCTCCTTCACAATCTGAAAGCTGCTGTGCCTCCAAGGACTGACCCAGAGAGGACCTGGTAAGGCGCCCTCTTCCCGAGCTACGAGGGACCATCGTGCACAGCTGATCTTTGACAACGCTCCCTGGTAGACAGACCTTCAACAGGCTGCCGACTCGATACGGGGACTGCTGCGGAACTCCAAGGAGAAGCACTCGGACTGTTGTCCACCACTATCGATGACTGCCGTCGCCGACCGGAGCCGCCGTGCTCCCGTTTTGCCTAAGAAACTCAATTGATCATCGGACGTTCTCGTCTGCATCGTCACCCGCTTGTCTCCCGCTGGAGAAGGCCCGACCGTCGACGTGCCAAGGAGCATCCACCGGTGGGTTTCCCGCCACCTACAGTCCGCAGAGACGCCGACGACTCAACGCCCTTGCTGGGCCACAGTTATTCATCATCTCTTTGCGGCCCCGCACACCTCTTCCTTGCAGGACGCCAACGCTCTGTCGTCGACGAGCACCGCTAGGAACGAAGCTGCCACTTCCCTGCCGTTCGACGACCCGTGAGTCCTGCTTTAAAGGGAGGGAACTCAAGAAGGGCCGTCGATTTCCCGACACTGAACGCCAAGTTCCCCGACACCTCTCGACGATCCGTGGCTCCCGCCTGAAAGGGAGGCACTCAAGAAGGATCGGTCGGTGCATCGTCGGAGAACTCTACTCCACCAGGTACATTGGGGGGGGGGTAAAACCTTAATAGGAAGAAGTAAGACTATCGGACAATATATGGACTGGGCTGGTGCCATATATCTTTATCTACAGGCTGACAAGGTGGGGGATCTCCACACAGAACTGTGCCTAGTGGTAGGGGTCAGCATTCTGCCTATTGTTTCCACCATCTTACGTCCCTGCCTATCTCTATTGCTGGTTTACTCGTTATTGATCTGTGTGACATTTTAACCGTACAGTTGATGTACTTTAATGAGATTTGATAACATTAGTGGTACCACTCTAGACGTGTATATATTTATCATTATTGACTTCCAAGTACAAAGTGTGTTATTGTGATTGTGTACATACCTTTGAATATTAACTATATAAAGACTGTGTTTTCAGTAATACAGTGTGTGGACATTCCTTTGTGGGGGCTTGGGGGATACACTGTACTTAAGAACCAGCCTGCCTCACCTCCTGAGAAGCTAGGCCTTGATTGCTCGTCCATTGCTACCGTGATAGAGAATCTTGGCTGGGGTCTGCTGTGCCTCTCCTCTACCATATAGAGAGCGGAAGTACATACACCCCCTACCGGTCTTTACAGTCATACAGACTGTGATCTTCGAAGTGCCAACTGCACACACAGTGTATCATGTTTGTATTACTTGCAGTATTATTTATTGTGCCATCGGATGTTGTATACTAATGATTGTATGTGTTTTTATCAAATGATTTCCATGTGAAATATTAGGTGGTTACACCTGCGTTTTGATGTATTATTAAAAATTGATTACTATGTTCGTATATAACATCAGTTTGATTCAACCAACCTATATTTGTTTGCATGGTTATTTCAGAGCATCATGAGGATTAGATAGGGTACACATTTAATTTCCGTTTTAGACCTTCATTTGGTTTATTGTTGACAACACTCATGGGTGTGTGCAATCATCTATTGTGTGGCATGTCACACTTGTCTGCTTTTTAGGGGTCATGCCACATGTGGTATGCATATCTGGCTTCTTGTGCCATCACTCAGCATGTCATGGTTCTGTGTATATTATGTTTGGTGTAGAATTTGTACATGCATGTGCTCAATGTGCATGGGGGATTTGGGTTTACATGTGCGCATTGCTAATAGGCATAATGTGTGCTGATTGCAGGCGAGGGTGGTGGTGGTGGGCAGTTTTGATGGTTGGTCATACTGGTTGTCAGGATGGTGATACATTGTATTTATTGCACAGCTTGTCATTTGTCCAGGTGTGTTGCCTGGACGGGTATGTGATTGACTCTGTGAAGAGATGACTGTGCCTTGCTGTGCACATGCATGTTGCACTGTTGACGCATTTTTTTTATGTGATATCGTTCTTATATATGGATGCACTGCTCATATGTGTTTGGTAGATGTGTCTTGATGTGAGTGTGCTCTCATGGCTGCCGTTACTATCTGTAAGGCTTTCTCTGTGTCACATGTGTGTCACAGGTGTGTTGGGTGTGGTCTTGTGGGGTTTGATGGTGTTTGTTGCTCTGTGTTTTGTGGGGTCCCAGTAATGGTCAATGTCTTGTTCAGAATATCTAGTGTCATGGTGTGTGCTGACTCATGTATGGTTTTGTGAAGGGTTAAATTCATTTTGCGCACCATGGATACTAATGCATATGTTACTCAAAAAACAAAACACCAACATCTGTGGGACTAATGGGTGTGTGCATTGAGGTGTTTGTGGATGTACATGTGCTGCAGGTGTATGGGTTTGGTTACCTCCACTGGTATCTACGATGTATGGCGACATTGGTTTATCCATGGCGTACCTCATGTTTGACACATCTGTGCAGTACTTTTGTCTGTCCGACTGGTGCACTTGGGTGGCTGGGGATGTGATGGCACACTGGTCACTCGTACTTCTAGGGATGGTGTGAGGGAACAATTGTGTCGATGTGTTAATACAATAGGGCAAGTGTCCTCCAACATATTTTGTGTGGCAGGGATTGTCAGGTTGAATTGCTCATGAACGGTGTTATGGTGAACAAGTTGTTGCACCCGCCATATGGTGGGATTGTCAGTTATTGGGGTGGTGCCAGATTCCAGTGCAACCATGTTTGTGAACACTCATTTGTGGGGGGACACACCCAGGTTGTGGTTTAGGTGATGTTTACGTAGGTCCAGCCACATGTTGCAAGAAGGGTGTTGTGGTTACTCACGGGAGGTGTTGCCGCTTCTGGTAATATTTGTTGGGTATTGAGCTGTGTTCTGGCATGAGGTGGATTGTTTCTTTGAGGTACAGGGCTGGGTTCTTGTGGGGTACAGTCCCCAGGGTATAATGCCTGTTAAGGCCCTGTCCAGTACCACAGTGCATCCCTCTCTGCATGCACCTTGTAGGTGTGTCCAGCTGATGTGCTTAGTTGTGAGTCACATTCAACTCAGGCCATATTGTCATACTTGGTGGGTGCACAGTGGTCTGCATTGTGGTCTGCATTGATGGCTGCATGTGTCGTGCCCAAACTCACAATGCTTGGCACATTCTTCACCCGGGACACCTGTCTGGGTCGGGGACACACATAGCCCACTGCTTCGATGCTCACTTTTCCGTCCATCAGGCCTCCGAGCAATTAGGCAACCCATTCAATGGGGACAGACATGCATGGTGTGCGTGGTTAGCTGTCTGCCTTCCTGTTGCGCACATAGTAGTGCAGGTGGGGCATCTGCATGCTGCACTTCAGGACTGCTGAATGTGGTGGACAGTTTGTGCCCCCAGTGATTTGTGGTGAGGGTGCCAGCTAAGTGGCATGTATGTTGTTTTGTATTCTGCAATGTATTTTCTTCATGGGGGAGTCATGGGTGCTGGGTTGTGGGGTTTTGTGGACCACCTTGTGTGCGCAGGTCCTTTGGTGTGATGCATACCTGTGGGGTTATGTGCGTGGTGTGGTCTTTTGTGGTGGTGCAGGGGTTGTGTTTGTTGTGTGTGGGTGCCCTTTGCATGTGTATGGCTCAGTTTCGTGGGTGTACGGACTGTACTGTAAGGATAGTGGGTTTAGGTATCCTTTGCATGTGGGTGGCTTAATTTGCTGCTAATATGGGGGGGACATGGTGGGTGTAGGTGTCCTTTGTATGTGGGTAGCTCAGTTTCATGGGTTTACAGGGGGTGGGAATGGTGGGTGTAGGTGCCCTTTGCATGCGATTGACTCAGTTTCATGGGTGTATGGGGTGTAGGAATAGTGGGTGTTGGTACCCTTTGCATCTGGGTGGCTTAATTTGGTGGGTATAGAGGGGGCGGGAATGGTGGGTGTAGGGGCCCTTTGCATGTGGTTTGCCAGGGGGGTGGCAACAGTGGTTGTAGGTGCCCTTTTCATGCGTGTGGCTCAGTTTTGAGGGTGTATCGGATATAGGAATAATGGGTGTAGGTGCCCTTTGCATGTGGGTGGCTTAATTTGGTGGGTATACAGGGGGTGGGAATGGTGGGAGTATGTGCCCTTTCCATGTGGGTGGCTTAGTTTGGTGGGTGTACAGGGGGTGGGAATGGTGGTTGTAGGTTCCCTTTGCATGTGGGTGGCTTAGTGTGGTGGGTGTACAGGTGGTGGGAATGGTGGGTGTAGTTGCACGCTGTATTTGTGGAGCGCAGATTTATTTTATGAATGGGATTGTAGGTGGTTTGTATGGGTGCAGCTCTATTTGTGGTAATTTTGCTGCATCTGGTATAACAGATGCAAACGTGTGCAAAACGGTAGGTTTAGGTGGCTCCTTGGTTTGCACTAGGGGCGTATTGTGCCCGTGTCTGTTGCAATCTTCTATTTTTTGCAATGTTAAGAACTGCTGGCACTTATTTCTGTCAATCACCTTCTCGCACAATGTATTTGTGCCGCGCTATCTTAGCGTACGTGCAGATATTCCTCTGCTCCTTTTGCGCTTCTTCCTGTATATTAGCCCCTCTGTGTTAATGGATCACTAAGGGATATTTTTGAAAAAAGTGTAAATTGCCCACAAACTTGTGTACTTATATGCTCGCTGGTCCCATATTAGCATGTTTTGGCATTTGCACTGGAACCTACAATTAATGCATGTATAACAGGCGAAAACAGTTTTACATTCATTTTTTGAAGTTCGTAGTGCCAAGAAATGTAAAGTCCTCCACATCGGAATGCAGTGGTTTTCAGCCAGCATATAAATGACAGGATCTTTGAAAAACATTTGTTTTTCGCAAAAGGAGCGTGAATGTCGAGCGCAAAAACTGACACTGTTCAGTGCCTTCAATCCGCCTGCCAAAATCTCTCACCGTACAAAAAGTGGTGGTAATCCAGGAATAACATTTGTTATGCCTATTTTAAGCACCACCTTTTGCGCTGTAGGGGAATCGAACATTATACCGGCAGCTGGATTTGAAATATATACTTGCACTCCTTATAACTCCTCTGAAATATTGTTATCCTCTACATTGGAATGATTAAAAAATAAGTTAGTATGACTAGCTCTCTTGTACTCCAAACTTACTCCTGGCATATATCGGTTCACTCAGGAGTAAGCGACTGAATTGCTCTTTCCAGAATTAAGTCAAGGGTAACTCATAGTAACTTCTTTGTGCATCAGCCACCATCTGTCCATGTCATGTGGTTTAAATTAGTCACAACGTCACCAAGATTATAACTATAAGAATCACTCATGTTTTCGAATATAGGTCTCGGCGTGTTAAATCACGTGTTTCAACTGGCATGCTTCATTCATAAGACATTCTCACCAAACGATAACCGCCATTGATAAATATAACACATTTTGCCAACAAGGCTATGTACATTTGAATCTTTCAATGCTGCTTTTTATTGGAAATTTCCGCTGCCAACCAATGTGTGCTGTGGTTTTGGGGGGGTTGCAGATCTATGTATGCTGCATATCTAGAACTTGTTGTTTCAATTTAAGCTCCCGTGGTATGGCCACCACTAATGTTATTTTAGTACATTTGTTTTGGATTTTGTGGTTGGAATAACAGCTTTGATGATTGCATGTTCTAGTTTCTGAAAACACTTAGCCCCTGCTGCCTGAAGAGCCAGGTTTACTTTCCAGATGCATTTGCTGGGAGATGGAACCGTTCTTACCATATTTTGGCAGCATTATGGACTTAGATTCTTGGCTGAGCTCTTAAGGGATTACAAACGATCACACTCATTCATGGTAAAAGTACTGAGAGCACCGCACACTGCTTACTAGCTCGAAGGCGCCTAACATTATTTATTTAGGGACGAATGAGTGCAAAGCTCTACACATGGCTGCTTAGTGTAGAATTCCTTGAAAATTGAGTTCGACGGATGTTGGTTTTATTTGTGGTATCGTTTCCGACACTGAGAAAAATGTTATCCATTTTGTGTAAAATAAAAGTGAAAATGGCAATAGAAATAAAATTCATTACAGGTCCCAATTGAACAAACCACTAGCACGGTAAGTCCCCCTTTAAGCACGTGATTTGCTTTATCAACGATGTTTTCAAAGACTTTTTTTATTGGATTTCGTTTTCTCTTGCAGGCGTTGCCATGACGAAGTTTGTTGTTTACATGAAAGTATGGCCAGTTATAAATTACTATTTGTGTATGAATACAATCATACGTCAGACTGAGTATTTACCCCCCCCCCCGTGCGTTGTACTTTCAAATGGTCTTGAAAAACTATTGAATCATATTTGGAATTTCAATTTAGAAGAATATCTTAAATATTGTGCTGTGATTTTCCATGGTGTTTCCCTATTTCTATATGGGATAAAGTACTGCCATTGGTACATTAAAAGGATATTGCAAGTCAAGGAGTTTCGGGGCCAAATAAGTGAACAAGGCCGAACTCTGAGTTCCATTATGAACTCACAGAGTTGCAAGGTGACTTGGAAAACCGTTTTAATGTATGGCAGAGGGTGTGTTATTCCTTATTGTACATGGCCACACACTGTAATTCCCTTTCATAACTCGTCTCTTGCATAATATAATGTAAGAGATCCTCAATTTGCCAATCCATATAATCAATATAGAATCTGTGTGGATTTAAAAAAGCAAAAATGCGGCACCTAATGTATTGCACATAAATTGATCAAGCATTTTAATAAAATGCATCGAACAAGTTTTCATTTTGTTCTTTAAAATACATAATAATATGCACATGCTTGCTCACATGTGTTGAATATTAGCAGCGCACAAATTAAACATTCTACCATAAACAGTTAGTTCCTTGTCAATGAATGGCTGTAAAGCATGGGTGCACAACATACGGCCCGCGGCCGCCCTCCATTAGGAAAGTCTTTGTTGTCTTCCGGGCCGGACAAAACACTGGCCCTCATTGGCTCAGCACACACACGCACCACGTCGCTCCTACGAGCCACGTAATGCGTGTGTGCTGCACCAATGGAGGGCCAGCACTACGGCTGGCGTGGTCCATAAGGCTTGATGCCGGAAGGCATTTCAGCCTTGGACCACGCCAACCGTAGTACGAGTCCAGCGTTCCAGTTTACCTGCCGCTTACCTGCCTGCCTTCCAGCACGTCTCCGGTAAGTGGTCTGTTTGTGTTTGTGTGTCGAGTCTGTTTTGCTTTGTTTGTGTGTGTATGTTGCGAGGGGGGGTCGGATGTGTGTCGGATGTTTGGATTTTAATGTTTTTGTGTGTATGTTGGGGTGGGGGGGTGTTGGATGTGTGTCGGATGTTTGGATCTGAATGTATTTTGTGTGTATGTTGAGATGTGGGGGTGGGGGGTGTTGGATGTGTGTCAGATGTTTGGATCTGAATGTATTTTGTGTGTATGTTGAGATGTGGGGGTGGAGGGGTGTTGGATGTGTGTCGGATGTTTGGATTTGAATGTATTTTGTGTGTATGTTGAGATGCGGGGGTAGGGGGGTGTTGGATGTGTGTCGGATGTTTGGATTTTAATGTTTTTTGTGTGTATGTTGGGGTGGGGGGTGCTGAATGTATGTCGGATGTTTGGATTTGAATGTATTTTGTGTGTATGTTGAGATGCGGGGGTTGGGGGTGTCGGATGTGTGTCGGATGTGTATGAATGTTTGGATTGTAATATTTTTTGTGTGTATGTTGAGATGCGGGGTGGGGGAATTGTCGGAGGTGTATGAATGTTTTGATTTGAATGTTTTTTGTGTGCTGAGTTGGGGGGTAGGGGGGTTTGGGTCTGTGTGTGTGCTGATTTGGGGTGGGGGGTCGGGTCTGAATGGGTGCATGTTTGTGTGTGTGCTGAGTTGGGGGGTGGGGGTTTGGGTCTGTATGTTTGCATGTTTGCATGCTTGAGAGTGTGCTGAGTTGGGGGTGGGGGTTCGGGTCTGGTTGGGTGCTTGTGTGTGTGTGTGCTGATTTGGGGGGTGGGGGTTTGGAGTTGGGGGGTGGGGGTTCGGGTCTGTATTGGTGCATGTTTGTGTGTGTGCTGAGTTGGGGTGGGGGGTTCGGGTCTGTATGTTTGCATGTTTGAGAGTGTGCTGAGTTGGGGGGTGGGGGTTCGGGTCTGGTTGGGTGCTTGTGTGTGTGTGCTGATTTGGGGGGTGGGGGTTTGGAGTTGGGGGGGTGGGGGGGTTCGGGTCTGTATGGGTGCATGTTTGTGTGTGTGCTGAGTTGGGGGTGGGGGTTCGCGTCTGGTTGGGTGCTTGTGTGTGTGCTGATTTGGGGGGTGGGGGGTTCGGGTCTGTATGGGTGCATGTTTGTGTGTGTGCTGATTTGGGAGGGGGGGTTCGGGTCTGGTTAGGTGCTTGTGTGTGCTGATTTGTGGGGTGGGGGGTTCGGGTCTGTATGGGTGCATGTTTGTGTGTGTGCTGATTTGAGGGGTGGGGGGTTCGGGTATGTATGGGTGCATGTTTGTGTGCTGAGTTGGGGGTGGGGGTTCGGGTCTGGTTGGGTGCTTGTGCATGTGTGTGCTGATTTGGGGGGTGGGGGTTTGGAGTTGGAGGGGTGGGGGTTCGGGTCTGTATGGGTGCATGTTTGTGTGTGTGCTGAGTTGGGGGTGGGGGTTTGGGTTTGTATGTTTGCATGTTTGAGAGTGTGCTGAGTCTGTGTGTGTGCTGATTTGGGGTGGGGGTTTGGGTCTGTATGGGTGTATGTTTGTGTGTGTGCTGAGTTGGGGGGTGGGGGTTTGGGTCTGTATGTTTGCATGTTTGAGAGTGTGCTGAGTTGGGGGGTGGGGGTTCGGTGCTGGTTGGGTGCTTGTGTGTGTGTGCTGATTTGGGGGGTGTGGGTTTGGAGTTGGGGGGTGGGGGGTTCGGGTCTGTATGGATGCATGTTTGTGTGTGTGCTGAGTTGGGGGTGGGGGGTTAGGGTCTGTATGTTTGCATGTTTGAGAGTGTGCTGAGTTGGGGGGTGGGGGTTCGGGTCTGGTTGGGTGCTTGTGTGTGTGTGCTGATTTGGGGGGTGGGAGTTTGGAGTTGGGGGGATGGGGGGTTCGGGTCTGTATGGGTGCATGTTTGTGTGTGTGTTGAGTTGGGGGGTGGGGGTTCGGGTCTGGTTGGGTGCTTGTGTGTGTGTGCTGATTTGGGGGGTGGGGGTTTGGAGCTGGGGGGGTGGGGGGTTCGGGTCTGTATCGGTGCATGTTTGTGTGTGTGCTGAGTTGGGGGTGGGGGGTTCGGGTCTGTGTTTGCATGTTTGAGAGTGTGCTGAGTTGGGGGGTGGGGGTTCGGGTCTGGTTGGGTGCTTGTGTGTGTGTGCTGATTTTGGGGGTGGGGGTTTGGAGTTGGGGGGGTGGGGGGTTTGGGTCTGTATGGGTGCATGTTTGTGTGTGTGCTGAGTTGGGGGTGGGGGTGGGGGTTCGGGTTTGGTTGGGTGCTTGTGTGTGTGCTGATTTGGGGGCTGGGGGGTTCGGGTCTGTATGGGTGCATGTTTGTGTGTGTGCTGATTTGGGGGGTGGGGGTTCTGGTCTGGTTGGGTGCTTGTGTGTGCTGATTTGGGGGGTGGGGGGTTCGGGTTTGTATGCGTGCATGTTTGTGTGTGTGCTGATTTGGGGGTGGGGGGTTCGGGTCTGTATGGGTGCATGTTTGTGTGCTGAGTTCGGGGGTGTGGGTTCGGGTCTGGTTGGGTGCTTGTGCATGTGTGTGCTGATTTGGGGGGTTGGGGTTTGGAGTTGGGGGGGTGGGGGTTCGGGTCTGTATGGGTGCATGTTTGTGTGTGTGCTGAGTTGGGGGGTGGGGGTTTGAGTTTGTATGTTTTCATGTTTGAGAGTGTGCTGAGTTCGGGGGTGGGGGTTCGGGTCTGGTTGGGTGCATGTTTGTGTGTGTGCTGATTTGGGGGTGGGGGGTTCGGGTCTGTATGGGTGCATGTTTGTGTGCTGAGTTGGGGGGTGGGGGTTCGGGTCTGGTTGGGTGCTTGTGCATGTGTGTGCTGATTTGGGGGGTGGGGGTTTGGAGTTGGGGGGTGGGGGTTTGGGTCTGTATGGGTGCATGTTTGTGTGTGTGCTGAGTTGGGGGTGGGGGTTCAGGTCTGTATGGGTGCATGCTTGAGAGTGTGTGCTGAGTTGGGGGTGGGGGGCTTGGAGTTCGGGGGTGGTGGGGTGTTTGGGTCTGTATGGGTGCTTGTTTGAGAGTGTGCTGATTTGGGGGGTGGGGGTTTGGGTCTGTATGGGTGCTGGTTTGTGTGTGTGCTGATTTGGGGGGTGGGGGTTTGGAGTTGGGGAGGTGGAGGGTTCAGGTCTGTATGGGTGCTTGTTTGAGAGTGTGCTGATTTGGGGGGGTGGGGGGTTCGGGTCTGTATAGGTGCATGTTTGTGTGTGTGCTGAGTTGGGTGGTGAGGTAGGCCAGGGTGAATAACATCAGAGACAACTGGCAGCCTTGCCAGGTGCCCTGTAGGATCACACAGGCAAGTGAAATGTGTTTGCCAGTGCGAACCCTGGCCACTGGCCTGATGTATAGCAACTGCACCCAGTGTGTAAATCCCGGGCCAAACCCAAATCGGCATCACCATGTAGCTCTGTTCCCATTTAGTGATGCTCTTTGGCATTCGCTGCAGTCCCCTAAAGATCAGACTCCTAGGTCCAGAATTGTCCCTGGACATGGTATGATAGTAACAAATGTTTGCCCCCCACCCCCACTTACTATCCCCTCTCCCTCTCGAGCACTATCTGAAATGTCGTCAGGCCTAGTACGATAAAAGCTTGTTTTGTTCCTCTCCCTCCTTTCTCCTCCCCTCTTCCTCACCTTGTGTAATTCTCCGGCTCTACCAGAAATAAACTATCATAGCATATCATTAGAGATGTTGGGCCAGAGTGTCAAGGGTCAGCAGTGGGTGTGGTTATTTGTACATTCCTAAAGCTTTCAATATCGGCTGCAGCCTTCTTCTAGTATGGTCCTGGATGATGTCTGCTCCTGTAATTTTGCAACTAAACCTCGATCAAGCGTTTGAGACCCATTGAGTGTGGGTAATTATTACCTTTCTACAACCCCATCAAGCATTGTTCAGGGGGATAGAAGCACAGGCAGAAACTATTTCTCTGGCGCAATATGGTGGAGCTCCTGCCAGTTTTGCCCTGCCCAGGAAGAAACTGAGATCAGTTTCTTTGTATGTTCACTAAAGTAATTGGTCATCCTGTGATAATTCCTTTCAAAAGCTCATAATTTGGCAACAGCTTGTGCTTTGAAATGTTATTTTTTTTTAAAAAGTATGTCCTCAATTTCCACCTTAATCTCAAACATAGCAGGTTGATATGCTATGCAGCCCGCTATTCCTCATAGTATCCATCAATAAGTGCATGAAAAGGTATGCTGGCAAGGCTATGTTCTTTATCTGATCTTGTTCTTTTGTCGCTTCTAGGATTCTCCAAAAAGTATATAATTTGTATATACTCTAGACTTGGACCGTCGTAGTGGGAGCATAACAGTGGATTTCGTATCTTTATCCAAAGATGTCCCGGCCAATGTTTAGTGCAGTAAAAAAAAGAAAGATTGACCAGGAGCACCGTCAATTTAAGGATGAGTGGACTGAGAAGTTTTTTTTCATCGAGTCCAAACCTGATGTGTACTCGTGTCTCATTTGTCTCGAACGCATAGCAGTCCCCAAGGAATATAATATCCGCCGCCATTGTGAATCAAAACATTCACAATATAAGGATTTGCAGGGGGAAGCGAGAATTAAGAAAGCTGGGGAGCTAAAAACACAGCTGGCTAAGCAACAGGGTGTTTTTGGCCAGAAAAAAAAAGAATCTGAATGTGCCACCTTTGCGAGTTATAAGGTTGCATAGCTTATTGCAAGGTCAGCACGTCCTTTCACAGATGAGGATTTCGTTAAAGACTGCCTGATGGAGATTTGCGAGGCAGTGTGCAAAGAAAAAAAAGATGCTTTTACAAATGTTCCCCTTTCACGTATGAGTATCCAGCGGCGTATTGTAGATATGGCTGACAATTGTTACAGCCAACTGAAAATGCAGTGTAAGGATGTCAAGTTCTTTTCAGCTGCCCTTGATGAGAGCACAGATGCAAGTGACACAGCCCAACTCTTAATTTTCATTCGGGGGGTCGATAATCAATGCAAAGTATTTCAGGAACTGGCTTCCCTGGTATCTTTGCATGGCAGGACTACCGGTGCTGCCATTTTTAATGCCTTTCAAAAAGTCATTGATGATTTAAATTTGCCATGGGATGCGTTGGTAGGCGTGACGACTGATGGGGCGCCAGCCATGGTTGGGGAACAAAATGGGTTTATTGGCTGCTTGAAAAGGCACTTAGGCGAGAAGGCTGTCCATTTAAAAAATTATCACTGCATAATCCACCAGGAGGCATTATGTGCAAAACATTTGAAATTCACTCAAGTGATGGACTTTGTTGTGAAAACGGTTAATTTTGTCCGTGTACGCTCTTTAAATCACCGATTGTTTCAGGCGTTTCTAGAAGAGGTAAAGGCGGATTATGGTGATGTCCTATATCACACCGATGTTCTATGGCTTAGTCGCGGCAATGTGCTAAAGCGATTCTTTGCTTTACGGCACGAAATAAAAGCATTCCTTGATGAAAAGGGAATGGACACTTCTGTCATGCTAGATATTGACTGGGTAGCCGACTTTGCTTTTCTGACTGACCTGACAGGCCATTTCAATGATTTAAATTTACAGTTGCAAGGAAGCCAAAATCTCATATCGGATCTGTTTGAGGCAGTTTGTGCCTTTGAAATAAAGTTAAGGCTTCTGACAGCCCAACTGGAGAAAGGGATGCTGGCACACTACCCCGCATGTGCAGAGGTTTTCCCCCATGACAAGTATGGAGGGTGGTATCGGCATGTGAAGGTCCTGAAGGAACTGCAAAATGTTTTTGAGAATCGTTTCTTACAATTCAAATCCCAGCAAGCCTCTTTTAAACTTTTTGCAGACCCTTTCTCAGCTGATGTTGACAGTGTGCAACCTGAACTGCAACTGGAACTGATTGAACTTCAGTGCTGTAGTGCCCTCAAAAATAAGCACAGAGAGATGCCTTTATTAGTCTTCTATCAGTTTCTGGACACTGAGCAATTCCCCAATCTGTCACGGGAAGCATTAAAGATGGTTTCTATGTTTGGCAGTACTTACATTTGTGACCAAGTTTTTTCACCCAGCCTAAGGACAAGACTAACTGACCAACATCTCCATGCTATCCTGAGAGTAGGAACAACCTCACTGGAGCCCGAGATCCAGAAACTGACAGCTGAGAAATGCTGCAATGTTTCTCACTGATCAACTATGTCTGGTTCACTGTTTCATCCTGTATGATTTGGGGAAATGTATAGTACAACATGTAAGTTTTAAATACAAATAAAACGGTACACCTCCAAAAAGATGTTTTTTCCAACTGCCATAGTGTTTGGTTGGGGGTAAGGGGGCCCTGGGGCATAGTGTTTGCTTGGGGGTGAGGGGGCCCTGGGGCATAGTGTTTGGTTGGGGGTGAGGGGGCCATGGGGCATAGTGTTTGCTTGGGTGTGAGGGGGCCATGGGGTATAGTGTTTGGTTGGGGGTGAGGGACATGGGGCATAATGTTTGGTTGGGGGTGAGGGGGCCATGGGGCATAGTGTTTGGTTGAGGGTAAGGGGGCCCTGGGGCATAGTGTTTGGTTGGGGGTGAGGGACATGGGGCATAGTGTTTGGTTGGGGGTGAGGGACATGGGGCATAGTGTTTGGTTGGGGGTGAGGGGGCCATGGGGCATAATTTTTGGTTGGATGTGAGGGGGCCATGGGGCATAATGTTTGGTTGGATGTGAGGGGGCCATGGGGTATAGTGTTTGGTTGGGGGTGAGGGACATGGGGCATAGTGTTTGGGGGGGGTGAGGGACATGGGGCATAGTGTTTGGTTGGGGGTGAGGGTGCCATGGGGCATAGTGTTTGGTTGGATGTGAGGGGGCCATGGGGCATAGTGTTTGGTTGGGGGTGAGGGACATGGGGCATAATGTTTGGTTGGGGGTGAGGGACATGGGGCATAGTGTTTGGTTGGGGGTGAGGGTGCCATGGGGCATAATGTTTGGTTGAGGGTGAGGGAGCCATGGGGCATAATGTTTGGTTGGGGGTGAGGGGGCCAAGGGGCATAGTGTTTGGTTGGGGGTGACGGGGCCATGGGGCATAGTGTTTGGTTGGGGGTGAGGGACATGGGGCATAGTTTTTGGTTGGGGGTGAAGGTGCCATGGGGCATCATGTTTGGTTGGATGTGAGTGGGCCATGGGGCATAATGTTTGGTTGGATGTGAGGGGGCCATGGGGCATAGTGTTTGGTTGGGGGTGAGGGACATGGGGCATAGTGTTGCACTCCAAGAGTGAACCCAATAATAAAGCTAAAACAGGCACAGTTGGGAGATGTTCATCTTTGGCTTTTTGAGGAAACCTGACTCAATGAAGGCCATACTCCTCTTGGGCAACCCAAATAGCAAACTGTAGCAGTCCAAAATAACGGCATGTCCAATCTAGGGTCAATAAAATATATATAAGTTAACTAAACATGTGAGATACAATAACTAAATAGAAATAAATTATAACAATGGAAAATGTGTAGTTCAAAATGTAAGTTTGAAATGCAAATAAAAATCGTTACCCCTCAAAAACATTCTTTTTCCATGTGTTTAGTACAAATTGGGGGTTTTAAAAGCCTCCTGCCACGCCCCACCTACCACCCCGCCCACATTTACTTTTTGGCCCACTATAGCCCTCATGTGAGGTACTTTCGGCCCTCTGTCAAAATCAGTTGTGCACCCCTGCTGTAAAGCCACACAGAAAACTCTTCTACAAGCAAGACATTTGAAAAGCTATTCCTGGCCTTAAATGAGTGCTGCCGTGACAGCCGCAATTTTCTCTGCTGGCTCAGGAATCAGGCAGTGTGATGTCACAAATGAATCGTTATAGCTGATTACAGAGCACGTGTGATGTCATTTCCATATTACAGGTCAGTTGGGATGTCACAAATAACTGGTAATAAGAACATTATTTCCAGGCTTTTATACACATATTGCAGGCTGTCTTGCAATGTATGAGTATGTTTTTATTTTCTCCACAAAGCAATGTGGCCGCTTTCAATACATTTTATCTGAAAAGAAGGACGTGGCCAATTGGATATGATGTGCAATATTGATTTGTTCTGGGATGCTAAAGTACTGAGGTTTATCATGCAAAAGAGAATACAATCCCCCATGCGCTTGTCCATGATGCACTAATCATATAGTGGAAATACTCCAAATGCACGCTCCTGCAAACAGAGCCAACTTATTTCCTCCATGCCTGTATTACCAGGGTATACATCTAAAGTCAAGAAACATACAGACAGCGTTGTCGGATGTTAAACTGCATACAGGCCCTTACCCAACGTCCTGTCTTCTATGCAAGAGGTGAGTCTTTGGATGAATCAGAGTATGCTGGTGTTGCTTTCTCTGCCTTCAATTCATTTGAAAGCTTGCCCCATCTACTGGAAAATCCAGAAGTAGCGGCTGGGAAGTGAGGAAACGAGAGAGGACCGGTGCTCCTTGTACCCATATGGGAGTCCTGTGCTGAGAGACAATTGAACTGTAAGACATATTCTTACCCAATCGAGAAAACTCAAGTGACTGGCCAAAGACTATTTCATAGGGCACAGAAAAGCAGCTAGCCACCTTGAGAAAGATTATTAAGGCATAGAAATAACACTTGATGTGTAGAACTGGCTCCTTCATGCTAACCATTTTAGGTTGGGATATCTTTGCTTCTACTTAGACTTCCAATTCACTTCGCTGGCAGCCATCTTAATGAAGTGTTATCCTTTAAAATAAATAATTAGCTTGTACTGTAACGTCATCAATCAACTCTCTTATGAACCGTGAGTATGGCAAATGTCCCGGTCTGTGCTTCATGTATAAGAACTGGTTTGGATATTCACCATCTGTGATGACAGAGAGAGCAGGTCATTTCACAAGAATTCCTGTGTAACGTGTGCAACAATACTTAACAAATACATCAAATGCCATTTGAACATTGAACACATCTGAGAGTAATGTTAATGATAATTGAAAGCGTCTGAGATGCTATCCTCCAAAAGGGCATCTGCTTTCCCCTTAATAACAGCATCTGTTACCAGGTTTCCAGCACCCTCTTTGGCAAAACATTCTGCCTGTGAAACGCCACATCTTCAGTTCTTCATTCTACACACTCAATGGGTCCTTTGGTCACTATTAAAAGGAAGTCATGAGTAACTAAGCCAGCCAGCATCCTTGCTAATGAACCAGTGACCACACACCACCAAAATAGAAGCGTCCTCACCTAGATGTCCTGCATCCGAAAAGGTCTGCTTTGAATTATAGAAGAAAATAATACTTGTGGGAAACAAATTAGAGTTCTGTGATTCTGACCAATCAACTCTCATTCTCAATCTTATCCAATCTCTAACCATTCAAACCATTCTCATCCTGCAGGGACATACCCAAGATCTAATGTGCAAATGCCTATATTCTTGATTAAATATACGATTTTTTTTTTTATTATATACAAAAGTATTGTTTGCTGAAAATAGCAGTATCACGTCCACTGTGGAAGTACTCTTCTTCACAAATGATTGGGATGGGTTTAATAAAAGTGACTCAATCTTCTGGTAACACATAAATTATAAACAATGATTGCACAATTTCCACAGGCGTCGATCTGGACTTGCAGCCTATACTATGGCCATGTGCAAAATTTATGAACATCTTGTAAGTTTCCTTCTGGCCAAATGACATTGGCAAACCTATGTTCAATTGAAAACATCAGACAAAGATTGGTTAGAGCTGAACATGTAAAACCGAACAGACCCACCGAAGAACAGCCTCTCTGGTGTTTACCTCCAATTATAGGCCATTTTAAAGGCAGGCAATGCTCAGTTTGCAATTTAACAACTCTTTTTAAAATGTTGACATCAATGGGAGTCTCTGGCAACTTGGCAACATTTTGAATTGCAAAAGCAAGTATGTCATTTACGGAATCAAATGCCCTTGCAACCTAGTGTACATTGGAAAAACTAAACGTGACATATATGGAAGAATATATGAGCTACGGTTATGCGTGAGGAACAAGGTGGCAGATAAACATTTGGTTGACCACTATAAAGAAAAACATCATGGCCCTGAGGACATTTTCTGGTTTGTCATCTGGCAAATGAAACACACTGGAGGGACTAATGAGGACATTATTTTTCAAAAGATGGAACAAAGGTTGATACAAAAATGTAATACGGTACAGAAGCAACTTAACATATGTATTGCGTGGGGGCCACTTATCTCCCGGTCATGAGTCATTGGACCATTCCTGTATGCGTAGGTTGCACCGGAAAAGGAAAACCATTCCGAATTCTATCTTCTTTGAAATTTGCAGCATTCTATGCCTCACTGAAATGTGGTTCACCCCTAACTACAATATGGCCCACTGTAAGCTAGTCCCTTTAGGCTTCGCTCTCTTCCACACAGACAGGACATAATGATCCACCAATAAGCAGTATCTTTAAAGAGATTGAATTCCTCTTACTAATCTCACTGTTTAGAATTTTGCCCCAAAAATAATTGCTGCAACATACTTCTCATGTATCTGTCTCCTGAACCCAATAGGGATTTTGTAAATGACCTGGGTGAACCCAAGCCCAATTTGTTGCCATTTGTAACAAAATCATTAGGTGATCTGTACATCTTGTGGGGCAGGCACAATAAACCTGCTCTCATGAACTAAAATTCAACATGGACTTGTTGGATCTGCCAAGATTGTTATAGTACCACTCGTTCTGCCTGGGTTACCGCATCAACCCAGTACTCTGTCTCTGTTGAGAGTCGAATCCCTATCGCCTGGTCTGAGCATTTTGCCATACCTTTCAAAATGTATCTTACTCATATCATAAATTGACCCATGGGCAGAACCTTTAACATCAAACGCAATCACTGGAAAAGTATAATCATCCAAAATGTCATCAACTGCATTCAGAGATCGCATCAATTTCTAACTAACCCTACCAAAATCCTACTGTCAAATCGAGCACTATTAGATTACTCCTAGTATTGATGACCTTGCCAGAAATAACTTCTTGCAACATGGTTCAATCTACCTTTCCAAGACCTTTAGAGGGAAGACTGAGCATAGAAAATATGACTGAGAAAATCCTCTGTTGCACAAGAAAAAGTCGCATATTTGGCCCAGATCTAGTTCTACTGAACCGCTTCTTGACAAGCAAAAAAGTTATATTATTCTAAATAGATATTTCAATCTAATAACACCAAGAAAACCTCTTCAGGGTTATACGATAATTTTTTAAGCCATCCTTTCCCAAATCAATGTATTGGTTAACCTACTTTCTTCCGCTGATAGATCTAGACTACCAGGAAAATATTGTAAGCTGCAAAACCTATACAGTCTTATTCTATCACTCACACCATCCAAGCTCCCAGTTTACAGCCAAGCCACCTAACTTTAGCATTTCTCCTCTGGCCATCATTCAATTCAAGCTACCTTGTATCAAATGCAAGTTGTTCAGACCCTTATGGACTTGGGTATTGCAAGAGTCATTCAATCAATATAGCTGCAATCTACCTGCAGTGCCTAATGTAGGTGAAGACCTTACTCCCCTCTGCCTCAGTCCACTCACTCTTCGAGTTAAATGTTTTTATTTTAACATTAACAAATGATAGAACATACGCATATAGAAACAGTACCATCAAAACAAATTGGCCAGGGAACTTTGTGAAACAAATATAGCAACTATTATTTTACAGCTATGTTGTCACATTACACGATAAAGAGAAAAGAATTAAAGAAAGAAAAGAGAAAGAAAAATAAAAAGGAAAAAACCCATAAATCACAACATTTATTGTATCAATGTCCCACCTAATATCCATCCAACAGGGTTCATATGTAAAACAGCAATGCAAACAGATCATAATGATGCATCAGGGGTCATGTAAACGGTACATAGTTCATGCAACAAGTAATTAAAACACCATTTAACCATAGGTGTCTAAGAACACACCCCAACGATCATTGAATTTGTCAGATTCATCTTTGTATTTTAAAAATGCCTTCTCATACGTGGACACATTCAGCAAATTCTCCACCCAATCATCGATGTTGAAGCTATTGGGGTATGTCCATGCACACAAGATCATTAGTCCACTCACTCTTGAGGAGGTGGATGTCATTCTGTTGGGTGTCCTGACCCACGTTTAAGCTATCATGCTACAACATTTGGTGCTGTGGGCTTAGAAAATTCAAGATGGCGGAAAACCCACATGTGCGCCGAAATCCAGGAAAGCTGCGCAGTTTGTGCGCACACCAAAATGGTTGCCTCACTTGCCACCCACCAGTGCGAGAATGAAAGGCCGGGTTGCCATGAAGGAAATGGGTTGCCAAAGGAAAAACAGTAGCGCCGGTTAGCTTCAAAGCGCTTTAAAACCACCATTGGACTACCCGCACAGTAGTCTGAAACCATTGGGAATGGCAATGCTGATTGCCAAATGCAACCTAGAATTGTGGGGAATTCATTTCTTAAATCCCAAAAATGGGTGCAGTACCAGTACTCACCACTATCCAAAAGCCGGCGTTTTAAAACCACCCTGTGTTTCTCTGAAGGCAGGCTCAAAATGCCTATTTTCAAACATTGCAATATGTGCAAAATATTCACTGAACACCAGCAGACATTTGGCGGAATGGAGTTTTGTGTGCTTACAAAATCTGGGAAATGAAGAGCCCAAAACAATGCTTATAACAAAACTGCTATGGAGTCAGCAGTTTAAGTTGCACTGGATTTAAAGACACTAAAATCGAAAATGTTTAGATTAAATGAGTGACCTATGTTTGGTGTCACATGCCTTTGTAACTGTTGAAATGTCATAGTTTTGCACTTAGAATCAGCATTCTAGCTGCATGTGTAAAATTGCAAGTTAATTTAAAAAGCAACAAAAAACATGACAGTTAGCTGAAATTCTGGCTTAAGGAACTTGATTCTGCCTGGCAACTACCCCCATCAGGAGTGAAACTTGAGTCACAACTGTGTTCCCAGGCCTATCTGCCTTTTGCTGGCCACACTAAGGATATGCCATCTATCTGATAATTGAATTACCTGTGCTCTACAGGAGCTCTGAACAAAGCCTGTCTTGACTCAGGCAAAGGTTTTATTACAGCGGTCGTAAAATGTAGCTTCCTCTTGGCAGAAGCTGGGAGGGGCACTGCCTGTGAGAGCAAGCTGGCTTGGCAGAACTGGATAAACCAGTATTTCCACCATGTGACCTGGGAAACCACACCCCTTTGTAGCCAGAATATTGTTTATAAAAAGATGAATAACTCATGGTGCGGAGATGTGAAAATTTTATAAATGATACCATAATTCTTGTGATTTTTCTGCCCACAGTTTAAGAGGTTTTTAGAACCGGTGGTATGTTCAGGGGGGTGTTAGCGGAAAAGTGGATATTACTCTAAATGTATGCATGTTAAAAATCTGAAACTTCATCAATTAATGTCCATACTCCCTGCGCACATGTATGTAAAGTTGGGTCAATGTCAGAAATTGAAAAATCAGTTAAAAAGTCAATTATGTGCCATTTCTGAATGCAAGCTCTTAGAAACAGCAGATTTGGACAGAGACATGGCTAAATTCAGCCACACCATGTATATGTAATTTCAAACAACTGTGTAACTCTGAAATATGCATTTTGATCATATATAGATTTGGGTGAACAGATGACAGGGGAGGTTTTTCAAGAGATCATAAATGGCTGACATCACTCTGACACAACTTAGCTCCCCCAATCAAATGAGAAATGGAAGTTTGACCAATTAGAAGCTGAGAGAGAGGTAGGGTCAGTGATGCTAGAACACACCCACATTCTAAACACATAAAAGCAGACAGACAGGACAGATAGGGACCTTTCAAATCCATTTGTAGCTGGAAGCTCTGCCGGGAAAATCCATACTTTACCTCCATCAATCTCCAGAGAAAGCTGTGCAGAAAGATCTTCAGAATCCAGAGAGAGAGCAGACCCAGATCACTGTGAAGTTCCAGAGACCGTCCGAAGTCCAGACCTGTTGACCAGATCGTGACAAAGCCGCCTTCCTGTTTAAAATCTCTTGTGAGTACCGCCAAACTGTACCAAACCAAAGCTCTTAGTTTAAATTCATCTAATTCAATCTATTTAACCTAAGTAGAACTGCCTGATAGCTCCAAATCTGTCACCTGTCATTCTAGCTGCAAAATCTGTCACTTGTCATTTGAGCTTTTAAAATTTCAAATCTGAAAAACGACCTTCACAAAATCGCTCATATCTCTGCGACCGTTTGTCTTAGAGGCTTGCAATAACTTTCATCTGAAAGCTTAGAATCGTGGCTTTCCTACGAACCTAGCATTTCTACCCCCTATAGTTTTACCGCAATCGCGGAACACGCATCCGCGAATTTTACCGCGATTTGCAAATTTCTCCTCGTGTAAAAGCAGCTGCTGCTTGCCTTCCATTTGCCAGAAATTCGTTTAACCTGCTAATCATTCCTGAATCATTGCAAGAGTGAGCCTGAGCTAATATTAACTAGATACCATTCGCCCTGAACCTCTGAAAGGGAATTAAAAGCATTTTAGCATATTTTTTTAATTCATTGCCAGCACATATCAAAGCAATTTGGGCCTGTGTTTTCAAACTTCTGTAGTCTAAGCTTGCTGGGGTGAACTGAATTACAGTTGATCGCATTTCTGAGAACTGTGTGCTTCCTTCCATTTCCTTGCATTGTATCAAGGGGGGGAGGGGATTGCCAGAGAAAAGTGATTACATTGTTTTGTTGAAATCATATTGAGTATTTTCTATACTGCATTTCATTCATTCAACCTTGCATTTCCTTGAACCCTGTACAGCATTCTCTACCACATTATACTTCTGTACCTATTTACCACTGTGCTACCTTATCCATTTCATGTCAACTCCTTATTGATTATAGAGAAGCGTGTTAGTGCCAGATTCTCCGTTGTTAATCTTTATCATATCAGATTAAGTGTGATATTCAATTATTAATTTATTATAAAGCGTGATATAATATATATTGTTTAAATTATCAAATAAACCTTTTAATTTGCAAAACAGAACTACTTCTTGGCTCAGTGGGGTCAGGGGGATTCCAAGAGAGGGGTGTTATATAGGGGTAGTCATCCAGAACGCATGAACTGGACATAAAGATATATCAATAAGGGTTTTCATTCAGTATTATAGACTAGGCGTTGACTTAGCTGTAGTGTTGAATTGAATCCTCTTACAAATTGAGGGGCTCGGGCCGGACGTTTGGGTTAGAATACCACTTGTGCAGCTTAATACAGCGTGCCAGCTGACCAGATACACATATCCAGTCGGATCACCACGCTGCATTACGCTGTGAAGCATTCCTCAAAAGGGACACTCCAAGAAAAGTTCTGTTCTGCAAAAATAAAATACAAACTTCTGTAAGTCAGGACAGAGACCAATCTCTAGAATGACGACCTTGGTAGATATGAAAATAGCCAGAGAGCACTTCTTACATAAACTATTTGTGAGAGGTGAATGGGCTGAGCAGGGCCAGGATGCCTGGTTGCAGGCCATCACGCGACAGGTCACTGAAACAGGGTCAGACTTATGGAGAGATCAGGGTCCATTACATGTGGCCCTGAGTGAACTATATATGGCTCCTAAGGCCAAAGATGAACACGACAAGATTGTTAGGATAGCGGCATATTTATATTTATATATGGGAGCCATACAGAATAAATGTGCTGAAGGCCATGATCTGGCAAAAAGGCAACAGATGGCGTTAGAGAAGGCCCAATCTGATCTGGACTCTTCTGAGCAAAGGCTGCACAGGAGCCAGGAGTCAGAAAATGAGACCAGGCAGTACATCACTAAAATAAAGGAGGATATGGATGTGCTGCAAAAGGAAAAGTCAGAACAGGATACCAGATTTCTGGCCTTGCAGAAGGAACACCAAGAAGGTTTGGACTCCCTACTGCAAAGCCAGAAAAAGCTGGAGCAACAGCTAGACTTCAATAGGGCATGTGCTGAGCAGGTAGTCACCCTGCAAAGCCACCTAGATAGGGAGAAGGCAGAGAGCAATAAACTGATTCTGAAAGACCTGGATACCCAGGCAGAGTTTGATCAGGAGCGCCAGAAAGCTGGTGCCTTCCAAAGGCAAAGGGACGACCTGACGGTACAGATGCAGACTCTTAGTCAGGAAAGGGACACCTTAGGCCAGGAAGTCTGCCACTTAAAAAGAAAAATGGAAGAAAATCACCTGGCCCACCAGGGACTGGGTGACCTCCAAAAAGAACACCAGAACTTGCTAGAGCACACCAGGAGGGTGGAGGATGCTCTAGCAAGAAAGGAGCAGGCCAATAGGGACACAGCTCAGGAGGTAACCCTCCTGCAGCAAAGACTGGCCCAGTTCTCCAGGACCAACCAGGAAGCACGGAGGGAAAATGAGGCTCTCTGCCAGCACAATGAGAGGCTCCAGCAATAGGTAGCGATGCAGGAGAAACTGATAGAGTCGAGTAAGGCCTTAACAGAGGAACTGAAAGCACAAATGCAGGCTCTTGCATTGCAACAGGGAGCAGGGGCGGATAGAGATGAGGTCCGCTGGGAAAGAGAGACTCCTGACCATAACCGCAGGAGCCCTAACATCAGGGGCCTTCATCTCCCCCAGTCCCTGGACTCTACCACCCCCATGTCCCCTGGCGCACATGAGCACAGGGCCACCGGGATGGCAGATTACTATCCAGCTAAGAGTATGGGGCTCATAGGCCAGTACCACTCAGGAATGGAGGGGTGGGCATCCGGGTATGGGCACCCAAGTACAGCACAGTTCAATGGGGAACCCCAGGAGAGTAGGCCCATTAAGGGCATCCTGAAAACCTCTGCCCAGTTAGGTCAGTGGAGGGGGTACCCATCAAATCCTGGCAGCAAGGAGGAATCTGAAGACTCCTCTGAACTGCGCAGGACACAGGAGACCAGGTCCCCACATTCTGCCAGCCATTCCCAGGCTCGCAGAATCCGGGAAAACCTGGAAGAACAGACGGGAACCTCTGGGAGCAGTGCCTCTGAGTCCGAGGACGAATGGACAAGGGTTACCCAAACCAAAAAGGCCAATAAGGCAAAAAGGGCCTTGCTTAAGGACCCCTTAAAGCAGATTAAGGCGATCAGGAGCGTCATCACGCCTTACCATAAGAACGCTAAGTATTCTGTTTGGGAGCACTTAGAGTTGTTTGAACAAATGATGGAGACTTTCCATTTGAAGGACAGCCAAAGCTGTATTCAATATGTAAAGTGGACCTTCTCCCCGGAATACTCCAGTTTCTTTGCGGGGCTGGAGGACCAAAATCATTTAAGATGGTCCACCTATAAGGCGGCCATCTTGAAACATTTTTCTGTTCACAGAAATCCTCAAGAGGCTCGCAAGGCAGCCTACAATTTGCAATGTGGGGAGGATCAGGCCCCACAAGAATTTGTGCAGGAGTTAAAGCGTGCTTTTGCACAGACCACAAGAAGGGTGCGCACGGATAGCAGAGAATTTATAAATACGTTTTTCCATGCCTTGCCCAAATATATCATGACCCAGCTCGTGAGGGATTTTCACGAGAAAAGATCTTTAGACTGGGTCATTGAACAGGCTACCCGGATCTATGAGGTGCAGAAACCGATAGATAGCAAAAGTAATCCCCAGAAAAACCCCAAAGCCAACACCACCCCTGCTGCTGCCAAGGTGGCAGAGGTAAAGGTCACCCCCGTTTTAGATTTGGAGATGGGGGGGCCTAAAAACCTACCTGCACCTAATAATGCTAGGCCCAGAAGGTCCTCGGGCCAGTCACAGACAGGGAGCCAGGGAGGCAGCCCCACAAATGGGGTCCCTCGCTCTCCTGATTATGTAAGTCCCCGTTACAAGGGAAACAGACCCATCCTGGGTTATGTGTGGACTCCTCCAGCCCAAGGGGGGGATCCAGCCAAGCACCTAACCCAGGGAACTTCCCTCCTAACTTCCCACCGGAGGGCAGAAATTCTCCAAATCCTGGGCAGAACTTTTTCCCCAGGTATCCACCCAACTTTCAGCCCCAAAACCATCCATCCTTCTTTCCCCAATTCCCTGAGCCCAGACCACTGAATCCGGGAGAGGGGAGGCCAAGGGTGGAGGGGTACCCAAATCTTCCCAACCCGGGGTATTACCAGAGGAGGGATAGCTACCCTTCCCGGGATCAGCCCAGGGGAGAAAACAGGGCCCCGTATCAGCCTGAGCGGGTTTCCCAGTTAGAGCGCCAGGTTCAAAACATGGCGCGGGATCTGGGTCACATACTGAGGGCTCAGCAGAACCCTCAGATCGGCATGCCGGCGCAGAACGCACCCAACTCTGGACCTGGTGCTCCAGAACAATGACGGGGACAGCACCCCGATAACTCACCGGTTCCCAGGGAGGAGGCACAAAGGGAAGGGGGGTGTAAAGCCTTGGAGGAAGCTTCCTTCCTCACTTGTAAACAGCCCCTGGAAACCCAGGAACCGGAAACAAAATCTCTTGCCCCTGAAAGTCTGCCTCCTAAGGAGCAGAGGGGGGGTAGGAGAAACAAAAGACCCAAACAGACTCAGTTTGAGGAGGAGGTACAGATCTTCCAATTTGAGGGAGAGGGATCCTCAGAGGATCCTGGGAAAAGGATCTTCTCCTTCAGAGAGGGGGGAACTCCTCCCAAAGAAAAATGGGTCCCTAGGGATGCAAATCCAGACTGGGGAGATGTGGAGACTGAGCTACCGGCGCCCACCATCTCATCCCAGAACCAACAGCAAGAAAATCCCCTGGTTCAAACCCATCCTGGTGACTGCCTCCAAAAAGGGGGGGGGCGGCCCAGAATCGGAGCCAGGGGAACCCACAATGGCTCTGATCTCCAGTTGCCAACTTTTTCTTTCAGATTCCCAAGGCTCTCCACAGAATTCTGCCCAAAATTCTTCTCTCGCGATGTCCAAAACCAGAAAATTAGCCCACCAGTTGTCCAAAAATGTACATTATCTGTGCCCCCTTGAGGAGAAGGAGGGAAGATATTATGCCCCGGTACAAGTACAGGGGCAGGGTACAATCTCGGCACTGGTGGACACTGGATCTCAAGCTACCCTTCTGTCCAGAAGGGCCTTTGACGAACTGAATGCAGGAAGGGGAGAGAATTACCAAATTCCTCTCACCTCTCTTCCTGGGCAACTCCAGAACTTTGACGGGAAGGAAATTCCCGTCGAGGGGACGGCAGATTTGGACATTAAAATTGGGCGACATAAGTTGAAACACCCGGTCATAGTTGTGACCCCAGAGGGCACCCCTTGTTTACTAGGGAATGACCTCCTGAGAAGGTTGTCACCCCTAATAGATTGTGTAAACAAGGTCCTCTGGACCCAGACCAGCCGACCAATAAAATTAAAACAGAGTGTCAACCATGTTAGTTTAAACGGCACCTGCCACATGGTTGAACAAAAATCTGACCAAGTAGAATTTCACTTCCAGAATAACCAGATTCCAGACGTGACAGTAATAGCAGTAGGACAACAGTCTGGTGATGGGGGGTCCTCTCTATTTCTGAAAATCAACCTTCCTTCCAGTCTAAAGTGGTATTCCACGCTGGAAGGAAACACTCTGAAATTCTATACCAATCCACAATCTGAAACTCCCACTCCTATAGTCCAGAAAGATGTGAAATCAGCTCAGAGCCCGGCTGATATTCAGCAAATTGGAGAGCAGTTGTTCATCCCTGTTCAGTTAAATGATGGGAAGGACTCTGTTCTCGCTCGAGTGTGTGTGAACAACGGTAAGAGCTTCATCAGCGAAGCCATGTTCCGCCAACTCCCAAAAGATCCAGCCATTCCCACCTTCAAACTGATAGACAAATGGGAAATGGACCTGGAAGCACCTAATTCCAAACATCTCCTGCCAAGCAGGTGCATGCTCAAAATCTCCATTGGCAACAAGAGCATAGTCCACAATTGTTGGGTCGTGCGAGACGTCACTGCCGCCTTTTACTTAGGCAGTGACATTCTCAATCGCTTTGCCATTAGTTTGGACCTAATAAACTTCAAAGCTTGGTCCCGATTAGCGGATAATCCCATGGGCTTTGATGATCCAGAAAAAGCATTTAGGTCAGCTCAATTGCTACCTTATGCAGTTGAAATCCAGATTAAAGAGGAGGTCACCATCCCAGAAAGGACCCGACAATTCTCCCTGGAAGTGAAAGTTAAAAGAGGACAACATTTGAAAAACCCTGATGCTTACATACATCTAAACGCTTCTCTCCAACAGCAAGGGTTGGGGGTAAACCCAACACCATTAGTCAACATAGAACATGACACCATTCCAATAGAGGTGGATAACAGCGACTTAAAGAGTATTACTCTAGCCGCAGGCACCATTATTGGAATGGCGGTTGATGACCGACATTTTTCCATCGACTTATTAAATGAACTGTTAGGACCAATCCCCAAGGACTGTTTTGACAGTGACAGTGAAGACAACACAACACCAGACAGGATTTTTACCCGGCATGGGGGGAACTTCCTGGTGTACACTTCCTGCCCCTATGGTAAGGAAGATGTGACTTGTGACTTCAGGAGGGATGAGGTGATTTTCCAGGTCCATGAGGGCTGCCTTTCCCACCTGAAGCCTCCAGTCCAAATCAGCACTCTGACCAGGGACTTCTCCACCCAGCTGGAGGAGGCCGCTGAAATAGCCAAACCAGAAGTCTTTCCAGGCTTCAGGCAGATGGTGGAAGAGAGAGTCAACCTAGCTGATGCCTGTGTGACTCTGGAACAAAAGCAAAAGTTGAAACAAGTTTTCTTGGATTTCCAAGATCTCTTTGCGGTAGACTCATATGACTGTGGTCGCACTGACATCCACACAACAACAATCCCCACGGACCCTGGCATGACTCCTGTGTTTGTGAAGCAATATCGCTTGCCTCTCGCATCAATGGAGTCCCTTACTGAAATAATTAAGAACCTTGAGTCCCGGGGAATAATCCGTCCAGTCCACAGCACCTTCAATAATCCGGTGCTGGGAATATTGAAGCCAAACGGCCAGTGGAGACTCTGCGCTGACCTCAGGGAGCTCAACAAAAGGGTCCATACTTCCCGATGGCCTCTTCCCTACATTGACCAAGGGCTGGCCCAGATTCAGGGGTCACAGGTATTCACTGCAATAGACCTGACCAATGGATACTGGACTGTCCCTGTCAGTAGGGAGGACCAATACAAGCTGGCTTTTACCTTTGGGGGCCAGCAGTACACCTGGACCCGGACTCCCTTCAGATACCTCAACTCCGGCAATGAATTCAACATTTTCCTACATAAGGCCATGCCCAACCTGGGTGCGAGGGGTAACCTGGCTTATGTAGATGATGTCCTCATCAAAAGTTCATCTGTGGAGGAACACATAGCGGAGATCCGTTATGTTCTGACGCAGTTGAGGGCCGCGGGAGCAAAACTTTCCTTTCAGAAAGCACAGTGGTGTAGAACCCGTGTTAATTCCTTGGGGCATGAGATTACTCCTCAGGGTCTCTGTCCCCAGGAAAAGAAAGTGGAAGCACTTCAAAAATTGAAAGACCCCACAACTCTGCGGGAACTAAGGAGCCTCCTTGGACTGACTAATTACAGCAGAAAGTTCATTGAGGGCTACGCAGAGATCACCAGACCCCTGATTCATCTCCTGAAGGGGGGGTCAAGTGGGAATGGGGTCCAGAACAAGCTGAGGCGGTAAAACAACTCAAAAGAAGCCTCTCACAAGCGCCTTGCCTAGCTTACCCTGTCAGAAACAAGGAGTTCTTCCTGGAGACAGGGTTCTCTAATACGTGCTTGACGGCAGTATTATACCAAAAGCATGACAAGGTCAATAAAGTAATCTCCTATGCGAGCAAAACTTTATCCTCTGTGGAGGAAAAATTCAACGATTGTGAGAAGGCACTCCTGGCAACGGTGTGGGCATTGAAGAATTACCGCCCGTTTATCCAGGGGGAACACATCATAGTGGAGACTCCACACCAGCCTCTGCAATATCTCCAAAGTGACAGAATCTGGGCCGGAAACGTGAGTAATTCCCGAATTACTTCCTGGATTCTGTCAATGCAAGGCTTTCCTGTGGAGGTCAGATATAGCCAAAACAAGAAGAGTCCCCTCGCGCAAGGTCTGGCTGACTTGCATGATTGTGCCAGAGAAAACTGTCTCGAGGACGAAAGTCTAAAAATAAAGGACAGCATGGAGGCATACCTTAATTCCCCCCACAAAGTCTTTGAAGAAGACAAGTGTGAGGGAATGCCCACTGTGTATGTGGATGGATGCTCTTACCATGTTGACAACAACGGGGAGAAAGAACTCGTGGCTGGCGTAGGGAATGCATGGGTGAATGAGTCCCCAGAACCCTCCGCTGGATACAAAATTGGTCCCCGAAGTAGTCAGGTGGCAGAATTGATGGCTGTGCATCAGGCCATCCTCACTGCTGTCCAGCATCAACTCCACGAACTGGTCATAATCACAGATTCGGATTATGTACGGAACGGGTTCGTGGAGCACCTGGTTAATTGGAAAACCAGAGGCATGTTATATGCTAACAACAAACCCTTGAAACATGGGAAGTTGATCCAAAACATTGATGATCTGGTCACATCGAATGGGATGACCATCTATTGGAAAAAGATCAAGGGTCATTCCAAAGTAGAGGGACCAGACAAAACTGGAAATGACTTAGCTGATCAGTTGGCCAAAACCGGGGCCATCCAAGGGGATCTAATTGAGATTGAGTCCCTGTTGGGGGAAATCCAGGTCACAGCTATCACTAGGTCCCAGACAAATGCTCACAACGACCTTTCAATTGTACAATGGAGTAAGGAGACCCCTGATGCTGATTTGATTACCGCTCAGAAGGGGGATCCAATTATTGGTAAATTTTACCAGCACCTTGAGGACCCTGAGAACTTTCCCCTGACGGATACCGATTACATTGGGAAAGAGGACCTAAGAGTGTTGATGAAATGTCCAAAAATGTTCCGGATCCAAGACGGTTTGTTGGTAAGGAAATCCAAAGCTGGCCACGATCAGTGGGTGGTTCCTACCTCCTTCCGAAGCCTGATGTTAAGTCACGGCCATGATGCGGCCACTGCCGGTCATAGGGGGTTTCACACAACACTGGAAATCTTAAGAGAGGTTGCATACTGGCCACACATGGGGCAGGACCTCGACCAGTACTTGAAGGGGTGTCTTGTGTGTGCACAATTTCAGCCATCATCCCTCACGCACCGTGCGCCTCTACAAAAGAGGGGAATGACACTGCCATGGTCAGATTTACAAATCGACTTTGTAGGCCCTGTGATTCGCTCGGCTAAGGGGAATAAGTACATGTTGACTGTGACATGCTTGTTTACCAAGTGGGTGGAATGTCTCCCAGCCCCAAATTGCAAGGCAGAAACCGCAGCCGCCTTGATGATTAACCACATCTTTTCCCGTTTTGGTCTACCTCAAAGGATTGAGTCAGACAGAGGTAGCCACTTCACCAGTGAAGTAATGACAAAGATGTGGGAGATACTGGGGGTCAAGAGAAAGCTGCATATTGCTTATAGACCAGCTTCTTCTGGGGCAGTAGAGAGATATAACCGAACCATTGTGAGCATATTAAAGAAGTTTGTGGCAGATTCTGGGCCAAGTTGGGATATCCGATTACCTCTGGTCCTAATGGCCATCAGATCTACCCCTTAATCTGCAACCAAAATGTCACCATTTGAGTTGATGACTGGGCGCAAGATGGTGCTTCCTCAGCATTTGCTCTACAGGACCCAAGAGCAGACACTGATAAATGCCTCCACTACTCATGAGTATGTAGAGAATTTAAGGAAACACCTCCAACATGCTTTTGCTTATGCTCAGCGGAATCTAGAAAAATCAGCTGATAGCATGAAGACCCATTATGACCTGAAAACTTCCAGGAAGGAATATCAGGTGGGAGACCGGGTCTATCTATACAACTTCCAAAGGAACCAGGCCAAGCAGCGCAAATTTTTGCCTACATGGAAAGGACCCTTGGAGATCATCGACAAGATCTCCCCTGTGGCCTACAAAATCCACATCCCCAAAGGTCCTTTGGCAGCGGGGGAAGACAAGTGGGTACACATAAACCAGTTGAAGTGTTGCCATCCCAGGCACGCTCTGCAACAACTGGAGGAATCCTCTGGAATCCTAGCGGGTACTGTCTCAGACTAATTCTGTTCCAATCATAAAACATACCACATCTAGTCTCTAAAATATTGTGATTTGCATGAAACTGTCTCTTAGTTATACTGTTTTTTTTCAAAATAAGAATGTAATGTTTCGTTATGATGAAATGCATATGCTGCCCCACTATCTCAACAGTGGTGGAAAAACGTCTATGAGTAGGTATTGCCGCTTTTCCTTTGTCGTCCTAGGAGAAAGAAAACCTGAAGACGGGCCAAGGAGGGCGATCCGGAGACCGGGAACGAAGATCCAATGGGCCCAGTGGACTGCCCAATATTCCCATCAGGACCGGCGAGGAGGACCGATCGATCAGTACCGGATGGAGAAGAAGATGCTGAACTGTGCCATCTACAGAGTAGGAAGAAGATTATGCGGACAGACCGGTGTGTGGGTCAAAACCCTTGGGCACGCGACTCCCCATCGACTCAAATTCAAAGTGCAGTCGCGTGGGGGGGCTTGTTGGGTGTCCTGACCCACGTTTAAGCTATCATGCTACAACATTTGGTGCTGTGGGCTTAGAAAATTCAAGATGGCGGAAAACCCACATGTGCGCCGAAATCCAGGAAAGCTGCGCAGTTTGTGCGCACACCAAAATGGTTGCCTCACTTGCCACCCACCAGTGCGAGAATGAAAGGCCGGGTTGCCATGAGGGAAATGGGTTGCCAAAGGAAAAACAGTAGCGCCGGTTAGCTTCAAAGCGCTTTAAAACCACCATTGGACTACCCGCACAGTAGTCTGAAACCATTGGGAATGGCAATGCTGATTGCCAAATGCAACCTAGAATTGTGGGGAATTCATTTCTTAAATCCCAAAAATGGGTGCAGTACCAGTACTCACCACTATCCAAAAGCCGGCGTTTTAAAACCACCCTGTGTTTCTCTGAAGGCAGGCTCAAAATGCCTATTTTCAAACATTGCAATATGTGCAAAATATTCACTGAACACCAGCAGACATTTGGCGGAATGGAGTTTTGTGTGCTTACAAAATCTGGGAAATGAAGAGCCCAAAACAATGCTTATAACAAAACTGCTATGGAGTCAGCAGTTTAAGTTGCACTGGATTTAAAGACACTAAAATCGAAAATGTTTAGATTAAATGAGTGACCTATGTTTGGTCTCACATGCCTTTGTAACTGTTGAAATGTCATAGTTTTGCACTTAGAATCAGCATTCTAGCTGCATGTGTAAAATTGCAAGTTAATTTAAAAAGCAACAAAAAACATGACAGTTGGCTGATAGTCTGGTTTAAGGAACTTGATTCTTCCTGGCAACTACCCCCAACAGGAGTGAAACTTGAGTCACAACTGTGTTCCCAGGCCTATCTGCCTTTTGCTGGCCACACTAAGGATACGCCATCTATCTGATAATTGAATTACCTGTGCTCTACAGGAGCTCTGAACAAAGCCTGTCTTGACTCAGGCAAAGGTTTTATTACAGCGGTCGTAAAATGTAGCTTCCTCTTGGCAGAAGCTGGGAGGGGCACTGCCTGTGAGAGCAAGCTGGCTTGGCAGAACTGGATAAACCAGTATTTCCACCATGTGACCTGGGAAACCACACCCCTTTGTAGCCAGAATATTGTTTAGAAAAAGATGAATAACTCATGGTGCGGACATGTGAAAATTTTATAAATGATACCATAATTCTTGTGATTTTTCTGCCCACAGTTTAAGAGGTTTTTAGAACCGGTGGTATGTTCAGGGGGGTGTTAGCGGAAAAGTGGATATTACTCTAAATGTATGCATGTTAAAAATCTGAAACTTCATCAATTAATGTCCATACTCCCTGCGCACATGTATGTAAAGTTGGGTCAATGTCAGAAATTGAAAAATCAGTTAAAAAGTCAATTATGTGCCATTTCTGAATGCAAGCTCTTAGAAACAGCAGATTTGGACAGAGACATGGCTAAATTCAGCCACACCATGTATATGTAATTTCAAACAACTGTGTAACTCTGAAATATGTATTTTGATCATATATAGATTTGGGTGCACAGATGACAGGGGAGGTTTTTCAAGAGATCATAAATGGCTGACATCACTCTGACACAACTTAGCTCCCCCAATCAAATGAGAAATGGAAGTTTGACCAATTAGAAGCTGAGAGAGAGGTAGGGTCAGTGATGCTAGAACACACCCACATTCTAAACACATAAAAGCAGACAGACAGGACAGATAGGGACCTTTCAAATCCATTTGTAGCTGGAAGCTCTGCCGGGAAAATCCATACTTTACCTCCATCAATCTCCAGAGAAAGCTGTGCAGAAAGATCCAGACTTTAAATCCCTCAATCTTCAGAATCCAGAGAGAGAGCAGACCCAGATCACTGTGAAGTTCCAGAGACCGTCCGAAGTCCAGACCTGTTGACCAGATCGTGACAAAGCCGCCTTCCTGTTTAAAATCTCTTGTGAGTACCGCCAAACTGTACCAAACCAAAGCTCTTAGTTTAAATTCATCTAATTCAATCTATTTAACCTAAGTAGAACTGCCTGATAGCTCCAAATCTGTCACCTGTCATTCTAGCTGCAAAATCTGTCACTTGTCATTTGAGCTTTTAAAATTTCAAATCTGAAAAACGACCTTCACAAAATCGCTCATATCTCCGCGACCGTTTGTCTTAGAGACTTGCAATAACTTTCATCTGAAAGCTTAGAATCGTGGCTTTCCTACGAACCTAGCATTTCTACCCCCTATAGTTTTACCGCAATCGCGGAACACGCATCCGCGAATTTTACCGCGATTTGCAAATTTCTCCTCGTGTAAAAGCAGCTGCTGCTTGCCTTCCATTTGCCAGAAATTCGTTTAACCTGCTAATCATTCCTGAATCATTGCAAGAGTGAGCCTGAGCTAATATTAACTAGATACCATTCGCCCTGAACCTCTGAAAGGGAATTAAAAGCATTTTAGCATATTTTTTTAATTCATTGCCAGCACATATCAAAGCAATTTGGGCCTGTGTTTTCAAACTTCTGTAGTCTAAGCTTGCTGGGGTGAACTGAATTACAGTTGATCGCATTTCTGAGAACTGTGTGCTTCCTTCCATTTCCTTGCATTGTATCAAGGGGGGGAGGGGATTGCCAGAGAAAAGTGATTACATTGTTTTGTTGAAATCATATTGAGTATTTTCTATACTGCATTTCATTCATTCAACCTTGCATTTCCTTGAACCCTGTACAGCATTCTCTACCACATTATACTTCTGTACCTATTTACCACTGTGCTACCTTATCCATTTCATGTCAACTTCTTATTGATTATAGAGAAGCGTGTTAGTGCCAGATTCTCCGTTGTTAATCTTTATCATATCAGATTAAGTGTGATATTCAATTATTAATTTATTATAAAGCGTGATATAATATATATTGTTTAAATTATCAAATAAACCTTTTAATTTGCAAAACAGAACTACTTCTTGGCTCAGTGGGGTCAGGGGGATTCCAAGAGAGGGGTGTTATATAGGGGTAGTCATCCAGAACGCATGAACTGGACATAAAGATATATCAATAAGGGTTTTCATTCAGTATTATAGACTAGGCGTTGACTTAGCTGTAGTGTTGAATTGAATCCTCTTACAATTCCCTGGTTGAAGAAACATGTCTAGACTACCCCAGCCTTGCCAGCTACTGAGCTATAGCTACCATCCATTACCTCACACTGTCCTTGACTGTGGCACCTGCAAACAACTCCATTCACACACTCACACATTATATATGCATTCCTCTTGACCCTCAGCAATCAGACTTCAATCTGGGATGTGGTAATGAGTTCTCCTGGTTCCTCAAATATCTCTCAATGGAAGTGGATGTTCAATGGGTTGGTGTTTTAGTCATCCGGGATCCTTTATGTCCCTTTGAGACTGTGAAGTGTCAGATCGTCCAAGTAAATGCCAATCTGTGGGTGGCATACAACACTCAGGCTAACATATTTCATCAAAGAAAGAGCCCAAGGAGCTGTGCTCTCTCCTTTGTTCTCAGAACCACCTCCTTATCATGCAGTGTTCTTCAGTGCTCTGCTCATTCCCTTCATTTGTTCTATTTCTATTCCCACCCACTTGACACCTGCACTTAGTCGTTTGGTATTAATGTTCATATGTACACAGACAAAACTCTGATTCTTCTTCATCACAATATAAAATGCTGTCTCACAGAAAAAGACAAGGGCCTCTCAACATTCTACTCATGGTAATTGCACTTCAGATCAAACTGTGAAACATCTTATTTTACCATGCACAGAGAACTCTAGCTTACTGTCCAAGTGATCTGCTGTCAAGTCCTGTTTTTCCTGCTAAAATCTGCCTGCCTATATTCCCATTTCTAAATCAATCTGACAAATCAACCACCATGGAACCAGATAAATCATCTGTAGCTATGCTCCCAATCCACCCAAATCCTCCAGCCACATAGAAAGACTACACAGTGAAGCAGTGAGACATCTGCTATCCCTTCATGGGAGAGAGCACATTTTCATTACCCTTATCTGCAATCCACTGGCAATTGGTTTTAAAAAAGAATACACTCTAAAGCTGAGTCTATGTTTCATAAAGTACTCATGTTTTTGTCTCAGAGTTTCTCAACTTTAAATTCATCCCTGAAACCACTTAAGACTCTTCGATAATCGAATGCCGGACTTTTTAATGATCCACAATCAATCTTAATACTAGTGATGGAACAATCTTCTCATATAACAGTGAACAACTTTGACCTCTCTCCAAATAACTCTCCAACTAGAAACCTAGAAATCAACCTTCTTGTCCTGAGAAAGAACCATATAATATTCAATCTCCATGCTTAATTTCTTTCGGTCTTCTTCTACAATTAATAAATGTAAGCCAAAATAGAAACCCTGATTTCTTTACCTGTCACAACCTGCAGCTGAAAGTTTCTGTACCTCTGTGTGCATACATGAAAACGTGCATGTGCTAAGATTCGGAAAAAGGCATTCTGTCCGGAAATGGATGTCACTCAAAGACAGCAATATACAGTAGATACTGCTGAGTGTACAGTATTTTGTTTTCATTTATTGCTATTTATTACTTAATGTTTCTATTAATTTCCTCAGCACTAATTAATTTAACTAAATGAATAAAGGTTTTAATTTCAAGGCAAGTCAATGCATGTTTTAGCTTTTGAGATAAATACTCATATATGTCAATTATTATCTGATTTGTTTTACGGTAAATTAGTTCAAAATACAATGGGGCTGATTCATGGAATTATTTGCGCCGAAAAACGGAGATTTGTGCGCCATTCTGCCCGCAAATCCCTGTTTAACAAATGGGGATTTGCAGCCAGAATGGCGCACAAATCCACATTTTTTGGGGCAAGAAATTCCATGAATCAGCTCCAATATGTGTAACATGTGACCAGCTGAACTGCATACAGTGTTTCTTGTCTAAATGTTCAATTTATGTGAATGCATATAAAGCATTCTGACATCCAATTCAAAAATAATTATCCCATCAGTCAGGTACACCGTCAGCAGTCTCGGTGAACTGGCTGCCTGCTGTACAGGAAGTCTCTCTAAGACAGACATTATATGATACTGTAGCACCTGTTCTAAAGACTTTGCTGAGAAGTAAAGTGTAAATCCATACTGTATACCATATTTCGAATTATATTTGTTTTTGTGTACATTATTTTATGTTGCTAAGGGTCCAAGGAAACGGCTGCGCACTGATCGGGAAGGAAGGCAATAAGCAAAAAGGAAAGATAATTAGAAAAGGTGCATCAATTGTTTTTATAAAAGGCAGCAGGTGGTTGCTCACCCTCGGAACCTCATGAAACGAATTCAACATTTAGGCATCCAGCATGTGAAGATAGTGTCCCATGGCTCTAGATCACCAAAAGCATTGCCTGATGACTACATGTGAGTGAGTGAGGATCTTTGGCATGGCAGGCCCCAAGCAGCTTGCTGTTCGGATAGGTATGAGAGGGCACTAAAGGGTCTTTATGTGGCAAAATAAGAACGGTAAAGGAGTGGCTAGCCTTTACTAGGAGTTTGTGTAATTTGCACAAAACAGGAGACAAGGATTCTCTCCTGGGCGTTTTTTCAAACGTCCATGCAACAGAGCTCAATAAGACCTTGAGCTGCGTAACTAAAGACTTAGATGTGATTGGGATGGGGGCATTACTGTAATCAATCTTTGCTCCAATAATAATATATGCAGCCCATACACATTTGTCATTGTAAAGAAAGGGTCTCAGAATTTGCTGCACGATAACATGGTTTTAGCAGAACATATTGTGGTCATATTGATAGCTGGAATAGGGACTTGGTTGTATCCTACTTGCACCATTTATGTTCACTGTTGTGCTCTAACACCTTATAGCGTCTGTGCTAGATATAATTACAATAATGATATCAAACCAAATAATCAGACAGACTCAAAGAATATCGCAGAGGACTACTTTATTATCAATTTAATAAAGCAGGGCAAACTGGCAGACATCGGACTGATGGATGGACACTCACATAGAAGCTTGATTACCTGGAGGTTTTATAAGCCAACATGTGCCCTCTATAAAGTCATTCTACGTGGCAAAATACAAAACCTATCAAGGGAAGGGATTGGCTAAGGGAACATATCTACTTATAAAACATATAAGGATTAGTACCTCATTGGCTACCCATTATCCATAGGGCACACCTTTAACTTCCTCTGAATTTGTATAGTACTGATTATAGCGGTCAAAAAAACAGTGGATTGGCCTATGCTACATTGCACGTTAGGTTGTCCCTCAGTCCCACTGATTGCTTGGAATACTATCCCAATCTTGGACTTTTGGCTTCTTAACAGCACGTATGTGAAATGAAACATAGGTGTTTGAATCCCATCAGACTACTGCGCATTTTCCAAATTAGTCCATCATCTCTCTTCGGTAGCCCACAAAACAAAGTCTTTCATTGTTAGTTGACTTTGTTGCCTATTCACTGTCCTGCAACATTCAAGGGGGGTGTGAGCACACCAGTATCTTAGTTTAAGGCTGTAATGAATAGCCTTTGTTTTTGACTTCTGAGTCACGTATGAAGAGACCACAAATTTGTTACTTTCAGCCTCCTATTTACTGCTATTTGATTTAATTATGCAGGGTGTTGTTGCTCCTCTCAGCCTTTATAGATTTGCTCTCTCTATCTCATATGAACTGTGTATATTTTTCATTGACCAGCAGTTTGGCTCCCACAGATGTTTTCTTCTTCTTCCATCTATGAAGAATGTCCCAAATTCAGAGCTTATCCATGTACGTCCTTTGTGCTCTGTGCTTATCCTTTAAAAATAGCATCCTTAACTCTGGCCCAACCTTGACTCATCGTCGGCTCTGCACCCAGAGCTGTTTTTCTGCCTCTCCTGATTCTACAGCCTCGGCCTGTCTCTGCTCTGAGGTAGCTTGGCTACGTTCAACATGAGGCAGCCTCCATTTTCCTACTATGACCATCCGTGCCACATTATATATTCCTCTATAGCAAGCGTATATAGGTCTTCTTTCTACCTTGCATTACTTCATATTTACAGTTATAGGTCAGTAAGTTACTTCTTCTTCTTTAGATCCATGATTATTTCAGCTTGAAGTACATGTTACTCACAGTGCTTCAGTTACATTGTTACTTCTAAATATGTTGATATAGTTTCAGCATAGGATAATATATCTTCTTTATGACATCACTTTGGCTATGTCAGATTTCACTTTAACGTCCATTGATAATATTCATTGATGCATTCTGACATCTTGGCAGGCAATGTCCTTCCATGTAGGATTCTTCCATAAGACATCCTTCCACACTTTCAGTGTGAGGGTACATTCTGTAGGGCTGTCTGACTGCATACTGTCTCTCATACACTTGATGATGTATGGGAACAATGTAGGAGGTCCCATTTATTGCTTTTCTCTGACTGTTCCTATTTGACGGTGGTGAGGGGGTGGGAACTGGTGAGATAGTGTCTACATGCTCCTCTACATTCCCCCCTCTGTTTGAATTTTCCACCATATTCTCTTTTTCCATGGTCTTTATCTCCACATCATCATTTGTCAGCATCTTCCCTTCATCCTGCTTCTTCTTTGGTATCCAAATCTTTGTCACCCCCTTCAGGTGACCTGAATTTTTAATATGTTCATCCACACTCCAAGTCTCACGGCAGCACTCTCCAGATGTTGAACAAAATATCCAACGTCCTACATATCTTTTCTGATCCTTGAGGTAATGGAACTTGGTTCCTGAAGGTGCATGGGCACTTTTCTTTATATTCGCATGGGTACTGCTTCATTTTGCATCAGCACACCCATTACAGTGGCAATGCCAATCATTATCTTCATCACAGTAGCTTTCTTGGCTGTCTTCTTGCACTGTCCCAAGATGATCCTTATAAAACAGAATCCTAGCACTATCAACACTAGTATTGCTCCAAGTACTTTGAAAACATTGGCCAGCCAGGATGGAATCCATGATAACAGAAATGAAAACCTGTCATCTCCTGCTGTCTCATCAGCTTTATCTTCCATCTTTGTATGTAGAGTCGACAGCATAGTTATTGCTTCTGACAGGGTTCCATTATCTTCATCATGGGATGGTATGAATGTACAGCAAGAAGGCCCAATCTCGGTGCACACTCCTCCTTCCATTGCTGTAATTAAGTCCAGGACATACCTGTTATGGGGGGTCATCAGCCTGTTGGCTCTCAATTCTTCTCTGATTTAATTGAATCCTTCTATTGTTGCATTACTCGTCTGTAACAGTTCCCATGTGGTGATCTGCAGCCATTTTACGCTCACTGCAGTCTGGAGTCCTTGCAGGAATATAGATGTCATTATCATTGCTGTCAGTACAGTTTATGCTCATCTGGAATATTGTCATAGGCCTCTATTGATTTTGCTGCGGAAAAAATTACTTCTCTTCTGGCGATAGAGTTTGAGCTACCTCTTCTTCCTCGTGTGCTCATCCATTTTTGGAAATTCATTGATATTGAGATCCCTTTTAGGAATCACTAATGCTGGAACAGGTACCATTATAAAAGAGCCTATTCCTCCCCAAATCGTAGGCAACTGCTTGTACGCTCTGGATCCACAGGTCCAATGTCAGTCCATCAATACAGCAGTTCCTCCATTAATTTCTGGAACCCTGATTGTCTGACAACATCCTCTGTTCTCTCCAACCAGAACTGAGCCTCCATTCTTGAAACATGTTGCTGCATTCTTCAATAGAATTAAGGATAGTGGTCCTGCCCTGTTTGTCGATCCATGTTAGTAACTTAGAATACTTGGCCGATGATTCTAGGCATTTGTCTTCCCATCCAGTACTGGTGGCAGCACATCCATATACCAATAGCTGAGGTATCTTCCAGCATCCTGGCTCTCCTGATCTCTCAGTCATGTCTGAGCAATCCATCCACTTCATCTAGACAATCTTCTTCTCTAATCTGGGATGGATACATATGTTTTTTGTTGTCCACCCCATCACTCATTTCCCCGCGCCTCACAGAGTGAACAGCCAGCTGCAGACCATGCCTCAGCCAGCCAAATCCACTCCAGCACCCAAGAAGGGCTCCAGGAAAGTGCTCTCCAAGCCGCCCAAGAAGGATGGGAAGAAGCGCAAGAGGAGCAGGAAAGAGAGCTATGCCATTTACATCTACAAGGTGATGAAGCAGGTGCACCCTGACACCGGCATTTCTTCCAAGGCCATGGGCATCATGAACTCATTTGTCAATGACATCTTCGAGTGCATCACCGGGGCCTGGGTCCAAAACACCTTCAACTATCCCTCCATAAATACCTCCCCTCTCGAGCCCTTCGCTACTCTACTTTTAACTCCCTCAGGGTTAGTCATTTTGCAAAAAACAAGCTGGGGGTAGATCCATGTCTTTGGCTGGTGCCTCACTTTGAAACAGCCTCCCGGCCACCTTGAAACTTGAGGAAAAACATCTTTGGTTCCGGAAACTTCTCAAGACTGTCATCTTTGCCTCTGCCTTTGCCCCCCTTCTTCCCTGTTGATCTGTTTCTTCTCATGGCATTGTGCACCTGGCCACCCTCTGTTCTTTCGGGCCCAGGTACCTGCTCACCCTGCCACCCTCCTGCACTACCTCCAGGCCACCATCTGCACTAGGGTTTTGTTTCTGTACCCATACAGTCCCCATCCCACGTTTCTTCTGCACTTATTAGAAATACCTTTCTGACTAACTTTCACCTGCCACTTGCTGGCTGCACTACCATGGTGTAACGCCCTTATTTATTATTTATTTATAATTAATATTTATTGATGTTTTCTCTCCCCTGCTTCACACTTTCCACTCCCCCCCTTTTCCTTGCACTTTTCCCCCATTTTCCTTTCCCATGCACTTGCGCATTCTTAAATGTCACTGGGCCTAGTAAGATCGCTGTTTTTCTGCTTTTATTTTATTTTTATGTTTTCTCTGTTGTTCCCCTCCCTTTTTGCCTAGTTGCACTCTGAAACACTTGTGTACGAGCGTAATATAAATAAAATATAATTTAATTTAGTTTCATACCGCTTAACATCCTTTTTGTCTTTACATAAGTATCCTCTTATGTAAATGTTCCTCTTGATTGCCATCATAAAGTTGCCCATTTTCCTTCAAATTGCCCTCTGGTCATATATGCTGCTATATGACTGGGACATATTGCATCATGTGCAGACATCTCTGTGGCAATACATTTCCTTGCTGCATTCATGGCATACGGTATTAAGGAACAGACATAGCAGCTTTCATCTGACGCTCTGTCTCCCACTTCCTTCATGTGTGGTAACTGTAGGTTATTTTGTAAATTAGCCAAATTATAAAGATATCTATTTATATCTTCAGGGTACACCCCAGCATCCCTTTTAACTCAAAATAACCTCCTAGTTATATTGTAAAACAGGTTATCTATGCCTTTAGCAGGGACAATAATACATGTTTCATTAATATCTGTACTACCTTTTGCCACATTTTGAACTGCCATAATATTAATAAGGAGAAAAACACAAATCATAATACCAACTGATATTATCATCAATATTCCATGAAAACCTGTAAACTTTCTGGATGGCAATGAATTTCTGAAATGTTGAAGCCAGACCATTTTGTATTTACTTTAATATGCACATGTGTTAACTCCTTTTTAATCGCTCTGATATCAGAAACTGGAGCATTATTGCAATTATCACTCTCCAAAAAATGTGGTTATTCTTGGAAGTCTTCCAGAATCGTGATAATGTATATTCCCTTTGTTTTAGGGCTGGATAAGTCTGCAATATTTAGGTAAAAAATAACTGACAATAGTGTGTATATTATTTCTACAATAGTTATCATAAACAATAGTCGAAACTCTTCTTTCTTCTTCAAATTACGGACTCTTCTCACATTCGTCCTTGAAGCCTATCTAAAAATAGTCAAAAGGAAGCTGCAAGCCTATTTTCTTCTTGTCAAATTTTAAGAAACACTGGGCCTCATTACGACCTGTGCGGAATGCATTTAACGGCGCCGGTAATGGTGCCAGCGCCGTTAAACGCATTCCGCACTATTACGAGGTACCCTCACGGGACACGATGTGGACATCTGGTTGTACCAGACGTCCAGAGCGGGTCCCACAAGGGGACCAGGGAGCTAACAATGGGCCGGTTTTAATAGGCCGTTGTTAGCTCCTGCACCCATTCCCATTGTGCCCTATGGGGGCTCAAATGGGAATGGGGAAGGCCCGGGCCCGGGTTCCCTGAAGGAGGAATTACCGGGCCCTCCAAACTCGGAATGGCCCGGTAATTCCCCATTTAGGGAACCCGGACCCAGACACGGTTTTGGAGGCCTTATTTAGGGCATGGCTACCTCCAAAGTCAAAATGAGGCCTACTGTCTTTAGTTGATTTTTGAGAAACAGTGGACCCTAATCTATAGTGCTCGTGTGTGCTTCATTTCCTTATTCTCGTGTCTAGCCATCAGGTGAGTCTGCATGTGTAAAACTACTTCTCTTGCTTCTCTTGGATGGATCAGCACACACAGAACTACTTCTCTTGCTTCACTTCGGATATCTTCATGAGGGGTCAACGTTTCGCCTTTATATGGTTTGATGTCGTGTAGATGTAGCCATGTACTTCACCCCTTCAGTTTGACAGCTATGGGGCTAGCTTCTTCTACCTCTGGTGGCCCTTCAAAGCAGGGCGTACTCCAGGTGCTGTGGGATGTATTTACCCATGCATCCGAGCCCTACCTCAAAACTGTGCAGTACTGACATGAAAACATCATGATGGCCAGAGCTTCCCAGAAAATGCCCATGGAAATGCATGAAGAATAGGCTGCCACCCATTTTTGCCGATGTTATGGGCACAAAAGGGCACTGCCTAAAACCACCATTGGACTACCCACACAGTAGTCTGAAACCATTGGGAATGGCAATGCTGATTGCCAAAAGCAAACCCATAACTGTTGGGAATTCATTTTCTTAAATCCCAAAAAGGGGTGCAGTACCAGTACTCACCACTATCCAAAAGCCAGCGTTTTAAAACAACACCAGATTTTACTTTTTTGTAGAAAACTGAATAAATGAACCCAAAGCAAGCCAAAGAAAGACTTATTGAGAGGTGGATCCAATGTAAAGTTATATTCTGAAGTGACTTGAAGGTTTATAACAAGACTGGCTGAGCTGTGGATTTCAGCAGTTTAAGTAAATTTGGACGGAAAGACACTACAAATCTAAATGTTTAAAAGAAATTAGTGACCTACTTTGAGTGTCACATAGGTTGCAATTGTTTAAATGTCATAGTTTTAAACTTAGAATCAGCATCCTAGCTGCATATGTAAAAAAAATTTCTTGACTTAAACTGGGGAACAGAAATGACATGTAGCTAAAAACTGGCTTAAAGAGATTCCAATTTTGACTGGCAACTACCCCCCATCAGGAGTGAAACTTGAGTCACAGCTGTGTTCCCAGGCCTATCTGCCTTTTGCTGGCCACACTAAGGATATGCCATCTCTCTGATAATTGAATTAAGGGGAGCCCCCACAGAATACAGGAGCTCTGAACAAAGCCCTGTCCTGACCCAGGCAGATGGTTTATTGCAGATGTCGTAAATGTAGCTTCCTCCTGGAAGGACAAAGGAGGGGCACTGTCTGTGAGAGCAAGCTGGCTTGGCAGAACTGGAAAAACCAGAAATTCAACCTTGTGCTGGGGAAAACCACACCCCTTTGGGGCCAGAACATAACTCTAAAAAGATGAATAACTCATAGTACGGACTTGTGAAAATTATTTAAATGACACCATAATTCTTGTGATTTTTCTGCCCACATTTTAAGAGGTTTTTAGAACCGGTGGCATGTTCAGGGGAGTTTTAGCGGAAAAGAGGATATTACTCAAAATGTGTGCATGTGAAAAATCTGACACTTCATCAACTAATGTCCATACTCCTTGCGCACATGTGTGTAAATTTGGGTTAATGTCCGATATTGCAAACCAGTTAAAAAGTGCAAAATATTGCCATTTCTGAATGCAAGCCCCCAGGAAGAGCAGAGTTGGAACAGGGGATACCTCCTGTTATATGTGATGGGTGCATGTAATTTCAAACCACTGTGTAGCTATGAAATATGTATTTGGTTCAAATCTAGATTTGTGTGCAAGTTGACAGGAGGAGTGGACTCTCTGCAGGCTGTAAAATGACATCACTCTGACACAACTTAGCTCCCCCAATCAGGGGAGAAATGAAAGCTTGGCCAATGATAAGTGGAGAGGGGTAGGGTCTAGTGATGCTGCACACACACCCATAAAAAAAAACACATAAAAGCAGACAGACAGGACAGATAGGGACCTTCAAATCCATTTGCTGCGGGACGCTCTGCTGGAAAATCCATACTTTACCTCCATCAATCTCTAGAGAAAGCTGTGCAGAAAGATCCAGACTTTAAATCCCTCAATCTTCAGAATCCAGAGAGAGAGCTGACCCAGATCACTGTGAAGTGCAGAGACCAGAGTCCAGTCTAAAACCTGACCAGATCCGTGGCAAGGCCCATTTAATTCAAGAATATAGTGTGAGTACCTAGCAAACTGTGCAGAACCAATCTCTTAGTTAACATAATATAATTCAATCTATTTAATCTAAGTAGAACTGCCTCCTAACTGTCACCTGTCATTTGTAAAGCTGTCACCTGTCATTTTCTAGTTGCAAGCTGCACTTGTCTTTTTTTAACTTTAAAATTTCAAATCTGAAAAACGACCTTTATTTAATCGCTCATATCTCCGTGACCGTTTGTGCTAGAGACTTGCAGTAACTTTCCTCTGAAAGCTGAGAATCGTGGCTTTCCTACGAACCTAGAACCGCATTCCATAGTTTTGCCGTAATCGTGAAAAACGCACTCGCGAATTTTGCCGCGATTTGCAAATTTCTCCACCACGTGTGAAAACAGAAGCTTCTTGCTTTCATTTGCCAAAAATTCGTTTAACCTACCAATTACTCCTAGATCCTTGCTAAAGTGAGCCTGGACTAATATTAACTTGATTTCACTCACCCTGAACCTCCTAGAGGGAATTAAAAGCATTTTAACATATTTTCACTCCATTGCCAACACATATCAAAGCATTTTGCCTGTGTTTTCAACTTCTGTAGTCTAAGTTGCTGGGTGAACTGAATTACATTTGAATTGCATTTCTGAGAATTGTGTGCCTTCCTTCCACTTCCTTGCATAGCATAAAAGGGGGGGTGAATTGTCCAAGAAAGTGATTACATTGTCTTTTGCTGAAATCCTATCAAGTTATTTTCTGTACTGCAATTCATTCCACATTGCATCCATTGGAAACCATAAAAGTATTGTTGCTATCTTATCCATTTCATGTCAATTCCTTAGTGATTATAAAGAAGTGTGCTAGTGCCAGATTCTCCGTTGTTAATCTTTATCATATCAGATTAAGTGTGATATTCAATTATTAATTTATTATAAAGCGTGATATATATATATATATATATATATATATATATATATATATATATATATATATATATATATATATATATATATATATATATTGTTTAAATTATCAAATAAACCTTTTAACTTGCAAAACAGAACTACTTCTTGGCTCAGTGGGGTCAGGAGGATTCCAAGAGAGGGGTGTTATATACGGGTAGTCAACCAGAACGCATGAACTGGACATAAAGATATATCAATAAGGGTTTTCATTCAGTATTCTAGACTAGGCGTTGACTTAGCTGTAGTGCTGAATTGAATCCTCTTACAGTGCATATACATTTGCACACTAGCACCTGGTCGCAAGTATGTAACCTTCGAGGTTTCAGCAAATCTGTTTCACGAGATTGATTGTCTTTGTCACTTCTTTTTGACCCCTTGTTGGAGGAACAAGTGGGGTTCTTATACAGCGTGCAGTCACCAACTCATGAGGAGTTAGATGGTGATCTTAACCAGGCTGATTTCTCAGAGCATATTATGCAAGGGGCAGGTAATGTAGCCATTCCTTTTTCAGAATGATTTTCAACTTGGATATGAGCTCCATTAAAAATCTATTCAATCTCTCACAGAAACATTCGCTCGTGGGTGATAAGTGGAAGAAAATGTATGTTTTATACCGAATAGGAGAACTATCAGTTCAAATTACTTATTTACAAAATGCAATCCATTGTCAGACTGCAAAATCTTGCACACCCCCCACCTGGTAAAACACCTTGCGCACAAGGAACTTTGCAGTGCTGCACAGGGAAACAGGGTGTGTACATGGACCTTCCTCTATCCATTTAGAAAACAACATAGTACGACCAGCATATATCTGTAACCATTGCATATCTGTAACATATCTACATATTCCATATCTAGATGCTGAAATGGGCCATTGGGTCTATGGATTGCTCCTCTCACTGTTCGCAAAGTGTGCCTTGCAGTACATTTCTGCCACATTATGCAATTCACAATGAACTGTGCCACATGTTCCAATCGATTGGGTGAGAAGCACTCTTCTGCAATTGTTGCAGCTAGACTCTCTCGAGTCCTGTCTGCTGGGTAGTGAAGCTGCTCCTGCGCTACTCTCAATAATGCAAGAGGCGTCATAACTGTCTTTCAAGTGCAATACTGCCTATGAATTGCCTCATTGGGGATAACGAACACCCCTGCTTTCTCCATAAATCCCGTTCTTCTTATGGAGCTCAACCTTGTTTCTCAATTATCTGGACAATAGACAGCATAATAAAGCCCTCTTTTGCTAACATGCATTGTCCTGTCATTGGTTTAACATCTTCTCTTTCCAAACTAGATGTGGGTGGATAATAGGCTGTATTTTGGCATCTATGTCTGCAGTTTCAGACATAGATGCCAAAGTCAGAGTCAGAGTACATGGTCACTTCCACATCCTCAAAGCTCTTCAGCACTTCGATGAGCGCCACTAATTCTGGAGCCTGTGCTGAATAATTTGAACACATCCTCATGCTTGTTACTACCTTAAATTCACCTTCTCTATTCAATGTTACTATTGCAGCTCCAGTGTGCATTTCCCCAGTTCTCTGTTAAATTTTTGAGGAACCATCAATAAAAACAACCCCCCCCCCACCCTCTCAAGGGCCTTTTCACTAGCTTGGGGTCAGAGTACATTTGCAATCATGTACATAATCATCCTCTTCTACTGGTTCTGCTATAAACATGGCTGGATTTACTGTTTTACATCTAACCATTTTAATTGTATGGATGCTCTTTGTGTTGTCAATGTACTTTTGGGCCTGCTCTACAAATAACATTATTGGGCACCCCATCATTATACTTTAAGCTTTTTCAATTGCAAATGCAGCAGCAGCAGCAGCAGCAAATTATTGCTCACAGGGATAGTGTCCCTGCATTACTGGATATAAAATACCTCTGTACTATGCCAATGGTTTATGTATATGTCCTAATGTTATCTTCTGTGTAAGAACTGCTGTCATGACTTCTCCATTTGAATGGGAGGACAAATACAATTCTTCATTATAATCTGATTGCCTTTTTCAATACATTTTTCATACCCTACAGTCATCTCATCCGTCCATGTAATTGTGCTTCTTTGAGTCCCTTTAAAAGTGGTCAAATGTACGTATGATATGATATAATAAATCATGTATAATTTATACATGCGCCTGTACATAGTGTTTTTAGGTGTGACAAGACAAGACAAGGGAGGGAAGACAGAGGGAGGACAAGACAAATAATCTTACTATGCCTTGTGTCATTCAGATCTTGTAAGTGGGAGAACGAGAAGTGGAGAAGCGAAAGGGAGGGGGTGTGTGCAAGGGAGAGGGGAGGAGAAAACAGGGCAGAAATGCTCTGAGTAAGTACAGCCAGGGCACAGTGAATCTGGGTAGTGCAAGAACAAGGGAGTGTAGGGTTACAGTTACAGCCCCTAAGTGCATGGTAGGCCCAGAGGCAGTAGGCAGTACAAGAGTGACTGATCAAGAAAGAGCCTGGCATCCAGTGAGACTCTGAGAGTCGCCAGGCAACCAGTCGGTACAGCATACAGGTAGGTCAGGTAGGTCAGTAGTGTAGGGAGAGAGAAAAGGCAGAGGAGAAGAGGAATGTTTTGAGGTGCTTTTGGAACTTCCGGTGGTCCGGCTCAAGTTTTAGAGGTGCTTGGAGGCCATTCCAGAGGGAGGTACCTGCAGAGGAGAGAGATCTACCCCCCACTCTCTGCCTGGACAAGTGTTTAACCCTTAGAGAGTTGGAGGTAGCTGAGTGAAGGGCTCGAGAAGGAAGGTATTTTGGAAGGGAGCATTGGATGTGGTGCAGGCCCCGGCCCCAGAAAACCTTGTGGACAATGCAAAGGGTCTTGACCTTGATCCTTTCGGCCACCGGGAGCCAGTGGAGAGATTTCAGGGCTGGAGAAATACGGTCCAGGACTTGAGGCCAAGGATAAGTCTTGCAGTCCTGTTCTGGATTAGTTGCCGGTGACAGAGAGTAGAGGAAGGCAGATTGATAAAGAGGCTGTTTCAGTAGTCCAGCATAGATAGAACCATGGCTCTGGAGACAGTGAGCTTCTGGGGAAAAGTGAGAAAGGGAAGTGTCCCTTTAGGAGGTGCAGCTGGTAGTGCGACTTCTTGGTGATGTCTGAGATGTGAGGAAAGAAAGAGAGAGTGGAGTCGAAGATGACACCAAGGTTTTTTGCCTCGCAGGAAGCCGAAGGAAGAGGGCCCAAAGCTAGGCAGCCAGAGTGAGAGAAGGAAAGAAGGGGCAGGGATCCCAATGAGAAGGATATCCTTCCAACTGGCAATAAGGCAGAGATCATTGGAGCTGCACCAATCCTGAAACGCAGATAGACAGGCATGAGTGAGAGAGTTGAGAAGGCTGACGGGAGCCTGAAGAAATGCTGAGTGTCAACCACATAACACTCAAAGTTAGAGAAGGTACAGGCCAGGTGTGCCAAAGGGGGCAAGTAGAGGTTGAAAAACCACAGTGAGAGGATTGAGGCCTGGGTAATGCCACAGGTAGAGAGAGAGGTGGCAGAGAAAAAGGGACCAAGTTGGACCTGGGAGGGCCGGTCCAAGAGGAAGAAGGTCAGACACTCCAGTGCCTAATCCATGATGCCCAGGTTCTCACGTAGTCAATTGATCAGGATGGCGTGGTTGACTGTGTCTAAAGCAGAGGAAAGATCAAGGAGGATGAGGACAGAAGGAATGCTAGAGTCTAGGTTAGAGAGCAGATCTTCACGGGTTTTCAGGAGAGCAGTTTCTTTGTCTCGGCAGCTCTAAAGCCAGACTGATGGTCATGGAGACAACCAACAGATTCAGTGTGGATTGTAAGCTGGGAAATGGCCAGCTTTTCCAAGAATTTGCCCAGGAAAGGGCTGATGAAGATTGGGTGATAGTTTGCCGTGCAGGTAGGATTGGCAGATGGCTTCTTGAGGGGGGGGGAGCACAAGGGAGTGGTTAAGGGGAGAGGGTAAGTTCCAGTGGTGAAAGAGTGATTACAGAAATTGTCCAAGGCTGGAGCGAGGGTGTCAATATGGTCCTTGATGGTTTTGGAGGAGCAGGGGAACACCTGTTTGGATGACACTTTCATAGATTGGATTTGTCTTGAAACTTTGTCAGGTGTTGTCAGAGAGAAAGAGGAGAAAGGATCAGGCGAGGGAGAGATGGCCAAAGGGGGCGAGAGAGGAAGAGGGAGAGCAAGAGGAGATAGAAGACAGGATGTCCTTCATTTTAGCTGAGAAGTGAGAGGCCAGAGCCGTACAGAGGGCGTGTGAGAGAATAGAAGAGGTAGAGACTGCAACAGGATTGTAATTTCCTTGCAGATTTTAAACAGTTTTGCCATGTTGTTAGAGGCTGCAGAGATGCAGGATTGAATGTGTGCTCTTTTCTTGGACAGTACAGAGTCTGTTTTGCCTTTGGAGCAGGCGGAAGGCCAGTTTGTCAGAGGATGCACCCAAAGGATTTGACTTCCTCTCAGCCACCCTGCATCTGCATTTTATGATGGTGGGGTCAGAATCATACCAAGAGTTGCACTTGGAGGTAGACTTCCGCTGGATTCTCATGACAGGGGCAAGGATGTCCTTGGTGTTGGAAATAGAAAGATGCAGATTAGAAAAGGCTGTGTCAGAGTATGAGTCAGCCGCAGGTAACCTTGGAGGACCTCAAGACTAGCTGCTTGTGGTATGCTAGTATCTAGCGCCTCTATGACAAAGCTGATGAGGATGTCTTCGCTCTTTAATGTGATGTTGTCAAGAATGTTAATCATTTCCATAGTGTCCCGGACGTATGATGTCATCTTCATGACAAAAGGTCTAAGGAACACATCTGCATATTGTGATAGAGGTTCAAGAATGGACCCATTACCTGATACAATGGGCCTGCCAGGAGATGTCGTACTGTCTGTGTGCACCTTGGGCAGGATGTAGAAAGCCGCCAGGGTAGGATGATTTTGGTTCAGAAAACTTTTTATCATTTTCATCTATCCATTCTTCCGATGCTGCAAATGTGGTCAAGCTGCTAAACTCCTCTTTAAGCATCAGAGTGGGATCCACCGCTAAAGGTTTGTAATGTTGGCGGTTGGACAGTAACTTCATCACGTCAGTGCAGCATTCATCTTTCCCCCATATCACAATACCCCCGCCTTTGTTGGCGGGTTTTATTAGGAACTCAATGTTGGAATCTAGATTCTTAATGGCTTTCCATTCTTCTTGGGTCAAGTTGTCTCTGGTGTAGTTTTTGGTCTTAATAATGTTTCTTACTTCACATAAGACTTTGTTTTCAAAAGCTTGTATTTCCGGGCTGATGGTACCTAGAGGTAGAGTGAATGTCGAAAGAGCTTTCAGTCCAGTTTCACTGTCCTCTTTCTTCTCCCGGTTTTCTTGTCTCTTGGGTGCCCTTCTCGCCACCAAGGTGACTATAATAAGGCCACACCCTGCATTATCACAGACATAGCGATAGGCTTCTATCTACGCACTACCGTAGGATTCAACAACTATCCTTACTATAACATGAGGGCAATGGTGCCATACAATTAGGGCCGTTGCAAACCCCTCTTTTTGAAACACAGATGGCCATTTTGATACTCACGTGAGGATCTTTGATTTAATGTACAAATAGCCCATTCAGTTACACAGTAATATGTGTTTGAGGCAACTATATAGAACATGCCTCACAGGTTTTTAATATGTGTTTACATCAAACAGTGTGGATTTACTTTTGAAGTGATCCAAGTCTGCACTGCCAGATGAGAAGTTTATGGGTTCCATCAGTACATACAGAGGCTTTTTCTTCTTTATGAAGGTAGGGACGAGTTCCTTGCTTTTCTCACTAATTTTGTTATCTTAAGCAACACATATTAGGGTAAACATACACCCTTTATGCAATGCTGTATTCAACAAGGCATTGTCCTGTGATGTCTATTTACAGGCAATTTCTTCAATATGCATACTTCTTGATACATTCAAATTGGACACTTGTCCTTGTTGGGTTCGTCTAATCAGGTTAGTGACCCATGTCCCACATTATTACCTATGGTCTCTAGCAATTCAGAGTACACAGACCACTTCCTTAACATTGTTGCCCTTTCTCTTTTTAATTGTAGATGATGAAATTTTGGGTTTGGAAGATTTATACTAGCATTAAAGCCTTTTTTGCCCTGATGAAGGCCTGATCCACCAACAAGGGAAGACCACCACATGGATGTGGACTATCTCATCTTTTATGGCCGAAATGCAGTGCTTCGACATCACTATAGCTTATCCATTGGTTCACTCTAAGTGAAAAGAAGGGCGATAATCAACTAGCATCCCTTGAGGGATGGTGCGAGGTACCTAAAGAAAAGAATGTGAAGGAACACAGAGACACTATAGAACTCTCAATAAATACAACCAACACGACTGTGAAGTGTGACTATTTCAAATAATCAGAGTCAAGTTTACTCTAGGCAATAAAAGTGTATGTGATTCCATTTTTTTTGTTCTCTAGGCACATCGTGGTAAGACACCGCTCCAATAGTGAGGTTCATACATCTATTTGATCTCTCATAAAAATAGACACAAGGATATGAAAAACACTTTGGTACAATATTATAGGCCAAAAATAAACCAACCCAGAATTAATGTTTTTGTATATTATGAAAATTGCTTTGTTTATATGTTTTGTTTTTGTATGCATAAGAGTGTATAGGCAAACAGAGTAATTACCTATATGTATATATATCCTTTTTGAATACAATATATATTTATATTTTTGGAATAAGAAACAGGGTTGTTTCTTATAGGAAGCGGGTTTATACAGAGTGACATTAGTTAGTAACTCTTTTGGTATGTGCCATGTTGGGATTTGACCATTATTAGTCGCAAGAAAAACAGGAGTAGGAGGAAGCTTGTGGTCCACCCCCTATTTTGTTCATTGGTATGAACAAGGACATCTAGTTTGAGTTCTTTGAGGAGGTAACAGATGTCAGAGAAGTGTTTGACAGCAGAATGAGAGTTGAGAGTAGCGACATGGAACAGGTTGCCACATTTGAAAGACTTATGTGGGGGGGTACAGGCTTGAGTTACACCATGCAGACGTGGTAGAGGGGCCAAAGGGTGGGCAGAGAAGGAAGATGAGGGTGCCACAGAGGTGGCAGAAGGAAAAGCAGGAGAAGGCAGGAAGTTGATAAGACACAGGAAATGCCTATCAAAAGGGAGGAATTAGGGCTGGGATCCCTGAACAAGGATGGTGCTGTTCACATACACATTAATAATGTTCTTGCAGGAGTGGAAGGGGCCAAGAGGACCTCTCACCTAGTGATATGATATAATAGGTTATTTATAATGCACTTAATACCCAGAGGTTTCTAAGCGCAGACCCGGGGATCAAACCTGTGGTGCTCTGTGTCGTCTTACTTCCAAGGTGAGCATGTTTCCCCTGAGCTATCCTCCCGAGATGAGATGTGCCACCGTTAATGACCATATGAAAGATCCGTAGCTCTGGAGAGGGGGTGACATAGAGGATGTCAGTCAGAGTCTGTCTGGAATCCAGAGAGGTGGCAGAAGGAGTAGGAAGAAAATGGAGGAATTTTACTGTAATTGAAAACCCAGGCCCTGCAATAAGTGTATAAGCCCAGAAACTGTTCCATTTCCCTTACTGTTTTAGGTACTGCAGTTTGCTTCTGATCTTTCAGGTGTCACATTTCTCCCTTCGTGTGAGATCAACTGTCCTATGTACAAGACTTCCTATTGACAATATTGAAATTTCTCCTTGTCTTCCTTATATCCTCTCTCTGAAAGTATGGTAATAAGTTTAACTGAGTCTTCTCTACATATTTCTTCTGTCTCACTGCACACCAAAATGTCATCCACATACTGAATTATGACATTTCCCAAGTCCATCTGGAGTACCCAGTTAAAGATTGAAGAGGACTCACAGTACCACTGAGCCAAACAAGTATGATTCAGGCACTTATTTCTACATGAAAAGGAAGTCAAACCTTGTGAGTCTTCATGAAGGCCAATCGAAAAGAATACATTCTTCAAATCGACAACTGTGAAATATTTGGCTGTGGACGAGATGGTACACAGTATCGTTGCAGGATTTGGAACTAAAGGAAACTCAGCTTCAACTATATTGTTTAGGGGCCATGGTCCTAAAAAAAATCCCACGACCCCCCCCTCTGATTTCCTCACAGGGTACATGGATGTGTTACATGAAGAATCTCATGGCAAAAATGTGGCTTGCTTCATTAAAGTAGAAATGGTCTCAAATATACCTTCATCCACCTCTCTGGACATGGGGTATTGCGTTCATCATGGTAAAACAGCTCCTAGTTTTAATTTCATTTTAACTCCACCTATCCCTTTTAATAGTTCCACATCATATGAGCTTGTAGTCCATAACATTTCTTGCACTTTCGCTAAGTTTTTCTTAAAGAAGGGTAGTCTTTGTTTTACCAATGCCATTCTCTGCATTATTCTATATTCTTTACTTTAATCCAATAAGTGATACTTCTAAAAAACACTAGTTCATCGTCAGAGTAATCATCACTAAACAGTTCTGTGTATGTCAAATATATCAACCTATATACTTCACTGAGAGCTATCACTGTCTTCCATCCCCTTCTTTCATCATCTGTCCCATGAAGCATCACCTTTACGTTTCTGACCACTGTTTCTTCTAATTCTAGAGGTATAATCTGCCCTTCCTCATCGTCCATGAGGATTTCTGGTTTGAAAAAAATTCATCAGGTATTCCCAATATTTTACGTACAAACCTGGGTAACCATGATAATAGGATAGTCAATTCATACCAAAATACTTCTGGATCTAAAGGAATTCCTCGTGATGCCTTCTGGCCTGTAAAGGCCAGTGTAAACACTCCCACATTCATATAGTGTATTCCTGGAGTAGAGCACACTATTCCTTTATCAGCAAAATATATCATCATGTTAAGCTTTGTCATTAAATCATGTCCTAAAGTATTGACTGGAATCTGCCTAGAATATAGTAATGGTATTGGCATATCATGTTCTGCCTCAGACATTTGTAATTCGTCTATAAAAGGACCTAAACTCATCACCACAGAGAATCCTTGGGCATTCATGGCAGTGCCTGACATTTGGTATTTTCCCTCACGTACACAAGAACAAGTGGCTCCAGTGTGTACCAGAAATGAAAACGTCTTGCCCCCTACCATTACCGTGACCCTTGGTTCCTCTTGGGGGTCTGATGTCACTGATAGTACTGAACACACCAAGTCACTTTGTGGGCTGTCCTATTGATATAAATTAATCCCTGTACCTTTGAAAGGATTTCCCCCTATAACAGTCACACTCTCCCATTTGGGTGCATGTGCTTGCTGGGCTTCCGAGGTCATGTTCCATTGTGCTACCATAGCCTGCTGTATCTGTGCTTGCTGCGGTTTTGTCTGATTTGTTTGCATAGGGGCCTGCTGTGGTTGCCCTCACTGTGATTGCATTTGCAGCGGTGCTGGCTGCATTGGTTGGGATTGTGGCACATATATCTGAGCATATGTGTGATCTCAGGCATAATATTCCTGCGGTTATGTATTATATTGTGGAGCATAACCCATCCCCACTCTTGGAGCTTGTCAATCCTGCTGCATGCCCCCTCTGCTTCTGCATGTCCTAGCTATGTGTCCCATTCTCCCACAATTAAAACATTGTTGTGGTTGTCCACCATTAAATCCTCCTCATCCCTGAGAGTATTGAAATCCATCTCGTCCTAATCCATTAGGCCCATTCCCTCTTTCTCTTGGCCAAAAATTGTACCCTCTCTGTTCAGCGGGATATCCTGCATTATTTTGCTGCCCTGACTGCATCTCCTGTGTCACCCCTCCTTCATTACTTGTCAATACCGCTCCCTCAATGACCTCTTTGGATAACTTCTTCTGAACTAAATTTGCTTCCTCCTGCTTTCTCTTCTCAGCTTTCTTCTTATTTTTCTCCTGCATTAATCGGTAGTGTAGCATGATTGTCAATTGTATGTCTGGCCATGGCTTCACTTCCATTGCCACCTCTTATTTTTTCATTTGCTGTTTCACTGGCTCGGGCAGCCCCTGATACGAAATGTGGTAAAATAATGCTACTATTTTATCCCACACCTCACAAGTCTCCTGCTGCCATTTGTTCTTCTGCCAGCATTTGTCTTGAATATCTTGAATATAAGCAACAGGTTCTTCATCCTCTCCCATTTTACTAGTCATAATCACACCCATATCTGATGTATTGGGGTATTGCACTGAGATCACTCACCATACATCTGCTCTGCAATTATTAAATGGCGATCCATCGTGTGTCGTGTTTTGCACAGTACTCCTGCATATTCTGCGAGCTTCTAAATGTCATCAGCTCTCTCCCCTTAGATAGCTGCTGGCAGCCCCTTTATGTCACGTATAGCTATCGTCATTCCTGCTGTCATCCTCTCTAACTCATAAATCCATTTTCCCACACCGCAAGTTCAACTCTGCAATTTACACTTTCAATTGTCTTTATCCATCTCTGCAAATTAACAAGGGGGGGTCCTGGGAGTCACTCTGCCAGACATTAGTCCTGGTTATGAGAGATTTACCCAGAGTCTTTAGCTCACTATCTTTCACAGAGAAGACATTTCCCAAACATATCAGTCTTTGTCCTGCCCTGGGGCAGTCCAGCACCGAAATGATAGGCAATTCTTCTCTGAACAAGAGTACCAACAGCATCTCCAGACATGTGTTCCGGTCTGGTTGGACCTCATCAGTAGGGAGGAGCTGTGCCTCTCTAAGAATAGTGAGCAAGGGGTCCACGTCTGGATTCCCCTAGTAAGTTAGTGCGAGACCCAAAGTTACTTAAATATGCAAATTAACAAGGGGGGCCCTGGGAGTCCCTCTGCCAGACAATAGTCCTGGTTACGAGAGACTTACCCAGAGTCTTTAGCTCACTATCTTTCACAGAGAAGACATTTCCCAAACATATCAGTCTTTGTCCTGCCCTGGGGCAGTCCAGCACCGAAATGCTAGGCAATTCTCCTCTGAACAAGAGAACCAACAGCATCCCCAGACACGTGTTTCGGTCTGGTTGGATCTCATCAGTAGGGAGAATTGAATAGCATTTTGGTGCTGGACCTCCCCAGGGCAGGACAAAGACTGATATGTTTCGGATATTTCTCCTCTGTGAAAGATAGTGATCTAAAGACTCTGGGTAAGACTCTTTTAACCAGGACTGGTAGAGAGTCTCCCAGGACCCCCCTTGCTATCCCCTTTATCCATCTCTGGCCATGGTATTTATTGAAGTCGTTCTCCCCCTTCTCCAATAATGGGAATTATGAAAATCCCAATTCCAAATCTTTTTGTCTGTTTTGACGTCACCTAATCTACCTTCAGTTCCATTTAATAGGTATCCTTCTACTTTCTCTTGTGTTTTGTACCTGTCTATTTCCCTTGTAACCTGCCCACCAGTGCATGCCAATCTCGGCATTCCTTGCAGCTCCTTACAGGGTTGTTGTAACCCTCTCTCTTCCGCCAGTCGTTCTCGTGCGTCAATCAGCAATATGCTCCTATGGCATAAATATTCTATTTTATTGTCTTTTAATCCCCTACTCTTGTTAATTTCTTCTTCTCTTCTCCTCATCTCCCCCAATTCATATTCCTCTCGCCTTCATTGCAATCTCTGTACTTTTATTCTTTGGGCTTCTATCTCCTCTTGTTTCTTCTCTTCTAATCTATCCTTTTCTTTTCTTGCATCATATCTTCTGCGTTCTTCCCTTTGCTTGTATTCTTTATCCCTCTCTTCTTAATATGTTCTTTCTTCTTCCTTCGCCTCTCTTTCTTGAACCCCATCAATTCCTCATCGTCTAGTTTAAGCAATATTTGTCCTCCCATCCGTTAATTCTGTACTATTGTCATTCCCTTAGCTTTATCCTTTATTAATTACTGTTTCCCTGCTTCTTCCTCTATCTCCATTCATCTATCTTGTCTGGCCTTTCTCTCATCATGCTGTTTACTTTCATCCCGTGCTGCTATATCTTTGTGTTCTCTACTTGCTTGCTTCTGCATTATACTTGTTTCTATAAGTGGGGGGAGCATACGTTGGATTAAAATCCCCCGCCGCTGCTTTAAATTCCTTTTAGGGGTATAATCTGTTCTGCTCTGTATCCACACTCTTCTCTTCAGGAGGGGAAAAGGGAGCCAAGGCTGTGTTATCCTCCCCGTTATGCAGATTGAACATCCACTGGATCTTCTTTCTCACTCTGGTACATTTTCCAAAGCTCTGCAACTTTTTTCCCTTATATGTGACATGAAAATATGTCATCATATGACGCAATACATCTTTCGCAGCAAACCCTTCTGATGCATTGGCATGAGAGTCTTATTGGTCGTGCCTCTAACACATCCCAAATGATATTTCCTTATCTTTTCAGTGTATCTTGGTAATGTCCTACATAAATATAATAGAGATGTATCCCCCATGATTACAGATAAGTTTTGATCGTCATTACTTACCCATTGTTTTATTCAATCTTTTATTTGATCAAATATATCAAGACAGGTAATTGTTGCAGGCACCATCAATCACTGTTTATAATCCCACTCTATATTTTAACTGCTCACTTTTTATTTGAAAAATCTATGCAATGATATTTGGTTTCCTCCATCGTTTGCACTTTCTATCAAATGTTATTATATTGTTCTTGTATTATTAGTATTTTAAGAGTTTCTTCTTTATTTACATATTACTTGTCTTAAATGTTTCCCTTCCTGATTGACTACAATCTATCAGTCAAATGTTTTCATCAATCCCTTTAATTTTTTATTATCATTTTATATTCATCAGTTTTACCACAACAAACAATTTATAGTAACAATTTTATAACCCCACAAGTGCACATATTAAATTGTACTGCGCACGCCTTCCTTTACTATCTTAGTAAATGTACCCCTTCTCTGTTTCACTCCATTTTGGAGTTTGATACACACTCCTCTGTGGGCCTTGCCTCATGAATCCTTAATAGCCTTTACTTTAGTGCATACCCTTCCGTCCCTTTGGAACCAGGAATTGAGGTATCTATTTCTCTTAATAATTTCCCCAAAAAATCCTGTTACTTTTTACACTTATTATTTACAAAACAGTCCCTCCCCCTATTTTTGCCACTTTATCTGTGACTCAGCTTGAGTTCTCCGGCATCGACCCTCCCTCGACCGACCAATTCGCCTTTCATCCATGCGGAACCTGTGGGGACCAGAAAGGAATTTTGTCAAAGGGGGATCTGCCGTCCAACTCTTCTTGCACGTGACTCTGCACGCCGATCTCCAAAGGAAGCTTGGTGGTCTTCTGGCTAATGGCAGGAGTAGCCAAGCGTCCAGAGGTCTGGATCTGGCCTAGGTTGACTAAGCGCAACCATCTGCACTCTTACCAAATTTGATCCAGCACCTTCAAGTGTCTGTTTGTACTAAACAGAATTACAGTAATGATCCCAAACAAAATAATTTGACAGACTCAAAGAATATGGCAAAGTACAACTTAATTATCAATTTGCTAAAACAGGGCAAACTGGCAGACATCAGACCGATGCATGCACACTTACATGGAAGCTTGATTACTTGGAGATCTTATACCCCAATATGCGTCATCTATGATGTCATTCAATGTGGCAAAATACAAAACCTATCAAGGGAAGGGAATGGTTAAGGGAACATATCTACTTATAGAACATTTAAGGATTAGTACTGCATTGGCTACCCATTATCTGTAGGGCACTCCTTGAAGTACAGATATGTGTAGTACTGATGATTGCAGACAGTGGATTGGTCTATGCTACATTGTACGTTATGGTGTCCGTCAACCCCCCGATCGGTTGGCATACAATCCCAACCTTGGACTTTTAGCCACTTAACAGCATGTGAATGAAACAAAACGTAGGTGTTTGAATCCCATCAGACTACTGCCCATTGTCTCAATTAGTCCCTCATCTCTCATTGGTAGGCCACAAGCCAAAGTATTCCATTTGTAGATGATTTGGTTGCCTGCTCACTGTCCTGGAACATTCAAGGGATTGTGAGCACACCACTATCTTAGGTTAAGAATCTAATGAATAGTTTTTGTTTTTGACTTCTGAGTCATGTATGACGAGACCACAAATGTGTCAATTTCAGCCTTCTATTGACTGCTATTTAATTTAATTATGCAGAAGTCTGTTGCTCCTCTTGGCATCTAGAGACTTGCTCACTCTATCTCATATGAACTTTGTATACATTTAATTGACCAGCAGTTTGTCTCTGATGGATGTTATCTTCTTCTTCTATCTATGAAGTGCTTGAATATGTACTCCCTTTGTGCTCTGTGCTTATCCTTTAAGAATAGCATACTTAACTCTGGACCAAACTTAACTCAGTGTCGCCTCTGCATACAGAGTTGTTTTTCTGCATCTCCTTATTCTACAGCCTCAAACTGTCTCTGAGGTAGCTTGGTTAAGTTCAACGTGAGCCAGTGTACATTTTCCTACTATGGCCATCCTTGCCACATTATATATTCCTCCATAGCAAGCTTCTAAACATTTTCTTTCTACCTTGTGTTACTGCGTATTTACAGTTATTGGTCTGTAAGTTACTTCATCCTCTTTAGATGCATGATAACTTTAGCTTTAGGTACATGTTACTCTTGTTGCTTCATATATCTTCTTTATGACATCACTTTGTCTACCTCAGATTTCACTTTAACATCTGTTCATAATATTCATTGATGCATTCTGACATCTTGGCAGGCAACATCCTTCCATGCTTTTTCTGGTGATGCATGTATTGAAAACTTGCTATTCTGCGATTTACAAGATGGCCGCCATTTAAATTACATGTTGCATCTCTACTCGAAGAAAGTCAGCTGAACCAAGCTGATTTGCTGCCTGATACCGCTTCATCCTATCAGGAGGAGCGGCAGGTATAAACCGGCCCTCCCTTTCGAAGGCCCAAAATCAAAAGCCCTATCTGAGAATGTCAGAGCCGTGAGGAACGGGAGAAATGCTGCATCTCCAACGATAACTGCTTTTAACTCATTGTACCCGTGTACATTGATTTGCATACGCCTCTCATCCTTTTAGTCTCTCCTACATTACTACTATCCATGACTCTGCTCAACCATATTGTATAACCTTTGCCACGTGCAACAAGTCAAATTGGATCATCATCACAAAACAAAACTAACTCTAGACTTTCTTACAAGGCCAAGATTACTGACCGAGCCCCTGGGAAATTCTGGTCAGCCGGAATAAATGGATTACAATGGATAGACTAGCAGATCAGTATGCTTGCCTGCTTACCTTATGAGTATACTGTTGCACAAACCTGTGGGTGCTAAATCGCCTCCCTGTGTGCCTTAGCCTTTATCTGGAAAAGTTTGCTGCATCACATTGTGTCTGTGTGCCTTAGCCGTTATCTAGAAAAGTTTCTTGAACCACATTGAGCCTGATTGCTTTAGCTGTTATCTTGAAAATTTTGTTTCATCACATTGTGCCTGTGTGCCTTAGCCGTTGAGTTGAACAGTTTGCTGCATCACATTGTGTCTGTGTGCCCTAACTGTAATCTTGAAAATTTAACTGCATCACATTGTGTCTCTGTGCCTGTGCTGTTACCTTGAAAGGTTTGCTGCATCAGATTGTGTCTGTGTGCCTTAGCCATTATCTAGAAAAGTTTGCTGCATCACATTGTGTCTCTGTGCATTAGCCGTTATCTTGAAAATGTTGTTGCATCACATTGTGCCTGTGTGCATTAGCTGTTACCTTGAAATGTTTGCTGCATCAGATTGCCATGTTTTCTAAATATACCAGCAGTTACTGATTTGCTTTCCATGTGCACTGCTTTAGAGTGCCTCGTAGGTATCTAAATATGCCTGCAGTTGTTTCTAGCCAGCATCTTGATAGTACATTGCCTCAGACTGCCTTGTATGCATTTAAATATGCCTGCAGTTGTTTCTAGCCAGCATTTTCATAGTACATTGCCTTAGACTGCTTTGTAGGTTCATGTATAGGCCCTCATTTGCTTTAACACAGTTGCTTAATCGCCTCCCATGTTAGATAAACTAGCAATATGTCGGCCTCACTAGTTAAACACTGCATGCATGCAAGCAACGTAGTGTCGTTGACCAGCCTCAGATCAACCCAATCTAGATCTATACACCTACCAGACTCCCACTCCATTCCTCCAACCATGTTCCTCACCACCGCCCTCAACCACCAACATAAGTCACCCCTAATGAATAACAGTATGATCAACCAAATTGAAAAATGCAAAGCTGCTATATTGTCAGCCACCTCATGCCATATTCTCCCTCCTTGTCCACAGACACTCAGAAACAGCAACCTAGCAACCAGAAGTAAGTTTCAGAGAGACATCTTTAAAACCTCCGCCCCCACCATCCTTAGAAGAAATTCACTTCTAACTCTCAGAACTGCTTGCATCGCTCACACCAACCAAGCAACCTCCGAACTAATGCAAGAGCATTGAACAATAACATTCTTGGTGCCCCCATCAACGGATCCCTACCAGCCCATGAACTAGACATCGCTGACATCATTACAACACATAAGCTTGACTTCTTAGCCATTACAGAATCTTGGCTCCATGCTGCAGCATGCCTAGCCCTTTCCCTCGCCATCCCAGATAACTACTCCATCTGCAGGATGGACAGACCCTCAGCCAAAGGCGGAGGTGTAGCCATCATTGCTAAAAACTATTTAAACATGAGAAAAACACCTATGAATCCTATCACATCAGGAGAACAACTGTCTGTAAAAATGTCACTGTCTTCCACTGCCATTGAATATCCACCTCATCTACAGACCTCCAGGACCTATACTCACCTTTGAGAATGATGTAACCCAAATCCTATTGATCAACACTAAACCAAAATCGCAAACCATCATATTGGGTGATTTCATCTTAGGTCTCAATGATCCACTAGACAAAAATGCTCTATCCCAGGACAACAGTATGTCAGCACTCAGCCTCTCACACCGGATCCAGAATCCTACACAGGTGAAAGGCTGTATCCTTGACTGACTACCAGATATCAACTGTATTTCGACCATCACCTCGAACTCTCCATGTCCATGGTCTGACCACCATCTTATAGCATATATCAATACCTTGATCAGTAGCACCAACTGCCTACAGCTAAATCCGGCTGCCCCGTCAAGGAATGCATGAAACATCACAGCCAATAATCTACTTCCATTGATGCAACCCTTTTTAACATCACAAAACTCTGAGAACTCAGATCAAACAAAAATGACTAAACAATACATCGAAACGATATTGGCAGCCATAGACAATTATTTAGCCCCCTTGCCCTATGCAAAGCCACACAACCAGCCCACATAAATGGGTGGCTCACTCCTACCTTAAAAGCATATAGAAATGCCAAAATAAAAGCAGAATCTCATTGGAAACAATCTTCTACTGAACTGAATGAACACAAATTCAACAGAGCTGTTTTGGAATACAAACAACAAATCCTCCTAACAAAAGGTTTGCTGTTCAATGAAAAAATCACTAGGGCTAACTCAAAAACTAAGGAACTGTTCTCAATCCTTAGAGAATTAGAATCCCTGGTTCCACAAGTGGAAAGCTGCAACAAGGATGCAAACTGGTGCCTGAACATCCAAAATGCTCTCTAAGACAAAATCACACTACTACAGTCCAAACTTGAAGCAAAACAAAACCTTAGTTAAACCTACCGGACCTTCCAGCATCCTTGCAATGGTTTCAACTAACAATGAAGTGCTGCAATTTGAAATTTTAAAGGTCCTAACTCAGAAGTTATCAAAATCATTTCAAGTCTATAACCCTCAAGATGCCAGGGAAACCTGCCCAGCAACAGTCATTAAAGACTGTGCACCTCAACTCACTCCATTCATCACAACCGTGATCAATGCCTCGTTTAAAAATAACTGCATCCCTACAGACCTAAAGAGTGCCTGGGTATTACCACTACTAAAAAAAACACTCTCGACCCAAACATACCTACCAAATACTGCCAATTAACAACAGTACCATTTCTATTGACATTTTTAGACAGGGTAGCATACATTCAAATACAGAAATATCTTGAAGCAATCAATATACAGTCCAGTTACTGGCCTAAAAACGGGATAGAAACAGCACTGCTGGACTTAAAAATCCAAATGGAGAACTTAAAAGACAGAGGGAAGTTAGCCTTACTCCTCCTCCTTGACCTCTCGGCTGCATTTGATCCTGCGAAGCATAACATCTTATGCAAACACTTGGCCTCAGCAGCACATTTCTATCCTAATGCCACTCAATGGAAAAAATCTTTCTTAACAGATACAACAATGAGAATCTTCTCCCCCAAGGCAGAAGCAACAACCAACTGTTGTCTCATGTGGAGTACCTGAAGGATCGAGTGTATCTCCAACACTATACAACATCTTTACAAAACCCCTTTTTGACCATCTTGATGATTTGGGTGTAATTACGCAGATGACACCCAAATCCCCAAATCCTCATACATGACACTACCATGTTACAGACACTACCACTCTCAATGCCATCTACCTAACCATCCACGATTGGATGGCTCATCATGGGTTGTCCTTGAAGGATGACAAGACTGAGTTGCTACTCATAGGTTCCCAACTCGGGCTAGCCAAATTAAATGATACTTTCAAATCTTTCAACATCAATGGTAACAGTATCAAAGTATCTAACAAGATAAACACCCTGGGTTTTTACTTGGACTTGTCACTTACACTGTCTAAACAAGTTAATGCGAGTACGTCAGCTATAACTTACACCTGCAAACTTATTAATACCGGCAGACCATTTTTGTCACCCGACAGCTGTATTACACTGCCCAGAGCTCTTGTCCTGACACGTCTAGACTACTGCAACACCATATATGCCAGTACCAAGAACCACAATATCCAAAATCTTGAGGTTTTGCAGAATAACGCCCTTAGAGCAGCACTTAACATCCCCAGATCAGCACATATCTCCTCAACTAGACAGAATCTCCATTGGCTCCCGATAAAAGAATGTATCACGTTCAAAACAATCACCCTGACACACAAATGCCTTCACCGGGCGGCCCCTGCCTACCTGTCAGACTAAATATCAAAACCTCATTCTATGCACATCCTCACCCCGCCAAAACACAAGCTCCTGAAAGCGGCGGGTACCAGCTTTCCTGTGATTGCTAGCAAACAGTGGAATACCTTGCCTGTCCAACTTAGAGCACAAGAATCTTTTTGGATTTTCTGCAAACAATTGAAGACATGCCTCTTTACACAAAGTCTGAGTAACTAACACAACTCCATGTGAACTCTTTGATGCAACGTTGTAAATAATGTAATTGTAAATGAATGTAAATTAGTATTACCACTCAACAAACTGTATCTATCAATGTTGAGAATGGTTGTATACATGTAACTATTGTAACTTTATCTTAAAAAAGTGCACAAATGCCTTTAGGCATGGCACTGTATAATCAACAAAATAAATAAATAAATGTAGCATTCTTCCATGCAACAACCTTCCACACTTTCAGTACGAGGCTATATTATGTATGACTGTCTGAGTGCATACCATCTCTCATACACTCAATCCGGTATGGGAAGAATGCAGGATGTCCCATTTATTGCTTTTCTCTGACTGTTCCAATATGTGGCAGTGAGGGGGCGGGAACTGGCGAGGTAGCGTCTACCTGCTCCTCTACACTTTAGTTATCATGAGGAGCATGACCTATTTAGGCTTGCCCCCGTTTTGTTGCATCCAATCTCAATCTGCTCAAGTGCCTCGTTAATGAAAGTGAAATGATGCTCTTTTCCCAGAAGAAAATCACTTGTGAGCCATCATTTTAATTATGAAAGGAAACACCTTTGTTGAGGAGCAAACAATGTAGTAGATTGACAAATGCTCTTCATTATTGTGAATCAATTTAATGTTGACAATTATGTGATGGACCCGATGATTTATACAGTGCTTCTGAATCTATTTCTACCATACTTATTTCTAATCATTCAACTTCTAGTAAGAGATTATTTGTTGGGGCCCGTAAATAAGATATGGTGGTGCAATGTAAAAGCGACTACTGAGACAATCAATTAGATCTATTAAACGAGATTCTACTGTTCCTGAGACTTCTGAAAGTATCCATACAAAACACTTAAAACACTTTTTGCTGTATAGGCACTTTATAAATACTCAATAAATACAAATAAAAGTATGTAATTGGTTAAAATCGGTCTTAGTTTGATATCATTGAAAGTCAAGCAATGCTGCAGAGGGCTCACAAATGTAATCCTGCCATCTTTTAAAAGTGTGCCAGTAATGCCTCACTGTTAAGAGAGCATAAGAATTTGATATCGACAACACAATCTCAGAAGTCTGCTGGAATACTTTTTTTCATGGAAAATTATGGTCGCTCCAGTAATATCACAATCAACTTTAAACAAGGTCATCTTGGACCTTCGAACGGATCCTTTAGCATGCTGGATAATTATATACTTATTAAAAAATTCAAAAAAATCTCCAGCAGTGGGGCCTGATGGCTTACCAAATGTGGTTTGGAAAATTAATCCCAATATCTGGGCTACATTGTTCATAAAGTGCCCTGTTTTACAGCAGTAAGGGGGCCTTGCCAAATTCCTGGAGAGCTAGTTATATAATTCAAATTTAAAGAAGAGGGCCCCAGTAACTCAGCCATCTATTGACCTATTTTCCTGACAAACACCTATGGGTCTGTGGGCAGCCCAGTGAAACATCAGACAGGCTTTACGAAACATTTTGTCATCATGTTAAAGGGTTAATAATCTGCATATTGCAACAACAGCCTCATAAAAAACATCAGTGACCACCGTACATAGCCTGTGTCTACCTTTCAAGTGCTTTTGATTATGTAGATCGACTCAAGTTTTGGAACAAATGGTTCAAGTGGGGCATACAAGGAGGTGGTTTCAACCAAATAAAAGAACTGCACTCTAGGACAACTGTGCAAAATAGACTTAATTCCCCAGGCAATGTTTGCACTGCGATAGAGAACTGTTCTAGTCCACAACAAGGTTGCCTCTTGGCCCCATGCCTGTTAAGGTATATTTATCAGATCTTTTAGAAGACGTAGTAGGTCTTCAAATGCTTCCACACAAAATAGGCAATCTAAGGCTACCAGCTTTTTTAATTGCAGATGAAATCGCCATCATTGATATGACACAAATAGGGCTGCAAAAGGCCCATAAAGCCCTATATTTCTTTCTACTGTGACAAATTGAGAGTATCACCCCTTGTCCCCAGGGGGAGCCACCCTCTTTGAGGCTAGGGATGTGAGCCCACTCCTCAAGACCCTCCATAGGGGTCTGGACAAGTGGGACCTCATTTGGAGTGACTCCCCTTTAGGGGACAAGGACTCTCATTCCCACACAGAACTCCCTAGGCAAGCAGCACTATCTGCCTATATGGGATTGCCTTCAATCACCAGCAATGTTCCTTCCTTTTGTTTGGCTTCTGATAATGCTGGATCAAATTGGACACCTGAAGGAAAAGAGAACACCCACTTGACATGAACCTGTATGTGACATGTGCAAACCGATCGAGAGGAGAGAGAGAGCCAAATGCAGGGGAAGCCTTCTGACGTAGCAGCGTCTTGTAGGAGTGGAGAAGTCAGGAGCGACGGAACATGTGGCAACTGGAGAAGGAGAGAACACCAAAGAAAGACGCTGAAGTCCGAGCAAAGAGAACAGTGAGGTGAGCGCTGTCAGGACGGAGTCATGGAGACCGTCCTATATGGTGACATGACAATGGAAAGGTTGTGATGGGACTGGGGCCCAATCAACAGCACAGAAACCAGAAGGAATGTGAAAAAGGATACCTCCTGTTGGCAAACCTACGCCAAACAGGCAGACACAGCGAGACGTCAAGAACGATTCCATAGGGGAGTCAAGAGAGTTGAGACGTAGAGGCGAGGAGGGCGACTCATCCCAATGGCAAGCCCAAAAAATCCACCCACCCCAAGTGAAGGTACTGGAGTGGAACAGAGAAAGAGGAGGCAACTGGCTTAAGTGAGAGAAGTAGCCAAAGTTGCAATAGTGATTACAGGGCAATGAAAAAGCCTGAGCAGATATATTGGGAAACATATGCCCAGGACAGTTGTTGGCAATATTGTTTATGAAGCCTTGAGAAAGCCTGAGAAGACCTATTGGAAGACACCAAGGAGAGTTGCAACCAATATTGATTGCGGGGCAGTGAGAAAGCATGAACGTAATGACTAAGCAATACCAAAGAGGGTCATCTTCAACATTGATTGTAATCATTAATAAAGCTCAAATGTATTGATTGGGAAACACCTAGAAAGTTACCAAGTATAGTTAAGGATGAGCATTGGAAGACAGTATTAAGAGACTTTGAAACACGCTCTAAGTTAGGTTCAAGTATCTATCTTGAAAATCAAAGACAGAGGAAGGTGTTCCCAGTAGAGATGCCGCCGGAGACTGGGGGTGCTACAACCTCATTAAGGGTATATGTTGCAGCGAGACAAGGTGCAGACAAGTGGATGATCAAGACTGGAGACTAAGTGGTCCAAGTTGCCTTTATTGCCACAACCCCATTAAATGTGCCATGCATCGAACCAGATGGAAGGGAACAGAAACCGTCATTCACCACCCAGGCTCTTTCCCTTATTCATCAACAGAACATTGTCATACAAATACACACATACACGTTCCATTCTCTGCCCATATGAAATCACCCGCTCAGCATACTCAGCTTAGCTGACTACTACACACCTTCCCACCTTACGAAATGAAAACACAACAAGCACCAACATCACATTGCGACAGGAGAAAACACAGCCCCTTGAAAACAAAAACAAAGAATAACTTAAGAGGAAGCCTCACACCACATTCCACACCATACGACCAACCATCATACTACCAATCAACATACTCCACACCTAGAATGCTCTACAAATACTCCCCCCGAACAATCACCAAAGAAAAGGAACCTATCAACAGAACAGATACACTAAAAAATCACTGCACAAATGTATTCATGAGCCCCATACAATTAGCCATTCCCCCTAGCAAAACAGAAATGACAGAAAAATAATCAAAGGCTGCCCACCACTGACATTCTTGGAACTCCAGGCATCCTGGTGGGAAAGTCGGTAGCCTAAAGGAATCACAAAAGTGACACCACCAGTGGACACCAAACACATGCTCCATCCGATACACAGTACAAGAACACCACCAATGCGCCAAACCCGAAGGTCACGAATACCTTACCTAGCCTAAAAATTAGAGGAACCCAAAGGTCACACCAAGGTAGAACCCGAAGATCACACCCTACTCCAATCAAACAGGGCACAAGGAACCAACTCAAATTCACCAACTTACCCTGGAACAAACAACTGAGCTACCCAAGAACGTTCAATGGTAAAACCATCACATATAACAGAGGTGGCAAGCACAACTACCTCCTACCTCTGCCAACCCAAAACATAATACTGAACTGGAGTAGATATAACCCCCATTACAAACCACACCTAACTAAACAATAGGATTTAGTTCCCTAGCTCCACACACCAAATGAAGGCATGGCCCCCTCTCAGTTTAGTTCCCCGTAACACCAAACACCTTGGGCATTGTCCCCCAAAACACCAATTTAGGGATTGCTCCATCTGGGTTTAGTTGCCCAAAAACACCAAATGAGGGCATGTTCTCCTTGGGGTTTAGTTCCCCCTAGCACCAAACACCTTTGGGTTTAGTTCCACAACAACACCAATTTAGGGATTGCTCCCTCCGGGTTTTGGTCACTGACAACACCCCAAACTCACTGGGGTATATTTCCGCAAACAAAATTGTAGGGATTGTTCCCCCTGTGTTTAGTCGCCCAAAAAAACACAACATTCATTGGGGCATTTATCCCCAAAAACCAATTTAGGGATTGCTCCCTCAGGCATTATCCATTCCGTGAACACCAATTTAAGGATCGCTCCCTTTGGGTTTAATTCCCAAATCCAAATGGGGGCATGGCCCCCTCAGGGTTTAGTTCACCATAACACCACTATAGGAATCCCCCTCTCGGTATACCCTAACATACACACTTATCATACAGCGAACACTCACACTCCCTCTGGTACCATGATTGCTGTCAATAGCACATGCTGTTGAAAGCATCACCCCAGGAAACATTATAATACACTGCAAACATGCACATCCACTCTGATGCTGTGACTGTTGTTAACATACATGTTGTGCTGTTGAAAAGCACAGCAGACACCAGTTCAAAATTCCCACTTCCAAGTTCTCCCGTAAATTTACCTACACACCAGACATAATCCACACCCCAAACAACAATTTAATAATCCAGATCTGTTGAAGGAAGTATAAAACAATGGGGCTCATTACGACCCAGGCGGTAAGGGGTTAACGGCGCCGTAAAAGGTGTCGTCGCCATTAAACCCTTACCGCCTAATTACGAGGTCCCTTTGCGAGTCCCGACCTTAACGGCTGGATTTACCAGCCGTCAAGGAAGGAACCCGCAAAGGGACTTTTGAGGTAATTACGATACCGCAATTTGCGGTACCATAATTACCGCCTTCCCCATTCCCATTGAGCCCTATGGGGGCAAACATGGGAATGGGGAAGGGCCAATGGTGAATTGGGTATTACCGCCCCGCCAACCTTGGAATGAGGCGGTAATTCCGCCATTCACCATGGCGGAGTTGGTAAAATACCAGCAGGTAAAATACCGCCTGGGTCGTAATGAGGCCCAATGTGTCCATTGTTCCTTCAAAGTCCGAGCTGCTCTCGGCAACACTGTACCTGCAAAGCGAATAAAATGTTAACATTAGTTATATCAGAGCTTGACACTATCACATTCACTTTAACTCCACGCAACATACAACACACTCATACTACATTTTTGCCGGCATGCAATTCCTTAAACAAAACTACAAACTCTGGGTTTAAGTCGCTCAAAACAAGGAGAAAGTCATGTAAGTATGGCCAGGTGTGTGGTCATTTACTTACTTGCATTGATTCTAATAAAGATTAGCTCATAAACAACATGACAAAAGTATATAGGAAACTTAAAATTGCAGAATGGTGTCAGGACCAGGATCAGATGTCACGCTTTAAGACCTATGTAGAATATGCTAAGTTACACCACCATTTCAATGAGCTATCCCAATACTGGAGGAAGGTTCCAGACCCCATATACTGCTATCTTGTTTTGCATTTTAATTGTAATTTATTTGGGACATTGCATATATGGGGACTGTAAGGGTGCAGACGGAGCAGCCTGACACACATATGACATAGTGATTGTTATAGCCTTTTATTCGCCAAGAAAATGAAGGTAAAACCTAACTTTCCCTACTTCTGTAAGGGGTTTCCCAGCCTCAACTAAAATGCTAATGGATCTGCTAATGGATCTGTCAGAATGCCCTTGTAAACTAAAATGTCCACCATTCGGTATCAAAACTCTAACTCTGCCCCTTACACTTATAGCTAAACTAGATGGTTGTGTCAATGTTCTTGGTCCAGGAGACTTACTCCCTTCTCTTCAACTTAACCAGGGTGAATGACTTCCTTACCCTGGTTCAAATACTTCCCAGTCAAAGGAGTGTCAATCTTGTAAAACTCTGTATCAGAAAAGTTCTCAGTTTCCTCTCCCCAGGAGGAATGACTCCCTTCCCCTGGATCACAACATTATGTGTTTTGATCCTTTTAGCAGATTCAACTACCAAGATAATTACTCTCTTCTCCTGGTCTCTGGCTTCATTGTTTCTCAAACAAAACCAGGCAGACTGACTCCTTCCACCTGGCATCCTGGTTAGATTGTCCTTTTTCCTGTGGATATAGCACTACCAGGAGAATTACTCCCTTCTCCAGTTATCTTGATTTCACAGTCACTTTACCTTCAGCGAGACAGAGGGGGAAGTACTTCCTTCCCCTGATTATCCTTGTTTTGCTGCTTTCCTTCTTGCTTCTTGGTTTGGCCAAGAGAACGCCTCCCTTCTCTTGGCTGGGTGATTTACATAGCCTGAGTGAATGACTCCCTTCCTCAGACTCTGTGGTGCTTACTCCTGGTTTGGGCTGCCAGGAGAATGACTCCCTTCTCCTGGTATTTTGTTATCCGCTCCTCACAACCAGGGGGAATGTCTCCCTTGCCCCGTTCTTCCTGTGATTTGGTTGTATATTTGGATTTTACTTTTTGAAAAGTTGTGAGGGTCCATCACCATGCCTTGTCTTCTTTAATGACTCGGCTTACTTAGTATACCTCTTTACCAAGTACTGCAACGAAAGAGTCAACTGGTGTCCCTCTCTGCTTATGGGTCCCAGATCCTGGTCTCCCTTCTTCTCCTGTCCGGCTTGCTCGGTTCTCCTTTCAGCCAAGTACTGCCATGGGGAAGATGACTCATGTCACTCTCTGCCTGTGGGTCCTTGGCCCTGGTCTCTCATCATCTTCAGTTTGGCAGCCTTGGTTTACTATCCTGCCAAATACTGCCACGAGGAAAAGCACTTGTCTTTCTCTCGACTCTGGTGTGGGGCATTCTCTTCGCACAACTTCATGATGCCACTGGTCTCTGCCATGTTTCCAGTACCTTGTTTGCTTTGAAAAAGTTTGGCTGGTTCTTCTGAGAGTCTTCACTTCTTCCACAGGGCCGTGCAGGCATTCCTGACATCTGTGACTTTCACCCTGCATTGGCTTCTCCCGGTCTCCGTCTGGATGGGGTGTGCGCCACTATATGACCACTGCCTCCTCGATGCTGCACCACCATTCCCCAGCTTCCAGACACTCTTACAGTCTTCTTCGCACCACCGGGAAAAGGATTTCAGAAACCTCTCTCCAGGCCCGGGAATTGGACAGCTTTCTGCTGCTCTGCCTTCTCCAAGTCTCCTTCGGATCCCCAGGCTCAATCGTCCTGCATTCTGGAGAGCTGTACCTCTTCCTGTCTTCTTTTCTGAAGTCCCTTGCCAGTTTTTGGCTGTTCCACTGCACAGTTCCCCATGGAGAACTAGAGCATTTGCACCCATTCCACTGGGCACTATTCATGCATCCGTACCTCCTCCTCATCCTAGTACTTGACCTATTCCTCTCCCTTAGGTAGTTCACAATCTTCTTGTCTCAGTAGGTATCAGACTTACAGACATACAAAAATACATGGCAATAGTAGGTAGGTTATAGGAGTCCCTAGAGTATTGAGGTGTGCCGGGTGTGGAGTGAGGGGTATTATACTGTGTTCTTAGCAGATGGTTGTTCATGTACCCAGAGGGGGAGTATTTCCCCATGAGATTCTTCCACTGTGCACCACACCCAATGGGACTATCGGGTAGTGGCCTCACCACCATGTCCTCATGGAAAGGGGCTCCCCCTCGGGGAGAAGTGACAACATCTCAGGATTCGTCACAGGACAAATTTGGGGAATAGTGGTGAAAGACAGGTTTTGTCTTTGTTGTTGGGAGACATAAAATGCATAGGGCAGTGTTTCACAAATGTGCAAACAACTCAGAGTCTATGGGCCTCATCACGAGCTGGGTGTTAGCCCTTAAATGCCGAAGTAATGGTGTTACTGCCACATTTAAGGGTCCACCAAATCTCAAGTCTGGCATGTTTACCCCAAGCTCAGAGCTGGAGGTAAACACACCAGAAAAATGCCAATTTTTGGCACAATTACTACCGGTAGTATTACCAGGCACTAATTGTGCCAAAAACTCTCCATTGGGTCCAATGGACCCAATGGGGATTGGGGACTAACGGTTAGCACCCAACCCATGATCCGGTGGTAATACCGCCGGACAGGTGGGTGCTAACCCAAACAAAGTTGGGTGGTATCCCACCTGGGATACCTGGGATACCGCCCAACTCATTATGTGGCTAGAGATAATTTGTGGTCCTCACTTATGGGTGACACTGATGGGTGACAATTAATAACATTAAGTATTGCACTAGTAGGTGTGTTCATAAGTATCCATGAATTGTTGGGAGAAAATGTTTATACAAATTAATTAATTAAAGATCTGTTATGTTGAGATCTATTGTTGAGTATGATATTTTTTATGGAATAATGAATTGTTATATACGATATTTTAAATCAACTAAGTATACCTGCAGGTAGGGTGGGAATTGCATACTTATGATATGATATGATATGATATGGCATTTGTAACGCGCCTATACACAAGTGTTTCAAGGCGCAAGAGAGAGCCAGGGACAACCATTAGTACCCTAACCAATGTTAAAAAAATACCCTTGAACAATTTCTGTGATGTGGGGTGTTATCTAGATCATTTGTGATATGTTGTGTCATTGTGGGATTTATCAAGCCCCAACACAGAGTCTACACATAGGAGAAACTAGATGAAAAATCATAGGCAAGTGATTCCTGGGTGACTGTGAGACATGAACCACTGTACTGAGAGAACTGGCGCAGGTGATAGAACTGAAATTCACCAATCTTGATACCCTACCAGAGGAATTGGAAGATTCTTGGGAGTCAGCCGGGTTAGATAGCACTCCAGACAAAACTACTCCCGGGAGAATCTACCAACCTGATAAGATATTAGAAGAACATCTTATTTGAGAAAATTCAAGTGGCAAGTGAAAGGACTACTCAACCGAGACAGGCAAAACCTAGTGGAAGTGCACTTTTGAGCACCTCTGGCAGCTGCACATTCCACCAATGAAGAATGCCCATGGAGTTTGGTGAAGAAGTAGAAATTGCAGCCACTTCAGTCATGACCACTGCCAGTTCAAGAGAAGAAGGCAATAACACAAATCTCATGGAGAACCTTTTGCAGGACGTGGTGGATGACCAGTTTCCCATCAGTCATCAGCACCAGGAGACTCTCAAAGGCTTTACAAGGGGCTATCAGTGAGAGGAAAGAACAACTGACCATACTGTCGCCCATGTTACAAAAGTTGGAAAATAGCAAGGACCCAGACACTTTTTTCATACAATTTGAAAGGGTGGCCAAAACTGCAGGATGGCATCAAGACAACTGGGTCTGACACATTTCCGTACTACTTACAGTGGAAGGAGAACAGGCCTTTGGCCCCACAACCCTGATGGAAGAATGCCTTATGAAGAATTGAAACAAAGGATCCTAGAAAGGCTAGGGCATAATTGGGAACACTACCAAATCTGAATGAGACACCTAGTTTGCAAAAGGGGGAAAGCCCATGCCAGATGCCATACCAAATGCAGGATTCTTGAACAAACAGCTGGCAAATAGAACTCATGAATAAGTTAATGAGATGATGCTGTTTTTATCAGTTCTTTCACTAATTGCCCCCTCCCTTTAAAAACTAATATTGTAGTTACATGTGATCACACTCTAGGAAGCAATCAAAAATGGCAGCGGCCATGATACCGGCATATGTGCCTGAGATGGAAGAGGGGGATCCAAGAAACCACGTAAAATAAAACCGCTGTTGTGAGGGAGAAAAGAAATTCAAACCACAAAGAGACCATCCGAAATCCCAGGCTAAAATGAGGACCTCCACTTGGGCAGACTGGCACAAACATAGAATCCTGCCCTGTTCTGAATTCCTAAAGTGTTATGCTTGTAGGAAACCTGGACACCTGGTGCAGTTCTGCACTGAGAAGTGCATAGAACGTGAGATGGATTTTGGGCTTCTTGAAATGGCTGTGGGGTCTATCCTAATGGAAGGGGACCAACTAGACTGGACTGTAGAATCACAAAAGTCTGAATACCTCATTGACTTATTTACTGAGGATGAGACTGGACTAAAACCTGAAAAGTGGAGAGTGTCCAGTACCAGAACAAAAGACCAGAAATGTCAACTTCCCATCGTGGTCCAAGCTCATCAGGCCATAGCCCTACTTGATTCAGGGAGCAAGAAAAATGCTGTCTAGGCATACATAGTCACTTTAGATGAACTGGATCTGTGGCGCCTGCCTCACCATTAGTGTCCATGGATCCATGAGTCTGTATCCACTGGACAACATAACCGTGTGGGTGTTATACAAAGAAATAACTATGCCAATTATTGTAATGCCCAGATCTCCTGTTAATGGACCTATGTATCAAGGAGTTTGAAAGAACAAAATCCCCTTCTCATTGGGGTGGTGCAAAGTAGCTAGTGGCCCAGAGGCATTGACAGGGTAGGGCCTGAGCGGGCAAGGCCCAATGAAAATCTTTATATGCCAACTCAGCAGCGCTGTGAGGGCATTTACAGATGTTAATGTCACTGCAGTGGGGCCAACTGCATTAGCGTTAGGTCCCACTTGTTGGGCAATGATGGCTACGCGTCTGTAGTGGCCAGTGATAAAAAGAGAGCTTGGGAGAAATTGTGGAGACATGTGTCAAGTTCAGTAATATGACCTTGTTATGAGGGCATTGGAACCATTCTATTATATGAGTTAGAGGCCTACCAGGGTGGAAGCCAGTACCAGTTCTACCTTAGAGAGAGATGGTTGCAAGTAAGAAGGCCCCAATTCCTATATCCTACTCAAAGTGTCCGTTTGTATCTGTAGGATACCAAATTGTATCGTCTCATATCTCTGAAAACAAATGCTTGCTAGTCCTATTTCTATCATTGCAGGTACCCACACATCACAGAAACCAGGATGGACCACCCACAAAATTCTAACCCATCAGAGCCTCCAGAGCCAGCATTCCAGTCACCAGAGCTCTGCAAACCAGGAGAGTAGAGCAAACCTGCAATCTGAGTGACCAAGGACCTAGGAAGCCACAGTTAATGTGGTGCACTGCCAAGCTGCTTCAGCACATGTCATGCTCCAACAAAAATGACATGGCCCCGACAAAGACACTCATATTACTGGTCCATGGAGAGGTGTGTTATTTCCCCAACACTTGTCCAGGCATTTGCAGCAAAGCAGCCCACCAACATGAACTGGGACAATCTCCAACACAGGCTGACATTGTTGAAGCACAGCAGCCCTGCATGGAAGAAGGGGCTGGGCCTTAACAGTCTGTGTGTAAATGGTGACCATTATAAAAACTCCCAGATTGATGAGGTTCAATTGAAACAGGAGGAGGGTAGTAAGAAGGGAGAATGGAAACAGGAAGGTGTGGATTATTCTGGTGATGTCAGAGGAGGAGGCGGGTGCAGACCAAGAGGCCAGGAGGAGGAAAGATATTGGACTGGGGTGTGTATGTCTCTAGAAGAAAAGGTGAGGTATTGATTGGTGAGGTCAAGTGATCCAGTGTGGTGAATGTGCATCCAAGGTGAGTGAGAATGTTAGAAGGAATGTAGGCTGTTATTGGAAGCCAGTTGAGAGAGTGAAATGAGAATGACTGAGAAAAAGGAGGGGTGGAGATACACGAGTAATGTAAAGGAGGAACTAGTAGTATGGAGGTGTGAGTAGTAGTGTGGAGGATGGAATAATAGTGTGGAGGAGCTAGTGACATAGGAGTGAATAGGAGGGGGTAATAGTGCCGAGAGTGGCAGTAGGGGGAGATAACATTAGAGGGTGTAGTAGGCAATAATAGGAGGGAGAGAAACATCAGAGGAGAAGAGTAGGAAGACATAGGGCTAGAAGGAACAGCTGGTGGGAGGAATTGTCTGGAAGTAACTGGTAGTGAAGGAGATTAGAGAGTCACAGGAGAGGGACATGAGGATGTGGGAGGAAGTGGTGGTTCAAGTGTGGCCTGAGTATCTGCAAGGTACTCCCCTATACAAATAACATGAGCATGACAGTAGGGCTAGTCTAGAAAGTCCCTCAGGGAGTTCAGATAGAAAAGGCAATATAATGTAGTCCCTCAAAACCAGTCAGGTAGTATTTCTATTGTAGTGGTGAATAAATACTATGTACAAACCAGGAAAATAAGGACAGCTGTAGCTAGGATGGGAACCACTTACTTAAGATGAGCGAAGCATGGAAAACCATCAGCACCCAGCCAAATATTTTAATAAAGACCCTTGAAACATCTGTTGGAGTTGGGGTGCTATTTTTGGAATCATCGTCATGTGGTGTTTTCATGGGGTTCATCTGGCCTGACAGAGAGGCTACCCATGAGAGAAGATGGGCAAAAATATCAGAGACAGGAGACTCCTGGATGACTGTGAGTACTGACAAAACATACCAAGAGCTCTGTGAGCTAGGGATACAACTGAATTCCTTAGTCTTGATTGCCTACTAGAGGAATCACAAGACTATTGGCAGTCAGCATGGTCATACAGTCAGCCGGGCAGAAGCAACCTCCATGAGGAATCTGCTGACTTGACAGAATTTCAGGAATAATCCCCTTTAGAGTAAACCTGAGAGGCAAGGGAGAGGACTAGTCAAATGGGGAAACCTATCAAGAGCTCACTGTCATGACCTTTGGGCTGTTCCACTTCCAACATTTGAGAAGGCCCATGCAGTAAACAAGGAAGAAGACAAAGAAATTTAAACAGCTTCATGCAATTTCACTGCCAGTTCAAGAGAAGAAGGTGATAACCCAAATCCCATTGAGGTTCTTCTGTGCATCCTGGTGGAAGGCCAACTGTTAGTCATCAGCATCAGGAGACTCTCACAGATATACCAGTTGCCTTAGCAGAGAGGAGAGAACATCCAGTCGTTCACTCAGAAATCTTACAAAAGTTGTGTTAACAGTAGTGCTGCAGTTGCAGTATTCATACATTTAGAAATGGTGACTGAAACTGCAGCATGGCATCAAGAGCGATGGGCCCAATACATTGCCCCACTGCTGACAGGGGAAGAACAGCATGCTTTATCAATCAGTCCTGATAGGAGGACGCTTTATGAAGAATTGAAAAAAGGCCTTCTGAAAATGCTAGAACAAGATTGGGCTATAGAATCTGTCTAAGAAAACTGGCTTGTGACATGTTTAAACCCCATGTCAGATGGCATTCTGAATTCAGGATTGTTAAATAATGGCTGGTAAATCTAACTTATGAAGAAGTAAAGGAGATGGTGTTTGAGCAGTCCTTTGACTCTTCGCCCCCTACCTTCAAAAGTATTATTGCAGTTGCATGGGCCTACAATCGAGGAAGTGGTCCAAATTGCCAGCACTCACGAGAGAGCCATATATGCAAGAGATGCAAATGGGGGAGCAAAGAAGCCAAATTACATAAGACTGCTGTTTTGAGGGAGATAAGTGAGTCCCACTGTAAGTAGACCATGATCTAACTCCCCAAATCCTAATACTAAAATGAGGGCCTCAATAGAATGAGAGAAAGTGACAACACAGGGAACAAGAACAAAGACATCGAATGAGAAGGAGAGCAGGTGGGAGGAGTTGGAGGGAACAGAGTAGCTAGAAGAGAGGAAGAGTATAGAGACAAAGGACAGGGACATCGAGGCATGAGAGAACGTGGTCTAAGTGGGGCTTGAGTGTCTGCAAGGCACATCCCTACACATCCCAAATAACTAAAATGGACTTCAACTCCATTGATTTCTCCTCATTGACGATGCTGAGTGGAATTTATTGGATTTTTAGTGTGTTCATGGACTGGTCCTAGTTGCAAAATAAGGGCATAACATACTGAGTATGACTTATGGGCGAATGTAAATTCAAGTAAGCTAATGGAATTTGACATCACTAAACATCAGCACCACTAAGACATTTCTGCATCTAACAATCACCTGGGCTGTGAGAACCCGCTCACCAGAAAGCCACATTTGAGCAGGCTTCTGTATTCTGTGACTCCCCAGATGATTTGGATTTCAAGGCCGATGATGTAGATCCTTCACATTGGGACCCTGCTCCCGCTTTCCCTCTCTCAGTCTGGCTTTCCTCCCATGACCCTCTACATCTGCCTTCCTGTGAGGCAAAAAACAGTGGTGTCATCTTCATCTCCATTCTCTCCTTCTCTCCTCACATCACGGACCTTGCCAGGAAGGCCCACTTCCAGCTGCACCTCCTCAGAAGTATTCAACTTTTTCTCACTTTCACCCAGAAGCTCAATGTCTCCAGAGCCCTGATTCTTTCCAGGATGGACTAATGCCACAGCTTCTTTCTCAATCTTGCTACCTCTACTCTTTGCCCTCTGCAACTAATCCAGAGCAGGACTGCAAGACATATCCTTATCTCAGACTTGAGGCGGACCACCTGAAGTTCCGGAAGCAGTTTAAGACCTTCCTTTTCTACTCTGCCTTCTCACTCTCAGTTCCTTGCTAACTTAACTGTCTGCTGCACTGACTGGTTGCTTGGTACCCTCAGAATCTCCCTGGGTACCAGACCATTCCATGACCAGTCTTCCTTGCACTGCCTCTGAGCCACCATGCACTTAGGGGCTGTAACTGTAACCCCTACAGCCCCCTGCCTCCTTGCACTTAACCAGAGCCACGTTGCCCTGGCTGCACTTACTCAGAGCTTACTGCCCTGACCACCCTTTCCCTCTACCTTGCACTTTCCCCCTGCCTCGCCCCAGCGCTTCATGTTGTCACACTTGCACGGTCCGAATGACACAAGGCCTAATAGGATAATTTGTCTTGTCTTCCCTCCCTTGTCGTGTGGCACCTAGAAACACTTGTGTACAGGTGCGTTATAAATGCCATATCAGATCATATCATCTCTCCTCATGAACTATTTTGGGTAAGCTTAATGGAATTTGACATTTTAAACATTTGGCGAGCCAAAGAGTGTGCCATTCAAATGGGAAAATAGGTGCATGCTCTTAAAATTTCAGCAGGAATAATGTGCCGATTGAAACCAGCAACATATATAAAAAAGTATGGTGCACACCAGTGTCAGGCATTATAATTCCACAAAGAAGTCAAAATATAATTTCATATCTATTGTATACAAGAGATCATTATGAGACGGCGTTATGGACATTATGACTTTGCTTTATTCTGTATACTATTTCTTGCAACTCAAAATGTTCTAAATGGGTTTCCTGGAAGGCAAGGGGATGCATGTTGTTGGACTTCAGAAAAACTGTGAAAAGGTAAAGAACTTTCACACCAATGCCATATGCACCTTTCTCCACAGTTTCCGAACAGCACATGGTCCTGATTAACAGAGTTTTAATATCATGTACGCAAGCACATACCTAATCAGAGAAGCGGGCAGGGCACATTTTGTGACAGATGGTTTTACTAAAGTGATATCAGTGAGCAGTGTTGTACTCGTATAATAATAATCAACCGACCTTTTTTTTTTAATGATTGTGTGCACCTGAACTGGCCTAATCTGCTGCATATTAATGCAGCTGTAAAGTTAGCTTGGATAATGAGAACCACCTCATGGATGTGCATATAATGCTGGACATGAGAGCTAACCCCGATAATAACGGTGTAGTGTCACCAGCATAATCAGCAGCCATTTAGGTGATGTATTGTCCAGTAAAGCCCGCACTCATCTTGAATGTTGTGTAGGCAGAAATCAGGCATTGAAAAGAAAGTTGAAAATCCTCACATTTGCAAATAACAAAAGGCCAGAAGGTACCGGACCTCCTCTACCAGGTGCCTTGTAGGAGATTAACGTGTAACTCTATATCAGCTCGTCACCATACATCATTATTATTCTACAGTTCTATGTGAGAAGAAGAACATCATACCCTGAGACAACACACTGACCCATCCCACACATGATAGTGTCTGGCAGCGGCAGGTGGAGAAGGATAAGTAGCAGAATGTTATTTCTGTTGATGGTACTGGGATTGGTGGTTCCCTGGTTTTCCCTACTAAGTGCATACATTCAAAGAAATTAAAAACATACAGCTCTGTGGGTGTAGTTCCTCCTTAAAAAAAAAAAAAAACATGCAGTAAAGTTAATTATTATTATCTGCAGCTCGCTCAAGTCATTGACCAATTAATGGCCGATCCTCTTGGCTACTAAGCCATGAGAATAATTTTGACCTCCAAGTGTGCATAAATGTTAACACCATATTGTCTGTCTTTAATTTTCTAATATTTGTCAAAGAGAGACAACAAATAAAAAAAAAAGAAAGCCAATTCAAAGCGGCATGTGAGGGTTCCATGTGTTAATATCCCTGCAAAAATATCACCATATAAGAATGGCGCTGTTTTTTTGCTGCAATATTAACCCATGGAACCTGGGGGGGACACCCCCACAATCCCCATATTTTTTTGAAGGGCACTTGGCACACCCCAATAAACCCTGCTGCCATTTAAACCTAATATTAACCCCATCAATAATATCGCTTATGCAGTTTCCCGACTATATATTATATGGCGATACTATTGGTGTGGATAATATTATGTGATACCCATGTGAAGAGGTGATATTCCAACCCTGTCCCAGCTGCTCTCTTTTCAACTGTGAGTGTCCAAAGCACTTCACAACAAGTTCAGTGACTATGAAGCCCACATAATCTTTAACACAGAAAAGTATGTCATCATATGTCACCATGTGCTGTGCCAAGACCTTGTGCATGGAAAATTAGGTTTCTGTCTAGTGCCATAGCACAGATACAATGGAGAGGTACCACTAGTGCCTGTTCAGAGTAATTATCAATAGAAAGAATGCACCTCACCAAGGAAAAGGTTCTCGTGTTGGGCAAACGAGCAATATGAGAAGGGGCAAAGGGTACACGCAAAGGTCACATTGCATGTTGAATGATACTATACATCTCTATGACAAGTATTGTAAGTAGACCTTGATTCCAATTTTCTTTTACCAGCTTGCTTATTTGTCATTGTAATGCCATGATGTTTCCTCTGAAGAAACTGGCACACTTTAAATAACTGTAGGTATGCATACAAGAAACAGATGTTGAGTCCAAGAGTATGGCTAGGAGTTTGGATTCAAGGAGAAACAAGAGCCATAGCAACACATACAGAATGTTTTAAAACAATGAAAATCTGTCTCTATCTACCCAGCTATTTTAAATGTGGGTATCTTTGAAGCAGACTTACCCCTTCCTGTCATAAGTGCATCAGTCATCAATATTAGGCACCATGGTGGATGTAATACTGATGGAAGTTACTTCATGTATGTCACGTTTGCAATAGATATTGAAACCATACATCCTCAGATATATGAGCATATTGACAGAAATATCTCTGACACTAAACAAAAGACTCTCTGTGCAGGATTTCACTATAAACAAAACAAAACCCTGTGGTCTCTGTTGATTGTATGTGTGCGTGCAGGACTTCAGCCAGCAAAAATGTTCTTTGCAAAGGCAAAATTACCGACAAGATTTAAAGGCATACAGAAAAGGTTCATTGTACTATTTTGAGCTGTGCACTATAAACAATGAGTGAAAACATTCAACAATAAAAACTAAAATGAGATAAAGCAAAAAACCAGTAAAGGATACAATACATGAAGGGTTGAGCATATGAAAAATAACACAATTGATTTAGAACGTCAGAAAAAAGGAGAAGCTTAAGTTTGTATGACACAAAAAACGGTTTCAAATTGTTGCGAGTGAGGTTCTATTAGCTATCTGCTGAACTAATGGAGGAACAGGAAGTGGCATAAACTGTCCTAATAAAGGGACTTACAGACAAAGTATACCCAAAGTAAACCTAGACCTTACCACCTAGGGCCCTCCTCATATTTTAATTTGTTGGGGATTGAATTACAGGACAGTGTGCTTACACTGGTATAAAAAGAGTCAAACATTTGTGATCCGGCCAGCAGTCTGTCAACAGCATGTACTATCACCTTCTGGAGAATGAGAGTGGAATTAAGAAGACCAACTGACACAGAGTTAATCTAATAGATCACAGAAAGGGTCAGAGATCGAAGCAAGGTTTGAGATTGGAAGCAAAGACAAAATGACATATTGAACGAAAGAATAGTAATGTTAGTGGTTCACTAGTTTTTGAAAGTAAAAACATAAATATAAATGTGGAGTCATAGGGAAGACCAAACACTTGGCAGCAGTATAGAGAGAAGGAATACAATTGTCTTTGGCCAGATCGGCCACCCATCTATTAAGAGGGAGCTTTCTGGATGGGGTGGATAGAGAAATAAACTTGGTCTCAAAGAGGTTTAACTTTAGAAATGGTCGCCAATCAACCCGGTATGTGCTGGAGTCATAGGGGGTCATTATGAGTTTGGCGGTAAGGGATTACCGTCACCGGTAAGGAGACCGGTGCCAGTAATCCCTTACCGCCCAATTCTGAGGTTCCTTAGCGGGAACCGTAAGGAACGTGTGGACTGACCACACATTCCTTGCGGGTCCCGCTAAGGCACCAGGGCACTAATAACGGGCTTGCTAGTCGCGAGCCCGTTATTAGCGCCCTCCCCATTGAGACCTATCGGGGCTCAAATGGGAATGGGGAATGGTTTGTTCAATGGGGACTTACCGGTCCCTCCAGGGTCGGAATGCACTGGTAAGTCCCCATTGAACAAGACCGGTGCCGGACCCGGTATTGGAGGCAGCCATGGCACAAATAGCACCATGGCTACCTCCAATCTCGGAATGAGGCCCATAGTCTCAACAACTGAAGATTGTCTATGTTGGAATTGATACATACATATAGAGCTGTGCATCTTCATTGTACTGCTGCACAGTAATACTAGTCCCCTTGTCAAATCACCCACTGGTGCCATGTAAATGTTAGAGAGGAGCAGTCTTTGCATCGACTACTGAGGAGGATAGAAATCTGTAAGAATGTGAATACCTTGATCGTCCATCACGGAGAATGATCAGCAAGGGAGGAGGAGAGGCAAGCCAACTCAGAACCAGTGATGCCCAGCTTGTTGATGAAGATGCTAAGCAGAATTCAGTGGTCAGTAATATGAAATGCATCTGGGTGGTTCCCCTACGTCCAATCCAGTCAAATATATTATCCAACACTAGCAGGCAGGTGGTTTCAATGCTACAGCCATATCCGAAAGCAGGCACACAGGTGCCCTGGAGGTTCTGGCCAAAAATAAAATTACCAGGTGCAGGGTTATACCACGCTCCATAGTTTTGCTTAAAAACGGTAATACTGTAAGGGCAGCAATAGTTTTGGAGATCTAGAGGAGACATGAGATATTCTTCTACAAGTGGTATGACGTGGAAAAGTTTTTGTTATTGAGAACAGCGTCTAGGGAACTAATGATCAATGGAAGCCAAAGGGTAGGTGGCATATATATCATCAGCAAAAAACAAAGTTTCATGGTGTTCATACGAAATATCTAGCTAGAATCTGAAGAGGAATCTCGTCTATCCAGGGGTATGCATAGCAGCATCCCAGATTGAATAAGTAATGTTTTGCATACATTTAGAGATTGTATTGGAATAAAATATCAAATGTACCACAGTCTAAGATGGAGACAGGAAGTATAAGCTTACACGTGCATGCGGATGTTCTAATAGCTGGAAATTATAAATTATTTGAGAAATGGGGAGCAGTTCATAATGTTTGATTGTAGTACTTGGATTCAGCTTTATATAATTGTAAGATTTGGATGTGGCAGTAGTTAGGGCCTATTTCTGCCTATTATGATAGATGAGCAAGAGGGTAATATGTAGGACAAACCTGCCTTTACTCCAGCCTCTCTCAAATTAATGTACAACTTTTTACATGGAATTCAAATCAGCAGAACACTAACATGAAGAAGACAATTGACGTTTGACTTTTTCTGGGGTAAGGGAAACAATGAAAGTTGTCATAAAGTCATGAGAAACAAAATGTGAGGTAGTGGGAAGAAGCTTTGAAGAGGGTAAGAATGAATACACTGCAACATAAAGGTAGACTGGAAATAGATATCTCAGTAAAAGACCCAAGAGAAGAGAGTGGGTAAAGAATAACTGGTGTGTGGGGGAGAAATAAATGGAGAGTGATAAAATAGATATAGCAGCAGAATGGAGTGAAAGAGAACACAAAAGAATTGGATAAAGCCATGAGAACTGGTGATGGTCGTCATAAAAGAAAACAAAAGTGAATGATAGAAAGTGTCGGGAAACAGACGGTAGGATGTTGTCCTACCAGCAAAATAACTGAAATAGAGTTAAAGGCTACCCCCCTCTTTGACGCACCGCAGGAGCATGCACGGTACAGGCTAGGTCAAAATATAAACTAACCAATAGACCACATGTCTGAACAGGTAAAACAAAGTTTATTTGTACTCAGGTTTAAAGGAGCACTAGACAAAAAAAAAGACTGAATATGTAGTCTTGCACAAAATTTTTTAAAAAAAGCAAACAGTTCTGAATGTGGTGAGGTTAGTAACAGCAAAGGTGACATTTCATGTACTGTTCAAACATTAACAGTACGTAACTACTGTCGAACCAGCAGGTAGGTGTTTTTGGTTCGGAGGGAAATGTAACATCAGAATCACAATGTGACATCAGGACAAAAATAGATTGTTGCAGCAGATAAGTGTAATCACCTAAAAGGATTTGAAAAATAAAATAGTTTTAAAAAGTGATCTAAAACCTTATACATAAGGCTAAAGGAAGTTCTGTAGGTGGAGAGACCTACATAGGATGCTAAAGTTGGAGTCTTGAGATGAAATAATGTTATGCTGTCTCATGTACAGGCAGAGCAAGCAGCCTTTTTCATAGGGGCTTGGAGGTTGCCTGAGGAGAGAGAGGCTCAAATTAGGCGTGAAGTTTATTGATAGTAGTGTGCGAAAGTTTAGTTTATCTACCCTGCCGTACCTGATTTAGCAGGACCATGAATATTCTAAGAATAAATGGATGGTCATCATCTAGAGTCCTGGCGATGAATAAAATGCCTCTTTAGTTGGTCCTTTCTGCTGCAATATGAGTACAAACAGCGGGTTTAGAGCTTATCTACCTTATCTATTAGATTAAACAGACAGGTATAGTGGTGCCGTAAAGTGCTAGAAATAATGCATCCAGTGATTGAAAAAGTGTGTAGCTCAGTGAGCTCGGAGGTTATATATCACCTATGGGAAAGTATTACCATAGTGGGTAAGAAGTACGACGTCGGAAGGATAAGTAAAAAAATACACAGCATCAGCAGGATTGGTCAAGCAGGGTGCTCAGGGGTCCTGTTTGGCTGATAGCTGGCAGAGAATGACTATGGGTGGCAGTGCTCCAGATTGAATCTACTCCGTGACTAAAGTTGTGTTGGTTACTAGGTTATAAGCCATGCGTAGCATTGTTTTGCGTGATCGTTAGTTGCACAAATCCTTATTTGTGCAAGAATCGATGACTAGAAAGTTAGTAGTTTTAGAGGCATGCAAGATGTTACTGTTATGAAAGTCTACAGAGTGCTTACCAGCCGTCCAGTGTACTGATCGCTCGAAAAAACAGTGGCTCGATACGTGCGCATGCGCAGTGGCCGGTGATGTTAATTTATTCTAAGGTGCAACTTTATTGGAAGTTGTCAAGGCACAAAGAAAGAGCTGTATCTCGATAGTAAGCGCCTGTAGCAGGCAGACGTAGCTAGCAGTGGAAGCTGCAATTTCTGGCCATGGTATGGTCTATGAACAAATAAACAGAGAAGCCACGTTGTTATGTCTCTAGAAGTAGTGTGGGCCCGTCTGGGTTCTTGTATGCTGACGTCAATTTGGTTCAAACCTCAACTATATACCCCTTTTGTGGTATTCAAGGACTGGCTATTGATTTCAAAACATGTACAAATGTCTAATGCACAGCATATTTTGGACATTGAATTGCAAAAAACAAACAGGCAAGGCCAATACCAAAGATACAGGTAGGCATACTCTTGGCATTAGATTACAAGAAAAGCAACCAGGCAAAATGCATATAATTGTTTTCCGAACCATGTGTTGCTCTCCCAGGCAAATGCGAATACAGTACTGCGGAGTTCATGCAGGAACCTATTGTAGAATTGTTTTGAAAAATGAAAAAATGAATGTACGTAGCATGGTAATTGGGTTTGGGCATAGGTGCTTAGAGTTCAAACGTCAACCATATACTCATTTTGGAAAGATGGGAATGCAAGCCTGAATATTCATTTAAAAAAAAATTACTAATGTCTGATGAACAACATATTTTGGCCATTGGATTTCAAAAGGACAAATCCCAAATAACTATTGTCACAGATACAGATAGGCATACTTTTGACATTGGAAAAAAGGCAAACAGGCAGATTCCATTTCATTGCATGCTAAAGAATGAGTGGATGTTGCAAGCAAATGCAAGTCCAATACTGAGGAGTTAATGCAGGAACCTATAGCAGAAGTGTGTATTTCATCAATCTTGAGAAGTCAATGTACATGGCATGGTAATTGGATTTAAGTATTGATATAGCATCTTAGAATGGGAAAAGACATTTAGATATTTTCAGTTCAAGAAGAGGTTCCACTCTATACAGAATTTAAGGCCTTTTTTAACAGAGTCTAAGCGGTGTATCCATTTTTGTTCTAGTTTATGCAGCATCAGGTCATAGTCACCACCACGGAAAGGATTATTGGCCGTCTGTAATATAAACCAGAATAGATCTTGGTGACTGTGTTTCATGGTTTTAAAATGTGCTACCATGGGCTTGTCATCGACTTGATTTTTTATGCAGGATTTATACTCACATATGCTCTGGCATATTTTGCGTTTACATTTTCCCACATACATCAGGCCACAAGGACATTTTATTGCATATATTGACCATTTTGTCTTGCAATGGTGAAAGTGTTGAAGCTCCATGTTTTTCCATTCAGTTCAATGTTTTTCATGTCTTTTGTAAGACAACAGACGGAGCATGATCCACATCTATAGTGTCCCTGAACTGAAGCTAGATTCAACAGGGTTTTTTGGGTGCTGGCTGGTTGTGAGGGTTCTTCGTAAGAATTGACTACATGATCTTTAGGGTTTCTGCTCCGTTTAAAAGCAAAGCACTGTTTTTCTTGGTTAAAGGTATCAGTTTGGATGGTGTCCGAGTGACATAATATCATTTTTCTTAGAGGATTATTAAGAGGAGTGAAGGATGTGACGCATGTGATTTTGTCACTAGTTTTTTTCTCTTGGAGATGGAGAAAAACAGGACCCTGTGTTTGTATGCTTGTCTCTCTTGCATGCTCTTCATATGATATGCCTTGGGTATCCACGCTCTTTGAGACAACCTGCAAGTTCTTTTCTTTTGATCTTGAAATCCGGTATGGTCATGCAGTTACGTCTCAGCCTTAAACATTGGCCATATGGCAGGTTTTCTTTGAGTCCTTCAGGGTGAAAACTAGAGAAAGATAGAAGTGTGTTTTTGGATGTAGGCTTCCTGTATAGGACGGTACCTAGAGTGTTGTTGTCAGTTTTGTAGATTTCTAAATCCAAAAATGGTATGCTAGATGGATTGTTTTTCAAAACTGTCCATATAAAGATTGGCCACATCAGGGGCAAATGTAGCCCCCATACTAGTTCTGTGGCATTGTTGGTAGAATGTGTCTTTGTAGATAAAGAAGTTTTCCATCAGTACCAATCTGGTGCATTCAAGGAGGAATGTAGTAGGGGGTTCGATGTTGGTTCTTTGATCTAGATATGTTTTAAGTACATTGATGCATTCTACTTGTGGGATGCTAGTGTACAGTGATTCTACATTAAGAGTAACCAGAAAATCATCTTGTTGAATTTTTAGATTGCTAAGAATTTTTATCATGGATGTCGTGTCTTGTATGCACGATTGGATTTTGCTGATGAAAGGGCGTAAGAAAACATCGACATACACTGGTAATGTTTCAAGAATTGAACTTGTGCCTACAACTATCGGTCTACCCAATGGAACCAAGGCGCTCCTACGTATTTTGGGCAGTAGATAGAAAGCTGGCAAAATGGGGTGTTTTTTGGTAAGGAAGATCTTTTCATCATCATCTATCCAGCCTTCTTGCCAGGCCTGGGACATCAGGCTTGCCAGGCGTGGGACATCAGGCTATCAATTTCGGAGAAGAGTCTGGTGGTGAGGTTACAATTGATTTGCTTAGCATCCTGGAGTTGTTTATTGATCTCAGTCTCATACAGTATTGTGCTCCATTGGACTATACCTCCTCCTTTGTCGGCAGGCTTAATGCGAAAATCATGGTCGCTTTCTAGGTTTTTTAGCGCTTGTCTTTCATCTTTGATCAAGTTGTCTGGGTATCAGATTTGTCTAGAAAACATGTTGTGCATCTCTGTGAGGATACAATTTTCAAAAGCTAAAATCTCAGGACAGATCATGGAGGAAAGAGGTGTGAAGGTGAAGGTGGTCTAATGAAAGATTAAAAATATCAAGGCTTACTACCACATAATAGAAATACACCAGTCACAAGGTAAAAGTTACAATTGTATTTATTAGCAAGTGGCCACTTGGTTCTCAACACCCCACAATGTGTGCAAGCAGACACTGTGAGATGAGAGACTACTGAACATTCCACAAGTACACATATTTATAAAAAATTCTTCACAGCCTTGGACACATCGTCCAGCCCGTCTTCATATAATACATAACCTAGGGTTTGTGACCCAACTGCATAACTAATTCATATTAAACATCATTGCATAGTTTGATGTTTTCCATCAAACAACCCACATGTTTTCCACATACAAGACACACTGTAACATTCCTCATTGTACTCGCTTATATTTGTCTGCCATTTGTTCTTGAGCTTAAAGTCAGTTAGTGCGAAGGAGAGAAAACAAGGATTTCTGCAGAAGAGGACGTTCAGCTATTCATTATTCTAATTTACTGTTTGAACAGTGAAGGCACTGTTGGGACAGATGGCATCTAAATGACTGATTAGTACAGCTTTTGTTTAGCTTAAAAGTTCTTCAGTGCAGGATAAACAATCCACCTTAGAAGCTTCAACATTCTTATCTAAATCAACATGATAAAGCAGCAAAAAGTTCATCTTTTCTGTTCAAGCCGAAAACACAAGTTCTGAAAATGGAACAGAAAGCAGGAGGCAATCAAAATGGTGGACAACTCAAAATGGCGGCCTAGTCAGCCTGTTTCGGGTTCATGCAATGCAATATTACAGTGTGATGCGAATGTGCCAACATTTACTATCAGGCAGTATTATAGAAAATACATGTTCACAGTTAAGACCCATAGACTTAGCTGGTTCTTTTTCTGGTGACTCACGGAAAAAGTATTTCTAATGAATGAGCCTGAAGAATTTCCTTAGTACCACTTCAGTTTTGAATCTATCCGTGCCTTTTCTAAGGAGACTGATTTCATCCCTCGAAAGAGTGTGACTGCTAAGGTTGAATATTGGTATCACCACGTCTGTGGGGTGTTGGGTGTCCTGACCCACGTTTAAGCTATCATGCCACAACATTTGGTGCTGTGGGCTTAGAAAATTCAAGATGGCGGAAAACCCACATGTGCGCCGAAATCCAGGAAAGCTGCGCAGTTTGTGCGCACACTAAAATGGTTGCCTCACTTGCCACCCACCAGTGCGAGAATGAAAGGCCGGGTTGCCATGAGGGAAATGGGTTGCCAAAGGGAAAACAGTAGCGCCGGTTAGCTTCAAAGCGCTTTAAAACCACCATTGGACTACCCGCACAGTAGTCTGAAACCATTGGGAATGGCAATGCTGATTGCCAAATGCAACCTAGAAGTGTGGGGAATTCATTTCTTAAATCCCAAAAATGGGTGCAGTACCAGTACTCACCACTATCCAAAAGCCGGCGTTTTAAAACCACTCTGTTTCCCTGAAGGCAAGTCAAAATGCCTATTTTCAAACATTGCAATATGTGCAAAATATTTACTGAACACCAGCAGACATTTGGCAGAATGGAGTTTTGTGTGCCTACAAAATCTGGGAAATGAAGATCATAAGACAAGGTTTATAACAAGACTGGCTGAGCTGTGGATTGCAGCAGTTTAAGTTGCACTGGATTTAAAGACACTAAAATCGAAAATGTTTAGATTAAATGAGTGACCTATGTTTGGAATCACATGCCTTTGTAACTGTTGAAATGTCATAGTTTTGCACTTAGACTCAGCATCCTAGCTGCATGTGTAAAATTGCAAGTTAAGTTAAAAAGCAACAAAAAACCTGCCAGTTAGCTGAAGGTCTGGCTTAAGGAACTTGATTTTGCTTGGCAGCTACCCCCATCAGGAGTGAAACTTGAGTCACCACTGTGTTCCCAGGCCAACCTTCCTTTTGCTGCCCACACTAAGGATATGCCATCTATCTGATAATTGAATTACCTGTGCTCTGCAGGAGAGTGAACAAAGCCCTCTTCACTCAGGCAAAGGTTTTATTGGCAGGAGTCGTAAATGGTCGTAAAAAGTGGCTTCCTCCTGAGGAAAGGGGAGGAGCACTGCCTGTGAGAGCAAGCTGGCTTGGCAGAACTGGATTAACCAGTATTTCTACCTTGTGCTGAGAGAAAACCACACCCCTTTGTAGCCAGAATATTGTTTAGAAAAAGATTAATAACTCATGGTGCGGACATGTGAACATTTTATAAATGATACCATAATTCTTGTGATTTTTCTGCCCACAGTTTAAGAGGTTTTTAGAACCGGTGGTATGTACAGGGGGGTGTCAGCGGAAAAGTGGATATTACTCTAAATGTGTGCATGTTAAAAATCTGAAACTTCATCAGTTAATGTCCCTACTCCCTGCGCACATGTATGTAAAGTTGGGTCCATGTCAGAAATTGAAAAATCAGTTAAAAAGTCAATTATGTACCATCTCTGAATGCAAGCTCCTAGAAAGAGCAGATTTGGACAGAGACATGGCTAAATTCAGCCACACCATGTATATGTAATTTCAAGCAACTGTGTAACTGTGAAATATGTCTTTTATTATCAAATATAGAATGTGTGCAATCTGACAAGGGAGTGCCCTCTTGGCAAGCCATAAAATGACATCACTCTGACTCACAGTTCATTCCCCAATCAAATGATAAATGGAAGTTTGACCAATTAGAAGCTGAGAGAGAGGTAGGGTCAGTGATGCTAGAACACACCCACATTCTAAACACATAAAAGCAGACAGACAGGACAGATAGGGACCTTCAATTCCATTTGCTGCAACGCACTCTGCCGGAAAAATCCATACTTACCTCCATCAATCTTCAAAGAGCCAACCCTTAGACTCCAAGATAAACAGAGACTTCAGAACCTTAACCAAAAAGGCCACTGCCAGCAAGAGTATTTGTCAGCAGGCCTCAAAATATTTTTGCAACTGAACTCTTCAGACAGCCGGGTGAGCCGTCTGAATTTTGCCAAGAACTTTTGCAAGAACCCGGTGACAGAGATATCCAAAGAGAAGGCAGGACCCGACCCAGAGAACCGGTGCCTAGCAGAGAGAAAGCAGTGCTGTACCCAGAGAGACCCAGACCAGACCGCTGTGAGCAGTTCCAGAGGCCAGGCGCTGTGAGCAGAACCCGGGAAGACCTGACCAGACTGTTGACCAGATCGTGACAAAGCCGCTTTCCGGTTCAAAATCTCTTGTGAGTACTCAGCAAAACTCAGAACACATCTCTTAGTTAAAATCATATAATTCAATCCATTTTTAACCTAAGTAGAACTGCAGCTTAGCAATTGTGTTATCCTGCCATCATTTTTAAAGCTGAAAAAGTGTGCGTTTAAAATTTGCAAAAACCAAAAACGACCTCTAGTAAATCGGTCATATCTCCGCAACCGTTTGGGCTAGAGACTTGCAGTAACTTTCCTCTGATAGCTTAGAATCGTGGCTTTCCTACGAACCTAGAACCGCATTCCCTATAGTTTTACCGCAATCGCGGAACACGCATCCGCGAATTTTACCGCGATTTGCAATTTCTTCACGTGTAAAAAGACAGCAGTTTTGCTTTTCCATTTGCCAGAAATTCGTTTAACCTGTTAACTATCCCTGCATCATTGCTAGTGTGAGCCTGGACTAATATTAACTAGATACCACTCACCCTGAACCTCTGAAAGGGAATTAAAAGCAAATTTAGCATATTTCTCATCCATTGCTAGCACATATCAAAGCATTTGGGCTTGTGTTTTCAAAACTCCTATCTGTTTTCTGTTGTCTAAGCTTGCTGGGTTGAACTGAATTACATTGATTGCATTTATGAGAACTGTGTGTTTCCTCCCATTTCCTTGCATTGCATAAAGAGGGGGGGGAGTGAATAGCCAGAGAAAAGTGATTACATTGTTTGGTTGAAATCATATTGAGTATTTTCTGTACTGCATTCATTGAATATTGCATCCACCTGAGCTTACATAAAGCATCCTCTACCACATTATACTTTTGTTCCTATTTACCAGTGTGCTACCTTATCCATTTCATGTCAACTCCTTATTGATTATAGAGAAGCGTGTTAGTGCCAGATTCTCCGTTGTTAATCTTTATCATATCAGATTAAGTGTGCTATTCAATTATTGATTTATTATAAAGCGTGATATAATATATATTGTTTAAATTATCAAATAAACCTTTTAACTTGCAAAACAGAACTACTTCTTGGCTCAGTGGGGTCAGGGGGATTCCAAGAGAGGGGTGTTATATAGGGGTAGTCATCCAGAACGCATGAACTGGACATAAAGATATATCAATAAGGGTTTTCATTCAGTATTATAGACTAGGCGTTGACTTGGCTGTAGTGTTGAATTGAATCCTCTTACAGGGGGTACCGGAATCCAATGTCTTGTTCATATTCCATGAGGTGCCTGGTATCTGGGTCTGCCACATTGTCCCCTCCCTTGAGAAAACTTTGGTTGTCCTTGTTTGGATGTAGATGGACCTGAGGTGGTTGAGTCTGAGTCGCTACTATTGGAGCTGTTTGAAAAAGTGACACATTTTGTCAGGAAACGTCGTTGGTTGCATTTGCTAGTGAGGGGATTCTGGTTCTGTTGGTTATAAATCCTGGGACTAGGTACGGGTAGGTCTTCTCTTGCTTGAAGTTCTTTATGTCATTTTTTAGTTTCCAGAGCTTTTTGTCTATTGTAAATTGTTGAAATGTGAAAATCTCGTCCTCAGTTTTCTCCAGTTGTGTCTTAATATCTGGTATTACGGAGTATTTCTTTATTTTCTCTTCCAAGTCATCTAGTTCTTCTTTCTGTGATTTGGTTTTATTCAGCTGATTCTATTACCAAGATGACCCAATCACATGAGCACTTATTGCCTATGCCACTGAATTTGGTCATGAACATCCGGTTGTCGAGAAATACTAGAGGGATGTCCTTGAAGTCCTTCTGGGATCACTCTGGCCTTCAGGTACTCTAGCATGAGCTGGCCGTGTGATTCAGTTCTAATTAATTTCTTTTTCTTTTGACTTAGTGTGTCCAGATCTTTAAGGGCTGTATTCTTGTCTGGGATTGCCAGTATGGGTGTAGTACCCAGAAGTGAAGACGTTTCTAAAAGTTTTTTGTAAAGCTCTTCGTAGAAGCTTACTATGTTCATGCTCTCCATTTATTTTGCAGTTAGATCTTGTCTGACAACCAAAGGGTTGTCTGTAGAAAGAAAGTAAGGGGGAGCGATGGAACCCTCTTTTTTTACCAGGAAATAAACTTTTGGAACACATGACTTTCCAAAATGTTTGTTGTTAAAGTGATTGTATGTACTTGGCTGCTTTAAGAAAATTTTAAGAACTTTTCATCATTACTAATATTTCTTTTATCACTTCTGATCTTCATAAATATCATGTTCCCTCACCAATCATAAAAGAACACCTGTCTCACTTAGTTACAGTTACACCCCTCTGAATATACTCTCCTGCCTCCAGATGCTAGGAAATTGTGCTTGCAACAAACATTGTATTATTCAAAACCATTATTTTCTCTTGTCTGTCAGAAAGAGTTGGCATTCTGCAGTACAACCACTAACTGTACTCTCTTGCCTCCATAAAATAATTTGTTGTTGCAACTACTGTTTTGGCTTGATGCAAAACATGAAACACACAGTTACAACCACTGAAAGTACTCTCCTGAACCCAAGCAATTCTACGCATATTTATTGGCAATTACTATGTGTCTCATCTCAAAAAGATGGAACCATCAGTTACAACCAATGAATGCACTAATCCATTCTGAGCATGTTTCTTTCTGCACAATTAATATCTTCAAAACTAGTATTTTATCTCATTCAGTTGCAGTTACTGAAAGCCAGTTCCAACCTTTAAATACTTAAAATATCTTTTTAACAGCTATCATTTTGTTTTGTCACAAATGTTCACAACTAGTATTTTCTTGATTTTCAGGAAAAATTGGTACACTCACTTAATGTAATATAATGTATCCTAATTGCAGCAATTATGTTGCCTCATTACAAAGAGATGGTACATTCACTAACCACCACCCACTATTCTTTTTTACCACCAAACAATTCTAAGAGTATTTCATCCCAAGTAATATTTTGTCTCATCTGATAAATAGAACCATCTCGGTTAGAGCCACTGAATGTATCTTTCTTCCTCCAAACAATACTGTGAATTTTAGTAATTAGTATACAGCCTCAACACAAGTCTTCATAACTGATATTTCTCCCATCTGTCATACAAAAGTGGGCACTCTACTCAGATATGTCTTTAGGTTAGATGAAAAGGAGAATGTGCTATTCTCCCCCTTGGTGGGGATCCCCAAGTGTCTGTCTGATGGCCACTTTTTTTTACAAAACATAAAGAACACATGTCAGGAAATCAGGATATATTACAGTGAGATGCAGAGGCCATAAACCTCTGCCTTCTCTGTTGCTGACAAGTACTTTCCAAACAGATTAATTAAACGTGTAATAGTTCCGGTGTTAATTTTGGTGCATACAGTTTGTGGATTCACTATAATACAACTCCCCTAGCATTTGTATCTTTTTGTGGGCATTACATTGATTACAACCAAAGTTACAATGCATATGGCTACATTTGATTGGCAGTATGGTTTAGGAGATATCTCAGTCAGTTAAGTGCTTGTTGCATAGATAGTCTTTCATATGCCAGGCACAGTGCAACATTCTGTTAAGGCTAACTCTGCTTTTCCTATGTTTGATTTTGATAAACTTGCATATAACTACAGAAACACGTTACAAACTAGGACAAGATCATTGAATTTATCAAAAACAAATGTTGCATCATTGTGCACTTCTGGAACTCTGTACATTTACAGAAGAGGGTTGTGAAAAGTGGGTGGCAACCCTTAATGAAGACTACAAAGTGTTATTTGAGAGAACTGATTAGGTAGTCAAATTTGACTCTAGAACCTTAGTGTTTCGACTCATATTCCAGCTATGACAGAGAACACTAAAGTGTTCCTGAAAAAAAATCCCAACACATTTCAAAATAATCAGGCTTGAAGAGTGATTGAAACCTCACTCATGGTGTATTCATAAATATAATTGCTTCAAAAATAATAATAGTGACCATTTGTATATCACACACCACAAGTTCATTTGTTTCTTTGTCCACTAAAGCAAAAACAAACCATGGCCCACTACTATTCTCAGAATATGTTTGCATGTCTATGCACACTCGTGGTAGATTTTAGTCTTTAGCCAATATCTGTCCAAGGGTATGTGTACCTTTGTTATTGCTCCCAATCTGGTTTCTGTTTCCATGCTCAAACACTTTTACATTCTACGACAGGTGCTAGTTTGATTTCTGCATCTATGCTGGGGCATGTGTTCCTTTTTGTACAGATACTGATATGGTTCCTGCATTTATGCTAGAGTTCATATAACTTGCTTTCATCTGCTATTGTTTAAACGTGCCGTGTACCTATGCTACAACACACGTAGGTTGCAAACTACTAAAGTTGTCAATAAAATATAATTTATGTATTATTCTGTGTGACTACGAAATAAGCTTGCCTTGTGAAGGGGGTATGGGAGCCCCTCCCAGCCATGGGTGGAGGCCTTCCAGGTAGAAATCTAGTGCTACCCCAGAGAGGGTTGGTTGCAGTTGAGCGGGTCCAATTCCTGATCACCCTACTGATAGTGTGTCTTTTTGCAGTATATCTCTGTCTAACAGCATGCCTCTAATGCAAGATGCTCAGCAGTGCATTTCTGTTTTTGTGGAAATAGACCAACTCAGTAGAACTAAGCCAGAATCCTGAACCAGCTCCCTGTATCAGCACAAAGGAGGCAGACCTTCAACCAGCACACAGCTGAGACTAAGATCACCCTCAGAGAGACCAACACACCGGTGCAGCTCTAAGCGACCAGGACTGCCCAGCGGAGAGAGAGAGAACTGTGGCAAGAAGCTACTTCCAATTCTGGTGAGCCAGCTCAAGCGCAGGGAAAATCACTAGACCTATGTGGACAACGAAGGGAGTGATTTGCTAGTATTCTTACCTCATGGGCTCTCGGAATAGGTCCTCAAAGAACAAACATGAGCTGTTGCCTAACAGGACTGCCATTGTTGTTTGGCACATGACCCACGTGAAGAAAGTTTTTGGGGCTTATACTACTACTTATGGTTTTTCCAATGTTTGTCATGCCCAGCATGGGGCAGATAGGGCCTGATTGGAGAGGGATCATGAAATAGCACCAGCAAGTGGAGGGGGATAAAAACCTCCTACAGGATGCATGAGGTGTGTTTTTTTGGGGGTAAGTCAGAGGTGGAGGATGTTGTCGATCAAGAGATCAGCAGAAGGGCAGGAAGAAGCTGCACATTGTGGAGGCAGTAGTAATGAGGAGGAGGGAGTAGTAGTGTTGAGGAGGCATCCGTAGTGGAGAGAAGGGAATAGTAGTTTGTTTGTTGGAGGGAATAGATGTGTGGAAGAGAGGGGAGTGACATGAAAGGGTGGAGGCAAGTATCAGATGGAGTGAGAGACATTGGTGGGAAAGGAGAGTAGAGGTAGGAGAGATGAAAGGTGGGTGGACTTGAAAGAGGAGAGTAGTAAGAGGTACAGAGAAGGGAAGGGAAAGTAGAGCAAGAGAGTGACAAATTCAAGAGCAAATCAAGCAGGGTATCTGCAAGGTACATTTTGTTTACCTCTAGAAAACAGATCACTCAAAAGAATAGACGCAGCCTTACACAGTCTTTGAGGGAGTCTAGTTAAAATATGCTCCTTGCCTTTAGTCTTTCACAACTTAAACAGTAGGTGTTAACATTTGCTATCTACTAACTCCAGGCTAATCATATATTTTAAAAGTGGGGGGCCAAATAATGGTCCTGTTGCCTACCATCAAAAACAACTCTTGGCCCAATGCCACATACCATCGACAATAAATTAAGTGGTCTCCCCGCTAACCTATACAGTCCAGCAGGCTGATTGGAATAAACCATTGCATGTGCACAAAATAAACAAGCTCAAGGCATGGAGGGAAAATAGTAAATGAGAACTACACCCAGAATAACTAGTTACCAATCAATAAGAGGAACAACCATGATGATTGGATTAATAACCAAAGAGCACCAGGAACCTGACCAATGTTTTGAAGACTATGGCAATCTGTTTTGATCAAGATTATCCATAAGATTTGCATCCCTACAAGGAAAGTCCTAAGATTTGTAACATACTGGCTAGCCGAAGCTCTGAGACAAATTATCCAGGATGAGTTGAAGAACATGCTTAAAATATGGTTACTGATCGATCACAGAGAAAATGATAAATTGTTCTTGTGCCCAAACCAGACCACCCGAGGTTTTGCATAGATTGCCATCACCTAAATGAGATCTTAATTTTTCAATGAGCACTCCATGTCGATAATAGATAAGCTAGTGGAGCCAACCCATTTTGGTTGCAGAGCACCTACAATTTTTCAGAGGTTTATGAGCCCCTTGCAGTGCCTTCACTGGAGCTTACATGGATGACATTGTGACATACAGTTCCAGCTAGAGGGAGAATTTACAACACCTTATGTTGGTCTCAACCAGCTGAGAAAAGTACATATTTCCACCAAGCCGGCTAAATGTGACCTTGCCTAATCATCTGTCAAATATCCGTGCTTCCAAGTAGGTGATGGTCAGGTACTTCCACAGAAGGTGCAAGTTGAAGCAGTCCAGTAAATGCCATACCCTGTCACAAAAAGGGTATATAGGTATTTTAGGGCCTGTTGGATACTCTTAACCTTTGATCCCAAAATTCTCTGAAACAGCAGGACCACTCATGTGCACGTTGAAGAAAATCCCAAAATTATTTCAAATGGGAAGACCAGGCCTTTGATCAAATTAAGACATCTCTGTGTAAAATCCCAGTCCTGACTGTGTCTAACCTCTTTCAAGGAGTTTAGTCATCAGACAGACATCTCAACCTTTGGGCTTAGGTTTTAAATGTTATCTGTATGCCTACAGCCCCCTACCAGCACTTGACACCTGATGTCTGCACTTACCCTTGCACTTGCCACCATATGGCCGCCCTTTTACTTATTGCTTTTCTTTATTCTATTTATTTTTCCAGAGCGGTAATATACTTTGCCTCTTTTTCAGCTTCTTACCCTTAGAGATGGAAAACTAATGGGTACACATGTTCCCTATGATACTCTTGCCAAAAAAGTGATGGGTGAAAGGTTTCAAATGAATCTGTACGACTTGCACTGCTCTGGGCAACCTGCCACACCACTGTTTTTAGCCGTCTGCGCCATTGCAAAAAAGAGTCCAGCCATATACAAATCATTCAGGTACTGCAACGAATGGGAGCAGCCCAGCCCGAACTGCTAGGCATGGTCCCCTCCACATGGAAAGACAAGCAAACCCTGACATAGTTCAGCCTTGTTGGGCCTCAGCAGTGAGGTGCGGCTTGGTTTCTGATGGTGCAGCGAGCAAGGAACCCACGTCTGGGCATGCCCTCTCTCGTGTAGGGAGACAAACTATAACCAAAAAAGTGATTGGTGGAAGGTTTCAAATTAATCTTAAACACTGGTACTGCTCTGGGCAATCTTCCACACCACTGTTTTTTAGCCCATCAGAGCCATTGCAAACAGGGTCCAGCCATATGCAAATCTGTCAGGTACACCTTACTAATGAGGCACAACTGGGGCTAAACGTGTTTGGGGATGCTTGTGGTCTCGTGCAGAAGGTATGTGACCTAGCAGTTCGTGTTGGACTGGCCCTTTTGGGTTGGTACCAAGCCTGATTTGCATATTGTCTTTCCCCTTCTGTAATGGCTTGGCAGGTGAAGAACGATGGTCTGGAGGGTTGCTTAGAGCAATGCCAGAGGTTAAGATTAATTCTAAACCTTCCAGACATCACCTCTTTGTTTTTGCCCTATGATACACTTGTCATGCATGCCCTCATCTGGCCAAGCTGCAAACAATGTTCCTTCTGTTCCTATTGCCCACTCCTGATTATATTTAATAACCATTTCCGTATAGGTTGGAAGTTCCTTACACAGGAGCTCTAATGGAGTATTAATTTTTCTTCTACCCAGTAAAGTACAAACACAATTGATCTGAATAGCTTCTTGCTTATAAGGCAAAATTAAACCAATACCTCTAACAATATCCCATAGGGATAAACCGACATTTCAAAAAACCACACCCACTCCCAAATGCAATCTTAACCTCAATCTTTTCTCCACTCAAAATCTTACCAACGTTCACCTATGATCATTCACCAATATGTAAAAGTATACACAATGCAAGCGAAAATCTCAGTTCTCCAACATTTTATTGTTCTCTGCCTCTCACTGTAGGGTACATTCCTTGCTAATGAATGACCTCCCACTCTTATTTCTAAAGCAGCAAGGAACCATGTTTCAGAGTTGTGTGACATTACCGCTCCTCGCTACAGGATACCTCTTCAATTTCTACTTACAGAAAAAAGGAAAATACAGCAAAATAAATTGCGTGGTTCACATCGTCATTCACTCCACTTCCGCATTTATACTCACTTCCCTATTGCACCTCTAATATCTGGTGCACAAGCTCGCATTGGTCCTCCAAAGACTTCTGGGGCTGCCTCTTCTCCAATGGTCTGCACTCGAGGGGGCGGGACGGGGCTTGGAGCGGTCAGGCAGGCCTTCTGGGTAACCCCAGGTGCCTGATTCATCCTTGTGGTTTTAGCATGGGGACCTCGCTTGTCCCCAAAGTGCAACGGAGGAGCTCACAGCTTTCCAGAAAAAAACTGGATCCCTGTACCTGGGCCACCAAAATGTAAGGCAAGTCCTGTTTCAAGTAATAAAATCAATTCAAAAGATCCAGAAAATGAATGCACAAGATATGTGAAAAATAATAATGTTTTAGTTCATCTCCTTACACACTTTCTCTGATTGGATAGCACTTGTTTAACCATGAATCATTCAACTTTCACTTCTAATTGGGTATTCATCAACATAACTTTATTCGGCGTAGAAGCCATGAAAGTATACATTCGCAATCACACATTTACAATACAAAACATATCCAGCATATGAAAACAACCAAAATAAATATCTGTAAGGGCAGGATAATCGCAGTAGATATGAGTCCTACAGTGGCCCAGTGACTAGTCAAATAAGCTTGAGCACAACCCGTTGTGGTTAGAAATAAATACAAAAAAGCCTGTTAACCCCTTTTCCCCCAAAAGGGATAGCATTTCCACCTGTCAACACTGAGCCCGAAGATCCGAAGCCCATGGGGTAGAGACACAATTCAATTACACAGTTCGGGTGTGGGGTGTGAGAGTTATAGGCTTTCAGTATGTTCCTGGCCAGTTCATTGTCACGGAGATTTAGTTCAACAGAATCGTCTTATCCCCATTTAGATATTCTGGCACAGTTGACGATGTGGTTCTTAGTCAGAAACGGGCATCCCCCTATAGTTCTCAACCAATTTAAGCATTTGTTAAGGAGTGCGTCCCTTGCGTCTGGTTGATTGGAGAGTGGTTTCGGAAGTTTTTGCAGGAGGATAGCCCAGGTAACCTGTGGCCTGTCATGCTTGGCTAAGGTGGAATGTGGGTTTAGGGGTATAATCCTGGCTGGAACCTCAGGATGTAGGAGTTCATTATGCAATTGATTGGGCTGTAAAAGCTTGATAGGTCGTCCCTCATTCATTTTTGCTTTCGCTGGATATGCTCTGAGTTTACATCTGGAGCGGTGGGCAGGGAAGTGGGGGGCCTTCTAAGGGGAGGGGTGATAGTGGGGAGGGTCACAGTCCCTGACAACTCCAATGTGAAAATCAGCCCCTACATCAGCTTGTTTGTAAGTTGATTGCTCCACAGCTGTTCTACTGGTCTCCACCGCAGTAAGGGTCATCAGCAAAGACTTAATCTGAGAGAGCTCAGCCAAGGCTCGGTTGCAGTTACAGCAACAAACAGGATGACACCTGCCCCTATCTTTCCTCTCAAGAGCAGGGGTATCCGTTGGACTAAGTACTGGGGTAATGACAGACGCAATCAGGCTGGTCAAACGGGGGGTAGCACAGGTCTGGAGAGGAGAAACAGAAACGTGTACAGGAGTGCAAACAAGGGTTGAACCAGTAAACGTGTTCAGCTGGAGCTCTGGGGATACAGCAGCCAAGCTCAGTACAGATTTGGGGCTGGCCCCTACCCCTGGGTTGCCTAGAAATTGGCGGATCTCTTTAATCAGGAGGTGAGCATCCCCAAATAACCTCATTCGAGGGCCCTGGTGCGGGTTGTAACGTCTGTGCAGCTGTGGGTCAAATTCCTCTTTAACTGTCTGATTTTCCTGGTGTCACCTAGCGGAGGGTCCGGGCCGAGCTCAGGGACAAAGAGCACATAGGGTTTAGGGAGTGTGATCTCCCCTATGGCTGTTGCAAGAGGCACCGGCATGGTGGGCCCCCCAGGGAGTGATTCCAGAGATGAAGAGAATAACAGGAATGGAGGATTGGCTCCTAGGTTACCTCCATTAGAGTCTGTATAGTCCAGTGCTCGTCCTAGTGACCTCACACCTCCATCGCCGAACACCTCTGCGGCACCAAACACTGCACCCTTTCCCTGCCGCGGGCTTCACCGCTGCAGGGTCAGGTCAGTGACTTCAATCCCAGGGGGCATGGCCTCCAACTGCAAACTGCAAGGATAGACCCAGGAAGGGTCTTGGCAGCAGGCAAACAATGCGCCCTTGCCCCGCCGTGGGCTTCACCGCTGTGGGGTCGGGCCGGTGACTTCAATCCCAGGGGGCATGGCCTCCAGCAGAAAACGGCGAGGATAGACCCAGGAAGGATCTTGGCAGCAGGCAAACATGCTAATTGGTTATTCCAAGAGGAGAATGTATGGAGTGAAATGACTAAGTCAATTTTGACCAATCCCTATGTGAGTTGTAACAGTGTGACATTGAAATTATAACTCTTACATCCTTTCCCATTAGTCTAAGTTATTGGCACCATCTTACCATTCTCACCTTTATGAAGTGCTTATCGTCAATCCACTTTGCAACTCGTCGTTCGAAACATTACTTGCATGTCCTTTCTTTCCTCATGATTTCATCCGCCCTGCCTCTGACCCTATGTGCTGGGGCTTAGCTGCTTACAATCTTTGTTCTGTTGCAATGACAAGAATACATGTTTATTTATATATTCACTGAAAAGACTTTGTTAAAGGGACATTATGATTAAGTTGCACTAGCAAAAACCCCTGAAATTCAGTGAAAAAACATAGTTATAGGGCCGCTATGGTTACAAGTAAAACCGAAAAACATCAGAAATGTGCTAGTTATGGTAAACTAAGCAACCATAACTCGCGCCACCACGATGCACTTCTAAGACTAACATCCAGGACATCAAAGATGACATTAAAAATGTCATTGATGACATCACTGATGAACTCACATATCTGGGCTACTTGTTTTTGTTCACTGACATAGCTGGGCCAGGTGGTTTTGTTCACTGACAGTCAGAATATTAAAATTCAAAAGGTGCTATATTTCTAGATGTTAACCTTGTTATATGTTTTTAAACTACTTTCCTTAGGGTTTGATTTCAGCTCATTGTGCATATACATGGGGAAATAAGCAGGCCTCAAACACGCCATTTATTTATGAACTTTAATATTATTAACATTTTCTGGTAATGCTGTTTCTTTCTTCCTTACTTTAGTTTCCCTCTGTGTGCCTCTGATTTGTATGCATTGTGGGTCTTCATATGTAATGTTTGTACTAGCACAAGTGTGTAGTATGTCTTGAATTGTTAGCTAGTTATTACATGTTTAACATTATTCAAGCCATTGCCTATGTTTATGTATGACTAGGTTCCTGTATTAACAACACTGCAATACAATGTTTTGTTTAGATAAGTACATTCTTTAATAGATGAAACAGTTCATGATAGGTCTCCCGATAACCCCTGACATTGTGTTAGCAATATTATAAACACAACCTCTTGTAGAAAAGTTTCATCAAAATTAATTGCATATGTGATGTCATCAGTGATGTCATCAATGACATATGTGATGTTATCTTTGATGTCCTGGGTGTTAGGCATAGCAGTGCACAGTTGTGGTGTGAGTTATGGTTGCTTTCGGTTTTACTTCTAACCATAATGTCCCTTTAACAATGTTTTTTCAGTGAATTTCATGGGTTTCTGTAAGTGCAACTTAACAAAATTTCCCTTTGTCAATGTTTTTTCAGTGAATTTCATGGGCTTTTGTAAACAAAGCTTTATCAAAATGTCCCTTTCACAAAGTTTTTTCAGTGAATTTCATGGGTTTTTGTAAAGTGCAACTTAACCAGAACATCCCTTTAACAAAGTATTTTTAGTGAATTTCATGGGTTTTTACTAGTGCACCTTTACTCTGTTACAAGGCCCTTATATTGAACTCCCGCCATGTGGCAGCTATATAGTCCGCGGACAGCGTGTTTGTCTGTGGACATTGGGAGGCATTTACAAGGCTCACAATTATAGGGGAGCCCCACAAAACATTTACCCATCAACCAACAAACACATGTACCTACAAATCACAACTAATGTTTACAACATGCAAGTATACCTTTCTGTACAAAACTCACGTTTAAAAATATTATATTTTTACGTAAGACAAATTGCAATGGAATGCACCAATCACAAACCACAACTGTACACTTCATATTATCTCAGTACAACTCTGAATATAGATTAAGAAACAGCAGGTGCTTACTGGACAAGACATTCTCACTTAGTAAGTGCACTGTATCTATTTCTTTTTTATTAGCATTCATTAAATAAACATGTGTTATAAGACAGAAGCCCTTTTTTTCTCACAGAAATGGCAAGCACACTTGAATAGTTAGAAGAGAACTTCCCAAAAGAAGAAATGGGTAACAATATAATCGCCAAAGGCTTACAATAAATAGTTCAATATCAACAAATAATGTTTTATGTACACACATTACAAAAAAAATCTATTTCTCTTACAGTACATAGTTTTAAGTAATATCCCTAAGTGTAAATACTGAAATCATGAACTTGACAAAAAAATTGGAGGAACTAAGTAATGATTTTAAGGAACATTTACAATACATCAAAAATCATGTGATTAAAAATGTTCTCTATCACTGTACTTCTTGGACCTGACCCCCTGTCCCAACCAATCATCCCCATCACATTCTGAACATTTTTATCAAAGACGATTTGATGAAACCTCACGATTACTGTACAGAAATTCCTAATCCTCCCCTTTACGTTTCCCATTCTGATCCCTCATCCCTTTCTTTAATAAATATATATGTTGTACTAGAAATGTTTTGTTTATTGTCGTGTGGTATTCCCTATTTTTTTTTTAAAACTCCCATTATGAGTCCACAGACTACGCAACTGTCTGTGGTGTCCACACTCAAAATGGAGGTGGCCCTGGACAGGCGGGATGTCTAGACATGTCATTATCCATGTGGTACACTTTTAATTAGTCTGCAGACACTGCGCCTGTTCTACGGACACCCAGTGCATGGACCCAGATGCCTGGAAGATGTCCGGGGACGGACATTGGGGCTGCGGATATCCAGGGATGTCATCATGTGCCTGCACCTGTGCAGCGTGACAGGGGTGTCCGCGAATGGTATCCGTGGCCACAGACATTTTAAAAGTGCTTTTCCAGCCAATCAAGCAGAAGTTTTAACCTTGCACAGCAGCTCCCAGACCCTTTCTACCTTGATCTGGCAACATTTTACAACTTTTCCGGGCCTTTGTGTGGATTGGTAGGCCACAGATAATGTGACTGTCCATGGACGATTCCTCTAAAGGGACCCACCCATTACTTTTCCTCATTGTCAATCTGACTATCCAGGGTGGAGCATCTTGCAGACCCTTCATTGCAGAATGTTCTTTGTGGACAGTGGGCAGCATCAAAGCATCTGCTATGGCAAATTCTAATCCCAACCACCCCCACCACAAGCTGGAGGGCTTGGATAGGGAAACTGGCATGATGATGTAGAGGAGGATCAAGATGAAGACGAAGATGAGGTAGTGGAAGTGCCTACCTCCAGCACCCGCAGTGAGTCCTGGTTGTGGTGGTGCTGCCCATGTTGAATGCATTGAGTGTTGGGTGAAACTCAATCATGGATAATAGGGGCACTACTCCTTTGGGACCACATGAATTTGCCACCATGTCTGTTCTAACCAGCCGGTTGCACTGAGAAAGCCTTTTCCTACCTCAGGGAGGAGTAGGCTATCTTCCTCTGCGCCATCTTCTTGTCCCGCTCCTGCCAGCACACAGGGTACTCCTGTGGGGCAGAGGATCCCACCGGCCACCTCTCAAGCCATACAAGATGCAGTAGATCCTTACCTTTCGAGAGTCACAGTGTGCTGCATGTACTGTGACACAAAGCTCTGCAGGGAGGAACAGTGTTGCAGTGCTTTTGAGGCAGTTTTCAAATTGCATGAGAAACATTGCCCCCTAACTTAAATTTAAGGCATGCCAAACATTTTTCCCTGGCCACCTCTCCCTCCATCTCTGTGGTTGGTGCCCCTTCCCTGCCTACCCACCTTCCCTTCCCCAACTTAACGTCCCATTCCTGCAAATAAAACTGAAAAAAACACACAAAAATAAAAAAACAGAAAAAACACACAGACAGTTCCTTCAGGAGCCTTCTTTCAGAGTTAAAAAATAGAAGTGAGAAAAAAAGTCACAGGCTCTTTTCTGCCTGCATAGTCTGGGGACAGCATGGCAGTCCACGGATATGTAAATAAATCAAGGCGTGGGACCATTGAAATCATTTTAATAGGTTTGCATTAAAAAAGGGTGGCTCTTAAAAGAACTTATTTGTGTTTTTGGCTTTATATATTTTTTTAGGAGACTCCATCTCACTGAAAAATGTTGCTACTATCAAATGTAATGTTCTCATTGTGAAACTATGTCATGCCAACATCACGAAAAAAAAGTAGACCAAATGAACTGGAATGCATCCACATCTGTCTTTGTGTAATGTGTGAAAAAATGTTTTGGGGGAATTAGCGAACATTTCCTTCAATGTTCCCAAAGTCTACTTCATTGCAAACTGCAAAGAAATTCCAGTCATGTTGCCCAAACTGTTCTCACCGCGATCAATGATAATAATATTTGAATGCTTCAATTGGACCATATTTGCACAAAATGGGAGCCCACTTCATGCCACAAACTCCATACCAGAACACTTCCAATTCAGGGAATCCAAGATTTGTGGCCATTCCACAATGTTCTGCATACACCTTCAGTCCATGCACCCAAGAGTCCCCCAAAATCCAAAACACTTTGCCTGCTGAAAGACATTGCCTTGGGCATTTTCAATGCTCTCACAACTCCTACTCACAAATCTCCTGTTACCCTCTCTTCCTGTACACCACACCCATGAAACCTGATTGGCTGATCCCCGATGTCCATGGACACCTTGACTGTCCGCAGCCTGTGCAGTCCTCTTTACAATGCCAGGCAAACTCAAAAGTCCTATATGTGGCACATGCCATCTGCAGACCAATGCACAGTCTGCAGACACATCCTCCAATTGGAAGGGTTGTGGAGGGAAACTAAAGACAATGTAAGTTATTTAATCTTTAGTGGTGGCTCGGAAAAGAACCTTTTTTGGAGTTTGTTAACAAACACATTTTTTTCCTTTTGTGTTTTTTTTCTTACAATTTCAGGCATCTGTTAAGTGAACTCCATTTGGACTGTTAGGAAGAATTCTCAAAAATGTGCTAACTTCCCTTACCTTTTGAGACCCCCAGCAACTTTGCTGGATTTCTATGATTTACATTTTTACTTGGGAAGAATGTGAGCCTTTTTTCCCACTCTTCCATGTATTTAAATGTGTTTTTTACTTTTGTGTTCTTTAGTTATGGAGTTTTAAAACAACTCCATATGCATCATCTTTTTCTGTGTGTCATACAGCACCTTCAGTGCAGTGGCACACTGATGTGTTTCAGACTTCCCGAGATTTAAAAATACCTTCTCTGGGACTGACTACTGTCTCCCAGAGCATGTAAAGTTAAATTGACTTTACTAGTCTCTTTAAATTTACAGACCCAGCACAAACTATCTTCCTATAGAGTGCTGGAGGGGTTGAATAGCTTCCCCCGAGTCAAAACACTCATGTAACAGTCAGATGTTACCCTTTACTACTTTAAATGGATGGTGGGAGAGGTTTAGATCATACTACCATCATTTTTCCTGACCGCAAACAACGGTAGCTAGAAATCGGGTCAGCCATGTTTTTCAATATGGCGCCCAAGACCTATCTGTAAAAACAGACTCTGGTCGACTTTTTTCACCATTTCATTTAGGAAAGGTCCTTGTGTTTGTCTCTGTGTGCCAAACCAGGTTTGGTCCCTTTGTTCATTGGCCTTCAGTAGGCTTCAGTGCTGAAGCCCTCCTCTGGCGCCAGGGTGTCTGGGGTGGACAGAATGTGAGGGAGGTGGCCGAAACATACTGTGCTTAGTCTCCTAAGAGACCTGAATGCACTCTGGCATGATTGGCCGGCACATCAGCAAGGACAGCCACTCTGCTGTTTGAGTGACAGCCATGATGGAATGAATGGGGGAAAACTGTTTAAAAGCAGGTCTCTGGTACTTGGAAAGCAGAGTCGACCACTGGAACGAAAGAACCAAAGACGAGCTGAAATAAGAGGACTACTGCAACTCCTGGACGACCGGTGAAGCCCTGCTGCAAGCCTGAATTGCCATCGACAGAGAAGCCCTTCAAGGTTAACTTCTTCCCTTCAGTTTGGTGGAACAACCAACTCGTAAGCCGCCTGGACACTGTCCCCTCCTGGTTGATTTTTCTGCAGAGTGCTGTGGAAAACCAGATAGCCAGTGGGAAGGATACCAGTTTGTGGACTTTAAGGCACTCACACCTTAAACCAACGTTTTCCTAAGCACGTGGCATCATCCCTGGGCAGTGCAGGAACATCCCGATGTCCTCCTTCATGTCCCCATGACTGAAGCTCAGGAACAGAGAGATCTGCTCGAACTACCAGGAACAACTGCCTCATCTACAGCTCTTCTTCACTTACAAGGTACTTTGCAAATGCGGTCTGGAAATCTTTTTAGCCATTCGCGAAAGTTCATGGAACTTTTTCCCAACTTCGAAGGCTTGTCCTTCCCTAAACATTTGTCAAACTTTTAGCCTAGCCAAATTCTTCTAAACTCTGTGGCAAAGACTTAACCGTTTACTACCAGAACTGAGCTATCCTATACAAATACTCTTAACCAATGACTTTGGCCCCGGCCTATGAACTGAATTGCTGGTTGTAGTTTACTGAAACCCTTTGCCCTGCCTATGAAAGTATTTGGGCTGTCTGTTCTTATAATCTTGTCTTTTTTTACCCATTTATTAAGTATCTGAAGTGCCATTTGCTTCCACTTCAGCAGAGCTTGACTTGTTCAGTAACTTATGGGTTGTGTATTTGTAGTATATTAGTGTGTGATATTGAGCTGCTCTTGCTAGTGTAATGTTTTCAAACTGAGTATGTAAATAAATGTATATTCTTTACCAAGAAACCTTGAGTACATTTTTTTTTTAAACAATGTATGTGTTGGCCCTATGTGTAATTTGTTCTACTGGTCACTCAACTCTTGAGATAAGTCTTGCTGCTCAGCCACTGCTACCACATAACTGTGTAGTGCAGGCTTGTATCAAAGGTGACATTGTACCGACACTTGTAGTCTTAATTGCATGTAGTGTCGCCAAAGGGTACTGCATTTGATTCTGCCTAACATGTACAAAGAAAAATGTACACCCTGAGAATTGATATTATCATTCTCAAAAGACAACATTCCTGCAACATTCAAAAAAGCAGATACCTTTATTGACAATCTGCCTTGATTGTTCAGTTTCAGGACTGAAACATCTCCATGTATGTCTCTGATTAATTTCCTAGAAAATAATCTGAGCAGCAGGAAACAGTTGCATTACGCTTTTCAAAATATTCTTCACCGTAACTTGCAAAGACACTGGAGTCACAAACCTACTCCCCTTTCTTCCTGTACACCACTCCCAGAAAACCTGATTTGGCTACTCCCCCGCAGTCGCCTTTCCATGCCAGGCATCCTAAAAAGACCTGGATGTGGCACGTGCTGTCTACAGGCCACCACAGTGTCAGTGGACCTCGTAACACAGGGGCAGCCCTTTTGCCCTTTCCACTTTCATGTTCCCAACACTCCCTCATTGGCTGTTTTCAAAGAGTCACACATGCATCCACCAATCACATCCACAACCTCTACTCCTAATCCTATCATCTGATTTCAACACTTCAGATGTACACTTGAAATCTCAGAGTACATATCTCCTGTTAATGAAAGGCGTCTGCATCAAAAACTATTGTGCAACTGTCCAGGATTTCTTTTTCCAGATTCAACAATATCTGCATCTAACAAAACACGGTATGCTTATATTTAAAACAATGGTATGTTCAACTCTTTCACATATATATATATATATATATATATATATATATATATATATATATATATATATATATATATATATATATATATATTGAGGGTTCCTGTTACTTACCCTGTAATAAGCTTCTCAAAAAGCATATTCTCTTTTTTAACCACTGTAGCATATCCCATGCATTGCAGCATTCATCACCTGCTCACATGAAGCAGCAAACAATTATAATGCTCTGCACTTCAATATGTTTCTATTTACAATCATTGTGATCAAAATAAAAAAAAAATCATATGTGCGTGTATAGCAGCACTGTGTCACTGTTTCATAAAATATATTTAAAGCAGATAAAATAGATCTTTAGACCATTTTATGTGACACGTAGTGTCGGCCAGTTTAATATGTTGCCAGCACATGCATACATCCTAACATTACCCATTCCAATCTATAGGTGCTTATTAAATCTTCATTTTTCCTTTGTATCCTGTCACTTCCAATTAACGTTGCTCATTATAAAACTCAAACTACAAGTCCCAGAATGCAAAGAAAAAAACATGACTTAACTTCAAGATTCAAAACAGTGACATGTATATCAAATAAACATAAATATACAATGTTGTGCTTTTCAAAATATATTTTGGAATCATTTATATCAGCACTGTGTCAATTTCTCATAAAAGAAAGTAAAACCAGAAATAAATGATTGTACACCATTTGTAATTGCCACTCGGTGTGTGACAGTTTAATATATTAACAGTACATGTATACTTCCTAACATAACCCATTCCATTCTTCTGCTGCATATGCAGGCTTACTATTTTCTCTACAAGCTGTGACTTGTACCCCGACTTTCAGAATGGTAGTCCTATAAGGCAAAGAAGAAACTACATAAACACCTACAGATTAGAATGCATCATGTTTGCATTTATGCATATACTCCTAACATATTTAACGTATACACACCAACTGCCATTTAAAGGTTTACTACAAATCTTTTCCATCAACTTTTCTTCTCTTGTACGAAATGTTACAGAGCCTCTTCAAAGGCACATACCCATTTCTTAAATTTAATTATAATGCTCCTAAAAGCATCATTTTTTATTGATCCACCAATTTTATTATTTTTTCCCCACCACTCCTCCTTCCATTACAAATATGACCCTTCCTTCCTAACAGTAATTCACCATTACCACATATCCCCATTAACTTCCTTTTACAATTACAGGAAAGAAGCACATCACTGCAATCAACAACTGAAAAAAAATACCCTTTGCATCAAACAAAGTAAGTTCATTAATGTACCAGGTATGTGTATGTTATTATAGCAGCACTGTGCCATTACATATATTACCCCAGTCTACTCTTTTCAAACCAACATTTCTTTCACACTAGCCCACTATATTCTACCATTCACACTCCTAATATTCCCATCTATTCACCACCATTGCAATACCATACAGATTCCATCCCACTACCACAGTGTTCCTCACTAACTCAACACCATCACACCTCTGTACACTTGTATTCTCACAACCTTTCCAACCACACCTAATATTCCACCTCACAATCAAACAGCACTCACACACTAATGCACCATAGATGCATATACATTGCACACATTTCCAAAACAACCTTTCTCTTTTCCCAACAGACACAACAAAATGCCTACTAAAGAGCAACTCCATGGAAAAGAAAGAAAAACTATACCAGATAAGACTCAAAGAATACCACATAGTCATCCACTTCTAAAACAATGTACACCAAAAATTAAAACAAAAGAGCTAGTAACCTCACTCAACAAACCTAAACCAACCACGACAAAAGAATGTAAGGCCCCTCTTGCAAAAACAAAAAGTAAAAGATTATCTACAAAGAAAATCAGACCTATTAAGAAACCGAATGCTCTATCTACCAGTGTTAACATTCTCACAGTGGGCAATCCAAATCAATGAAGTTACAAAGAATGTTCCATGTAGAGTTCTTCACACTCTTATAAAAACATCTGAAAAGTCACAATCTTCCCATAAAAACGACCACAGGAGAGTAATCCCACAAGTTCTAATTGATAGCGCTTTTCTACTAAAGAGAACATTGTTTATATTGATTTGAAACCGAATAAAACCACTAACTAAATTAATCAATAAATTACAAGTACTTATAAACTTGTTTAGTGTCAATATAGAGACCTATTCAAACTTCTGTAATGGTGAATGTATTCACACAAGCAGCACAGAACCATACTTCGATGAAGAAGCTTATACAAGAACAACAAAAAAACAAAAAAACAATTGCCATAACAATAGTAGTCGAGGGTATGAAATGGTGGAACAAACCATTATGGCAAAATAAATCCTTATAGAAAAAATCCCCAACAATCTTTGAATCAAATGTTCCTTTCACCCAAACAAACCATCCAGTGAACAAATGGACATGCAGTTCAATCTGTTTCAACAATCCCCCGCTCCCCTTGAATTATGGGGAGGACATGTTGTAAAGCCCAGACAGTGGTCAGGAGCATTTTTTCACATTCACTAAATTTGGATTCTACTTGTGACAATGCTTTGATAGCATATGCAATGGTTTTGTTATTTTCATCATGTTTTTGATATAACACTGCTGACATAAATTGATCTTTGACTCCTATTTCTACAAACAAATCCTATTTTTTCATTGTATATGCCAAACATGGCGCTGTCATTAGACACTCTTTTAGCCTGGCCACTGCCTCATTTTGTTCCTTTTCCCATTCCCAGGATACACCCTGCTTCAGAAATCTTGTTAAAGGTTGTGTAATCTCTGCATAATTTCCATGCATGTTCTGTTGTAACTTGTCATTCCAACCAAGCACTTTAAACTTTTCAAATTAGTTGGATCTTTTAGTTTATGAATTGCCTCCACTTTTTTCTTTTGTGGGTTTAACCCATGCTCTGTCACTACATGACCTAGGAAGTTTACCTTTTTTCTGCACCACTGTGCTTTCTGTAAAGATACATTTGCCCCAACCTTCTGTAGCTGACTGAGCACATGTCTAATCTCATTCAAGTGGCTTTTAGATCTTAACTTTTGATTAGCACGTCATCCACATAAAATGTTGTCCCTCTTTCAGCTGCATCCGGGAGTGTCTTGCTCAGGAATATCCCAAAATCCCTCCCACTATTATCATACCCAAAGGGGTCCGAGACCACGCATATTGTGATTTGTCAAATAAAAATGCAAACACATTTTGAATATCTTCATCTAGTGACACACACCAGTATCTAGCTGTAAGGTCTAATATGGTAAACACCTTTGACCCGTGAACCTGTGCAAGACCCTTGTCAATAAATGGAAGGGGCTACCTTGAAACAGATACTGTTGTGTTTAATTCTTGTTGATCTGCACACAAGCACCATTGGCCATTAGGTTTTTAGCACACCCAATATAGGGGAATTTTATGTACTATGAATAGGCCTAATGATTCCTCTAGATTCTAGATGTTTTATTATTTCAGCTATTGATATTGATATTGATATTTTATTTCTGCTAATTTTATTTGTGCTCGTACACAAGTGTTTCAGAGTGCGACAAGGAAAGGGAGGGGAACAGGGGAGAACAGTGATCTTACTAGGCCCAGTGACATTGAGAACGCGCAAGTGCATGGGAGAGGGGGAGGGGAAAAGTGCATGGAAGGGGGAGAAGTGGAAAGTGTGAAGCAGAGGAGAAACAGAAAAATACCACTAAATAAATAATAAAGGCAACAAACAATGGTAGTGCAGCCAGCAATTTGCAAGTACTAGGTTTAAGGGAGCTAGTGATTCCAAACATGCCTGGGGTAGCCTAGAATGTCACACAAATACTGGCTCCCTACCATGTCCTCCTGGTAGTGAGGCAACATGTAAATTGGTCAGTTCACAATCATAGGCATCTTTGGCAAAAACCTGTTTGAATTCCATAAATATGTTTATCAATTGGTCTTTTTCTTATTCACTTGTGCGAGCATCTGCAGCTTCAATTTGCTCCTCCACCATTTTAGAGAACTCTGGGAAGTCCTCCAAAAGAGGAACCTGTGTACCTTCCTCTAATCGTGTGGCAGTGTCTCTTTGGAGGATCGCTACACTGAAATATTTTGCAATATTTACCTCTTTTTGATTCACTTAATTCGAATATAATACTATCAAATTGATGACAGCACTTGGCTCATAAGGGTACACAGCCTGAACTTTAAATATTCCTTTAGGCTTAGACTCCAATGATTCTGGCAATTCAGCCTGTGCAGTCCCATTGCTTTAAGGAATGCTCCTAATCAGTGGGTTACGGAAATGGGCAGTATAGTGAGACTTCAGTATTGCCATTCCTAATGCTGAATTCTCTTCTGAATAAATGTCTTGACACACTTGATTGTCCACACGTATTTGAATGGGTCCATCCCCAATCTCTAACAGTGGTGTGCATTTTCATTCTAACTCTTGCTGCCTCACAGATTCATTTAGGTATACAAATGCATCCACACCTTTTATCTGTTTTCCCTTTCTGTATTTTAATGCTACTGTAAGTTGTCTGGTAAATGTGGGAATAGTAACATCCATTTTCACCTGTTCACCTGTAGTTCAACTGCATATGGTGTCATTTGGGCATAAAGGTAAGCCTGTCTATTGTCTTCAAATTCAGGTGCGACTCCACCCAACCTTGACCAAACCTTTTGCTTTATGTCATTTGCCAAACAGAATGTGTTTTGTGTCCTGCTCGTGATCCACACATTGTGATGAATACTCTTAGGGCCAATTGTAATCTTTAACATGCATCTTCCTACAATTCTTTGTCCTAACTGGCGGTCATCCAGTCCAAAAATGTGGTGATACTTTATTTTGAACTTTGGGATCTCCTCCCTGTCAATTATTTGCTGGAAACTCTTTTCATGTTCAAGCACCAAAGTGGCTTCAATCATTTCGGGATGCCCTTTCACATGGATAGGGATCTATGGTTGCCCCTCTCCCATGTGTATTTTTTAGATGCTTGACATGTGCATTTCTTTATTTACCTCTGGAGTGACATTTGGTTTGCGTTTTTCTTCATTTAGCTAAAAACGCAGCATGTTTTCATCTATTTTTGTTTGCCATTTTTTTTCTTGGGGTCCAAATAAATCTCTTCTTAGCTAGGGACCACAATACTCCATTTACCCCATCAATGAGGGGCTACAACCTCTTCAGACAATTCGCCCCTATGAGAACGAGTATTTCATTAATGGATGTGATCAATACTTCCTGTCTAATCTGATGCTTTCCTGTCTTTATGTCAACCTCAGTGGCCCCTTCGTTAGGTAGTTCTTCCCCATTGAAATTGTGCACAGGGACTTCGTTTTGCCTCACCTGTATATGAGGATCTCCCTTCATTGATACTTTTCTCTAGTTCTTTTGACAGTATTGTTGATTGGGCACCCGTATCAGTCATTGCAAATGCATTACATTTTTCTTCAGTAGTAATAGGAGCATTATAGCTATCTTCAACCTCTTCTAGTACACATAAAAAGGACTTACTTTTCTCAGCTCTTGTTTACTCTTTGATAGGTAAATGGACATATGAAATGACATTTTACCCTCCTTTTTGCTCACTTCATTTTGAATTTCTTTGTCCATTCTCATGGGCTCAAAACCCATTTGGAGTGAAGCCACTGACTGCCCCTCTGACTTGGGACCACTAGTGTTCATGCCCCAATTTCTTATTGTGCATTTCTCATTGTCTGGGCCATCGCCAGTAATTTCAACACTGCAAGCTTTAGATTGGATATTTTCACAAATGTAACATGACAGCCCGTCAACTTCTGGGGCATGACACTTATCTGTGTTTTGCATGGAGCCTGTCATTTTTGTCATTTGGAATACTTGTGGTTCAGAATACTCCTCAGGTGACTGACCTGTACCATCCTTTTGGGTTACTATTTCCTCTGTTTGGGTATCAACAGTATTCTGATTATCAAATGAGGATAATGTATCTGTTGATACTTACTCTTCATATTGTGTTTTATTTTCACATAACACATTGGATGCTCTTTAAATCTGTTCCTTTGTTCTTTGGGTTTTTCTTGTACATTTTATCCCTTTTGTTCTTCATTATAACACACCTGAATAGCCTGGTTCAACTCTAAATTGAAGCACACTCTTTTTTCTGTCTCACTTTCATGTGTTTGTTTTCTTATTTTTAAATCTTTAAACAATTCACAACCGTTATTCATAGGTGATTAATAGGTATTTGTGGTTTCATCAGGTCAGAGGTTGTTAACTAGTCACTTATTGTCAGAACACACAATAGTGGCGAGGGACATAATGCATACTTTGTCTTTCTTTCGGTGGGAATTGTCTCCTATGCTGGTTTCCATTTTTAATGAATCTATACACATATCTTGGTCTTTCCTAGTGGACATATACCATTGAATTAGGGTCAAATCTAATGTCTGGTATGGGCCATTGAACATTTGATTTTGATTGTTATTTAGGCCTGGCATAATGTGGCGAAATTCCACTCTGGGAGAATTACCCAAATATCTAGCACTAATATAAGAATCCATATTGTTGGAATCAATGGATTGGAACATATGAGTTTGGGGTGATGTCCTCTGTGGATGCATGCCCCTTTGGCTAAGTGTAATCCTGTTTCTTGCCTGAGTTTGAGCTGATTCTAACAGCATCGTTACAGATTTTACCTCCAAAATTACTGGTGTGGGTTCTTTAGGCTTTGGTTTTGTCTCCTTATTTTTATGACCCTCCTCTCTCTGACCAAATAGTACTTCATATAGTTTGGTACCATGTTATATTATTCATTTTACTGGGTTTTCTGCGTCAAATTCACAAATTAACTGGGATACAATTTCTTTTTGAATTCCATAAAAGTATGCAGTCTTAAATTCTACAGAGTTAAGGTTAAAGGCCACATCAAATGATGAAAATTCTCTTTTCAAATTTTGAAGATATTGGCGAGGGGACATATCTGGTTTTGCCATCATAGTATAAACTGCTTTTTTGACATCCTTTATAGACTGATAAGGTGAGAATTGATGTCTAACATCTTTCTCAAAGTTGCCCATGACACATGATCATTAGGACCACGGATGACACTAGCAGCTGCTGAAACTAGAGTTAGGTGAAAGTACTGTCTATGTTGTTCCCTAGGTATCTGGAGTGCTTTGAATATATTGTGAACATTTTTAAATGGTTTTCCATGCAACAATCACCTCCCTTTTTGAATGATTTAATCACAGTGTTGATAGATTTCATAATGTTTATAGGACTACATGGTGCATTCTGGTGTGTGTCATTTTGTCACTCATACTTGTTCTCTTGTGGGCATGAATGAGTGTGATTATTTGCCTGTGATTCAGACCCCGCCATGGGTTATAACAATGTCTGGCGACAGGGCCAGCTGTTGGTACATTGTTCCCTTGGCCATAGCTGGGATTGTGTTAAGTTCCATTGAATGTGGTGCCATGCCACATTTCCTGAGACTTGAGACTAAATATTTGCTGTTATAAGTCCTTACACTTTCCACAAAGCTGTTCTGCCTCATGATTCTCTTCCGTGACCTTATTGATTATTGCTTGCAATTCATTGATTTTTGTCTGATACTGATTAAGCGCTTCATCCTTTTTGTCATTTTCTCCCAGTAATTTAAATATCTACTGTCCCATAACAAAGAATTCTCTAACTTTCTCCCTGTTATCTTCTCTAAGGGTATGTATTTCCGAAATAGCAACATCTTTGCCTTGTCTTATTTCATCTAAAATTGCTATTAGGTGGTTTCATTCTTGCTTTCTCTCATTAAATTGTTTGTCTCTCTCTGAGCCAATTGAGCAGCCAGATTGCTGCATTTATTTTGCAATTCCATGTCTAGCTCCCTCTGTTTTAATTCTACTTTCAATTGCTGTACCTGATCACATTCCATGTCCAAACTGCATTGTAACTTGCTTATAACTTCACTGTCATGTATTTGCATCTTTATGGACCTGTATAGTAGGAATCACAGATTTGCGCATAGTTTGATGATGCAGTTTTTCTCCTCCTTACATTCTGGTGCTCGAAATAGCCTAAGAAGGTACACCTGCACAATGCTTCCTTCATCGAAAAGGTTTTCAAGTGCCTCCCGTTCTACCTCTATGGTAATTCTGTCTTTCCATATTGTCAAATTTTATGAGAACCAAACTGCATGGGCATAAAGCTTTTCCTTGCGATAATTTGACAATTCAGTAAACTCATCCTGGGTCTGGGACATGGCGGCACATTATGTGAGTCAGATGAGCACACAGTACTGCACTACCACACACCACTAAATCAATTAAGGAACACACAATATGGTTATGCTTTAGAATGCACTGCCACACCCAGTAACTGTTTAAAAGTTTCCCAATGGCCAACAAACCAACTATGTTAGATATATTTTGTGGTTATATCTACTACTTTGTGGTATTTATTTTATTATGGTGGTATTTGGTGGTATTGTATAGTCCATGGCAATATCTTGTGGTAACCTGTTGGGGTATTTTTATAGTGGTGAGACTGATTTCAGAATACTGCCTAATAATTATTATTCCAGGGTCACTAACATCAGACACCATACTGGACTTGACACAATCTGAATAGACGGCTCATGCTCTCCTGTAGTACCTTATGTACAATATCACAGTACGCCCTTTCAGCTGAGTTTCAACAATTGTAAAGCATGCAATTGAAATGCTGCACATTCATTCAATCTCTCTGGATAAACATCTCACAGAGGCTAATTTACTTTGAGATGTTTCTCACCACACTTCTGTCTCCTTATTCATGTCAAATAAAAGGTCCAAAAATAAAGGGTACCTTGTATACTCACAGTCTTCCAGGTGAACGTGAACTGGGTTGTTAGAGATTCACTCCTGAGGCTGAGAGAGTGAAAGCCAAGAAACCAATGTCTCCAACGAGAGAAAAAGAGACCCCTGCTTGCTGCAAAAAGTGAGAGACTGGACGACAGACACTGAATACCATATAAGATTGTCTAATAATCCTGAATTCCCCCCCTGCCACTGAGGAGTCACGATACCAGGGGACTATTTCCAAGCAAATAAGGGGGGCTTATGTCCTGGAAGTGGAGTGCACATCAACAGATCGCTCCGCTGAGAAGTGATTGGGTTTGCGAAAGCATTTAGGATTTGGTCCATTGTTTTGAATCAGCTGGAGTTGATGTTTCCAACTCCATACATTTAGAAGTAAGGCGGAGTTAGCCATCAACTTCCATCCTGAAGCATGTTGGAGAGAATTGAGGGCCAGAGTTTGAAGCCCGATTAGTCTGAATGAAACACGTGTTGAAAATAACATCTGTTGTAGAACAGATAGACACATCATTAAACTGAAGGGTGTAGATTATTTTTGTAAATATTTCTGTTGTTCGATAGTCATATATGTTCAAAAGACTGATTTACTGTGGATTAGTAAAATGTTTTTACGTATGATGGAGAATGTCTGATGGAGAAGAGCTATGGGAATATGAATTGTTATGTATATAATGTTATTTTTTTTAAAAGCCTATTGTTGTGTTGGGCCAAAAATAACTGATCTAGGTAAATAAAGGGACAGAAATGTTCTAAGAAAGTTTGAAAAATGTCTTGCCATCCTCACTCTCTCGGTCCATTTGTTATATATGTAAAAAAAAAAAAAGGGACTGAATGCGGAATAAATATCATGAGACTATATTACTTTTGACTTTGTTTTTTTAATCGTAAAATAGAAATATATAAATTACACATATGCCCACATTGTACTTCACAAGTCAAGTACATTTCTTCTTGCAATAGCTTTCAGCGCTTTATCCGTGCAAAGTCCTGCCGACTGTCCTTGGCCTTGTGAAATTTGGCAAGAGAAATACACTTTAAAAAAACACAGTAAGCATTTGAGAAACATAAACACAGTAGTTCATGCACGTTAAAAATAGAATCCCTAATACAGCACCTAAAATGAAGTGAACTACTTAACCTATGCTACCTGTTATCATTCACATCAGCAGCTCATGTAAACCTCATATTTACCTCAATTTGTTGGTGGTATTCGTGACTCAGTTTGACCTGGAAATCTTACCCAGTCTTTCTGCCTGCCTTGCACACGGTCAACAAGTATAAGGAAAGTTTCAGCATCATTCAGCTTGCCAGCGATGAACTCTGCTCCTTCGTCTCCAAGCGCCCGAAGAGGAACTGCCTCCTACTCTCTTTGAAAAACCTTTTTTTAGCAAACCCCTTGTCAATCTAGAAAGAAAACCTCCCCTTATCCAGATCATCCCACTAAGAATCACACAATCTGCCTCTGTGTGTTTTCCTCATTGTACTAACCGCATTGCTGTAGAACAAATGAAACCATTTTCTCTTGCACTTCCTGTTTCAAAACAAAGCTATGTTTCAGCAGATCAGAACTTCCCATTTTTCAGCTTACCATTTAGTGCAAATCCAGCCTGGACATCTTAAATCCATTTTTCTTCCCATTTTCAAAGCATCATGCATTTTCATCAGTCTGCATTAAGCTTATTTCACCATGGACTAATTTGCACTCAATGTTATTAAGGGATTCAGTTACATGTTAACTGGGGTTTGGTTAATTAGTATGTTAATTTATGTTAGTATTATATACAGTGCAGCTCAGTTCATTGAAATAACATCCTGAAGCAAAGTTCAATTTCAATCATGTACTCTGTGCATTGGCATCTATTTAATTCTGCCTGAGACTCACACTTTTGAGTACAGCAATGAGTTTCACATCCAAAAATGTGCATGCTGAAATGATGAATCCAACTGTTAAAATGTGGAGCCCATATTCTTACAAATACCACTAAAACAACCAACTCCTGCATCAAACAATTCAACCAGGAAACTGTCTAATACAAAGTCAACTTTACATCCATGAGAAAAGAAATACACACATGTCTCTTCTCCAGAAAGATCTGTAGGCCCATCTAACAATCCACAAACAGAACTCTCTGTATTATTTAAATTCTGAAAAACAACTGGAGTAAATTGTTATGCTAATGTGACAATGAATCTTCTGTTTCAATTGCCACAAATTGTTCAAAACATTTACTTAAGTGGCTAATACCAGTTGTGTTTTGGAAAGCTTGTCCTTCACAGAAATGCCACCAATAATCCTGACAACACTTACAGGGTAATTCATAGAATTTCGCAGAAAAGTGTCGCAAGCGGCTGGCGCAGAGTGTCCGCGTGCGATTGACTGCGCCAGGCACGTGCGCTAAAACCGATTTCCACGCACAGCGTATTCATGGATTTCATGCTCCCAAACCAGCCGTGGCGCAGAGTATCGCAGCGACCCTGCAGCAGCGCCAGTAACGCCCCCAAGAACGCCCTCGCGCAAGGAAAAGCCATCAAAATCGCTAAATCATCGCAAAGGGCTGCGCTAACCCTGGACCAGTTTACAGGGCTGCCAAACAAGGAACGCAAAGCGGGTAACATGCATATCAGGGGTACGCGTGAAGTTATACACGCGATTAGCCAGGGTACGTGTATTACAGGGGTACGCGGGAAGTTCAACACGCGATTGGCCAGGGTACGTGTATTACAGGGGTACGCGTGAAGTTATACACGCGATTAGCCAGGGTACGTGTATTACAGGGGTACGCGGGAAGTTCAACATGCGATTGGCCAGGGTACGTGTATTACAGGGGTACGCGTGAAGTTATACACGCGATTAGCCAGGGTACGTGTATTACAGGGGTACGCGTGAAGTTATACACGCGATTAGCCAGGGTACGTGTATTACAGGGGTACGCGGGAAGTTCAACATGCGATTGGCCAGGGTACGTGTATTACAGGGGTACGCGTGAAGTTATACACGCGATTAGCCAGGGTACGTGTATTACAGGGGTACGCGGGAAGTTTAACACGCGATTGGGCAGGGTACGTGTATTACAGGGGTACGCGGGAAGTTTAACACGCGATTAGGCAGGGTACGTGTATTACAGGGGTACGCGGGAAGTTTAACACGCGATTGGCCAGGGTACGTGTATTACAGGGGTACGCGTGAAGTTATACACGCGATTAGCCAGGGTACGTGTATTACAGGGGTACGCGGGAAGTTTAACACGCGATTGGGCAGGGTACGTGTATTACAGGGGTACGCGGGAAGTTTAACACGCGATTAGGCAGGGTACGTGTATTACAGGGGTACGCGGGAAGTTTAACACGCGATTAGGCAGGGTACGTGTATTACAGGGGTATGCGGGAAGTTTAACACGCGATTGGCCAGGGTACGTGTATTACAGGGGTGCGTGGGAATCATCACACGCGATTAGGCTGGGTGGGTCCTCACAGGTGTTCCCTGTACACCCTCCACGGCCCCTGCAGGCAGCCTACAAAACAGGGGACTACCCTGCACACCTGCTCATGTCCCCCTGCACCCCCACCCCCCAGCAGTGCAGGGGCAGCCTCCACCAGGCCCCCACTCATGTCTCCCACCACCCCCACCCTCCCGCCACCAGGGGCAGCCTCCACCAGGCCCCCACCCATGTCTCCCACCACCCTCACCCCCCCGCCACCAGGGGCACTCTCCACCAAGCCCCCACCCATGTCTCCCACCACCCCCACCAGTGCAGGGGCACCCTCCACCAGGCCCCCACCCATGTCTCCCAACACCCCCACCCACCAGCACTGTGGGGCACGTGGCCAGCAGGCAGTCAGGCAGCAGCAGATGGCAGGTGGGAGCGTGCTCAGGGCTCTGGGGGGGCAGTAATTTGGCCTCCTGGCCAGGAGCGTGGTCTCTCGTGTGTGAACGCGTGGACAGCCTGATAGGGAGTGAAATCCCACACGTCAGCAAAGGCCCTTAGCGCGTAAACCCGTCAACAGCATATGCGCGCCTATAGTCACCTGCACGTGCAGGAAATTGTTGCGTGACACGTCCCAGTGTCAAAGCGTGTGATTGGTGAAAATGGATGTACACGCAGAAGTGACAAAGCGTGTGATTGGTGAAAATGGATCTACACGCAGAAGTGACAAAGCGTGTGAATGGTGAAAATGGATCTACACGCAGAAGTGACAAAGCGTGTGATTGGTGAAAATGGATCTACACGCAGGAGTGACAAAGCGTGTGATTGGTGAACGTACACGCCGCGTAAGTGACGCTGTACGTGTGGGCCTGTATATAAGGTACATGTAGAACACCATTTCCTTGTACGTGCTTTTCGTGGAGAGCGAGTGGGTGAATTCTGTACTTCTTGTCGTTTCACATGCGATTTACTTCACGGCGTTTCCAGTTCGTATTCCCTGTTACCTCTGACAGCTTTTTCTCTTTTTTCTCTTTTACTGGTTTACCTGGGCCTGTTCCCTCAAACAGTGTCCCCTTCTACTGTTGTCCTGTCTTCTCAGACAGCGTACACATCTTCTTTTGGCGGGGGTTTAGCCAGCCAAACGCGCTCATTCTTCACGCTCTTTTACCTGGCAGACGGTGAGTCACGCACGTATCCAACTTCTGTGCTTGCCCCGTGTGTAGCCTACCCCTTCAGAGGTCATTCTAGGCTGTGTGTGACACGCATACGTTCATTCTTGTGTTACTGGGTGCCACAGCATAGTGCAGGTTTTTCTTTCTGCACACGTGGTCTAGGAGGGGTTGCGTGCACGTCATCTCCCTTTTTTGGGCCTCCTGTGCGTTGCGTGACCCGTCATCTTTCCCCAGGGGTTACAATCAGCCGTGCTAGAGCACTAGGGTACAATTACCATCTGGTACCCAACCCCTTTGACCCCCAATTGCCCAGGACAATTGTCTACAGCCACTCCCATACGCACATTAATATCAGTGCCATGGCTGGGAGGCGAGGATTCCGTAAGGGTGGCAAAGGTGGAAGAGCCACAAGTGGTGGCCGTGGTGGATCCGGTAGGGGACGTGGTCGTAACTTGCAGGGTGAGCCTGTCCCCCCATGTGTGGAGGACCAGTCAAGGGCACCCATCATCCCCCCCCCTCCCCCCCTCCCGTTGAGGCTGAAGTGGCTGACACCATCCATGCTCAGCCCTTGTTGGACCAGCCCATTGTGGCACCAGACCTGGCTGACTCCATGGCTGACTTCCAGGTCAGCAGGGCTGCGACACGTGCGCTGGTGCACGTTGATGCCATCATGCCACGTGGATCTGGGGCAGCAAGGTCATCTGCTGCACCAAGGAGGCAGGGCGGAGTGGCTGCAGGGGCAGCTGCGGCTCCATCCACCCCAGCCCTCACACACCCAGCCAGGACAGTGTCGGTCCTAGTCCATGCTGCTGACATTCCCCCTGACACCATCACACTAGAGCCAATGCCTGCACCAACTCCCATGCTGAGTGTGCAATCCCACACTCCTGATACAGAGTCCACCAGGGCTCCTGCCCCTAGTGTCCAGAGCGGCGCAGGGCACTCAGGATCACCACCACCTTCCAAGCGGAAGAGGAAGAGTGCTCGTCCGGCACAGGCTGATGCCCCAGACACGGCTACACAGTCCGGCCCGTCCAGGAAGCCCAGCTTCACGGATGACGAACTGAATGCACTTGTCGAGTATGTGTCCGGACATGACAACGAGATGGTCATTGTTGCAGGATCCAAGACCACACCTGCACAACGCCAGGCACACTGGCAGACCGTTGCGGACATCGTAAGTGCCCTTGGAATCGTGAGGCGCACAGCCAATGATTGCTATAAGCGCTGGAATGACCTAAAGCGCAGGGCAAAGAGTAAGCTGGCCTCAAGTCATGCCGCAACTCTAGTGACTGGAGGTGGGTCTCCAGTAGTAGACATGGAACTCACTCCACATGAGTCAGTCGCTGGGACCTACGTCACGGAGGAACAGATCCAAGGCGTGGGAGATCTGGCTGATTACGAGGCATTGTCCGGTGAGTGCACATGCATGTGTGTGTCATCCATGTGCATGGTGTGTGTGTGAGGGCTTCTGTTTGGGTGCCAGGTGAGAGTGTGTGCGCCTGAGTCGTATGGGTCAGCCATGTGCTTCATGCAATACTTCCTGCGCAGCTACATTTGGCCATAGCAGTATCCCTTCTGCCAACAGTAGACATCTAGCACAACTGCACGCCAGTTGCCCTTGAAGTGTCACCTTGACACAACATATTTGCTTCTTTTTCACTGTTCATTCAGTCAGTTTGTTTGCATTCCACCACTTTCACTAGGCATGTCGCTGTCCACTAGTCACATGTCTGACATGGGTATGGTAAAGTGGAGTGACTTTGTTACCTGGATATCATTTGTACACACATGTCCCTGTGCAATTTGACCATTTCAGGCTGGCAGCTCCAGGTGAAAAATCTGACCTGTTAGAATCAGAAAAGCTATTACATGCGGGAACTGGACTGAATGAATAGGTGCTGCCCTCCTCTCCATCTTCACTCAATAGCAATGGTACATGCCATCTGTGTGATGGCATGTGTGTTTCACCTGCCAATCACAGGCAAATGTGTGATGCCACTGCCAGGCAGCATGCAGAAAATTTGTTCATCTTCCATCTTGGTGTCATCAGTGTGTGCCATTTGCCTGCACTTCATACGCAGTGAGGGTGCATGCATGGGAGGGTTTTAGTCATGTGGGACATGTGTCAATCAAGTACTGGTTCTCTTGCTTCTCAGCCCTCAATGTGTGCCATGGTGCTAATGCCTGTTTCCATTACTTTGTTTTCATGTCTTTGCAGGGGAAGACGCACCTGATACTGCTGGGGTTGTGGAGATGGTGCAGACCCAGGAGGTGTCCCAGGGCCGACCAACCACCAGTGAGGGACGTGGTGTGGTGGTGGGGGAGAACCCACAAGTGCTGCAGGTCGTGCTCTCAACGGGTGTCTCTGGCTGCACCTCCCCCGAGCTGTACTCAGGTGTTGATTCGGATGAGACCTACGTGCCGTCGCAGGTGAGTGTTCCAGGGAGGGATTCTGTTCTGTCTCACCCACCTGCACCAGGGTCAGTACCATGGGGATGTCAGTGTTGGCAGCTACGCCTTCGGTGGTTACGGATGCAGGGTCACACTCCGCGACATCTGATCCTGTTCCTGGGCCAGCAGATCAGAGGGGGAATGCAGTCCTGCAGCCTCAGGCAGTGCCGGCACAGCAAGGCGCAGTTCGCCTTGCCCCAGACAGGTGTGGTGCCCGCCGACGTGGTGGCCGTACGCCACCCGGCAATACCGCATGGGAGCAATCCATTTACGGTATGGCTACCCAACAGGCTGCATCATCCGAGATGATGGCTCAGGCCATGGATAGGGTGGCCACTTCCATTGTCCCCCCAGAAAGGCTGATGGAGCGACTAGAGCAGGCAACCGACTCCATCTGCCAGTCACACAGGGAGGACATGTTGGGGTCCAACAGGGACAGGCGGGCGGCACTGGCGACTCTGCAGGAGGCCATCTCCATTGAGTCCCAGGGCCACAGGGAAGCCCTGAGGCAGGAGCTCCTACACCTCAGGACGACTCTTGTTGAGCTTGAGGCTTCAACACACCAAAGGACAGAACAGCAGCTGGAGCGTCTCACCCGTACGCTCTCAGCTGAGATGCAGGCAACGAGGGCGGAGGTCCGGGCATCCCGTGAGTTGTTGCATGGGGACCTCCGCACACTCATCCTCCAGAACCAGACCTACCACACCCGCATGCTTGCAGCCATGGAGGAGCAGACTAGGGCCTTGCGTGGGCTGCCTCCCATAGTGCAACCACCTCCGGATGCAGCTGCACAGGGTGATAATAGCGACAGCAGTGATACTCCCACAATAGGGTAGCCGTGTGGGCCATGAGCCCATGGAGGTGTTTTATCTTCCCAGGATCCACGCAGGTGGGTTTTGGTGTGCATCCTGTCCTCGGACCTCCTGGGTGGCCTCCCCAACCCCCCCGGGCCCATCAATGGCCATTTTTGATTGTTTCTAAATTTTTATTTTTATTTTGATTTCTTTTATTCCCAATTTTTTTGGGACGATCTGTTGGCTTCGATCTGTTGGCTTCGATCTGTTGGCTTCGATGTGTTGGCTTCGATCTGTTGGCTTCGATGTGTTGGCTTCGATCTGTTGGCTTCGATGTGTTGTCTTCGATCTGTTGGCTTCGATCTGTTGGCTTCCGTGGTTCCTGTGGGCATACGCTGCATTGTGGCTGGGCACATGCAGGCTTGTAATGTATTTGGTTCAGATGCTTGGGTTTGAGTCACACACACCCCTCCTGCTTCCCGTTTCCATGGGCTTGCAAAGGGTGTGCCCAAGTGACAGTGAATTACACAGTGACGTTGGACTCCCATGAGCTGTGTGGCCAGTCTGTAGTCAATACTGTGTATACATTCATAGTGCATATTGCTGTTGTGTTGTACACTGCATGTTGCATTGATGTGTAACTCTTCTTCTGTGTCTACCTCCCAATTTGCAGGTCCCTTCCTCAAGTCCACACAAGGACCTCTAGTCTGGCGATGGGGACCATGTTGGCAGCAGTGCACCTACAACTCTACATGGCGCCAACACTGCACAGTTGGTAGTGGTGGGAGTGCAGGCATTTCCAGGTGGTGAGACTACTAATATGTAACATTTTTGATGTCATGTTAATGGTACTACGTGCTCAAGTATGTTGTTGGTCCGGCATTGCTGTGAGCATTTCAGGTGTTTCAGGTTTCTAATAGTGCCACTGTACATAGTGAGAGTGAAGTCATGTTGTGGGGATTACTTTGTTTACCTGCAATTAGCATGACATGGCACGGTGTGTCGTGTGGCAGTGCTGGGGTTGGGTTGGCTGACATGGCACTGTCCTCTTGTTGCATTTTGCAAGTGGGTATTCATTTTAGCTGCTTCAATGTGTAACTTCACAAAACTGCATTGGTGGTGTCTGTGTGGGTAGGGATGCACACATTGTGACACTTCCAGGTGAACAATCTCAGGCTGACATGGAATTCCCGGTTCATTCTCCACACATTCAGGATCAGTGTCAGGTTGAGTCATCATTGATTGTCAGATGGAATGTGCCAGGGCAGTGTGCACTCCACAGGGGTGTGATTTCTATGTGAAGTAATTAGCCACTAGCTGTGTACGGGCTGCCTCCCCCCGTGCCCTTTCCCCTCCCATGCGCAGCGGCTGTGCATGTGGTTGGGGATGTGGGGCCACCACCATGTCCACGGCCAGGCCCCGGCGTGTTGCAACGTTGTGCAGGACACATGCTGCCACTATGATCCTGCACACTACTGGGGGAGCGTATAACAGCTGGCCGCCAGAACGGTCAAGGGAGCGAAAGCGTGACTTTAGCACTCCGAATGTGCGCTCCACTATGCCCCTGGTTGTAATGTGGGCTGTGTTAAATCTTACCTGGGGTGGCGTGGTGGGGTTCCGAATTGGCGTCATCATGTGGGGGCTGAGAGGGTAGGCACTGTCCCCTGTGGAGGTGGGGATTGGTATCATTGGTGAGGTTGTGACCTTGCTCAGTATCCAACATGCATGCATGTGCAGTGGCATACATACTCACCAAGCAGCCATGTATCGCCATGCCGCCCAGCTTCTAGGTCCCGGCTTAGGGTGGACATTCGGTAAATGAAGCTGTCGTGGGTGGAGCCGGGATAGTTGGCATATACTGAGGTGATGATTCCCTTGGCATTACATGCTACCTGCACGTTGATGGAATGCCAGTGCTTGCGGTTCCTATAGATGTGCTCAGATGCCCTGGGGGGACGTAGAGCCACATGGGTGCAGTCGATGGCACCTAGCACTTTGGGGAATCGTGCCAATGCGTAAAAATCCAGGGCGGCAGCATGCCTTTCTGCAGGTGTTCTGGGCAGGTATATGTGCCTGCGGACTGATGGGCGTGCAGTCATGATGTTCAAGACCTGGTGTAGGCAGCGTGACTGGGTGGCCTGTGACACCCCACCCACTATGGCACTTGTCCGCTGAAATGATCCAGTGGCTAAGAAGTGCAGTACATTGAGGACCTTCTCCAGGGGGCTGAGTGCTTGGGAGCACAGGGTGGGTGATGTGAGGTCATCCTCCCACTCACTCACAAGGTCCAGTATGATGTGTGGTGGAAACCTGTACCTCCCATACACCTGGTCATCAGGCATCCCGAAAAGGCTGGTTCTGGGTGTGAATATTCTGGCCCTGACTATCCTCCTCCTCCTCCTTTGGTAGCCCACTGCCACTGCTGCTAGGAACGGTATGTTCATCCTGGCGTCTGAGCTTGTTATTGTTAAAGTCCGCAATTTATGCTTAGCGCGTGTTCTAGGCGAGCGTGTGACCCGCGCACACCTGGAATCCAGTTCCCAGTCCAATAGCGTGTGGAAATTCACACGCACCACGGGATACAGCGTGTGACCCGCGCACCCCTGGAATCCAGTTCCCAGTCCAATAGCGTGTGGAAATTCACACGCACCACGGGATACAGCGTGTGACCCGCGCACCCCTGGAATCCAGTTCCCAGTCCAATAGCGTGTGGAAATTCACACGCACCACGGGATACAGCGTGTGACCCGCGCACCCCTGGAATCCAGTTCCCAGTCCAATAGCGTGTGGAAATTCACACGCACCACGGGATACAGCGTGTGACCCGCGCACCCCTGGAATCCAGTTCCCAGTCCAATAGCGTGTGGAAATTCACACGCACCACGGGATACAGCGTGTGACCCGCGCACCCCTGGAATCCAGTTCCCAGTCCAATAGCGTGTGGAAATTCACACACACCACGGGATACAGCGTGTGACCCGCGCACCCCTGGAATCCAGTTCCCAGTCCAATAGCGTGTGGAAATTCACACGCACCACGGGATACAGCGTGTGACCCGCGCACCCCTGGAATCCAGTTCCCAGTCCAATAGCGTGCGGAAATTCACACGCACCACGTGATACAGGTTCGCTGACGTACTTGCGTGTGGAACTTCCCGCGCACCCCTGAAATACACGCGCCCAGGCTATTCGCGTGTGGAACTTCCCGCGCACCCCTGGAATACACGCGCCCAGGCTATTCGCGTGTGGAACTTCCCGCGCACCCCTGAAATACACGCGCCCAGGCTGTTCGCGTGTGGAACTTCCCCCGCACCCCTGAAATACATGCGCCTAGGCTATTCGCGTGTGGAACTTCCCGCGCACCCCTGAAATACACGCGCCCAGGCTGTTCGCGTGTGGAACTTCCCCCGCACCCCTGAAATACACGCGCCTAGGCTATTCGCGTGTGGAACTTCCCGCGCACCCCTGAAATACACGCGCCCAGGCTGTTCGCGTGTGGAACTTCCCGCGCACCCCTGAAATACACGCGCCCAGGCTATTCGCGTGTGGAACTTCCCGCGCACCCCTGAAATACACGCACCCAGGCTATTCGCGTGTGGAACTTCCCGCGCACCCCTGAAATACACGCGCCCAGGCTGTTCGCGTGTGGAACTTCCCCCGCACCCCTGAAATACACGCGCCTAGGCTATTCGCGTGTGGAACTTCCCGCGCACCCCTGAAATACACGCGCCCAGGCTGTTCGCGTGTGGAACTTCCCCCGCACCCCTGAAATACACGCGCCTAGGCTATTCGCGTGTGGAACTTCCCGCACACCCCTGAAATACACGCGCCCAGGCTATTCGCGTGTGGAACTTCCCGCGCACCCCTGAAATACACGCGCCCAGGCTGTTCGCGTGTGGAACTTCCCCCGCACCCCTGAAATACACGCGCCTAGGCTATTCGCGTGTGGAACTTCCCGCGCACCCCTGAAATACACGCGCCCAGGCTGTTCGCGTGTGGAACTTCCCCCGCACCCCTGAAATACACGCGCCTAGGCTTATTCGCGTGTGGAACTTCCCGCGCACCCCTGAAATACACGCGCCCAGGCTGTTCGCGTGTGGAACTTCCCGCGCACCCCTGAAATACACGCGCCCAGGCTATTCGCGTGTGGAACTTCCCGCGCACCCCTGAAATACACACGCCCAGGCTATTCGCGTGTGGAACTTCCCGCGCACCCCTGAAATACACGCGCCCAGGCTGTTCGCGTGTGGAACTTCCCCCGCACCCCTGAAATACACGCGCCTAGGCTATTCGCATGTGGAACTTCCCGCGCACCCCTGAAATACACGCGCCCAGGCTGTTCGCGTGTGGAACTTCACGCGAACCCCTGATATACACTTAGCCCGCTCCCCCAGACCCGATCGCGTGTGAAACTTCACGCGAACCCCTGTGATGCACGTACCCTGCTGAAATCGCGTGTTAGACTTCCCGCGCACCCCGGTATACACGCACACGTATTTTTTGTCAGCGGGTGTCCGTGTTTGTGGGTACCCCTTTGCACGTCATTTTTCCTGGAGGGCCACAGTATGGGACATTCATCATGGCAGTATATAGGTGCGATTTGTTGGCGCACCTTTTGGCGCACATTTCTTACAGCCGCAGAGACGCTACCGCCTGCTTTCTTGTGGCGGTCGTGTTTGTGCCTGTGCGCTGGTTTGAGCGTGCGCTTTTTTCCCCTATTCTATTCCATGAATACATGTTGTAGGCGAGCGTGTGGGCGTTCCGCGCACTTGTGCCCTGTACTTCCCCCGTGACGCCCACGTTTTGGCAAGTTGTTCCCCATTCCGAGTGTTACGCCCGTGTTCCGCCTACTTTTGTTGCGTGCGCCGCGCTATGTGCGATTTTCGCTGTGGCCTGTGCGATTTTCGCAGTGACCTGGCGCACGCTGTTAGATGGCCTGTGCGCCAACGTGCGCCGCGCACTTTTTATCGCACATCTGCTGGTTTTCTCGCGCACGGCCTTCCATGAATCGACGTGCGCTGCTTTTCGTGCGATTTTCGCAATTGCACTGCGATTTTCGCTATTCCACTGCGATTCGCACGTTTTTGCCCACTTGCGCCGCGCTAATTATTCCATGAATCGGCCTCTTAGTGTCTCAAGAATAATGGAAAAGTTGAACTACTGTGCAAGAATGGTTAAATTGACCATAAACACACAAGAAGATTCACAAGAATTCCTAATGTACTTACTACAAGTACTGGAAACCAAAAACATCCCTATTAATGAAATATTCCATATTTTATACACGTGGAAGCATAAATGCACATTCTACAACCATGTTTCACAAGACCGCATCCATAATGCACGATTTCTATATGTATCCATACCAAATTGTGAATCCATTCCATTTCACCAGCTTCTGCAGAATACAACTCATGGCATATTATGCCCTTTTTGCAATTCAGATAATCGTTCCACCATACAAATTAAACTCACATAGCCAATATGTCATACTAATGAGTCTAAGGTACAATGTAGGTGGTAACAAAAATAACGGTAAGCTTACAGGCTTCAAACACTACCAAGTATCTCTTGGAATGAAAACCTTCACAACAGAATGTATAATATACCATGCTGCTGCTACAACTACTTCAGGGCAATACATTGCATATGTGAACAAAAGTAATTGGTTTAAATGTAACAATACCTCCATTACACCAAAAAGGTTACCAGCAGATTTAAGAAGAGCCTAATTAACATTCCTTCAACCTAAACTTTAGTAACTAAACTATAGCACAATCTAGTTAGAACACACCAAAAGGTATATAACTACTTCAAAAACACCCTTCATTGCAAACCACTTCAAATATGCCATCTCAATGACAAAACATCTTCCAACCTCAAATCTAGTTAGCATCCACCAACAGGTATCTAACTATTTCAAGCATTCCCTTAATTACAACATGATTAAAACAATAATACTATCACCTGACACTCGCGTAACTGTAATTGTTTTTTAATATCCAGTGCAGATTTGTTTTCCCAATGATTCAATGACCATGTGATATCAAAACAACAGCAGTGTGTCAAACACTAATGTTGTACCAAAAAAAGTATTTCAAATGTACTGTTTATGAGGGTCTAAAAAAGAAAATGTATATTGAAAACTGTATACCACTACAGCTTTTGAACTATCATGCTTAACCAATTGTACTGTTTTTTTTCTCCACAGAAAAGAAACCAGAGATTGCAGCTTCATGACTCTACAACACTAAGTAGCCACAGCAATCTTAATCAACTACATGTTCTGTGAACACTATCCTCAATTCTACTACAATCATAAGTACCGTATACAATTCAATTACATCATTATTCCATATTACAATCACTTTGTACTCCCACTACATTACGTACAATTACTTTACACATATTCCTACTGTGATGATTTTGGCCATACTCCTACTATATTACCTATAATTACAACACATATATTACTACTGTGGTGCTTGTGCCCAGTGCACATATTCTGGCAACTGACCAGAACACAATTAACTGTATAACAAGTATGTCTCGTACACGCTCAACTAATAAAACTCACCCCCACTGCCCTGCAATTGAAATGATGTCCGCGGACACCGAAAATAAAATGCAGACACAGCAGCATTTCCAAACCCTTTTTTCACCTATAAAAACAGCTTTACATTACCTTCATTCTACCTCCTACCATTTCTATGCCATCTTCCAGCCAGCAAATAACCCCTAATCTCTTTTCCAAGCTGGCCGTTCACCGAGTTGTCCGCAAACTGCTGCAGTGTCTGTGGAGAGCTACCACACATGCCCAGTCTTTTTTAAATTACAAAAACAGCCCCATATCATCTTTTGTCCACTCCCCGACCCTTCTCAGCCCGTCTTTCCAGACTTTTTCCCCACTGCACTGTCCGCGGTCTGCTGCGACTGTCTACGGATCCAACATGGCTGGTGTTTCCAAAAATCTGATGCACCTCACACTCTTCACCATCCAATCAGTGGGTGCGGCTGATGTCCGCGAACATCACGCTGCCCTCTTGACCAATCAGAGCCCAATCACGGACCAAACACGGAAGTGAGTCCACGGACCAAACCCAGATATCACTAATTTATTTTAACCTACGTTTTGGTCATTTAAAAAAAAAAACTACTGGACGGATTTACAACACATTTTTTAAAGCATGCTTTCAGGATCAAGCCGCTGCTCCTCCCACAATATTGGAGAAAATCTGTCTAGCGGTTTGGGCTGTAGACATGAACAAAACATTCCATTGCATCTATGGGAAAGACCACACATTTTGGGACCCCCACTATAACTTTGCAAACAAAAACTTACCAAACTTCACAGGATCACTCTGATGGGCGATATACATTTTTTGCAAAGTTTTGTGAGGATTCTTTCAGGGGGGCAAAGTTATAAGCTGCCCAAAAAGTGCTCTTCCTATGGTATGGTAGGGTAAACCTATACATAAGGCAAGTGTTTCAAAGCGCTCAAGGAGGGAGGGAACAAGGGGAAAAACAATAGACATTCAGTGCCCTTGAAATTCTGAAATGATAATAGTCTGCACAGGCAGAGTACGCGGATATAATACAATTAACTATGGGTTGAGCAACTTAACCATAAATACAGGGCCGCTACCGCAGGCCCTGTAATGTATATGTGTTTATAGCTTGTGATTTCATATAGTTGTTCTTACTGCTATTATGTACATGCTGTGAGGGTTCTGAGTGAGCTTTGATCAAATTGATTCTATGTCATGTGTAAAGGTGCTTTACATTACTTCTTTTTCACCAATTGAAGCTCTATCAGTGTGGTTAATACTACATAGGGCAGTCTTGTGCTATGATCATTCGGTCTTGACAACCATACTTCTTCACTTCTTATCGTTCAATTACTGCCAGCTTGGCTACTATCTCCTTGTCAGGCCTGTGCAGGAAAGCCTTCTTTATATGGGGCTGCTATCTTCTGCATTGTGTGCCTTTTCATAGTGTCTTTCGCAGGTTGTATTTTTGCACATGTTTAGGGCATTGGATGTATTTGCCAACATTTTTGTGTTCCCCAACAGGACCATCCCTTAATGATTTGTTCATTGGGTGCTCATCCGACTCTCATACCTCCCACTCCTCAAATTCATTCCCCCCCCAACAATTCTGGGCAAGAAACAGGCAGTTTCCTCAAAGCCCATGGATGGTCTCCAGCCTTATACAGGGGATGTCACAACAATGTTACACAATCACAGATAGCCGGTATACAAAAATGAAAATGACCTGCTGGCATAAAGCTACTGAGTGATGGTCAATATATCACAATCCTTAACTTCAATTTGAAAGATTTCCAAATTACAAATCAAGTTACATGAGTGCATAATTCAAAAGCTTTCTTTTTCCCAATGACACATGTACATGCTAGAATAAAATAACTGTTTCATGGATTCCTACTTTTCACATAAATGTGATACTTTGGGTTGCCAAAGTGTGTTTAATTTACGCTATGTTTGCAATAACTCGATTTTGCAGTCTTTTGGTTAGGGAAGCAATGTTCTCAATTTAGAATGCACAGCCTGTTTTGTCTCACCCAACCAACCTGAGGAAATGGTTTTCATATTGTATTGAACAGATATAAACACCCTTTCTTTTATACATCACATATCAAATTCACTGTACAATTTCCGAATGAGTGGTTGGATAGGATTTACATTCACTCTATGTATATGGGAAAGCAATGACTCATTTAAACCTGCTCTCAATTTCGAATTTATCTTAAATATCTTTGGCTTCACAATCTTCAAATTATCAATAACTCTCTGTGAGGTTATGAAACTTCCTTAATGATTCATAGTCTGAATTTATAACTGTGCCTGTGGAAAAAACTCAGGTTCAATTTTACTTTTGATTTTTAAAGAGTGGCACACCGAAATTAACAGAAGTGCTAACTATACCATTATGCACAACATCCAGAAAGGTTGAATTGACATATTATGTAATTTTGCATACAGTGAGATTGGACTATGCAGCATACCTTTAAATTCATGTATTTAAATAGCACCTTCTCAAACCTTCCCCATTTGTGGGACTTAATAGCAAAAAATATATAGATAGCACAAATATATTTTTTAGAAATCTCATACTCAATTCTCTTTGAATTTTAGAGGCATATAATCAGGACAAATGCCCATTTGTTCCATGAGGTTTCTTGTGATCAGCAGCTTCTCTTCTGCAGGTCAACTTGTGGACATTTGTATTCTCCTGGAACACAAGCCTTCCCTTCTACAGCCCTTAAGTTAGACTTCCTATTTAATCCAGGTGCTTTTCTCTCCTGCAGCTCTTTCAAGTGTTAGAATGAATCTACTGTGTATTCTCACTGTTTTACGGAATCCATAACTCCCACGGTTATGTCATAATTATGTCCCACTATGTGATAAGCTGAGTTTCTTCATTGGGCTCCCTCATATACACTCCTATTCAGTCTCCATTGGATGGCTATGACTTCTATATTTGTGGTCAGAAAAGGTAGGCCCAAAATGTACACCTTTGACAGTAATTTTGGTTTTCTACCTTAATTGTTGTCAGTAAACAGCAAACCTAAAGATACCCTAGCAATGGGACTCTACTATTTCAGATGCACATGTAAAGCTGAAACATGACTATGTGGCTTATTGCCTCATTGTGTTATACAATATTAATGATGATATTAATTATTAAACATCACGCCAAGTCAAATTTGATTTAAAAATGGAGAGGATTATTTTTTCTTTAAACCCCTCTTGGTCTCGTGTTATTAGATCTTGTCATGCAATACTTATTGTCTGCATGTAAAGAGAGGGGTACTGATTGCATGTCCAAGCTTGCGTGGTAATTTACTGTATAGTTTTGTGATCATCGCATAACTTCTGGAAAAAAAGGTCCACATCACGAGTTCAATTAGGCCTTGATTAGAGGTTTATGTAAGTCAGTTGACAGGTCCCCTTTTGTTCTGCTTGCACATGTTGTGTTTTATGGTGATGGATGTTTCAACCTGTCAAGTCAAGTACAATCAATGCTCTTTGAAGATAGCAATTTAATAGCTTATGTTCTGACATATGGTAATTAAAGATTGTATATTGTCTGAAGCCCACAGATTTCATATTCATAGAATGGCAAGAATTTCTTTAACATCTTCCCCAGAAATACTTCTGAAGGTGGGGGATCTTGCTCTGAGTTGAAATGCAGGTCAACTTGCAGTCAGCACAATTGCAAGCTGAATTGAATACACTGTTATCCAAATAAATAGAATGTTTCTGTCTTTCTTTTCTTCATTTATAATTGTATTATTTACATTCAACATTATTTCATATGGTGTCAATGAAATACATTGTATGATGCAATCAATGTATGCATTAAATGTGCTCTATTTGAAAAGAAAATAACTAGAGTAGATAATCACAGGAGAAGACAAGGGTTGGTTCAGTTTCTTAAAGAGATTGTTCTGTGTTACATACAGGTTTCTCTTTATTAACTTAACAGTGTGTTCCAAGTAACACAACATATGTGCCAGTTATTTGTCTTCCTTACATTTTTCCATAAGCAGTTCCATAAATGTTCACAGTCTTTGGTGAAACCCATATCATATGTTGTGTGCTGGGTTTCAGGTGCACAGGTGACTACCTGCATCCCGCAAGTGCACCCTTTCATCATATCAAGTAAAAGGCAAACATAATAGCTAAAGCAATACCTTTTTTAATGGCACCTTTCTCACTTAAACTTGAAACAGTCTTCATGTCTTGTGTTAGGTGCTGTTCATTACAAAAGGTGGCACATATTGACCTGCGTTGTTATACAATAGTTCTCCACATTGTTGAATTATATATGTCCCACCTGAAGAAGCAGGGCAACCTTTGAGCACCTGTTGCTTTGAATCCAGATAATCTCTCTTTGCCTTTAATTCTCCCCATAAAAATAAATATCAACATAACTAGTAGAGAAGCAAACCTTTATAGCTATTGACCAATGCTAACCTTTATATAAGAATCACATAGTTGTTTCAATGGATTCATTATCTCTAAGACAAGGGGTGTTCATTAAGCTAGTTCTATGCAGAATGCATGGTAGATGTATGCAAAAAAATCACTGCTTGTGTTTAAGAAGTTCCCTTAATCATGGAGTATTTTACATCCTCTTTTATAATACCACATATGTCCAGAATTTGGGCAAACAAAGGGTAACTATGTTTGACCCAAATCATGATTAGAAGATCTCTCTTGTCAATTTTGATGATAATCTACTTTTTCAGCATGCTTGGTTTGAGACTCAGTGGACAAAGCAATAGTCCTTCCATCACAAATCAGGGCAATTTTTTCAGTTATTAATTTCTCCAAATGTTCCTTTCTATTTAGTACATGAGACAAAAGCAATACTATGTCCACATATTCAGAAGAGTATTTGAATAAGACAGCCCCATGGGATGTCTATAGATATGTGATTCCGTGTCAGATAATCTCTTGACTGGAATGTGGACATCTATGGTGGCCATTCAGAAATAAAAGAGGGTGTTGGGAAGTTTGTTTAGTAGGTTATGATCCTGCCTAATGAAGCCACAGATGAGATATGTACCTTTTTGCCAGCTCTGTTAGGAATTGTCTTTCTCCAATTGTAGCAATACTATTCTGGCTGTCCAAGGCTATTTAAGGGCTGAATACAAACATTGCACTGCAGTGTCTAGCTACCAGCAGGAATTCCCTAATTCAACCAATGTGAATGAGCATCGCTGGTATACATGAGAGTGGATTGGCTCTGAGACTTAGAGGGGATTTTTCTAGGATAACTGAAATGTTCAGTACTACTATAAGATTGTCAGCACTTGCAACCATTGACCTATAAATAATGATGTCACCCACATCCTTCATGCCTTTGTCCCAGGGTAAAATGGGAAATCAAATCTCAGGATGCCTGCACCGTTGATTGTGCATTAAACAACCCCTTTCTTCTTGGTGGATGCCCATCCTCTTTGATCAGAACAATGTGAAATCTTTAATATGTGTACTAAATAAAGTTATTTACTTTATAATGCTTAGTTCCATTGAAATGGCCTAATAGCAGCTACAATGGGATGGAAGTGGTATCAAAATGTTAGGTGGCAATATCTATACAGCAGTAAAATGTGTCACACAAGATTTGTCACTATGATAGTACTAGGGGATACTACCAGTTACAAGTTTAAGGTGAAAGTGTAAGTTTCTTTTTCCACAAGTGTACACTCAATCTGTGTCTAGTTCTAGTTGAAATTGTGCATTATGAGCAGAAACACTGTGAGTAAGGAGCTTTTTCTACTATGTCACAATGAGTTATTCTATGCCAGCCATACCCATTTAACTGGCCCTTGACTTTTGTCAGGCTTAGATTATCCCCTTTTTTCAGCTCCAATGCCTTTTCTGTCTAATGTGACAGCTTTGTTTTCCATGCATGAAGTGGGCTGAGAGGGGAACAAAATCCATTCCATTCCTGAGAGATCAAAGGGCTCTCTGTTGACTGCCCTGTCTTGGAAAATCACAAGAGTTGTAATGCAGTGATGGAATGGTTGTGGGTGACAGGGATACCCTTGTTGTTTTCAGGACATGTTTGCAATGGCAATCAAGGATCTTCATGAAAAGTGTTTTTTAGGTTTTTGGTTCCAACACATAAATTTACCCAGAGCTGACCAAATGGAGGATGGCTAATCTGAGTAGGGATGGGTTTAGGTGCGAAAGTTAAATAGGATGATGTGCATAATGCTAATGTACAGGTCCTCCACCTGAGCTGGTTTGTTGAGCAACTCATTCTGTATGATATTCAGATTGAGAAGGATAGGGCTTCATCATCATTGAGGTCATTTATGAAGTTTAGTGAGGATAACCCTTGCCACCAATTGAATGTAGTGTTACACTTGTTTTTGAAGATATGCATTTTCCCCTGATGAACAATGAAGGGGAGGAGTTAGATGGGGATGGCCGAAATGAGAAAAAAGTATATGATATCCCGTCAACTTGGTTTATCTATCTCTCATGTAATAAAACAAGACGCCAGAGGAAAACCATTTGGACACAAGCAGGTATCTCCACTTCGAATGGTAGAACTAAGACTCCACAGCTCACCCAACCTTTTTTCCTATAATAGGGCTACATCAAGGGTGACCATGCCTCTAATTAAAAGGAGTGATAGAACTTAATTAGAAACATGCAGGTATTCAACAAATTGGAAAGTGGCCGGTACCCCTTCTGTACTATTTTGTTTACCATAAAGAAATGAATGGCTGAGCAAGAATCCTGTTTTTATTTAATTGGAACATAGAATGCACAGATAGATTAAGGAGGTCAGTAATTAACATTGAAGTCACATATTATTCCAGAAGTCATTACCTTATATTAACAGTGTTCTTAATTGTTCTTGTGTTAAGTGTTCTTAGGTCAGGGTGATCTCCTGAGTTAATGATGGAAAACTATGAACCTCTCACAATAATTTGAGGATCTGCCTTTTGGGTGTCTTTGGAATATGTAAAAAAGGTCTCCAAAGAGAGTTATGGGTGGTTTTATGTAGATTGTCACAGGGAAAAACGTAATAAGAAATTCAGATAAGTCAGGAATCCTTTCCATTTCCGAATGGTTGTCAGATCCTTTAAAAAAGTGCCATAGTAATCTGTCACAGGAAAGAATATAGCTTACCGGAGAGTGGTCATAAGCAGATATGATGGTGGCTAGTGCCATGCAACATACATAGGGCTTTTGTCCCTTGTAACAGATTTGTGAGTCTCATTTCCAACAGATTAATTAATTAGTGGAGAAGCAGGGGCAAAGGGATAGTGTTATGGCTTTAGCTGGACTTCTCGATGGAAATATGAATAACATGGAGGCCTCACTCACCTTGGTAGAGGTTTTGTGCAGCGGTTGATACCAAAAGGGTTGGCAATGTGCCAGGCCCGCCTGTGTCTCTTTGGATACTTATAAGTGCAATTGTGTCAGGTGGACTCCGATATTGTCACAAATGCAATTAATCTGTGATCACTATAATGTTTGAAAAAGGATGGAGGGGTCTGCCATCCAATTAGAGACCAATCTCCTTGTTTGATGTCCCCAGCAATATTCTGGTAAACATTTTGTTTACTCAGATCCATGCATGAATTGTGGAAAAAAAAGTGTTATCTCTCCAATCCATGAAGTATTTAGGGCAGGTTAGGAAGTCTGGAGCAGACCCAGAGGCTGCAGGTGTCCATTGGAAAATATGAGACAATCAAAAAAGTGTCCCTGTACCTTAGCTGGGTAAACCTTTACACAGCTGTGTGATGATTTACATTATGCTTTGCATTCCAGAGCCTAAGTGCCACTCTAGTGGTGGTATAAATGCACACCTGGTGCTGTGGCACGTTATGCATCAGAGTATAGCGGTGCTGTACCCAGATCAAGGCTCTGGAGAAAATGTAGTCTCTACACTTTACTGTAAGAGAAACTACTGCCCCTGAGCACCTGATAGGCGTATAATGTTACAGGTCTAAGTCTAGAGTATCTATATACCAATACATATTAGCATTGTGTGCATGTTAACAATTAGATGCTATCAATAGCTTCCCTAAAAATGTTATCACTAAACCAGCAAGTATTTATAAGGTAATAGAGTGTCTTTTACAATAATAAATAAAACATACATTAGTAATTTAATAATGCTCTCAGACTCTTGTTTGGCATGTTTGTATATGTATTGCCTTGCGCAGTACATATATGACCATTACGAATGGAATAGTAAAACAGTATACGTTCCTAACATTAGCATTAACGTGGATGAGTGGACCCAGCATTCTACTATCTACCAACTTCTAAAATATTAGAACTAGCCATAAACACTGTGTTTTGGTGTGTGTGTGTGTGTGTGTGTATGTGTCTGTGTGCCTGTCTGTGTGTTTATACCACCTTGAATTCAGGAGTCCTCCAAAAATTAGGTATTTGCATCCCCTTCCCTGGGAGTGTCTATGAACAATTGGTTGTGCATCCCTTCCCCTGCAAGGATATGTGAACAATTATTTGTACTCACTTCCCTGTGGGAATGCAGTAAAACAGAAGGTGTGTCGTCTTCCATATGGAAGTGCAGTGAAACTTGCATAAAATCCGCCTTTGTTGCAAAAGTGCAGAAATTGTTAAATGTGTGTTCTCCCTCTCCTGTGGTAGTGCAGCAAGTATTGTGCATGCACCAACTGCTCTGTGCGAGTGTGGCAAAAAGTGTGTGTAGCAAACAATAGTTGTTCTCCTCCACTGTGGAGTGCTGTAAGAATTAGGTGTGTGCAAATCCTTACATATGGCAGTGCTTACAAATGTATGTGTGATCACCCTTCCTGCCAAACTGCTGCAGAAACTAGGCGTGTGCGAACCCTTTCTTGTGAGACTGTGGGACAAGTTAGGTGTCCACACTCTCCTGCGAAAGTGCACGTAGATTGTATATGTGCCCCTTTGTCCGAGGAAGAAAAACAGAAATTGTGTGGTTACCCTATCCACATGGGAGTGTGTCAACATGTAGGTGCAAATATCCCCTTCCCTGAGGGCGTGCAGCATTTGCTGCGGAAGTGCCAACCAAAAATAAGTGTGTGTGCCCCCTCCCAGCATGGATACCTCAGAAGCAGTGTGTGCACTCCATTCCTGCGGGAGTGCAGCAGAAATGATCTGTATATGCCCCCCTTCCCTGTAGGAGTGCTCATAAATTAGGAGTGTGCACACCCGTCCTTGTTGAAAAGTAGCAACATTTATGTATGCACACCCTTCCTTAAGGGATTATGTCAGAAATTAGCTGTGTGTGCCCCTTCCATGCAGTATTGTAGCAGAAATTCTGCATGCCTAAGCCCTTCCTTTTGGGAGTATGGCAACAATTGTGCATTCTCTTCCCTTCAAGGGGAGTTGCAGAAATTGTGCATTTAGCCTCCTTCTTGTGGGAGGACAGCTAAACTTGGGTGTTCATTCTCAGATTTATTTTTCCTATGAGGGTACATCAACAATGTGGTGTGTGAGTGGCTTTTCCTGTTCATTTGGGACGTAATATGGCTAAGAATGGATATTTTGTATGCACCCGTGTGCTACATTATGATTAAAGGCTTACAGCATTTAGCAGGTGTGTTACTTCACACTACTTTACACCACCGCTATTCGCGTGTGGAACTTCCCGCGCACCCCTGAAATACACGCGCCCAGGCTGTTCGCGTGTGGAACTTCCCCCGCACCCCTGAAATACACGCGCCTAGGCTATTCGCGTGTGGAACTTTCCGCGCACCCCTGAAATACACGCGCCCAGGCTGTTCGCGTGTGGAACTTCCCGCGCACCCCTGAAATACACGCGCCCAGGCTATTCGCGTGTGGAACTTCCCGCGCACCCCTGAAATACACGCGCCCAGGCTGTTAGCGTGTGGAACTTCCCCCGCACCCCTGAAATACACGCGCCTAGGCTATTCGCGTGTGGAACTTCCCGCGCACCCCTGAAATACACGCGCCCAGGCTGTTCGCGTGTGGAACTTCCCGCGCACCCCTGAAATACACGCGCCCAGGCTATTCGCGTGTGGAACTTCCCGCGCACCCCTGAAATACACGCGCCCAGGCTATTCGCGTGTGGAACTTCCCGCGCACCCCTGAAATACACGCGCCCAGGCTGTTCGCGTGTGGAACTTCCCCCGCACCCCTATTCGCGTGTGGAACTTCCCGCGCACCCCTGAAATACACGCGCCCAGGCTGTTCGCGTGTGGAACTTCACGCGAACCCCTGATATACACTTAGCCCGCTCCCCCAGACCCGATCGCGTGTGAAACTTCACGCGAACCCCTGTGATGCACGTACCCTGCTGAAATCGCGTGTTAGACTTCCCGCGCACCCCGGTATACACGCACACGTATTTTTTGTCAGCGGGTGTCTGTGTTTGTGGGTACCCCTTTGCACGTCATTTTTCCTGGAGGGCCACAGTATGGGACATTCATCATGGCAGTATATAGGTGCGATTTGTTGGCGCACCTTTTGGCGCACATTTCTTACAGCCGCAGAGACGCTACCGCCTGCTTTCTTGTGGCGGTCGTGTTTGTGCCTGTGCGCTGGTTTGAGCGTGCGCTTTTTTCCCCTATTCTATTCCATGAATACGTGTTGTAGGCGAGCGTGTGGGCGTTCCGCGCACTTGTGCCCTGTACTTCCCCCGTGACGCCCACGTTTTGGCAAGTTGTTCCCCATTCCGAGTGTTACGCCCGTGTTCCGCCTACTTTTGTTGCGTGCGCCGCGCTATGTGCGATTTTCGCTGTGGCCTGTGCGATTTTCGCAGTGACCTGGCGCACGCTGTTAGATGGCCTGTGCGCCAACGTGCGCCGCGCACTTTTTATCGCACATCTGCTGGTTTTCTCGCGCACGGCCTTCCATGAATCGACGTGCGCTGCTTTTCGTGCGATTTTCGCAACTGCACTGCGATTTTCGCTATTCCACTGCGATTCGCACGTTTTTGCCCACTTGCGCCGCGCTAATTATTCCATGAATCGGCCTCTTAGTGTCTCAAGAATAATGGAAAAGTTGAACTACTGTGCAAGAATGGTTAAATTGACCATAAACACACAAGAAGATTCACAAGAATTCCTAATGTACTTACTACAAGTACTGGAAACCAAAAACATCCCTATTAATGAAATATTCCATATTTTATACACGTGGAAGCATAAATGCACATTCTACAACCATGTTTCACAAGACCGCATCCATAATGCACGATTTCTATATGTATCCATACCAAATTGTGAATCCATTCCATTTCACTAGCTTCTGCAGAATACAACTCATGGCATATTATGCCCTTTTTGCAATTCAGATAATCGTTCCACCATACAAATTAAACTCACATAGCCAATATGTCATACTAATGAGTCTAAGGTACAATGTAGGTGGTAACAAAAATAACGGTAAGCTTACAGGCTTCAAACACTACCAAGTATCTCTTGGAATGAAAACCTTCACAACAGAATGTATAATATACCATGCTGCTGCTACAACTACTTCAGGGCAATACATTGCATATGTGAACAAAAGTAATTGGTTTAAATGTAACAATACCTCCATTACACCAAAAAGGTTACCAGCAGATTTAAGAAGAGCCTAATTAACATTCCTTCAACCTAAACTTTAGTAACTAAACTATAGCACAATCTAGTTAGAACACACCAAAAGGTATATAACTACTTCAAAAACACCCTTCATTGCAAACCACTTCAAATATGCCATCTCAATGACAAAACATCTTCCAACATCAATTCTAGTTAGCATCCACCAACAGGTATCTAACTATTTCAAGCATTCCCTTAATTACAACATGATTAAAACAATAATACTATCACCTGACACTCGCGTAACTGTAATCGTTTTTTAATATCCAGTGCAGATTTGTTTTCCCAATGATTCAATGACCATGTGATATCAAAACAACAGCAGTGTGTCAAACACTAATGTTGTACCAAAAAAAGTATTTCAAATGTACTGTTTATGAGGGTCTAAAAAAGAAAATGTATATTGAAAACTGTATACCACTACAGCTTTTGAACTATCATGCTTAACCAATTGTACTGTTTTTTTTCTCCACAGAAAAGAAACCAGAGATTGCAGCTTCATGACTCTACAACACTAAGTAGCCACAGCAATCTTAATCAACTACATGTTCTGTGAACACTATCCTCAATTCTACTACAATCATAAGTACCGTATACAATTCAATTACATCATTATTCCATATTACAATCACTTTGTACTCCCACTACATTACTTACAATTACTTTACACATATTCCTACTGTGATGATTTTGGCCATACTCCTACTATATTACCTATAATTACAATACATATATTACTACTGTGGTGCTTGTGCCCAGTGCACATATTCTGGCAACTGACCAGAACACAATTAACTGTATAACAAGTATGTCTCGTACACGCTCAACTAATAAAACTCACCCCCACTGCCCTGCAATTGAAATGATGTCCGCGGACACCGAAAATAAAATGCAGACACAGCAGCATTTCCAAACCCTTTTTTCACCTATAAAAACAGCTTTACATTACCTTCATTCTACCTCCTACCATTTCTATGCCATCTTCCAGCCAGCAAATAACCCCTAATCTCTTTTCCAAGCTGGCCGTTCACCGAGTTGTCCGCAAACTGCTGCAGTGTCTGTGGAGAGCTACCACACATGCCCAGTCTTTTTTAAATTACAAAAACAGCCCCATATCATCTTTTGTCCACTCCCCGACCCTTCTCAGCCCGTCTTTCCAGACTTTTTCCCCACTGCACTGTCCGCGGTCTGCTGCGACTGTCTACAGATCCAACATGGCTGGTGTTTCCAAAAATCTGATGCACCTCACACTCTTCACCATCCAATCAGTGGGTGCGGCTGATGTCCGCGAACATCACGCTGCCCTCTTGACCAATCAGAGCCCAATCACGGACCAAACACGGAAGTGAGTCCACGGACCAAACCCAGATATCACTAATTTATTTTAACCTACGTTTTGGTCATTTAAAAAAAAAAACTACTGGACGGATTTACAACACATTTTTTAAAGCATGCTTTCAGGATCAAGCCGCTGCTCCTCCCACAATATTGGAGAAAATCTGTCTAGCGGTTTGGGCTGTAGACATGAACAAAACATTCCATTGCGTCTATGGGAAAGACCACACATTTTGGGACCCCCACTATAACTTTGCAAACAAAAACTTACCAAACTTCACAGGATCACTCTGATGGGCGATATACATTTTTTGCAAAGTTTTGTGAGGATTCTTTCAGGGGGGCAAAGTTATAAGCTGCCCAAAAAGTGCTCTTCCTATGGTATGGTAGGGTAAACCTATACATAAGGCAAGTGTTTCAAAGCGCTCAAGGAGGGAGGGAACAAGGGGAAAAACAATAGACATTCAGTGCCCTTGAAATTCTGAAATGATAATAGTCTGCACAGGCAGAGTACGCAGATATAATACAATTAACTATGGGTTGAGCAACTTAACCATAAATACAGGGCCGCTACCGCAGGCCCTGTAATGTATATGTGTTTATAGCTTGTGATTTCATATAGTTGTTCTTACTGCTATTATGTACATGCTGTGAGGGTTCTGAGTGAGCTTTGATCAAATTGATTCTATGTCATGTGTAAAGGTGCTTTACATTACTTCTTTTTCACCAATTGAAGCTCTATCAGTGTGGTTAATACTACATAGGGCAGTCTTGTGCTATGATCATTCGGTCTTGACAACCATACTTCTTCACTTCTTATCGTTCAATTACTGCCAGCTTGGCTACTATCTCCTTGTCAGGCCTGTGCAGGAAAGCCTTCTTTATATGGGGCTGCTATCTTCTGCATTGTGTGCCTTTTCATAGTGTCTTTCGCAGGTTGTATTTTTGAACATGTTTAGGGCATTGGATGTATTTGCCAACATTTTTCTGTTCCCCAAAAGGACCATCCCTTAATGATTTGTTCATTGGGTGCTCATCCGACTCTCATACCTCCCACTCCTCAAATTCATTCCCCCCCCAACAATTCTGGGCAAGAAACAGGCAGTTTCCTCAAAGCCCATGGATGGTCTCCAGCCTTATACAGGGGATGTCACAACAATGTTACACAATCACAGATAGCCGGTCTACAAAAATGAAAATGACCTGCTGGCATAAAGCTACTGAGTGATGGTCAATATATCACAATCCTTAACTTCAATTTGAAAGATTTCCAAATTACAAATCAAGTTACATGAGTGCATAATTCAAAAGCTTTCTTTTTCCCAATGACACATGTACATGCTAGAATAAAATAACTGTTTCATGGATTCCTACTTTTCACATAAATGTGATACTTTGGGTTGCCAAAGTGTGTTTAATTTACGCTATGTTTGCAATAACTTGATTTTGCAGTCTTTTGGTTAGGGAAGCAATGTTCTCAATTTAGAATGCACAGCCTGTTTTGTCTCACCCAACCAACCTGAGGAAATGGTTTTCATATTGTATTGAACAGATATAAACACCCTTTCTTTTATACATCACATATCAAATTCACTGTACAATTTCCGAATGAGTGGTTGGATAGGATTTACATTCACTCTATGTATATGGGAAAGCAATGACTCATTTAAACCTGCTCTCAATTTCGAATTTATCTTAAATATCTTTGGCTTCACAATCTTCAAATTATCAATAACTCTCTGTGAGGTTATGAAACTTCCTTAATGATTCATAGTCTGAATTTATAACTGTGCCTGTGGAAAAAACTCAGGTTCAATTTTACTTTTGATTTTTAAAGAGTGGCACACCGAAATGAACAGAAGTGCTAACTATACCATTATGCACAACATCCAGAAAGGTTGAATTGACATATTATGTAATTTTGCATACAGTGAGATTGGACTATGCAGCATACCTTTAAATTCATGTATTTAAATAGCACCTTCTCAAACCTTCCCCATTTGTGGGACTTAATAGCAAAAAATATATAGATAGCACAAATATATTTTTTAGAAATCTCATACTCAATTCTCTTTGAATTTTAGAGGCATATAATCAGGACAAATGCCCATTTGTTCCATGAGGTTTCTTGTGATCAGCAGCTTCTCTTCTGCAGGTCAACTTGTGGACATTTGTATTCTCCTGGAACACAAGCCTTCCCTTCTACAGCCCTTAAGTTAGACTTCCTATTTAATCCAGGTGCTTTTATCTCCTGCAGCTCTTTCAAGTGTTAGAATGAATCTACTGTGTATTCTCACTGTTTTACGGAATCCATAACTCCCACGGTTATGTCATAATTATGTCCCACTATGTGATAAGCTCAGTTTCTTCATTGGGCTCCCTCATATACACTCCTATTCAGTCTCCATTGGATGGCTATGACTTCTATATTTGTGGTCAGAAAAGGTAGGCCCAAAATGTACACCTTTGACAGTAATTTTGGTTTTCTACCTTAATTGTTGTCAGTAAACAGCAAACCTAAAGATACCCTAGCAATGGGACTCTACTATTTCAGATGCACATGTAAAGCTGAAACATGATTATGTGGCTTATTGCCTCATTGTGTTATACAATATTAATGATGATATTAATTATTAAACATCACGCCAAGTCAAATTTGATTTAAAAATGGAGAGGATTATTTTTTCTTTAAACCCCTCTTGGTCTCGTGTTATTAGATCTTGTCATGCAATACTTATTGTCTGCATGTAAAGAGAGGGGTACTGATTGCATGTCCAAGCTTGCGTGGTAATTTACTGTATAGTTTTGTGATCATCGCATAACTTCTGGAAAAAAAGGTCCACATCACGAGTTCAATTAGGCCTTGATTAGAGGTTTATGTAAGTCAGTTGACAGGTCCCCTTTTGTTCTGCTTGCACATGTTGTGTTTTATGGTGATGGATGTTTCAACCTGTCAAGTTAAGTACAATCAATGCTCTTTGAAGATAGCAATTTAATAGCTTATGTTCTGACATATGGTAATTAAAGATTGTATATTGTCTGAAGCCCACAGATTTCATATTCATAGAATGGCAAGAATTTCTTTAACATCTTCCCCAGAAATACTTCTGAAGGTGGGGGATCTTGCTCTGAGTTGAAATGCAGGTCAACTTGCAGTCAGCACAATTGCAAGCTGAATTGAATACACTGTTATCCAAATAAATAGAATGTTTCTGTCTTTCTTTTCTTCATTTATAATTGTATTATTTACATTCAACATTATTTCATATGGTTTCAATGAAATACATTGTATGATGCAATCAATGTATGCATTAAATGTGCTCTATTTGAAAAGAAAATAACTAGAGTAGATAATCACAGGAGAAGACAAGGGTTGGTTCAGTTTCTTAAAGAGATTGTTCTGTGTTACATACAGGTTTCTCTTTATTAACTTAACAGTGTGTTCCAAGTAACACAACATATGTGCCAGTTATTTGTCTTCCTTACATTTTTCCATAAGCAGTTCCATAAATGTTCACAGTCTTTGGTGAAACCCATATCATATGTTGTGTGCTGGGTTTCAGGTGCACAGATGACTACCTGCATCCCGCAAGTGCACCCTTTCATCATATCAAGTAAAAGGCAAACATAATAGCTAAAGCAATACCTTTTTTAATGGCACCTTTCTCACTTAAACTTGAAACAGTCTTCATGTCTTGTGTTAGGTGCTGTTCATTACAAAAGGTGGCACATATTGACCTGCGTTGTTATACAATAGTTCTCCACATTGTTGAATTATATATGTCCCACCTGAAGAAGCAGGGCAACCTTTGAGCACCTGTTGCTTTGAATCCAGATAATCTCTCTTTGCCTTTAATTCTCCCCATAAAAATAAATATCAACATAACTAGTAGAGAAGAAAACCTTTATAGCTATTGACCAATGCTAACCTTTATATAAGAATCACATAGTTGTTTCAATGGATTCATTATCTCTAAGACAAGGGGTGTTCATTAAGCTAGTTCTATGCAGAATGCATGGTAGATGTATGCAAAAAAATCACTGCTTGTGTTTAAGAAGTTCCCTTAATCATGGAGTATTTTACATCCTCTTTTATAATACCACATATGTCCAGAATTTGGGCAAACAAAGGGTAACTATGTTTGACCCAAATCATGATTAGAAGATCTCTCTTGTCAATTTTGATGATAATCTACTTTTTCAGCATGCTTAGTTTGAGACTCAGTGGACAAAGCAATAGTCCTTCCATCACAAATCAGGGCAATTTTTTCAGTTATTAATTTCTCCAAATGTTCCTTTCTATTTAGTACATGAGACAAAAGCAATACTATGTCCACATATTCAGAAGAGTATTTGAATAAGACAGCCCCATGGGATGTCTATAGATATGTGATTCCGTGTCAGATAATCTCTTGACTGGAATGTGGACATCTATGGTGGCCATTCAGAAATAAAAGAGGGTGTTGGGAAGTTTGTTTAGTAGGTTATGATCCTGCCTAATGAAGCCACAGATGAGATATGTACCTTTTTGCCAGCTCTGTTAGGAATTGTCTTTCTCCAATTGTAGCAATACTATTCTGGCTGTCCAAGGCTATTTAAGGGCTGAATACAAACATTGCACTGCAGTGTCTAGCTACCAGCAGGAATTCCCTAATTCAACCAATGTGAATGAGCATCGCTGGTATACATGAGAGTGGATTGGCTCTGAGACTTAGAGGGGATTTTTCTAGGATAACTGAAATGTTCAGTACTACTATAAGATTGTCAGCACTTGCAACCATTGGCCTATAAATAATGATGTCACCCACATCCTTCATGCCTTTGTCCCAGGGTAAAATGGGAAATCAAATCTCAGGATGCCTGCACCTTTGATTGTGCATTAAACAACCCCTTTCTTCTTGGTGGATGCCCATCCTCTTTGATCAGAACAATGTGAAATCTTTAATATGTGTACTAAATAAAGTTATTTACTTTATAATGCTTAGTTCCATTGAAATGGCCTAATAGCAGCTACAATGGGATGGAAGTGGTATCAAAATGTTAGGTGGCAATATCTATACAGCAGTAAAATGTGTCACACAAGATTTGTCACTATGATAGTACTAGGGGATACTACCAGTTACAAGTTTAAGGTGAAAGTGCAAGTTTCTTTTTCCACAAGTGTACACTCAATCTGTGTCTAGTTCTAGTTGAAATTGTGCATTATGAGCAGAAACACTGTGAGTAAGGAGCTTTTTCTACTATGTCACAATGAGTTATTCTATGCCAGCCATACCCATTTAACTGGCCCTTGACTTTTGTCAGGCTTAGATTATCCCCTTTTTTCAGCTCCAATGCCTTTTCTGTCTAATGTGACAGCTTTGTTTTCCATGCATGAAGTGGGCTGAGAGGGGAACAAAATCCATTCCATTCCTGAGAGATCAAAGGGCTCTCTGTTGACTGCCCTGTCTTGGAAAATCACAAGAGTTGTAATGCAGTGATGGAACGGTTGTGGGTGACAGGGATACCCTTGTTGTTTTCAGGACATGTTTGCAATGGCAATCAAGGATCTTCATGAAAAGTGTTTTTTAGGTTTTTGGTTCCAACACATAAATTTACCCAGAGCTGACCAAATGGAGGATGGCTAATCTGAGTAGGGATGGGTTTAGGTGCGAAAGTTAAATAGGTTGATGTGCATAATGCTAATGTACAGGTCCTCCACCTGAGCTGGTTTGTTGAGCAACTCATTCTGTATGATATTCAGATTGAGAAGGATAGGGCTTCATCATCATTGAGGTCATTTATGAAGTTTAGTGAGGATAACCCTTGCCACCAATTGAATGTAGTGTTACACTTGTTTTTGAAGATATGCATTTTCCCCTGATGAACAATGAAGGGGAGGAGTTAGATGGGGATGGCCGAAGTGAGAAAAAAGTATATGATATCCCGTCAACTTGTTTTATCTATCTCTCATGTAATAAAACAAGACGCCAGAGGAAAACCATTTGGACACAAGCAGGTATCTCCACTTTGAATGGTAGAACTAAGACTCCACAGCTCACCCAACCTTTTTTCCTTTAATAGGGCTACATCAAGGATGACCATGCCTCTAATTAAAATGAGTGATAGAACTTGATTAGAAACATGCAGGTGATCAACAAATTGGAAAGTGGCCGGTACCCCTTCTGTACTATTTTGTTTACCATCAAGAAATGAATGGCTGAGCAAGAATCCTGTTTTTATTTAATTGGAACATAGAATGCACAGATAGATTAAGGAGGTCAGTAATTAACATTGAAGTCACATATTATTCCAGAAGTCATTACCTTATATTAACAGTGTTCTTAATTGTTCTTGTGTTAAGTGTTCTTAGGTCAGGGTGATCTCCTGAGTTAATGATGGAAAACTATGAACCTCTCACAATAATTTGAGGATCTGCCTTTTGGGTGCCTTTGGGATATGTAAAAAAGGTCTCCAAAGAGAGTTATGGGTGGTTTTATGTAGATTGTCACAGGGAAAAACGTAATAAGAAATTCAGATAAGTCAGGAATCCTTTCCATTTCCGAATGGTTGTCAGATCCTTTAAAAAAGTGCCATAGTTATCTGTCACAGGAAAGAATATAGCTTACCGGAGAGTGGTCATAAGCAGATATGATGGAGGCTAGTGCCATGCAACATACATAGGGCTTTTGTCCCTTGTAACAGATTTGTGAGTCTCATTTCCAACAGATGAATTAATTAGTGGAGAAGCAGGGGAAAAGGGATATTGTTATGGCTTTAGCTGGACTCCTCGATGGAAATATGAATAACATGGAGGCCTCACTCACCTTGGTAGAGGTTTTGTGCAGCGGTTGATACCAAGAGGGTTGGCAATGTGCCAGGCCCGCCTGTGTCTCTTTGGATACTTATAGGTGCAATTGTGTCAGGTGGACTCCGATATTGTTACAAATGCAATTAATCTGTGATCACTATAATGTTTGAAAAAGGATGGAGGGGTCTGCCATCCAATTAGAGACCAATCTCCTTGTTTGATGTCCCCAGCAATATTCTGGTAAACATTTTGTTTACTCAGATCCATGCATGAATTGTGGAAAAAAAGTGTTATCTCCCCAATCCATGAAGTATTTAGGGCAGGTTAGGAAGTCTGGAGCAGACCCAGAGGCTGCAGGTGTCCATTGGAAAATATGAGACAATCAAAAAAGTGTCCCTGTACCTTAGCTGGGTAAACCTTTACACAGCTGTGTGATGATTTACATTATGCTTTGCATGCCAGAGCCTAAGTGCCACTCTAGTGGTGGTATAAATGCACACCTGGTGCTGTGGCACGTTATGCATCAGAGTATAGTGGTGCTGTACCCAGATCAAGGCTCTGGAGAAAATGTAGTCTCTACACTTTACTGTAAGAGAAACTACTGCCCCTGAGCACCTGATAGGCTTATAATGTTACAGGTCTAAGTCTAGAGTATCTATATACCAATACATATTAGCATTGTGTGCATTTTAACAATTAGATGCTATCAATAGCTTCCCTAAAAAATGTTATCACTAAACCAGCAAGTATTTATAAGGTAATAGAGTGTCTTTTACAATAATAAATAAAACATACATTAGTAATTTAATAATGCTCTCAGACTCTTGTTTGGCATTTTTGTATATGTATTGCCTTGCGCAGTGGATGAGTGGACCCAGCATTCTACTATCTACCAACTTCTAAAATATTAGAACTAGCCATAAACACTGTGTTTTGGTGTGTGTGTGTGTGTGTGTGTGTGTGTGTGTGTATGTGTCTGTGTGCCTGTCTGTGTGTTTATACCACCTTGCATTCAGGAGTCCTGCAAAAATTAGGTATTTGCATCCCCTTCCCTGGGAGTGTCTATGAACAATTGGTTGTGCACCCCTTCCCCTGCAAGGATATGTGAACAATTCTTTGTACTCACTTCCCTGTGGGAATGCAGTAAAACAGGTGTGTCGTCTTCCATATGGAAGTGCAGTGAAAATTGCATAAAATCCGCTTTTGTTGCAAAAGTGCAGAAATTGTTAAATGTGTGGTCTCCCTCTCCTGTGGTAGTGCAGCAAGTATTGTGCATGCACCAACTGCTCTGTGCGAGTGTGGCAAAAAGTGTGTGTAGCAAACAATAGCTGTTCCCCTCCACTGTGGAGTGCTGTAAGAATTAGGTGTGTGCAAATCCTTACATATGGCAGTGCTTACAAATGTATGTGTGATCACCCTTCCTGCCAAACTGCTGCAAAAACTAGGTGTGTGCGAACCCTTTCTTGTGAGACTGTGGGACAAGTTAGGTGTCCACACTCTCCTGCGAAAGTGCACATAGATTGTATATGTGCCCCTTTGTCTGAGGAAGAAAAACAGAAATTGTGTGGTTACCCTATCCACATGGGAGTGTGTCAACATGTAGGTGCAAATATCCCCTTCCCCGAGGGCGTGCAGCATTTGCTGCAGAAGTGCCAACCAAAAATAAGTGTGTGTGCCCCCTCCCAGCATGGATACCTCAGAAGCAGTGTGTGCACTCCATTCCTGCGGGAGTGCAGCAGAAATGATCTGTATATGCCCCCCTTGCCTGTAGGAGTGCTCATAAATTAGGAGTGTGCACACCCGTCCTTGTTGAAAAGTAGCAACATTTATGTATGCACACCCTTCCTTAAGGGATTATGTCAGAAATTAGCTGTGTGTGCCCCTTCCATGCAGTATTGTAGCAGAAATTCTGCATGCCTAAGCCCTTCCTTTTGGAAGTATGGCAACAATTGTGCATTCTCTTCCCTTCAAGGGGAGTTGCAGAAATTGTGCATTTAGCCTCCTTCTTGTGGGAAGACAGCTAAACTTGGGTGTTCATTCTCAGATTTATTTTTCCTATGAGGGTACATCAACAATGTGGTGTGTGAGTGGCTTTTCCTGTTCATTTGGGACGTAATATGGCTAAGAATGAATATTTTGTATGCACCCGTGTGCTACATTATGATTAAAGGCTTACAGCATTTAGCAGGTGTGTTACTTCACACTACTTTACACCACCAGCACAACATTATCATTTAATCTTTAATCCTTGAGCTAGTAGTTTAGATAAAAACAACAGCAATCTTCCCCACTCCATTTCCCCTGGTGGCCTGCCCACAACTGGGACAGATGCCATCTTCTGACTGGATTATCATGAACTCATGATTTTGATGACTCAATAGATGTTCTTGTTAAATCTAAGGATCTTACCACAGTCTGAATATGGTCCCCATTGCTTTTGATGAATGGCAGGGGTTCTGCAAGAGGTAAAGAGAGACTTAATCTGTTGCCAGAGACAATTTCACCAACAGGACTGAATATATAACCGAATTGTACACTGGAGGAGGGAGCTTAAGATGTTGAAGGCAACATAGACAAGTGTTTGCAGCTATGCAGGGTGCTTTGGGTCACCATCCTTTCTGGGTTGCCATTTGTCACTTAAATATGCAATCAACTTCTGTGTAGAAGGCGGTCTGCTACTGCAAACTGTTGTACAACCAGGTCTAGACATACTGAAGAATGCAGAGTCCGGAAGTGAGTCCCACATGTGCGTATAAGTGAGAGTTGCAAATCATGGGATTCCACTATACCCGACACAGTTGCACATGTTGAGCGGGGACTGCGAGCAGTTGGGAATGCTAAGCTGATGTCTACCCGTCATACCTAAACTCTGTGATCAAATGTTCTTGTAACGCCCCATCAAGTGCAATCTTGCACATTTTAACTGTGCCTTCCCACTGTGTTGTCCGACTTTTCACAGTCTGGAACACGGACATTATTGCCTTAAAGCAGGGACCTAAGTTGGTATACAATGTTTTCTTTCTGGTATTTTATATGTGGATCGCCAAGAATATTGGCTTCAATTGTCTCACCAGCTGTGCAAAGTCAGTCTCACCAATACCTCAATATTTCAATGTTTATTTGAACAGCTTAGTTTCCAAAAGGTAGAAAGCATCTCACTAAGGGACACAGAGCAGGATATGGGACATAACAGACAGTGTGCTGAACTGTCACCAGAGTGTTCTTATAAAGCCCCTTGCAATGTTTAACTATGATTTTGGCTGAAGTCACTTAAATAATGTCTTTGCTTAAGCAGGCAGGCAAGCATATGCATGGTGAATTCCAGTGGGTCAGCAAACACATTTTCAACTGGTGCAGTGGGAATGTGTGTTGCATCTGCAACACTAGCAAAGCATTTTGGGAATTGAGTGACCCACAGAAATGAGACCAGATCTTATGTATCATCCCAAACAATAATAGGCAAGCAATTGCTGACTGACAAAACATGTGACCACAATCTGGAGAACGTGTGCAGGGAATGGAACATGCATTGTGTTTCCAAGCCTTAGCAATGACATTACCTTGGATTCATTATCTGTTGCTTCAAACTTTAAAAATAGGTGTCAGGGAGTTTGCCAATCAGCTGCCTCCTGCTTCACTGTATCCCTGATGCATGCACCCGGGTAGCTCCTGCCATTAAGGTCTTGGATGGTCAACTTTATGTGTTGGTGAATGTCATAAGCTGCTGTGATGAACCCTGTTATTCGCATGTGTTTTCACAAGCGGGGAAGTGCCCCACTGTGATGTTGCAGCCTTGTAGTCAGTGCTTTGGCCACTTGTCCACATATCTATTGTGAAGTGGGCTTTCCTACCTTAGGAATGTCTAGTGTCTTTTTCACTGCAAGAAAAACTGAATGATATAAGTAAGGTATTGCCTTGTGTGCTAAGTCATTCTGGGTGTGAATCTGCTCAATACAATGTTTGTGACAGAAGATCTACTACCAGCATGATTGCCAGTTTAGAATTCAGGATCCACACTCATGGATTGTTGGTTGTGCTCAAATTACTCTCTGAGAATAGGCTGCAGCATATTATTGTTCCCCTGACAGCTTTGCTGGCTTCTGGGAGTGCATAGTACAACTTCCTTTTCTGAGGTCACAGTGTAGAGGAGTTCCAGCGTGCTGTGTGTTATGTCAACACATATAGCCAAGCATCAGTGAGGTACCCAGATTTGTACATGGCTTCCAGGGGAGACACATTTTTGGCACAGCATGCAAGTGGCAAGATGCAGCTCTTGAACCTGAACAAAAAATCTTTTGTGGCATTAGGTGCCAATGGCTGCTGGGCAGCGGCAGGAGGAGGGGAAACATGGCGCTCCTCAAGGTGAACAAGTACTACAGGTGTCACTGTTTGCTGTGAAGACATGGTTAGTTCTGCCAGTGCTTGATAATGACCTACTCCACTGACACATTGTGGTCTCTCACTAGGTGTTGCAAAGAGTGTGAAGAGAGGATTTGTGATTTGTGAAATATCTGCACTCTGAACACATGTATGTATTGTGCAAGCAGACATTGTTTCAACGTTTGTTTGCACCTCCTGATCATCTGGCTCATTTCTAGGGTGCCTGTACTACTCTCAGGCATTTCCTGCAACAAGTTGGGATATGGTCAATGTATCTGACACAATCACCTTACCAGATTCATCACCACCATTTCAATCATTGCATTCATGGATTTATTCCCCAAATCATTGGAAGGGTTAGAGTGGTAATTCAGGTGCTATAAAGTTAGGCTAGTAGCACTGCTAGTGTCTTCGTGGCATATAGCCATTAAGTCAATTCCGGGGTCCTGGTGCCCTGTAAGAAAACCCTTATCAGACGATACTTGCACTCACGTTGTTGTGGGTGCACCAGCATCTGAACACACTGCTTGTAATATTTGTAGCCATGGTTGATGTGCTGCTTCTGGTTACCTCCTGGGGCTGTCATATGGTGCACCCATAATGAATGCATCACAGACATTTATAGTGAGAGCTATTTCCTCTGTATACTTTGAAACATGACTACGTTTTCCTCTCTCCCTCCCATGCTTGACCACTGGCCTTGTGGACATTCGAGTGTTGTTGTTGATCGCCTCACATGACTTTGACATAGTCCTATGTTTTGGTTTTTCGAAACTTGACATTGTTGTGATGTTTGACTTTGCACCTGGTCTCAACTGTTAAAGCAAGATGCAATGCTTCAATAAGGAAGTTATGACAGCTCAAGTTCCCCTCCATCCAGGCAGATGATGTGTTACATCACAAACTAAAACATTCCACCACTGTCACCACATGATCAGCAGGCCCCTATAAAAAAATTCTCCCAGCATGACCAAAACACTTTTCCCCTTACCTTGAACTAGTGTACTAAACGTAATGGCAATTACAGTGATTGTGTCACATATTGCACTCAACCAAATTGTGTGTGGTGTGCGTTCAAAGAAGCTGCCACAGCACAGATTCCACCTCTATCCAAGCAGATGGTGTGTTGCATTATACACCTAATCACCATGCTACTAATTCTACTTCCCGAGTGATACGAAAGACAGTGGAACCATATTTCGGGCCTGATCAGGAGTTGGCCAGTGCAGTAAAAATGTGGCGGAAATGCTAATAATGCCACATTACCGCACCACCCAATCCTGAGTTTGGGGAAAAGTCAGAGGATTCACCTCCTGGAGATCAATGCACTAACTTTCTGCCCATTTTTGGCACAAATATCGCAGTGCAATTACTGCTGCAGTAATTGTGCTAAAAATGCCCATTGAGTCCTATGGACTACAAGAAATGGGGACGTAGATGGCCACCCCAGCTTGTGATCTGGCGCTAATACCGCTGGACCAATTTGCTGTAACAGGAATTGCATTGGGCGAAATTCATGCAGATTTACCGGCAGGACACTGACCAACTCCTAATAGAACCCTTTGTCTTAGCACACTTCAACTCACTTCAAAGTGAGCTAAACATATTTAAAAAAAATTCAAGTGCTCTTGTCAGCTGCTCTGAAAACCAAGTTGTGACATGCGTGAGCAGGTGTTCAATCATCTCTCCTGTGGGATGTTCTTACCCACTAGGCTGCCCCGCAACATCACTGTGTGCTGCTTTCATCAAAAACAACAGAATGGCCGCCAAAAAGCCCTATGCACTAAAAATCTCTGAGAAATGCGCAGGGAAACCTGAAAAATAGGCTGCCAAATCTATTTTTGCCTATGTCAGTGGTAAAACAGGAGACCACACTGCCAAAACCTATCATTGGGCTGCCCGCAGAGTGAAATGAAACTACTTGAAAAGGCAGTGCTACATTAAAAAGGAAAACCCAGAAGTGCTTTAAAATCAGTTTTTCCTTGGCTGTTGAAAGTGCAAAATCATGGTTCCCAAACAGCAGAGAAGATCCACCATCCTTGTGGGGTGTTCACCATAACCTTATTTAAGGAATCCTCATAAGCACAATGTCAGGAGAAGCACCTTTCATCATAAAAAAAAATCCACATTCAAAAGGTGCTTACCTGAGAAAAATATGTCAGATATGGGCGCAGTACCGGCGCTCGCCTGATTCCAAGCTGTCATTTACTTATACTGTCAGTTTAAAACTTGTGTCTTAAAATCAAATTATGGAAAAGAAGAGACTTGCCATCAAAAGCCCTATAGGTTGTTACAATTCAATCTCTGTTTCAAAAAGACTGGAATGAAGAGATCTATGTGTATAGTTGTTGAAAATGTAAATTATGTTTTAGAAAATACCATTTTAAACAGTGTTTTAAACGTCAACTAATATCAGCCACACTGGACTTCAAAGACATTCCACAGCTTCTCCCCAAACAAAGGAATCTTCCTCCTGCTCTATGCTCTGAAACTGGAATTGAGTTGTTAATGGAGGTGGGAGGAGATTTTGGTCTGTTGCTTTGAGTGGAGACAAAAGACTCCCTTGACTGAAAGGAAATGCAAATTCGGGTGTCAACAGAAACCAACTGCCAAAGGAAGAGAGGCCCAGGTCGCTCTTGGCCCAGCCCAACCTTGGAGATGGGACTAGACAGATATGTGTATCTTAAACTCCAAGGAAATATCTTTTTGGAAAAAGACTCATAGAAAACTGTGCAAAACTTGGAAAAATCTGTATTTTATAGGTTGTTAATATGAAAATGCTGCTCACAGTTTGAAACTACTCTGAACCCTGTGCGATGTTCAGAGACCGGACTACCAAAATGTTGATGTTGTAGCAATTGTGATAATGCTAGGAATATGAACATTTACAGGATTATGCCCAGCTGTCATGCGCATGTCTGTGGAAAAATGTGTACAGATCTGACACTGGGTAACCAACCAAAAGTGCAAAAAACTGTCACTGTTGAACCAAAACTCTCAAGAAGATGGAACTCGGACGGATACGGGCTCTATTAAATCTGTGATGTGAATATGTATTGTTAGCAAGTTGGTGATATTGTAAATATGCTTTATATGAAAAATAGGTTTTCTGTGTAGAAACAAAGGGGAGGTTTTTCCCTGGATTGTAAATTGCAGCATCACTATGACACTAGATTTCCTTCTTAAATCAGGAGAGGGGAAATACTTTGACCAATCGAATTCCTAGAGGGTGGGCTTAGTATAATCAGCCTACCCACCCCTTTGGGAGAAACATAAATAGGGACTGTTTAGGACCTAGAAGGACACACACATTCACCCATCAACTAATTTACTGGTGAAGCGCTCTGCAGGAGAACCCAGATCCAAGACTCCAGAACTTTGAAAGCAGAAGGCCCAATTCCAAAGCTGAACACTTCTCAGCTTGGACTTTAAAATCTTGAAACCTGAACAGCCTACTGTGCTGTTTCTGCTTCTTGCCAAGAACTCTTGCCAGAACCCAGAGATCCAAACCAGTAGAGCAGAGCTGTAACCAGATAGCTATAACTCCAGAACCAACCCGTCAGATCTCGTTTGGAGGCCGTGCAGAGACCAGAGTGCCGTGGTGAGTGCAGAACCGGGTGCCTGCATCCTGTCCGGTGGGCTACCAGAATTCCAGTCCAGAACCCTTTGACCAGATCTTTGACGGGCCTATTCCAAACCATAGTTGTGAGTAGCTAGCATAGAATTGTCCATAGCCAGTATCTTATCCTTAAGTAATCCAATCCAAAATCATTCTAGTATATCCTTAACTGCATTGTAGAATCTCTTTTATCTTTTCTGAATCTTTCCCTCACCCATATAGTCCTTTGATAATTGTAGTGATAATATCATCTTTGCACTAATATTTTTGCTGGAGAAAGACACGTGTCTTGGCGGGCAAAAGCCAGAGCAGAGGAGCCGCTGTTCTGGTGGCTATCCCGTTGGGTATCTTGCATCTTCATAGCCTCCCTTAGTGTAACGAAAATTATTTTTTGTAATTCAAAAGCGCATCTGTCATTTGAAAATCTTGACTCTTTTTGAGAAAAATCGACCTCTACTAAAACCTTCATAACTTCTGAACCGTGCATGCTAGAAACAAAATTTAATTGTCAAATTGAAGCTTTGCACGCTGAAAAGTTTGCTGCGAATCTGCATTTGGCTCAATTTCATCACATGTAAAATAGCTATTTCTTGCATCCAACCTCAGAATTCAGTTTCCAATCCGCTAGTCATTCAATCATCATTGCTAGTGTTTACCTGAAACTATCCAAAGCGGCTCCCACTAGTTTTGAATCCAATTTAAAGAATTAAATCCATGTTCAGTGTTTTTCCCTTTCATTTCAAGCCACATTTAAAAGCATTTGACCTGTTTTGAAATCAGTCCTGTTTCTCTCTATGCTTGCTGGGGGGAACTGGGATTGAAACTGCATTGGTTGAGATTGTATATTCCTGAAACCTGTTTTCTCTCTTTCCATCTTGCATATTAGGGGGGATTGAGTAATATTAGGGGGACAGATTGATTGCCTGGCATTTGATTGAACACACAAAAGTATCATTCCTGCGCTGCATTAATTTCCTATCATTGTATTTGACTGAACCCACACAAAGTTTTATTCTATGCTACATTATTCTTCTCATCCATACTCCTAGTGATTAAAGAGATTGCTGATTGTGATATCACCCATTGGTGATCATTGTATAAATATTTATAGTGTGATATCTAGATATTGTTCAAATTCATAAAAGTGTGATATATACTGTTCAAATTCCAAAAATAAATCTTTTAACTTTGCAAAACAACCTTCTTCTTGGTTCAGTGAGACCGGGGGGATTCAAAGAGAGGGGCGTGATATAAGGTTACATTATTCAGAAATAAAAGAATTTATAGACAAAAATATATAATTAACGGTTCCAGCTGTGCATCACATGCTAGGTGGAATGCTGGGTTGAAATCACTTGCAAGATTGGGGGCTCGTGCGCGGGATTTCTGAATGAGATATACCACTTGTGACAGCTTAATACAGTGTGCTAAATGACAGAGTACATGAATCCCTGTTGGGTTACCATGCTGTGTTACACTGTTAAAAGCACCCCTCAATAGGAACGCTCTAAAGAATCGGTCTGTTTTTCAAAAATAAAAGAAAACTTCTGTAGGTCAGGAAGGAAATTAATATTTCCAGAATGGCGACTTTGGTAGAGATGAATATCGCTAAAGAACACCTATTGCATAAACTATTTGTAAGGGGTGAATGGACAGAGCAGGATCAGAATGTGTGGTTGCAGGCAATCACAGCCTAGCAAATTAGACACCATGCACTCCAAATGTATGGTACAATTATCACAGTAAAACAATTCAAGAAAATATAAAACAGGTTTAAGGTGCAGAGGAGAAAAGAAACAGCCCTGGCATATGGGTTGTCAATACAATAGAACAAGAGTAAGTTCCCTGTTGGGGAACCCCCGCCCCCTGCACACTATCTATGGCTAGAATAGCCCAGTCATTTTCGAATAGTAGAAATAAGTATTTCAATTCAGGTCACTGTTTTCTCTGTGGATCTGTTTGTGCAAATAAGACCAAAAGTAGTCAATTCACAAAGTCTTTTTTTCTTTAACAGTGATTTATTCCAAATGTATGTGCCCAATGCGTTTCGAGATACATTCTCTTCATCAGGGGCTGTGAGTTCAATCAATTTCCATGTATTTACAACTATTCAACAAAAATACGAATCAATAAGTGTATATCATCCAAAGTAATCATAGTGTAAATCATCTAAAAATTGTTCTTGTACAGAAATCAAGTTCAATCATCATACGTCAACACCTGATCAGATTTCTCATAATGTGACAATTTAAAGAAACCAGAATTGTTTACAATGTTGCCCATCCTGAATTATTATTTCTGAATATAATTCATGATTGTGAACACAATAGGGAAGTTTTGGAAAATGATAAATACCATGTCAAAAATAGAGAAAACATATGTTAAAAATAAGCATTCTCTAAATGATGAGATATGCTAGAGATTAGCCTCAAGAATATGTCTATGCATTGGACTAAGTGTTCTGACTACATAAGTGAAAGATAAGTTAAAGCACTTACTCAAGTATAGGGTGTGGCTAAATTCCAGATGTAGGAAAGCGGCCAAATAAGTGTGGCTGAAGCGGGTAAATGGAGAACAAGACTCACGGTCAAGAAGCCCGGGTCCTTATTTTTCTTTACTTTTACCCTGTTTTGTTGTCCGTAGGAACACTGACATCCTACCAATGGGATCCCTCACTCCTCAGACTGTATTTGTCCCCGCTACAAGAGGAACAGACCTATACTTGGTTATGTGTGGACTCCTCCAGCCCAAGGGGGGATCCAACCAAACAGCAGCTAACCCAGGGAACTTCCCTCCTCACTTCCCCCAGGAGGGCAGAAATTCCCCAAATCCTGGACAGAACTTCTTCCCCAGGTACCCGCAAAACTTTCAACCCCAAAACAATCCATCCTTCTTTCCCCGATTTCCTGAGCCCAGACAACCTAATCCGGGAGAGGGGAGGCCAAGGGTGGACGGGTAACCACATTTTTCAAACCCGGGGTATTTTCAGAGAAGGGATAGCTACCATACCCGGGATCAGCCCAGGGGTGACAACAGAACCCTGTATCAGCCTGAGCGGGTGTCACAGCTAGAGCGCCAAGTCCAAAACATGGCACAGGATCTGGGTCACATGCTGAGGGCTCAACAGAACCCTCAAATGAGCATGCCGCTGCAGAATGCCTCAAACACCAGACCTGGTGCTCCAGAGCAATGATGGGGCAGAACCCCGACAACCCACCGGTTCCCAGGGAGGAGGCACAAGGCGAAGGGGGGTGTAAAGCCTTGGAGAAAGCTTCCTTTCCTTGCCCCTTGTAAAAAGCCCCTGGAAACCCAGGAACCAGAACCAAAATCTCCTGCCCCTGAAAGTCTGCCACCCACGGAGCAGAGGGGGGGTAGGAGAAACAAAGACCCAAACAAACCCATTTTGAAGAGGAGGTACACATCTTCCAGTTTAAAGGTGAGGGATCCACAGAGGATCCTGGGAAAAGGATCTTCTCCTTCAGAGATGGGGGAACTCCTCCCAAAGAAAAATGGGTCCCAAAGGCCCCAAATCCAGACTGGGTAGATGTGGGGACTGAGCTAGCGCCGCCCATCATCCACCCCCAGAAACAACAACATGAAAATCCCCTGGTTCAAACCCATCCTGGTGACTGCCTCCAAAAGGGGGGGTGGCCCAGAACCAGGGGAACCCAAAACTTCTCCCATATCTAGTTGCCACCTTTTCTTTTCAGATTCCCAAGACTCCCCACAGAATTCTGCCCGAATCACTTCTCTATCAGTGTCCAAAACTAGAAAACTAACCCACCAGTTGTCCAAAAATGTACATTATCTGTGCCCCCTTGAGGAGAAGGAGGGAAGATTCTATGCCCCAGTCCAAATACAGGGGCAGGGTACAATTTTGGCACTGGTGGACACTGGATCCCAAGCGACCCTTCTGTCCAAAAAGGCCTTTGATAAACTGAATTCAGGAAAGGGGGAGAATTACCAAATTCCTTTCACCCTTCTTCCTGGACAACTTCAGAACTTTGACGGCAAGGAAATTCCTGTCAAGGGGACTGTGGATTTGGATATTAAAATTGGGCGCCACAAGGTGAAGCACCCGGTCATAGTTGTAACTCCAGAGGGCACCCCTTGTTTACTAGGGAATGACCTCCTGCGAAGGTTGTCATCCCTAATAGATTGCATTAACAAGGTCCTCTCGACCCAGACTAGCCGACAAATAAAATTAAAACAGAGTGTCAACCATGTTAGTTTAAACGGCACCTGCCACATGGTTGAACACAAATCTGACCAAGTAGAATTTAACTTCCAGAACAACCAAATCCCAGACATGACAGTAATAGCAGTAGGACAACAAACTGGTGATGGGGGTCCTCTCTAGTTCTGAAAATCAACCTTCCTTCCAGTTTAAGGTGGCATTCCACACTGGAAGGACACACTCTGAAATTCTTTATCAATCCACAATCAGACATTCCCACTCCTATAGTCCAGAAAGATGAGAAATCACCTCAAAGCATGGCCGATATTCAGCAAATTGGAGAGCAGTTGTTCATCCCTGTTCAGTTAAATGAAGGGAAGGACTCTGTTCTCACCCGAGTGTGTGTGAACAACGGTAAGAGCTTCATCAGCAAAGCCATGTTCCACAAACTCCCAAAAGATCCAGCCATTCTCACATTTAAACTGATAGACAAATGGGAAATGGATCTGGAAACACCCAATTCCAAACATCTCCTGCCGAGCAGGTGTATGCTCAAAATCTCCATAGGCAACATGAGCATAGTCCATAATTGTTGGGTCGTGTGAGACGTCACTGCCGCCTTTTACTTAGGCAGTGACATTCTCAATCGCTTTGCCATTAGTTTGGACCTAATAAACTTCAAAGCTTGGTCCCGATTAGCGGATAATCCCATGTTGAGAAAGCATTTAGGTCAGCTCAACTGCTGCCTTATGCAGTTGAAATTCAGATTGGAGAGGAAGTCACCATCCCAGAAAGGACCACACAATACTCCCTGGAAGTGAAAGTTAAAAGAGGACAGAAATTGAAAAACCCTGATGCCTATATTCATCTAAATGCTTCTCTCCAACAGCAAGGATTGGGGGTAAACCCAATACCACTAGTCAACATAGAACATGACGCCATTTCAATAAAGGTGGATAACAGCGACTTAAAGAATATCACTCTAGCCACAGGCACCATTATTGGAATGGTGGTTGATGACCGACATTTTTCCATAGATTTAGGCAATGAACTGTTAGGACCAATCCCCAAGGACTGTTTTGACAGTGATAGTGATGACAACACAACACCAGACAGGATTTTTACCCGGCATGGGGGTAACTTCCTGGTGTACACTTCCTGCCCTTATGGCAAGGAGGATGTGACCTGTGACTTCAGGAGGGATGAGGTGATTTTCCAGGTCCATGAGGGCTGCTTTCCCCACCTGAATCCACGAGTTCAAATCAGCACTTTGACCAGGGACTTCTCCACCCAGCTGGAGGAGGCTGCTGAGATAGTGAAACCGGAAGTCTCTCCAGGCTTCATGCAGATGGTTGAAGAGAGAGTCAACCTAGCTGATGCCTGAGAGACTGTGGAGCAGAAGCAAAAATTGAAACAAGTTTTCTTGGATTTTCAAGATCTCTTCGCGGTGGACTCATATGACTGTTGTCACACCGACATCCACACAACAACAATTCCCACAGACCCTGGCATGACTCCAGTGTTTGTGAAGCAATATCGCTTGCCTCTTGCATCAATGGAGTCCCTTCCTGAAATCATTAAGAACCTTGAGTCCCCTGGGATAATCCGTGCAGTCCACAGCACCTTCAATAATCCAGTGCTGGGGATAAGGAAGCCAAACGGCCATTGGAGACTCTGTGCCGACCTTAAGGAGCTCAACAAACGGGTCCATACTTCCCGATGGCCTCTTCCCTACATTGACCAAGGGCTGGCCCAGATCCAGGGGTCACGGGGTCACAGGTATTCAATGCAATATACCTGACCAATGGATACTGGACTGTACCTGTCAGTAGGGAGGACCAATACGAGCTGGTCTGTACCTTTGGGGGGGCAGCAGTACACATGGACCCAGACTCCCTTTGAATACATCAACTCCGGCAATGAATTCAACATTTTTCTACATAAGGCCATGCCCGACCTGGGTGAAAGGGGTAACCTGGCTTATGTAGATGATGTTCTCATCGAAAGCTCAACTGTGGAGGAACACATAGTGGAGATCCGTTATGTTCTGACACAGTTGAGGGCTGCCGGAGCGATACTCTCCTTTTAAAAGGCACAGTGGTGTAGAACCCATGTCAATTTCTTGCAGCATGAGATTACTCCTCAGGGTCTCTGTCCCCAGGAAAAGAAAGTGGAAGCACTCCAGAAATTAAAAGACCCCACAACTCTGCGGGAACTAAGGAGCCTCCTTAGACTGTCTAATTATAGTAGAAAGTTCATTGAGGACTATGCAGAGATCACAAGACCCCTGATTCATCTTTTGAAGGGGGGACACAAGTGGGAGTGGGGTCCAGAACAAGCCGAGGCAGTAAGACAACTCAAAAGAAGCCTCTCACAAGCGCTGTGCCTAGCTTACCCTGTCAAAAACAAGGAGTTCTTCTTGGAGACAGGGTTATCTAATACATGCTTGACTGTAGTATTATATCAAAAGCATGACAAGGTCAATAAAGTAATATCCTATGCGAGTAAAACTTTATCCTCTGTGGAGGAGATATTCAATGATTTTGAGAAGGCACTCCCGGCAATGGTGTAGGCTTTGAAGAATTACCGCCCGTTTATCCATGGGGGAACACATCATAGTGGAGACTCCACACCAGCCTCTGCAATATTTCCAAAGTGACAGAATCTGGGCCGGAAATGTGAGTAATTCCCGAATTACTTCCTGGATTCTGTCAATGCAAGGCTTTCCTGTGGAGGTCAGATATGGCCAAAACAAGAAGAGTCCCCTCGTGCATCGTCTGGCTGACTTGCATGATTGTGCCAGAGAAAAACCTCTCGAGGACGAAAGTCTAAAAATCAAGGACAACATGGAGGCATACATCAATTCCCCACACAAAGTCTTTGAAGAAGACAAGTATGAGGGACTGTAGAGAAAAAGGACCTAGGCTAATTAGCCATCGGTGCAGGCCGTAGACCTGTAATTCCCACGAATGGTTAAATATTTGCATGAATTGATTGATCAAAAAATATATAATCATAAATAAAAACAGTTCACATGATGTATAAATGATATTTTTTAATCCACAAAATTGTGAATTAATGAATGTTTGTCATTGGTTAAACAGCACCAATTTGTAGCCTGCTTTTTAATTAAAAAAAATGAACAACGCTATGCCTAATGCATTTCAGAAATCCTGGTTTCCTTCTTCAGAGCTGAGTAAAACTACGCAAGATTGTATAAATTATTCTTCAATAATCAAGAAAATCAACATTGTGCAATTAGTGTTGCAATAAACATGTTGGGAAGGCATTTGACAAGACAGGGTACCCACAATAAACAAAGACAATTCACAAATAACACATAAAGAAGAGAGAAAAAAACCCACATATGTCATAATTAGTTGCTTGGGATAAAGTCCTTGATGGTTATTGCAAGATCCACGTTTCAATTGATCAATGTGCTCTCATCATTAAATGGCATAACGTAATGCTCGTATTCCGACAACATAAAATGCAATAAACATCTTATTATACATGTTCTCAAAAATGGTTGCTCATATTTCCATAGAAGCAACTGTACCAAAATGTAATAATAGTTGCTCTGTGTGTTACAATCTTTCGCCAATAGTTGTTGCAACCTATTCTTGCTTTACACCTACGAGCACTAACCTTCAAAGTGCATCTATTTTCCAGGCGCTGCCTGCGCTGGTCAACATTGTAAAGTGCGTTCGAGTAATGCTGTAACTACTGAAATAAATCGAACACAAACATTAGCGTGCTCGTCATCATAAAGCGCAATACTGCACTTATGGGGTTGCCACTTCATCATTACTTGTGCTTACCTATAAAGCTTTCCTTTACAATCTGTTCGTATAGTCCTGCCGTGTGCGTTCTCCTGAGCTGCTGACTATCTCGAATGTGGCTGAAAAGTAAATCATTGTCAAGGCAACATGTATATCTAAAATGGAATGCCCACTGTCTATGTGACTGGATGCTCCTACCATGTTGACAACAACGGGAAAAAGAACTTGTGGCCGGCGTAGGGAATGCATTGGTGAATGAGTCCCCAGAACCCTCCACTGGGTACAAGATTGGTCCCCGAAGTAGTCAGGTGGCAGAGTTGATGGCTGTGCATCAAGCCATCCTCACTGCTGTCCAAAATCAACTCCACAAACTGGTCATAATCACAGATTCGGATTATGTACGGAACGGGTTTGTGGAGCACCTGGTTAATTGGAAAACCAGAGGCATGTTATGTGCTAATAACAAACCCTTGAAACATGGGAAGTTAATCCAAAACATTGATGATCTGGTCACCTCGAACGGGATGACAATCTACTGGAAAAAGATCAAGGGCCATTCCAAAGTAGAGGGACCAGACAAAACTGGAAATGACTTAGCTGATCTGCTGGCCAAAACCGGGGCCATCCAAGGGAATCTGATAGAGATTGAATCCCTGTTGGGGGAAATCACTAGGTCCCAGACAAATGCCCACAATGATTTTTCAACTGCACAATGGAGTAAGGAGACCCCAGATGCTGATTTGATTACGGCTCAGAAGGTATATCCAATAATTGGTAAGTTTTACCAACACATTGAGGACCCTGACAACTTTTCCCTGACGGATACCAATTACATTGGGAAAGAGGACCTTAGAGTGTTGATGAAATGTCCAAAAATGTTCCGAATCCAAGACGGTTTGTTGGTAAGGAAGTCCCAAGCTGGCCATGATCAGTGGGTGGTTCCTACCTCATTCCGTAGCCTGATGTTAAGTCACGCCCATGATGCGGCCACAGCCGGTCATAGGGGGTTTCATACAACACTTGAGATCTTAAGAGAGGTTGCATACAGGCCACACATGGGGCAGGACCTTCACCAATACTTGAAGGGGTGTCTTGTGTGTGCACAATTTCAGCCAACATCACTCACACACCGTGCGCCTCTCCAAAAGAGGGGGATGACACTGCCATGGTCAGATTTGCAAGTCGACTACATAGGGACCGTGATTCGCTCCTCTAGGGGGAATAAGTACATGTTGACAGTGACATGCTTATTTACTAAATGGGTGGAATGTCTCCCGGCCCCAAACTGCAAGGCAGAAACAGCAGCTGCCCTGATGATCAACCACATCTTTTCCCGTTTTGGTCTACCCCAAAGGATTGAGTCAGACAGAGGTAGCCATTTCACTAGCGAAGGAATGACAAAGATGTGGGAGATACTGGGGGTTAAAAGGAAGCTACACTTTGCTTACCGACCAGCTTCTTCTGGGGCAGTCGAACGTTACAACCGAACCATTGTGAGCATATTCAAAAAGTTTGTGGCAGATTCTGGGCCAAGTTGGGATATCCGATTACCTCTGGTCCTAATGGCCATCAGATCTACCCCTTCATCTGCAAATAAAATGTCACCAATTGAGCTGATGACTGGACGCAGGATGGTGCTTCCCCAGCATTTGCTCTACTGGACCCAAGAGCAAACATTGATCAATGCCTCCACAACTCATGAGTATGTTGAAAATTTAAGTAAACACCTTCAACATGATTTTGCCTATGCTCAGCGAAACCTAGAAAGATCAGCTGATAGCATGAAGACTCATTATGATTTGAAGACTACTAGGAAAGAATACAATGTAGGGGACCGGGTTTATCTATACAATTTCCAAAGGAACCAGGCCAAACAGCGGAAATTTCTGCCTACATGGAAGGGACCTTTTGAATTTATAGACAAGATCTCACCAGTCGCTTACAAGATCCGCATCCCCAAAGGCAATTTGGCGGAAGGGGAAGACACGTGGGTCCATATAAATCAGCTAAAGTGTTGCCATCCCAGGCACACTCTGCATAAACTGGAGGAGTCCTCTGCAATCCCAGAGGAGGCCGCTCCAGAGTAATACATTTCCAACCCTAAAATATCCCATATATAGTCTCTAAAATATTATGATAAGAATGCAAATGCCTCCTGATGTATAAAATGCATATGTTCGCCCCACCAGTAATAGTGGTGGGTAAATGTCTACAAATATGTTTCTGCCGCTTTGCTTTGTCATCCTAGGAGAGATAAACCATGGAGACTGACCAAGGAGGACGACCCAGGGACCGGGAGCAAAGATCCGAGGGGCTCATGGAGGAAAAGATGCTGAACTGTGCCATCTGCGGAATCGAAAGAAGATGATTCGGACATCCCAGCGCGTGGATCAAAACATCCTTTGCACCCGACTCCCCCTCGACTCGAAATCAAAGCGGAGTCGGGCAGGGGGGCTAGTCAGGTGTATTGACCCATGTTCGATTTATTATGCTGCAACATTTGGTGGTGTGGGCTTAGAAAATCAAAGATGGCCCACATTTGCACCAGAATCCAGGAAAACCGCGCAGTGTTGCGCACACCAAAATGGTTGCCTAACCTGCCACCCACCAGTGCGATCATGATGGGCCAGAAGCGCCATGAGTGAAGCGTGGTGCCAAAGATAAAACAGCAGTGCCTGTTAGCTCAAAACGCGCTTTGAAATCAACTTTGTTTCTCTGAATGCAAGCTCAAAATGCATATTTCAAACATTGCAAGATAGTTAATACAGGAGACCATTGCCAGACCCTATACTTTGGCTGCACACAGAGCGAAACCAGTGTAAAGGAATATGGTGCTGTTCAAAATCCATTTTATTTGATGTCAAAAATTGCTAAAATCATGGGCATGAAACCACCAAACAAAAAAATCCAACTTCTGGTTGGGTGTTCTACAGTACTCTACTGCAGAATCTACATCAATACAATGTTAGCAAGGATCATATGCCATTGAGTAAAATCCCCTTTTTGAAATGTATTAATTCAAGACAGCTCCCAAAAATGGGTGCAGTACCGGTGCTTGACACTGACTGGTGCTAGCGATCTAAAGTCTGACAGGAGACCTGTATTTCAGGGGCTGAAAAGGAACCTGAGTCAGCTGGGACTTCAAGGCCTTGCTGGTCAATGAGAATTCTTCACACCTACTGTTCCCAGGCCCTATACCAGAAGGCAGTCTGATTTAATTAAAAGTTCAAGAGGCCTCTGTCCATAGGAAACCTCAGCTGCCCCCACTAAAAGGAGATCACACCTATCTGATTGAATCAGGGGAGGGGTACCTGGGACTGCAGGGAAACAGAACAATGAACTTCACTTGGCTCAAAGCAATTGCTAAATCAGGGGGTCGTAAATGGCTTTCTCTTGGAAGGAACTGGGAGGGGCACTGCCCCTGTGAGCCAGCTGAGCTTGGAGGTGGGGACAAACCAGAAACTGCTGAAAAGTTTGCCGCAAATCTCCATTCGGCTCAATTTCATCACATGTAAAATAGCTATTTCTTGCATCCGACCTCAGAATTCAGTTTCCAATACGCTAGTCATTCAATCATTATTGCTAGTGCTTACCTGAAATTATCCAAAGTGGCTCCCACTAGTTTTGAATCCAATTTAGAGAATTAAATCCATTTTCAGTGTTTTTCGCATTCATTATAAGCCACATTTAAAAGCATTTGACCTGTTTTGAAATCATTCCTGTTTCTCTCTATGCCTGCTGGGGGGAGCTGGGATTGAAACTGCATTGGTTGAGATTGTATATTCCTGAAACCTGTTTTCTCTCCTTCCATTTCTATATTGCATATTAGGGGGGATTGAGTAGTATCAGGGGAAAAGAGTGTTTGCCTTGCATTCGATTGAACACACAAAAGTATCATTCCTGCGCTGCATTAATTTCCTATCATTGTATTTGACTGAACCCACCCAAAGTTTTATTCTATGCTCCATTATTCTTCCCAACCGTACTCCTACTGCGACCTTGTGTCTGGAGTGTGTCAGAGTGTCCGGTGTGGCCGCAGAGACTGTGACATTATTATTGGATTGCTGCTGGAAGTCATTTTGCAGCCAACGAACTACGTGGAGTCTGCTTTTCGCTTTCTGCTACACCCAGCAGACATAGGAGTCTGCTTTCACTTGCTTTCACTTGCCTGCACTGACGCTCCACCTCCCTACGCCCACTCGCTTTCAAAAATCGGAAGCTAAGCGAAGCGTAGCGGAGTGTGTCAGAGTGTCCGGTGTCAGGTGGTGGGTGGAGTGTGGAGTGCTCGACACCAACGCTGTCAAAGAACTTCAGAATATAAAAGAAGGTAAGCCTTATTTTCACAAGTCACCTGGACTAACAGAAGGGGTGCAAGAAAAAATAAATGCTACTAAGGAGAGATGATGAACAGATTAGAGGGGTAGATGGTATGGAGGGGGACACGGATGTGACCTGCTCCACACCCTCCTGGGCAGAGGAGGCAGAGCTTCAGCCGGTGGCCCTCGATCCACAAACAAAACAAAGTCTGTGCCCTTTTGACAAACAAGTTAAAATTGGAGCAAGCACAGCTCAATACATAGACAATGGGCAGGGGGCACTAAACAGCGGGGAAACACCCAGAGTCACGGAACCAGCCATGGACAAAACTGAAATCGTAGCAGGTAGCCTACAGACGGATGCAGAGCATACGGCCAAACAGGCTACACAAACAACTACAGACAAGTCAGTGGAAGCCCAAATGCAAAACCCGGTCAGTTCTCCAAACCCAACAGCGTTGGACGTCTCTACTATTGAGCATTGGGTAAGCCCAAAGGAGGCGAGGACAGGTTACAACGAAAGTCAAGCACCAGTATCTAGTAGGACAGAGAAACAGAAGCTGCCACTAACAGGGGAGCGTTACATACCGAACAGCTTGAAAAGAACAAACTCAAATTCCGCGGCAGAGGATGAAAGGCTTTGGAAGGAGCCGGCTAAGTCGGAAGGCTGTGAGGGTTCAAATTCAAGGATTCAGTTTGGCCCCCCAGCTAGATACACAGTTAAAAGGACTAAATACCCAAACAACCAAAAGGAGGGTGTTCCCAGACACATCATATGCAAACCGTTTACGCCAGGATCATTGCCAACAGATCTAATTATAGGGGGGCCCAAAACTCCAAATACCACAAATGGAGGTAACACAGTAACCCCAACAAATGCCGGGCCGACATCAAGCTTTAGCTTTGGCAGTGGGAGCCCCGCTAGTGTCAACCAAATAAAGAAAACGATAGGAGTTGAAATACCAGACGCAGTTTTGCTGGAGACGTCAATGGACATGGAGAACGCGATAAGAGAAAAGATTACAGGAACTAAACATACTGACAAAGAGAGAGGAACGACTGACAAAGTCGCCACTGAAGATAAATCGACGCAGACGTCGCCATTAAACCAAGTGGGAAGCGACGACCTGGTAAAACCAGGTCGAACAACAGAAGAAAACTTCCTAATGGTCGCAACTTTGTCAGGAATCCTAGCACCTTTCATGAAACTGTATGAGGATTTTGGCAAACACACTAAGAGACCATTCTATGATACTTGCAATGGTCCATACCAAAACTATATTTGTAGAGGGTTTCATCTCAGCAATCTAAAATAACTTGGACAACAGCACTGCCAACGTTACCCAACTACTACATGACATAATTGAACCTATACTTAAAGAGAGAAAACTAGGGAGTTTAAATCCAAGAGGCAAGGACTCTATAAGCAAAGATTCTGGTATAATGACCGTACAAGAGGTAATCTCAGGTGCAGAAAAACAAAATAACGTTGGATCTAACGAGCAAGAAAACAAAGGAGAAAAGATCCCGGTAATACCGGCAAGCCCAGAAGAAGACATAGAAACCCAAAGTGAGACCGTTACGAGACCTCGAACAGCCCACAGCGAAAAACAGGTAGAGGTAAAACAAAACGAAGACAGAACCCCCCCAACTGAGGATATCACCAGTAAGAGTCTTTTGGGAGAAAAACCAAAGAGCCAATCTCCCGCCTCAGGTCCAACATACGAGCCAATGAAATCATCTGAGATCGGGGTAGAAGAAAGTCCCTGAAATGTAATCGCTATTGAAGGGCAAGACAATTCAACAGAGACACTGGAGGCTACAACCAGTAAAAGACCTATAACAAGTCCTGAAGATCCCATTAACATGGACAAGTATCTGGAGAAAGGAAAGAAAAAGGGGAACGTTTGTGAGATCTTCAGAACAAGAGACACAAATACAGGAGATAAAAAACAAGATAGCCAAATAAAAATGAAGAAAAATGGGACAGTAGATAACAAATCAGGGGGGCACCAAAAGAACATTGGCTCCACCAAAAAACAAAAAAATCAACCACCAGTAAAAACTCCAAGCAGCAGTAAATGCCGGGCATTCATTAAAAATTTGACAATACCAAAAGAACAACCGAGTATAATTGACCAGTTAAGAAACAACAAGAAAAAAGTTAGACCAGAACAAAAGACTGAAGAACAAAAGATTCCAGAAATCGAAGAAGATGAAAGTTTTGAAAACGATCTGTTGGACCTCTCTACATATACGGTATCAGATGATGAAGATAAACAGGGAATAAGAGTCCACGACGAGGTAAACACAGGGGTTGACGACTCCGTGAGTGAGGAGAATACAGACTATAGTGAGAGTGACACCTCATCAATAATGTCAACACAGACTGGAAAGGAGATACGAAGAGAAAAAGAAAGAGTAACAAACACTTATACAGAAAAAGATGAAACGAGGAAAAATATGGAAAAAAGTGAAAGAGTTCAGAAGAGCGAATGTCAAGGTCAAGAAATGAACGTGGGGTGGTCCGAGAACCCAAAGTCTGGAACCTGCTGGGATAGAGAAACAAGAAACAGCAACAAGCGAACCGAGACGGAGGAAAGAAAAGACCGGCAGTACATAAAAGAGGGGTAAAGAGTACTACAGCACCGATCAACACGCAAAACAAGTGCTGTCGACACTTACAAGCAACCAGGGTTCGTCCTGGAACGTATCCTTCACTATGAGGACGGACTAATCCTCAACAGAACCAACGTAATAAGACTTCTATACCACATACCAGCATTAAGACTAATTACCACGGACGACTTGGCGATCGTGGAATTTGTCGATGAAGATCGTACTGACAAGGTAATCTTGCATACAAGATCAAACCTGGTGAGACAACTACTACTGGAAGAAGCTCCGCAATTGAGACCAATGTGTTTTGATCTACAAGAAACCGACGAAGTTCTAAAAACCCAAGAGATAGTAAAGAAACACTCAGTGAGACAGATCAACAGAAAAGACAAAGAGGCCAGTAGCGCCAAGACAAACAGAGCAACATAAGAGAGAAGGGGCAACCAGAATACACAAAGCTCAAACAACAGAATTCAACAACAAGGAGAAGAAAAGGAAGCAGCAAGGTGGAAATGGTTAAAAAACAAGATTGATGATAAAACAAACACCCAATAACATAAAACAGTAAAAAGTGCGGGTTCATGGAGCCTTGGAAGCTGGAATACAAGAGGCTCTAACCACCTTTTTATTAATGGAGTGCTTCAAAAAGAGAATTTTAAAGTGTTGTGCCTACAGGAAACATGTCTGTTGCAACCACCGACACTGGAAGGATATGTGGTTTTGCTAAATCCAGCAGTCAAAGGCCGAAAAGGTAGACCTATGTCAGGCCTACTCGTAGCCATTAAAAACGACCTGAATTGGCAAGTGCTGGAGGAGACAAACCCAAATTCATTCATCCAGATGGTAGTGATACAGCCGGATAAAGAAGTCAGTAGAGTACTAATATTGATCAATATATACTGAAACCCAGCAAACACTCTACACGAAAACCTACCGGATGAAATAGCAGGATTAATCGACGAACAGAGAGAAAAGTGGATAGACCCAATGTTCATATTGGTAGGAGATCTAAACTGTTCATGCCTGAATAAGGACAATCAACCAGAGCATGATACAATAACAGCAACAACGAAGGAAAAAACAGGAAGTGGAATTGTATGTTGCAATCAAGGGACTGTGTCGTACTGAACGGAAAGGTGAAGGGGGACCAACCAGCAAAACCAATTATATTTCCATCTCAAGCAATCTGTCAGATAACATCCAGACTTTGGAAGTAATCCCAACAGTAGAAAGTGACCATAACTTGTTAAAACTGACATGCAAAAACATCAGCAACAACAAGACCAGAACTTACAACCAGAAGCTGGTCATAGACCAAAGAGGCATTAAACTAAGGATCAGACCAGAGAAAACTAAATAACTAAACCATAAATTAAAACAAATGATCTTGACGCTTGAAAACGAACAAGTTCAACAAAGGATTGACTATACCCCGCTCTTCAGAGCATTTGTTATCGCAAGGAAGCTTGGAAGTAACCATCAAACAATGACCCACCAACACCAGTATGACAGTTGTATACGAGAAAAGAAAAAAGTATTAAGGAGAGATATTAGACGATTAAAAAAGATCAAATTCGACAACTCTAGTAAAGAAATAAACACGCTAAAACAAAGGTACAGAAACTGGCTCCACTTACACAAGAAGACCTTGCTAAACCAGGATGCAGAAAGAAAGTTGGAAAAAATAAGAACTAAAAATACAGCAGAAATCTGGACAATCATCAATGATCTGGAGAAGCCGCAAGACATAAGCCAAATGAACCCAATAAGTGCTTCAACATGGGTTAAGCATCATACACAGTTGCAAGGGGAAATTTACATCGAACCCAAGCGGAAAATACTGGTAAACAAAAAAGATGCAATAATAGACATCAGTATTGAGGCAATCGAAAACATCCTAAAAAAACTGAAAGATTCGAGAGCCCCAGGGCCCGATGGGCTGACAAACGCAATACTAAAAGTAATCCATGTGAATGGGCAACATTTCTACATCATCTATTCAAATACATATTATCAACAGAAAAAATTCCGGATTCCTGGCGAAAAGCAGTAGTGGTGCCTATTTTTAAAAAGGGTCTTAGAACATCAGCAGACAATTATAGACCGATCGCACTACTGGATGTGGTGGGGAAGGTCTTTGCGTCTACACTACTGAAAGCGTTAGACCTCTGGGTACAGCAAAGTGGACGACGTGATCCTTGGCAGTCGGGTTTTGTGAGAGGGAGAGGCACGGCACTCAACATCTTCCTGATTAATCTAATGAAAGCAAGAACACAAAGGAATAAAAATCAAGTAATCTACATAGCCTTTGTAGATTTGTCGAAATCCTTCGACACCATAAAAAGAGCCAAACTATGGGAGAAAATGGAGAGCTGGGAATGTCCACAGTCATTGGTGGAGAATATCAAAGACTTGTATACAGATACAAGCATTAGAGTTAGACTGGACACAGCGGGTACACTAACAGACGAAATTCAGATAAAAATGGGCTTAAAACAAGGATGCCCGTTGGCACCGGAATTGTATAACCTGTTTACATCAGACCTCGAGGATTCATTTGAGTTCACTCGCTGCTTTCCACCAAAAATAGCAGGAATGCTTACAACATTACAATCGTACGTGGACTCAAATGACCTGGTAATAAATCCAGAAAAATCAAGAATTCTGAAGTTATGCCCAGGAGGTAATAAAAATAGAGGTAAAAAACTAGGATGGTCACTGAAAAACAAAAAAATCTTGGAAGTGGAAGCGTTCACATACTTGGGAGCCTGTATATACAACACGAAAAACAACGCGCCAAGAATAGCGGGGCTAAAAAGAAAAGCAACTAATTTAGCTGCCCAAGGGAAAATACTGCGCAAAAGATACTGCAGATTCACCTTATTACCTCTAGTATCCTTTTACAGGATGAAAGTGGTGCCCATACTAACATATAGGGTTGAATAACCAACGCCTTTACCACCTCAAACATGGTCAACCTTGGAGGGCCTGTTTTGGCGGAAAGTGTTACAGCTGCCTAAATCAGTACCAATAGAGCAAATAAGGAGAGAGCTTGCATTAACGTCACTTAAAACAATAGCGGTATGGAAAATGCTAAGCTTCTACCGAAAATGCCTTGAGGAAAACACCACGGGAGGATTCAGTGTGCTGAAAAAAGCCCTAAAAGATCAATCCGATATAATCTTAACAGAATGGCAAAAGATATGTCGAGCGATCCTAGTGAACCTATGTGAGTCAGAGGCCGATTTATGGATCAACCCAGACAAAACTAAAAAGAAACTATACACGGCAGACTGGATAGAAACCCAAGAAGACAATTGCAAATACAAAGGCTATGAAGACTTCTGGGCCCAACCACGAAAACTGAACCGGATCCCGAGCTACCTGATCTTATTCCCTAACTGGTACTTCCGAGACCTTTTTCTGAGATTCAGATTGAACATTTTACCAACGGGAGAAATATTGCAAAGAAGAAAAAGGTTGGACATCCACGAAAGCTGCAAAATGTGTAAGATTAAAGGAGAGAAAGAATCCCTGAAACATCTAATAATACAGTGTACCGGTCTAAGGAAAGACCGAGAGCAGTGCTTGGGGGACATCCTTAGAAGCCATATGACAAGGAATGTTGATGAGTGGTGGAGGACTCTTGTAGAAGGAGAAAAAACGAAAATGACATTAGCACTCATAAAACTAGTGATTTCAATCCTCAAGAAACTAGAGGCAATCAAAAACACGACACAGATCCAACAAGGTGATACCAAGCACTGTAAACTGGACACCGCACACTAAATTGGAGACACACCACGGAAGAATGGACATGATCAGGTTAAAGTTTTCAAATATGGAAACCATATAATCTGTATAATTAAATTTAAAAAAAAACAAAAAAAACAACCTTCTTCTTGGTTCAGTGAGACTCGGGGGATTCAAAGAGAGGGGTGTGATATAAGAGTACATCATTCAGAAATAAAAGAACTTATAGACAAATATATTGTTGAGGGTTCCAACTGTGCATCACACGCTAGGCATTGACTTAGGTGGAATGCTGGGTTGAAACCACTTACACTCCTCAATACAACATACTCCTTTGTCCTGGCAGGTTGCCTGTTGGGTCACATGTCGAGTCACCCGGCCAATTATGCCACTGCCTGTATGATCAGCCATCCCTGAAAACAAAGTTTTCCCTGCATGCCCCAAACATTTCACCTCTACTATCAAATGTTGCCAATATCTGTGCTAATAAGTTTAAAAGAAACTCAAGGGCTTATGTCAGCTGTTACTCCCAATCAAGAACCTGCAACCCCTTCTTATGTCAACATGCCACAAAACACTTTTTTCCGACCTACATAATGAGCTAATACATTTCAAAGACATGTAACTGTTCATGGCCTATATTGTGCTAAACCAAGTCCAGTGTGAGAGTGTGGTCAGTCAAGCTGCTCAACACAATATCCATCAGCTTCGGGATGGTCCTGGCAGACGAAGTGAAATTTGCCTCAACCAAAAATCTAAAGCCCTGCCCTGTTCTGTGAAATACATTCATTGTTAAAAGGTTTGTAAAAAATAAAACGTGAACATTATATTCTAAATGCCCAACATAAGCTAAAATGCTCGAGAAACAATACAATCACCACCCTTCTCTTAGTCTGAAAGATTCCCATCACTGCTGAAGATCTCCAGAAGCAAGTTCATTGTAAAAAGAAGAGCAAATCTGGCAGCCGGAACTTGATTAACAGAATCTCTCACAAAATAATACAACTCCCTTCGTACAATCAATATTAAACTGCAATTATGAAATAGGGAGGGTGGATGTAACACCTGTAATAGGGTTCATCTAGCATCGGATATGCTGGGTCTGATTATTGTTTGAAATTACCTGGTATACATGAATACATCGTTTTCCAGCCACACGTGTTTTCAATTCAATATGCAGCCATTGGAATATCACACACATGCATACAATGTCTAACTTTGAACATGTTCTCATGCAGATACCTTGTGTTATGTACAAACATATAGAATGCAGTCCTTTGCATCGAAATGTATCACTATCTAGGTGTCAATGTACATTTTGTATACAACTTCTTCCTTTTTTCTGCAGCTGACAAAGTGTATAGGGTCTACTGATCATGTCACAGATCACTAACCCTGTCCACAGAAGCCATCTCAAAGCTTTCAGATGGTAATGGCTTTCAGTCACTCTCAACCAGGAAGGTACTCAAACTGGTGACCTAGTGGGTAAGAGGTGGCAAATCAATTTAGCCAATGCATGGAAGTCTGCTATCTTGAAGAACATAAATCATGGCAAAACGATGTTTATGTCAATCATGCCTTATTGTGCCCTGGCTTTCATTGGTGACCTTTGTAGTATTGTATGTCTCAATGCACGTGTTATTTGTCCTGTTGTAATGTTACATTAGATGATCAATGCAGATATTCATTTAAGAATGCACTTAATTAGTGTGGGCCTTCATTCCTCTTGTCGAATCAAAAGCACTGTTTAATTCTATTCTTATGTTATCATGACGAGCATCTAAACAATGATTGCAGGTTTACATTTGCAGGTTCGCATTAAAAAATATGCTAATAGTATATTTAACGTCTTGGTGGCTGAACACAACGTGATTAGAAAAAAAGCAAACGCGTTCTGGGGACTGATCTAAGAGTACATCATTCTTGTGTTTCAAAAATAATTCTGGAGTTTATTTACACTAAAGCTATGTCCAGAATCATGGCTTAATCCATATTTATAGAATCTTAGTGGTTCGGAACTCTGTAATGAGTCGATTTCATCGGGGCATGCAGTGGGACATTGTGAATTCTCATTTTTCAATCGAATGCATGAATACACCAATTCATAAAATATCTATGGAAGCGTTGCCAAAACTTAAAATTAAACATGCCAAAATCTGCTGTCCATCATCGTGGACTTAGATCTCTTTCATGTTGTGCAGAATAGCAAAAAGCGGCAGCTTTAATTGATAATGTGCAGTAGATGGCGACTATATCTGAACTGACAGAGACATGGGGAATTCCCAAATGCGTTTTAAGTTACTGGTGTGAAATGGTTTCAGAATAAGGAAGCATTCATCTTAAGTTACTTATTTGGCAAATACAGCTATGTGTTCAGATAGGATTGCATGCAGTGCATCACTTAATGTCGGATAGTCAGAGGCTGGGCTGTGTGGACATTTTCCTGGGTGGCAACAGCATATCAAGATCACCCGGCTCCAGCTACCCACATCCACTGCAACCCCGCAGTCCAGCAACCCCTGCCCTGCTCTGGCCACATTTAGGAACTGAGCTACCCACATCCACTGCAACCCCCACATCCACTGCAACCCCGCAGCCCAGCAACCCCTGCCCTGCTGTGGCCACATTTAGGAACTGAGCTACCCACATCCACTGCAACCCCGCAGCCCAGCAACCCCTGCCCTGCTCTGGCCACATTTAGGAACTCGAGCTACCCACATCCACTGCAACCCCTCAGCTCAGGAACCCCTGACCTGCTTTGGCCACATTTTGGAACTCGAGCTACCCACAACCACTGCAACCCAGCAGCCCAGCAACCCCTGCCCTGCTCTGGCCACATTTAGGAACTTGAGCTATCCACATCTACTGCAACTCCGCAGCCCAGCAACCCCTGCCCTGCTCTGGCCACATTTAGGAACTGAGCTACCCGCATCCACTGCAACCCCGCAGCTCAGGAACCCCTGCCCTGGCCACATTTAGGAACTGAGCTACCCGCATCCACTGCAACCCCGCAGCCCAGCAACCCCTGCCCTGCTCTGGCCACATTTAGGAACTGAGCTACCCACATCCACTGCAACCCCGCAGCTCAGCAACCCCTGCCCTGCGCTGCCCACATCCACTGAAACCCCGCAGCTCAGAACCCCTGCCCTGCTCTGGCCACATTTAGGAACTCGAGCTACCCACATCCACTGCAACCCTGCAGCCCAGGAACCCCTGCCCTGCTCTGGCCACATTTAGGAACTGAGCTACCCACATCCACTGCACCCCCGCAGCTCAGGAACCCCTGCCCTGCTTTGGCCACATTTACGAACTCGAGCTACCCATATCCACTGCAACCCCTCAGCTCAGAACCCCTGCCCTGCTCTGGCCACATTTAGGGAGCATCAGTTAATGAGAAGTCTCTAGAAGCATGTATCTCACCAACAGCTCCTCAACGATTCAGTACAAACAAAAGATGCGCTCATAGCTCTCGATACACACGCACTTCTGAAGACTAATGGGCCTGAATTACAAAGCCCTTTTCAATAAGGTTTTCCCATTGAAAAACGCTTTTCTAAATCAGGTCCTTAAGTGTTTTAGCATGTGCTGCTCCTTTGACACTCCGGTTATTTCACTGGTAAGTACTGCCTGATTACATCATTGTACCCTGGACCGACAGTTGCCTGGAAAACCACATTTAAGAATTTTATGTAAACAGTGTGTGCCTCGCTAGCGTATAACGTGTCCATTCTCTAAACTGTGCCAAGAACTCTATGCTTATTTTCAGGATATATTTAAATACGATAAGAAACATGTTTTACTATCATGTGAAAAAGAGAGGTTGTGAAGATTCACCAATGTCAGTACACAAGAGAAGTGTGTTGCTATTTAGATTTTGTTGAAAAGTATGTCATAGGTGGGTCGTTGAAATGGACATTAATAATTCGTTGAGTAATCCATGCGACATGTCATCCCAATCTTTCATTTGTATTCATGTTCGATGGAATATCTGGCTGCTAATATTTAGTATTGTTTAAAATGAGACCCAACCTCGCCGAGTTAAAAGTCATATATTCTGCACAGTACATGTGACAACTTTAACACTCGATGCAAAATGCATAACATTTCTCGGTGACATTGATCAGATTTGAAACTCCATACTTTCTTAATTCAATCTGCTATTGACAGTAATACATTTTAACTTCAGAATGTGTTCATTCAGTGCATATTGACTCGGCTTGTTAAAATGTTCGCAGTACATGCGAACATCAGATTTTCTGTCACAGTGACTTAAGCCACTAGGACAGCAATGAATGATTCCTGCCAGTCAATGAACTTTAGCTGCAGCCCTGCCTTTCTGGCAATAATCTGCTCCTGTAATTGCAGTGGAAAAGGAAAACCTCTAGAGATTTTACATCTAATCATTTATTTATAAATCCTCAGATAGAAGTCTGCTGAATGCACATCGGGGGTCAACTTTGTGCTCAAAACTATTGCCTGTTGTTTACATTTCACAGAGGCTTTTTACAGTAGTTTCAGTCTGCAAGATCAATCAAGCACTTTGGTTTAGTAGACGCTGCTCCGCACATCACCGCACTGGCCAAGCGTTTTCATTGCCAAAGCCTGTATTGGGGCCATTACCAGAATAATGCATGGGTTTCCATTTTATGTATACAGCTATTTCTTGGCAGTATTATGCGCCATAATATGTTACAACCAGTGCCATTAACAATTTCCAGTTTTCCTTTTCAGCATACTTGTTTTACTTTGAAGCGCACTAGACACATAGCAGGGAAATCAAGTGTATAGTATTCCTGATACATACACTAAGGGCCCGGTTTATGGAATTATTTGCACGGTGCAAAGTGACTTTGCACTGCTGAAAAGTGTCTTTGCACTGCCAACACAAACCCTGATTCATGGAACAGTGCAAAGTGTATTTCTGCAGTGCAAAGTCAGTGCAAAATCATTTTTCCAGTACAAAGTGACTTTGCCCTGCATTACAAGCAGAGCCTAGCACAATTAACTGTATCGAATGCAGCACTGTAATTTACAAATGCTGCATAGATGGGTCTCTCACAAATTAACTGTGCTTGCTCAATAATGGCGGTATGTGCTAAGATCTTAACAGAAATCGAGCAGCCCTTTCTGAAACCAGTTTTGTTCCAGGGGATGATGTTACCAGCCTCTGCCCAAATGGTCAGTTTGTCTGATAGAATCTGTGCAAAAACCTTAGACGAAACATCCAACATTGCCATTAGGCGATCATTTTGAGGATCAGTGGGAGCGCCCTCCTTGTGAAATGGAACTAGAATGCTATTGTGCCAAGAGTGAGGGAGAACTTGGGTGATAGCGATACAGCTGAAGAGATGGTGGAGGACCTTTTTGGCCAGAGAGAGATGTCGGCCTTAATGGTCAGGTTACAAAGACCATCCAGCACCGGGGCTATGGAGGATTTGCAAATGAATCTGGGAACCTCCTGTATGTTGTTCCCAAATTTCCAATGCCCTACTGCCCTGGGCATGAAGGGCTGTCTAGGGTTACGGTGACCCAGAGTGGATGAAATGTAGGCAATCCATTTGTGCTCAGGAACACCTTTAAGGTCTAAGGGAGGTGAGTTTTTTTGCCTTTGAAAATGTGCCAGAATTTTGTTGTATCATGGCTAATGGTTGTCATCACCAAATCATGCCATTGTTTACATTCTCTTGAGTACTTGTAGACTCTAATCCACTTAAAATTGGTAACCTTAATCAGCCTCCTGCCTTCACCATGCAAGGCTGGATCTACCACCTCATGCAACAACTTCCTCAACTCTTTGAGAATCAATCTCTTGTTTGTCACAGTTAGTTTTGTCGTAGCCTTGTCTGTGTATCTTGGCAGGGCCAGTGGCCCTCTGATTGTTCCCCTTATTGACCCTGGGAATACTCTCAGAGACCTGAGCGATGAGACTCTCATATTTTGTTTTTTTCACCACTCTTAGGGCTGCATCCTCCACCGATGCTGAAAGAGGCCCTGTTGTTGGATAGTCAGAAAAGACCCTACATGCTATTACCAGCGCAGCCTCAATTCTAGTAGGATTCCAACCCAGTTGGGTCATTACTCTATTGAGGGTTACAGACCCTGTATTACGGTCACTGTAACTAGGGCACTCCATGTCAAGAGATAGGATGATGGGGAAATGATCACTCTCCAAGCTTTGGTGGATGCCCATATCGATTATGACAGAGGGTGCATTAGCCCCAAATACATATTCACGGCCTCAGAGTAATGATTGCTGGGAATCCAAGAATTAGGACGTTGGTCTCGGAATCAAGCCACCCCACCCAATCTTTCATGACAATACTAGGGCATAATAGGGGGGATCGTATATGTTGACTAACATGATGTCCTGAGCCCCAAGCAAGTCATTCAGAGACAGCGACCAATCAAAATGTTAAGTGAGGGGCATGGAATCTCAGTCAGTCGCAGCATTTTTTTAGCTCCCAGGACCTATCCACCCTTCGGCCTGCCCAATTTCCTTTTAATTGCAGGCTTTTGATTTAATACCCGCACATCTAGCACCAATGGGTCCACCAACCCGGTCTCCTGCAGTGCCATAATACTAAAACAATCAACATGACCGAATAGACCATCTTCAAACAGGTGTATGTTCCCCCTAGTATTCCACTTTACAAGGAGGGAAGAGTCTTTAGGGATGACTCAGGTTTCTCTGTCGAACCAACCCTGCAAACCACTTCCAGTGGTTATCCTCATTAACCATGCCAGCAGCTGCCTGCCCCATACTATTGGGTGGCCCACAACCCTGAGAAATGTTAGTTGTGGCAGGGTTGGGGCATGGCAGAGCACAAAGAGCACCTACAGGATTATATAGCAAAAACTTCTTTGCACAATAGTTTGTGATGGATTTAGGCCCTCCCACCAGTCCACCACTATGCTTCAGAGGTGGTAGGATATTACAACTGAGGCCAACACATTCATCTCCAACTCTGAAAAACATTTGGGGATGATCAATGACACAGTCAATCATAGAGTCCAAGGATAGATACACAAGTGAGGTAAAATAATCAGAGCCCTCACCTTGGAGCACAGCCTTCATGTCGTTTCTACTGATGAAGCATGATGGAATGAAACAACTCCAGAAGCTGGGCCCAATTCAAAAGGTCTGATCGATCTCTGCGAAAAAAAAGGCTCCTAATTTGCAGCGCCTTTTCAGTGGTCCCTATAGGAGGACTGGCATTGATGGAACCTGATTCAACCCAAGTACATGTAGCTAGAGATGGGGCCACAGATATAGGTACAAAACGGGCCATCAGGTGCTTTAGAAGGAGGTTTAGTTGAAGGGACGGCAAACAATTGTATTAAATTATACAAAATAGTGAAGTTGTGCACCAAACACTGTCCTTTGCTACCCCCCCTCCTTCTGGGGATTTGGCACCTGACCTCTTTCCTTGAGGCTGACAGGAGGAGGAACAAACAAAGGGGCAAAAGGAACATCAACCAAAGGCTTGTGGCTTGCTGTACTGACTGCAGCAGACACTGCAGAAGAGGCACTCTGTGGAGATTTCAGGTCTGAAATACAGAAGAAGGTCTGAACAGCACAATTATTTCTACTCACATAGTTGACAGGACAGAGGGTAGGTGGCCCAGTAATGTCGATGGATGGAGCCAGGGTGTTGTCCAGGTGAGATACAGCACCTTTACAGGGCATCACCTGATGAGGAGCAGCTTGAGGACCTAATATGGCATTGTTGCAGATAGTATTAGTTCCCAAGAAAAATTTATGACAGTAGGGGTGGCGACCAAAGGTGTCGAAGTGGCCTTTCAAACCAACGGACAAATGTTAAAGCCAGAGATGAGGGCTGGCCCAGACTTTGACGTGATGGATCTTTTGTTTGCGTATTTCATCACTTGACAAATGATCTTTCTTTTTTCTTTAAAACAACCAAAAAGTAGATAAAAGAAAATTAGTGATATCTGGGTTCGGTCTGTGGACCCACTTCCCTATTCGATCTGCGGTCAGGCCTCCGAATGGCCCAAAGGGTGACGTGAGGTCCTCAGACATCAAACACACCCAGTGATTGGATCGTGAAAAACATGAGGTGCATCATATTTTCGGAAATGCCCGCCATGTTGGGTCCACGGACATCCGCCATTGTAAACAGACAGCGCTGTAGGGGAAAAGTCTGGCCAAAAGAGGGGCGGGGAAGGGCAGGGGAGTGGAAAAAAGATAAGAGACTATTTTTGTAGGTGGAAAAAGGTCAGGCAAGTGTCGCAGCAGTCCACAGACACACCACTATTCCACGGACACCACCATGAACGGACAACTTGGAAAAGACATTTGGGGTTATTTGATAACTGAAAGAGGGTGTAGAAATGGTAGGGAAGTGGAATGAAGGTAATATGGAGCTACTTCTTTAAATGAAAAAAAAGGTTTGGAAATGGCACTGAGTCTGCGGTCAATTTCGGAGTCTGCAGACAACATTTCAATGGAATGGGGGTCAGAGTGAGTTTTATTATTTGACGGTGTATGGTACAAACTTTTATATAGTTAATTGCATTGTGGTAGTTGTGGTCTACGGTACGTACTTGTTATATAGTTAATCCCCCAGAATCTAGCCACTGGCCATGGCCACCACAGTAGTAATTTGAGTATAGTAATTATAGGTAATGTAGTACGAGTATATCCAGAATCACCACAGTAGTAATATGTGTATGGTAATTAGAGGTAATGTAGTGGGAGTACAAAGCATTTGTAATATGGAGGAACGATGTAATTGAACTGTATATGGTGCTTATGATTGTAGTACAATTGATGATAGTGCTCATAGAATATGTATTTGATTATACTTGCTATGGTTACTTAGTTTCATGGCATTATGAAGCTGGATTCTCTGGTTTATTTACTGTGGATAAAACAGTACAATTTGTTAAGCACGTTAGTTTAAAAGCTTTAGTTTTAAACAATTTTACATGTGCATTTCATTTAGACCCTTTTAAACAGTACATTGTAAGTACTATGTTTGTTACAACATTAGTGTGTGACCGGTATTAGCATAATTGCTCGTTTTTAATTGATCAAATGATATATTTGACCAAATTTGGTCAGTAACATTCGATAGATTAAAAACAAACAATTATGCTAATACATACCGAACATGCAGAGCGTGCATTGCGGGGGTGTCCCCCGCTCCGTATGATTGGTATGTATTAGCCTTGGGGGGGTGCGTGGGTGTCCCCCGCTTCATCAATATTGGAGGGACTGGAAAAAAAAAGAAGAAAAGGGGACCCTGAGGCGTCACATCAAACCCGCGTTAGAGGGACAGATATGACGCTGCAGGGTTGAAGTGGATCAGGCAGTGAGCAAACAGATAAGTAGGGGTGGGTTTTGGGGCGGGGTGTGGCGGTTGTGGGTTAGTTTGAGGGTGTATGATCCTCTGATAATTGATTACATACAGGCAGTTTTGTTTCTGACAGTTTGCCGTGAGCAATTATCAGACGATCAAACACCACCAAACCATGTGACAGACTGCTGTTGTTTTGACATTAAATAATAATTGGGTCATTGGGAGAAAAAAATCCATATTGGATTAAAAATAAACACTTACAATTAAGTGAGTGTAAGGGTGATAATATGTGTGTTTGAGGTATGTTGTTATTAAGGGAATGCTTGAAGTAGTTAGATACCTGTTGCCATATTTTAACTACATGTGAGTGTAATGGTATCAATATGTTTGTTTGAGGTATGTTGTGATTAATGGAATGCTTGAAGTATTTAGATACATGTTGGCATATTCTAACTACATTAGAGGTTAGAAGATGTTTTGTCGTATAAGAAGTGACATGGTGTATTTTAAATTTTTTGGAATGAGGGGTATTTTTCAAGTAGTTAGATACATGTTGGTGTATTCTAACTAGATTGACTTTGAAAAGTACTATTGTAGTATTATGGATGTAGTTAGACACCTGTTGGCGTATTTTAACTGTTAATTGTGGTATAGTTTAGTGACAAAATTTGTGTTGAAGGAATATTAAACAGGCATTTGTTAAATTTGCTGGTAACCTATGTTTTGGAGAAATAAAAGTATAGTTACATTCAAACCAACCACTTATTGTTTTGTCATATGCAGTGCAATGACCTGAAGTGATTGTGACACCAATGTGATTTACTATACCTACTGGTATGAAGGGTTTCCTTCCATTCGATACTTGGCCGTGTGTGAAGTCTGTACGCTTACAGTTATTTTTGGTACCATCTGCATTGTACTGTCGAAGCATTAGTATGACATTTTGGCTATCTGAATTTATTTGTATGGTGGAAGGATTGTCTGAATTGCAAAAAGGGCATAATATGCCATGATTTGCATTCTGAAGAAGCTGGTGAAATGGAATGAATTCAGAATTGTGTATGGATACATATACAACTTGTTCATTAGGGACGTGGTCTTGTGAAACATGGTTGCAGAGAGTGCATGTATGTTTAAAAATGTATGACATCTGGATGATTTAATTTATAGGGATGTTTTTGGTTTCCAGTCCTTGTAGTAAGTACATTAGGAATGTGTGTGGATCTTCCTGTGTGTTTATGGTAAACTTGACCATTCCTGCAAAGTAGTAGGATTCTTGCCCTATTCCTAAGTTTTGTCAGGATTATTTGTGGCATTTCTATGAAGGACGAGCATTTGCAAATACAACTAGTCTGAGCCGTTTAAGTAAATGTTGTGAACAATTGCTGGCAATTGAAAGAAAAGATTCATTGTTACATTAGCATAACAATTTACTAAAGTTGTTTTGCTGAATTTAAATGGACCAGGGAATTATGTTTGTGGATTGCTTGATGCGCCTGTAGATCTTTCTAGAGAGGAGACATTTGTGCCCTTGTTTTCTGATGGGTGTGCAATTGATTTCGTACTAGACAGTTTTGTGGTTGTATTGTTTGATGCAAAAGGAGTTGGTCATTGTTTCTTTAGCGGTATTGTTGGGAGATCTGTTATAGATTTGTTTTGTATTACTTGTCTTTTTAATGGTTTCTTTTTTGAGGTATATGGTATGTACATATCTAAATGGGGGTGTATAGTGCCTGTAGCCTGTTGTATTGTAGGATACAAGGAAAGTCCGTGTTGACTTTGTATCAAAGTTAACTAGGAATAGGCCATTGAGAGTATGCAGACGTAAGAGTGCTACGTACCATACCTTCTATAAAGACTGCTGCCAATGTCAATCAATGCTTGATCTAGGGTTAGACCTTGTGATTTGTGAATAGTGACAACATATGCAAGAGATAGAGAAAATTGCTCTCTGCGTACATACATGTCTTTGAAAAGAAGGAAACGTGCTTTTGTCCGGCCATTTTTAACTTCTGCAAGTCTCTCAAAGTGGATTTTGACAAACTGAATATTGTTGTCATATGGATATGTTTGGTAGCCAAGAACTCTACCAATATCTCCATTGACCAAACCTTGTTCTACATCAAGGTTACGTTTTTAGAATTACTCTCAGTTTAGATGCAAAGCCAATATTTTCTCCAATCCAGCTTTGTTAGCGATACATTTTTCTAAGCTATTTAGTCATGCTGTTGCTTGTTGGCACATATGAAATGTCATACCGTGCACTTCTAGTTTGTCTGTGGAACTGATATACAGTATGGGATATATTTCTTTTTTTAACACTGTCTCTTTGAATTGACTACATCTGGCAAGCGTTGGCATTAAAGACATGCATTTTAGATTTTGTTGAGTTAATTGTTCCATGACATCAGGAGCAGATGAGTTTCTTCCATAAAGCTCATGGATTCGTCTACTATTTAAGATATATGTTGCATCTTAATTAAGCAGACCAGTTCTAGCATAGGTGTGGTCTGCAGACTGACACATGTTTTGAGTTAGCTCACTGTAGTGTTGCCCGAATTTACATTTCCAATGCTACCCGAGGGTATTGCAGCATTGTTTGTGTCCTAATGTTTTGAAAATAGGTTGACCTTTCACTGGTGTTAACTATAGAAGGTATCACAAAACAATAACTTTTTTTCTCCAAACATTTCTTCGTAGTTGGTTTTTAGGACTTCTTGCATTCTGAGATGAATTAAATCCAACATGAGATCAGAAACCATGCTTACTTCATGTATCAGGAGCCCTTTCATTTGCTTTAGAATTCTGTGTACTTCAGTAGCAGCTTCTGTTGATAATTTGTAGGATTCTAATTTGTTTTGGTGTTCTACTGGGAGGAGCAGTAGTTGGTGTAAAGTTACACCTCCTATGTTGTAGTCAGCTAATAGTCAGCTAAACCTGTGGGGGCCATTACTACAGCTGGAAGGATGTTTGTTAAGTTTTGTCAAAAAGTCCTGATTATTTTAATTAAGAATGTTTTACCAGAGCCACTTACATACAGGAGCAAAGGTTTATAATCTTTACAGCTACAGGTTTTAGTTTTATGTTTAAATCCATGTTAAATTGATTGAATAAATGGTGAGTTGTTCATCATTTAGCTGTGATTCGAGCACTGACAAGTCTTCTTCAGATTGCTTATATTGATACATGGCATTTTCTACCTCAGTCATGGCTGTTCCTGCTTCATTTAGAATGAGTGGTTCTCCAAGAGGTTCTTTGCTTCCTGAAAGGGAAGATTAATTTCCCTCAGGAGTGTCTCTGTCTTGTTGAGATTCAATGGCTTCCTCTTGATGCTGTTCATTGGTCAACATTTGTTTGTATTGTTATACTGCCCTCATTTGATTTGAACGCAGCTTCAAATGAGTCATAGTCACATAACACATCCTTTTCTTTTCTCCAAGGTTTAAAAATTTGGAGTAGGACCATGGTATACAATTCTCTATGTTGTGGAGATTTAAATTAATATTTGCCAGTTGTTTAATTTGTTGTGAAATTATTTTTGTATGTCTAGTGTGGTGCAATGTTGTACAGACACATGCTTTCCAAAACAGTACTTCTGTTTGGGTAGGATATGTCAATTAAATTGTTTTTTTAACTGTCCTTGCTGTTAAAATAATGTGTGGCTACATTTTCTATCTCTTGGTAGGATTTTAGTACTCTTTTTCAGGATGAATCTTGTCCAAGGTTCAGCCAGACAATCTGTTTAGATTTGCCATGTAAGCCTGTACCTGTTAAATGGTCTGCAGCTTCTTAGCACCCGCATTCTTTGTGGGAGAGCATTGTTATAGCAAAGCTGTACAATTTTTGTGATAGTGTTTTGTTAGATGATATGTCATCCCACAGGTCCTTTAGCTCTGTTTTCTCGGCTTTGGTTAGATAGGCTGTGACACATCTTGCAAATGCAGTGAATTTGTCTGCAATGTATGTCTATGTTTGCATCACTCAAGAGGGCAATACTTGCATTGTAACCATTGATGTACTTGGATACTTGTTCCCTTTTAAAGTTGTATGTATTCTTAGGGGATTTGCCTTTTACTCTGTGTCTAAAAGAAAACATCAAGCTATTTCCTTGTACTTTTTTGCAAACTTGTCTAGGGAAGCAAAAGCGACATATGGTATAGTATTTGCCTTTGTTTTTATATCTACTTCGGCAGTATTTGCCACACATGGTTTTGGAAGCATAGGATTTGTGTATGTAGGTCACTATCTGTGGTTTCTTAAGGGATGGTGCCACGCATGTTTGCCAAGAAACCTGACTGCAAAACTTCATCTTTGTCTTTCATGTTGTTAAGCAGTTAGGTAGCGCATAATGTTTAAAAAGTAGGAGCCTGTTTCTAATGTGTGTGCAATTCCATATCAGAGTTGCTAGTTCACTTTCGAAGAGGAAAGAGTAGAGTTAAACAACATGCTTCTACACTTTTTGATGCATCTGATAAGTTTCCAATGCATCGTCAATGGTGTCTTTGGAGTATAGTGGGTGAATTGTATACTGGTCTAAAATGTTGGCTGCAGTAACAGGATCTACACATTCAAATTGGTTAGTTGCTGGTGAGTCTTGAAATATTTGGGTGGTTTCTCTTAAGTTGTCGTTTATGTTTATATCTTTGTAGTATTCATTGTTGTAGGGCTTGTCTAACTTCGTTTGAGTCGACTTGTTGTTGTCAAAATGTTTTGTCTTTTGTTGGTGCACCATTAACTAGTACAATCAAAGATTGATCTATTGGTCTTTCTACTCCTAGAGTTTGTACATTTTCTTTCAGATCTAATGTAAATATACTACTTTGCCAAGGAAGCCCTTTAGTAACTCAGATGGAGTTAGGCTGGCTGATTTTGGTTGAAGGCTTATTACAGCTTAAATGGGTGCACTGTTTAGATTATAATGCTCTCATACAAGTTAAGTTGTTGGAGAGTTTTCAGAAGTGGGAATATTTATTATAAGTTATTACTGATAGCACATGATGGCATTTGGTTATTGTCAGGCTTTGTGTTGCAGTACGTGCAAACTTTTGAGGGGTCAGTTATTTTGTATTTAGTTTCTGGCCTTAGATATGAAGCTAAATGGAACCATTGAGATTTTTCATTGTGTTCTATTTTGTAGGCTATATCTACTACTGTTGTCCTCTTGTAATAAAACGTTCTGAGACAACAGACACATATTTGGTCTGTTATTTCAGCAGATGTGTTTTGAAATGTATCTATTTATTTTTTTGTATCTCTTTATTATGACATTGGTGTTTATGAGGTTTTCGGTAATGTTTTCTGAAGGTACAGAATTTTCTAAGTCAACTTCAGTTTCAAAGTATTTACACTGTATGTGCTCTATTTCTAGAAGCAGTTATTTGGCTGTTCCATGTAGGAGAATGTTATTTACATTTTGCAGTTATAGAGCAGGACATTTTTGCATAGTATAATCGATGCACAAGATCGTATATAGTAGAAGTGTTTTGCTAACATTTTGAAGTGGGGGAAAGTGCTTTTGCAAGCAGTTCCTAAAATGCAAGCTAATGAATGTCCTCACAGTCCTGTGTGGCAGGAGTCCATGGTTTGTAAAGGGTTCATTCTACTTTTGTCTTTTAGTTTCACATAGTGATTGAGGAATTGTCATAAAGATTTTAAGGATTGTTGGCATACATTACACATTGAGCTGCATGTCCATTTGAAAACTGGACAGTTTGTTTGGGTGAAAGGAGCATTTGGTTGAAAGGTTGTCTGGGACTTTTTTCTATAAGGGTTTCTTCTGCCATAATGGTGTCTTCCAACATTGCATACCCTCTACCATTATTGTCTATGGCAATTGTTTTTTGTTGTTCTGTTTATAAGCTTCTTCATTGAAATATGGTAATGTGCTGCGTGTGTGAATCCATTCACTGTCACAGAATTTTGAAAAGGCCTGTATAATAGCACTGCACATGTTTAGAAGTACTTTTTGTAATTTATTGATTCATTTAGTTAGTGGTTTCATTCTGTTTAAAACCAATATAAACAATGTTCTCTTTAGTAGAAAAGTGCTGTCAATAAGAGCTTACAGGATTAGTCTCCTGTGCTCGTTTTTATAGGTTAGACTGTTAATTTTCAGCTATGTTCAGCTATTTTGAACAGATTGTGAATAACTCTATGGTGGAACATTTTCTGTAACATACATTTTTTGGATTGCATTACCGTGACTACTTTTTTTTAAAGTAGTCATTGTTTTAGTTGATTGTTTAACTTTATCAATAGAATGTTTGAATACATTTAAGGTTAGATCAAAATGTTGACACAAATTTGGTATTTTACTTGACTGTTCATACACACATCATTAGAGTATCAAGCAATTCACATATATTACTGTGATTTGATAAAAGTGGGTAAAATAAGATGAAAGACATTGCTTATTCACATGCAAAATGATTGCGTCATTAGTTGTTCAATGAATGCACTTAATATCATAAAGGTGATTAATGTTAGTTTAAAAGTATTTTAATAGATAAAATAGTTAACTTAAAATCATGTTCATCCAATACATTCAGCACAAGGAAGAATTGGACAATTGAAATATTCATTGATACTTTGGTCGCGTTGAATATGTGTATACACATTGTGTTCTTTTGATAGTAATCTAAATTTAGTAAGGTGTTTGTAGTATGATTATTTCCTTAATTGTGTAAGTGAAAAACATTAAGTTATCAGGTGCTGGAGTGATTCTTGTTGTTCACTCATTTTACAGAACCTGCATGTTGTATCTAAGTTCACAAATGTTTTCTAGCTCACAATTCTGCTTTTAGTAGGCCATAGGTTCAAGCACAAGCGTACAATTCAGATGGAATATAATATCCCCCTCTGGCCCCTATTGATGTTTATCTGCTGCCATTGCAGTGCTCTGTTTACACAGAGCAACATCTTCAAATGCTGCACATCCTGGGAGAGCCCCCTATCGCCTTTCTGCCTTGGCGTTGAATTATCACACAGAAGTTTGAGCTCAGGGCACAAAAGGTTTTACTCAGGCAGGAGGTGAAGGCAAATTCGGCATGTTTAGAGGTCCGCAGACAATGCCAACAAATCATCAGACAAAATCATCAATTCGGGTAAGTCCCTCAAAATACAGGACGGTTGGCCATTTCACTATTAGCTTTGTTTTGTGTACTTTTTGAGATGTGCAAATAACGCGCTCGGCTTTGCCATTCTGTGCTACTGTTATGTGTGCATCACTTGCACTATCTTTACGTGAGAGTGCAGCACAACATCACAACACTCGCCTCCATAGCTTGCATTAGTTGTTGACAGTAGTTATCAAACCGTCCACTCCAGGTATTTTGCATGCCCAGCATAGCCCAACATGTCTTGTGAGGAGCTAGGTCCAGAAAACAGGAACATAAATAGAAGCTAAAGCAGATAAGCGCACAGAGAGTGTACGGTCACGGTCTTGTTCTACACAGTACCTACTCGGAGAATATTTGAATAATTTACGAACAACACTGTGTACTGTTGTAATTGTTTTTATTCTTCAAAGAATGTTCACAAGAAAGTTTAAGCTGCCTGAAATGACCGCTTTTTTCATTTGCGGTTAAATTCCAGCGTAGAATGCCATCTGTGCTTTTCTGTACTTCTTTTGTTGTCTGGCAATGTAGCAAAAGGTGTAATGTATGGTCCTTGGTGGTTCGTGTGGGAGAACACACTTTCTTTGTAAGTTAGGAAAGGTGACAGCTGTTGTCTCTGTGATGCCTTACATCAAAAAAGATTGCATGTTGCTTCTTATTGCCGGAAACACAAATGGACATAGAGGGCCATAGCGGTCGTCCCATATAACAAAGAGCAAAAACACACTGTTTATGGTAATCTTGTAATGATTGCTCCACCACCTGTGTGCTGGGATGTGGAATGAGTGACACGGGCAGTGAGGTGCAAGGTATCAGCAAACAAAGAGGAATAAGAATACATTTAAGTAGTCGTTATCAGTGGCAGCATAAAGGACAAGGGTCCGAGGGAAGGATGTCATGAACAGGCCCTAGGTAGCCGGGTCATGGACCTTAGGGTGACCTACTGTGTGTTATTGAGTAGCGTTGGATATTAACCCACTGCCTTGCTCTCTGTTTTGTAGGTACCACTCACCTTCTACGGCTACACATATGGAAATCGTCTTTCAAACGTTGCCAACACACCCTCCTTTCAAGTGTTTGCTTTTCACAAAAGATGTCAGTATCAGAGAGCGTCATCAGACCCACGGCACATTCTGTGTGTGTTAATCCAAACAAACCTACAAAAATAAAATACTCATGGGGGTCCCCTCCGATTGCAGGACAATACAGGAGCTGTTTTTCCAAAACATGCAACACTACAATATTACCTGTCAACATGTGTGTGCCGGCCGAGTGGTATATGGGCCTCTGGCTGTTATTCAATTTAATAGAATGAAGGCACTTACAACTCTTAACTGTTTGAAAGGTCATTTTAAGGACAATACAGGCAATCTAGATGCACATAATTGAACATAGGTTGTGCTGTTTCAGTGCAAATGTTGCATTCACTTTCAGTGTTGTGCTTTATGTATAGGTTTGCATGGGCTGGAGAACCATGTCAATAAAACCAACAACAACCATAGCTGTCATTTACACTAAATTGTGGAGACATGGCACTGTAACGCAGTGTGACCACTGCTGTTACAAACCCCAGTACAGTGCACATGGACAAAATCTATGGGATGGTACCTTCATAATTATTCATATATAACTGTATCCTACTAAATTTAAATCCCTATAAACATGTAATGTAAAATTGTACTTACATAACTTATGCAAATTCCAATTGTGTAGACAGGTAATTGCTCTGTAAGGCATATTGCACAGTTGCAGACTACCTTTGTGGAACATGGGCATTACCACTACACTGTAAGTTATCTTTGATTTTTATTTTTGTTTCATACAATGGCCCTCATTACAAGTCAGGCTTTTTGCACGGCGTTAAAGTCCAAGGCGCTAAGCGACCTTGGTGCTAATTACGGCACCGTAATTTACGGTGCCGTAATTAGCACCTTCCCCATCCCCATTATGCCCTATGGGGCAAAAATGGGAATGGGGAAGGGCAAATGGTGAATGGGGAATTACCGCCCCACTCACCTTGGAATGGGGCGGTAATTTCGCCATCCGCCATGCCGGACTCCAGCATGGACCATGGTGCTAATAACCAACTCGTTGCCACTTGCCAGCTGCACTACCACTGTTTATCACCTTTATTTATTTATTTATTATTTTACTTAATATTATTTATTCTGTTCTCTCCTCTGTTCCGCACTTTCCAATTTCTCCCCCCTTCCATGCACTTTCCGCCTTTTTCCTTCCTCATGCACTTGCGCATTTTCAATGTCACTGGGCCTAGTAAGATCGTTGGTTTTCTTCTCCCCTGTTCCCCTGCCTTTGCCTGGTCGCACACTGAAACACTTGTGTACGAGTGCGATATAAATAAAATATCATTTCATTTCATAGTTTGGAAGTGTTTGAGGATATGTTTTTAGCACAGTGGTTGTTGAAGGTTGAGTTGGGCAGTTTCAATACAGCGAGTAATATTGAAGTATTCTGGTTGCAGTTAGATACCAGTTGGCTTATTCTAACTGTTTACAGTTTCCCATTTTTATAGGGTATGTTTAGAAGCTCATGCATTCCTGTTGGTAGTTTCACATCTTTCCACATTCTGAAGTGGTGATGCACCATTATGGGTTTACGTAATGATATTTGCATATGTATTTAACTTGTATGGGCATTGTTGGACACTTGGTGAATCATTTGCGTAGTTGGTGATTTGAGAGGTTACTGGGGAAAGATTTGGACCCTCATACTTACTAGTATTTCTTTTACGTATCATGTAGGAAACAATATTAGTGTGATTTTTGTACACTTATTGGTTCTCTGAGTGTAATCATTGGGGAAACAAATGTAGAACAGACAGAATATTTGTGGCATAGTTACTGTATGCTAAGTTGTTCTAGTTCCACAGTATAGAAGGACATTCTTTTTGTGTGCAATTATGTAGGTACTGGTGGGTGTGGGGTGTAGGGTATTCTAATTTTGTACATCAATAATGGCTTTATGAATATTAAGTCACATTTGCAATATTTGCTGGCAACCTTTGCATTGGAGTAATGGAAGTATCATTGCATTCCAACCATGGCCATTCCTTTCTAATGTATGTATTATAGTGGCCTGTACTGGTTGTGTCACCTGTGTGGTAGATTATGGCTACTGTTGTGAAGGTTTTCTTGCCAAGTGATACCTGTCTTTGCGTGAATGTAGTAAGTTTTCAGTTATTTTTGGTTCCATCTGCATTGTATCTTAAATTGATTAATATTACATATTGGGCCTCATTAGGACCCAGGCGGTAAGGGGTTTACGGCGGCGTAAACAGCGCCGACCCTTCCCGCCTGATTCCGAGGTCCCTTAGCGCCATGGAGGATTTAACACCTGCTTTTAGCAGGTGTTAAAATCCATGGCGCTAAGGGACCATGTTGTTAATTACGCCACCGTAATTTACGGTGGCGTAATTAACGCCTTCCCCACTCCCATTATGCCCTATGGGGCAAAAATGGGAATGGGGAAGGGTAAATGGGTTAATGGGGACTTACCGCCCCACCAACCTCGGAATGGGGCGGTAAGTCCGCCAACCACCATGGCGTAAACGTAGTTTACGCCATGACGGTAAAGGTACGGTCCAGGCGGTAACTTACCGCCTGGGTCGTAATGAGGCCCATTGACTATGTGATTATATATGTAACGTCGAACGATTATTGGAATTGCAAGAAGTTCACGATATGCTATGGTTATGCTATTTTGTACCAGTTGCTGAAATGGATTGTAATCACAGTTAGTTATTGATACATAGACAATAAGCTCATTAGGGACTTGTTCCTGAATGACATTGTTGCAGAGAGTGCATGTATGATTCCACATGTAGGAAATCTGAAAGATTTCATTTATAGGTATATTTTTGCTTTCCAGTATGTGTATTAAGTACATAAGAATTTCCTTTGGATCTTCTTGTCTGTTTAACGTGAATTTCACCATTCTAGCACAGTAGTGCAATTCCTGCCTTATTCCTGAGACAATGAGGGTCATTACGACCCAGGCGTTAGCCCATGGTTGACGCTGGTATTTTAACGATTGCGCCATGGTGGATGGTGGAATTACCGCCCCATTCCAAGGTTGGCGCGGCGGTAATTCCCCATTCACCATTGGCCCTTCCCCATTCCCATTTTTGCCCCCATAGGGCTCAATGGGAATGGGGAAGGCGGTAATTACGGTACTGCAAATTGCGGTACCGTAATTACCTCCAAGGTCCCTTTGCGGGTCCAATCCTTAACGGCTGGTGAAGACCAGCTGTGAAGGTCGGGACCCGCAAAGGGACCTCGTAATTAGGCGGTTAGGACTTAACTTCGCCGCAACCTTTTACGGTGCCGTTAAACCCTTACCGCCTGCGTCGTAATGAGGCCCAATGTAAGTGTTGCCAGGATTATTTGCTGCATTTCTGTGAAGGATTAGCATTTGTAAACACAACTGGTCCGAGCCATTTAAATACATTATTTCATCAATTGCTGGCATTTGAAATAGAACATTCATTGCTACATTTGCATAGCAATTTAAACCAGTTGTACTGGAAAATTTGAATGGACCAGGTAGTTTTGTGTCTGAGTACTTGAAGTGCACCTGATTTCCTTGAAAAGGTACCTCTCTTTGTGTGTGGAGTTGGGTATGTGTTGTCCTTTTCAGTCCATTTTCTTGTGTTTTTGATAGTTGATGCAGTACTTGCTAATTTTAATTTCTTTGGTGGTACTGTTGGGAGATCATTTAGAACTTGTGATTGTATGTGTTTTCTTTTAAAACCTTTGCATTTATGAGGAACAGGATACATTTTGAGATGGGTTGTATAGAGTGCACTTAGTCTATTGTACACTATGATGCAAGGAATGTCAGTGCTGACTGCACTTGCATCAAAATTGACTTGATATAGTCCTTCAAGTGTACATAGGTGTGAAAGTGCTACATAACTCATGTCTTCTTTAAAGACTGTGCTTCCAATATCAATTAATGCTTGATCTAAGGTTAGAACGTTGCGATTTACGAATAGTCACTGCATAAGCTAGCGACAGAGAAAACTATTCTCTGAGTACATACATGTCTTTGAAAAGAAGGAATCGAGCTGTTGTGTGTCCAATCCTTTTAATTTCTGAAAGCTTGTCAATCTGGATGTTGACAAACTAAATGCTGTTGTCACGTGGTTATGTCTGGAAGCCAATAACTGTACCAAGTGCTCAATTAACTAAACCTTGCTCTACGTCAAGGTTACGCTTTAGAATTACTCTACAGTTAACACATAATGTTAACATTTTCTCCAAACCAGTTGTGGTGGAGAAAGAGTTTTCTAAGGTATTTAGTTGTGTTTTGGCTTGTTTGACACATAGGTATTGTCATACTGTGTATGTCTAGTTTGTCTGTGGAGTGAATTTCCACTAGTGGTTGCATTTCTTTTTTCAGCATTGTTCTATTGAATTGTGCACAGCTTGCTAGAGTTGGCATTATGGACATACAGTTGACATTTATGTGTGCTAACTGTTCCATGACATCAGTATCACATGTGTTATGCCCATAGAGCTCATGGATGTATCTGGTATTTAGGCTAGACTGTGCTTTTATTGATAGTACAACAATCTGCATGTTTTTTAAAATGTTAGTATAGATGAGGTCTGATGCATATTTGCAGTTAGTTCTCTGTAATTGGAAATGTTGACAGAGATTTACATTCCCGATGCTTCCAAGACATTTACGACACAGTTTGACACCTAAGGTTTTAAAGATAGGTTCACCTTTACTGGTGTTAATTAAAGGAGATCTCTGAAATAAATCACATGTTTATCCTCCAAAGATTTCTCTGTAGTCTTTTTTGAGGACATCTTGCAATCTGATGTGAATCAAAGCTAACATTAGGTTGGAAACCATGCTCACCTCAATTATTAGGAGCATTTTCATTTGTTTCAAAACTCTGCGTAGCTCCATAGCAGTTTCTGCTGAAAGTTTGTAGCAATCTAATTTGTTTCGGTGTTCTACTGGAAGGAGTAGCAATCGGTGTAAAGTGACACCACCTATGTTTTAGGCAGCTAAACCTGTGGGGTGGTTACAACAGCTGAAAGGTTGTTGATTGTTAATTGTTGGAGGAATTTGCTGATCATTTTTATTAAGACTATTTTCCCTGTACCAGCTTCACCACTTACATACAGCAGTACAGGTCTGTAGTGTTCACAGGTACACGTTTTAGTTTTGTGCTGTATACCATGTTCAGTTTCTTTACTTACTTCTGGAAAAATTGTACACTGCTCACTGTTTAGTTGGGATTCTAGTAGAGAAAACTCTTCTGCAGATTGCTCATACTGACACATGGTGGTCTCTACTTCTGTCAAGGCTGTCTAAGTGGTTCTTGGCTTCCTGTCACAGAAGGTCCACTGCTCTCAGGAGTGTCTACATCTAGTTGTGCTTGAAGTTCTTCTACTTGTTGGAGTTCATTGTACAATATTGTTTTGTACCATGTAAAACTTATATCTGTTATGTTATTTTCACTTGCATTGAACGCATCTTCATAGGAGGCATGGGTGTCTAATACAACCTCTGCTTTCCCCCATGGTCTGAAAGTTGAAGTAGAGCCATGTAGTACAGTTCTTTGTGTTGAGGAGTTTTTAATGTCAATTTCATATGATTAATCAGATTACGTTTGGTAAATTTCACCAGTCTGCCTTCACAACTCTTGACTTGGCATCTACCTTTTTTGTCATCTGGTTTAATGTTATTTTTGTATGAAAAGTTTTGGGCTATGTGGTACATGCATATGTTGGGGTAGTATGTGTCCAATAAGTTGTTTTTCAAAATGCCCTGGCTATTGGGATCGTTTTTGGCTATTGTTTCTATAGCTTTATGCAATTTGAGAACTCTTTTTCTGGATGCAGCAGGACCAAGGCTTAGCCACACTATGTTTTCAGATGTCCCATCGTAGCAGCCACATTATCTATGGGACAGCATTTTAATGCCAAAGTTATACCATTTCTGTGACAGTGTTTTGTCAGATGAAATGTCTTCCCAGAGGTCTTTGGGCTCTGTTTTCTCTGCTTTGGTTAAGTATGCTGTGACATATCGTGCAACTGTAGTGGAATTGTCTGCAATGTACTGTACATCTACATTTGCATTCTATAGGAGGGCAATTATTGCATTGTAATCATTGATGTACTTTGATGCGTTGGTTCTTTTTATGCAGCATGTGTTCTTAGGAGATTTCCCTTTCACTCTGTGTCTAACCAAAGACATGAAGCTGTTTACTTGCCCTGGTCTAGGGAAACCAAAGCAGCATTTGGTGTAGTATTTACCTTTGTGGTTATACTTGCCACACTTGTGTCTTTGAAACTGCAAATTGTGTGTATGTAGGTCACTATGTGAACTTTCTGAAGGGATTTTGCAAGTGACATATTTGTGAATAAACTGCAAAACAGTTGCATCACTGTTCTCACCAAATTTAGGAGCATTTTTAATCCACAAAATCATGTGGATGTGTGGTGCTCCTCTGGCTTGATATTCTTTTCTCGAAGAGAAGTGTTCCACTTCTCTGAGGGGAGGAAGTGCTTTATTGCAAATGAAGTGCAGCATGGCAATGACTCGATGATGGAAGTGCCTTAATACATTTACCTTAGTGCTTCTAATGTAAGGTTTTTGAGTGGAGCTGATTTTTTTGTGTCCTCCATAACCTGAAAGCTATTTTGGAGTAGCTCCTGTAATAATGTAAGGAGGAGAAGAAGTGAACAACTGCAGGTCTTTTGAGGGTGGCTGGCATGGAAATGGGACTGTGGAGGCGTGGGGATTGATCAATGACGTTACCTGGGTGTGGTGTGTAAGCACAGATTGTGCTAGAAGGTGTGTTTGAAAATAGGAGTGCATCTGGCTACATTGGTTGTAAGCGTATGCAGAACGCTGTGGATTGGCTGCACACCGTGGGTTCCATCATGTGGATGTCCACTGGTACGGTGTACGTGGGATGAAGTGGCTGTAAGTGGGTCCTCTTTGTGCCACTTTGGTGAAACTCGATCATCTAGACATTATTATTATTCATTTTGGAGGCAACAGTTTAGGACATGTTACCGGAATCTCACTGCAGTTTGTGATTAAGGCGACACTTCGGCAAGTCATGGAAATGTTTCCAAGTCGCAAGTCATTTTTGTTTCATTGTCAGAGACAGATGTGACTGCATTCTTCCTCATTTGGGCTGCAAATGGAGCAAGCGAGGCGCAATGTGAACAAGGTTGTTTGCGCCCTTTTGCAAGATGTTGGCATGTTCTCCTTCCACAAAGAAAACATTACATTTCATAGTACCAACATTTTTCGTAGAGATGGAGTCCATCTCACTGATGCTGGAAATCAGCTGTTTCTGTGTAATATCCAAAATGCAGTGCAGCGCTTCTTGAAAGTATAGCAAGGATTGCCCCAGTAGGTGTTGACAACACCAAACCTTCCAAACACATCAGCGGAAAAAGGCTCTTTTCAGAGCCACCACTTCCTTTTGGGAATGTGTGCAATTTTTGTGACGGAGCCACGCCTAGCATTTTTTACTACACTGTCCATGAAGCTTATAGGCTGCGCTGTGGCCTTCATTCTTTCATTGGAATTCTTTTTTGAACAGTGAAAGGTGGCTCTGAAAAAAGCCTTTTTTTTCTTTTCTGTTTGTTTTGTATTTCTCCTGTTCTTGTAACACATGACACAGAAGGAAAGGAAGGTAAGGGAGGTTAGTGAAAGGGCACCAACCAAAGGTGTTAGAAAGGGCAAGTGGAGAGAGGAAGATATTGGGTGGCCCTTACTTAAGTAGAGGGCAGTCCTTGTTATGCTCCAGGACCGAAGCCTCAAAAGCACTTTGAAGTTGTACTCCCTGCAGTGTACCATGTAGCAGTACATGCACAATACAGTGACCGTTGAAAGGTAAGGGTCTGCTGCATTGTGTATGGCCTGCAAGGCTGGTTTAGGGATCTGCTGCCCCACTACAGTGTCCCTAGTGTTGGCAGGAACAGATGCGGAGGATGCTGTAGAGGAAATTAACCTACTGCCTTGTTCGAAGCGGACAACCCTTCAAACTCCTCCCTTCTGGTTCGATTTTGGGTGACGCCACATGGAGGTGGTGCCGTAGCTGTAAAAGCAAGGTTTTCCGCAACAGAGTACTATGTTGCACTCAGTGCATCTCACCTGGTTAGCATGAGTTTTGGGCACGTCTCCTACGGTGGTAAATAGTTTTCACACCCAGGAATCACGCTGGCTGCAGGCAATGGGGAATTGCTGTACTTCATTCTCATTCTCCTCTTGATCTCTATCTACATTACCATGCCTGTTCCCTTGTCCAGGCCCTTCGGAAGGAGGTGGTGGTGGTGGTGAGGGTGAGGGTGTGGGTGCTGCTGAGTTAGAGGTAGTAGTAGCAGCAGCCATGGTTGATATTAGTTGCAGGTAATATAGCACTGCAGAATTGCTCACAAAGCAATTTCAGCACAAAGCAATGTGCACCCCAGTTCTGTTCTGGAAAGCCAAAAACAGAATGCAGAGCAGCTCTGGGGTGATGCCTTTTACAGGAATGCTGTGGAGCACTTGGAACCGGAAAGCACCCCTAAATCTTTCCCAAAAATAGTTAGCTGTACAATGGCAGAGTGTGGGACCTCTGTAAGGGTGCGCTTTCACAGTAACACCTCATACATTGCAGAAGACAGTACTTTTTCGATGTCCAGGGGCACGGATGCTTTCCGGGAAATAAGGGCCCAGGCACAGCATGGGTGGGGTCTCATGCATTTCATATGTTCTCGAATGGGACAGCTGTCCACAGGACGCCTATTGGGCAGAATACTTTGTGCGCATGTGCATAGGTGTTCTACAGACACCGTTGAGATCCCCCGACTAATTCAAAGTGCGACACACGGGCAGTGCACATTTTGGAACAAGCTGGGTATTTGTAGGGTACAGCAGGTGGGATGTTCATGTGCACAGCTACCCATAGTATGTGGGTGGGCGCCTCAAACTACTAAAAAGCACATCAGAAGTTTCTTCGCTCATGCTGGACAGGGGCGGTGTTGCCAGGACACAGAGGAAGAGATACGCATGCGCGTAGCTGTGCAACGGACAAACCTGTGTTCCCACAACTAATTACATGTCGTTCACAAGATGCAGCCTGTAGTGGCATCCTACGGATGCCTCCATTGTGATTGCGGATAGGACGGGCAGGTGCGGTGTACGTAGGACACCTCCATTTTGCTTAATTGCTTTCATCCCCACCAGTACTGTGCGCCGCAGAGTCAAAACGGGATTTTTAAAAAAAAGGAAAAGCCAAACATACACTCAGCAACAATTTACATATAAACCTTTATTTCCACATATTCATAGATACTTTTAGGAAAGGGAAGGGGTAGCAGAAATTGATACATATACATGGGAATTGGGGTTTGTACAAGTTGGTCGTGAGGGCAGGAAGCGGTTGAGGTCTCATTGTAACGTCTCTGATCACACAGAAATTGCAGGGATGGTGGGCTGGGAAATGGGGAAGGGGTACACGTGCAGGTGGGACAGTGGTATTTTATTTTCTCCATAATATGTCCTTGTACAAAATCTTTTAAGGTGGCAAAATTGTTGAGCAATTCTTTCATTTCGGCGTCCAGTATGTCCAGTTTGCTATTTACAGAGTTCCCTTCACTGCCTGTGGCCGTATGCTGTTGTGGAAGAGGTGCCGCTTGTGGTGCATTCCTGTCATTTCCAGTATGTTATGTTCAAGAAAAAGGAATATGTTAGGTGTACATTAAGCAATATATATTAATTGTTTTACTATTCAAACTGTGCGGCGTACCGATGGGGTTACTATCACTCAATTCGTCATGAGGGAAATTCTCTTTCAGCCATTCTAGGGTGCTTGCCAATGCTGCTGAAAGTGAGCGTCCCCCAAAAAGGCATTTAACACTCCCCAGTGAGAGACAATGATGGACTCACCCCAGATGGGAATGAGACCAAGACCAAGGGCGGGTGAAGTCAAAAAGTAAAAGTTTATCTAAACCAATATAGGGCAAGCAGAGAACTCTGCAAACTCTGAGAGCGCTCTGCCAAACAGCAGCAAACATTCACATTTATTACAAAGTTGCATCATAGATGACATAAGCTATAGGGGGCACTAAGTTGTGGGGATTGGGTGGTGAAGACTAGATACTATGTAATCCTTAGGCCCGCTGCTCTAGGATTAGCGGAGGTCCACGTGGTGCCAGCATGATGATTGCAGGTCAGCTGAACTTATCAGGGTGAAGATTTGGTCAGATGATGGTTGATTGATAGATCTTTGATTATGCTAACATTTGCCCTTGTGGCCTTGTTAGGGAGAGTTCTCATAAATGGCTGATTTCCCTTACCTAATGAGTCCCTCAGCAGCTTTGCTGGATTTCTGGGGTTTATGGGGTTTATTTTCTTCACCTGGTAAGAGTGTGAGCCTTTTTCCGACTCTTAAATGCATTTTGCTGTGTGTGTTTTTCACTTCTTGTGTTATCTTGGGCACTGGAGCCTCACCTACTCCATAGTCTCACCTTCAGTGCAGTGACACAGGGTTGTCTTTAAGACTTCCCCCTGACTCCATTTTCTGGGTCTGACTACTGTCCCTCAGAAAAGGTAAAGTTGTCATTAACTTTATTTTAGTCACTTTAAACCACAGACGCAGTACACCCCATCTTACATGGAGTATTGGAAAGGGTTAACTCATATCCCTTTTTGTCTGTATCTCTTGGAGCATTGTTTTGCTCCCTTTACATTAAGACTTGGCTGGTGGCAGTGGTAACTACCCTCACTATTGTACCGCGATTATCTTATATAAACGTGGTATTGTTTTAGGCTATTATATTAGCCTCGAACATAAACCCACTTGACCAAATACATTTTATTTTGACTCCAGCTGGGTTTATTCGCCATTTCTTTTTGTTAAAGTCTTTCTCGTGTTTTTCTCTGCACGCCAAACCGGAGATGATTCCTTTGTTCACTGTCTTTTTGCAGGCTTCTGCACAGAAGCCCTCCTTAAGGCGCCTGAAAGTCTAGGTAGGCAGGATGCAAGGGAGGGATCTTCGGACACCTGCCATGGGTTCCCTTGGTAATCCAAGTCGCACTCCTGTTTGATTGGCTGAGGGGACTGTCCTTGCCAGGACAGCCACCCTGCTGTGGGATTGACAGACAGGCTGTATGAATGGGGGAAAACTGCATAAAAAGCAGGTCTCTGGAACTGAAAATGCAGAGTCGCCACTGGAACAAAAGAACGTACGAGGAGCTGATGGAAGAGGACCCCTACAACTACTGAACCGCCCGGTGAAGCCCTGCTGCAGGTCCGAATCTTCAGCATCCGATGACAGAGAAGATCTTCCAGGAAACTTCTTCCCTTGAGCTGGTGGGACCAACCAGTTTGCCCAAACTACAAGCCAGGTCCCCTCCTCTGGTTGAATTTGCTGTACAGAGCTTCAGTGGGTCGGGTGGCGAGGAAGGTTGTACCCTGCTTGGGTTTTAAGGAGCGCTCCTTTTATTCGTTGTTTTGCTCTGCTGCTGGCTTCTTCCTTGGGTGGCGCAGGACCCTGAAGTCTTCCTACTTCGTGTCCATCCAACAGTCGATTCAGGAATCGGGAGTCTGCAGGAACCACCAGGAATGTCCGCCTTAGCTACAGCTCCCTCTCCGTTTTAAGGTACTGTGCAAATCCGGTTGTCCGTTTCGCTCAACCGCCATGAAAGTGTTTGCAATCTTTCTCCAATCCGAGGGCTTGTCCTTCTCTTCTCTTTGAACTAACTTTTCTATCAACCAACCTCATCCGGAATCCATGCCACAAACTTTACCGTGAACTACACTGAACTGTGTGATCTTGAGCAAAATACTTTGGACCCATTGACTTTGGCCCTAAACCTTTTCTATCTGATTCTATCACTGTAATTCCTCTGGTTCAATTGCCCTGAGTACTTACCTGTTGGTGTGATTTAATTTCTATTAACTTTGTCTTTCCCTCCCTTTTAAATTGCTGGAGTGCCATTTTGCTCCCACTTCATATTGTGAGCTTAACTTGTCTGGAAGTTAAGGGAAGTGATGTGGTGTATTAAGGGAGTGATTTTTAAACTGCTTATAATAGTGTAATGTTATACAACTGAAGAGTGAAATAAATGTATGTTCTTTCACTTGAAAACCTTGAGTCAGTGTTTGCCTGAATCCTAGTAATTGCTATCCTTTGTGTAACTATTTGATACTGCTCACTTACTCTTGAGATAAGTGTGGCTGCTCCGCTACTGCTACCACTTTAACTGTGTAGTACAGGCTTGTACCAAAGGTGAAATTGTCCTGTCACTTGTAGTCTTAATTGTGTGGTGTTCCCAAAGGGTACTGCATATAATTCTGCCTAACAGGCCTCACACACTCATTCTTTGTCAATTGTAATTCATGATGCCATGTAAATCCTGCAAACCGTTATTCTAAGATCACAGGTGACATAACACATAACTCTGGGTGTAAGTCGATCATTATTCTAAAGAATATTATACAAGGGGGCAGCTTTCAAGGGTTTAGGTGACTTATAAGGGGGCACATTCCAGGAATACATCTGTCACTTTCTTTATGTTAGATCTAGTAGAGCGACATCTTTATAGTATGTTAGTATAAGAGTAAATATGTGGCCATCATGGTCAGTCATGTTTGGGGTGAACTGGACTGCTTTCCAGTCAGAGGGCACGCGATATATTTCAGAGAGGTGGTGGGATGAGAGGGGCCTGGGGGCCAAGGAGGGCGAATACCTAGTGCTGACTCCAGGGGGGAGGTGAGGGGTTAGAGTCATAGCATTGCATCGCTGGTAGGTCCTAGGCTTTACATGTCAGCCTGGCCTGAGTGGGGAAAATGGTGGGGGCTGGTATGTGGCGCTGCTACAGAGGGGAGAAGAAGCCCTATACTCTTGCTGGCTGTGCCTTGTTTTGTTGGGCAGGGGACAGACACACACACACATGGAGCATATGAATGAGGTAGGAACAGGTTAGTTTGTGTGTAAATACAATAACAGGGTGTACAATGCGCCACTTATTACATGGGTTAAATGGTTCAATTCTTCAGCAAATATATATATATATATACACGATTGAGAGAACTACTCTATATATAAAGTAAAACACATCATAAAAAGGCTCTGCATATGGCAATGCTGATAGGTCATGCGGAAAACTATACACGTTTAGAAAATCATTGAGTACATATTGGTGTTAAACATAACCTTGTGCAGTCTACAGCAACCAGTGCTATTTGATCAAGGGTGAGGATCTTAAACATACAAGTCATGGCGTCTCTGTTGTGCAGATGGGGGATAGGTGAGGGTCTCCTTGTTTCATTATTTGCAATCGATGTTGTGGTGTATAACAACAGAACAAAATGTATAGTTCCTTCCGAGGGATTATCTGCAAGGGTAAAACACGGTGGCACAGGGGTTTGGCATACGTGTCTTGCACTTCAAACGGGGAACAGGGTTGGGGGTTATCCTCAGCATATATCATAAATGTGTGGTCTGCAAAGGGGACAGGACAAGTTTTATGTAGATAGCTTTTTTTTTATCCAACCCCAGTTTCAGCCCGGTCATCTGCAGGTCAATGATGGACTGCGGAAGGTGAAAGATACAGTGTTTGTCATGTAAATTGTTTGTACCCAGTCTCCCATGAGAACAGGCCTGCAGCAGGGCCACTGAGGGGAGAAGGGGTGAGGGAAGGACCTTGCTTGCTGTGCACAATCAGGAGGGGAGAGCTGCAGCCCTGCGGGCCGCTTGGGCCAGTGAGGCCCAAGTAGTTATGTTCAAAATGGAGTCTGAGTGTGTCACAAAATGGAGTCTGTTACCATCCTACCAGATGAGCATTGCAGCCACATGTGTTGGCCCACAGTCATCCTGCATCCCTGGCCACAGGCGCATGGGTGGGTGCTGGACGAGTCATAGTCTGAATGCTTGGTGAGAATGGAGGGGAGGCGGGCCATGAAGACCTTTCATCCCATACATTCCCCCCTTTTGTTACTTAAGTAACGAATATTGCAGTTCACCCAACCTCCTCCGTTCTTCTTCATCAGCTACCACTTTGTCCTGTGCAGGTGTTCCTTTTTGTGGCAGCCAGGCCCTACACACTCCCCGGAGGCTCTGCCCAGCTCTAGCATATTCATCAGGAGTGCAAGTCATGTATATGCACCCCCATCTCCCTCCAGGTCTACCCATACCTCCTTGTACCATTCTAGTGTACGTGGTTCTTTTATTGTCGTGTGATATAAATTATCTACTATGTACCCATCATAATACAGTGGTACCATTCTATATTTGGTCCCCAGAGCCTCACCTGTTTGTACTTGTGCTTCATGTGTCATCTGTGCCACTCCTTTAGCGTTGCCCATTGTCACCATAATCATTGCACCATTAGGGACTGTGTTTGCGCAGCATCGTTAGACCTAACTGACACACACAAAAAATCAGGAGCAAAAAGACAATGATGGGTGCCAATAGTTTGACCATCATCCCAAGCAAGGATGGTACCCATGAAAAAATGTCATCGAACCACGAGCTTGGCTGCACCCCTCCTTTTTCCGTCATCCGCTCGCCAAGGTTGTGCTCAGCTGCAATAATGTGAGAAAGAGTTCCATTGTCCACGTCAGCAGAAGGAACACAAGTGCAACATGCACTCCTGATTTTTTTGTCAAACACCTCCATCCATGGCTGTCAACAGGTCTAGGACGTACCTGTTCTGCATGTCATTAGCTGTAGGGCCCTTAGCTCCACCTTTATTAAGTTGAATCCTTCTTCTGTGTCATTGGCCAGTTGGATCAGCTCCAGCACCTAATTTGGAGCCGTTTTGCGTTAGCTCGCGTTTGGATACTTGGGGCGAGGGAGGCAAAAAATATTCAGTGGAATTGAACAACTGGAACCTGTCTGGGATTTGCACCAAAAGTTCTGTGGATGCCTTGGATATGTAATTGGACAATCTTCTTTTTCTGGCTACTGGGCTTTGCATGTTCTCAACATATAGGGCATACACTGGGGCCTCATCGGTTGGTTGTGGAGTCTCTGGTTCTTGGACGGCTGGCAGCCGCATCCCCTCTTGAATATGACTCTCCGGGACCACCATCAGGGTGGAATGCAGCGTTGCCAGAGAACACGTGCCCCTCCATGACTGTGGGAGGTGCAAGTATGCCTGCTTACCGCAAACCCAGTATGTATCCATTAATGCAGCTGTCCACTTCTTCATGTCTGGGATGAGCGTTTTGTTACAGTTCTTATATGTGCCCATGTTTATTTTTCCTTTGCCGAGAAAGCACAGTTTGTAGATAATTTCCTACTGTAGTGCGAAGGGCTTTTCCAGGGCTGTGACCCAAGTGAGCTTTGTGATGTGTTGGGTCCATATCGGAGCACATGTTTTCTGGATCCACTGCAACTTTTCGACTGCCAATCCTCGTAGAACCTCTGCTTTGCATGTCATTTGCTCATCTTGCCGTTTATTGTCTGAATACAATGTTCCTTTAATCACAAAGAATGGCTCCTTCAGGCATACCACCCCTTTGACTCTTGAGTAGCAAGTGTTTTTGTTCTGTAGCATTTCAAAAGAGACGGTATGTGCCTGGAAGGGGTTCTTTATTCTGCATAATGCGAGATGAGGGAGACACTGGGCATCAGCAATGGGTGACTCTTGTGGCAGGAGTACCTTGGGGGTGCCCGAGGTATGGGGGATTAGAGAGCACACATAGCAGCTCTCGTTAGTTGTTTGCTTTGCAGTGGAGCTCATGTCTGCGTGCCATTTGTTGGACTGGTGTGGGTGTTGTGCATCTTCTACTGTGTCTAACCCTAACCCGGAATATTCATCATATTTTCTTCTCCCCGCCTCTCTTCGTCGTCTTTTATTACCTTTAGGATGTACTTTTTATTTCTCTACATCATGCTACGTTAAAGGTGTTCCCCTCGCTCCCCCCTTTTCCCATTCATTGTACAAGGCAATAAACCTCTTGGCTGCCTCCGCATTTTCTTGCCCTTCACTTGTGGGGGAGGACTCCCTATAGTAGTTTCAGATAGTGATTTCACAATTGTGGTGGTGTCATCATATAATATGGGTAATTCAGAAGAACTTGGGTCATTTAATTTGTAAATATTGCATTGAGAGGCATTGTATGGGGCAGTGGGGCGTACTGATACCTGTGCATCACTTGTACTATTTGTATGCCGTGTGCCACCGTGGTGTGTTCCATGTCCCCATATTAGTTTAAACCCATCCCATATGAGGTGGGTCCCCTGTGTCATCATGCTGTCCCATGCCCGCCCCCCTCGTTTATATCAATTGATATAAATGCTACAGCATAATATACTACTAATCCAAACATCATTGAGAAAAATATGACAGCACACATAAACAGACCACATTCATAACTGTATCTATGCAAGTCAAAGTTACTATTTCAATTTCTATCTATTCTAATGCTGTTTACATCGGGGGCCTCCTCCGTTGCCATGGTTTCTCCTACATAATGAGACATAAAAGTATATTAAGCAACTCATATACATAACACTTTTTCTTATTTACATTTTCCTTTTCATTGTGCATTTTGTTTTTAGTTACCATTTTTTAACTCCATTACTGTTAGTATATATATATATATTATATATATAGAGAGCGAGAGAGAGAGAGAGAGAGAAAGAGAGAGAGAAAAAGGAAGAAAGCAATTCTTGTTCATCACATTAACTTTCTCAGAAACATTATTTTTTTTCTTTTTGCACTCTGTTCTTATTCTCTCTGTCATGTTTGTATTTCGCAATTTACACCTTTCTTTTCTAAGTTTGCATTTCCTCTTCTGCCATTCCCATTTCTGTTTCCTGTGTAATGCTATCATAAGCTTTTCGTACGTCTGTTAAATGTATCCAGTATCTCAGCCCCTTCACCTTTACAGCGCTGGGTGAGCAATATACCACTTCATATGGGCCATGAAATCGTGGAGAATTCCACCGACGTACGAAACTTCTCACATACACCATCTCCCCTGGCATTAGCTGACCTGTTGGACTGTCTGCTGCTGGGGTTATTGTGTCACTTGTTGCTTCTTGTATGAATGGGGGTGCTAGCTGCCTGGCAATAATACAGGCCGCTTTGGTGAGCTTAGTTAAGTATTCAATGAATTCTTCCCTTAGTAGTGTCGCACTTCTGTGAGCATCTAAGTGTCTGCGGAGTGGCGAGTGGGCAGTATGCATGCGTCTTCCTGTCACAATCTCATGGGGGGACAAATGGTGGTCCTTGCTGGGTTGATTTCTCAGTTCAAACAAGGCCAGGGGTAAGCAGTACACCCACTTTTTCTTTAGCGTGAAACACAATTTCGACAATCTCCCCTTCTGGTGGCCGTTTATTTCCTCAACCATGCCGTTCGATTGCAGATGATAAATAGTGCACACTTTAAATTTATCTGTTATCCCCAACATTGCTGTTACTTCTTTGAACAGATCATTGACAAAATGTGTCCCATTATCTGAGCATATTACGTCGCATATTCCCCAGCGGGGAAACACTTCCCTCACTAGGAACTTTGCTGCGGACTTTGCATCTGGGTGGGCGCAGGGGCCTGCCGTCACCGACCTTGAGAAAGGGCAAACCACCACTATCATGTAGCGTGATCCATTGCATCTTTCGCCCATGTTGGCGTAATCTATATGCAACTCTCTGAATGGGCCAGTTGGTTTGGGCAGTGTTCCTCATAGTGTTCTGTCATCCCTGAATTATATATTTGACATGTTGTACATTCCATGGCCAGTTTTGATATTTGTTCCTGCAACCCTGGGGCAGACCAATTTTGCTGTATCTCTGCTGCAATGTGTTGTTTGGCATTGTGAGCCGGGAAGTGAAGCTGTTGGAATGCTATTTCTCGTAGCTTATGGGGCATTACTACTTTACCTGATTATTTTGACGCCAAAGGAGATCAGTGGATGAATGGCTACACCCTCTTTGTCCCCCACAACTCCTTTTCCTCAACAGTCGCCCCTTGTTGTAATTCTAATATCTGAGAAATGGGCATTGAATTATACCCATCAGGGCAATCCTCTGCCACATGTTTCTGTAATATGTACTCACCTGCTTTTCCCTTGGCTAAATATGATGCCTCTTTCGCAGCAGCATCTGCTACCGCGTTTCCTAAAGAGATGACATCATTGTTGTCTGTATGGGCCTGGCATTTCACTATGGCCACAACTGTAGGTTCCTTTAACACCTCTATCAACTCTTTTAGTAGCTCTGCATGCTACACTCAGGATCCGTCTGCTTTGTGGAATCCTCTCCTTCCCCATCTAGCCAATCCCCTATGTACTGTTGTTGTCATGTATGCAGAGTATGTGTATATTGTTACTGCGCATCCATTTCTGCATGCAGTGCTTCGATGAGTGCTGCTAACTCTGCTGCTTATGCTGAGTAATGTCAGGTATCCTTTGTTAGATTAGTACTTCATATTCACCTTCCTCTAGTCGCACAACAGCCACCCCCACATGTTTCTCTCCTGTTTCTGAATTGATTGATGCTGACCCATCTATAAAATATATCTCTCCTTCAGATAATGCATTTTCACTTGCTGTGGGTGTGTCTCCATCCTCTCCTCTGTATGTAGCGCAAACGTGTGTCTGCATGTCTTCCACTGTGCATGCTTCTGTGATAAATGTTGCAGAGTTAACTGTTTTACATCTCACTATGTGTATGTGAGTGCTGGATAGGATAATCTCGTAAGCTATTGCACTTTGTGTTGTTAGTGTGCTCTTTGATCTTTCTAATATTGCAAATAGTGAATGTTCCACAAACAGTGTCACAGAACATCCCAATACAATTGTTGCACTTTTCTCTATCGCGAACGCTGCAGCTGCGAGAGGCTGCTCACAGCGAAGTATCCTTGCATGACTGCATCTAGTGTACCACTGTAGTACGCCAGAGGCTTATGACCCAAGGATGTTTTTTGTGTTAGCACCACTGTCATAAGTGTCCCATTACAATGTGAAAATAAGTAGAACTCGCGTTCATAATCTGGATTCGAGGGTACTGGTGTTGTTGAGATCAGTTCTTTCCCATAGTCTATCTACATCAGCTGCATAGACAAGTAAGAAGTCCATGAAATTATACTCCCTATGTGTAAACATGCCTTGGCAGACCTAAATATCCTAAATAAATCTGCATGAAACAGAGCTGGAATAAAATAATTATTAACTCTCTGCCTCAACTGCAAACTGATACTAAGACGCAACCATGATGTAGATCAAGGTTTAGTTAATGGAGCAATGCCAATAGTGGTTGGCTTCTGAACATATCTAAATGCAAATAATATTTGTCCATATCAAGTTGCATAAACGTGATGAAACTAAACACATTCCCTGAACTACAGCACATTTATGCATGCAGAGATGAATGATGTGCCTCCCTTGCATTTGCTGTAACAATTTGCAAGCCACAAGCTATAACCCTCCGACATACAGTGTAGACATTCGCAGCACAGTCTTCAAAGAAGGTGTGGGTTATGTTGCACTCTCATGTGTTCCTACACTTGCAGGTGTATTTTTATTAAAACAAACTCAAATCAGACATCCCTAACATACTTGAATATAACTGGCTATGTGCATGGTATACTCCACACTTTGATATGTAATGAACAAAGCAAATCTTCAAAAAGAGAACTAGTACACAATGGAACTGCATCAGACCTCCCTACAATCCCCATAAAAAAGAAACTTCAAATCCACCACATTGCACATACCATATCCTCTGGTCCTTATACTTTTCAGAAAATTAAAAGGAGTGAATTGTTGCACAAATATAGTCAATCTATTGTTCCAAGCACATACGGACAATATATTTACTTGCATGGCCCAGAAAAGGCATGTTTACAGCTCCCCAACCTGCACACAAATGGCAATAAAAAACCTGACACTGTCTATAATTATAATAATTGTTATTTTGTTTTACTCTGAGAAACAAAGACCTGGAATTGTTAAATTCCCCATAAATACACTAGAAGCTTTCAAAGAATTCCTCATCTACTTATTAAAAAGACTAGAGAGAGAAAACATCAGTGTAAATGACATCCTACATATTGACATATTGCATGTGCGTAGAAATGTACATGCAGTATCTGCAACCAAATTTCACAAGACCATGTTTACAATGAACAATGAACAAATTATGTATGTGTGATAGGATGATAGGATGTGACAAATTGTGATACTGTAACATTTCAACAACTTCTACATTGTGAAAATCATGGCATGTTGTGCTCATTTTGCAATTCAGTCACTCTTTCAACAATACACATAGACACCCTTACCTAATATGTTATAATTGATTTAAATAAAAAAACAGATGGAACAAAGAATAACTGTACACTTACCAAATTCACATATTGACAAGTCTCTCTTGGTGGAAAAATACACCACAGTAGGCAAAACATACCAGACAGGTACCACAACCGCCTCAAGACACTATACTGCATATGTCAAAAAAAGAAGAGGTTGGTTTGAATATTTACACACAAACAGAATGCCTACATAATATTCCTTAAGCCAAAATTCAATCATTAAATCATGCATCAAATATATATGTTCTATAATGTTACATTTGAGTATGCCAATGGATATCTAACTACTTTAAACTTTAACACATACGGGAATAGACAAAACAAACACACTAACAACAGTGGATGGGTCATAAAATGTGTTGTCCATCTGTAAAGACATTCAAATCTAATATACAAACATGAATTGTGTTGACCTTCATAAGTAGCACATTGTATGTACCATGTTTTGTGCAACATTTGTGTGTAGTACACTGATGTTGTATTAACATATTTTTCATCACATGGTCTTGGGAGAAAAACATCTAAAGTGAACTGAAAAAACATGTTTTATTTTGAGTCTGTAGATCTTTTGATAATGGTAGCTATAATGGTAGCTTACTATGAACTTTGATATTCAATCAGTGTCCTTTTACACACGTTAATAGCTATTTTCTGCATTTTTTTCAGTTTGTCCTGCCTTTATGCAGAGGCATTTCTAGGGAGTTCTGGCGGGTGCTATAGCCCCAGCTCTTTTGGTTATAGCCACAGATAGAAGCTCAAGGGCTACAACCAAAAGTCTAGCTAGCCCAGAGTTCTGACAGTCCCGACATTAGCATTGCCCTTGATCTTTGACCGAACCAACAACGTGCCTTCTTTTATCAATGCGTCGACAGGGAAAAGAGACCATCAAAACCACATCCATCCAGGGGGACGCACCTATTACTCTATTCATTTTCAAACATATTCTGCACCTGAAGAGGGCAATAATGTTTGAGGAGTAAATACTATCAAGGCAGCAATGATGGTTGTTCCTCCTCCTCTTCTCCTCCTCATCAGCTACCACCTCCAGCACTACCTCTTGGAGGACTTATATTGGGACACTAGGCAAATGAGAGTGCTTCATTTATGACATATTAAAAGTTATGTAAGGTTTCACACATTATGTTGGAAATGACACAGTATTAACGCTAATATCTGTACAATATTTTTGTGTGTGTTGCACTGCTGTAGTTTTAACATACTTATAATGATTATGTCATGGGGAAAACACAAGGTGGACATCTTTAAGCTCAGTTTTCTCAGCTTTGGGCAGATAGGATGTGACATAACTTGCAACTGCAGTTCAATTGTCTCCTATTTATTGAATGTCTATATTAGTATTCCACATTGATGCAATAATAGGATTGTACAAATGTATGTACTTTTAGGCTTCACCTCTTTTAATGTTAGGTGTGTTTTTAAAGACTTGCCTTTCACACTGTGTCTAATAGCAGACAAGGCACTATTTACATTACCCTTGGTTCATAACTGGTCTAGGGAATCCAAAACAATATTTGGTGTAGTATTTACCTTTGTTTCTATATCGACATTGGCAATATTTGCCACAGTTATGTTGCTAGAAATGTACAATTTGAGTTCATAGCTCATAAGGTTGTTATATTTAATTCATTTTACAATGAATGTTAAGACTTTCTCATGACTGTCATGTCCATGTTTCGGAGCATTTTACATCCACCAAAGCATGTGTGGTGCTCCTCTAGATTGGTATTTCTTTCTCCAAAAGCAGTGTTCTACTTCTCCCAGTGGAGGCAATTTTAGCTGTAGATTAAAGGTAGCATGGCAATGAAACGTGGGTGGAAGCAATGTGAAACATTTACAGGATATAGATAACAGAATTGTCCTGCACGTTTTAAGACTATTCTTCATTTTGATTTGCAGCGGAAGTCATGTAAATCATCCCATTCATATTCTGCACAACTGAGTGTAACAAACCATGTAGGGGGACCTACGTTCTTAGCATGCAGTAGACATTAGCGTCACGTCGGAACCAGGATTCTTTTATGCCATGCATATTTTCCAAGATACTTGACTCCAACACTTCATCTTTGTATTTTATCCTTTGCAGTAGAAACTAGCTAAAATATTCCTAAAGTAGGGTCCAGTTTTTGGTGTGTGTGAAAATCTGTAGTATATAGTTGCTAGTGCACTTTGTAACAAAAGATGGAAAATGTAATCAATGTTTTGGCAGTAATTTGAATCTTCAGGGGGCATGGGCTACAGGGCCATGTGATAGGACGTGATTCCATTTGCTTCTGCTGATCCTTAATGATCCCTATGGAAATGTGGGGCTGTAGTACGCAGTGATGCAAAATAACAAATATATAAGCGCATGAAGTAGCAAAGAGCCGAAGTTACAAGCTGAAAGCTACCTATGCACAGAGCATGGAACATGGACCAGGGAAGTTCTAGAGCAGCTTATCACAAATAAAGCAAGATGGCGAGCACATCATGACAAAGGATTGGGCAAGCAGACCACTGCAACATAAAACGCGAAGAGCAGAGTAGCCGAGAGATAGATGAATGCAGATTAGATGACGGATGGCTATGAAGACGAGATCGGACGTTTGCTAGTGCAGGGTCCGTATTGTGGAACACAGCAGACGTGTGCAAGGGCCCCGCAGGGACAGAGGTACGGCCGGTGACACTGGAGCTAGGGGACCGAAGCAAGCTCCATCTTACAAAGTGGCGTGGCTGATAACCGGAGTGCTCGCAAACAAAGAACGATGTGCCACATGTGAACAATATAGGACGGGGCGGCAATAGTGATACATATGCCCATACCGCCAGGTGCCTCATTGGGCAATTAAAACGAACCAAACACTTTCGAGAAATATGCTAATGGAGGCAGGCACTAAGAAGTACCACACAGATGCCAGCCACATTGTTGCAGCAGGCGGAAAGAAGGATGAGCGTGGACGTGGGACCATGAAATGAGGGACTGTGTGCAGCTTCAAGATGGGAGCTCACATGGAATGGCGAAATGAACATTTGAATTACATTGTGGCACATCATTTTGCTTTGCAGGCAAGAGCAGTCATAGGCGGTGAGACGCACTTGCCGATTCAAGAGTGAAATTGATCAAACGAAGAGCTGAGCTCCCACCACGCAGATCATGAGGGAGGCAAAAGAGTGCATGACACCGGGTTGGAGGGGGCGAAGACCACGATCAGCAGATGAGCATTGTGCACTGAGTAACCTTCACTGCTGTCCAATTGCGGAAATCCGCTGGGACATTGTGAGCATACTTATGATGGTGGGTAGGCTCCAGCATGGTCCGACCCAGAAAGAAGTAAACGGGATGAATGGAGGCACACATAGCGACCTCATGGAACTCACTACGACAGTGGCCAGGAGTAAGAATGGGGCCTAAGGAACTGTGAGGCACAGCAGACTGTGGTATTCCCTGAGGTGGGGCCTGAACAGCATTGCATAGGCGGGGCACGGTAATGAACAGTCAATGCATGAATGCTAGCAAGGTGGAAGAGCAAACAATCTTTGGCTGCCACTGGCACTCATAAAAGGGGCGTAAACCAAGAGCTGATACAAGCAGCAGGGGAGGAAAGCGACAACTACAGATACAGTTGAACACACGATTGTTGCTGTGCTGTGTCCCTGTGGTCGTGCAGCGGTGGGGGTCTGGACATACCCACAGACAGCACGAATACCTATCATATTAGTTGTAATATATGACCAAATGCAATATCTGTAACAACAGTATGAAGTTTTGTAGTATTCATAAGCTGTCAACAACCGCGATCATGCCTGTACCCTGTAACCAAGTTATTGCAAGTAACAGCGCCTCAATGCCCCTGGGCTGCTTGCGCGCTATATAAATATAAATAAATAAATAAATAAATAAAGAGATTTCAGCACCCAGGAGAAGGCCTGCAGCACCCAGACAGCAAGGTGAGCCTATGCATTTGTCGCTGGGTGGTTACAGAGTGTGGAGTGCAGGGGCCCGGGTGGAAACACTGGCCCTGGAGGCAAGTGCAGTTGGCAAATCCAGTCGATAGAAACAAGCCCCCCCTGAAGACTGTTGCCCCGAACCTGATGGGACATACATTTGAATCAGCTGGAGAGTAAACAGGAGTAGATATAAAAGGGGAGCACTGAATATGTAGTGAGGGCACTCTACTGAATATTTGGGGATTGAAAACAGACATTGCGACTGAGCCAACAGGGGACCCTGGTTGAGGGATCAAAGGGATGAGTATAGACGGATTGTGAGCCAGAAGCGCTGATACTAAAACACCAGTGGAAACCCAACGAAGCACATTGAAGGACCCCATCATGTGCCGGATGGATGGAGGAGGTCAAGGCATAGGGGCGGCATCCAGTGAGGCTGTGGTATGAGTTAGAAGAAAGATCTTCAACTACTAGATGGACACGTTTGGGCTATGGGCTATGGGGAGCTAACAGTGGGACCTTGTGACTATCTGCATGCACTGTGAGACATAAAAGGGGTAACTGCTACAAGGTGCAACAGAAGAAAGTCCAGTTAAGGAAAACAGGACCACTACAGACAAGGAAAGGTGCTACAGTAGAACAGACAGGGGGAAGCACATCAGTGCAGACCAGCGCAACAATGGCATCCAAGCCAAATAAGATCAAGGGGAAGCAGTCCTCGATCGATGTGTTTGCCAAAACTGCCTAAGCAGCAGATGCCAATGGCCCAGGTGACCCAAGGCGTAGAGGTTTCTGGAAGAGGAGACCACCAGATTCTGGAAGCCATGGCAGCTTTAAAGTCTGCATTGGAATTTAAGATGGATGTGATTAGTATCGATGTGAACGTTTTGAGACAAGATGCCAGGTTGCAGATGGAGTGCACAGGTGTGTTAGAGAAAGAAGTGCAAGCTAACAAGAGTAGCTGCAACGAGAACACCAGAGAAGTCTCAATTCTGCAACAGTAGGTACAGAATCTGGAATGCAGGGTGGAGGAAGCAGAAGGACGGGCACGGAGAAACAATGTGCACATTTTCGGGCTCCCGGAAGGCGAAGAAGGACCAAACCCAACAGACTTCATTGAAAACATGCTGTTGCATGAAATAGGCCCTGGGACACTCACTCAGGGGTTCATGGTGGAGAGGGCGCATAGGGCAATGACACGAAAACCGCCACCTGGAGCGCAACCTCAGCCGATAATAGCCTGGATCCTGAACTACAAAGACAGGGAGAAAATCCTAGAACATTTTCATAAAGGAGGGCTGATCCGCTGAGCATCAGCGAACATCACAACCTACCCTGACTATACCTTCCTGGTGCAAAAACAAAGGATGATGTACATAGCAGTCAAGAGGAGATTACAAGTGGTGAATCATAAATACATGGTGCTATATCCGGCTAAACTGAAGGTCCTATATAAAGACTGTGCTATCTTCTTCGAAACTCCGGAAGACATGAATAAGTGGATAGATACAGTGAACTTGCCGGCTGACATGGAAGACCAGGCGGAAGGTGAGAGTGATAGACTGTACAGCTTAAGTTGTATACTTATGCAAGATTGTAGCTATCACAGAGTGATCCGATATAATTATAAGCATGGAAAGACATATTTGCCAACTTAGCAATCAGTAGAATGGAAGAACCACCGGAGCCATGCCTGATAGGGACGGCACTGGAAGGAATCACACTACAACCCATATAATTTAGGATACTAGCAGTTATGTAAGCAGTTATCTATCCTCCAGCTGCACTCCGAATAGCAGCACTAAAGTCTGGGATTGGAGTGAGACACGGGGATGCCTGACTTCCGGATTTGGAGCTCGGCAATGGTTGGCAATGGGGAACAGGGGAAGTTGGGGCAGTTAATGGGGGGGTTGGCCTACAGATGCACTCAGGGCGGAGATAGGAAATGGGACATGTGGAGAATGGATGTGGATGGTGCCTTGATGTGAGATGGGGCACTCAAAATAGCATTCTGGAATGTCAGGGACTTGAATAGTTAGATAAAACAGAACAGAGAAATGGCCTATTTGAGATGCCAGAAAATAGATATTGCCCGTCTTCAGGAGACACACCATACCAAAGAAAAGCAATGCACCTTCTCAGGAAAGTGGGGGGGGCGGCTTTTGGTTCATCATACTCAGCATATGCCAGAGGGGTTCTGATATGGATGGTGCTGACACTTCAGTTTAAAGTCCTTAAGACCTCCTTTCACGAGGATGGTAGGATGATCGTACTACAGGGGTTGGTGGAGAATAGAGAGATCTGTGTCATCTACACATAAGTGGCAAAGCAAGACACAGCAGCATATTTTCGGTCCCAATATTCCAAGATCAGCTCCTATAAAGATGGCAAACTGATATGGGGAGGGCGGGGGGGATTTTAACAGATATATCAGATGATAGATTCACTAGTACAGTTCCTGCGGCTAAAGCCTTGAATACCCACTACATGCATTTAAGTTGTCCGATGTATGGAGGACAATTCATCCCCAGGATAGAGTGTAATCCCACTCCACTACCCATAATGATCTATACAAGAGGTTGAACTATGCGTTTGCTGGTGAGAAATTATTGGGACAGTTCAACAGGGCAGAATATAAGGCGAGGGTTCTTTCGGATCATGCACCCCTAGTGGTTATTGTGGCAATTTCTTTCCCCCCGTGCTAGGATCCCTACATGGAGGTTGAGGGTTGAAGGGCTCAGAGCTGTGGGGTTTTGTGAGAATCTGAGGGAAGAGGTTAAGGATTATTTCACACACATCCCGGGTAGTGTAAAGTCTGCATGTACATTGTGTGAGGCCTTTAAAGTGGTGGCGAGAGGGGAAGCTATGGCAAAGTTAAAAGGGATGTAAGATGTGATTGAGGAGGACCTCCGTAAAGCAGAAGCTAAACTGGAAGCCACAGCTCTGGTGGAGGACAGATCCCGAGACAGGGCACAAGAGGTTTCCCACCTGCAGCAGGAATGCTTGGAACACTGAGATAGACTAGGTAAGTTGTGTTATAGAAAGTATGTGGAGCGACAACATGAAGAAGGGGACATACCAGGATGCCTGTTGGTCTGGCTTTATGAAAGCGAGACCAAGTGGGAAATGATTAGAGTGTTTGTGGGGAGCGATGGAGAACTGTGTGAGATGCAGGAAGGGGTGAACAAATGATTTTACAATTACAATAGGAAACTATATGAGGAAACCTCGGAATGCCAGATGTAAGAGATTGAGGAGGCATTGTCACAGATTAATCTACCTAGACTAGATGTGGATGAGGTAGACAGGCTGGAGTCCCCCAATAACCACAGAGGATCTAGAACATGTTATAAGGGAGCTGCCAACAGGCAAAGCCCCGGGAGCAGATGGGTTGCCCAATGAATTCTATAAAGAGTATAGGTCAGAAGTCATTGCCCCTTTGCTAGCAATGCTCAACGAGGCATTGCACAAAGGCCAACTGCCTGGGTCGCTCAGAGAGATTATTATTCCCCTCTTGAAACCCGGCTATGGCTGCGGCTCGTATAGGCCCCTTTCCTGTTGAAACAAGATGGAATATCCTCACAGCTGTAATGGCCAATAGGCTTAAACTTGCCATTGCCAAGCTCATACACATGGATCAAAAAGGATATGTTCTGCATAGACACAACACAAGCAACCTGAGGAGATTGAACCACATAATAGACCATACCCAAGGTAAAACACACTGATTAGCAGTGGCCTCACTGTATGTGGTCAAGGCGTTTGACCCAGTCAGGTGGCCTTGGCTGATAGCAGTGTTGGAGAGATTTGGTATGGGCCCCAACGTATATTAAATGGGTGCGGTTGCTATATAATGAACCAATAGTGAGGGTTAAATCAGGCACAATTATGTTGGAATAGTGGCAGCTAAGTAAGGGCACAAGGCAGGGTTGTCCGTGGTCCCTGATGCTCTTTATCATAGCACTAGAGCCATTGGCGGTCTATCTCTGAGAAGAATATTTAGATGCGGTATTGCGACAGCAGATGGTAGGCATCTGCTCTCATTATATGCTGATGACATGCTTCTGTACCTGCAGCATCCTGAGATTAACTTGCAATATATTCTAGATGTGTTGGAGCGCTATGCAACCTTGTCGGGTATTACAATTAACGCACAGAAATCGAGTCTGTTCCCTCTAGGGGAATATGCAGGACAACCTGAGAGAACATTGCCGGTGCTGCTGATTAGATGAGAAGTGGATTCATTCAGGTACCTGGGGGTCGACATATACCATTATCTGGAGATTGAGCATGCGATGAATACAGCGAAAGCGGTATACAAAATCGAGAATGCAATGTCCTTCGGGGCTGGGTTGCCGTTGTTGATGATGGGGAGAGCAGCTTTGTTAAAGATGGCGGTGCTACCGAGACTTCATTATTTTGCCAATGTCCAGTATTCTATCACGAAAACTTTTTTCACAAGACTGGAGGGATTATGTAGGAGCTTCCTGTGGCATGACTCGAGGTGCAGGGTGGCACTTAAGAAGTTCCAGAACTCGTATGAGCAGGGAGGAATAAAGGTGCCCAACTTTGAGATATATTTGGTCTCTGGCCAGGTACAGTTTGTGACTGAATGGCTGTCCGATGAACAAACACAGGAGTCACAGTTGCTGCAGGCGGTGAATGTCCCATTCTTTCTCAAAGATGTGGTAAGGACAACCGATCCATGCAAATCCCACCCGCCTTTGTTATTGAAGCTGAGGAGAGGGATATGGTGCCAGGCTTGCCAGCTGCTGGGGAAGGCTACACAAAATTCCCCACATGTCCCACTTTTTACAATGCTTGGGGGACGAGGCAAATAACACTAAATGTGAGGAAATATTGGGAACCCTGGGGCGTAGTGATGGTGGGAGATGTGCTGAGGGAAGGGAAGCCCAAAGACTTCTTGGCACTGGCGGCAGATACAGGGATACATCTTGGACAGCACCATACGCACACCTGCCTGCTAACACATTTTAAGAGGGCATGAGGTCTCGAGGATATATGAGTTATTGATGGTCAGGCTGGGAGATGGGGTGGAGCAGGTTAGGCAGAGCTGGGAAGCAGAATTGCAGGAACAAATGTCAGATGAAATTTGGGGTAGGGCAATGGCTTATAAACAAAAATGTGTCCAGAAATGCCAGATTGCAGCAGATTCAATTGTATGTGACACGCAGAACATACCTGACCCCTGGAAGAAGAGATAAGTTCTGCCAAGCGCGAGTACAATCCTGCCCAAAATGTGGATTAGTCAATGCAGATCTGGTTCATATGTTCTAGGCCTGTGGAAAAATTAGACAATTCTGGGATGAAATAGCCCGAGTGTTAGCGGGGGCAGGTATCACTCTAGATACTGGAAACCCCCAATGCCTGCCTGCTGGGTAGCTTTGCAAGACCCAAGAAAGCAAGGCATGGGAATAAGTTAAAAGATTTGGCATACATAATGGCAAAATCCAGGATACCGATGGGATGGAAAGCACAAAAGGGGCCTACAGTACGGGTATGGTGGGCAGATTTTCAGAAATTGATGAATGCAGAGACTGTGGTTTGGCAAGAAGCAGCCAGCAGTGACCCGGTACATAATATGGGACTGGATGCTTGGAGGCAGATGCTAATGGATATAACCACTGCAGGGTATATGTATACAAGTCAAAGAGAGTGGGCTGGAAGGGTGTAATGTAGAGGAAATGGGTAAACACAGAGTAATGAGTTGTAAGGCGCTTGTGTTATTGGATGCAATGTAGGCCGGGGTGGGAGTTGAGGGGACGGGGGAACTAGCAGACGTAATTTGCTGTGGATAAAATGTACAATGATATGCAAGTCTGTAAATTACTATGTAAAACAAAACCAATAAAAATTGTTAAAAAAAGAAAAGAAAAACTTGATCTTCAGAATACATTCTGAGACAATAACACCCTGATGCAGATTTTTATCAGTCTTTCACCATGTCTTTCCTCCTTTTCCTGTCGGCAAGAATAGGTGCTCAAGTATGTACCCACCATCTATTTAGAATCTGGAATGAAGTCCAACAGGGGTGTATGTTTTGTTATGTATGTTATGTTATGTTATGTTATTTTATTGAACATTTGTATAGTGCCTTTTACCATTGGTATGATTCAAAAGCGCTGTGGGTGGAATGCCCTCTTGGACCCCAGTCCAGGTCAGTGGAGAGAGTAATGCAGTAAAACGTGCTTGAGTGCACTTGGTATGTGTGTAGCCAGTGTGGAACAAGTGGTGTGTAGCTGCATACTAGTGCTAGGTGTGGTACAGTGGTTGTGTTAGATCAGTATAATGTGTGCAGCAAGGCCAATGGACTTGAGTATCTGCATTCTGGCGATGCTGGAATTAGTGAATGTGTTTATATGCAAAGCTAGGCTGATTTCGAGGGGTATAGCTGCGTTCTAACGACTGTTGAGGTGATTGTGGAGTTGAATTTGTATGTGTGCAGCTATGCTGAATTAATCAAGGGGAATATTTGAATTATATTGTTTGTTGATGCAGAGGAAATAGTTAGCATAATGGTGGGTTTCAGTGTATGTGTTCTTTCCAGGGAGACCCTGTTCCTGTTGAGCTTCCAGTGTATGTTATGGGGGTGGTATCACCCTTTGGATTTGTGCTGTTAGGCTACATGTGTCTTGTTGGGTCAACTTGCTTTGGTGAGGACTGACAGGAGATGACAGGCAGCTCTGTCCCAACTTATGTCATTATTGTATGGGTGCTAGGGACGTCCTCGGCTGGTAGTTCTGCTAGATAGGCTCAGTGACAGGTAGTTCTGCTAAATACATTCCCAGATAGTTAGGTTTAGAAAATAATTTCTAGATGGTCTTCGGCATATAGTTCTACGCAGGGATTTCCAGGTGTGTAGAATTAACGAGCAAGGGTATTTCCTGGACTGATGGCATAGTCCATATTTGCAGAGCAATGCTCAAGTCCATAAGTGCTGCTTGGGTTGGTAGTTCTGCTAGATGGATTACCGGTTCGTAGTTCTGCTAAATGCATTCCCAGATAGGTGTGATTAGCAAAATAAGTGCTAGATAGCCCCCGGTATCTAGTTCTGCTCATGGATTTTTCAGATTAGCAAGCATGTGCATTTCATGGACTGATAGCATAGTGCATGATTGCATAATTACATGACATTGATCAAGCTCATAAGTGCTATTAGTGTTTGGGTTGCAAGTCTAGCACAATCGGGTCAGATTATTGGAGAAAGATTTCTCTGGGCCTCAGAGCATACAGTATACCTGGCAGAAGAAAGCAGTGATTCAATTCCAGCATGTACATGGGTGCTACAATGATTTGTGTTTCAAGTCTGAGAAAAGGTTCCAGATAGTATGGGTAGACATCGTCTGGCCAGAGAGTCTATAAAAGGGCCGTATTGATCAGGATACATGCCATTTCTCGGTAAGGGTTTTTAGGTGAAGATCCAGGTTTTGAGTGCCTTCTCGAATGCCTGTTTGTGAGTTTCACACCTCACATGGAATGCCTCTGCACCTCACACAGTTGCAGTGGAGAGGGTGCTAGCAGATGAAGACAGATATCTTATTGGCTGTTGGGGATGCTTTGTGTTGTTTATGTTTCCTGTCCCTTGAGTCTCTGCTCTGCAAACAAGTGATCTTGGAAACACCTCCCGAGTGCATTCTTGCAGATTCCTTCCAGCCATCACTTCTTTTCTTTTGCATAAGTCATCCCAAGTGGGGAGATGTGGGTCCTGAGCCTGCTGGGCCTAGGGACCCAAGCTACCCCTCACTGATGACGCCCAATGAAGCTGAAACATGTCTGGGAATGCTTGTGGTCTTGGGCAGAAGGTATGTGACCTACCAGTCTGGGCTTTATTTCCTGTTTTGGGGTGGGACCAAACCTGATTTGCATATGGTCTTTCCCCTTCTGTAATGGCTTAACAGGCTGAAGAACAATGGTCTGCAGGGTTATCCAGAGCAATTCCAGAGGTTAGGATTCATTCCAAACCTTCCAGCCATCACCTCTTTTGTTTGGCACATTCTACCATCCAAACCATGTTTTTACAATGTGACTTGTTAGTGGGCACCAGGAAGCTGCTCAGATGAATTTCTTCTATCACCACTAGCAGGGAAGTATACTCAGTGCCATGTAATCAGTGGTTTACCGCCTTGTCCACATGTCCGGAGTGAAGTGAAATTTCCAACTTCTTTTGCTTCATACAATGCAGTTACAACATTGCATTAAAGGTAAGTCTTGCTGGGACTTGGCCAATGAGCATCAGCACTTGCTATCAGCTCTCTCAATTTTCTTTTTAACAAAAGCATATGGCCGTATGTCTACTGCCAGCATTATTGCCAATTTGGCATTGAGCAGCAGTGTTTGTGGATAGTCATGCTAATTTTTCTAATTACCATCAAATGACTCGCTGAGGCTGGGACCACACACAGACTTTGGCCCTCATTACGAGGTTGCCGGCAAACCTGCTGGTCCTACCGGTGGATTCCCGCCAACCCTGTAACACTGAATCTGCTTCTGTGACATCTCTGGCTGCAAGGGCTGTTGCAGCTGGCAGGGTCAGACCTCTCAGGTGCAGTGTCCCTTGTAGGCAGACTTGTAGTTTAGCGGTCTTGAAACAAGGGTGCCAGTAAGCGTACAGGCACTCTTGTCTCCAGAATGCCACACTCATAATGAGGCCCATTGTTTACTTATCAGTACTTTGTGCTTGGGTTCTGCAAATGGCACTGGAAGACACACTTCTATGATGTGGAACTGACACACCCAAACGTTCTGGGTTCAACACTGAGGCAGTGCTACCATGCTGCTGAGTGTTCAATGGCTTCTGGGGATATGCTCTGTAATATGATGGTCCCAATATTGTGCATGAAGTTGTTTCATATACCCCTGCAATGATGTCATTCACAGTTGTGTACCCAATTTACCACTCAACACACATTTTCTGCAGAGGTTGCAGGTGGCAAGATGCTGCTCTTGATTCTGTAGGAATAAATTCCACACCATAGATATGTGCTATGGACTCACAGTAGGTCTCATTGGCTGTTGAGCAGAGGCAACAGATGAGTTATCATGGCACTCAGCAACGTGCAGAGGTACAAGGTATGGTATTGGTTTCTGTGATGATCTCTTAGGTGGTATCTTAGATTTATGTATACCACTGCAACCTCAGGATTTCTGAGGAGTCATACAGACAGTTGATGGGGAAAGTCCTTGTGGTGGCATTTCTTCACTCTGAGCCCATGCAGTTTGTGGTGGTAAGAGTTGTCCTTTTAGGCTGTGTTAGTTTACCCATCCCGGAACTTGGCTAGAATGCAACATGTTGATCTGGATGGCCTGATGTCTGCACAGGAGATAGGAGGTAATCCAATTCTGAACCATGCCAGAGAATCCAATCCTGCCTGTGAGGAGGGAGAGGAGGATACTGTGGTTGATTGGAGATGAATGCAGCTGAGAGGTCAAGGAGGATGAGGAGGGCTGATTCACCTATATGCATGATTCAAAGGGCATCATTCACCACCTGGATACTGGCTGTCTCAATGATATACTTGGGATGGAACCCTGACTTAAGTTGTTCCATTATGGTGAGTAATTATTTAGCAACTACATTTTCCAATATTTTGCCTATACACCGGAGATTTGTAAAGGGCTGGAAGTTGGCAGGTCATCTGGGTCTAGGATTGTTTCTTTCAAAAGGAGTCATATGCGACCAGTCTTGAGGATGTCTGGGAATTACCTTTCAGGGAGGGAGGAATTAAATGATGATGGGAAGTATGTTGAGCACCTGGCCCATCAGCTGTTTAACGCTTTAAGCGCTAAGGGTAAGTGTGTTCCTCCTAAATTCCCATAAGGAATAATTGTAGGCTACAGCCACTACCATAGTTAAGCAGTTAATGATGGCGGCTGGAATGATATCGGCAGAGTAGGTGGTAGTTTTAAGGGAGGCAGGACTTTTAGGAGGTCTGGACAAGAGAGAGGAGGGAATTTGGTCCAGAGGGGCAGTGTGTGTTCGAGTGCAGGGTGTCTAATCATGTGGTATGTTGATTTGATGATCTGTTTTACTTTTTCAATTAGAATGTGTTCATTCCATCACATTTCCCCTGGGTTGCTGGCACTTCAGGTTTGGGTGAGGATTTGGGACAATGCTTTACTACTTCTAAGAGGGCATTGCTCCTGCTAGAGGGTGCCCTAATGGCAGCAGAATAGTAAGCGGCTTTGGCCTTGGTAATCAGAATCCTGCAGGGAGCACAGAGAGATATGGGGTTGGTGAGATTGTCAGGGTTATATTTTCTCCACCACCATTACTCTAGGGCTCTGATTGAGCAAGATTTGTTGTGGTGGATAGTTTGGTATTAGGGTAGCTGGTTTCTAGAGGGGGCATGAGTGTCTACCAGTTTCATGCTTACTTGATGAAAACAAAGAAGAGCAAGTGAAAATACTTGTGGGATGATGCATGTTTAGAAACACGTCTATCACAGAAACTGTACAGTTTGGGCATAATAATGCATTCTCATGTTAGTGTGGGTCAGATGAAGCCATTTATTGCTTGACCGACACTGCTTTGTATAATAGACCTGGAAACATAATTTGGCATATTTTAGGACACACATCTTCTTGGAAGAGAGCTCTTAAGTCATATGAATATATAGCCATCCATGCAGTAGGTGAACCAGACAGCAAGAATATCTTGGAGAACAATGTACTTGTTAGTTACTACCCAAAAGTTCTAATTTAGAGGATTTGTGCAATTCTGCTTGCATTACAAAGTCTCATACATGTTCAATTTTCACAATTATTCAATTTGCATAACTTGGACACAATGCTGCATATGCATACAATGTCAACAGCTGAGTCTTGGCCCGTAAAACACGTGTGCTCTCAAATCTAACAGTTTGCCTAAAACCACATATATAGTCAGGAAATAACAAAGCAGGGGACACCGATTTAACAGGGTGCTAAGTCCTTGTGATCAGTATGGTGGCATGCTGTAGAACCAGAATACTGCGGTTCGATCCTTAAACCCAACTAACAATGTTATAAGTGAATACATCAAATGCTTTTATTGCAGTCATTGCTGCTTTTTGAGCTTATTGTGTATTCAGCCAACATATGTTTCGACACAATGTAGTTTTCAAGGTTGATGATAGTACCCAGGTTATATTACAATAACATTTTAACCAGTAAATGGTCACAAGAGCAATAATTACATGGATAATAAAAATACATACCAATAGGTGGTCACAATAGCAATAATTAGATACATAATAAAGATGCATACCAAGGTCATCGTGGGTGGACAGAAAAAAAACATACAAAAACGAAAAGCAGGAGGCACAGAGACTGATTTTGAGAAAATGTTTTCCTTTTGCCTCCTTAGGTACTATCAAAATTGTGTAGTGTAAAATAATTGGATAGTATTGTATCTCATCCATATAAGATTATGTTCACTCAATTGAAATATGCTTATAATTAAGTAGCTCTCCCCAATGCTGATCCATGTATACTCAAAGCAATCACCAATGCTGATTCAATTATTAAACTTGAAAAGTGAATCACCAAATGTACCTTGGTGTGCGTTACTTAGTACCATGCTGTAGCCTGCAATTCCGAAAGTTAACCATTATCTAGAGTTTAACTCAGGATGTAGACTCACCATTACCAGTAAATTGTAGCGCTCAGTAAGATTGAATGAGATGATATATAGCTTGTTAGTCTTGATTAAAATACTAACCACCAGAGATTCCAATTATACTGATGGGCGATTTTAATGCTATAATAATCAATAACAGTGGAAACGATGACGGCATTCATGACTCAGGCCCAAGATCACACCTATCAAACAAACAGGGACTAGGGTGGTTAAAATGGATACAAACATTTAATCTAAAATTATTAGATGGAGATTGTGTGAGTGATAAAAAAAGAAGTCCTACGAGGATAAGTGGGACATCTATGACGACAATTGATTACATCTTTCGTAATGAGAGTGCAAATAACATCATACTAGACATGGCGGTTGGAAACCGAGAAGAAAGCGATCATCTCCCATTGTACTTATTAATAATGATATGTGAATTAAAGATAAATGAGTTTTGAGAAGAATGGAGATAAACATATAAATAACAACGGGAATCGAATTAAATGGAATTCAACTAAATTAGGAAACGGTAAAGATGTAGCAGAATTAGAACTCTGAATATTTAATGAGAAGATAAATGAAAATGAATTGATAATGATTGAAGCATTCAAACAAGTTACTGGTAAAATTAAGGCAGCTATATATCAAGAACGGAAATATGTATCCACATATGAAAGATGGAATTCGAATCATAACTATAAGCGTATGTTTGATAAAAAGCTACACAAAGCGAAAAGAAAATTGAGACTCACTATTGACAAATTTAAAAATGAAAGAGAAGAAGATACTGCTAATAAAATAAGTGAAGCGAAAAAAGAGCATAAGAAGTGGCTATGGCTACATAAAATAGAAAAGAAAATGATATTTGGAAGTCACTAGGAGATATGTACAGAAAAAATAATAATCAAGGTATATGGTCTGTAATTAATGGAACAAAAAATAAAACTCTGCCCATAAATAGTGTAGGTGAACAAGATTGGATTGGACATATAAAAACATGCTAGGTTGTCATGAAGAGAATGAGGAGACTGAAGAAGAAGAAAAGAGGGAATGCGAAAACAGACAATCTGTCGTTAATGTGACAAGATTGATCCAAACTCTACCCACTTAACGAGCAACAGGCCCAGATGGGACCTGTAATGCCCTACTAAAATTATCTTTGGTGAAATGGGCTCAAGCTTTGCATAAACAGTTTACATAGATTGGAAAACATCTGGAAGTACCAAAATCATAGCAAGAAAGTTCGATACTGCCGATATATAAAAAGGATGCTGGAATTATCCAGCTAACTACAGATTACTAGCAATGCTGGGCATTCCGGCAAAGGTGTTCGCAAAAGTACTACTGAAAGAATTAAATCTATGGATACTAGAAAACAATATATTGCCTCCCAATCAATCAGGTTTTTGAGTGAAATCCTCAACTACACAGAATATTATGATTCAGGTATCAGCAATGGAATATGCATGGTACAGGCGAGAGTTGTCAGTTTATGGAGCCTTTTTGACTTCTCTGCGGCATTTGATACTATACTTAGAAACAAGCTGAGGAGAAAATTAAAAGAATGGGGAATTCCATAAGGACTATTGACAATGATAAGATTATTATACTAAAATACCGCAGTGATAGTAAGGTTAGATTGTGAAGGCAAAGGTTCCACACTGACTCCAACCCACCGAGGAGTTAAGCAAGGCTGTAATTTAGCTGCAACACTTTTTAATTTGTATCTGGCAGACTTACCTGTAGCATTTGGAGAAACAGATTCTAACGATGTTAAAATTTGAACACTTAACATATACAGTTGACCTCCTGATATTGGATTATACACAAGCAGGTCTTCAACAAAATGTAACCGCATTAGATGAGTTTGCATCAGATAATGGCTTGAAAATCAATATAGGAAAAGACAAGGTGATCACATTTCTAGTGAAAACTAGCCGAGGAAAACAAAAGAAATTGAAATGGCAAATAGCAGACCAGGAAATTGAAGTGGTAGAATCATATAGATGCCCATGGGTCATTATTGACCCCAAACTAACTTGGCAACAACAATGGACAGAGACCGAAAGTAAATGTATTAGTGTGATAGTGTCCTTAAGTCATTTTATAGAAAGACAAGGTGGATATTTTCTAAAGACAATTTTAATGCTATATAAAGCATGAGTGATACCTTGCTTGTTATGTTATATGGTGCTGACATTTGGGGGGAAAAGTTTGGAGTTGAATTAGCAAGATTTGATGGACAAATGTTAAAGATACTTCTGAGAATGTCCAAATGCCTCCACGCACAAAATATCTACTTAGATGTGTGAAACTGATACTTTGGAGTACAAAATTGCTATGCTGTATGCTGAACTGTATAGACTTAATAATGCAACATTCATTGTAGTAATGAGAATACTTGACTTCATAAAGAAAAGATGGGTGATGAATACCTTAATGCACTTGAGGAAAATATACGGATAACATACTCTATTGTGAAAATGAAGCACTTACTGAAAAACACAATATATGAAGTTAGCCAAGAAAGAAACATGATAGAATTAGCAACCAAAGTAAACAATGGAATGTTTATCTAATATTGGAATGGAAGAACTGAATTGCCTAAGTATCAATATGCATACCCCGACAGTAAAACTGTAAGAAATTATTTGTTTTTAAGTTCAATGCAGCAGATATTCTGGACATTTTAGGAGCAAAATGTGGAATAACGCAGAACAACAGATGGTGTAGACTGAGTGGATACTTAATAATTGAATCAGCTGCACAATAAATCAATATACAAGTCTTGTTAATCTAAGATTGAAATGTGTGAAGGCATATAATAACAAGTATGATTTGAATAACATATAAGATATGTGGATCAATCTTTTAAGGGGTAATGATATTAATTTAGGTTTTTATATGATGGCTTTTTATGAGGTTTGTTTGAATGTACTCAAAAAATTATCTGATGATACTTTAAATAAAGTAATTTTACAGAATTGAGATATTGAGATGGATTTTAATGTGATTTATTTATTTTAAATTGGTTTAGATGTGTGATAATTGGAGATGTACTGTTTTCTGTTTAACTGGTTGTTTTATTTTCTTTTGTTGTTAATTTCAAATATATAAGTCTTGATTGACTATAAACATATTAAATAAATACCATGGTCCATGACATAGCGTTAATACATGTTGATACACTTACCATATGCCAATAGATTAGACCAAGGTTTGGCATCTAATGAGATCAAAGTGGTTTCCCAATTCTTCTTGACTTGCTGTAAAAATGTATGCATGATATATTAGTTACTGTTGGGGACAACATCTCTAACTGTCCTTTAGGAATGTATTACGCTGGCGTACGTCTAAATTCCTTCTTCTTTCATAGGTTATGGTTATCTTGACAGTTGGCTATCTCGCTATTAACCTTCTTATTATGATTCTGCAAGAAGCAGGAGTATAGCATCAAGTGAGAATCAGACAAATAGAATCACACAGTTTCAACCTAATTAGGCCCCCATTACCTTGTGCCCATATACTGTTATGCCGGGGTAAAATAGATTAATGGCCCATGACCAAGTAACTTTGCCTCGCCTCACCTCATACAGCAGGTGATGACCTCTAAGCATTCATCCCAATGACAGCCCGTGTGTCTCAGCACGCGGACACCATTTAGTTGTTATTTCTATTTAGTCCTAGTGTTTCCTCGTTTACATTCGTATCACCCTGAGCTTAGGGCTAAAATCACAGAAGCGTTTTATAATGACAAACCATATTGGGAAACTCTGTGAATCAGGCCCTTAATCTGACAATACATTAAAGAGGGATGTGTGGACGGTGGTGAAGGGCATTCTGTGGCACCATGTAGATGCATGCCCAGCACATTCCTCACATTAGTATTGCAAAATTCAGAAAACGATAAAGAAGTCTTGCCTTTGCAGAAAGAGCAGAGGAATGAAGCCTACAAGAGAAGAGAGGTGCTGGGAGCAAGTTGTAGTGAAAAGCATGGGAGTAGGAGAAAGAGGTCACGGATGATAATCCAGCTGGGAAAGGGACAGAAGGACATAGATGTGAAATGCAGAGTGAAGTGCTGCACCCACCATCCCCTCATTCCTGTATTGAACACCTATTGATGTGTACTATTTTTATATTTTTTTATTTCACACATGTCATGGATGGATTCAACGTAATTTGAAGGAAAAGCTGGTCTCCAATTGTTATTCTTTTTTCTGCAGCTTCAATGACGGAATGTCTTTCCTTAATCCTGGGGTAGAGATGATCCTTGGGCTTTCTTAAGTTAATGAAGTGAAGTTTAGCCAATTTAGAGAGATGCCGAATCTAATGTCAAATGATGTTATCGTTATAATGAAAACAATCGTTTCTTGTGTACAATGTATTTCTATTTCAAAAAACGCTATACACCATGTCAATCTGCAGCTTCAATTTGTCATACATGCAGCACAGGACAAACACCACAAGAATTAATAACATAACTTCAAACAGAGATGCCTAATTGTATTAGAGGATAATCAGTGGGCTATATACTTGTCCATTTCACTATGAGTTCAGGTTATATTTCCTCCAACGCTCACAATGTAAAAAGCATACAAAAAAGCCCTACTAAAGAAAAACATGCATGTTTTTATTACAGAGATGTGCCCATTGCTTTTAACAAGTTTGACCTCTACCGTAGCCTAAACGAGATGTTAGTTAGACACACCTCATCCTCGTTAAAAGAGACACCGTATGGGTGTACATATTGCATTTACAAATACAATGTATCTGTTGTAAATAAATGCACATGGAGTGTGTGTTCTTTATTTAACTCTTAAGTATGACAGGAGATTGTGAAATATGTGATTTTTTCGGAAGAGGTCTCTTGAGGTTACCCATTCCATCCTTAATTATTGCAAAACGTTTTTATTTTCATAGTCACCAGATATCTACTTCTATGTTTAGTGCTGCTGAAAATCACATTAAAACCCCACCAGTCACTCGCATCAACAATCGTCCTGCCTGGTGCACTTTGGGCTGAGACTATGTTGAGGTGTCAATTGCTAACTGCGCCTTAAGCTGTTGCATGTACCTGTATTTCTAACATCCATGAATACTTTCTAAGATTAAGCAATTTAGGATTCCATCACTGCTCATTACATCACTGCAAGTTCATGTCTGCCCACGCGCTTCCTGGACACCTTCCCTCTAGCTGAGACCGGCAGCGGGTTTCAAGCATAAGACCAACAGTAACAGGCTGGCAGGGTGTAAAACACTGTACAAAAACCCAATGGCATGGGCAAAACCCATGAATAAAATACACAACTCCACTAAAACTCCAAATCCACCCGAACGACTTGTATTTGTGTATCTTACATCCATTAGGACATGCATCATGGGGTTTGCGTGCTCACTGATTCACAGGAGAGAAACTATGCCTTGAGATTGCTGTGCATCACGAGTACTGCAGTGTGCCCACCAAAGTAATGTTGATGTGGTTGAAGATGGGATTGGTACAGTTGTAGCACATCCCTGATTATCACTGGATGCACTTTTAACTCTGGCAGCGTCTGTGTGCACTGCCGTGTGCCTCATCGGGACTGTTATCAAACTGAACAGGGGAACAAACGGTGCTGAACAGGGTCTACACTGCTCAGGGTGTGAACCTTTATTGTTTTACTGCCCGCGTAATTTTGTTAAGCTCCCGCTTGGCAACTATGAAAAGTTGCGCTATTTTTCCGTTTTTTCCATTTCCATTGAAATGTGCAGTTTATTTAAGCTGAAGCTAAAAATCATCGTACAAACACATATGTGCATTAAGTACACAAGAATCAAGTTATGTTGAAAATATCCATAACACGATGTGAAGAAATATATTTTTGCTAACAAACATTTAGTGGAAAACAGAACACATATAACTCAATCTCCAGAAGTTGGATAAGGATAACATACATTTAGTGTAAAACAAAACACATTTGCTTCACATTTGCACATTTTCATCCGTCCCCAAAAAGTTTAAAAAAGTTATCAAAAACAAAATAATTAGTTGGTACAGGTGTAACTAGTTATTGCCTGTACCTTGAGATAATGGACACATTTGGATTCTTGTAGCCATGAGGATGTAATGCATCACCAGGCCCAGGGCAGTCATGAGAGAAGATCGGAGGTGGGAGTGGCCTACTGTCCAACCTACTGCCTGTAGTGCGTGGCAAACCTCTCGAGATGATCCCTTCTTCACTTACAAGTAAATGGTGTGCTAGAAATAATTTCAGCAATAGAGTTTTGCGGGACTATGCTTTTATTTATCTGCCCCCACTTGTTTTGAAAATTACACTTTAGCTGTATTTGTTTTTCAGTTACAGTATTTTGCAGAAGATGAGAAAACAGCACCTTCATAGAATCATGTGTCATGCTAACATAACATGCGTACATACATATCCACTAAACCCATTCTGTGATTATTTAATGACACCTGGAAAAAAAACGTCACTAAATACTGAGGTGTGTAAAGCATTGCAATTCACTTTTCAAAGGGCCTGATTCACAAACGCGTTTTACAATGGTGAAATCCCATTGAACAACGCTTTCAAAATCAGGGCCACAGTGTCTAAAGGTGAAGAGGCAGCTGTCAGTTATTTCTTACCCTTAATAAAATTGTGCATGCGACAAATCAATGGATTTGTTTCAATTTTGCATTGCCACCTCACAGAAAATTCACGTTTGGATAGCTTTTATTGCATAGAAAATAGAATCCTGAAATCCGTTCGTTTTCAAAGCGTACACTTCTTCATCAGTTGGTTGTCACTCCCATCTGACCACATCTATGTCTGTGGGACTTCGAGAGCTAACGCATTATCATATCATATCATTACTTGCCTGGACTTAGTTTTGTCTTGGGAGGATAGCTCAACGCAACATGCTCGCTTTGGAATGTAGACCACAAGAAGCAACATAGGTTCGATCCCCGGGGCTGCGCTTAGAAACCTCTGGGTATTAAGTGCATTATAAATAACCTATCATATTATACCATCACATCATACTATTTTCAGTTAGTCTAATAAAAACTATAAAAACCTGTATGTTATGTGCTTTTAAGACTTGACTAACACAGCACCAAACCGTTTTTTTTTTAAATCCAAAAAAGTGTGAACATGTGAAGCAGGCATTTGCTTTAACTGAGAACACAGTCAATGAATGAACACTAGTGAGGGGCTTGCTTGTGTTGGTGGGGGGGATTTCAGCCCTTTACCTAAAGGGTTATGCTGGGCTGTGCCTACTCAGAAAGGAGGAATGCTACTGACACATACATGAGCATAGAGTGGCAAGCTGCATGCCCCTTACAGCTATCACAGCCAGTCCTGCGTTCACCTTGCAAGTCCCTATTCAGAATCATTAGGCCTCATTCCGAGTTTGGAGGTAATCATGGCGCTATTAGCGCCATGACTACCTCCAATACCGGGACTGAGTCCACCCTCGTTCAATGGGGACTTACCGGTCTATTCTGACCTTTGCGGGACTGGTAAATCCCATTTGAAAAAGCCATTCACCATTCCCATTTGTGCCCCCATAGGGCTCAATGGAAAGGGGGGAGGTGCTAATAACGGTACCACAAATTGCGGTACCGTTATTAGCTATAAAGTCCCTTAACGGGTCCCGTCCTTAACGTCTGGTAAAACCAGGCGTTAAGGAAGGGACCTGCTAAGGGAACACGGAATAGGGCACAAAGGGATTACCGGCACCGGTGTCCTTACCGGTGCCTGGTATCCCTTTGTGCCCAACTTGTAATGAGGCCCACTTGTAAGGTGAGTGGATATTTGCAAAATCCTTTCCGCAACACCCGCCCTCACCCCTGCACTCTCCCCTCGAGTTCTTGGAGATTTTGGACCCTAGAGCATCTATTATTTGCTTATGAAAAGGAAGTAGTTGTAAGATGGATACCCGAAGACAATGGAAATCAATTTGCACTTGCAGCCGTCTACCTTATCTGGCTGCCGCTGTGCCTGTATTCAATGAGCATACATTATGTAATGGAATTTCATACTTGCCTGTCTGATGGGGTAACACTGAAACCAGAACGCATTCATTTTCACAAACTCCAATCTAAAATACTGATTTTTATACATAATGAGCTTCTTTGAAATAATGAGTTAGCATACTGCATTCATCTAATGTTACAAGTGTAGATACATGGAGAAAACTTTCCTATTAATCAACAGTCGGGCACTGTGGGTTTGGCTCATACATAATGAATTGTGCCTAACTCTCTGGGGTTATATTGATAGAAATGTAAGAGGAAACACAAGTGCACTAAGCTTTTGAATAAAATGTAACAAGATTGCTCTCCATCTAGTAATTGTTTTACAATCATTAGAGACTTGATAATTCATTTGTAGATTTGTGGGGATGAGGAAGTTTTCTTTGGATATCAAATAGCAGAAACTCATCAACATAATAAGAAAAGGTGTTGTGGTCATCTTTAATTTCTATGGTGGGTTCTGAAAGGAAAAACATGGCATCATAGTTTCAATTAAACACGTTTCAATGATCAAGAAATGTAGGCAGTATACTTTTATGAGGGGTTTTAATGTTTCATACTTCGTGCTGTTACCCGTTAATTTTTTTTCAGATACAAAATAGGTAATGAGAAAACTAGTGTATATTTAGCAGTAGATAGTCATACTAAAAAAATAAAAATAAAACTTGTCCCAATACATAATAATATAAATTGACCATTTCAAAGTCAGTAGCTGGGTTAATCCTATTTTAGTGCAGATTACTAGCAGTGACACGAGGCATACTTGACTGACTAATTGTTTTCACAATCATCATTTTTTATTTTTACTGTTTACGCATCAGCAGATATGAAACGGTAAGATAAGCAGAGTGAGTTTAACGTTGTTAAATATATCCGAAACTACAGACAATGTCCATTCGAATGTGTTTCTATATGTTCCTCAAGTCTTCCAATAAACGCGACTTTTTAACAAAATTAGTTTGGCTCATTAAAATAGCTTTTTGACCCAAGAGCCATTTTTTTCTATTGCAGAGGGGGCAGAAAGCCACTCCTGCACTAACGTTGGTGGCGCGATGCTAGTGCACAAGTGTATTCCTTGATATTTTCCTTGTTTGATGTTTTGTTCTGTGTCCCACACGCCATGATGCCTGCAGGCTTTCCGTGCGATATAAGTACATAAGTACATACGTACAAGGGTATCGTACACCATTAAAAGTAGTTAGATTCCTATTGCTCGGTTCATATTCCCAATACAGAACAACCACTAGTGGAAAAGCACCCCAGGTGATGTACTGAGTACCGAAACATGTTCACCTCTCAGTAGGGGTTGCTCATTTCGCACCAGTTTGAAAGACGCAGCGAGGGGCGGGGGGGTGGGGGGTGTTTTAGAGACCCAGCAGGACGAATTCCATTGAGATGAATAACAGGTCACACGGCCAGTTTTGGCTGCACCAGTTTTTTTTAATTTTGTTTACACCACAATCCAGAGGTGACCGGGTATAGACTGTGCTCCATGGTCAGGATCAAAGTGTCTGGCTCTGTGCTTAGGAACACACAGTATACTTTACTTTACATATGTATACTGCACAGACCATGGAACCATAGGCGTAAGGGCGCAACAACAATGAACAGAAGGACAACAATAAAAATGTAGTATCTAACAGTAGAACAGCCTCTTGGGCATCCATGCAGGAATGGTGACGTAGTCAGCAGTGCCACTAAACTGTAGACTCTGTAACACAAGAGGAAACACAGTGGGATTTGTGCAGTTGTGCGGAAGTGACCCCCATCGTGGCAGGAACAGTATTATGCCACATAGCAACTTATTGTAAACAGATATTTTCTCCATGTTGGCACACATTAGACTTGGGCACATTTTCTATGAATGCAGCAGAACATAAATAGTTATTAATCACATTGGATCTGATTAACACAAATGTTTTAACATGCGAAAGTCCCATTGAATTTTCTTTTTTTTTTTTAAATCAGGCCTTTTTTACTGTGGAATTCACTCTCTCCGATTGCACTGCTGCTGCAGTATTTGAGTGGAATGAAGAAGGGTTTAATATAATCTTATTCTGGGTATTCTTTAAGCACTGACCAATTCCTTGTGCGCAAAAGGCCACACTTCATTGCAAACGATGCACAGAAACGAAACTGGCTCCAATGGTGAAGGTACACTTATTTCTTTTTCGATTTGCACACATTATTGGATATTGCCACAAAATCGCATTTACATCTCCTCCATTTCCTCGCATTTTATCCTAAAAGTGTTGATTAGGTATTATGCCACAATTTGCGGAGTGAAGTATTGCAACCGTGTAAACAGGCCTATCCTACCAAATCTCCAAAACTGTTTGAAGATTTCACTGTGCCATCCAGCCACCAGAAGACCCCTAGGCACAACACATCGCTATGTGAGCCCTGATTTGGCAGCAGAACAGAGGTCGGTTCAGGAAAAAAACAGCTTGAGACCATTTTCATTATGGTTGTACAGTGTAGCACTGAGGGCAAGGTAACCACGTCAAACTCAAACTAAGACTACCAAAACTGAAAAGGTAACACAAAAACTCATCACCCACGCCCAGATTGGGCCAGCAAAAAAGATGTGACCAGCTGAGAGGATGTAGAAGTAAATAAATAAATAAACCTGCCTGAGCCCAATTTCTTTATGGGAGCGTGAGAAAAACGCCATGCAACACACCCCACACACCCAAACCTCACGACTATACAAAATGTGAAGGTGTATATGAGGAATTGCCATCTGTCAAGTAGAAGCCCTGATTTTTTATTTCCATTAATTAGTAAAATGATGCAGGTAATTCCATATGATAGAGGGTTATCTGCTAACGTGATCCCCCTCTCATCTGCTCCACATGTAATGGTTTATTGAGAGGCCCTATGTATTTAAATTAGAAATAATAGAAATCACAATAACCTGCATACACGCCACCTTTTTTGCGGCTCACAATTAACTTCTTGTTACACAATAAAATAACACAAATGACAATATTGTTCTTTTTTTACAGATTACACTACAAGAAATAATCAAACTGGTCAATGAACAAAAGTCATTTACTTGTGTAATTCTGTGCAATTTTGATTTTCCTGCACGTTTAAAGGCAAGAAGTTGGGTTTAAAGATTGGCACAAATGCATATTGCAATTATGATTTCACCAACATGTCTGGTTTAAAATAAACACAGGGTGATTTAGCAGTTTGATTTCAGACCCTCCTCATTGAAAGGTCTGTGTTGGGGAAGTTGGATGGTAAAATTAGGATGATTTGAGAATTTCGGGTTGCAGACCCCCTCTACTTAAAGCTTGTGTTGGGGAAGATGGATGGTAAAATTGGGATGATTTGAGAATTTTGGGATTCAGGCCCCCCTTCACATATAGGCCTGTGTGGGGGAAGCTGAACAGAAAGATTGCCCAATTAAATTGCAGTCTATAGTTTTCAGCACACACCGGGAAAGAGCTTTGTTAATTTTGAATTTTAACAAAAATCACCCTGTGGTGTTCTTCTAAGGGGAATTAATTATATTCATGTTGTTTTAGTTAAATAAACTAAGGATCTTCACAGTTCCCCACCACACCCGCTATAAATTGAAAGGATTTAAGGCCAAAAGATCCCCCTACCTTTTGGTTACAAATGATTAAATTCTATTTACATAGAAAACCTCTGTTTAAAGTTCAAGAAAGCCAGCTGCATGTCAGGACCCTCTGGAAGGACAGGGCAGGGGTCTGGTCACTCCACTCTCAAGGATGGTCCCCAACTCTCCATCATAGACCCCAGTTAGCTTTAGGCCTTTCCATAAATAGACATCTCCACCCAGAGGCAATCTCTGCAAAGTTTCATTTCGGTGTTTCCTGGCAGATGTTGGATGATAATTTTCAGCAGCTCTCCCCGATAGTTAATTGCAGTAGCTCTGCCTGAGGGTCATTTTTAGCAGCTCTCTCCCTTCCTCATAGTGCTTTTCACTTTATATAGCAGCGATGACACCATCAAGTTTACAATCTTGGGGAGTACCCGGCAAGAGTTCTAGCAAATAGGATTGGACAGTTACCCTTCTCTCTCCTACCCTTCTTACCCATCACTAAGGATTGGTTTAGGAGTCTGGAGCAGACATATGTTAATTCCCATTTGTTCTCATGTCAAAATATTTGTCAAAAACCAGTATGTTAGTCTATTTGAAGTTGGTTGTTTGAATTCAAATTTCAGTCTTGATCCACCCCCTACATTCTGGTCATGCACCAGCCAAGGAAAATTGTCCTGCGGAGACAGTATTTCAAAACAAAGTTTGTTTTCCAACACCCCTCAAGCAGGGCTCATTTTATTGCAGTTGTAAACAGGTGGGATGCAAGTCAGGATTTCAGCGGGGGAGTTATTTGTAAAGTTTGCCTACCAATAAGCCAAAAGGGTTTGGGCCTAAATTAAATCTTCATGGCAGCGAATTGGGATTTTCTTTTCAGATTGTTGCCGGTAATCTGCATGTGAAGCACAATATATATTAATCCGACCAGATGCCATCAGGTTCGGTGTGCTTTATAAATAAATTAATAAATACAAATAAATAAATTACTTTTTATCAACACACCAAGTCTCTTCTCTGCCATCTTTATGTTGGCAGGGGAAAATATTTATCATATCTTGCATTAAACTGTAAACACACATGCAAAACTGTTTTGGTGTGTTGGGTATTTTGTGTAGATTTGGGGCCTGGCGGTATTTTCTTACCGCCAAAAATAATAATTTAGTAACGATCACTCCCTACATTCAGATTGGGCCATGTACAACAATAACACAGTGGATATGCATTATTTCAGCACACAGTTCTATTTAGATGGTATGCGCGGTTGGTATGCGTGGTTGGTTTGCGTGGTTGGTTGGTATGGTGGTGAGCATAATTCCTTTGGTTTATTTGTGGCCCCAATATCCAGAAACCCTTATTTTTGTTTAGATTTTTCGTGTAATCACTAGAGACCTCAGGCTTGCATTATAGGAACACCACATTTTCATTTTTAGTGTGCCACCATGGGCAATTTCTCGCTGTCTTATCTACGGCAGCGAGCTATCATGTGGTATTTTTCACTAACTTATATACGGTAGTGAACTATGTCCTGGGTCTCTATTTTTGCTGACTCATGTACCTTCAGCAAAAGGCTATAACACACACAGTTAGTTATAATTGCTCATACTGAATGACATTGTGCACACAGCTGCAGCCAAATCTTATTTTTAGCTACCTTAAAAATGACAATTGCACTGTCTAAACATCTCCCCACATCATCAGCACTGTATTGGTAAATGCACAAATGAAAGAGAAAATAAAACATACCACCTGTCTGCTTTCAGATATGTGTATTATAAAAGTTGCATTTAAACACAATCTCACTCTTTACAGAAATAAATGAAATAGCACAGTAACAGCATTATTTGTGATACACTGAGAAGAGAGTGGCGTGGAACCAGAATTCAATTTGCAACATTAAACACGTGGGTAAAGCACAGGAATCTCCTTTCCTACACTGACTGAATATTTTCGTACACACTCAGCCCCCACACCTCAGCGAGATAATTACCAGGCTTATTCAGCATGTAACTTCTTTGGCTGTTCGCCTTCTGGAGGGGTTCACCCAGCAAGGACAAGCATCTGCTGTCACTCAAACTGGGACTTGTTGACTGGAAATCCCAGTCTCTGCAACCAAGTTGAATCTGCTTTAGGAATCAGGCATCCCCAGCTATCAACCCAGTCCTTCTTCGAGATGTGTCAAGATGTCTCTCACTAGCTCCTTCCTCGAGATTAAACAAGAAAACTCTGGTTACCTCCTACCAAAGGATCCTAACCAATAAAATTCTATCATGCCCTAACCACCCTCTGCACACAATGGCTTGGCTTATACAGTTGCAACTGTAACAAAACTGATGTCCTGCTTATTCGAGGTCTTTGCTTCCTGCAGTTACTGTGGACAGAACAGCAGAGCAAAAAGAAAAAAAAAAACTGAATGTGCATTTAAATAATGACTTTCAGAGCCTGTCATTTTCCATTCATGTTGCACTGAAGAACACATTATTATTAGCGGTTTATGATCAGGTTATTTGTTAATGAGGTTAGTTTATTAATTTTCAAATGTGTCTCTTGCAACATAGACATTTCAGGTGAAAAATAGTGCGCATTTTCAATGTACAAATGTGTGCTTTTAACTGTGAAAAAAAAAATGATTTGCTTTTTATATGTAAAAATCGTTTTTGACTGAATAACCTGCCCTCACTTATATATCCATGTTACACTGGCAACACATAGTTTGAAACAATTGCATCATAGCAATGCACCAAACCCATGCAGTGGTACTGCATAAAAAAAAAAAAAACATGCTACACATTGATTCTGTGCAGTAGTGCTGTACTCTGTGTTGTAACACGCTAAATAACCTTACAGGTGTCACTGCTTGAAAATCCTATTTTTCATGTGAAATGGCCCTTTGAATTCTGCCACTGTGAATTAAAATGCTGCTTTTCCTTTTGAAATGACAGTTAGGACTTGTTCACGTGGCTTTTCCTTGTGCTACTTGCAGCAACCCCAGAGCCTGCCTTAATATGCCCGTCTTTCAGTGTGAAGGCTCTGTTATTTTTCATGAAGGCTGGCAGGTCATTTTTCCAGTGTGTGTTTTAGTTCTGTTGGCTTGGGGCCTTTGAGTACACCCCACAGCTGTTCTTCCATGATTCTTTTGTGGGGAACAGAAGGGCAGAGTGCGGTTTTCATCCAAACCCTTTTCTTTTTCTTTCATATGTTTTTTGGTTGGAACCCATCTGGCTCAACTTCCTTCTTTAGGGAGTGGCTACTCCAGTCTCCCCTTGCATCTTTGGCTTGGGAGGTGTGGCATAGCACCCCGTTTCTTCCTTCTTTAGAGAGTGAGAACTCCAGCCTCCTCTTCCATCTTTGAGTTGGAGATTTGGCACACCCCCTTTCTTCCTTATTTCTGGGGTCCTGAGGGTCGTCATCCAAACCCCCTGTTGCCACCAGGCTGGAAGTTAAGGAGGAGAGTTCTCTAACAATAGAAAGAAAAAGAGGTCCAGTACCTTTTACAGAACATATTTCTGCAGACAATGTACACAGAATTGACAAAACAAAACAACATGCAATTATAAGTAGACATTTACACCATGTAATATGGTGGAAATATATCATTAAAGTGTAGATGGTATTTATGATTTTAGTACATTTGAGGATAGTGTTCCTCAATCTTTTCTCTGTCTTTGACACGGTAAACCATTCTATCCTCATTAAATGGCTACTTGAAACCTTCAGCCTCACAGACCGGGCACTGGACTGGCTGTCTTGTTTCCCTCACTATCCACTTTTCCCAGCTGCAACTGGGCTGTTTCTCCTCCACAACCTCTCCATTTACCTGCAGCGTCCCCCAGGGTTCTATTGTATTCCTGTGGCTCTTCAATATCTATGTTGTACCTCTGGTTCACCTGATCTCCTTCTTCTCTCATCATTTATAGTGTTATGCTGATGACACACAGCTTTCCTTGAAACTTCCCTCTACTACTTTCTGCAATGTGAGATAGGCAGTATGCTGTCTGAACATCTATTTCAATGGCTACAAATATCTGAGACGTCCCCATTCTATAAGGCAGGAGTGCACATACATAGAATTCCTCCTTTGAGGTTCTTTTGCCTATGTCTTTCATGTGCTGATACCACATGGTGTTTCCCAAATTGCTGTGCTGTCTAGATTATCATTCAAGTCATGATCATCTTACCTTGTACTTCTCTTAGGTCTCCTTCTCGCCTCATGAGCTCTCATAATTATATAATGAAGTTGTCATGCGATGAAGTATTAGTTGCTTGACAAATACCCTCCTTGGTTCCCTCCTCCTCCTCACCTGTACTGGGTTCTTCGGAGGAACCGTCTGTGTCTATGTCTCTCCTTTCTCTCCAGAGGTCCAGTCCTTTTTTGTTGAGTTTGGAACAAACTCCACTGGAAGCCACCCTGCCCGCTGGCAGACAGCAAGGCAGAAGGGGCCCTCAGGGAGTCCGCCCCCAAAACCAGGGAAAAGCGTGGCTGAAAAACCCTGGTGTGCTGGGATGTAGTAGCACTACGGATGTCAAGGCTGAAGGCTTTCCGTTGAAGTAGATGAGAGGACTTCAAATCCCAGAAGACACTGCTGGAGTCTGGCTAGCGTGCGTATCCTGAACGCTGTTTGGATGGAATCCGTAGCCGAGTAGTGAAGAAGAGGCCTGCAGAAGGCTGCGGTGGGAAGGAGCTTACAATTGTAGAGGTACGCACAGAAAGGGAGAGAAAGCACTAGAGCGGGAGAAGGAACAAGAGCTACCAAGTGGGAGGAACAGAGGAGAGGAGGAAGCACCATGAGCGAACAAGGGCTAGGAGCTGAGCGGGCAATCACTGAGGACTGACAAGAGGAAGCAAGCGGGAATACACAAGCGGAGCAAGAGAGGAGCACTAGCGTACGAACCTGGCGAGGAAAGCAAGGTTGCAACGCGTCGACTACCGCGTGTGACACCTATTTGTATGCGTCATGACGGTAACGTGCAGTGCGTGGGATACTAGACCGCTGGTGAAGAAACGGGATCAGCCCTTCCATTGGCTCCATAGCTTCCATGGAGCTCGCGTCATGACAGAAGTATGTCTGCATAGTTTGTTCTTACTCAGAGAATCATAGAAACATTCATCAGTAAAACTGGTGTTTTTTACATGTACTACTGGTGTAGGGACAATCACAAAAGGTCTTGGTGGTCTTACACTTGCCACTTCTGTACCCTCCTGCTGCATAGGAAGATACACAGGAATGACTGCCTTATTTGGATCTACATAATAGACAGTACGTACTGTGAGAGAAAGTAGAATAACAATAAACAGAATGTGTGTATATAAATTATACCAATAGGTAATCCGGATGCAATAATAACCTCTTGCAAATTGGGGATGTCTCTCATTGTTTGCCATATTGTTTCAATGTTACCCATTTTCTACTTTTACAAGAAAAAAAAAACTTTAATCGGGTAATCTCATGAATTATTCTGGCAATATCTGTATCTGCTCCACGAGTTCCACAAGCAACTGGGTGACGGCAGGATGGTTGATAGGGTTCCTGATGAACACAACAGAGTGTCCTTGCTCCAGACCAAATGAGGATGTGCTTCCAGCAGATAATAAAAAACTAGGGGAAGTAAAGCATGAAGGTCTTCATTCGTCAATGCCATTAGGATGCTTAGTGTATTGCCTCAGAAAATAGACGTATTTGTTCAGTTATGTCACGTAGCAATTGATTTATAGGCAATTGATTTCTAGGATCTCTCAGAAATGTGCAATCATCAGTTTGTCTTCCAACAAGATGCGGTCATTCTTCAATCAAGAAATAAAAAACCATTCCAAATAGTATATTTGCGTCATCATCAGACAGAGGCATTTGTGCTTTCCATACGCTACTCAGGTAGCTGGAGGATTTGCTCCATTATAACTGTGAGCAATCTCCTTACAACTGGACAATTTTTAATATCTTGCAAGAATACATGAACATCAGTCGTTCCCCAAACCAATGATGGATAAGCACAAACAATGAAGAGAAAAACAACAAGAATGATCAGCTGAACGTTGCCATTAGGCACCACCATGGACACTTCCAAAGAGTAATTCAGTGAGAAAGGAATCAGATATTGCTCCCTTTTCCAATTGTCATAAATGAACTCTAAGTTTGACATTTCTTTTCAAGACTTCAGTATGTCTCAGTCCAAAGTCATTACATGTCTTTGGCTCAAGAACAATAGCTTTTTTCTTTCACTCCTTGTTTGGCAGCTACAAAGAGTGTCTCGAACAAACCACAGTCCAATGAATTCTGTGTATGTCTACTTTTCAGTCTCTGCATCCTTCTTCCTCGTCATCATGCACATATTGAACTACTTCTCCTTGACTTGTTACTGAATGGGGTGTGGGTGTGGTGGTCTCGCTGCTGTAGATCTTCACGTCTCCCAGGAATATCTAAGCGTGTCTTCCTTGCATACACTTTCACTGTCAATGGAGTAACATACTCCATGATGAACGGGCCATTAAATCTGGGTTGGTGCCATTTGCGAAAAAAAATTCGGATTAACACTTAATCTCCGGAGAAAAGTCTTGGCGGTAGAAGTTCGTTTTGATCCAGTTGCTGTATGGTCTTTATCTGTGTTCTGAGACCTACACCATGTTCGCTTTACTTGTTCTGAAATGACAGGGATACTTGTAGTCATACATGTTAAGTAGACACGTAGCTCATCTCCTAACAATTCTGCTGTTGTCTGGGCATCACTTCTATCCCTCGATGGATATGTAAGAGGCGTTCTCATTCTCCATGTTACTAGTTCATGGGGCATAAGATGTATATCAGAGCCTGGCTGATTCCTCAATGCATGTAATGCAAGAAATAGGGAATGCAGCCATCCTTTATTCAACGTTAATTTGAGCTTAGCTATCCTTTCTTTAAGCAGGCCATTGAGTCTCTCACTGATTCCGTTTGCTTGCAGGTGATAGGCCAAAAAGAACTTGTGCTTTATACTAAGCAATAAGCTAATTTGAGCAAACACTTTATTCACAAAATGGGGCCATTATCTGATATTAATACCTCACATACTCCCCATCTAGGAAATACTTCCCGAACTAGGAATTTTGCCACGCAAGTGGCATCTGGATTTGTTGATATGTAAACGCTGAAATGGACCATTTGGTTGAGGAATAACACCTCAAACTGTTTGAAACATGTGCCCAGCAGTAAACATTTGATATAAGATACAATTTACTACATAAAATGCAACATGTTCTGACAAATTTGGTACAAACCAATCCTCTGCAATGGTTGCTGTGAGGCTTTCTCTAGTGACATGCACAGGGTAGTGTAGCTGTTCCAATGACACCCTTAATAAGGCTACAGGCATCACCAGTTTACCAGTGCTTTCCTGTCACCACAATACCTCGAAAGGGGATAAAGAACACCCCCTTCGTGTCCACAGATCTTTCTCGTTTTGTGGTGCTGCATCTTGAACTACCATTAACAGTGTTTTCAACAATTTATTTTAACTTTCATTAATAATCCTCATCACACCATTCTTTCATTTACATCAGGCATATCAAAGCTCATAATATTCTCTGAATATGCAACTCATTTTGCCTCTTCACCTGCAGCTTTGATTCCACGTGAAATAAAGTCTGCTCCCTTAGTGTGAGCTGGACATTTAATGATCACGATGTCTACTGGGAACTGTAGTGCTTTAATAAGTCTGTCCAATAAGCAGCATATTGCACTATAGCGCCGTCTGCTCGAAGGTAGCCCCTCCTTTTCCAACGTGCTAACCCTGTGTGCACTGTTGACATAACAAAGGCAGAGTCACTTTACACGGTTACTTCCTGGTCTGCGCTATTCTCAAGAATGACAATCAGCGCCCCTAATTCTGCAGCATGTGCTGAAAAATGAGACAGTATTCATGCACTTATCTATACTTCAAATTCCCCATTAACCATGTGCCTTACTACGGCGGCACCTGTACATCTATGTCCATCTGTTTGATCAATTTTTGAAGAACCATCAATAAGAGACTCTCCCCAGCTGCTGGAGCATTTTCTTTCACACTCGGAATCTCATCATAGAGCTCCTCATAGTTGAAGCAATCATGTGCCTGCTCGTCATCTGCCAGTGGTTCAGCTACAAACGTGGCAGGATTCACCATTTTGCTATTTTAATCGTCAGATTCGATATGACCACCTCATAAGCAGAAGCTCTTTGAGATGTCAACGAACCCTTAGGTTTTTCCAAAACAGCAAATAATGCATGTTCAACAAACATTGTCATAGAACACTGCATTACTATACTGGCAGCCTTCTCAATCGCGAATGCGGCGGCTGCCAAAGATTGTTCACACAGGAAGTGACCCCTCATTGCCGGGTCTAAAATCCCACAGTAATATGCTAAAGGTGTGTACCCCAATGTAGTTCTTTGCGTGAGTAATGCAGTCATGACTGTTCCAATCGTGTGCAAAAATAAAAAGAATTCCTCAGAATAATTAAAAATCCCTAGAACTGGAGCCGTGCAAATTGCCTTTTTCAATTTGTCAATCCTTTCCTCCATTGCCTCGGTCCAAACAATTTTTTCCTGACTTTGTTGTGCCTTTTTCAGGGCTTGCCACAATGGCTTTGTGTATGAAGTATAATCAACTACCCATGCTCTCACATAATTGCACGGTCCCAAAAATGGCTGCATGTGCTTTATGGTGTGCTGTTTTGCTGTTTTCAAAAAGGCCTCCGCCCTTTCAGGTGTAACTTTCTTTCCTTGATGTGAAATTAACTGTCCTATATATAACACCTCTTCTTGGCAATATTGAAACTTCTCTTTGTCTACCACATATCCTTTCTCAGCTAAAATAATCATTAGCTGAATTGAGGCTAGTCTGCACTCTTTTTCTGATATGCTTTTTACCAAAATATCATCTGTGTATTGCAACACAACACTTGGCAAAGAAATATTGCTTAAATCCATCTGCAGGACTCTATTAAAAATCGATGGAGACTCGCAATATCCTTGGGGTAATCTCGTGCTTTTTAACATAGTCTGTCTGAAAGTGAATGATGTCAGATCTTGAGAATCTTTATGCAATGGGATTGAAAAAAAAGCATTTTTCAAGTCAATCACAGTAAAATATTGTGCCTCAATAGCGATACTACGTAAGATCATAGCTGAATAAGGCTCTAGAGATAACTCAGCCTCTACAATCTGATTAATTGGGCGCATGACTTGCACTAACCTCCACAACCCCTCCCCTTCGATTTTGTCACAGGATACACTGCAGTTTTGCATGGTGACTCTGATGTCACTAAAATGCCTTGATCCATCATGGAATATATTGTCTTAAAAATATCCTTGTCTGCCTCTCGAGACATAGAATGTTGTCGTGCTCGAGGTAAAATTGATCCAGGCTTCAGTATAATCTTAATTTCTCCAACCCCCTTTGATAGGCTTGTTTATGACTCATGCCCATCTTTTGATGCAGGTGAGTTTATCATTGATCCTTTGTCATAAGAAGAAAAGGTTGGTCCAAACTAAGGCCAGAAGATATGTGAATATGTCAAGATCTAATATCTTTCAGGAATTTAAAACTGAGAGTGATTCTTTCCATGCTTTACAGAAAGAAAAAGACACAGCAATCATAAACATCTGTGAAGAAAAACATTGGCAGCCTATTCGCATTAGTAATGGAGCAAACTGACATGTGATGACAGCCGATGTATTATCTTGGGCATCATGGAATACCCAAGGTTAGAATTTATTTCTTTTTCACACTGAGGGTCTTGAAATCATTAGATCTGGTGATGTGTTTTTATTACAAGAGACTTGGTGTACAGCCCCCTCTACTTAGATGGCTATCAGATAGCCCATATTTTGGCAAGGAAGTCTTGTCATGGCCGACCTACTGGGGGATTAGCCATAGGCATACAATCAGAGCATTCCTTGGAAATTGTTGAGTTCTCAACACAATGGGGGCAATTCATGGAATAAATGTGCGCCGAAACTACTGGTGCAAGCAGGCGCAAGCGTGAAAAAAATGGCGCGCACGTGCAAATCGCACGCTTGCGATTCATGGAAGGCCCTGCACGTGTATTTTCACCGGCTCACACGTCACTGCAACATCCCGAACGCTGTGCATGACGCACACAGTGAAAGTGCACAACATTAGTGCACAGACCAAAAAGGGGGTGGAACATGGGGCAGAACACGCGGAATGGGGAACAACACGTGAAAATAAGTAACTGGGAAGTACTGCAGTGAAATACTCGGAACGCCCACACGCACGCGAACTACACGTATTCATGGAATCGAATACGGGAAACAAGCGCACGCCAAAAGACATGCACAGGCTGAAACACGTCCGCCACCAAAGGCAGGTGGAAGCGTCCCCGTACAGTATAAAAGGGCACACAAACAACAAAGTAGGTATATACAGCTACAATGAATGTCTCATACTGTGGCCCCTTAGGAGAAACAAAGTGTCACGCAATGCTCAGGCATGCCAAAAAAGCAAGAAAAAGAGATACGTGGCCCCTGTAGCCCACGTGCATGTAAAAAAACACATGCAGTACTCTGTGGCAGCCGGGAACACAAAAAATGCGTACGTGATCAACACGCAGGCTAGTATGCCCAAAGAAAAGGGGTATGCAACTAAGGGGCACCCACAGTAGGAACAATAACGTGTGCGACTCTCCGTCTGCCTTGCGTGTAGAAGGAGAATGCGTAGCCAACACCCCCACCAAAAGAAGAAGTACGCACTGTAGCCACTGTGAAGTAATCGCGTGTGAACCCCAATGTCTGGAAACACGCACCGCTTTCCATGAAAAGCACGTACAGAGCGATGGAAACCCACGTGGAACCTTCAACCCGTGCCGAGGGAAATGCCCACGCGCATGTTATGTCACCTACGTGCTTAGGCGCTAAGGGCCTTTCCTCGGAATTCACGGAAACGTGCTGTTTTTCACGTGCCAAACCACTCCATATCAAGCTGGCCACGCGACAACACACGGAAGACCATGCTCCTGCCCAGAAGGCCGAATTACTTCCCCCCCAGAGCCCCGAGTACCCTCCCATGAGCCATCTGCTGCTGCCTGACTGCCTGCCTGCTGTCACCGTGCACTGCCATTTGGTGCCTGCACATCTGCCATCTGCAGGGGTCCAGTTGCTGTGACCACCCCTGCTGGAACAGAAGATTCCCGACTGGTGTTCCATCACTCCACAGCCCAGCCCCAGGACCCAGTTGCCCACCTACATATGCCTCAGGGGTTGCCATGTCCGACACAACACCTTCCGGCACCTGTGGCAACCCCCCAGCAGAGAGGCAGAGGGCTACCAGCTTCAGTGAAAAGGAAGTTGGTGTCCTGGTGGAGCAAGTCCTGGGGCATTATGATGCCCTTTTCACACCATCGTGCGCCAACAAGGAAGGACGGAAGAGGATCTGGAAGGACATAGTGGGTGTCATCATCGCGTAGGTGGTGGCACCCCGCGACATCAAACACGTCCAGAAGCGCTGGGTGGACTACAAGTCCAGGACCCTCAAGAAGGCCCAGCGCCTCTTGGAAGCAGCGGATGCAGTGGGGCGCCAGGTCCAGTTTACCACACAGCAGATGAGGGTTCTGGTGCGCATTTGCCCAGTGCTTCACCACCAGATCCTCAGGGTGCAGGCCCGTCTGGAGTCGAGCAGCAAGTGGCCATGCATTCACGTTTAAAAAAGGGCATGTTGCAGTGTGCTGGTAGTTAGCTAGTTGGCTGAATGTGTGACATGGGTCATTTTTGGATGTGCGTGTGCAGGGACAGGATGGTGCTGCATGTGAGTCCAGTCAGGCATGAACAGAACCAGAGCTATGTATTGCTACCCAGCAAGCCCAAATGCACTCCAAGGGGACAGAAGTCCCTATACAAAAGTACATGTTTTACATTAATATTTTTGCCATATTGGCGGATATTCGAATTCAAGCGTATCTTGACTCAAATGGCTGTTAAGGATACAACATTCACAAGAAAATTCAATATAGAGCATCACACATCAATGTTAAAATATATAGATAAACCAGAACCTAGATCGTAGAGCTAACTCTTGGATTTTAATCATTCAAGTCCAAAAGTTATTTGAAGTGAGGAAGTCAGATTTGCAAAGTGTCCTTCACACATAGAGCATGTTTTTTCAATGTTACATACAGGGCACAGAACATTCTAAACATCAGGAATGCCTTACAACAACAGGCATTGTGCAAATCATTGACAGATGTCAGCAAGTTTGTCACTTCATACATCAATCGATCAAATCAACATAAATTTCCAGGAAAAAGTCCCTTTTGAATATCAAAAGATAACCGGCGCGTTTCGGTTCATAGAACCATCTTCAGGGTATGGACTTCACTGTTCCTATTCAGAGTAGTTTTCATGTAACAGACCCGGGGCGATCCAGTGAGTGACCTAAACGTCATACATGGAGAAAAGAGGGGGAGTATCAGGACTCAGAATAATACATTTCCACAGTCCCAAGAGAATACAATTAGATTGAAACATAGCAGTAATACACCCCTCCACTTACCCAGCCATCTGGCAGAAGTCCAGAAGGACTGGGCTAAGGTAGAGTGCGGTCAATTGAAGTTCTAAAACAAACAAAGAAGGCCTGTATGTGATAAACAGCCTCAAGTATGCATAGTGATGATAAACTAGCCGGGGACTCCGGCTATATATGTACGATGCATCCCAGAAAGTACTTCCACAGACTGGAAGGCTCATATGGGGATAATCAGCATTATCATGAGAATCAGCACTATCATGAAAATCAAGAAATACAAGCAGGAAGCTTAGGCACTGTTAAAATGAGGAGGGAGAGAGGGGAGTTGCGTAATCCGGTAGCCCAAAGGCAGCTGCGTGTGGAAACCGGAGGGAAGAATTAAATTCCATCTACGATTTAAAATGCAAGATCCGTCTCAACATGATCTCTAAACAACGTAACTATACAGATCTTAGTCCCTCAAGCATGAGGTACACACTCACATTAAGCTGTGTGCTCCAGTTACCTCAGTGCACGAGCACTTCAGGTTCGTCAGGCCGAAGCGAAGTGCGCGGTCTGACTGAACTGTAGCATTATTCATCGTCCTGACAACCCCGTGCATGCACGCGGTCCGCCAGGACGACGGCCATCTTGGTGTGGGCGCAGTGCAGTGTTTGGTTGTCAAAACAACATAGCACAAGCGCCGTGTGTGGCCCCAGCTTGCAGGTGCCTGACAAAAAATCAGAACACCCAGAGAGTCACAGGGAGCTACTGCTCGGATGTTAAAGAAAAGGTAAGGTAATCTCACCCGCGCATGGGGGCACAACCGCAGCATCAAAGAAACTGCGGAGTGCCCCCATGGCACGGAGGGTAAATGCGGTCAGCCAAGGAGGCAACCGATACAAGCAAGTAGCATGTAATGTTAATGGGAATTAAGGCAATCACAGACACCCAAGGGCGAGACCTGCGAATCGAAAACATCAATTGTGGAAATTACACCAATGTCATCGGGATTCTGCATAGAAGGACACGCATGGGGGCAAGACCGCGGTTCAAAGAATCTGCGGGGTGCCCCATAGCATGTCAAAAGGTAAAATTACCTCCTAAAATACGGAAGATGTAACTGCAACTAAAACAACATGAGTTGGTGATTAAATCATATTCTCTGACATATAGGTGCAAGTTCAAGTAAAATTAAGCAGCCGTATAAAGAAGCTCAATACGGGCTGTGTAACAATGGTCAATCTGCCACAGTGGGCAATTGTAAATGATCACAAACAACATATCTATACAGGTACACATCCAAGTTTCTTAGGCTGGAAGCCTGACATGTCATACAATACAATTCTACAGGCATATGGAAATCAGAGTGTAGGTGCAAAAGTCAAATTTCACAGGCATAGAAAGACCAAAAGAACTGGCAGAGAAGCTCAATACGGACTGTGTGACATAAATCAGTCTGCCACAGTGAGTAATAGTACGGGGTCTCTTATTACATATATACAAAATACATGTACATTCAGGTAAACAACAAAGAGGGTAATTCATAGAATTTCGCAGAAAAGTGTCGCAAGCGGCTGGCGCAGAGTGTCCGCGTGCGATTGACTGCGCCAGGCACGTGCTCTAAAACCGATTTCCGCGCACAGTGTATTCATGGATTTTAGGCTCCCAAACCAGCCGTGGCGCAGAGAATCGCAGCGACCCTGCAGCAGCACCAGTAACGCCCCCAAGAACGCCCTCGCGCAAGGAAAAGCCATCAAAATCGCTAAATCATCGCAAAGGGCTGCGCTAACCCTGGACCAGTTCACCGGGCTGGCAAACAGCAAACGCCAAGCGGGGAACGTGTATTTCAGGGGTACGCGGGAAGTTCCACATGCGATTGGCCCCGTGCAAGCAGGGTACGTGTATTTCAGGGGTGCGTGGGAAGTTCCACACGCGATTTCAGCAGGGTACGTGTATTTCAGGGGTGCGCGGGAAGTTCCACACGCGAATGGGCCAGTGCGAGCAGGGTACGTGTATTCCATGGGTGCGCGGGAAGTTCCACACGCGATTGTCCCAGTGCGAGCAGGGTACGTGTATTTCAGGGGTGCGCGGGAAGTTCCACACGCGATTGGCCCCGTGCAAGCCGGGTACGTGTATTTCAGGGGTGCGCGGGAAGTTCCACACGCGATTGTCCCAGTGCGAGCAGGGTACGTGTATTTCAGGGGTGCGCGGGAAGTTCCACACGCGATTGGCCCCGTGCAAGCAGGGTACCTGTATTTCAGGGGTGCGCGGGAAGTTCCACACGCGATTGGCCCCGTGCAAGCAGGGTACGTGTATTTCAGGGGTGCGCGGGAAGTTCCACACGCAAATTCAGCAGGGTACGTGTATTCCAGGGGTGCGCAGGAAGTTCCACACGCGAATTCAGCAGGGTACGTGTATTTCAGGGGTGCGCGGGAAGTTGCACACGCGATTTCAGCAGGGTATGTGTATTTCAGGGGTTCTGGGGAGTACTACACGTGAATTGGCCGTGTGGGTCCTCCCAGGTGTATGCTCCACAACCTCCACGGCCCCTGCAGGCAGCCCACACCACGGGGGACTACCCTGCACCCCTGCTCATGTCCCCCAGGCAGCCCATCCACCATGGGCATGCCCCCCAGCCAACCCACATGTCACCTTGCACTACTGATCAACTATGCATGTTCCCCACCACCCCCACCCCCCAGCACTGTGGGGCACCTGCCAGCAGGCCCCCACTCATGTCCAACTCATGTGCCCCTGCACCCCCACCCCCCCAGCACTGTGGGGCACCTGCCAGCAGGCACCCACTCATGTCCAACTCATGTTCCCCACCACCCTCACCCCCCTGCACTGTGGGGCACCTGCCAGCAGGCCCCCACACATGTCTCCCACCACCCCCACCCCACAGCAGTGCAGGGCACCCTCCACCAGGCCCCCACTCATGTCCCCCTGCACCCCCACCCCCCAGCAGTGCAGGGCACCCTCCACCAGGCCCCCACTCATGTCTCCCACCACCACCACCCCCCAGCAGTGCAGGGGCACCCTCCACCAGGCCCCCACTCATGTCTCCCACCACCCCCACCCCCAGCAGTGCAGGGGCACCCTCCACCAGGCCCCCACTCATGTCCCCTATCACCACCACCCCCCAGCCACCAGGGGCAGCCTCCACCAGGCCCCCACTCATGTCTCCCACCACCCCCACCCCCCAGCCACCAGGGGCAGCCTCCACCAGGCCCCCACTCATGTATCCCACCCACCCCCACCCCCCAGCCACCATGGGCACCCTCCACCAGGCCCCCACTCATGTCTCCCACCACCCCCACCCCCCAGCAGTGCAGGGGCAGCCTCCACCAGGCCCCCACTCATGTCTCCCACCACCCCCACCCCCCAGCCACCAGGGGCAGCCTTCACCAGGCCCCCACTCATGTCCCCTATCACCACCACCCCCCAGCAGTGCAGGGGCACCCTCCACCAGGCCCCCACTCATGTCTCCCACCACCCCCATCCCCCAGAAAACCAGGGGCAGCCTCCACCAGGCCCCCACTCATGTCTCCCACCCACCCCCACCCCCCAGCCACCATGGGCACCCTCCACCAAGCCCCCACTCATGTCTCCCACCACCCCCACCCCCCAGCAGTGCAGGGGCAGCCTCCACCAGGCCCCACTCATGTCTCCCACCACCCCCACCCCCCAGCCACCAGGGGCACCCTCCACCAGGCCCCCACTCATGTCTCCCACCACCCCCACCCCCCAGCCACCAGGGGCACCCTCCACCAGGCCCCCACTCATGTCTCCCACCACCCCCACTCCCCAGAAGTGCAGGGGCACCCTCCACCAGGCCCCCACTCATGTCTCCCACCACCCCCACCCCCCAGCCACCAGGGGCACCCTCCACCAGGCCCCCACTCATGTCTCCCACCACCCCCACCCCCCAGCAGTGCAGAGGCAGCCTCCACCAGGCCCCCACTCATGTCTCCCACCACCCCCACCCCCCAGCAGTGCAGGGGCACCCTCCACCAGGCCCCCACTCATGTCTCCCACCCACCCCCACCCCCCAGCCACCATGGGCACCCTCCACCAGGCCCCCACTCATGTCTCCCACCACCCCCACCCCCCAGCAGTGCAGGGGCAGCCTCCACCAGGCCCCCACTCATGTCTCCCACCACCCCCACCCCCCAGCAGTGCAGGGGCAGCCTCCACCAGGCCCCCACTCATGTCTCCCAAATGAAACAAACTACAATGGCAAAGAAAAAAAGAGAAGCTGAATGTCCGTCTAAAAAAATAAAAACTACAAATCCAAATCCCAAAAAATGTTGTCCAAAGTCACATCAAAAATGAAATCAATCCAATGGAGAACTATGTACAAAACATCCAAGGGTCCATGAGCCCAACTGAACAAAGGAAACCTACAAAAAACCCTAACTAAAATGCAACTATATACAAAAAGTGGAGCAGTGTCCGTCGACTCCAAATCATAATAAGAAACAAAGGAAACCTAAAACTAAAGAACTATATACAAAGGCAGCGGGCAAGTCCAGCGGCTCACTCCGTGGTGTTCCGGGCCAGGGCATCATCGAACTCCTGTTCGATGTCCCGGAGGCGGTCCTGTTCCATGGCCCCGAGGGTCCGCAGGGACGACGCCGTGTCCTCCTCCAACCCCCTGCGGATTGCCTCGAGGCACTCGGCCCGCCTCAGGGCCCTCCGCATGGAGTTCTCCGCCCTGACCATTGTGAGCACCTATGGCGTGGCCCAACCGCTGCCACACGGAAGACACTCTCTGTCCTGGGTCCTCCTGCCCTCCGGACGATGCCTGCCCCTCCGATGTCGAAGGCCCCGAGCCTTCATGGCTCCCACCATGTTGCTGCTGCTGCTCTGCCTCTGCCCGTGCACTGCCTCCTGCTGCCTGCACATCCTCCGCCGGCTGGGGTGCAGTTGTTGATGTGGCCACCCCTGCTGGACCTCCGACTCCCGACTGTGGCAGGGATGCCTCCTCCACCAGCCTGGCCGCACCGTCAGAGGCAGCTCCACAGGGCACCCAGGTGACTGATGGGTGGGAAGATGGCACAGAGGATGACTGGCGCGTAGGGGGTCCAGTTGAGGAGGGGTCGGAGCAAGCCCCATCAGACGGAGGAATCCGGCCTGGGTGACCTGTCCCAGCAGGCTGACGTGGTCAACGAGCCATTCGAGATGACGTGCAGTCTCTCCATGAAAAGACTGCAGGTCACCTCGCATGGCCCGTTGACGCAACGCCACACCAGCCAGGACAGGCTCAACCCGGACCTGGATGGCCACGTCCGCAGGCAGAGGAAGGCCAGTTGACGTCAGCTCATCCCCTGCCTGAAAACGGGTCTGGACGTAGGCATCCCTGCTGGTGCAAGATGATGCAGGGACAGGATCGGGGACAGGATTGCAAACAGGCACCTCCGCGGCGGCCTGTGCTGCCTCCTGTCCCTGGTCCTGCACTGCACCACTAGCACCAGTGGGATCCCCACCTCCTGACCCCGTCTCTGGTGCTTGCACGGCCTCCTCCTCCACCAAACCCCCCACCAACCTGGATGACTCCGTGCCATCTTCCCCTGTTGGGCCCTGTGGGGTCCCAGCTGCCCCTTGTGCTGCCGAGGAGTCCAACTCCAACCTCCGCCTCTTGGACCTCCCCCCGGCAGCTGCGGCCTGGGACACGGCACCGGACTCCTCACTCCCCGACGAGATGACAACACGGGAGGGGAGCCGGGCCTTGCGTCTCCGGCTGGCGGTCGGATCCCCGCCGCTGTGCTCCACAGCACCTTCTCCGCCCTCTTCATCAATTGACGCTGCAGACAGGGAGAAACAAAACACAGGCATCAGGGCACTGTACAATGGACACATACACACATGACAGTTGCACATGAGTGGCATTGGCAAACCTCAGACATGTCATCACAATCCCCAACACACATGTCATTACAACTCGCACACATGAGCCATACCACAGCCATATCGCAACTGCCACCACCATCCCTACACATACAACTGCATGAGCAGCCAAAGGGGAGCCAGACATCACATGCAACACAGGAAGTGCACCACACATGTACACACACCACCACACTTGCATGCATGTGTACACCTCTGCCAAGTTTCGCACTGTTCAGACGGGCATCCATGTCACATCTGCCAATCAGGCTTCCACATACCGCTGTCACATGCATCCATGTTGCATCACTGTTGCACCCTTGTCAAATACACACACATGCACATGTACACAGTGCTGATACATGCAGATGAAAACAACATACATGTGTGACATCACGGACATGTCTACTTACATACACATTCATCCAAACATGTGTGCCCACACAACTGCATTTGGCATGCAAGCCTACACACACAAGCACCATCCATGTCTCACACATTACAGCCCTCGCATGTGTCAGCCCCACGGCCCTGTACACCCCCACCCATACTCGACCCCATACAAACAGATGTGCAACCTGCACAATACCGAATAATCACCACACGCACTGCTCACAATCAGGATGCATGTACACTCACCGCTCGACTCCAGACGGGTCTGCTTCTCTAGGACCTGGACGTGGAGCGCTGGGGATATGCGTTCCAGGACCCTCATCTGTTCTTCCGACAAGTGGCCCCGGCGCCGCTTGGCATCCGCTGCCTTCAAGAGGCGCCGGGTCTTGTTCAGGGTCCTGGACCTGAAGTCCTCCCAGCGCTTCCTGACATGTTGTAAGTCCCGGACTGCCACCCCCTCCGCGTTGATGGCAGTCACGATGTCAGTCCAGATCCGAGTCCGTCCTTCCTTGTCGGCGCGGGAACTTCCAAAGAGGGCATCATACTGCCCCAGGACTTGCTCCACCAGGACACCAACTTCGGTGGCACTGAAGCTGGTGCCCCTCTGCCTCTCTGGCCGGGGGTTGTCAGTGGTCCCAGATGGTGTTTGCCCCGACATGACAACCCCAGAGGCAGGAGTGGGTGGGCAACTGGGTCCTGGGGCTGGGCTGTGGAGCGATGGAATCCCAGTCGGGAGTCTTCAGTTCCAGCAGGGGTGGTCACAGCAACAGCACCCCTGGCTGATGTGCAGGCAACAAATGGCAGTGCACGTGGGCAGCAGGCAGTCAGGCAGCAGCAGATGGCAGGTGGGAGCTTGCTCGGGGCTCTGGGGGGCAGTAGTTCGGCCTTCTGGGCAGGAGCGTGGTCTTCCGTGTGCTTACGCGTGGCCAGCTTGGTACGGAGTGATTTGGCACGTGAAAATCCTGCACGTCAGCGTGAAAATCGAGAAAAGGCCCTTAGCGCGTAAGCGCGTCAGCACGCATACGCGATTCTATTGGACCAAAGGCCCTCAGCGCGTCAGCGCGTCTGTGACGTGACCCGCACGGGTGTTTCCCACACAGCACGTGATGACAGAGCACACGTGGAAAGACTGCACGTCAGAGTGTCATCGCGTGTAATTGGACAGCACGTCAGAGTGTCATCGCGTGTAATTGGACAAAAGTGCGCGTACACGCGATTGGCCTATGTACGTGTATATCAGGGGTGTGCGGGCACTTACACACGCAAGTACGTCAGCGCACCTGTATCCCGGGGTGCGCGGGAATTTCCACACGCTATTGGACTGGGTACTGGAATTCAGGGGTGCGCGGGTCACACGCTCGCCTACAACACGCGCAACGCATAAATTTGGGCGCTAACAAAATAACAAGCTCAGACCCAGGATGAACATACCGTTCCTAGCAGCAGTGGCCGTGGGCTACCAAAGGAGGAGGAGGAGGATAGTCAGGGCCAGAATATTCACACCCAGAACCAGCCTTTTCGGGATGCCTGATGACCAGGTGCATGGGAGGTACAGGTTTCCACCACACATTATACTGGACCTGGTGAGTGAGTGGGAGGATGACCTCACATCACCCACCCTGTGCTCCCAAGCACTCAGCCCCCTGGAGAAGGTCCTCAATGTACTGCACTTCTTAGCCACTGGATCATTTCAGCGGACAAGTGCCATTGTGGGTGGTGTATCACAGGCCACCCAGTCACGCTGCCTACACCAGGTCTTGAACATCATCACTGCACGCCCATCAGTCCGCAGGCACATATACCTGCCCAGAACACCTGCAGAAAGGCATGCTGCCGCCCCGGATTTTTACGGTGTGGCACGATTCCCCAAAGTGCTAGGTGACATCGACTGCACCCATGTGGCTCTACGTCCCCCCAGGGCATCAGAGCACATCTATAGGAACCGCAAGCACTGGCATTCCATCAACGTGCAGGTAGTATGTAATGCCAAGGGAATCATCACCTCAGTATATGCCAACTATCCCGGGTCAACCCACGACAGCTTCATTTACCGAATGTCCACCCTAAGCCGGGACCTAGAAGCTGGGCGGCATGGCGATACATGGCTGCTTGGTGAGTATGAATGCCACTGCACATGCATGCATGTCAGATACTGAGCAAGATCACAACTCCACCAATGATACCAATCACCACCTCCACAGGGGACAGTGCCTACCCTCTCAGCCCCCACATGATGACGCCAATTCGGAACCCCACCACGCCACCCGAGGTAAGATATAACACAGCCCACATTACAACCCAGGGCATAGTGGAGCGCACATTCGGAGTGCTAAAGTCACGCTTTCGCTCCCTTGACCGTTCTGGCGGGCAGCTGTTGTACGCTCCCCCAGTAGTGTGCAGGATCATAGTGGCAGCATGTGCCCTGCACAACGTTGCAACACGCCGGGGCCTGGCCGTGGACATGGTGGTGGCCCCACATCCCCAACCACATGCACAGCCGCTGCGCATGGGAGGGGAAAGGGCACGGGGGGAGGCAGCCCGTACACAGCTAGTGGCTAATTACTTCACATAGAAATCACACCCCTGTGGAGTGCACACTGCCCTGGCACATTCCATCTGACAATCAATGATGACTCAACCTGACACTGATCCTGAATGTCTGGAGAATGAACAGTGAAAACCATATCAGCCTGAGATTATTCACCTGGAAGTGTCACAATGTGTGCATCCCTACCCACACAGACACCACCAATGCAGTTTTGTGAAGTAACACATTCAAGCAGCTAAAATGAATACCCACTTGCAAAATGCAACAAGAGGACAGTGCCATGTCAGCCAACCCATCCCCAGCACCGCCACACGACACACCGTGCCATGTCATGCTATTTGCAGGTAAACAAAGTAATCCCCACAACATGACACTAGTGTCACAATGTAGAGTGTCCCTAATTGAAACTTGCAACACCTGAAATGCTCACAGTAATGCAGGACCAACAACAAACTTGAGCAGGTACTACCATTAACATGACATCACAAATGTTATATATTAGTAGTCTCACCACCTGGAAATGCCTGCACTCCCACCACTACCAACTGTGCAGTGTTGGTGCCTGTAGAGTTGTAGGTGCACTGCTGCCAACATGGACCCCATCTCCAGACTAGAGGGCCTTGTGTAGACATGAGGAAGGGACCTGCAAATTGGGAGGTAGACACAGATGATGAGTTACACATCAATGCAACATGCAGTGTACAACACAACAGCAATATGCACTAGGAATGTATACACAGTATTGACTAGACTACCCACACATGTAGTGGGAGTCCAATGTCACCATGTACGTCAATGTCACTTGGGCACACCCTTTGCAAGCCCATGGAAACGGGAAGCAGGAGGGGTGTGTGTGACTCAAACCCAAGCATCTGAACCAAATACATGACAAGCCTGCATGTGCCCAGCCACAATGCAGCGTATGCCCACAGGAACCACGGAAGCCAACAAATTGTCCCAAAAATAATTGGGAAAAAAATAATTAAAAATAAAAATAAAAATAAAAATAAAAAAAATCAAAAATGGCCATTGATGGGCCAGGGGGGGTTGGGGAGGCCACCCAGGAGGTCCGAGGACAGGGTGCACACCAGAACCCACCTGTGTGGATCCTGGGAAAAATAAACACCTCCATGGGCTCATGGCCCACACGGCTAACCTATTGTGGGAGTATCACTGCTGTTGCTATTATCACCCTGTGCAGCTGCATCCGGAGGTGGTTGCACTATGGAGGGCAGCCCACGCAAGGCCATAGTCTGCTCCTCCATGGCTGCAAGCATGCGGGTGTGGTAGGTCTGGTTCTGGAGGATGAGTGTGCGGAGGTCCCCATGCAACAACTCACGGGATGCCCGGACCTCCGCCCTTGTTGCCTGCATCTCAGCTGAGAGCGTACGGGTGAGACGCTCCAGCTGCTGTTCTGTCCTTTGGTGTGTTGAAGCCTCAAGCTCAACAAGAGTCGTCCTGAGGTGAAGGAGCTCCTGCCTCAGGGCTTCCCTGTGGCCCTGGGACTCAATGGAGATGGCCTCCTGCAGAGTCGCCAGTGCCGCCCGCCTGTCCCTGTTGGACCACAACATGTCCTCCCTGTGTGACTGGCAGATGGAGTCGGTTGCCTGCTGTAGTCGCTCCATCAGCCTTTCAGGGGGGACAATGGAAGTGGCCACCCTATCCATGGCCTGAGCCATCATCTCGGATGATGCTGCCTGTTGGGTTGCCATACCGTAAATGGATTGCTCCCATGCGGTATTGCCAGGTGGCGTACGGCCACCACGTCGGCGGGCACCACACCTGTCTGGGGCAAGGCGAACTGCGCCTTGCTGTGCCGGCACTGCCTGAGGCTGCAGGACTGCATTCCCCCTCTGATCTGCTGGCCCAGGAACAGGATCAGATGTCGCGGAGTGTGACCCTGCATCCGTAACCACCAAAGGCGTAGCTGCCAACACTGACATCCCCATTGAGGGTTCTGACCCTGGTGCAGGTGAGTGGGACAGAACAGAATCCCTCCCTGGAACACTCACCTGCGACGGCACGTAGGTCTCATCCGAATCAACACCTGAGTACAGCTCGGGGGAGGTGCAGCCAGAGACACCCCTTGAGAGCACGACCTGCACAGTTGTGGGTTCTCACCCACCACCACACCACGTCCCTCACTGGTGGTTGGTCGGCCCTCTGACCCCTCCTGTGTCTGCACCATCTCCACAACCCCAGCAGTATCAGGTGCGTCTTCCCCTGCAAAGACATAAAAACAAAGAAATGGAAACAGGCATTAGCACCATGGCACACAATGAGGGCTGAGAAGCAAGAGAACCAGTACTTGATTGACACATGTCCCACATGACTAAAACCCTCCCATGCATGCACCCTCACTGCATATGAAGGGCAGGCAAATGGCACACACTGATGACACCAAGATGGAAGATGAACACATTTTCTGCATGCTGCCTGGCAGTGGCATCACACATTGGCCTGTGATTGCCAGGTGAAACACACATGCCATCACACAGATGGCATGTACCATTGCTATTGAGTGAAGATGGAGAGGAGGGCAGCACCTATTCATTCAGTCCAGTTCCCGCATGTAATAGCTTTTCTAATTCAAACAGGTCAGATTTTTCACCTGGAGCTGCCAGTACGAAATGGTCCAATTGCACAGGGACATGTGTGAACAAATGATATCCAGGTAACAAGGTCACTCCACTTTACCATAGCCATGTCAGACATGTGACTAGAGGACTGCGACATGCCTAGTAAAAGTGGTGGAATGCAAACAATCTGACTGAATGAACAGTGAAAAATAAGCAACAATGTTGTGGCAAGGTGACACTTCAAGGGCAACTGGCGTGCAGTTGGGCTAGATGTCTACTGTTGGCAGAAGGGATACTGCTATGGCCAAATGCAGCTGCGCAGGATGTATTGCATGAAGCACATGGCTGACCCATACGACTCAGGCGCACACACTCTCACCTGGCACACAAACAGAAGCCCTCACACACACCATGCACATGGATGACACACACATGCATGTGCACTCACCGGACAATGCCTCGTAATCAGGCAGATCTCCCACGCCTTGGATCTGTTCCTCCGTGACGTAGGTCCCAGCGACTGACTCATGTGGAGTGAGTTCCATGTCTACTACTGGAGATCCACGTCCAGTCACTAGAGTTGCGGCATGACTTGAGGCCAGCTTACTCTTTGCCCTGCGCTTTAGGTCATTCCAGCGCTTATAGCAATCATTGGCTGTGCGCCTCACGATTCCAAGGGCACTTACGATGTCCGCAACGGTCTGCCAGTGTGCCTGGCGTTGTGCAGGTGTGGTCTTGGATCCTGCAACAATGACCATCTCGTTGTCATGTGCGGACACATACTCGACAAGTGCATTCAGTTCGTCATCCGTGAAGCTGGGCTTCCTCGACGGGCCGGACTGTGTAGCCGTGTCTGGGGCATCAGCCTGTGCCGGACAAGCACTCTTCCTCTTCCGCTTGGAAGGTGGTGGTGATCCTGAGTGTCCTGCGCCGCTCTGGACACTAGGGGCAGGAGCCCTGGTGGACTCTGTATCAGGAGTGTGGGATTGCACACTCAGCATGGGAGTTGGTGCAGGCATTGGCTCAAGTGTGATGGTGTCAGGGGGAATGTCAGCAGGATGGACTAGGACCGACACTGTCCTGGCTGGGTGTGTGAGGGCTGGGGTGGATGGAGCCGCAGCTGCCCCTGCAGCCTCTCCGCCCTGCCTACTTGGGGCAGCAGATGACCTTGCTGCCCCAGATGCACGTGGCATGGTGACATCAACGTGCACCAGCGCACGTGTCATAGGCCTGCTGACCTGGAAGTCAGCCATGGAGTCAGCCAGGTCTGGTGCCACAATGGGCTGGTCCAACAAGGGCTGAGCATGGATGGTGTCAGCCACATCAGCCTCAACGGGAGGGGGGGGGATTATGGGTGCCCTTGACAGGTCTTCCACACATGGGGGACAGGCTCACCCTGCAAGTAACGACCACGTCCCCTACCAGATCCACCACGGCCACCACTTGTGGCTCTTCCACCTTTGCCACCCTTACGGAATCCTCGCCTCCCAGCCATGGCACTGATGTAAATGTGCGTATGGGAGTGGCTGTAAACTATTGTCCTGGGCAATTGGGGGTCAAAGGGGTTGGGTACCAGATGGTAATTGTACCCTAGTGCTCTTGCAAGGCTGAATGTAACCCCTGGGGAAAGATGACGGTTTACGCTACGCACAGGAGCCCCAAAAAAGGGAGATGACGTGCACGCAACCCCTCCTAGACCATGTGTGCAGAAAGAAAAAGCTGCACTACGCTGTGGCACCCAGTAACACAAGAATGAACGTATGCGTGTCACACGCAGCCTAGAATGACCTCTGAAGGGATAGGCTACACACGGGGCAAGCACAGATGTTAGATACGTGCGTGACTCACCGTCTGCCAGGTAAAAGAGCGTGAAAAAGGAGCGCGTTTGGTTGGCAACACCCCCGCCAAAAGAAGATTTGTACGCTGTCTGAGGAGACAGGACAACAGTAGAAGGGAACACTGTTTGAGGGAACAGGCCCAGGTAAACCAGTAAAAGAGAAAAAAGAGAAAAAGCTGTCAGAGGTAACAGGGAATACGAACTTGAAACGCCGTGAAGTAAATCGCGTGTGAAACGACAAGAAGTACAGAATTCACCCACTCGCTCTCCACGAAAAGCACGTACACGGAAATGGTGTTCTACACATACCTTTTATACAGGCCCACACGTCCAGCGTCACTTACGCGGCGTGTACGCGCTAGGGCCATTTCCACCAATTACACGCTTTGTCACTTCTGCATGTAGGGCCATTTCCACCAATTACACGCTTTGTCACTTCTGCGTGTAGGGCCATTTCCACCAATTACACGCTTTGTCACTGCCGCGTGTACGCGCTAGGCCCATTCCCACCAATGCTGTCCAATTACACGCGATGACACTCTGACGTGCAGTCTTTCCACGTGTGCTCTGTCATCACGTGCTGTGTGGGAGACACCCGTGCGGGTCACGTCACAGACGCGCTTACGCGCTGAGGGCATTTGGTCCAATAGAATCGCGTATGTGTGCTGACGCGCTTACGCGCTAAGGGCCTTTCCTCGAATTTCACGCTGACGTGCAGACTTTTCACGTGCCAAATCACTCCGTATCAAGCTGGCCACGCGTATGCACACGGAAGACCACGCTCCTGCCCAGAAGGCCGAACTACTGCCCCCCAGAGCCCCGAGCACGCTCCCACCTGCCATCTGCTGCTGCCTGACTGCCTGCTGCCCACGTGCACTGCCATTTGCTGCCTGCACATCAGCCAGGTGTGCTGTTGCTGTGACCACCCCTGCTGGAACCGAAGACTCCCGACTGGGATTCCATCACTCCACAGCCCAGCCCCAGGACCCAGTTGCCCACCCACTCCTGCCTCTGGGGTTGTCATGTCGGGGCAAACACCATCTGTGACCACTGACAACCCCCGGCCAGAGAGGCAGAGGGGCACCAGCTTCAGTGCCACCGAAGTTGGTGTCCTGGTGGAGCAAGTCCTGGGGCAGTATGATGCCCTCTTCGGAAGTTCCCGCGCCGACAAGGAAGGACGGACTCAGATCTGGACTGACATCATGACTGCCATCAACGCGGAGGGGGTGGCAGTCCGTGACTTACAACATGTCAGGAAGCGCTGGGAGGACTTCAGGTCCAGGACCCTGAACAAGGCCCGGCGCCTCTTGAAGGCAGCGGATGCCAAGGGGCGCCGGGGCCACTTGTCGGAAGAACAGATGAGGGTCCTGGAACGCATATCCCCAGCGCTCCACGTCCAGGTCCTGGAGAAGCAGACCCGTCTGGAGTCGAGCGGTGAGTGTACATGCATCCTGATTGTGAGCAGCGCGTGTGGTGATTATTCGGTAGTCTGCAGGTTGCACATCTGTTTGTATGGGGTCGAGTATGGGTGGGGGTGTACAGGGCCGTGGGGCTGACACATGCGAGGGCTGTAATGTGTGAGACATGGATGGTGCTGGTGTGTGTAGGCTTGCATGCCAAATGCAGTTGTGCGTGCACACATGTTTGGATGAATGTGTATGTAAGTAGACATGTCCGTGATGTCACGCATGTATGTTGTTTTCGGCTGCATGTATGAGCACTGTGTACATGTGCATGTGTGTGTATTTGACAAGGGTGCAACAGTGATGCAACATGGATGCATGTGACAGCGGTATGTGGAAGCCTGATTGGCAGATGTGACATGGATGCCCGTCTGAACAGTGCGACACTTGGCAGAGGTGTACACATGCATGCAAGTGTGGTGGTGTGTGTACATGTGTGGTGCACTTCCTGTGTTGCATGTGATGTCTGGCTCACCTTTGGCTGCTCATGCTGATGTATGTGTATGGATGGTGGTGGCAGTTGCGATATGGCTGTGGTATGGCTCATGTGTGCGAGTTGCAATGACATGCGTGTTGGGGATTGTGATGACATGTCTGAGGTTTGCCAATGCCACTCATGTGCAACTGTCATGTGTGTATGTGTCCATTGTACAGTGCCCTGATGCATGTGTTTTGTTTCTCCCTGTCTGCAGCGTCAACTGATGAAGAGGGCGGAGAAGGTGCTGTGGAGCACAGCGGCGGGGATCCCACCGCCAGCCGGAGACGCAAGGCCCGGCTCCCCTCCCGTGTTGTCATCTCGTCGGGGAGTGAGGAGTCCGGTGCTGCGTCCCAGGCCACAGCTGCCGGGGGGAGGTCCAAGAGGCAGAGGTTGGAGTTGGACTCCTCGGCAGCAGAAGGGGCAGCTGGGACCCCACAGGGCCCAACAGGGGAAGATGGCACGGAGTCATCCAGGTTGGTGGGGGGTTTGGTGGAGGAGGAGGCCGTGCAAGCACCAGAGACGGGGTCTGGAGGTGGGGATCCCACTGGTGCTAGTGGTGCAGTACAGGACCAGGGACAGGAGGCAGCACAGGCCGCCGCGGAGGTGCCTGTGTGCAATCCTGTCCCCGATCCTGTCCCTGCATCATCTTGCACCAGCAGGGATGCCTACGTCCAGACCCGTTTTCAGGCAGGGGATGAGCTGACGTCAACTGGCCTTCCTCTGCCTGCGGACGTGGCTATCCAGGTCTGGGTTGAGCCTGTCCTGGCTGGTGTGGCGTTGCGTCAACGGGCAATGCGAGGTGACCTGCAGTCTTTTCATGGAGAGACTGCACGTCCTCTCGAATGGCTCGTTGACCACGTCAGCCTGCTGGGACAGGTCACCCAGACCGGATTCCTCCGTCTGATGGGGCTTGCTCCGACCCCCTCCTCAACTGGACCCCCTACGCGCCAGTCGTCCTCTGTGCCATCTTCCCACCCATCAGTCACCTGGGTGCCCTGTGGAGCTGCCTCTGACGGTGCGGCCAGGCTGGTGGAGGAGGCATCCCTGCCACAGTCGGGAGTCGGACGTCCAGCAGGGGCGGCCACATCAACAACTGCACCCCAGCCGGCAGAGGATGTGCAGGCAGCAGGAGGCAGTGCACGGGCAGAGGCAGAGCAGCAGCAGCAACATGGTGGGAGCCATGAAGGCTCGGCGCCTTCGACATCGGAGGGGCAGGCATCGGCCGGAGGGCAGGAGGACCCAGGACAGAGAGTGTCTTCCGTGTGGCAGCGGTTGGGCCACGCCATAAGTGCGGAGCGGCGGCGGGCGGAAGAGGCGCGGCTCACAATGGTCAGGGCGGAGAACTCCATGCGGAGGGCCCTGAGGCGGGCCGAGTGCCTCGAGGCAATTCGCAGGGGGTTGGAGGAGGACACAGCGTCGTCCCTGCGGACCCTCGGGGCCATGGAACTGGACCGCCTCCGGGACATCGAACAGGAGTTCGATGATGCCCTGGCCCGGAACACCACGGAGTGAGCCGCTGGACTTGCCCGCCGCCTTTGTATATAGTTCTTTAGTTTTAGGTTTCCTTTGTTTGTTCTTATGATTTGGAGTCGACGGACACTGCTCCACTTTTTGTATATAGTTGCATTTTAGTTAGGTTTTTTTGTAGGTTTCCTTTGTTCAGTTGGGCTCATGGACCCTTGGAAGTTTTTTACATAGTTCCTAATTGGATAGATATTTTTTTACATTTGACTTTGGACGACATTTTTTTGGATTCGGATTTGCTGTTATTTTTTTTAAACGGACATGCAGCTTATTTTTTCTCATTCCCATTGTAGTTTGTTTCATTTCTTTAGCATTCTTTCTTTTTTTCAATACAATTTTGTTTTCATACTTCACTGTGTGGTATCATCTCATTGGTTTCATGCATGTCATGTTGGGTGTTTTCCCATTCAATTGCAACCATCGTGTGTGACGGACATGGGTTCATTAGCTTCATGAACATTGGGGGTGTAACATGTAATTTCCATTTCCATGTGGGTGAATGGGTTACTTGGTAGGGCATTTTGGCTGTGGAGGCTGACCATAACGCACATGATTGGTGATTGTGAGGACCTGTTGGAGGGTGCCCCTGGATGCTGGGGGGTGGGGGTGGTGGGAGACATGGGTGGGGGCCTGGTGGAGGCTGCCCCTGCACTGCTGGGGGGTGGGGGTGGTGGGAGACATGAGTGGGGGCCTGGTGGAGGGTGCCCCTGGTGGCTGGGGGGTGGGGGTGGTGGTAGACATGAGTGGGGGCCTGGTGGAGGGTGCCCCTGGATGCTGGGGGGTGGGGGTGCAGGGGGACATGAGCGGGGGCCTGGTGGAGGTTGCCCCTGGTGGCTGGGGGGTGGGGGTGGTGGGAGACATGGGTGGGGGCCTGGTGGAGGGTGCCCCTGCACTGCTGGGGGGTGGGGGTGGTGGGAGACATGAGTGGGGGCCTGGTGGAGGGTGCCCCTGGTGGCTGGGGGGTGGGGGTGGTGGGAGACATGGGTGGGGGCCTGGTGGAGGGTGCCCCTGCACTGCTGGGGGGTGGGGGTGGTGGGAGACATGAGTGGGGGCCTGGTGGGGGCTGCCCATGGTGGCTGGGGTGTGGGGGTGGTGGGAGACATGAGTGGGGGCCTGGTGGAGGGTGCCCCTGGTGGCTGGGGGGTGGGGGTGGTGGGAGACATGGGTGGGGGCCTGGTGGAGGCTGCCCCTGCACTGCTGGGGGGTGGGGGTGGTGGGAGACATGAGTGGGGGCCTGGTGGGGGCTGCCCCTGCACTGTAGGGGGGTGGGGGTGGTGGGAGACATGAGTGGGGGCCTGGTGGAGGTTGCCCCTGGTGGCTGGGGGGTGGGGGTGGTGGGAGACATGAGTGGGGGCCTGGTGGAGGGTGACCCTGCACTGCTGGGGGTGGGGGTGGTGGAGACATGAGTGGGGGCCTGGTGGAGGGTGCCCATGGTGGCTGGGGGGTGGGAGTTGGCTGTTTGACATGAGTGGGGGCCTGGTGGAGGCGGCCCCTGGTGGCTGGGGGGTGGGGGTGGTGGGAGACATGGGTGGGGGCCTGGTGGAGGGTGCCCCTGGATGCTGGGGGGTGGGGGTGGTGGGAGACATGGGTGGGGGCCTGGTGGAGGGTGCCCCTGGATGCTGGGGGGTGGGCGTGCAGGGGGACATAGTGGGGGCCTGGTGGAGGGTGCCCCTGGTGGCTGGGGGGTGGGGGTGGTGGGAGACATGAGTGGGAGCCTGGTGGAGGGTGCCCCTGCACTGCTGGGGGGTGGGGGTGGTGGGAGACATGAGTGGGGGCCTGGTGGAGGGTGCCCCTTGTGGCTGGGGGGTGGGGGTGGTGGTAGACATGAGTGGGGGCCTGGTGGAGGGTGCCCCTGCACTGCTGGGGGGTGGGGGTGGTGGGAGACATGAGTGGGGGCCTGGTGGAGGGTGCCCCTGCACTGCTGGGGGGTGGGGGTGGTGGGAGACATGAGTGGGGGCCTGGTGGAGGGTGCCCCTGCACTGCTGGGGGGTGGGGGTGGTGGGAGACATGGGTGGGGGCCTGGTGGAGGGTGCCCCTGCACTGCTGGGGGGTGGGGGTGGTGGGAGACATGAGTGGGGGCCTGGTGAAGGGTGCCCCTGGTGGCTGGGGGCTGGGGGTGGTGGGAGACATGAGTGGGGGCCTGGTGGAGGGTGCCCCTGGATGCTGGGGGGTGGGGGTGCAGGGGGACATGAGTGGGGGCCTGGTGGAGGGTGCCCCTGGTGGCTGGGGGGTGGGGGTGGTGGGAGACATGGGTGGGGGCCTGGTGGAGGGGGCCCCTGCACTGCTGGGGGGTGGGGGTGGTGGGAGACATGAGTGGGGGCCTAGTGGAGGCTGTCCCTGCACTGCTGGGGGGTGGGGGTGGTGGGAGACATGAGTGGGGGCCTGGTGGGGGCTGGCCATGGTGGCTGGGGGGTGGGGGTGGTGGGAGACATGGGTGGGGGCCTGGTGGAGGCTGCCCCTGCACTGCTGGGGGGTGGGGTTGGTGGGAGACATGAGTGGGGGCCTGGTGGAGGGTGCCCCTGGTGTCTGGGGGGTGGGGGTGGTGGGAGACATGAGTGGGGGCCTGGTGGAGGGTGCCCCTGGTGGCTGGGGGGTGGGGGTGGTGGGAGACATGAGTGGGGGCCTGGTGGAGGGTGCCCCTGGTGGCTGGGGGTGGGGGTGGTGGTAGACATGAGTGGGGGCCTGGTGGAGGGTGCCCCTGCACTGCTGGGGGGTGGGGGTGGTGGCAGACATGAGTGGGGGCCTGGTGGAGGGTGCCCCTGCACTGCTGGGGGGTGGGGGTGGTGGGAGACATGAGTGGGAGCCTGGTGGAGGCTGCCTCTGCACTGCTGGGGGGTGGGGGTGGTGGGAGACATGAGTGGGGGCCTGGTGGAGGGTGCCCCTGCACTGCTGGGGGGTGGGGGTGGTGGGAGACATGAGTGGGGGCCTGGTGGAGGCTGCCCCTGCACTGCTGAGGGGTGGGGGTGGTGGTAGACATGAGTGGGGGCCTGGTGGAGGGTGCCCCTGGATGCTGGGGGGTGGGGGTGCAGGGGGACATGAGTGGGGGCCTGGTGGAGGGTGCCCCTGGTGGCTGGGGGGTGGGGGTGGTGGGAGACATGGGTGGGGGCCTGGTGGAGGGTGCCCCTGCACTGCTGGGGGGTGGGGGTGGTGGGAGACATGAGTGGGGGCCTGGTTGAGGGTGCCCCTGGTGGCTGGGGGGTGGGAGTGGTGGGAGACATGGGTGGGGGCCTGGTGGAGGGTGCCCCTGCACTGCTGGGGGGTGGGGGTGGTGGGAGACATGAGTGGGGGCCTGGTGGGGGCTGCCCATGGTGGCTGGGGGGTGGGGTTGGTGGGAGACATGAGTGGGGGCCTGGTGGAGGGTGCCCCTGCACTGCTGGGGGGTGGGGGTGGTGGGAGACATGAGTGGGGGCCTGGTGGAGGCTGCCCCTGCACTGCTGGGGGGTGGGGGTGGTGGGAGACATGAGTGGGGGCCTGGTGGGGGCTGGCCATGGTGGCTGGGGGGTGGGGGTGGTGGGAGACATGGGTGGGGGCCTGGTGGAGGCTGCCCCTGCACTGCTGGGGGGTGGGGGTGGTGGGAGACATGAGTGGGGGCCTGGTGGAGGGTGCCCCTGGTGGCTGGGGGGTGGGGGTGGTGGGAGACATGAGTGGGGGCCTGGTGGAGGCTTCCCCTGCACTGCTGGGGGGTGGGGGTGATAGGGGACATGAGTGGGGGCCTGGTGGGGGCTGGCCATGGTGGCTGGGGGGTGGGGGTGGTGGGAGACATGCATTGTTGATCAGTAGTGCAAGGTGACATGTGGGTTGGCTGGGGGGCATGCCCATGGTGGATGGGCTGCCTGCGGGACATGAGCAGGGGTGCAGGGTAGTCCCCCGTGGTGTGGGCTGCCGGCAGGGGCCGTTGAGGTTGTGGAGCGTACACCTGGGAAGACCCACACGGCCAATTCACGTGTAGTACTCCCCAGAACCCCTGAAATACACATATCCTGCTGAAATCGCGTGTGGAACTTCCCGCGCACCCCTGAAATACACGTACCCTGCTGAAATCGCGTGTGGAACTTCCCGCGCACCCCTGAAATACACGTACCCTGCTGAAATCGCGTGTGGAACTTCCCGCGCACCCCTGAAATACACGTAGCCTGCTCGCACTGGGCCAATCACGTGTGGAACTTCCCGCGCACCCCTGAAATACACGTAAACTGCTGAAATCGTGTGTGGAACTTCCCGCGCACCCCTGGAATACACATACCCTGCTGAAATCGTGTGTGGAACTTCCCGCGCACCCCTGAAATACACGTACCCTGCTGAAATCGCGTGTGGAACTTCCCGCGCACCCATGGAATACACGTACCCTGCTCGCACTGGGCCAATCGCGTGTGGAACTTCCTGCGCACCCCTGAAATACACGTACCCTGCCGAAATCGCGTGTGGAACTTCCCGCGCACCCATGGAATACACGTACCCTGCTCGCACTGGGCCAATCGCGTGTGGAACTTCCCGCGCACCCCTGAAATACACGTACCCTGCCGAAATCGCGTGTGAGACTTCCCGCGCACCCCGGTACACACGCACACGTATTTTTTGTCAGCGGGTGTCCGTGTTTGTGGGTACCCCTTTGCACGTCATTTGTCCTGGAGGGCCACAGTATAGGACATTCATCATGGCTGTATATAGGTGCTATTTGTTGGCGCACCTTTTGGTGCACATTTCTTCCAGGCGCAGAGACGCTACCGCCTGCTTTCTTGTGGCGGTCGTGTTTGTGCCTGTGCGCTGGTTGAGCGTGCGCTTTTTTGCCCTATTCTATTCCATGAATACGTGTTGTAGGCGAGCGTGTGGGCGTTCCGCGCACTTGTACCCTGTACTTCCCCCGTGACGCCCACGTTTTGGCAAGTTGTTCCCCATTCCGAGTGTTACGCCCCGTGTTCCGCCTACTTTTGTTGCGTGCGCCGCGCTATGTGCGATTTTCGCTGTGGCCTGTGCGATTTTCGCTGTGACCTGGCGCATGCTGTTAGATGGCCTGTGCGCCAACATGCGCCGCGCACTTTTTTATCGCACATCCGATGGTTTTCTCGCGCACGGCCTTCCATGAATCGATGTGCGCTGCTTTTCGTGCGATTTTCGCACTTGCACTGCGATTTTCGCTATTCCACTGCGATTCGCACGTTTTTGCCCACTTGCGTCGCGCTAATTATTCCATGAATCGGCCTGCAAAATGGAATGAATCTCACTGTGTTTAATGAACTGCATTATATGTTAGAGGAAAGGTTAATAGGTTAGTGGGACAAATTAGTATAGGATCAGTTAGTCATATATTTCAAATGCAGTTCCACACAGGTACATCACCCCATCTGCACATATGCACATTTTCTGCATTTTAAAATGCCAGCACATTGTGCTAAATGCTTCTGAAACGAAACACATTTTGCTGGTTTGGCTAAATGCTTTCCCAACAATTAATGCTTGCTGGCTTGTTGCTAAAAAGAAAAACATGTAACTAAATCCTTTTAAAAATAATGCTTTTCCAAAAATTAATGCTTGTTGTCCTGTTGCTAAAAACTGCCCCTAGCACCCATTTTAAGCTAACTGTGTTTACATACTAACCAATGAAACCCCACTTTTGCTTACATTTGAATCTGTACACATGTGGTGTTGTTTGCACAAATATGTCATTCATGAATATATCCCTACATACCCTCCTTTTTTCTGACAATTCTGGCTAATAAACCCATAATTGGAGGAACCACGTATTAAACTCTAAAATGTATGTGTCCCGGGACATCTCTCCTTCCAGATTGTTGCCAGATGAATCACGGTTGAAATAATATCATCTTAACGAAATGAACATTTAAGAATTTGACAAAAATAATTGCTTAATCGTAAAGCAGAACCCAAATAGGGCCTACCAGTCCTCACACGCATATGCATGTGATCTAATAGCACATGTGCATATCTCCAATTGAACTGTACCTCTCCATGTGTATTTTTGGATCATAGTCTTTGTCTGTGTATTTTGTAGAGTAAACAGTTCTCATTAATGTGTATGCATCACAATAAAACAATAAAATAAAATATTGAAATAAAATAAGTAAATAAAATAACAAAATGGCTTAAAATTACAAATATCCACAATACTATGCCCCACCAGCAATGCTGTGGAATTAAGTTCAGATGACCACAGTTCCATTGATGGCATTCACCATCTTCAGAACCACACCTCTGAGATGTCCTGATCACCAAACTTCCATACTGGCATTCTTTTTAGTTGAATCCTCCAGACTGGGGCTGACTGGGCTTTTCGCCATAGAAATAATTTCTTTTGGCATCTCAAACTGTTTACTGTTTTTTTTCACCTCCATACTTTGGTCCGGAGGCTTTCCTGGGTCCTTGGTCCTGCGGCCTCCCGTGGACTCCCGTGATCCATCATCTCCAGGAACCGGCCCTGACAGTAGAATTAATTATTCACATCTAAATTGAATATAAAAGAACAGATTAAGTGCATAGCTCAAAAATACATTTCCATCCCTTTCATCACTCAGCCAAAAATAAAAATGTTCTTTTAAGACATCATGACGTATCTCTTTTGGATACCTGCAATTAAACACACATTAGAGAAAAACAACAATATTTACATCACACATTATTATACATCACAATAATTTTCATGCAGAATAATTTTACCACACTGCACCAGAGTAAGTTAACCTGATTTAGCACCTTCCAAGAATGCATAGTACCACACTTTCTTTTTCCAAATGTGACATTTTCATTTATATTTACTTCTACACTAAACTATATCTCTGGTTTCCCATGGAGTGAAACATACACCACATTGTCATTAGGTTACATGCATTATGAAACCGCCTTTCAATTTACGCGCAAACATTAAACATACTGTGCTCTCCATTCTTTAAGACAACTTTTTTTATGCAACCAGTGCACTTAACCCGTCTCCATCTGCTCAAGTCTCTTGATTTCATGCTTTGGATGACAGGGCTTAATTTGGTTAACATGGACAAACTGCTCTGTCACCATTTTACCCTCTCTCTTTAATATTTTATACACTACGGGGGATATCTTATCTACAATCTCAAATGGTCCTTGCCATGCTGCGAGGAATTTTGAATTTTTATGCTTGTTTTTACCAAAATGGAATTTGTATACCCGATCACCTATCTTCTCTCGCAGATGTCTTTTTATCATAATAGGACTTTGCGCTTTCAGCAGCCCTTTCCAAATTTTGCTGTGCAAATGCAAATGCATGTTGTAAATGCTTCCTCAATTCTTCCACATACTCGTGAACTGTAGATGCACTCACAAGTGTTTGCTCATGTGTCTTGTACAATAAATGTTGTGGCAGGACCATTTTCCTTCCTGTTAACACCTCATGAGGACGGATACCTGTTCATTTAGCAGGAGTCGACCTAATGGCCATTAACACTAAAGGTAAGCATAAAGCCCAACTGGAACCTGCCTCTGCCACAAACTTCTTGTATCTCCATGACAGATCTATTGCTTCTCTCTACGTTCCCTGAAGAGGCGGGCCGATATGCAATATGCAATTTCCTTTTTACCCCCAATATATGCCACACCTTGCTCATCAAAGTGCTTGTGAAATGACTTCCTCTGTCTGACTCTATTCTTTGTGGTAACCCAAATCTTGATAATATGTGATTTACCAGCAATGTAGCCGCTGTTTGTGCACTACAATCTGGTGCAGGAATGCATTCCACCCATTTCGACATAAAACATACTACCATCAATAAATATCAGTTTCCCCTACCTCATCTCTTTACAGGCCCTACATAGTCGATTTTAAATCCGACCATGGAAGGGTTAAACCTCTTTTCATTAATGGAGCTCTATGCATTGGTGAATCAGGTTTAAATTGTGCACATACCAGACACCCCCTGGTATATAATTCCACATCTTGAGACATGTGTGGCCAGTAAGCATAATCTTTTAGTACTTCTAAAGTTTTATGTGAACCTCTGTGTCCTGCAGTTATCGCATCATGTGCATGGTGTAACATTAGCCCTCTGAATGAAAGAGGTACCACCCACTGTATCTGCCCTGTTATGGATTCCCTGATCATCAGACTGTCGGGGGGAAATTCTGCCGGGGTCGGCCGGGCCGTCCGCAGACCTCCGGGCAGGGAGGCCCCAACTCCTCCCGTATATCCCAGGCGAGATAGAGTATGAGACACACACAAGGAGCAAGGTGACTCTGCTGTTTATTTAGGCAAAACGGCAGGGATGGGTCAAGGAGCGTACGCGTTCGTCCTGACACACACATAATCGTGGGGCTCGCAGGCCCTTTTTACTGCATTATGACGCGCTACTTGCGTCACTTCAGAAAGTTAACAAAAAACCTATCGCCACTCTTAATTGGTTGCTCGAGTGGTAGGGTTAGTATAGTACACATATAGAGAATGATATTAGTGGACAAGGTGTAGTCAGGTGGTATATCTGGGTTGTCCCTACAATTAGATACATAAGAATTGTTACATGAAGACTCCTGAGGATTGGCTAGTATTACTGACGTCTGAGATAAGAGCCCCATGTTCTGATTGGTGCATCCGTGAGCTCCCCAGCCTGGGACCACCGTTGTTCCCAGCTCTCGGTGTACCTGTGTTTGCAACAATGTTTCAATATGGGTACGTGCAGACAATGTGAGGATTTATTCATAGGTGGAAGGCTGACCGCTCCCACTGTAGCAGATGTCTATTGAGCCTTTCAAGTGTATCGGCCTGTGTCTCGTAGTGAGGGACCCAGACGCCTTTCCTCTCCTGGGTTTTGGCATCTCGTCAGGTTCGGCTTGGTCACGTGGGGAGGGACCGTGAAAGAGGCAGAATTCTGCACAATTAATATTGTTTTTTCTACTGCGCGTCTGGTTTAATTTGTCGGCGTGCCTTTATCGTTGAAGCGCGGAGTGCGAGGTTGCAACATCGTGCCTTTGATGATTTGTTCTTGGATGTGGGTTTGCAACATTGCGACCTTGGCTGGTTGCTCCACCGGGTTCTTTCTGCAGGATCAGCAACCTGACTCTTGCTTTGTTAATGTCCACGGGAGCTCTTGTTTGAGGCCTACTCGGGCCTGGTGCTTAAGTAGTCTGTTTGGTGCATAGGTGCTTTAGATTATAGTAGCATATATTTCCATGACCAGTATCGTGTTTCCATTATACCTCTCATGGTGGTAACGGGTTTCAAGAGAAGCGTGAGCAAGCGTTATAGATGAGTTCATGATGCGTCTTGCGTTTCTGCATTCTGAAAGCCTATGTAAAAATAATAAAGATGCACGTCCGTGAATATGCCTGTCGCCTACGTCAGAGCACTGAGTATGTTCTTCGTGTAGATTGGTGTGGAAATGTTAAGTGTGTATACTTGTACAGATGTGCTTCCCGTTGTCTAGGTCGTCATGGCATCTCTAACGACGTGTGGTTTTTAGTCTAGCTGATCCGAGCCGCAGGTGTCGGCATGGCCAGTGCGGGCTGCTGGGCAGGCAGGTGGACACATCCGTATGTTCCTGTACCAGGGTACCTGCTCGTCTGGTAAATGGACAAACTCTTCTCGCGGCGGGTGTCTGGGCCGTGACCCTCTAGGCCAAGCGCGAGAGGTGAAGGACGGGAGCCTGGTCTTCCATTCTCCCACTTCAGTCCCCCCTCTGGTCGACTTGTCGACCACAAACATATCCTTCTCGTTATCTCCTCTTACCCTCCATATCTTAGTTATCCCTCCGAGATGTCCATAATGGTTTACATGATCTTCAAATGACCAATACATGTATTCACATGTTCCTCCAGGAGTACAGTATACCCATCTTCCTATGTAGCTCCTGGGGTTCCTTGGGTTCTCGATCTTCACTGATGGTGGGTCTAGATGATTGGTGATGATTTGGGTGCGCAACTTCTCCCTTTCTTGTATTATCACACCTGTATGCTGGCCGTCATCTGCTGGCATTAAGGGGTGCATTCCCACCATCTCCAGCAACTCGTCAGTCGTGCGTGCCTTCCGGGCCTTCCAAAATCTAATTATGATCACGGTAGCTCCAGCCAAAATAGCACACCCCACTATTATTTTCAGTCCATCTGACAGCCAAGATGGCATCCATGACCATAATAGTGAAAACCAGCTCTTATCCTTGTTTACACCGTTACTTTCGTCCATCATTTTGGAGTGCATCTGGGCCAATTGTGAAACTGCTTCTGTCAGTGTACCATTGTCAGCATCGTTGGCAGGTATGAACGTGCAGCAAGATTGTCCTATCTTTGCACAAACTCCTCCTTCCATTGCTGTGAGAAGGTCCAATACATATCTGTTCTGGAGTGCTACCATCCTTACAGCTCGCAGCTCCTCTTTAATTGCGTTGAACCCATTTACTGTTGAATTGATGGTCATCATTAGTTCCCATCTGGTTATTTGGAGCCATTTTGCGTTTGCGTATGCCTGCAGTCCCGGATGTATTATTGAGGAGAAGAACATTGCTGCTCTGCTGAATAGTCTGTGTTCTGGCGGTATTGATGTTAGTTCCGTTTCCGACCTTCCCCACAGGTAATTTCCTGTCAATGGCTCTCCTTGTCTTTTTCTCCTATTTAGGACAGTATCATTGCTGTTGGTCCTGTTTCCTTGCTCCTTCTGAAGTGGTGCAGATCTCTTTCTTCTCTTATCCCCTTCATCCATTTTAGGAAATTTCGCCACATCGACATGCTTCTTAGGTACCACTAGTGATGGTACATTGACGTGTACCATTGTGCACACACCATTCCACAGGGGAGGCAGTGTATGATATGCCTTTTCTCCACAGGCCCAATAATGGTCCATTATTACTGCTGTTCCCGCTCCCCCCTCAGGTAACTCCATCACGCTTGCACAATTGGTGTTATATCCTACGTCCACCTCTCCTTTATGCTGGTAGCATATTTTGGGCGCAGTCAATGGTAGTATAGTTATCGGGTCTTCATCTTCTTCTACCCACGTGAGCATTGGTACATACTTGATCCACGTCGTCCAACATCGATGATTGTGTGTCTCGATAGTTGAGATAGTTTCTTTTGTTACCATGTTGCTGCCAATCACTCCTATCTCCCAGCTGTTGCCCAGGTACACCTTTCCTGTTATCGTCAGTAGCGGACTCTCCCAGCATGCTTGTTTACCCGGAACTTCAGTGGCGTACCAATCACATGGTAGATACTGCAGTGTTACCTTCTTTGTTTCTCCTTTTGCAGGGCCACTTGTTATGTACCTGAATGCTTCAGCATGTAAACTGGTCTTGTGATAACTCAGATAGGTCTTGAGGAAGTTGTTTTCATATGGGTATGAGTCTCGTGTTTTCCATGTCATGTGCACTACTGTTCCTTGAAATCTTCCTTTCGTTTGGAACAGGGCCAAATATATTATGCACTGTGCTGTTTTTTCATCTATTTCTGTGGCAACAAATGTCCGTGAAGCGCTCATGGCGTATGGTATTAATGAGCAAACGTAACAGCTATCCTCAGTTGTCTGCTTACCAATGCGGGTCATGTGCTGGTACCATATGTTGTTTGTGACGTGTGCTGAATCTTGTACATAATTATCAATACCTTTATTGTCTGAGTATGTGCTGCGTTTAACTCTATTTTGCTTGGGTGTAATGTTACTATTACCACCTGTCGTAACACCTGTTGCAGCAGGGGACGGGGGTATATTAAGTTTGGGTGCAGCAATAAAATCGATAGCATAGCTGTACTGCCAGACAGAGGCAGCCAAGAACCCGGTGATCATAAAAATCCCTATTATTTTTATTACATATGCTAATCTCACCGGCATTTTGCTCTTACCTTGCTGCAGTCCTGGCAGCTTATTCTTGCGACGTTACAGTTGCCCGCCTAAAAATTCTCAAAAGTGCTCGTTATTAAATGTTAGTTTTGTTTCCTTTAAGCTCTCCCTATCAAGTAGTCATTCAGTGCCCAGGCGAAGAGCTGCTCCCACGCTACTCTAAGTGATGGGTCTCTTAGGACCGGCAAGTATGGGCGGAGGTGGGGCATGTAATATTCTATGGCCAGGAGGAAGGCTGTGTAGTAGACACATACCCTTCTCCTTTTTAAGTATGTTGGCCTCTTTATTTCGTATACAAATTGGTGTGACAATTCTTCTGGGTAGTTATCGTCTGGCAGCACCATCTACACCTGCACACTGAACTTGTTAATTAGCTTTTCTTAACAATACAATATTACGCAGTTCCTGTATGTGCGAGAGAAAAAAGAGAACATTCACGTGTTTACATGTGTATTGGTGCAAGCAATGTCCTTCAGTTTTAGTTAAAACTATACTTAGCAGTCAATGGGGGGGGGGTTTGCGCTCAGATGGCGGAAGTATTTTTACTCTTTGAGCGTGTGACCATGGGGTGGGCAGTATGGGGATCACCCCCTTCTTTGTCAGTTATCGTCTCCGAGTTAACAATTGGGTCGTTGTCTGTGGTGGAACCTTCTTCCGCTGTCGGGGATGTTGTTGCTGTTTTTCCAATGGACCTGTCGTTGGCGCTGGGGCGGGTCTGCAGTTTGTAGATCTTTACGTCATGTAGGTGGTTCCAGGCACGCTTATCCTTTAGTTTTACTGCTCTTGTTGATACGTCCTCTACCAGATGGGGGCCATTGAACCTCTTCTCGTTCCACTTTCTATTGAAATTGCTTAGTAGTACGTGGTCACCTTTGGCAAGTTTGCACGAGTTCTCCTTTCCCAATTCCGTACTTTCGTCTTTTTCTTGATTGCTGGTAGACCCGCCCCGTGTGCGCTCGAGCTGTTGAGACACAAACACGACACTAGTAATCAAAGAAGACACATATTGATACATTTCATCACCTAACACATTCGCTGAACTTTCGTGGTCGGTGAATGCCCTTGACGTTGGTGTTAGGGGAAGGCGCATTTGACGTCCAGTAACCACTTCGTGAGGGGTGAGGTGGTGGTCGGACCCTGGCCTGTTTCTAAGTTCAAACAATGCTAACGGAAGGCAATACAACCAACTTTTCTTTGTTGTTTGTTGTATTTTAGCAATTGCCTCCTTCAATAGGCCATTCAGGCGTTCACATACACCATTAGCCTGTGGGTGGTATGCACATGCAAATTTGTGTTTAATGTTCAGCAGGGATGTGATATGCTGGAACATTTCATTTGCGAAATGGGGGCCGTTGTCTGATCTTAACACCTCGCACACTCCCCACCTGGGGAAGACCTCCCTTACTATGAATTTGGCTGCTCTAAACGCATCAGGGTGTGAACAGGGCCCTGCTTCAATCCACCTAGAAAATGGGCATACTACTACAATCATATACCTATTGCCTTGACAGATGTTGATCATATCAACATAGTCAATGTGAAGGTGCCGAAAAGGTCCTTCTGGCCGGGGTATGGTACCTCTTATCACTTTTAGAGTATGACCGGCCGTAAACTGTTGACATGTGAGGCAATTGCTGATAAAATTTGACACATGAGAGGTTAACTCGGGACAAAACCAATCTTCTCTAATTCGTGCTGCAATTATTTCCTTGCCTGTATGGGCAGGGTGATGTAATTGGCTCAAGGCGGTATTTAACAGTGCCAACGGTATTACAACTTTCCCAGTGCCACCCTGGCGCCATAGTGCGTCGGTTGGTGACATTGTGCATCCTCTTTTCACCCATACTTCTTTTTCGGCCATTGGTGCAGCCGCTTGTAGCTCCATAATCTGTGTGGCTGGGAGATGGGTGTACCCTTCTCTTATTAACATCTCCCTCGCTATTCCCCTCCCTCTCCCTCTCTGTGAGTCTGTGGGGTTCCATATCTCACCAAAATATGCAGCATATTTCGCATGTGCGTCTGCTGATGCATTTCCTTTTGAGACGTAGTCTTCTCCATTGGTGTGTGCGGTGCATTTTACTAGGGCTAGTTCTTGGGGGTCGTTTATTACTTCAATTAGTTCAGCCAACAAGAGGGCATGTTGTACTGGAGTGCCATCAGCTCTCCTAAACCCTCTTCTTCTCCATTTTGATAGCCCTGAGTGGACAGTGGATGTAACATATGCACTGTCGGAATATATAGTTACTCTTTTATTAAAACTTTCCTTTAATGCCAATATTAGTGCAACGAGTTCCGCGGCTTGAGCAGAGTAATGCTGTGGTAATTCTACACACTTCATAGCCACACACACCGGCGCCTCCATCATTTTTACTACTGCTGCCCCAGTCCTTCTTATCCCATCTCCTTGATCAATAGTTGATGACCCATCAATAAACAAAAGCTCACCTCCCTCTAGTGCGTTTTCTTCAACTTTCCTAGTACATGAGTATATTTCAGTTACTTGGGTGCAGTCGTGGGCGTAATCTCCCTCTTCAATTACTTCTGCTAGGAACCTTGCAGGGTTAACCGTGCTACATCTAACAATTGCTAGTTCAGCTTTAGACAAAATAATCTCATAACCTGATGCCCTCTGTGTCGTTAATGTGGACTTAGGTTTATTCAATATCGCAAATAGTGCATGTTCCACAAATAGTGTAGTTGGACACCCCATAGTTATTGCTGATGCTTTTTCTACTGCAAAAGCAGCTGCAGCAAGACCTTGTTCACAAGAGAAGTGGCCTAGCATTATAGGGTCTAAGTGACCGCTGTAAAATGCTACTGGTTTATAGCCCATGCTAGTTTTTTGGGCCAACACTGCTTTCATCACTGCTGAGTCGCAATGTGAAAATATAAAGAAGCGCCGCTCATAGTCTGGGGATGCCAGTACTGGAGCAGTTGATATCGCGTCTTTTAATTCGTCGAATGCCTCCCTCATTTCCATAGTCCATCCCAACTTTTTCTCCCCTTTATTTGCTTCCTTCAAACCCTCAAGCAGGGGTCCTATGTATGAGCTGTAATCAAATACCCATGCTCTACAGTAGTTGCACAGCCCCAGAAATTGCTGCAGTTCTCTCACAGTCTGTGGCACGGGAGTGCTTGAGATGGCCTGTGCTCTTTGTGGTGCAATCCTTCTTCCATGTTGGGATATCAGTTGGCCAATGTAAAGTACCTGTTCCTGACAGTATTGTATCTTTTCCATGTCTACCTTGTACCCCTTTTCTGCCAGTATCGTCAACATTTTTAAGGAGTCCTCTCTACATTTACTTTCGTTTGTACTGCAAATTATTATGTCATCCACATACTGTAACACTGTGCTTTCCACCTCAACGTTACCCAAATCCATCTGTATTACTCTATTGAAAATTGAGGGTGATTCACAATACCCCTGTGGTAATCTGGTATGTTTCCACTTTGTATTTCGGTAAGAGAAGCTTGTCAAATCTTGTGAGTCTGGGTGTAATGGTATTGAGAAAAAAGCATTTTTAAGGTCAATCACTGTAAATCGTGATGCTTCTGCTGGAATGCCACACAATATTGTGGCCGGGTTTGCTGTTACTGGATACTCTGCTTCTACTATGTTGTTCAAGGGTCTGAGGTCCTGTATGAAGCGCCAAGACCCCCCTTTAGCCTTGCGCACCGGGTACACAGCTGTGTTACATGGTGATTCTGAGGGGACCAATATGCCATTGTTTATAAGGGCCGTTATGGTTTCATATATGCCCTCATCTGCCTCTTTTGACAATGGGTACTGTTTCACTCTTGGTAGTATGGCACCCTTTTTCAATTTTATCCTTACACCCCCTATGCTTTTTATGCATCCCACGTCATAAGGGCTAATAGTCCATAATGATTTGGGCACCTTTGACATATCTTCCTTAAAAAATGGGACTGGGGTGCCTGCGGGTGCCTCAAGTGCCATTGCAATTTTCTGTGCTACTTGTTTGTGAGCCACTCTTAGCCATATTTCTACACTCATCATGAACACCATTTCATTTTCTTCCTTTTCTTCTGAGAACAGCTCTTCATCTGACACCTGGGTCAGCCTACATCCTTCTGCTAGTGCTATCACCGCCCTCCATGCTCTCCCTTCTTTATCTTGGGCGTGCACAGCAACATAATCAGCTGTTGCAATAATGCTCTCAATGTCCATTACAAACACCTTCCCTTCTAGTTCATTAACTGGTGTTTCTGGTCGGAACAGATAGGCTGCTGGTCTCCTCCATATTTTCCCTTCTATCCCTGGCATCCATGCAAATGCCATGTCTGTGCCATATTGGAATAGCTCGCCATCTACTGGCTCCGCCCTAATCGCTGTCTGTCCACAGTATGCTTGCAAAATCTGTCGTGCTGCGAGCATGTTAATCCCTGGAGTAGAGCAAATTATGCCATCCTCTGTAAAGGAGATCGTCATATTTAACCTGTTCATTATGTCCCTCCCCAGTATATTTACTGGTGAGGCACTATAATACAAAAGTGGAACTGACAGATCATAATCTCCAATAGATAAGTGAACATTATCAGTAAATGGAACCAACCCTTTAGCCCCAGAAAATCCTTGGGTGTTCATGGCTTCGCCTGACATCTTAAATTTACCTTCCCTTATGCAAGACCGGGTTGCCCCGGTGTCAACAAGAAATGATAATTTTTTGTCACCTATCGTTACCTCTATGCGTGGTTCCTCCGCACTATTAGGTGTTACTGACAGGATGGGACACACCAAGGCCGTCTGTGGGCTGGCCTATTGGGGGTACAATGATTGGCCATTCCCTGTGTAAGGGTTGTGTCCCAACACCGTCACCCCACCCAATTGTGTTCGTTCATTTTGGGGTGGTGGTTGTATTAACGCTACTTGTTGTTGTGGCGGTGGCAGGTACTGTGTTATTTGTTGTTGTGGCAGTGAATAGGTTTGTGGCTGTTGTGTTGTTTGTTGTTGTGGGTCACTCCCTTTTTGTGACATCTGCTGTTGTTGTATGCCCTGCTGTTCTTGTAATGTCCTAGGTTGTGCTTGTTCATTCCATGCTGGTGTTCCTGGCCTGACCCTACATGTACGTGACATGTGTCCTAATAGTCCGCAGCTCCAACACACGGGTGGTTCCCTGTTTTGCCATGGGAAGCTCCCTGTGTTGTCCTGGTATACGGGTTGCCCTGTGGGGTAGTAATTTCTGAGTCCCCCAGCCTGTTGTTGGGTATTATATCCATATCCTCTCCCTCTCATAAACCCTCCTCTCCCTCTGTTATAACTATAATACCCAGTTCCTTGCATTGGGTACCCTCCTCCCATGTTTGGTGCGTGTAATTGCAGAGGCGGCACTTGCTGTATTACACCTTGTGGAGGCACTATTTGGGCGGGATCTTGTGCAGCCACTACTTGCGTTGGGCTTTGGGCCATTGGTGTGGGCGTAGTTATTAGTGCCCCTTCCATTGTGTATTTAGTAAGTTTTTTCTGTACTAATTTGGCCTCTTCTGTTTTCCTATCCTCTTCCTTTTGTTTCATTTTTCCTTGCCATGTTCTGCAGTGATGTACTATAGTCAGTTGTATTTCTGGCCATGGTTTTGCTTCCATCCCCACTACTTTCTTTAGTTGTTTTTGAACTCCTTCTGGGAGCCCTTGTACTAGTATATGATAAAATATGGCTGGTGTTTTGTCCCATTGTTCTCTAGTTTCCATGCGCCACTTCTCTTGAACATCCTGGATATAATCAACAGGATCCTCATTTTCACCCATCTTACGGGAAGTAATGGCTCCTATGTCTGATGTGTCTGGGTACTGCACTCTCAGTGCCTGCCATAGCGCATGTCTGCAGTTTGCAAATGGTGCCCCATCATGCGATGTGTTCGTTATTGTTACCCCATGGAATCCCGCTCTTTTCCAAATGTCATCCGCTCTATCCCCTAATATTGATATTAACAGGCCCTTCACATCTCCTACTGCTAGTTTCTGTCCTGCGGTGTGTTTTTCCATTTCATATATCCATTTACCCGCACCTCCACTTAGTGATGGGAGCCTACATTTTATATTTTCCTTATCCGTATGTTTCCAAGGTACATACTGTGGTCTAACCCCTCCTCTCTCCAGCAGTGGCATTAAATTCTGTCTTGTGTCACCCTTTACGCTCCATAATGTTGAGTCTTCACACCCCTCCTCTTCCCCCATTTCTTTTACTACTTCAAATTCTTCCTTACTACCTCTGCTCCTACCTCCCTCTTCTTCCTTTCCCCTTTTTTCATCATTTCCTGTGTTCAATATGGGTATGTTTATTTGTCTGTCTTGCCTGCGACTAGGGAGGTCCCTAAGCCGACATGCATAAGGTGTAAGTTCATTCATGAACGGCGCGAGCTTTATTCTGTGCAGAGAGCGCGCGGTGGTTGAACATGTAGGGTGTGACGTGGGAGGGCGCGATGGTGATGTGGGTGGCGTGGTTTCATTGGTTTGTGTTTCCCCTATTCTTTTCACTTCCTCCTTACTTCTCTCCAGCTCCTCCCATCTTCTACTCATCCAGGGCGAATCTATGTTTGTTCTAGTGAGGTATAGTTTATCTAAGCTTTCCCTTTCACTCTTCCTTCCATCCTTCTCCACTCCTCCTTCCTCCTCACTGCAAAAATCATTCATAAATGGCACCCCCCACTCTGCCTTTTTTCCTTTTATTGTTACTGTTTTTAAGTCTATTAGGTCTCTTTCACCCTTTCCGTTGTTACCAACTGTTCCCCTTAGTGCTGATGTTGTTGCTACCTCTCTACTTTTATATACATCTCCCCATCTTTCACTCTCCCAACCCCTCTCTTCTCTTCCTCCTTCACTTCTCTCCTCCATTTCCCTACTATTTTCCTCCCTTTTCCTTTTCAATTCCTCCATTACTTCGTTGCTCATCTGTTCCAATATCCTTTCATCCTCTTTCTTCCTTTCCCATTTCACCCTTTCTCTTTCTACTATACTCTCTATTACCTTCCCCTCTTCATATTTCTTAGCTGTCTCTGATATTATCCTCCTCTTCCATATTTCCATTTCTTTTTCCTTTTCTTCTTCTTCCTTCTTCTTCTCTCTCAGCACTACTCTTGATACCCTATCTGCTGCTCCTTTTACCCTTTCAGCTTCTCTCTTTTGCTCCTCACTTCGTTCCCTTAATTTTTCCAATTCGTCCTTACCTTCTTTCCTTTTCCTCACTCTCTCTCTTTCCTCCCTCTCAAGTTGTTTGATCAGTTCATTCTGCTCATCCCTTAGTTCTGCTAATCTTTCCTCCAAAATCTCTTCCTTCTGCCGTAGTAGCTCCTCTCCCCTCATTTCACTCTCTCTGGCACTATCCTCGTTTGTTCTCTTTACCGCCTCCCTTTCTTCTCCAGTTAGTGAGCCTCGTAATTTCAACAATATCTGTGCAGCTACCCACTCATCGTTTCCTATCTCTACAGTCTGCTCTTCTCTAATCCTCCTGTCCCCCATTGGTATCTTCCCATGAGCCACATATGGTGGAGGGCTGTATGCCGGGTTTGAGTATCCTTCAGCCGCCCTTAACTGTCCTTCTATTTCTCCTAATTCCCTTAAAGGGTACAACCCTCCTCCCTCTGTTTTCACTCCCGGTGTTATGGGTATCCCATTGCTCGGTTCCTTTTTTATGTCGTCTGATTTATCAATCTTTTCTCCTCCCTGTCTTTCGTTCCCCGTATTCTTTGTGCTTTCGCACTCCTTTTCCCCACCCGTTCCTTCTTTCTTAATCTCCTTTTCTTCCGGTGTTTCCCCCATAGTGAACATTCCATTTGGTCCTGGTCGAGACCCCTGGAACATCCTCCATAAGTTAAACACCTCCACATGGTTTGTTAACTTCTTCCCCTTGTATGTATTGTGCAGATGGTTCAGTAGTGAATGTTGGGCATATGGATCGAAACTACCATTAGGCGGCCATGGTGTTAACATTTTGTTGTCCGTCCCCTGGGTCCACTCTATGCTGTACTTAATTAACTTCTCCCTATGTGGTGGCAGTGTGGTGCATATGTGCTGTAGTGGGGTAGTGAGGGTGTTCCCCCACCCTCCCGACCCTCTCCCGTATGACATAATTTCACTCCCCTTGTTACCCTTCCCCTTACTAGCAGTTTACAATATACAACCTTGTATTGCTTACCTCGCCCCGCAAGTGTGGGGACTTACGACAATCCTTTGACAAATTATGCAATAATAATAAATATGATGTTATATTATATTCCTTCCCCTACGGCCCCCTGCGGCCGAAGCGCACGCAGCCCCCTGCGGCTGCGTACCCCTTACGATGATCTTATACAGTCGTCCTGTTTCTCCGTTCTCCTCCCCCTTTTACACTTGCCGTGGCCGGCGTTCTCCGTGCGCAGCCACGCCTCTTTCCCCTTCTTCTTTCGATCCACTGGTTTATAGTTTATCTCCGTACCAGCTCCTTTATCATGCTTCTCTTCCCCACCACTCTCAAACCCAAAATTCCTTGTGCTCGCGATATCCTATTAAATCCCTACTGGTGACGTCACCGATTTCTTCGAGCTACTGGTATATTCTTGTTATGTTCTTTAAGTTCAAAATACACTTGCAATCTACCCCGCTAACCCTACAGCTGTCTTCCTGTCTCTCCTGGAACAAGGTAATCTCATCAATAATATAACCGGACTGCGCACGCTGCGTCGCCTCGCGTGTGATACGCCCCTCAACAGGAGGGCTTAACCAGCCAATTATCTTCCGTTTTGGGCAACTATGTAACTAGCTACCGCCCACAGGGAAACGTCATCTACCTATCGAGTTTCTTGCTCGAACAATAGGGAACCTCATCTACTCATTGATCAATAAATGTCAAGTCGTAGGAAACCACACACACCCACCCTCACACTTAGTCGCAATTTAGGCCATCAGTGTCTTACGAGCGGCTGCACGTGATGTTTTCGTGCCCCGCCCCCCTCTTTCGCGTAACGTTAGCTGACTGTTACGAGCGGCTGCACGTGATGTTTTCGTGCCCCGCCCCCCTCTTTCGCGTAACGTTAGCCGACTGTTCTCGCACTCGTTTCGCTACCATTCATTCCATTGGCAACACTCAGTTAAACCTTCGCCGCACATCTGTACAATACCTCCCCCCTCCCTTATTTACTTCCTCCCCCTCCCTCACAATTTCGCATTGCTTGTTGTGCGTGTCATGCTCACCAAGTTCTCTCGATGCAGGGCCGGTCGACTGCGTGCACCCCTCCAAGCGGCTCGCCACCTCCCCTCGTCTGGACCACGTCTGGACACTCGCCGACCGCGGGCGGGATACTTCTCAACCGGTTCCCGAGGGCCAATATCCGGATTGCGCTGTCCGGTCTTCTCGCGGCTCCGCGATGGTCCTGTAGTCCTCAGAAGGGGGCAACGGCAGAGGGGGCCGCGCCGCCGGGCCTCCTCGCAACGGGAGTGCCTGGAAAAACTAAAAATAAAAGTTGATCTTAAACAGATCTCAGCAGTGCCTCCAACTTGTCGGGGGGAAATTCTGCCGGGGTCGGCCGGGCCGTCCGCAGACCTCCGGGCAGGGAGGCCCCAACTCCTCCCGTATATCCCAGGCGAGATAGAGTATGAGACACACACAAGGAGCAAGGTGACTCTGCTGTTTATTTAGGCAAAACGGCAGGGATGGGTCAAGGAGCGTACGCGTTCGTCCTGACACACACATAATCGTGGGGCTCGCAGGCCCTTTTTACTGCATTATGACGCGCTACTTGCGTCACTTCAGAAAGTTAACAAAAAACCTATCGCCACTCTTAATTGGTTGCTCGAGTGGTAGGGTTAGTATAGTACACATATAGAGAATGATATTAGTGGACAAGGTGTAGTCAGGTGGTATATCTGGGTTGTCCCTACAATTAGATACATAAGAATTGTTACATGAAGACTCCTGAGGATTGGCTAGTATTACTGACGTCTGAGATAAGAGCCCCATGTTCTGATTGGTGCATCCGTGAGCTCCCCAGCCTGGGACCACCGTTGTTCCCAGCTCTCGGTGTACCTGTGTTTGCAACAATGTTTCAATATGGGTACGTGCAGACAATGTGAGGATTTATTCATAGGTGGAAGGCTGACCGCTCCCACTGTAGCAGATGTCTATTGAGCCTTTCAAGTGTATCGGCCTGTGTCTCGTAGTGAGGGACCCAGACGCCTTTCCTCTCCTGGGTTTTGGCATCTCGTCAGGTTCGGCTTGGTCACGTGGGGAGGGACCGTGAAAGAGGCAGAATTCTGCACAATTAATATTGTTTTTTCTACTGCGCGTCTGGTTTAATTTGTCGGCGTGCCTTTATCGTTGAAGCGCGGAGTGCGAGGTTGCAACATCGTGCCTTTGATGATTTGTTCTTGGATGTGGGTTTGCAACATTGCGACCTTGGCTGGTTGCTCCACCGGGTTCTTTCTGCAGGATCAGCAACCTGACTCTTGCTTTGTTAATGTCCACGGGAGCTCTTGTTTGAGGCCTACTCGGGCCTGGTGCTTAAGTAGTCTGTTTGGTGCATAGGTGCTTTAGATTATAGTAGCATATATTTCCATGACCAGTATCGTGTTTCCATTATACCTCTCATGGTGGTAACGGGTTTCAAGAGAAGCGTGAGCAAGCGTTATAGATGAGTTCATGATGCGTCTTGCGTTTCTGCATTCTGAAAGCCTATGTAAAAATAATAAAGATGCACGTCCGTGAATATGCCTGTCGCCTACGTCAGAGCACTGAGTATGTTCTTCGTGTAGATTGGTGTGGAAATGTTAAGTGTGTATACTTGTACAGATGTGCTTCCCGTTGTCTAGGTCGTCATGGCATCTCTAACGACGTGTGGTTTTTAGTCTAGCTGATCCGAGCCGCAGGTGTCGGCATGGCCAGTGCGGGCTGCTGGGCAGGCAGGTGGACACATCCGTATGTTCCTGTACCAGGGTACCTGGTCGTCTGGTAAATGGACAAACTCTTCTCGCGGCAGGTGTCTGGGCCGTGACCCTCTAGGCCAAGCGCGAGAGGTGAAGGACGGGAGCCTGGTCTTCCATTCTCCCACTTCAAGACCATCCTGTAGTTTCATTCATTTTTTGTTCTTTAATAACACTCTCAACTCTTCTTTTGCTGTACAATCATTTTCAGTTAAGGGATTTTGTTCGGGGTCTATCAAATGATTATAATAAACACCCAATACTGGGTCTTCTTTGTATGCCTCAATCAAATCCTGATCTGGCGTATCATAATTCCATTGTACTACAGGTTGTTCAACATCTTTTGGAGCTTTGGAGCATGTAACTGCATCTATTTGTATTTCACCAATTACGTGTTTAATGGGCAACAATTCTCCCATAACAGCCCCAATCTTGGCCAATTGATCTGATCTATCATTTCCCTCCTTATCCTCTCCTGGTGTTTTCAAAGGCCCACAAATTTTCCTCCAATGTATTGTTAAACCATTCTCCGACACTAATTTGTCTGTAGCTTGAATCATCTTCCCATGTTTGAGGGGCTTTTTGTTATATGTGAGCATGTCTCTTGCTTTCCAGCCAGTATTTACAAACTAACCAATGAAACCCCACTTTTGCTTCCATTTGAATCTATACACATGTGCTGTTGTTTGCACAAATATGTCATTCATGAATATATCCCTACTGGTCTCACGTTATTTGCATACAGTCTTTCCCCTTCAGTAATGGCTAGGCAGGCTGAAAAAGATGGTCTGGATGGTTGACCAGAGAAATGCCAGAGGTTAGGATTAATTCCAAACCTTCCAGCCATCACCTCTTTTGTTTTGTCTTGAACAACAAGGCAGACAAGTCACACATTTCCTTTTCACCTTTGATTGACCTTGAAGATACACACACTAGAAGCTCAGATATTGACTCTTTGGAAAATCAAAAGTGTTGTCTAGCAAGAAGGGGTCTATAGCTCAGAAAGTCTAAGGATTTTAGAAATGTGAATCAATCTACTCCTGCAGAAGCCCACTTGAAACTCAGACTTTAATCAATGCAAGGCCTCGTTTCAGTTGTTAGATGCTGTTGATGACGGTAAACTTCTGTTACAACTGAGTCTTGTTGAGCACTGATGAACTTTAGTTTCATGGTTTGTAAGGAGTACTGCTGTGGCTGCATTCAGAGGTTGTAGTTAATTGGGAGATACTTCAAACCTGTGAAAATCTACAGGCATGTTGTTAATGGGACCTGATAATGCTCATCTGGATAATGGTCATTAGTTTTTGAGGTACAAGGAGAATTGGTGAAAAATCTGTTGTTGAAGCCCATGTGAATTGATTAACATGGCAAGGTTTTTGTGGACAATGGTTTTGAAAGTCACTGGGAGTGAGGAGTACAGGTATGCCATATGAGTTATCTATTATATGGGGGGTGTCTTCAAATACTTGTATGGTTGTGTGTGGCCTGTGTGCTACCTTGGACAGAAGCCATATCCATATAGCAGGTTGGGGTGAACAACATTTTGCTGAAGCTGTATTCAACATGTGAGGTTGAACCCAGTCTGGTACAATCATCTTGCTAACACCAGGTATTAGAGTAAATGATTTTTTTGTATTGCTTCACATTTTGGCAATAGAATGCATCAGAACTTAAGGGGCTGGTTTACACTGCAGCAGTACTTACTGTATTTAAGCTTTTTCAGGGCCTATTCCCGGGAGGATAGCTCAGCGGCAGCGTGTACGTCTTGGAAGCAAGACGACTCAGGTTCGATCCCCAGGTCCGCGCTTAGAAACCTCTGGGTGTTTAAGTGCATTATAAATACGTAACTAAGACAACAAAAAAAAACAATTACGCAACTAAGAAGAAAAAAACAAACAATTCCAGTAACAGCGCCTCGATGCCCACGGGCTGTGTGAGCGCTTTATAAATGTAAAAATAAATGAAAATGATATTACAGGAACAGCAATTTAAAGGACACATGCAAGAGGGAAAAAAACAATGGGCCTCATTACGACCCAGGCGGTAAGTTACCGCCTGGGCCGTGACTTTACCACCATGGCGTAAACTACGTTTACGCCATGGTGGTTGGCGGACTTACCGCCCCATTCCGACCTTGGCGGGGCGGTAAGTCCCCAATCCCCATTTACCCTTCCCCATTCCCATTTTTGCCCCATAGGGCATAATGGGAGTGGGGAAGGCGTTAATTACGCCACCGTAAATTACGGTGGCGTAATTAACTCCATGGTCCCTTAGCGCCATGGATTTTAACACCCGCTAAAAGCGGGTGTTAAAACCTCCATGGCGCTAAGGGACCTCGTAATTGGCGGTAAGGGGTCGGCGCAGCTAACGCTGGCGTAAACCCCTTACCGCCAGGGTCGTAATGAGGCCCCCTGTCTTTATCATGAATAAGAATCAGACTATGCTACATAAGGTTTGAATACAATTTGGGATTGACATGGTTTCAAGACAAACGCTGGATTTGAACATAGTTGCTTGCGAAAGTTGGTCTGATTTACAAACAGGTTTTACAATGGTGCAACGTGCATTGAAAAACGCTTTGTAAATCAGCCCTATAATAACTTTTAGTGCAAAGTGTTTTCAAATGTCTGTTGTATATACTGCACAGCACGGTTACGTCGGGTTGTAACACTATAAGAGTGTTCCCTAATGCATGAGGTTTGTTTGCCAAGCATATTTGTATTCACATTGAACACTGGGCACAGTTCATTCTTACTTTTCTACGGGGCATAACTTTATTCTATTACTAGTCCCCAGAAGCTGCAAATCTTTAGATAATCAAGGCTTGGAAACTCTAGCAAGAAAAACACATATCAAATCATGCAGATTACTTTCTAGACTGACCAAAATATTAAGCCGTAATACTTTACAAAGGGACGATTTATGAAGAACATGTTTTCAAATGCACACGATTTTTAGTATTACTTAACAGGACAAAGCCTTATTTTAGTAATTCCCGCCTGCTAACAATACTTAAGCGTTGAAGAAATGATTCATTTATCTTCATGCATTTTATACAGCGAACCATCTGACGTGATTTGTCCATTTTGGAACACATGTTAATGGGTTTAATACAGTTTATTTTTACGTGAAAGAGTTAAGTTAACAAGTTGAGCTCAGATTCCTGTCCAACGGTGAAGCACAGCTCTTATGGTTACTTTGGCTAAGGATGTGTTTGCTATTGGCTGTTTGCCATTGGCACCCGAGCCAGTAATCGTTACTACTCAACCGAATGTTGCTTGTTTATTTAGAGTTCATACAGTAACTTTAGTTTGGTTGAAAAGAAAGCCAACCACTGCTGACAGACATGCCATTCTTTGTCCACGTTCCATTTGATTTTAAAGGTATTAGCCATGTAAGAAGAATTGCCGTGGATCCGTCTAGCAGCCCAGTTCTGCTTTTCAACTATTTCAAAGTTAGACACTTTTCTGATACCACATGCCTAAAAATAAATCCTGACATTCTCACTGAAGCACTGCATGATAATGAGTGTTAAAACATCGCGGTCTGCTTCGAACATTCTAAAGTTGATGAGATGCCGCAGATGGAAACTAGCCATAATAATAATAATAATAATAATAATAATAATAATAATAATAGTCCATACAGCAAGGGTTTGGACAAAAACAAATCTGTTAATTTCAGTATTGTTGCAAAAACCTCATGGCCTGACTTCCCCTAGTGCATCAAATGTATGTACGTCATTTGCTCAAAAAACATATTCCATTGATGTTTTAATCATATTCGGACATCCAGTAGTAGTGAATCCTTCATGGTCTGGTCTCCTACCATTTACAATATTGCACACCACAACGTGATATGCAGTATATATATATATATATATATATATATATATAACATGGCCACGGTAGTGGCCATGTAGTTATGGTTAAGATGCTGTTTCCATAGGAAGAGCACTTTTTGGGTGGCTTATAACTTCGCTCTCCCTGGACGGATCCTCACCAAACTTTGCAAAAAAAGTATTTGGGTCACTCTGAATTTTTTTGCAAAGTTTGGTGAGGATTCGTCCAGGGGGGGCAAAGTTATAGGGGGGGTCCCAAAACTTTTTTTTTCCCATAGACTGAATGGGAAAAAACTTTGCGCAAGGCTACAGCCCAAACCGCTGGACGGATTTACACCATATTTGCGGCAGGAGTGGCGGTCTGGTCCCAAAAGCGTGCTTTTGTAAATTTGGTGTAAATCTGTCCAGTAGTTTTTTAAAAAATGACCAAAATGTAAGGCAAAAAAATTAGTGATATCTGCGTTCGCGTTGCGGACGGACTTCCCTGTTCGCTCCGCGGACAGCACCCCGATTGGCCCATGGCCTTGCATCATGTCCGCGGACATGCGATGTGTTCGCTGATTGGACGGCGAGGGGCGTGGAGTGCGTCAGATTTTCTGTGGCGCCCGCCATCTTGTATTCGCAGTCGACCGCGTACAGCGCAGTGAAACGTGGATAAAAAATTGTATTTAGTGCCGTGTGTTGGTGTGTAAGAGTGTTTGGGGAGGGTGGGGGACTATGAGATAGGTTCAATGTTTTGTTTTTTTATGTGCTAGACGTTTTTGTTGCGTTCGATTTGTCCGCGGAGAACACGGCTGTTCTGACATTTTGTAAATAAACTAAATGGTGGGGTGTTTAGAGGACGGAGTATGTGTCATTTTTGTTCGCAAGGAAGGTAAAAATGAGCTATGAACACTCGCGGTGTACTTAATTGTTCGTAAATACACAAACTGGGGGTGTCCTCAGGACGCTGTCCGTATTGTAATCTGTCTAGTTGAATGTGTTCTAAGAACACTCGCAGTGTCCCGAAATGGTTGCAATTACACAAAATGGGGGTGTTCTGAGAACGTTGTTTGTATTGTTCGTTGTCAGGGTGAAAGTGTTTTAAGAGCATTCCTTTTGTCCGCTAATAGTACAATTTCCTAGGGGCGTCAACCGACTTTTTGTCCACTAAAGAAACGATAAATCCGGCTGGTGTGCACCGACATTATGTGATAATCCTATGACTGGCGCTATTGACCTGGCTGACTTGCTTTTGCAACACTAAATCATATCTCCCGCCCCTAAGCCTGATATTATCAAAGCATTCATATTCCCCGCCTCTCTCCGTGACGTTACAGGGTGCGTAATGAAACGAGCCCAGTCGTCTCCAGTACTACGCGACTTTACACAGAACCCGGAAGACAACACACATTATGTCACAACACAGCGCGCCACAATTCGGAATATGAAACTGTGATTTAAAAGCAAACAGCAAGATTGTAAATGTTGTAAAGTACATTTATTTGAATCAAATGTTTAGAGAATATTCAGCAATTTGCATTTGTCTTTGTTGTCGATCCGCAAAAGTTCATGTTGAGACACGCAATGGTACTTTGCGGTACAGAGAGTGTTAGATCAGCTTACAACTCAGTGCGCCACAATTCGGAATATGAAACTGTGGTTTAAAAGTAAACAGCAGGATTGTACATTTGGTAAAGTACATTTATTTCACATGAAATGTTTAGTGAATATTCAGCGATTTGCTATTGTCTCTGTTGTCGATCAGCAAAAGTTTATTTGGAGCCACGCATTGTTCCTTTGCGGTCGATAGGCCGTTGGTTTATGATAAAAGCAGTAAATGGTCGCTCTGATAATCGGAAGGTTGCTCCAACAACAAGCCATTAGACCACCCTATTGGTTGGTATGTTGTTTGTAGCCGCTAGTACTGCGTAAGGGCATATTGGTCCTTGGCAATTGTCCCATAAAATGGTGAGGGTCATGAAGTTGCATATTTGGACCTGCACCTGGCAGTTGAAGACCCCATCCGCTGGAGTCTGTAAATCGTGACATAGGCAAAATGGAGCCACATACCTGTTTTAAAAAACATAAATTAGTCTCACCAGCCGATCTTCATTAAAAATCATCATTTTATTTATTAGGGCGTGAAAATATTTGCTATCGAAGATTGTGCAACAGAGTACGTTAATAATAAAATAATAATATTTTCCCATTCATATAGCGCTAAGAACCGTGAGGTATCTAAGCGGTGCTTATTATTAACCACGGTGTGTGGTGCTCATTTATCGACCATGGAAGGATGAAAGGCTGAGTTTGGCCTTGCCGGGATATAAACTTGCGTTAGCAAGCTGTGCACGGATGTCAAAGCGAGCGCTGTACTCGCTGTGCCACTTGACAGGCTACAGTGAAGTGGCACAGCGAGTAGAGCGCTTGACCGCCTATAGACCGGTTAAATTATTTCTATTAACCCACCCTGTGTCGTCTGCCTTTTTCAGAGCCCTCTAAACGACAGGGGATCAATTTGGCGGTGATAGTGCGTGGTAGAAAACATTATGCCACTTTCAACGAACAAGTTCAACTTGAGCGGTCTTTAATGCTACGCTATTGTAATTATATTTGGTATAAAGTAATCTAAAGGGTTACTTACAGTACAATTGCAATTTCCATTGTCTACGAGTGGTGCAGTCCCAAAATACGACTCCGCGTGTGCCAACGATCTTTCGCATAGTGATATAATATATAAAAGTGGTTTCGTTTCAGAAATGTCATCTTTATCTTCTCTTACGTTTTAGCAACACTCCTTCAAGAGAAGTCTTTCATCACAATCTCTGTCTGTCAAGGTCAAAACACAATACAACCTTATAGTCCGCTTCGTGAGCCTCTCCGGGGCCCGAGAAAAAAATGGAAGCAGCTGACCTTCACTGTGAACGAGCATAAATTCTTACTTTGCAACATTCTGTGTAAAGCCATCTGTAGAAGTTGGTTTTTGCACGCCATGTTTGTATATTGTTTGCGTGATATTAAAAAAAGTTTGTTTAAAGGACGTTATGGTTCTAAGTACAGCCGAAAGACCCCTGAAAATCACAAGTTATGGTAAGCTTTGAAAAATAACTGGCACCACCACCGTGCACTGCCCCTACTTTGTTGGCTGATTTGGAACGCTTGGTTCAAGCAGTAATGAAGATCCTTCCAAATGCAAAAGTAATTTTTTCTGGATTACTACCTAGGGCAATATGGGACAATAGTTCAGTTTTTTGTCCTCAGCAAAATATTGCTAGGTGTGTCATCAACCGAGGCATGTGTGCCTTCATGCTTAGAGCTGGTATGTTCTTCTGTAACAATGAGAATATTGATGCCAGTAATGCTGTTAATTTTAAAGAAGATGGCATTTCTTTATCTTTTACGGGAAATGCCTTTCTATTTTGGAATGTAAGGGTTGCTTTGGAGAAGGTTATGTGAAGATTTTAGGAGTAAAGTAAGAAAAAAAAACAAGAAAAAAAATACAAAATAACAGGTGTCTGTCAAGCATCTGTAAAAAAAAAAAAAGGCTCTTTTCAGAGCCAACTTCAAAGGGGAAATGGGGCACACTATTTAAATTTACATTCACCACGCTCAGATTTTCGATGTGTCCGCGGACATGGCGGTAGTCCGCGGACATGAAAATCACTACGAGGGGGTTAGTATGTTCTATGTTACATGTATATGAAGTCAGGGATATTATGGTTAAGTTGTGCACTAAAAACCTATGAAATTCAGTGAAAAAACTTTGTTAAAGGGACGTTATGGTTAAGTTGCGCTACTAAAAACCTATGAAATTCAGTGAAAAAACTTTGTTAAAGGGACGTTATGGCTCAAAGTAAAACCGAAAACCCCCTGAAATTCGGCAGTTATGGTAACATAAGCAACCATAACTCGCGCCACCGTGCACCTCTAACACTAACACCCAGGACATCAAAGATGACATCACAAATGTCATTGATAAAATCACTGATGACATCACGTGTGTAAGTACTTTTCATGGAATTTGTGTGCTAGGGATTTTTATTATAATGTTTCGAAAAAAGTGTCAAGGATATTGGAATAAATATCATACCATTATTAGTGCTTTGAACGATGCATTGATATAAATAGCATTGTATTATGGGATTCTATCTAGTATACTGAGCTACTAATGGAGAAACATAGCATTGTGTGCAGAGTACAAGATGAAAGTATAATATGTGTAATGTTAATATGTTGAATAATGAAATAATAATTGTCCTGAAATGTTCGAAAAATCACAAAATGGGGTTGTTCTGAGGACGTTATTCGTATTGTGTGATTGCTTAGCTGTATGCAATGAGGGAATGGCACAGAGAGTAACGTGGACGCCGTCCGCGGACACCGCGGCTGTTCGTGGACAGGGCGTGCTACATCCGGGTTTTTCCAGGAAATCCAACATGGAAAGAAGACTGTACGGATCAGCCAATCAGATGTCGAGGTTGTGGATTTGTGTTGAAAGAGACTGTGTGTGGTGAAGATGGCAGAAGTGGAGAAAGTCAGGATGTTGGTGCTCGGAGATATGTTTGTGCATTGTTTACAGCAGTATGCTGAATGCAGGCATGTTACAAAGAACTTTGATGTGAAAGGAGTGGAGGTGGTGTGGAGCAGTGTGCCTGATTGCAATGTACAGGGAATTGTACAAGTTTGTGAGGATATGGCCATGATGAACAGTCCGCATGTGGTAGTTTTGCACTATGGTGCTTTCCATTTGGGCAACGTCAGTGCCCCTACTTTGTTGGCTGATTTGGAACGCTTGGTTCAAGCAGTAACGAAGATCCTTCCAAATGCAAAAGTAATTTTTTCTGGATTACTTCCTAGGGCAATATGGGACAATAGTTCAGTTTTTTGTCCTCAGCAAAACATTGCTAGGTGTGTCATCAACCGAGGCATGTGTGCCTTCATGCTTAGAGCTGGTATGTTCTTCTGTAACAATGAGAATATTGATGCCAGTAATGCTGTTAATTTTAAAGAAGATGGCATTTCTTTATCTTTTACGGGAAATGCCTTTCTATTTTGGAATGTAAGGGTTGCTTTGGAGAAGGTTATGTGAAGATTTTAGGAGTAAAGTAAGAAAAAAAAACAAGAAAAAAAATACAAAATAACAGGTGTCTGTCAAGCATCTGTAAAAAAAAAAAAAAAACACGGCTCTTTTCAGAGCCAACTTCAAAGGGGAAATGGGGCACACTATTTAAATTTACATTCACCACGCTCAGATTTTCGATGTGTCCGGGGACATGGCGGTAGTCCGCGGACATGAAAATCACTACGAGGGGGTTAGTATGTTCTATGTTACATGTATATGAAGTCAGGGATATTATGGTTAAGTTTTGCTACTAAAAACCTATGAAATTCAGTGAAAAAACTTTGTTAAAGGGACGTTATGGTTAAGTTGCGCTACTAAAAACCTATGAAATTCAGTGAAAAAACTTTGTTAAAGGGACGTTATGGCTCAAAGTAAAACCGAAAAACCCCTGAAATTCTGCAGTTATGGTAACATAAGCAACCATAACTCGCGCCACCGTGCACTGCTAACACTAACACCCAGGACATCAAAGATGACATCACAAATGTCATTGATGACATCACTGATGACATCACATGGCTGGCTCTCCCTTTTTATCCTTTACTGACATATCGAAGCCACATAGTTTTCTTCAGTAACAGTCAGGAAGTAAAAATTGAAAAGGTACTATATTTGTAGACTTAGGGTCCAGTCACATCATATGAAACATATACATAGCGGAAGATACAGGCTTGAAAGAGAGAAATCCTTTCTGTGCATGAAGATAATCATTATGGTTATCAGCACTTTCTCATAGTTTTATTTTTATTACTCTACCTTCCCTCTATATGCTCATATTTGTATACATTATACTCACTCTCCATAGAGTGAATGGGAAAAAATGTTTGCTCGCGCCTACAGCCCAAACCACTGGACGGATTTCCACCAAATTTGGACCAGGAGCAGCGGCTTGGTCCCGAAAGCGTGCTTTTGCAAATTTGGTGAAAATCCGTCCAGTAGTTTTTTTTAAAATGACCAAAAAGTTGGTCAAAAAAAATTAGTGATATCTGTGTTCGGTTTGTGGACACACTTCCCTGTTCGCTCCGCGGAAAGTGTCCTGATTGGCCAATCGTCTTGCGTGATGTTCGCGGACATGCAAAGTGTTCGCTGATTGGACGGCGTGGAGCGTCAAGCGCATCCGATTTTTCGGTAGCGCCCGCCATCTTGGATTTGCGGACGTCCCCGGACAGCACGGTGAAACTTTGTTCAAAATGTGTATTTTGTAGAGTGTGTTGGTGTGTAGGAGTGTTTGGGGAGGGTGGGAGTGGATGAAATAGGATGAAAGTTGTGTTTTTTATGTGTTAGACGTTCTTTTTGTGTTCGATTTGTTTGCGGCAATCACGGGTGTTCTGAAATGTTCTAAATAAACTGACTAGGGGGTGTTCTAAAGAGTCAATATGTGTCTGTTTTTTTCGCAAGCAAAGTGAAACTGTTCTAAGAACACTCGCGGTGTCCGGGGAGTGTTCGTAGGTGGTGTCCTGAGGACGCTGTCCGTATTGTTCTCTGTCAAGTTGAATGTGTTCTAAGAACACGCGCGGTGTCCTGAAATGTTTGCAAATAAACAAAATGGGGGTGTTCTGAAGACGTTTTTGAGAACACTCCCGGTGTCCTGAAATGTTTGTAGGGGGTGTTCTGAGGACGCTGTCCGTATTGTTCTCTGTCAAGTTGAATGTGTTCTAAGAACACTCGCGGTGTCCTGAAATCTTCGCAAATAAACAAAATGGGGGTGTTCTGAAGACGCTTCTAAGAACACTCGCGGTGTCCGGGGAGTGTTCGTAGGGGGTGTCCTGAGGACGCTGTCCGTATTGTTCTCTGTCAAGTTGAATGTGTCCTAAGAACACTTGCGGTGTCCTGAAATGTTCGCAAATAAACAAAATGGGGGTGTTCTGAAGACGCTTCTAAGAACACTCGCGGTGTCCGGGGAGTGTTCGTAGGGGGTGTCCTGAGGACGCTGTCCGTATTGTTCTCTGTCAAGTTGAATGTGTCCTAAGAACACTTGCGGTGTCCTGAAATGTTCGCAAATAAACAAGATGGTGGTGTTCTGAAGACTCTTCTAAGAACACTCCCGGTGTCCGGGGAGTGTTTGCAGGGGGTGTCCTGAGGACGCTGTCCATATTGTTCTTTGTCAAGTTGAATGTTTCCTAAGAACACTCGCGTTGTCCTGAAATGTTCGCAAATAAACAAGATGGTGGTGTTCTGAAGACGCTTCTAAGAACACTCCCGGTGTCCTGGAATGTTCGTAGGGGTTGTCCTTAGGACGCTGTCCGTATTGTTCGTTGTTAAGTTGAAAGTGTTCTAAGAACTATCGCGTTGTTCTGAAATGTACATAGGGGGTGTCCTGAAAATGGTGTCCGTATTGTTCGCTGGCAAGTTCAAAGTGTTCTAAGAACACTCACATTGTTCGCGGACATTAAAAGTTTCCCATATATCATAGTTGAAATGTTTGACTCTATGGATGTGATATGCTGCGGTGGTTGTCCTTATTATTGTATACTTACTGTTTGGTCTAGTAATGGGAGTCCATGTTTTTCTTCTTCATTTCTGTGATAAAAGAAAATAGCATGTTAGTATTAGTATTTTGTAATGACTTATTACATTGTATAAGCAATATACTTTTATTTTTTTTCGACCCTCATATTTAGTAGAGTACAAATCAGAGTACTGTGCAATTTGCTCAGTTTCTGTATTTGTTGCTAAAATCATTGGGTCTGTGGGAGAAAAAAAAATCCATGTTGGATTAAAAAAAAAAACTTTTTCTGTTATGCTACAGTTTATTTGTTTGTTTGTTTTCATTTGTTTTTTATATTATACAATTTTGGAGCAGTTAGATACCAATTGGCGTATTCTAACTGTCTATTTTATTTAATATATTTTAGTGGTTTTGATTTATCTATTTGGATATTGTTAAATTTTGGGACAGTTAGATACCAATTGGCGTATTCTAACTGTATTTTTTGGCCTAATTTAGTGGTATTCATTTATCTGATTAGTTGTTGTAGGATCTTTGAGCTGTTAGATAGCTTTTGGAGTATTCTAACAGTTTATATTATTTTAACACAAATTTATAATTTTGGGACAGTTAGATACCAATTGGCATATTCTAACTGTGTATTCTTTGGTCTAATTTAGTTGTATTCATTTATCTGATTAGTTGTTGTAGAATCTTTGAGCAGTTAGATAGCTTTTGGAGTATTCTAACAGTTTATATTTTTTTAACACAAATTTATTTAAAGGTTTAAATACAGTTTATTTATCAAATTTTGGTTTTAAGAACATCAAATAAGCGTTTGTAAGATTTGCTAGTAATCTCTGCTTTAGAGTAATGGTACTATCATTACATTCAAACCATCCACATTTCTTTTTTATATATGCAGTGTAGTGCCCTGAATTGGTTGTGGCTCCTGCGTGGTAGATTATACCTATTGTTGTGAAGGTTTTCTTACCAAGTGATATTTGACCATGTGTGAATCCAGTCAGCTTGCAGTTGTTTTTGGTACCATCTGCATTGTAACGTAGAAGCATTAGTATTACGTATTTACTATGTGTTTGTATTACTAACGTGGAGCGATTATCTGAATTGCAGGTAGAGCATAATGTACCATGGTTTGCATTTTGTACAAGTTGCTGAAATGGAATGGATTCACAATTCGGTATTGATATATATATGAAGTGTTCATTGGGGATTTCCTCTTGTGTCACATTGTTGCAGAGAGTGCATGTATGTTTCCACATGTATGAAATCTGAAAGATTTCATTTATAGGTATGTTTTTGTTTTCCTGTACTTGTAGTAAGTACATTAGAAATTCTTGTGGATCTTCCTGTGAGTTTATAGTGAATTTCACCATTCCAGCACAGTAGTCCAATTGTCGTCTTATTCCAAAAACACTATGGGGCCGATTCATGGAACAAACGTGCGCCGAAAATCTACGCGCAAGCAGGCGCAAGCAGGCGCAAGCGGAAAAAAAGAGGCGCACGCGCATGCGTGCGATTCATGGAAGTCCCTGCGCGTGTCTTTCTCGGGATGTGCGCCAAACCCGTGCATGGCGCACACGTCACTGCAACATCCCGAAAGACGTGCGCGACTCGCACAGTGAAAGCGCACAACCTCTGCGCATACACTAGAAAGTGGGCGGAACACGGGGCGTAACGCGCGGAATGGGGAACAACTTGCGAAAACAAGGGCGTAACTGGGGATGTACTGCAGGGAAGCAGAGGGAACGCCCACACGCACCCGAACCACACGTATTCATGGAACCGAATAGGGCAAAGCCACGCACAGCGAAAGACACGCACAAGCCTATACACGTCCGCCACAAGAAGGCAGGCGGTAGCCTCCCTGCGCATTACAAACGTGGCAACATACAGCAATTGTGCGAGCGGGGCACGTGTATTTCGGGGTTGCGCGGGAAGTCACACACGCGATTGAGCGGGGTACGTGTATTCCGGGGGTTCGCGGGAAGTCACACACGCGATCAGGCCTGGGGGAGCGGGCTACGTGTATTACAGGGGTTCGCGTGAACTTTTTCACGCGATCGGGCCTGGGGGAGCGTGCTACGTGTATTTCAGGGGTGCGCGGGAAGTTCCACACGCGAATAGCCTGGGCGCGTGTATTTCAGGGGTGCGCGGGAAGTTTTACACGCGAATAGCCTGGGCGCGTGTATTTCAGGGGTGCGCGGGAAGTTTTACACGCGAATAGCCTGGGCGCGTGTATTTCAGGGGTGCGCGGGATTTTCTCACGCGATTTCAGCAGGGTACGTGTATTTCAGGGGTGCGCGGGAAGTTTTACACGCGAATAGCCTGGGCGCGTGTATTTCAGGGGTGCGCGGGAATTTTCTCACGCGATCGGGCCTGGGGGAGCGAAGTACCACTCACCGTCTGTCTTGCGTGTAGTAGAACGCGTAGCCAACACCCGCTGTGAAGTAATAGCGTGTGAACCCCAACGGATGGAAAACACACGCACCGCACGAAAAGCACGTACAGAACATAAAGGACGCGGGATCTCCAAGCCCTGCCAGGGCAACGCCCGTGCGCAAAACGTCACAGACGCGCTTACGCTGTAAGGGCCTTTGGTCCAATGAAATCGCGTACGCGTGCTGACGCGCTTACGCGCTAAGGGCCTTTCCTCGAATTACACGCTGACGTGCAGATTTTTCACGTGCCAAATCACTCCGTATCAAGCTGGCCACGCGAAAACACACGGAAGACCACGCTCCTGCCCAGAAGGCCGAATTACTGCCCCCCAGTGCCCCGAGCAGCCTCCCACATGCCATCTGCTGCTGCCTGCCTGCCTGCCTGCCTGCTGCCACCGTGCCCTGCCATTTGGTGCCTGCACATCAGCCATCTGCAGGGGTCCAGTTGCTGTGTCCACCCCTGCTGGAACAGTAGACTCCATACTGGGATACCATCGCTCCACAGCCCAGCCCCAGGACCCAGTTGCCCACCCACGCCTGCCTCGGGGGTCGCCATGTCGGGGCAAGCACCATCTGAGACCAGTGGCGACCCCCAGCCAGAGAGGCAGAGGGCCACCAGCTTCAGTGAGAAGGAAATTGGTGTCCTGGTGGAGCATGTCCTGGGGCATTATGATGCCCTCTTCGGAAGACCACGCGCCAACAAGGAAGGACGGGAGAGGATCTGGGACGATGTAGTGGTTGCCATCAACGCGGAGGGGGTGGCAACCCGCGACATCAAGCACATCAAGAAGCGCTGGGAGGACTTGAGGGCCAGGACCCTCAATAAGGCCCGGCGCCTCGCGGAGGGGGGCCGGGCACGCCTGAGTGACATCCAGATGAGGGTCCTGGAACGCGTAGACCCAGCGCTCCACGCCCAGATCCTTCGGAGGCAGACCCATCTGGAGTTGGCCGGTAAGTGGCCAAGCATTACTGTGTGAGACAGGGCATGTTGCAGTGTGCTGGTTGTCTGATACCTGCCTGTATGTGTGACATAGGCCATGTACGTATGTGTGTGTGCGCAGGGACATCATGGTCAGGCATGTGAGTACAGTGATGTGTGAACCACATGGTTGGTGCATGTGTTCTATTGCAACATGGGGGGCTCTGTGCGGAATGGACACATGGAAGCATGGCAGTCTCTGTTCCTGGACATGGGTGGGGGTGAGGGATGGGTGCTGGTCCCATGTACACGTATGGTGTCCATGTGTGTGTGTCTGACCTGCGTGTCTGTGACTTGTAACTGCCATGGATGCATGACACATGTCTGTGACAATGTTCAGATTCACTGATGCAGCCTAGTCATCCTTGTATCCACTGTGTCTGTGGTGTACGAGGCCAGATGGATGGAACTACGGTGAGGTGTGTGCATGTGATGGCAAGACCCATGATGCATGTGAGTTTAAAACCAACATTGTATGAATCATAAGTCCCTTGGTCATGTATGCCAATGTCCATGGCATGCGCCATGGCTGTTACTGTATGTGTTTTGCCTGCACTGACCCATGTGTTGTGGAGGGACATGATGGAAGTGATGTATGACAGTGCCACTCATCTGCTGTTGCTTCCTGTCTAGGGGACCATTGTACAGTACCCTGATGCTTGTGTTCTATGTCTCCCTCTACACAGTGGCAAGTGAAGAAGAGGGCGGAGAAGGCGCTGTGGAGCAGAGCGGCGGGGATGCCGCCACGGCTGCAGCGGAAGGGGTGGGTGAGCCCCCACAGGGGCTTGCACCGGCGGAAGACGGCGTGGAGACATCCAGGTTGGTGGTTTCCACAGAGGGGGAGGAGGCCGCTACTGAGCCACACATGGGGCCTGGTGGGGGCATCCCCGCTGGTGCAAGTGGTGCAGTCCAGGGCCAGGGGCAGGAGGCAGCACAGGTCGCCGTGGAGGTGCCTGTGCATGTCACTGTCCCTGACACTGTGACTGCACCACCATGCACCAGCAGGGATGCCCCATCCCAGGCCCGTCCGCAGGTAGGGGAGATGTCCATGTCATCTGACACTCCTCTACCTGCGGACGAGGGGACCCCTGGCCGTGTGGAGAGGGTCCTGATTGGTGTCGCGTTGCGCACAGCTGGCATTCGTGATGAGGTGCATGCTTCCCGGGAGGAGCATGCACATCATCACGAAGAGCACCGTGCGTACGTGAACCATTTGGGAGCCGCCATGGTCGGGGGTTTCCTACATGTGTGTGGCCTTCTGGCGACCCTCTCCTCCTCTGTGGAGGCTATGCGCCAGTCGTGCTCCATGCCGTCTTCCGGCCCAGATGCCACCAGGGCCCCCTGTGGACCTGCCCCGACCAACGCAGCCAGCTCGGTGGGGACCCCATCCCTGCCACAGTCGGGAGTCGAAGGTCCAGCAGGGGTGGACACACCAGCAACTGTCCCCCTGCAGATGGAGGATGTGCCGGCATCATCTGGCAGGGCACGTGCACGACGGCATCGGTGGATTCCATCAGCCTGGATGCCGTCGTGCTGGCAGAGGCAGTGGCGTCGGAGGCAGCAGCAGGCTCGACGTGGGAGGCATCATGGCTCGGGGCCATCAAGATCAGAGGGGCAGGCATCGGCCGGAGGGCAGGAGAACCCTGGGATGGCAGTGTCTTCCGTGTGGGAGCAGTTGGTCCAGCGGATAGGTGCGGAGCGGCAGCGGGCGGAAGAGGAGCGGCTCACCATGGTCAGGGCGGAGTTCTCCATGCGTCGGGCGTTGAGGCGGGCTGAGTGCCTCGAGGAAGCTCGCAGGGAGTTTGAGGTGGACACGGGGTTGTCCCTGCGAGACCTCGGGGCCAGGACAGAGTCCCGCCTCCGGGACATCGACATGGAGTTCGATGATGCCCTGGCCGGCAACATCACAGAGTGAGCCGCAGGACTTGCCCGCTGCCATTGTATATAGTTCTTTAGTTAGTTAGTGTTAGGTTTCCTTTATTTTTTAAGTTTTTTTTGGACCGCTCGGACAATGGCCACTTTTCTGTATATATTTTTTTTATTAGTTAGTAGTAGTAGGTTTCATTTATGGTGTTGGGCTCATGGACCCTGGGATATTCTTGTACATAGTTTGATGTTTGGAAAACATTTGTTGGATTTATATTTGTGTTCACCATGAGGCAATGGTTTTTCCTTATTTTTTCCCCCCATTATTTTTCTTTGGACTACATTAGTTTTTGGATTCCTTTGTTTTTTGATTTTTGCTATTAGTTCTCGGACATGGATCATTTGTTTTGTCATCCCCATTGTTGTGTGATTTATTTCTTTACTTCATTTTCATCTTTAATACATATATTTATTACTTACATTTGTGGTATTTTCTCATTGGTTTCATGCATGTCATGATATGGGTTTTGACATTCACTTGCACCCATTGTGTATGTGTGTGTGACGGACATGTGTTCATTTACATACTTGCCATTGGGGTTGTATCATGTAATTGCATCTACTATGTGGGTGGATGCAATCCTTGGCTGGGTGTTTGTGCTGGGTATGCTGCCCATTACTGCCATGATTGCGTTTCGTCAGGACCTGGGGGCAGGGGGACATGAGTGGGGGCCTGCAGGGGGGTGGGGGCGCAAGGGGACATGAGTGGGGGCCTGCAGGGGGGTGGGGGTGCAAGGGGACATGAGTGGGGGCCTGCTGGGGGGTGGGGGTGCAAGGGGACATGAGTGGGACATGGTTGGGGGCCTGCTGGCAGGTGCCCCACAGTGCTGGGGGGTGGGGGTGCAGGGGGACATGAGTGGGGGCCTGCTGGGGGGTGGGGGTGCAAGGGGACATGAGTGGGACATGGTTGGGGGCCTGCTGGCAGGTGCCCCACAGTGCTGGGGGGTGGGGGTGCAGGGGGACATGAGTGGGACATGGTTGGGGGCCTGCTGACAGGTGCCCCACAGTGCTGGGGGGTGGGGGTGCAGGGGGACATGAGTGGGGGCCTGCTGGGGGGTGGGGGTGCAAGGGGACATGAGTGGGACATGGTTGGGGGCCTGCTGGCAGGTGCCCCACAGTGCTGGGGGGTGGGGGTGCAGGGGGACATGAGTGGGACATGGTTGGGGGCCTGCTGACAGGTGCCCCACAGTGCTGGGGGGTGGGGGTGCAGGGGGACATGAGTGGGGGCCTGCTGGGGGGTGGGGGTGCAAGGGGACATGAGTGGGACATGGTTGGGGGCCTGCTGGCAGGTGCCCCACAGTGCTGGGGGGTGGGGGTGCAAGGGGACATGTGGCTTGGCTGGGGGGCATGCCCATGGTGGATGGGCTGCCTGCGGGACATGACCAGGGGTGCAGGGTAGTCCCCTGTGGTGTGGGCTGCCTGCAGAGGTCGTGGAGGGGGTAGAGGGGAGACCTGGGAGGACCCACACTGGCAATTCACCTCTTCAACTTCCCGCACACCCACGTAATACACTGCCCCACTCGCACAGGCCCAATCGCGTGTAGAATTTCTCGCGCACCCCTGAAATCCACGTACCCAGGCCAATCGCGTGTAGAATTTCTCGCGCACCCCTGAAATACACGTACCCTGCTGAAATCGCGTGTAGAATTTCTCGCGCACCCCTGAAATACACGCGCCCAGGCTATTCGCGTGTGGAACTTCACGCGCACCCCTGAAATACACGCGCCCAGGCTATTCGCGTGTGGAACTTCACGCGCACCCCTGAAATACACGCGCCCAGGCTATTCGCGTGTGGAACTTCCCGCGCACCCCTGAAATACACGCGCCCAGGCTATTCGCGTGTGGAACTTCACGCGCACCCCTGAAATACACGCGCCCAGGCTATTCGCGTGTGGAACTTCACGCGCACCCCTGAAATACACGCGCCCAGGCTATTCGCGTGTGGAACTTCCCGCGCACCCCTTTAATACACGCGCCCAGGCTATTCGCGTGTGGAACTTCCCGCGCACCCCTGAAATACACGCGCCCAGGCTATTCGCGTGTGGAACTTCCCGCGCACCCCTGAAATACACGCGCCCAGGCTATTCGCGTGTGGAACTTCACGCGAACCCCTGAAATACACGTAGCCCGCTTGCCGTGCTGGTACAGGGTTAGCGCAGCCCTTTGCGCTGGATTGGGGATTTTGATGGCTTTTCCCTGCGCGGAAGGCGTTCTTGGGGGCGTAACTGGCGCTGCTGCAAGGTCGCTGCGCCACTATGCGCCACGGCTGGTTTCGGTGGCTGGAATCCATGAATACGCTGTGCGCGGAAATGGGTTTTGGCGCAGGCGGCTGGCGCAGTGATTCGCACGCGCACACTGTGCGCCAGCCGCGTGCGCCACTTGTGCGCTGAATTCTATGAATTACCCCCTAAATGTGTTGTCAGGATTGTTTGCTGCATTTCTGTGAAGTACTAACATTTGCAAACACAATGGGTCTGTACTGTGTGAGTAAATGTTGTCAACAATTGGTGGTAATTGAAATAGAATATTAATTGCTACATTTGCATAGCAATTTACACCAACTATATTTGAGAATTTAAATGGTACAGGTAGTTCTGTATCTAACTGCTTTTTTTGGAGTTTGTCTTCCTTCTTTAAAGAAGTACATGGTTTAATTTCTCTAATTGATTCTTTTTTGTTTGTGGTACTTGATGAAGTATTAGTTTCTTTTACTCTCTTTGGAGGATTTGCAGTGACGTCCTGTTGCATTTCTGTTTGATTTAGTTTTCTTTTACAACGTTTTAGTTTTTGTGGAACAGAATATGTGTTTAGATGGGGAGTGTATAGTGAGCGAAGTCTATTATATTCTAAAATGCAAGGAATATCAGCGTTTACTTTACTTGCATCAAAGTTGATTAGAAATAGACCGTCAAGTGTACGTAAGCGTGATAGTGCTACGTAGCTCATGCCTTCTTTAAAGACTGTGTTACCAATATCTATCATTGCTTTGTCTAGGGTAAAACTTTTGGATTTATGAATCGTGACTGCGTATGCAAGAGTTAGAGAAAATTGTTCTCTGCGTACATACATATCTTTGAAGAGAAGGAATCTAGCTGTTGAGCGTCCTATCCGTTTTACTTCTGAAAGTTTGTCAATGAGTATATTGGCAAACTGAATTTTGTTGTCACGTGGGTATGTTTGAAAGCCAACAACTGTACCAAGTGCTCCATTAACTAGTCCTTGGTCCACGTCAAGGTTACGTTTAAGCATTACTCTGCAATTTAAGGATAATTTTAACATCTTTTCTAAGCCTGCTGTGTTTGAGATTGATTTTTCTAAATTATTTAGTCTTGTTGTGGCTTGGTCACACATGGGTAGCGTCATACCATGTACATCTAGTTTGTCTGAGGCGCTAATTTCCATTATTGGTTGCATTTCTTTACTTAGCATGATTTCATTGAATTTGAAACAGCTTGCAAGAGTTGGCATTAAGGCCATACAATTGACATTTTTGTGGGCTAATTGTTCCATAACATCTGTAGCACATGCATTATCGCCATAAAGTGCATTAATGTGTCGGGTTTTCAATGTTGCTTCTGCTTCTTTAGAAAGTATACCAACTCTCAAACTTTTTAAAATGTTGGCATAAGTTAGATCTGCAGATTTGCGCATGTTTTCTGTTAATTCTCTGTATTGAAATGTTGCCAAAGGTTGACATTTCCAATGCTGCCAACAGTTTTACGGCAGAGTTTGTGCCCTAATGTTTTAAAAATAGGTTCACCTTTTACTGGTGTTAATTGAAGCAGATTTCCAAAAACAATAATGTGTTTTCCTGCAAAGAGCTCTTCATAGTCTGTTTTGAGTACTTCTTCTAATCTGAGGTGAATCAAAGCTAACATCAGGTTGGAGACCATGCTCACTTCATCTATTAGTAGCATTTTCATTTGTTTCAATACTCTGCGTAATTCCATTGCAGCTTCTACAGAAAGTTTGTAATAGTCTAATTTGTTCTGGTGTTCTACTGGTAATAGTAGTAATCAGTGTAATGTAACACCACCTATGTTGTAGGCAGCTAAACCTGTGGGGGCAGTGACAACAGCTGACAGTTTGTTGTTTGTCAATTGTTGAAGGAACTTACTAATGATTTTGATTAGGAATGTTTTGCCAGAACCAGCTTCACCACTGACGTACAGTAGTACAGGTTTATAATTATGGCAGGAACATTCTTTATTTTCATGTTTTACACCATGTGCAATTTGTTTTGTTACTTCTTGAAAAATGCTACTTTGCTCATTGTTTAGTTTTGATTGTAGTATAGTTAAGTCTTCCTTATCTTCATACTGACACATGGTGTTTTCTACTTCTATCATAGCTAATTCTGCCTCATTTGTTATTAGTGGTTCTCCCAGTGGTTCTTGGCTTCCTGTTACAGAAGGTTGACTACTGTCAGGAGTATCTTTATCTAGTTGGGCTTGGAGTTCTTCTTCATGTTGCTGTTCATTGTGCAACATTGTTTTGTACTGTGTAAAGTTTACATCAGTTATAGTGCTTTCATTTGCTTTGAAAGCATCCTCATATTAGTCATAGTTATCTACTAATTGTTCTTCTTTTCTCCATGGTTTGAAGAGTTGTAGCAGGGACATGTAATATACTTCTTTATGTTGAGGAGTCTTCAATGACAATTTGATATGATTAATTAAATTTGGTTTAGTGAGTTTAACTAAGCTGCCTTCACAGTCTGTCACTCTATATTTACCTTTTTTTTCATCAGGTTTCATATTATTTTTGTATGTGTAGTTTTGGGCTATTTGGTATAGACACAGGTTTTCCAAAGTATTACTTCTGTTTGGGTAGTATGTGTCCAATAAATTGTTTTTTAAAATGTCTTGGCTGTTGGGATCATGTTTGGCTATTGTTTCTATATCTTCATATGATTTTAGAACTCTTTTTCTAGATTTAGCTGGACCAAGACTTGCCATACTATATTTTCAGATTTACCATACAATGAAGTACCAGTTAAACGATCAGCTGCTTCATAAGATCCACATTCTCTATGGGTGAGCATTTTTATGCCCAAGCTGTATAATTTCTGAGATACTGTTTTATCTGATGACAGGTCATTCCAGAGGTCTTGGAGCTCTGTCTTTTCTGCTTTAGTTAAGTATGCTGTGACATATCATGCAACTGCAGTAGAATTGTCTGCAATGTACTGCACATCTATGTTTGCATTCCATAAGTGGGCAATGATTGCATTATAATCATTGATATATTTTTCTTCTTCTTTTCTTTTTATGTAATATGTATTTTTAGGTGACTTACCTTTAACACTATGTCTAACTGAAGACATGAGGTTGTTTACTTGACCTGTATTTGTAACTGGTCTAGGGAAACCAAATCGGCATTTGGTGTAGTATTTGCCTTTGTTTTTGTATTTGCAACGACAATATTTTCCACATTTGTGTCTTTGAAATTGTAAAATTTGTGCACGAAGATCACTATTTGTGGCTTCTGATGGAATTTCACAAGTGACATATTTTTCAATAAACTGTAAAATAGTGGCATCACTGTCTTGACCAAATTTAGGAGCATCTTTAATCCATAAAAGCATGTGGATATGTGGTTCTCCTCTGGCTTGGTATTCTTTTCTCCAAAAGAAGTGTTGCACTTCTCCAAGGGGAGGTACAGTTTTATTACAAATAAAATGTAGCATAGCAATGAAGCGATGGTGAAAATATCTTGAAACATTAACAGGATCCAAAGAACAAAGTTCTCCAGGTGTTAGAATATCTATGTTTGTTTTGTTTTTATTTGATATGCGTAGGAAATCATGTAAATCTTCCCATGCATATTCTGCACAACTTAATGTAACAAACCAAGTGGGTGGGCCAAGGTTTCTGATCATACAACGTACATCTCCATGACGTTGAAACCAGTACTCTTTAGTACCACGCATATTTGCTAATAGATTTGTAATATTTGATTGTAAAACCTCATCCTTTTGTTGCACTTTCTCTAATAATTGTGTAGCTGTCATATTTTGAAAGTGTGATCCTGATTTTAATATGTGTGCAACTCCGTAAGATAAAGTTGCTAGTTCACTTTCAAAGAGTAGGTGGAATATGTATTCCACATTTTGTCTAAATCTGGGATCTTCAGAATACATCCGTAATGAGCAGTATTCTGAAGCTGATATTTGAATAGGTCTATCATCATACCTTCCTCCTTTGCCAGTAGGAAAGAGTAGAGGAAAAGCACATGCTTCTATACTTTTTTCCCATATACTGATTGGCGATCCTTTTGTTTGACGCATTTGGTAAGTTTCTAGTACATCTTGTACGGTGTCATTACAGTGCAAAGGATGAATTGTATAATGGTCTAAAGTATTTGATATTGTAGCAGGATCTAGTAGCTCAAATTGACCAGCTTCTTGTGTTTCTTGAATTATTTCAGTTGTATCTTTCAAGTTTTCTTCAATATTAATTTCTTTGTAATATTCATTATTCTCTTTAAGATATTGGAAGGCTTGTCTAACTTTATATAAATCTACCAGCTGTTGCCATATTTTTTTGTCTTTTGTAGGTACTCCATTTACTAATATAATTAAAGATTGCTGCATTGGATGTTGCACTCCTAGAATATGCACATTTTCTTTTAGATTTAATGGTAAATAAACTACTTTTCCACGAATGCCTTTTACCAATTCAGAGGGAGGTAATTTTGCTGTTTTTGGTTGAAGGCGATTATTGCTTGAAATGGGTGTACTGTTTGAATTATGATGCTCTCATATAAATTAAGTTGTTGTAGAGGTTTTGGTACTGGGTATAATTCCAAATTATTTGTGATAGAACTGAAGGAGTTTGGTTGTTGTCAAGTTTTGTAGTGCAATAACTGCAAAGTATTAAGGGCTCAGTTATTTCATATTTGTTTTCTGCTAGAAGGTAGAGAGCTAATTCAAACCATTTAGAATCTTCATTGTCTTCTATTTTGTATGATAGGTCCACAGTTTTTGTGTTACTTTTATAAAAAATTCTACGGCAACATACACATACATGGTTTCGTACTTCATCTGATGTACTTTTAAATTTTAGTATTTCTTTTTTGTATGTGTTTAGCAAAAGGTTGCCATGTGTAAAATTGTTGCTTAATTGGTTTAAAGCTATTTCATTCTGTAAATGGCTTTCACTTCCAAAATATTTTTTCTGGATATAGTGAATTTCTTCAAGTAGGTCTTTTGCTGTACCATGTAGAAGGATGTTATTTAACTTTGCTAGTGCTAAAGCAGGGCTTTTAGCATAGTACAGTTTATAGACTAGATTTCTTATAGTTGAATGATGTGTTAATATCCTTTTGATATCATGGAAAGTGGTTTTACAAGTAGGTCCTGTAATGCAGGCCAATGAATGTCCTTGTAGTCCTGTGTACTTGCGCACTGGACAGGTATCTATATTTTGCAGTAATTTAATTTTGATTTTGTCTTTGCTTTTTACATATTTATTTAGGAATTGGTGTAAAGATTTGAAACATTGTTTGGGAATGTTACACATTGACGTGCATGGCCATTTGTACACTAGACGTTCTGATTCAGTTGAATGGAGGGGTAATTCTAAGTTTCAGGGCATATTTTTGTAAGGAGTACTTCTTGTTCCATTATGGTATTATTCACTTTTTCATAACCTCGACACTGCTATTTATGGCAATTGTATTCGTTTGCTTTTGTTTGTACGCTTCTTCATTAAAATATGGTTCTGTGCTCGTAGTGTGATTCCATTCACCTCCGCAGATACTTAAGAAGTTCTTTCTGTTGACATTTCGCTTATTGAGAAGTCTTTTTTGTAATTTAGTTATTAGTTTTGTTAGTGGTTTCATTTTGTTTAACAGTAAAATAAATACATTTCTTTTGAGAAGAATTGCACTGTCCATCAATGCTTCTATGATTAATTTCCTATGATAGGTTTTAAGCTTTGAACCTGATTTCTCTCCTATTTTTATAAGATTTTGAAGGACTTTGTGACGGTATATTTTGGCTAAAATACTTTTCTTGGTATGCTTACTTTGCACTATATTAAAATTTGAAGAAGTAGTTTTATCTGTACTGAAAGCTGATTTTCTGTTAATTGTTTTTTGGTTTGTTTTACATTTTGATAGAGGGAGCAAAGTTGTTGTACTTGAAACTTCTTGTGTTTCACTAAATGATTGTATTAGCTGTTTTGTTTCAACTTTTTTTTTAAAATTCTTCTAGAGATGGATGCTTATGTTGGACACCTTTATTTTCATTTGCTCTAATTTTGCGTTGCTTTCTACAGAGTTGTCTTTTGGTAGACATTCTTTAAGGTCTGTTGAAAAAAATAAAGAAGATATGGGTTGGGGTGTTCTGGAATGTATGTGTGCTGTGTGCATGAGTGTTTGAGTAAGATGATAAAGATGTATGTAATGGTGTGTGATTGTGCATTGGGAACTAAAAGTAGTAGGGATAGGTATTCTTGAATTTATGTGTTACTAAACTGGGGTTCAGATGACAAAAAAAAGTAAGCTAGTGGTGTGGAAAAGTACAAATAGTAAATCTAATGTATACCATTAAAACAGTTGTTTGTTCTATAATATGAAAATTGTAGTGGTTCAGTTGGCTAATTTATGTGTCCAAAAATAGAAATTTGTGGGCCATTCTGGTTGTAAATCGCTGTTTAAGACATGGACATTTTTGGACAAAATGGTACAAAATCTCTATTTTAAGAAACCAAAATAGCTCGTATTAATGGTATAGTATATTTGATTAATAATATAAATATTATGGTGATATTTTACTTACTTTTTTTTTTAAATTAACAGGTAACTTCTTAGTTTTTCTTTCTTCTTCGAATTCGGCTGCTTCTTTTCAGGAAACTGGTCTTCACTGCAACTGTAAAAGCTTCAAATTAGTAACTTTGTTTGTATATAGCACTGTTTTTAATTTAGATATTGATTTTTTTAATTGAAATCCTCAGTGCCTTCTGTAAAACCATTAAACTAATTTATTTACATAAGATACATGCATCAGTTCAGTACATATGATATGTTCTTAATGAACACATTGTATTGAATGACTAACTGTAGCAAAAATAAAATATCTTTACTATGTCTTGTGAAATTTATAATATATTAGTGAATACCACTATTTCTGTAAGTAAACTGTTCTAGGTAATAGCGCCTCAATGTCATGTCTAATTTAAAGTAATTAAGTAAATAAATAAATAAAAACAAAAAATATGAAATTGTATAAGTATTTTTATAAAGGTTTAAACATAGATTGTGTTTGCATGCAATTTTGTTTGAATAGATGTAGTCTATATATTTCATTTAAAAAATGTTAGTTTAACATGATTTGAGTTTGTGTGTATAAAGAAAGTAAAAAGTATAAAGGTGTATAAGTGATAGTTGATTTTAGGAAATTGAAAAAAGTACAGTAAATTCATTTTACAGATTTTACAAGGTAAAAGTCTGTTTGAAAATGTGTTCATCTACCATAGCTCTCAACTCACACGCTTTTGGCGGGTGTCACACGCCTTGTAAAGGGCAGACTCACCCGCCAAGCCTCCTGCACGCCCATTCATTCCAATGGGCGTCTCACCCGTCAAAAACAAAATCGGGTGATTTCACCCGCCTGTAAAACAAAAATGGTTGAGAGCTATGTCATCTACTATACAGAAAATATGCATACCTGAAGTTTGTGTTCATGCATATGGATATGCATGGAGCTGCAAGTAGAAATCTTGAAGACTTGTACAGTATTTCTGGTAGATGCTGCTTGCCAATGATATGACACTTGTACTCAGAGAGATTCAGAGTACATTTGCAGTGCTGATCTATGATGATGCAGTTAGATGTAGAGGTCTTGAATGTGATTGGTGCATGGTCATGTGATTTTTGAGGTACATCCAATGAGGGAATGGCAAAGAGAGTGTAGTGGAAATGGTAGAAGGGCTGTTCATGTTACGATATGTCCGCGGACATGGCGGTAGTTCGCGGACATCGGGAGTTACATCCGGGGATTTTTGGGTTCAGAAGTCATGCAAATGAGAATAAGCACTGAAAGGGATTGGTCAGGAAAGTTTGGTGGGTGTGTTGTGCCAGGAGAGATTTTCTCAGATACTCTTTTTGCTGAGAGAACAAAAGATAGCTATGGCTGTGTGTTTCAGAAAACAGATTGTTTGGATTTTAGGAGATTCGTGGATACATTGGTTGAAGGTGCATGCAGAAAGCTGTGGAGTAGCTGTAGATCTTGGATTCCCACATGTGGAAGTACACTGGCATGGAATACGTGGAATGAAGTGGTTGGACTTGCTACCTCTCTGTGCTACTTTGGAGACAGTGCAACATCCAGACATAATTGTAATTCATTGTGGAGGGAGCAGTTTAGGACATGTGACTGGAATTTTTTTGCAAGTTGCTATGAAAGAAGGACTGAGGAAGGTTATGGACATGTTTCCTAATTCTCAAGTGATATTTTCACGGATTGCGCAGAGACAAATGTGGCTTCGTTCTTCTTCATTTGGCCCACAAATGGAAAAAGCAAGGCGCAATGTTAATAAGACTGTTTGTGGCTTTCTAAGAGATTTTGGCATGTCTTCTTTTCACAATGAAAATATTATGTTTTGTAGTACATACATTTTTCGCAGAGATGGTGTCCATCTTACTTATGCTGGCAATCAGATTTTTCTGAGAAATGTACAAAATGCATTGCGACCTTTTTTGGAATTACAACAACGATTTTGAAGTAGATGTTCATTTACAATTTTTGACTTACAAACACCACCCAAAGGCTCTTTTCAGAGCCACCACTTCTTTCCAGAGAAAATTACAATGTTTGTGATGGAGTAGCAACCCAATTTTTTTAATGTTCGCGAACTGTCCGCGGACTTCTAAAAAATACAAAGAGCCCTGCTTCATTTATTTTCACTTCTATTTTTTAACTGGGAAAGGCGGCTCTGAAAAGAGCCTTATTTTTTTTGATTTTTGTAATTTTGTATTTTTTTTGGTTTTTCAGACACGACACACTAGGAGAGGAGGGTAAAGGAGGGTAAAGGGGGGGACACCAACCACAGGGATAAGAAAGGGCGAGCTGAGAGAGGAAGATGTAGAGTGGGTTTTATTTGGGTAGTGAGCAGGTCTTCTCGTGCTCTGAGACGATAGTCTCAAAAGCACTCTGAAGTCGCTCCCCCCTGCAGAGTACTGTGTCACAGTACATACATACAACTGTGACCTTCGAAAGGTAAGGGTCATCAGCATTCTGTATGGCCTGTGAGGCTGAGAAAGACGCTGTCCCACAGAGGTGGTCCTTGTGGTGACAGGATCAGAAACAGAGGATGATGTCATCTTTGATGTCCTGGGTGTTAGTCTTAGCAGTGCACGGTGATGGCGCGAGTTATGGTTGCTTAGCTTCCCATAATACTCCAGGGAAAGCACATTACATGGTTCTATATTGTGCCCTTTTGTATCTCTGCTCTATCTCACAGTTTGGTATTCTTTAAGGTACCTCTTTGCATTTTTCCTTGCTACCCTCCTTTGCTTTTTTCACATCTCAGTCTCCCTTAGAAAGCATATTACGCTATTTCTATATTGTACTCTATTATGTTCACATTCATGTATCCATAGGAATGTGTCTTGCATAGTTCCAAATTGTGCTTAATTTCAGAGCTAGGAATTCATAATTTAACACAGTTAACTGTTCATACTGCACTCCACTGTGTTTTCATATCTAGAAATGCTATTGCTTTTTTTCTGTTGTGTTGTAATGCTTTTTGCACCTGGCACCCAAAAAAGTGCATTACGTTGTTGCTAAACTATGTTCACATACTGGTATTCCTAAGGACGCACATTGAACTGTCTGTTTAGTGTGCTATATTGTATTCTCATCTCAATGGGCCTCATTACGACCCTGGCGGTAAGGGGTTAGCGCCAGCGTTAGCTGCGCCGACCCCTTACCGCCAATCACGAGTTCCCTTTCCGCCATGGCGGATTTTACACCTGCTTCTAGCGGGTGTAAAAAACCATGGCGGTAAGGGAACTTGATGTTAATTACGCCACCGTAATTTACGGTGGCGTAATTAACGCCTTCCCCACTCCCATTATGCCCTATGGGGCAAAAATGGGAATGGGGAAGGGTAAATGGGGATTGGGGACTTACCGCCCCGCCGACCTCGGAATGGGGCGGTAAGTCCGCCAACCACCATGGCGTAAACGTAGTTTACGCCATGGTGGTAAAGTCACGGCCCAGGCGGTAACTTACCGCCTGGGTCGTAATGAGGCCCAATGTCACTAAGACAATGGCCCTCATTACAACACCGGCGCTAAACCATGGCGCTATTAGCACCATGGTTGGTGCCGGTGTTGTAAAGGTCCGCCATGGTTCAATGGGGAATTACCACCCCATTCCAAGGTTGGCGGGCGGTAATTCCCCATTGAACCATGGCCCTTCCCATTCCCATTTTCGCCCCATAGGGCTCTATGGGAATGGGGAAGGCACTAAGTACAGTACCGCAAATTGCGGTACCGTACTTAGCACCAAAGTCCCTTTGCGGGTCCCTACTTTAACGGCTGGTGTAGACCAGCCATTAAGGTCGGGTCCCGCAAAGAGACCTTGTAGTAAGGCGCTAAGTGTTTAACGGCGCTGCAGCCTTTTACAGCGCCGTTAAACACTTAGCGCCAGGGTCGTAATAAGGCCCAATGAATTGCATTATTTCTCTATTGTGATCTATGGGGTGAACATTCAGGCACCCCTTAAAAGGTGCATTGCATTGTTCCAATTTTCACTCAATTGTTTCATAACTAGGTATCCAAATGAAAACACATCCCTTCATATTGTGTTCACACTCTCTTAAAAATGTATATATTTATGTGTTGTTACATAACGTGGTCTATTATCTTTGAAATATATTTATCCTTCAGAATGTGATGTGTGCTGTATTGCGTTCACACGTAGGTGTTCCTACTATAACCCATTGCATTGCTTCTGCATTGTACTCTATTGTATTCACACCTAGGCTTCCCTAGAAAGTGCATTGCATTGCTTCATATTGTGGCCTATTGTAGCTAACATCTAGGTATCTATGAAACCCACCTCACTCGCCACGTTGACTAAACATGCTAAGAAAAGCAGCTAATAAAAACCATTTCACACAGTCTAAACACTTCAAAATTCTACATCGCTTGAATAAACTTTCAAATCTCCCCAATCCAACCGTGCGCCCTGATAAGTGAAACACTTGAGGCCTTACACCTGGAAACATATGCCTCCAGTGTACCAACCACTGCCACGTAGAAAACCTACCCACACAGACTCCAGTTTCATATGGTTCTACATTCAGCAACAGTTAAGCACAGCTCATAGGGCCTGATTGTGGATTTCTTAGGAAAACCTTCTGTGAATCAGGCCTTTTTTCTTTTCCCTCCCTCTCCCTAACTGCCCTTCCTTCTTTGTTTTGTATACCCACAAGAGTGCTTGGAGACCATGCAATTGACAGTTATGTACAGTAGAATTCCCAGTGACATAACAGCGTGCATTTGCTCAATGCATGTATTGCAGCAATAACAGTCTGTTCCTTTTTGACCCATATAGAAATCTTGTTTCCCATGCTAGAAGCAAGAAACCTTCTAATGGCCAACTTTCACCATTCCGTTTTTCAGAATGTATTTGCTTTTCTCGTGATACATTTTGAAGGCATCACATTGTTATAGCATAATGCACTGAATTGTAGTCTCTTAACAAAAACAACATACTGTTCTCTGTCTTATGAAGTAGCTAAATTGCAAAGGTCAGAAATCCCCAACTGTTCCTAGTAGTTGTATTAGTGTTGGCACAGTCTCGCAAATTTCTTGGCACAGAGCATTGACTGATGTAGTTAAACTTTTGACATTTACTTTTCAAAAACAATAAATATGTGCACATTTGAATAGCCTGCATGCTCTAATGGGAAACCTTTTTACTTAAACTATCACTGTGCCAGAATCGGTGGAATGAAATGTGTAAATCTGAAGATCTTTTTTTTGATGCATGTGGTTGTTTGACTACATTTTCTTGGGGGAACAGTGCAGTCTATTAAAACCTAGTTGTATAATTGTTTGTACCAAAATTGTACATTTTTAAATTCACATTCGGACATATCTACTCTTTCACCTTTACTGATAAAACATTATCATAATGTCCTTTCAAATTCTGAAAAAGAAAATCATTGACAGCGAGAAAACGTGTCTGTTCTAAAATGTTTCATTGCACAACTGAAATTAATTGTTTTAACTTGCACAAGAGTACTGCGTATTGCAATTGCAAAACAAATGGTCCAGCTGTCACATAATTCTGAAATGATTTGCCCATGCTGAGTAAAGTGTATGCAAGTACATTTCAATTTAATAATGTAAATACACTGTATCATGTATGTCTTATTTCCATTGCTAGTATAACGGTAATGTTGCTCCAGTAATAAATTCACTATAAAATAAAAAAAAACTTCCCTGTGCTGGTAGACCCACCTGCCTTGAGGCGCTCTACACAAGCGAGTCTCGTTACAGCATGGAATTTAACTACATAAAATACAAATCCAACCAACAACCCTACCCAACAAACGTACTATTGTAAATGGACCTAAGAACAGAATGAACTTATTAGAAATCATTAATAATGAAGTCAAATAGAACAATAGCCATTTAAGCATATTCACACGCGCAATAAACATGATGAATGAAGTTGCAATTTATGAAAATGCAAGTTCGAAGAAATGCTTTTGTTCATCCGTTCCAAAAGATATTAAAGAGGGCATACACTAGACAGCTGTAGGCCGACATAATTCATGTGCTCGGCATAGCCAAAGGTAATGCTTGATTGGAAGGTTTAGCAAGGTGAAACCTGAATAACTACGTTAAAGCTGAGTTGACACTATTGTCTCTGGACTTTCTAGCTAAATGTAACTTTGCGGTCAAGTATCCAAGTTGAAACAGCAAAAGTCCCATATATATATGTTACACAACTGAACTGAATACTAAAGTGCAAGGGTAGTCAATAGATTTGAAACAAGACCAAGGTGACATGGTCAGTTTTGCCCGACCCATCATTAACCATTAGTTAATTAAACATTTGTTTTCAGTGTAGCCAAAATTGAAAGGTGAAGTTCATGTTAAAATAGCATTTATGCTATTAACGCTTGAATTTATGAGAGATTGACACACCGCTCTTAAGTCTGGCTTAGACAGGAAGGAATCATTTGGTAAGTATATAGCTTGCCATGGCAACGCGTTTCTCACAAAATAAGATACAAAGATGTTTATTGTTAAATATACATGAACCAAGGTCTTGACCTGGAATCGGAAGAAGGTAGATTTTCCAAAACAATGCAAAAGAGCAATGATACCTTGCTCAAAGATCATAGGGCCTCATCATGAGTTGGGTGGTAGCCCTTAAATGCAGTGTTAATGATATTAGCGCTGCATTTAAAGGTCTGGCCCTATCATAAGTCTGTCTTATTTACCCCCAGCTCTGAGCTGAGGGTACATTCACAGAGAAAATGCCAATTTTCATCCCAATTACCACCAGCGGTATTACTGCACAGTAATTGCGCCGAGCATTCCCCATTGGATCCAATGGACCCAATGAGGAATGGGGATTAACAGTTAGCACCCAACCCTTGACCCGGCGATAATATCGCCGGACCAGTGAGCGCTAACGCTAATAAAGTTGGGCGGTATCCCAGCCGGGATACCACCCAACTCGTGAACAGGCCCATCATCTTTTAGACAGTCCCTCGCTTCCTTGTGCCTCCACCCACAAGCAGTCAAAATACACTTGCAGTCAAATTAAGTGTCCCCTGATCTTCTTTCTTGGCTCATTTGGACCTTTTTATTGCTGAACTTCAGTCAGTATGCTAAGTTAGCTCTACTTTTTACCCTCCACCTGACGGATATGTGTTGTCCGGTGTGACAAGCCTTGCCACACTTGGGTTACATTCCGCTAGATCTCATTGGTCCCATTGACTGGGTGATTCCCTGTATTTTAGGTAATAAAAATCTCATGAAGCTTAAAAGATTTGAGTATAGGCTGGAGCAAATGAATATTGCAAAGCTTTCAAAAGAGTTTTCCTTTCCTGGCTGATTCCACCAAAATCCCCATTGTCATGATGCCTACCCCCAGGCATCAAGACCAAGCCCATCAGCTCCAGGAGCAGGCATCCAGATACTTATTAAAACCCCAACAGCCCCGGCTGGGGGCTGTTTGGGTTCAGTCCTGGCGCCTTAGGCACCAGGCTCATCATGGAAATCAGTCCTGGCGCCATAGGCACTAGGCTCATAGACTTTACTTACCTGATGCAGACCATGCTGCTAGTGAGTCCAAACCAACGTGAGGCCTGGATGGGACTATTTTTCCACAGGGACTATTTTTTACTCGGGCGTGGTTCTAGGGAACTTCTTACCTGGAACTACTTTGGAGGCTATTTAAACCACGCCTGAACAACAGCACACGCTTCGCGTTATTCTGCATCCAGCAGTGTAACACTCACCGTGCCTGCAGTCTGCATCCAGTCTTCTGCCACGCCCGCCTCCAATCTGGAGCTCCAAAAACCAAGAGGAAAGAAAAGGACAAGATCAGAAAACAAACTATTTTGAATTCCTCACCTGATTACGGATCCATCTCGCCTCCGGACCTGGAAAGAACATCATTTCTGTGCGCGTCGCATCTCCAGCTGCAGCGCCGCGTCCTACTCACCAGTCCTCGCAGCATCTTTCGATTCGGCGCTGCCTCCATCATTTCTTCGCCGAACTCCGGCACCTGAGGGACAAAAGAAAACAACAAGATGAGCCGAGAAAACCAACAAATAAAACACTTATCATCATAGACTTACCTGACAACCACCGGAGGCATTATTCTATAACTCTCCACATCTTCATGTGCCACACCTGCAAAGGGAGAGAAAACAACACGTTAAACACCGGCAACATATTTACCGGACGGCGTCGAGTAATACAGACTCTTACCTGAGAGCCACCAACTGCCATGAGGGGTATCTTCTCACGATCTTAGTTGCAAGACAAGGAAGGAAGGGTGGAACACGAGTGAATCATCGGACATATTGAACTCTATGAACTTGATACTTACCGAACCTTGCCAGGAACCTCAGAGTCAATACTCTCCGGAACTCTCCCACGCCTTCAAACCAGTGAAGTAACTGGCATCAACGCGCCCCTGCAATCCACGCAGGATGGAGAGCTCATCATTTAAAAACATAAGGTGTGGTTCCTAAAAGGGAATATCAGAGGTGACAAGAAGGGAGAACGAGAACAGTGGGAGGGGACTATCACTCATATCCACGGGTGGCTAAATCCCTTTCTCCACTTGCAGGAGAATACTTCTACGGATCAAGCAGACGAGATTAGGCGGGCCAGTCCAGACAGTAATCTCGGCACTACGCATCACGTTGGTGGAAACCGCAGCTGTCCAGGTCCGATCGACGCCCCTGTGGGAACCAGGTGAGCAAAACACCCATAGAGTCAAATGGGTTCAAATTTTAGGATCAATCGTGGTCTAGTGGTAAATCCGCAGAACTAATTGAACATGACAATAAATGATTTTGGCAATAATTTCACAAAATAAATCAGAGGACATTGCCAAACTCCTAATGTAATGAGGCCTAAGGATATTCATAATATATGTCTGATCTTGCTCTCCTTTCCCAGAGTAGATCGGTGTGTGTGCTCTTGCTTATCGATTCCCTTTCATATGTGAGGTGTCTTCCATTATTCCATATTTTTTAGGCACTTTGTGCCTCATTACAAGTTTGGCGGTTATTCAGTGGTAATTCTACCAAATACTGCCAATATCAATTACTGTTACTGTCACTTATTCTGTGGGCATACCACAGAATTACAAGTGGTAGCAAGGAAGTGTTAGTCCCCATTTCTGGAGTCGATAGGACTCCATGGGGATTTTGGCACAATTAGATTTTGCTGCTGTAATTCACCGATTTATGCCAGGAAAGTGAATGATTTACCTGCAGCTTGATGATGGATGTAAACACTCCCCTTCATACCAAAACTCTGGATTTGGCAGTGCGCTAAAAACATTGGTAATTCCATTACTGCCATAAAAGTGGCGATAACAGAATTACCACTTTTTTACTGCTCTGCCAAACTCGGAATGGGACCCTTTGGAACATGAATAGTGCACCATAGACTAAATCTACCCAATCCCTCATATTATCTTTATTGATTCGAGTTAACTGGTATTAAATATGGAAACGTGCCCCCTCTCTCAAGCGTATCCACCTCAGGGAAAAGACTCGTTGTAAGAACAAGTCGAGCACATACAGGAAGAGCAGTGGAAATCAATTGAAAAAACTCATGTTATAAAAAGTGCAGAAGATATTTAGGTCATTAAACAGTAATAGATGCAAATGAAAAAGCAATATCTCACATCATTAGTACTAAATATGCTGTTTAGTTTTATTTTCCAAGTAAGAGGATGAGAAATTTGCATATGAGAATGCAGAATAGCTAAAAATCAATGAGTAGGCAACATTTCAAAGAAGGCGATCTGAGAGATGGATCTGACAATAATAGCAAACCAGTGTTGAATTCATATTTGCACATTAAGTAGACATTTGGAGTGCTGAAACAATCAATTCATAGTCTTATGAATGTTCATATCAGGTACTGTTTTAGAACATAACTGATTGAGCAATAAGACATGACAGACGGTGCATTTGTTGAGGAGAGGCTGAGTAATTTCAATGGCCTAGAAGAGTAATAGTTCCTTTAAGCCCTAGTCTGGGAAAGAAATAAAATAGTATTTTTAAAATCGAATTATCTCACTACTTACTATCGAACATGCTGTTTACACTACTAATTAAGTAGCATCACCCAGGCTTTTCTCATTTATGTATTTATTTCATTTGTAAAGTGCACAAAAAGCAGCCCAGAGGCAGCATGGCGCTGTTTGAGGTACAACATTCTAGCAGTTCATACAACATTATTATTACAGTTCATACAGGCAGATTATTGTCAGTTAGGTTCCAGGTGCAGTTAGGAGGGACGAAGGCCTAAGGAAGTAGGAAGCGGTATAAGTTATGAGAACAGATGAGTTTTGAGAGCTTTTCTGAACACCCAGTATGATCTTCATGCATGCAGTGCGGGGGGAGTGCGTTTCATTGTTTGGCTACTAGGTAGGGGAAGCTGGCGCCGCCTGCTTTGGTTCATTTAATATTGGGTATTACTAGGTGGTCAGTGTATGGTGTTCTGGTAGGCCTGAGTGAGTGTGCTCTGATTAGTTTCTGAGAGAGCTATAGGGTGGGGGCCGTGTCGGAGAGGCATTTATGAATGATACAGAGGGGTTTGAAGGCAATATGAGCATGGATGGGAAGCCAGTGGGCTTCCATTCTGGCTGCAGAGATGTCCTCTCTTCTGGGTATATTCAAGGCAGCTCGCAGAGCATTGTTTTGAATGGTTTGGAGTTTCTTAATGTTACTGGCAGTGGTGTCCATAATTGCAGTAGCCCAGCTTTGAGCCTATGATGGCTCGGGCAACCGTCAAGCAGTTATTTCTGGGTAGGAATGGTCTGGCAGCATTTAAGATTTTTGTTCAGTAAGCTTCTAAAGAGGCGATGAGATTTACCTGTCAGGACATGGTAAGGACTGAATTGAGGTGCACGCCTAGAGTTTTAACAGAGGAAGAGACTGGTATGGAGATGTTGTCAATAAGGAATGCCGAGTAGAGTGAAGAGAGATCAGGGCTTTGGGGCTCTGCTTAGTAGGATTTCTGTTTTGTTGCTGTTTAGACAGAGTTGGTTCTTTGCTATCCAAGCCTGAAGCAGCGCATACATGTTGTTGAGGTTGTTTGAATCTTCTGTGTAGTTGCCTGTGAGATGGATCATGATTTGGGTGTCATCAGCATAGTTGGTGTATGCTATGCCACATGTGTTTAGGATGTCGAAGAGGGGCCTGGTGAAGATCTTATAGAGGGTGGGGGAGATGCAGGAGCCTTGTGGTACTCCACAGCGAATGGGGGACGGAGGGGCATTTGCATATTCTGCAAAGACTTTCATGACTCAACCTTCCAGGAAGGAGGCAATCCAAGCTGTAGCTTTTGTGTAAAAGTTGGCTGAGGCAGTGAGGTGGTGGCAAAGAATTTTATAATCAACCAGATCAAACGCAGCCGAGAGATCTAGGAGAAGTAGGAGGCCAGTCTTGCCATCGTCTCTGATCTCATCAAGTTGTTTTTTTTAAGTCTAAGAGTGCTGTCTCTGTGCCATGGCCAGGATGGAAGCCAGATTGGTGCATTCCTAAAATGTGGTTTGTTTCCAGATAATTCTGAACTTGCAAGTAGGCTGCATGATCAAAGATTTTTAATAGGAAGGGGGCAGTGGTGATAGGTCTGTAGTTGGTAGGGCTGATGGAGTACAGTGATGCTTTTTTTAGGAGCGGGAGGACCCATGCTTCCTTGATGGAGGCTGGCACTGAGCTCGAGGAGAAGGAGGCATTTATAATGGCGGTGATGATGGGGGTTAGGGTTTCGGCACAGTCTTTGATCAGAGTGGCAGGACATGTATCCCCTTTACATTTAGAAGGTTTAAGGGTGTTGATGATTCTTAGCGTTTCTTGTATAGATAGCTCTTAAGTGGGGGAGAGTTCATGGGAATGTTGGGGGATACGCTAATGGCTGACTCAACACTGGGTGAGGACTGTTTGGTATGGTGATTGAGAATGTTCTTGCTCAACATGTCGATTTTGTTGAGCGTAGCATGTTGGATAACAGTGCACCACTTTTCATCCTTAGTGAGAGTGGGCGTAGGTGTGGAGTGGCTTTCCAACTCCCTACCGATAAAGAATATCTGTCCAGTGTCTGATTTTGCATTGCAGATTCTAGAGTCGAATGAGTTGGCTTTGGCATATATGATGCCAGATTTATTTTGTTTAGCAAGTTTAGTGAAGTCCTCTTTCAGCGGGGTGGTGTTTTCTTTGCCAGTGTAGTTGTGCCTGGCCTTTCAGGTTGTGCAGTTCTAGGAGCTCTTGGGTGAACCAGGCGTTTGAGTGCCTGATGAGTTTAGCTTTGCAAGGGAGAAGGAGGGCTATGGAATTGACTGCTTTGGCGAGGGTGTAGGAGTAAATGTCTACTAGTTCTTTAAGGTTGGTGGAGAAAGGTGCTTTGAGGCAGGGGTTGTCGAGCCTGGCAAGATGTTTACTTTGGTGAGCTTCTGAATGCTGCCGGTCACCGCTGGTTGTAGTGGTGTGGTGGGAGGTTTGATTTTTGAAGCATGTAGGTTGATAAAGTGGATTATATGATGGTCAGACCACGGGCAGAGGGAGTTGGTGCTTACTGTGTTTTGGCAGTTGTGGTCGGCAATCCAGTCTAGTGCGCAGCCTTTGGCGTGGGTCGGGTTAGTGATGCGGAAGGTGAAGCCTAGTGTTTCATGTGCTTCGGTCATTAAGATGGCCTGACCATAGAATGATTTTTGTGGGGGTTATGTTATTGTCCTGGAGGATGTAGAGGAGGATGTCCTCAAAGTTGTGTGGTGTCCGGGGGGCGGTAGATGAGGTGGATGTTGATGGTGCAGGTACGCAAAGGTAATAATTTGAGGGAGAGTAGGTTGACATTGTCACGGAGGGATGTTTGGATGTGGATAATGGGGAGGGACTCTCTAGACATCAGCGCAAATCTAGCATGCTTAGATGTGAGTCTGTCCTTGCAGTGGATGGTGTGACCAGGCGAGGTGGCTAGGGAAAGTGCGGCACCTGAATCTTTGTGGAGCCAGGATTCTGAGATGGCTAAGGCATTGAAGTTGTGGTGGGTGATGAGATTGTGTATTTCTAGAGCACGGGCCGTTAAGGAATGTTTTTTGATGAGTGCACAGGTCATGAAGGGAGGGGTTTTTGTAGCTGTGGTGTGTGTGTGTGTGTCGGTGTGACTGATCTTGTTAAGTGGGGGTGGTGCTGATGTAGTGGTTACCTGTTGGGGGAAGGCTAAACTGTAGAGGTCCCTGTTGCAGCGTGAGCTGGTGCGTACATTGTTGATTGATTGTGTCATGGCATTGGGCATTTCCACCTTGGACGCTGCTGCTAGGGGCACAATACATTTCACATTGCATGATTTTGGCATTTGAACATGGGGCGCTGCTGCCAGGGGCACAATACATTTCATATAGCATGATTTTGGAATTTGAACATGGGGCTCTGCTGCTGGGGGCACAACACATTTCACATTGCATGATTTTGGCATTTGAACATGGGCTGCTGCTGCTGCCGGCACAATACATTTCACATTGCATGATTTTGGCATTTGAGCATGGGGTGCTGCTGCTGGGGGCACAATACATTTCACATTGTATGATTTTGGCATTAGAACTATTTTGCACATCATTTTCACAGAAGGACAAACATTGCCATGGATGAAATGTGTATTGTTTCAAATATTTTTCTTGCCAAGGTAATAGTTGCCCCAGTGCAAACAGCAAGTAAAATTGGAAAATGAAATGCATTAGTGAAAAGTATTTGTAGGATGGGAAATAATGGTCGATTAAAAGGGTACCTTCCTTAAAAACAAAACAGCTTTGAATAGGATGTTTATTGGTTACATTCTTGAGTACACTTTTATATAACTACGTCGAAGTTTGTGACTTATTCATTAGCCTGTATTTCCCTACCCTATTAAATGTACTAAGAACCACAACTGCACACAATGTGGATCTCATACAATCTCCTTTATTCCCGTCCTCTCCCTTTCCTCCTTCCATCATTTTCCTTTCCATGTTACCATCTTGCTGCCCTCCCACATAATGAGGTTGATCACCTGGAATTAGATGTTACACCTCAAATCACGCATTTCTATTGTGCCTTGATTCCAAGGTCTAGTAGGGATTTATTTAAATGGCAGTTTCAGATAACTAGAATGGCTTTCTTGTCAGAGAGATTTTAGAGTCTTACACTGCATAGGTAATGCAGTGAAAACTCGTAACAGGCCATTGGATATCATCAGGTCAAAGCTTGGACTTTTACTGCAAGACTATTGCTTACAATAGTCATGCAAGGACGGGTGTATTTCACAGTACTGTGATGCTTGAGCTAAAACATGGCGCTGGCTCACAGTGCATTCTGGGGGCACTCAGAGCCTTAATGGATATTTATTCCATGCCTCAGTGGAAGCTGCACTTGCTGAAAAACATATTTTCAATGTTATTCGTTGTTGAGACTGGTATGCATGCCTCAGCCAAGGACACAGCGCTGGGAAAGCTAGGATCCACAGGTTTCCCGGTTGGTACCCGATAAGGTTTGTTATGGTTTGCTATGCCAGCGCCAAGGTTTCAAGATGAGTTATGGAATTGTTTTCCGTGGTGCTGTAGGAGAGAGAAGGGCTTTGCTCCTTGGGGCTACTGTTGGTTGACCTGGCCGGCAACCAAGGGTCACTCATCAACGTGCAAGCGCTAATACCAGAAGGTTTGAGAAATTGCCACCCCTTTTGAGGAGGGCATATAATGCGGGGCTTGGAAAGGTTAGGTGGGAAAAGACCTCAGTCGGAGGGGGGATGCCTTGTTCCGAAACCCCCTTGGGTTGTTGTGCTCTCGGGCTGGCAGTTACCGGGGTCTTCCAGCCACGTCTGGAGAGATGAGGAGTTCAGATACGCCCATGGTGATGTATTCTTGCTAACTTACTATTTTTTCGGTGATTTATTTCTGTGTTATAACTTTTTGCTTACGTATGTTTAACTATGAATAAATAGTGCTACTTATCCTCTAATTGTGCGTGTCGGTGTACGTCATTGCTTCGTCTACCTGCCTTCAAAGTATTTGCCCTGCCCTGCAAATGTACTCGTGATAAATAACATTCCATGCACTCTTGGCGAGAAATACATTTGGCACTGTGAGCGGGATTGTTGTGATGAATTGCTCCAAATATTAAAGAATCTGTTTGAACACAGATAGGCACATTGCAAGCGAAAGTTTGTTTTCATTTGGCAGTGAGTGACAGACTGTATTAATCTTTTTTTCGTGTGTGCATGCTTGCGCGAGTGAAGGAGTGACTGCAGAGGAAAGGAAAAAGAGGTTTTGCAAATTACTGTAATGATGAATAGTTTGTTCAGTAAAAAACGGCATTCCCGCTGGCGGTGAATGTCCCGATGTGATGATCCCAGGGTGGGCTAAGGGCCCATATGATAAATTGGCCCAAGTGTGGGCATGTGGCGCAGGCGTGAGTGAAACATGGGACGATGGCTTAGGGGAAGCTGCCCCATTAGAAGTAATGTTTTGTTTACAACAGATTTCAGTAGAGAGAGGAAAGGAATGCACCGCGCTAGGCAGGCGTGGTTGGGTTTCCTGCATGCCTACAGGAAAATGCATCAGAAAAATGTAGAAATGAAAAAAAATATTTTGCAATTAGAAAAAGAGTTGGCTGCTGAACGGCAGATTTTGTTAATGCAGCAATTACAAATGAAGCTTTTTAAAGACAAGGTGGAAAAATATCAGGCTGTGGCAAAGAGGGCAGCAGTTAGAGTGGCCCGGTACAAATATAGGGAAAGATGAGGGGGTCAGCCAAAGAAAAGTGGCAGCTGTAATTGCTTCCACAGGTGTGGATTGGGACCCTGATAAGTGGGATGGTGACATTTTTGACTCCACAAGCCCCATGGGCAGCTCGGAAGGTAAGTCAGACTCTAAAGCAGAACTTAATCACAAGACAGTGACGACTAAGCCTGTTAGAAGACGGCGTGCCGGACCCCACCCGCAGAAACCTGCAGGTGGGGTTGTGGATTTAACCATGCTGGAAGATTACACACAGCAGGAGGCTGGGGAAATCATTACTCGTTTGAGGCAAATGTCAGGGGAACCTTTACTGACATGGATGATGAGATTGCTAGATGGGGGCGCCGCAGGGTTGTTGGTGGATTCCACAGACTCACCACGGTTTTTGCCTTTGTCAACTGACACCAATGTACAGGAGATCTTAAGAGCAGGGCCGCCCCCTGGCGATGATGGGCAAGCTGCACAGATGTCTTTGTTGCACCTAGTGGCCCAGGCATGTAACCGCAAGTATCCTATTACCACAGAATGGCCTAGCGAGGAAAAGAAGTGGTACACTTTGAAAGAGGCGATTCAAAAGGTCATAGAGGATGCTATGAAGGAGGCAATTCATGTAGATGCACCAGGACACATGGTGGTTGTGCCGCTTTCAGTTTCAACCAGGAATATGGTGATAAGAACTGCCCCACCCACATACAAAAGTGTCATTATGACATTGCTAGTAGGTATGACGGGCAAACTCACTGATGAAAGTGAGTGGGACAAGAGTGAAGACAAGCCAAGGGAGAGAGATGGGCATAGTGAGAGAAGAACTGAAGGGAGGAGGCAAGATAGTAGAGACTCCCGAGTGTCCAAGAAGGACATGTATTAGGCCTTGTTAAAAAAGGGTTTGCCACGAGAAGAAATTGATGGCATTGAAACCAGGGTAATATATGAACTGTACAAAAAGAGAGGGCTTGCAGCCAAAGAGCGTTATAAACAGGTCAAGAAACAGGTGGTGACTAAGTCACAGAGAGACACCTCACCTTCAGCATCTCCTGTGGAAGAACATAAAGAAGGGTGTATGGGGATTCCTTCCCCGTACCAGCCAACATATGCTTATTTAACGAAGCTGGTAAGTGCAATGTTAGAGGCAGGTTTCACTCATTCAAAATCTGACTAGGGTTACGGCCAAGCTCCGGCAGCGTCTGCTCGCATAAAAATTGATAGGCGGCCCCATGTTAATGTTAAGATTTTTTGGGGGCCAGGAAATATGCAAGGGGTGCGAGCATTGATAGACACCGGGGCTGAGGCCTCTCTGATTCGTGGAAATGCAACACGATTCAAAGGCAGACACTTTACCATTACAGGGCTAGGGGGGGAGCAGAGAATAGGCAATTTGACTAAGCAGAAATACCAAGTGTTGATTGTCCCGATACCTGAGTATATTGGATTTGACATTTTGGAAGGATTAACTTTTGGACTTGGAGGTAAAACGTATCAGTTCGGGGTAAGTGCATTGACCTGCACACCCGTTACTGTGGGCAAACTGAAGATGCCCCCAGTGCAGGTGCCTGTGGCAACCAAGCTGGTAGCGATGAAACAATACCGCATTCCCGGGGGGCTCAAGGAAATTTCAGACAAGATCAAAGAGTACGTAGAGGCAGGTGTGTTACGCCCTATTACTACCACATGGAACAACCCTCTCTGGCCTGTCAAAAAAGTGGACGGGTTTTGGAGGATGACCATGGATTACCGCAAGTTAAATAAACACACTCCTCCCTTAGTGCCTGAAGTCCCAGATGACATTACCTTGATTGAGAATGTCGAAAGGTTTGAGGGGACTTGGTATGCAGTGGTAGATTTTGCCACTGCATTTTTCTCTGTACCAATTGCTGAAGAGTGCCAAGCGCCGTTCGCATTTTCTTGGAGCCGGCGTCAGTACACCTTTACGAGGTTACCTATGGGGTACATACATATCCTGACCATCTGTCGTCGGCTGGTGGCAGAGCACTTAGAAAAGATACCGTGTAAACCTGACATACAAATCTCTCATCCATTGATGATATTTTGATTCAGGGCAAGGATGAGCGAAGTTTGCAAAACCAGTTAGAAGTCATTATGGAAGGATTGAAGAAGGAAGGGTGGGAGATTAACCGGACCAAAATTCAAGGGCCAGCTGAGACAGTGATATTCCTAGGGTTTCAGTGGCATAATGGGCATCGAGAGATGGTGCCGAAGGCCCGACAGAAAATACTTGAGTTCACCACTCCAGTGAACAAAACGCAATCTCAGCAGTTCTTAGGGCTGTTTGGGTTTTGGAGACAGCACATTCCCCATTTAGGGCAGATACTGGCCCCCCGCTACAAAGTGACACAAAAGAAATATGAGTTTTAGTGGGGGAAGGAGCAGCAAAAAGCATGTGATTTGGTGAAAGGTACTTGATTTGTGGCTATTGAAGGAAGGCGAAGTGGAATTGAATGTGTCTGTGCAAGACAATTACGCTAACTGGAGTGAGTGGCAGAAACAAGACAGAAAACGTGTGCTATTGGGGTTTCTGGAGTCGTAAGTTTCCCGATGCTAGTAACTCATACACTCCGTTCAAGAAGCATTCGCTGGCATGTTACTGGGCCCTTGTCGATACTGAACAAATGACAGTGGGGCATGATGTATTGATGAGGAATCCCGATTATGCAATGGGTGTTGAGTTCTCCTAATCCACACAGAACAGGACACGCTCAAGAAGCCAGTTTAATTAAATGGCAATGGTACATTCAAGAAAGCACTAAATCAGGGAAGGGTGGGGTTGCAAAATTACATGAGCAAGTAGCACACATACCACTCTCAGATGACATACCGCCGGAAGTGACTGAGAAACACGAGTCTCCCATGAAATGGGGAGTACCTTATGGCGATCTGACCATAGAGCAGACAGAGCATGCCTGGTTTACAGATGGCTCGGCCCGATATGTGGGAACTGAGCGATACTGGAAAGCGGTGTCATACAATCCCAAGACTAAAAAGATTTTGACAACATCAGTTAAAGGAAAGAGCAGTCAGTTTGCAGAACTTTACGCAGTTTACCAAGCATTGAAACAAGAGAGCCCTGGTCGATGTCATTTGTACACAGATTCATGGTCAGTGGTGAATGGGTTGGCGGTGTGGCTGCCAACCTGGCAAACGAATGGGTGGAGATTCATTCAAAAGAGTTGTGGGGAAAAGAACTGTGGCAAGATATTGAGGAAATGTTATCACAAGGTGAAGTCACTGTTTATCATGTGGATGTGCATTGTGCTACAGATTCATTAGAATGTTGGTTTAATTCTGTTGCAGATGGACACACCACGATTTCATCTGTGGAGGCAGAGGCTCAGGAAGACGATTTGGAGGGTTTGGCCAAGTGGGCTCACCAGAAATGTGGGCACCTTGGAGAAAAGGCTACTATTAGGTGGGCTCAAGCTCGAGGAATCAGTATTCCTTTAGAAGTAGTGAAAACAATCATTTTGCAATGTCCGGTGTGCCAACACCAACATCATAGGCCTATCCCTCAGATTGTCCAGGACACTTTGCGAAGAGGAAAGTTACCAAGTCAAATTTGGCAGATCGATTATATCAGTCCTCTGCCAGTCAGAAAAGGCTGTCAGTATGCATGCACCATTTGGATACATACTCTGGATATATGATGGTTTTGCCGTGCAAACGTGCTACACAACTGAACACCATTAAGTTGCATTACGGAGTGCCTTTGCAAATTCAAAGTGACAATAGGTCACACTTTAAAGGCAAATTTATTCAGGAATATTGTCAGGAAAAGATTATTGAGTGGCTCTACCACGTCCCATGTCACCCCGAAGCATCAGGATTAATTGAAAGGATCAATGGGTTGTTGAAAGAGCAGCTGCACAAATTTGGAGATGGCAGTTTAGCAGGCTGGCGTGATCGTGTGTTTGATGCGGTGCAAGTGCTAAACAATAGGCTTGTGAATAATCATGAGATTCCATTGTTGCGGCTAATGACTCCTGCTTTACAGATTCAACCCAACTCAGTTAGAGATACTCTATTGTACTTGGAAATTACCCCGAGTTCTTTAGCTCCCTATCGGGCGACTCCGGATTCAGCAGGGGTAGACTTGCATTCTCATGAAGAAATCAGATTAGACCCAAGAGCGATTGTTGTGATTGAACCAGGGATTGGAGTACAAATTCCTCCAGAGCATATGGGATGGATTGCCCCTAGATTTGGATTAGCATTGAAACGAGTTCAAGTGCTGGGAGGGGTCATTGACGCCGATTACCAAGGCGAGATCAAAGTCACCTTAATGAATAGTGGGGACCAAGTGTTATTAATTCATAAGGGCCATCGAGTGGCCCAGTTGATTATTGTTCCTGTTAAGTTGCCCATGATCAAAAAGGGTGAGCCTCCCACAGTGTTAACTACTCATGGGGATCGTGGTTTTGACTCTTCAGACAGTATGGTACCGGGTGCAAAGGTGTGGGTTGAAAGACCAAGTGGCCAACAGTGCCCGCAGGTGTTATTGCATCAGGCAAAGATTAGGTAGTCTTAGTAATGGAACCCGGCAGTATGTGCCTGCAGACAAATGTTACCTAAGAGAGTGATTTTCAACACTGATATCTCTTTTCTGGGTTTGCCTTGTAGATCCTGTGTCTGGCTGGTGTAATTGTGCGACTAAATGGACTCCGTTCGGGAGAGTCAAATGGCATGCTGCTACCAATGAGAAATGTCACATCTGTGCCAGTGATCGATGGGAAACTGATGATGATGAGCAATGATGTCCGAAAGCAGCCCTATGCCGATGCCGGGAAACCAGGCAGACCGAAGAAATGGATTTGTGGAATGCGGCAAACACATCAGGTGCAAGCGCAAACAATGTTGATGCCAGCTATGCAAGAGATGTCTTTAGGACGGCGAAGATATTCCCAAATGATTACCCAAACGGAGAATATGTGGACATATTTGGCACAACAGGTACTGAACATTACGTACTTTTGCCTTACTGACGTGCCCAATGCTGAAGCTTTGCTGACTACTTGTTTAGTAGCGGTGCTGACGGTAGTTCCGGTTCTAAAGCACATTTTTGCCGTCATGCACCATGATTCTGCGGTACAGGATTCTGACGTCAGACAGTCCTTTTCTGTCTACGAGTATTGCTGGTTTTGCCAGGAAACATATCGCAAGTAGAGAAACCTGACAAGTATTATAACTTATAATGTGACTCAAGGAGATGTCTGTTATTTTATGACCTGCCGACCAAGTGAAATTGGCAAATGCCAACAGCTGAATTTAACCAAACAGGAACATCAAACTGTATTTGAGAAAAGGTTGTGTTCACGAGTTCCAAGCACATGTACAAATGTGAACAACACAAATGTAATCACACAGTGATAGCTGCCAGTCATCTAAATCATGTGAAACTTCCAACAGGATTACTTTTTTCATGTAGCAACATCACATACACTCACATTCCAGCTAACGTTTACGGAGGTCCATGTGCCTTAACACGATTAGGATTAATGATGTTCCCTTTACACCCAGCAATGTCTCTAAGCAAGAGATCAACCTTCGAATATGTGGGTCTATCTCCAGATTGTGATTCACATGTGCATTTGCTCTCAGAGGCTGAGGTTCTAGCATTAACCCTTTCATTAGTGGGAGTTTGGGGTTTAGCTGCTGGGGGTTACACATCTTTAATTAAACTATCATGTTTAGTAGTAAAAGGACTTAATCATACTTCTCAAGCATTAGAAGAGTTGCTCCTTGATAGCAAAGTTATTAGAAAAGCAGCTTTGCAAAACAGGGCTGCCGTTGATTATCTATTGCTGAAACATAATGTGGGTTGTTCACTAAGCCACTTTTTGATGATCTTGACTATCTGGGTGTCACTTACACTAATTATACAGATGACACCCAGATACTCATCCCCATCAAAGGTGATTACACCGTTGACAGTAAAGCTCTCAATGACATTTACCTCATTATACAAGCCTGGATGACGAAGCATGGGCTCTGTCTTAAACACGATAAAACAGACTTGCTCTTCCTAGGATCACTGGCCAACCTGAACAACCTGGATGTGCTATCTGAGAAGTTTGTTTCTATGTTAAAATGGATGCTGCAACTGTTGTCCTTCTCTAGTGACACAATATTACGCAATCTTTAAGTTTATCAAGAGTTTTGAAGATGGTATTGTACACAATATTTTGTGAGAACTACTATGCACAATTCTAATATAATAAGGGTATTAGCATTGAAAGGAGTTCAAGTGCTGGGAGGGGTCATTGACGCTGATTACCAAGGCGAGATCAAAGTCACCTTAATGAATAGTGGGGACCAAGTGTTATGAATTCATAAGGGCGATCGAGTGGCCCAGTTGATTATTGTTCCTGTTAGGTTGTCCATGATCAAAAAGGGTGAGCCTCCCACAGTGTTAACTACTCGTGGGGATCGTGGTTTTGGCTCTTCAGACAGTATGGTACCGGGTACAAAGGTGTGGGTTGAAAGACCAAGTGGCCCACCGGTGTCCGCAGGTGTTATTGCATCAGGCAAAGACTAGGTAGTCTTAGTAATGGAACCCGGCAGTATGTGCCCGCAGACAAATGTTACCTAAGAGAGTGATTTTCAACAATGATAGCTCTTTTCTGGGTTTGCCTTGTAGATCCTGTGTCTGGCTGGTGTAATTGTGCGACTAAATGGACTCTGTTTGGGAGAGTCAAATGGCATGCTGCTACCAATGAGAAATGTCACATCTGTGCCAGTGATCCATGGGAAACTGATGATGATGAGAAATGATGTCCGAAAGCAGCCCTATGCCGATGCCGGGAAACCAGGCAGACCGAAGAAATGGATTTGTGGAATGCGGCAAACACGTCAGGTGCAAGCGCAAACAACGTTGATGCCAGCTATGCAAGTGATGTCTTTAGGACGGCGAATATATTCCCAAATGATTACCTAAACGGAGAATATGTGGACATATTTGGCACAACAGGTACTGAACATTACGCACTTTTGCCTTACTGACGTGCCCAATGCTGAAGCTTTGCTGACTACTTGTTTAGTAGCGGTGCTGACGGCAGTTCCGGTTCTAAAGCACATTTTTGCCGTCATGCACCATGATTCTGCAGTACAGGATTCCGACGTCAGACAGTCCTTTTCTGTCTACGAGTATTGCCAGTTTTGCCAGGAAAAATATCGCAAGTAGAGAAACCTGACAAGTATTATAACTTATAATGTGACTCAAGGAGATGTCTGTTATTTTATGACCTGTCAACCAAGTGAAATTGGCAAATGCCAACAGCTGAATTTAACGAAACAGGAACATCAAACTGCATTTGAGAAAAGGTTGTGTTCACGAGTTCCAAGCACATGTACAAATGTGAACAACACAAATGTAATCACACAGTGATAGCTGCCAGTCATCTAAATCATGTGAAACTTCCAACAGGATGGCTTTTTTCATGTGGCAATATCACATACACTTACATTCCAGCTAACGTTTACGGAGGTCCATGTGCCTTAACTCGATTAGGATTAATGATGTTCCCTTGACACCCAGCAATGTCTCTAAGCAAGAGATCAACCTTCGAATATGTGGGTCTATCTCCAGATTGTGATTCACATGTGCATTTGCTCTCAGAGGCTGAGGTTCTAGCATTAGCCCTTTCATTAGTGGGAGTTTGGGGTTTAGCTGCTGGAGGTTACACATCTTTAATTAAACTATCATGTTTAGTAGTAAAAGGACTTAATCATACTTCTCAAGCATTAGAGGAGTTGCTCCTTGATAGCAAAGTTATTAGAAAAGCAGCTTTGCAAAACAGAACTGCTGTTGATTATCTATTGCTGAAACATAATTTGGGTTGTAACGCAGTTGAAGGTATGTGTTGTTTTAATCTAAGTGACCATTCACAATCCATTGAAAGTCATATTCGAGGTTTGAGGGACGTAATTTCCAAAGTGTCTCAAGATCATACTGGGAATTGGTGGTATTGGTTATTTTCATGGATTCCTGATATTGGGAGTACAGTCTGTTACACCTTTGCTTGCATTTGTATTATATTATCTTTCATAATTGCTGGTTGTTGTTTTTGAGGAGGGCATATAATGCGGGGCCCTGGAAAGGTCAAGCGGGAAAAGCACAAAGACCTCAGTCGTAGGGGGGAGGCCTTATTCCGAAATCCCTGTGGGTTGTTGTGCTCTTGGCCTGGCTGTTACCCGTGTCTTCCAGCTGCTTCTGGCGAGATGAGGAATTCAGTTACGCCCATGGTGATGTATTCTTGCTAACTTACTATCTTTTCTGTGATTTATTTCTGTGTTATGACTTATTGCTTATGTATGTTTAACTATGAATAAATAGCCGTATAAGTGCTACTTATCCTCTAATTGCACATGTGGGTGTAAGTCATTGCTTCGTCTACCTGCGTTCAAAGTATTTGCTCTGCCCTGCAGATGTACTGGTGATAAATAACTGTCCTTGCACTCTTGGCGAGCAATACAAGTACCAAATGAGTTATGCTGGGCAAATATAGTTGCCACTGTGAATTGCACTGAGAAACAAATTCCACCCTCTGATGAACATCAGTGAGTGGTATCACTACATAATATCCCCAACAAAAATATTGCAGTAGATATGGCCGTTTGGTTTGCCATAGGCGATATTTTTGTTGGGGATATTATGTGGGAGCGGGGGTTGTGGAGGTGTCCCTCGCACATTAAAAAATGATGCGGGGGTCACGGGTGTGTCCCCCGCATGGTCCATGTGTGAATTTCACCGCAAAAATATGGTGATATTTTTGCATCACAATATTTTCGCGGAATAATTAACACATGGAACCCAGTGAGCCCAGTCACCATTTAGCACTGCATCACAGCTGCCCAGTCAGAAACCTCTATTTCCTTGGAATGTGCAAACCACTGAAATTTGGTAAACTTGAACCTGAATGATACATCGTTTATATAATGTCTGTATACTCTCCTGCCAAAAAAGGGGTGTACACAGCGTTTTTTGCAGGGTCTCCTTATCTTTCACATGTGGCCCAACTAGTCACCAATATTCAGAAATGTGTCTTCCTTATACGTTTTCATATTCTCAATAGTTAGCTCATGCATATACGTGGCAATACTCCCTTACTTAATTTAGTATATTGTGACATTTGACAATTCCTCAAATACCCTTATAATATTAGAATTGTGCATAGTAGTTCTCACAAAATATTGTGCACAATACAAGCTTCAAAACTCTTGATAAACTTAAAGATTGCGTAATATTGTGTCACTAGAAAAGGACAACTGTTGCAGCATCCATTTTAACATAGAAACAAACTTCTCAGATAGCACATCCAGTTTGTTGAGGTTGGCCAGCGATCCTAGGAAGAGCAAGTCTGTCTTATCGTGTTTAAGACAGAGCCCATGCTTCGCCATCCAGGCTTGTATAATGAGGTAAATCTCATTGAGAGCTTTACTGTCAACGGTGTAATCACCTTTGATGGGGATGAGTATCTGGGTGTCATCTGCATAATTAGTGTAAGTGACACCCAGATAGTCAAGATCATCAACAAGTGGCTTAGTGAACACATTATAGAGAGTAGGAGACACACAGGATCCCTGGAGTGGAGTGGGTGCAGCAGAGGCTGAAGGCCCGAAGACCCTCATGGATCTGTTGTTGAGGAAGGACTCAATCAAGGCATTCACTCAGTACGAGAAGTGCACAGCAGATGTAAGGTGTTTGCATAGAATTTTATGGTTCACCAGATCAAATGCCGCTGACAAATCGAGTAGAAGAAGCAGGGTCAGTTTCCCTTTATCTTTCAAGATCTGGATTTGAGGTCAGTCAGCGCGGTTTCAGTCCCATGTCTAGTTCTGAATCCTGATTGTCTAAGGCCTAGCAAGTTATTAGATTCAAGATATTGCTGTATCTGCAGATAGGCTGCTCGGTCCAAGATTTTCAACAGATAAGGTACCATCATAATGGGTCTATAGTTTGATGGATTGTTAGGGTCTAAGGATGTTTTTTTTTAGGAGCGGGAGTACCTACGTGTCTTTCAAATTGTTGGGTACTGTGCTGCATTTGACGGAAGCGTTGATGAAAGAGGTGATGAAAGGGGCCATATCCTTCACAGCCTCATTAATAAGAGGAGCAGGACATGTATCTCCCTGACAGTTTTATGATTTAGTTTCATGATGATGGTCTCAACCTCTTTGATAGAGAGGGGTGTGGAGTTAAATTGAGGTTGTAATTTCCTAATAGGAGAGGGTGGGTTTGGAATGGCATCAACATTGGTAATTCTTTTTTCATCTATTTTGTTTTGGAGCATAGTTATTTTGTCTTGGAGTGAGTTCTCGATGTTTGGTGCACTTCAGGATATCTTTGGTGCTGTTATCAGGAAGTGGGGCAGGTGATTCTAACTCTTTCAAAATGTTAGTACTGGATTTAGCTTTGGTTATGCGGCCATTGTAGTTATCTTTTTTTGCTTGGACAATGGCTTCCTTGTAGTTGAGGGAAGCTGTAGAGAAGTTGTCCTTATTGGCTAATGATAGGGCGCTTTTCCACAATGCCTCAGAAATTCTTTTCAATTTCTTGAGAGACTTGAGGTGTGGGGTGTCCCGGGTGTTGAGGTGTGCACATGGTTTAGATTTACGTAGTTTAAGTGGCACTAGTGTACCAATAGACTTAGGGATAGTATGATTGTACAGGTCGATAAGGTCGTAGGATCTGAGAGAGTCGTGGTAGGGTTAATGATAGGTTAAAGTAGTGGTATTAAATTCTCCATGGTCAGATTGCATTTATTTCTGGTCATCATGGATGGGGCTTGATTGTAGATTGGGTGGCGAGGGTTCTTTTATGGTGAACGAGATTAGGTGGTGGTCGGTCCAGGCACATGGAGTGTTGGATAGGATATTGATGTTACAATTTAAGTCAGCTAACCAATCTACGGTTCTGCCTTTATTGTGTGTGGGTTCAGTTATGCAGAGTGTGATTCCTAATTCAGTGATTGTGTCCTTGAGGGCACAGGCTTTAAGTTCTTTAGTGTCTTGGAAACCTAAGTTGAAGTCTCCCAAGATGATAAGGTGATAGTGGATGTGGGTGAGGTGGGTAGTTTGATAGACAACAGTTCTGCTGAAGGCGTGGTTTGGGAATTAACATTTCTTAGGCCTAGTGAGGTTTTGTAAATTAATGCAATGCCTTCTCCTTTGGATAGGTCAGCATCTCTGTCAGTTCGGATGATGGAATAGTTGTCTGGATTGCAAGGGCAAGAGATGGTCCTGAAGCTGCATGAAGACAGGTCTCAGTGCTAGCAATAAAGTTGAGGACATGCAATGTTATAAAGTCGGCAATATCTAATGCTTGTGCAGGTAGAGATCTAGCATTGATGAGGCCAGCTTTAATTTGTGGTGGGGTGTTGTCCCGTTTACCATTAGGTGGTATTGGGCTGTGCTCAGATGCAGAGGATGTGGAAGCTAGGTTAGCTGGAGTGTTGGTGTTAGTCTAGAAACAACCCTATAGTATGTATAGTATGTACATTATGTTGGCCAGAAACCATTCGCATCATGCATGATACATCGCCAGCACGGAATCATCATTTTATTGAGAATAACCAGAGGGAGTCCATTTTGTGAAATATCCACCGTGTGCTTTTTTCTTTCTCTGTAAAATCGCTTCGCAAAATGTATTCTATACTTCAAACTCACGCCCGGCGCAAGGCCACAGCCTGAATGCTGAAAGATTAACACAGACAGGAATGTTAGATGGTACAGAAATACATTGTTTTCCTCCCTCATGACGTCCTTGGAGGCGAGCAGAAACTGCATATAATCAGTGGCCCAGGTGTCGGCCTGTCTCGCAAACTCTGTAGCAATAGGCAGTTGAAACATGAATTATATTCTTTCTAGCGGTACTCCTTCGCGGAGAATGGTATTTTCTGCCTCAGAACTGTGTGACCTCTGGTACATGAATAGAAACGCACAGATAACATGTTAAAGAATGACTCTCCTATGAACATGATAGCCTTGCTGTACTAAGAGCTCTATGTTCTCCATAACAAAGAACTGTCTCTGCCACTGTTGCTAGAATAAGTATATTTAGACTGAATAAGGACTTGTCATAATGTGTCGTAATTGTCATGATTGTCAATCATCGAACCCTAGCCTAAAAGATACATTATGGGTAGTTTGAATTGCCGTCTAAAAGATTGCATGTCATGTATAAATACTGCTGCTTGAGCGTTGCTCGCTCTCTTGCGTCTCACGAGGTCTGGGTACACACGTTGCGAGAAGTTAGACCCCAGTCGGCCAACTGAGAATACTTTGAAATAAACCAGACATGTTTGGAAAAGTGACCCTTGTGTCTGTCGTGTCACTAGCATATGGTGATTGTGCCTTAGTTTCCATATGAGGGGTCTTTACGGCCTAGCAAATATGGCGCCTGAATAGGGACCCTCCCCCTTTTGCTCCATCGTATACATTCAGTTTGAAGAAGGCAAAAACAAATCGAGGATGAAGCCAATGAGCCAGGATCGAAAGGTGTTCGGGGTGCCCCTGTAGAAGTGATTAGAGGCTCCTTTACAGATCTGTACACAGCCTATCCCTGATCGACAAGCAGCGCCCAGAGGGCATCGAGGCGAGGGTCCTGAAACGAGGCAGATTGAGCCAGACACGCAGTCATGGCGATTCTTGGTTGCGTCTGTATATGGACGAATTGCGTTCTGAGTGACAAATTGATTGATCAGCTGAGTCATGCCCCGATTCTTAAAACGTCCTGATATTGATTGAGTGTTGCTCTTGCAAGATCAAACACCCAGGGTAAGCGAAGGGTAAGGATTAATTATGCCTGGGAAAATGTCTTCCTGTCTAGTGGGATTTTTCCACTGCTGTAGACAATCTTTGGAAACTGGCCAGGTCACGCCACCGGAAGAGTCGCCGGCATTTGAAATGTATGTGAAGTATGGTATAGGGCAATAATGTTTAATGCGATTTGGCATAGGCAAACCAGACACGTAGAAGACTTGCAGTGGCCTAGTAATGGGAGTCTTGAATTAGAACGTATAGAACACCTAGGGCCTCATTACGACCCTGGCGCTAAGGGGGTTAACGGCACCGTAAAAGGCTGCGGCGCCGTTAACCCCTTAGCACCTAATTACGAGGTCCCTTTGCGGCTCCCGACCTTAACGGCTGGTCTGGACCAGCCGTTAAAGTAGGAACCCGCAAAAGGGACCTTGAAGGTAATTACAGTACCGCAATTTGCGGTACCGTAATTACCGCCTTCCCCATTCCCATTGAGCCCTATGGGGCAAAAATGGGAATGGGGAAGGGCCAATGGTGCATGGGGAATTACCACCCTGCCATCCTTGGAATGGGTTGGTAATTCCCCATTGCACCATGGCGGACTTGTTACAATACCGGCAGCAACCATGGTGCTAATAGCGCCATTGGTTACTGCCGGTGTTATAATGAGGGCCCTAGAGTCAGTATTGCTACATAAGAAGGCCCGACCAGCGGCATTTGACGTCATAAGAGACTAGAGGAAGGAAGCTAATCTGTGTTTGAGAAGTAGCGAGAAACATGCGCGCAAACATAAATCGAATGCAGAAAAAGCATTAGAGCTTGATCAGCATCATCAGACAGAGGACCTTAGGAGATTGGACAGAGCTTTCTCATTAGGCGTACAGAAACTATATCCACAACAAGAGTTGCATACATCCCTCCAATCAGATTTGCATAAATCAGATGAGTTAATAAACAAAATCTTGAATGAGCGAAGAAATGAATCTCAAAGTAGTACTGACCCGGTTGCGTCTCCTCCATATGTACCTCCCATTCTCGTAGTTCCATCAGCCCTATCTCCTCCCCCTGTGACACCATTTCCTTCACCACCTACTGAGGATGAGTTAGCCACTATTGTGGGCAGTCCTACAGAGATGGGGCCTGCGCAAGGAAGCAGTAGAGTGACTCATAGCACGGTTAGCAATGACAGAAAAGAGGAGCTGAGAAGTTGGGCGGAAACGTATATTGAAGGTGGCGATGAAGCAGCCGTGCAAAGTTCCATACCTGATAATAGAGGCCTTGGTGAACAACAGGTATTGTTGGAATGCATGGGGGATTATCTTGTGAAAAAATTGAGTGATTCAACGGACACATTGGCACCGCAAGGGTTGTGTGATTTGGTTTTTCTTTCTTGTTTGCGGGATAATGCGTCAGAAGTACGAGAACATGTAGGCCGAATGTTTGGGTTTAAGTATGAGCTTGATCAATTGCTTAGAGAAATGGGGAAGAAAGATAAACAGTATATGTCATATGTCCAGCGATTCTGTCCATCGTTGAAACCTGTTAGTGAAGAGATGAGGATTTGTATGCGAGATGCGCTTAGATGGATTTCAGATGCCGCCATTTCCCCAATTGAAGTGCATGATACGTTCAGTCAGTATACACCAGAAATGCAGAGAAAGGTATTACAAGTCATGGTTGAGTATTTGCAAGATGAATGTATGAAGAAAATGACATGTTGTCCCGATGATTTAATGACAATTTACAAAAGAGCATTTTCACCTGAAACAGGGGTAACAGTTTGTTCTCTTGATTTAGCTTTGTTGCTTAGTTAACGAGTGAATGTGGAAGCACCTAGTTTGCAATTACCTATGAGAAAAGTGCCTCCAACGTTTGTCCCGAAAGTCAAAGTGCCTGCACCTCGAGCGATTGCAATGCACACTATAGAAGCACATTATACTGCACAGTTTGTGCATGTCCCTTTTTCTAGACAAGAGATAAATAATATCAGGCAGACGATCCCTGATATTAGGAAGAATCTGTCAGGATTCTATAAAGAAATTGAATCTGTTTTGAATTACTCTGTTTTTACATTGAGTGACATTGATTTCTTGTTTCCTGTGATTCTCCCTGTAGATATATGGAAACAGGCTAGAAATATAAATGATGCAACAGTGTTAGGTGGCACATGGGAGAGTTTGACTAGAATTGATGGTGAGAGAAAGGCTGGAGAAAAACCACCGCCGGTCATGTTAGCCTTACCAGCATGAATAGTACATAAATTGAAAACTTTGGTACCCGAAAAGAGAATAGTTTGGGATAAGTTGACTGCTTGTTTACAGGGCAAAGATGAAGGAGCAACCAATTATTTTAATCCATTTGAAGAATTTTTTGCAGTTTTTAGTGGTCAAGATTTATGTACTGAACCCGGGAAAATATTGTTTGTTGATAGGTTTGTGCGAGGGTTGTTAACAAAAATTCAAAATTTAATAATGACATCTGAAAATGCATGGCAAGTAAAAACACAAAGTGAAGTATTACACATGGCCCAATACTATGAGAATAGAGTAAATGAAGAGAAGGGCAAAGAAATAAGGGACAAAAGGAATTTGAAAACAAGAGTATTAAAGCAGCAAGTAGCAAACAATAATAGAGGTAACAGGAATGCACAATCTAGAGCCCAATTTTCTAACATGCAAGGTGGCCCAATAGGAATTAATCAATGTGCCTATTGAAGACACAAAGGCCATTGGCGAGCACAGTGCCTGCGGTTACAGAATCAAAATGGAAATTTCCCAAGAAGACAGAATAGAGGCTGCCCGGGAACACAAGGACAGAATAGAAACCAGAGAGCACCACAATTTCAGAATAACCAGGGGAATCAGAATCAGAATTAACATCAGGGAAACAGCACGAGTGATGGAAACATTTTTGACAATCAGGCCAATGCATATTACACTGGCGACTATACATCTGATGATGTGTTGTTTTACTAGGACAGCCCAGGACAGGGGTTGGAACAAGTATCTATTCCCGTAGACCAGAAAGGGCCCTCCGTAGAAATGAAGGTTGGGAATAGGGAGCACATTTTTCTAGTGGACACAGGTGCACAGAAATGTTTGATTTACAATCAGCAGGTTCCAGATATACCACTGTCAGGGCATGATAATGTCTCAGTAGGGTTCTCAGGTACACAAGTAATTAGTCCAGTGTCACAATCAGTGCCTATAACACTAGGTCCATTTACCAAGTCTTGCCCATTTCTTTTGACGAACAATTGCGGCGAAACATTTTTTGGGGATGAATTTATTGAAGAAATTGAATGTGGTTATTTATTGTTCTCCTGATGGAGTGTATTTGACAATATCACCACAAAAGACTCCTGTGTCACAATTTTTATCCAAACCATTACCGACTGAATTGAGTAAAGTACCGGCTTGGTTCTGTTTTGCTACAACATATAGACGATTTGTTAATAGCAGCAGACACGGAAGAAATTTGTAAAGAAAGTGCAGTTGCACTATTGACACATTTGGCAGTGCATGAAAAAGCTTCACTAAAAAAATTCTAGTATTGTCGAAAGGAAGTATCCTATTTAGGCTACCTCCTTTCGAAGGAGGGAAGAAGATTGACACCAGAAAGGATTGAAAGCATCTCTGGTATGCCTATTCCAAATACGCAGAAAGAAGTCAGGGCTTTAATTGGCATGGCTTCGTATTGTAGGCAGTGGATGACACATTTTTCATTGATTATAAAACCATTAGTGGCATTCACAAGGAAAGAAGTTACCTTACCTTTGCCATGGAACATGGAATGTCAAGAAGCATTTGACCTGTTCAAAGCTGCATTATGTTCAGCTCCAGTTTTGGGCACACCAAATTATGACAAGAGTTTTAAATTATTTGTGCATGAGAATGATGGATGTGCTTTGGCTGTTTTGACTCAGGAACAAGGAGGGAGAAATAGACCATGCGCTACTTCTCTTCCACGTTGGATCCTGTCGCATGCGCTTTGCTGCGCTGTTTACAAGCTGTTGCTGCAGTTGCTGCATCAGTAAAACAAATCGAGGGTATGGTTTTAGGTCACGCTTTAACCGTTATGTTGCCCCATGCAGTGGACGTTCTTTTAAATAAAACACAGACCTTAAGGCAACACCTTACATCAGCCAGATTAACTAGGTACGAAATTGTCCTTTTTGCTCCGCATATTCAAATTTCGAGTTGTTGCGCTTTAAATCCGGCCGAGTTAAGGCCTCCTCCCAATGAGAAAGGGAGTGAGAAAGAATTCCCCCATGATTGTATAATGGTTACTGAGCAGGAGACAAAAGGAAGAGTTGATCTAACTGATATCCCACAGAAAGAGCCAGATGGAGAACTGTTCTGTGACCGTTCTTGTTTTAAATTGGCTAATGGTCATATGCCGTCACTACACTGAAAAGCATTGTAGAAAGCAAAAAAATCACATACAATTCAGCACAAGCCACAGAGATAGTAGCGTTAACTAGAGCATGTGAAATTTCTGCAAACCTGAATGAAAACATATAATGACAGTATGCATTTGGGCTGGTACCCAATTTTGGTTGTTTATGGGCTGAAAGGTGTTTCCTGACATCACATGGAACTAAAATCCAACATGGCACTTTGATAGTGAGACTGCTGTCTGCACTTGTGCTTCCCAAACAATTAGCAATAATGAAATGCGAAGCACATAAAAAAGTAACATGTAACGTTGGAAAGGGAAACGCATTTGCAGACAAAATTGTGAAACAAACTGCCACTGGTTTACACACAAAAATGTTTGTTGAAACAATGAAAGAGGTACCCTGTATGATAGAAAATGGGATTGCCACAGTTAAAGAAATGCAAGCAGAAGCTACCACAGAGGGTCCAGCAGAATTAGACTTTGAAGGTTGTTGGGTGGACAAAAATAACAAAAGGGGGATGTTGCCAAATGCCTATATACTGGCGATGGTCACTATGGGCCACAGTCCTACACACATATGTGCTAGAAAAATAATTCAGCATTTAGATACGGTATGGCAGAATCCCAATATCAGAACAACTGCTGACAGATTGGTCCAAAACTGTATGACTTGTTTACAACATAACATTGGAAAAGGGACAGCAACACCAACAGGAAGTTTTGGCCCTCCCTCTAGCCTCTATGCCATTTGAAGTCATCCATTTTGATTTCATAGAAATGACAAGTATGTCCTCGTAGTGGTCTGTGCATTTACCAAATGGGTGGAGGCATAGCCCCTGAAAGACTGCACAGCCATGTCCACAGCTAAAGTTATGCAAAAAGAGTACTTTTCCCGTTTTGGCCTACCCATGTCATATGGTCAGATAACGGCCTGCATTTTATTGCAGCCGTGATATTACAAATTTGTGCAGGTCTCCAAATTGACAAGAGATTCCATTCGGCCAGACACCCGATGAGTGCCGGCTTGGTGGAACGCCAGAACGGTATTCTGAAGAATAAAATTAGCAATATATGCCAGGAGAGTAATTTGAAATGGCCAGACGCCTTGTCGCTGGCCTTGCTGTGTATGCAAACCTCTGCACAGGCAAAGATTGGACTCACCCCCTATGAAATTATCATGGAGAGACCAGCAAATGTTTGGAATGCTCCCCAGCCAAAACGTTTTAGGGATATAGAATATTCTTCGCTTATTGACTACTGTAAACAGTTAACTCAAAACTTGTGTTTAATTCATCACCAGGTGCAGGAGGCTCTTCCTGTCAGATATACTGGCCCAGGACATTGTCTGCAGCCTGGTGACTGGATATTAACTAAGAACTTTGAGAGAAAGTCTTCACTTGCCCCGCGCTGGAAGAGGCTCTACTAGGTGCTCCTAGCTGCACAGACTGCAGCCCGAGTGGATGGCTGTAAGTCATGGATCCATGCAATGCACATGAAAAGAATTCTGTTCCCTTTGAAAGTGCTGCCTGATCCTGATGTCGAAAGAAATACATCTGCACTTGATCACAAAGATACGATCGCTAGCACTCTGCCAGAAGTACTTCCTAAACCCGAGTAAGGGCGAGATTGCAACAAAAACAGAAAGGCCAAAGGTGCTTCAGCCTTGTCTGACTGCTGCCGCATCATCACTCACTGCATTGCAACCTGGCACTGATCCTGTATCTGGAAACGAGAGTGCATTGTTCATTAATCACGCCGTGCCTGGAGCCATAAGGTACAATCTACGTTCTCAAAATTGAAAGGGATCTACGTGTTTGTTTTTGCCTCTGTTTCCAACATGGATGAAGTGGGAAATGGAGGCCTAGGGAAATGGAGCATATGAGCTGTATCAATCTGCATCAAATTGAAAGCTCTGAAACTCGGTTTCCTGGTGCTACCTTTGAAACGTGAAGGACCAGTGCCAGTCCGTGCGGACAAGCAGTGAGGCATATGGTACTGACACATTGATGCTTGCTCCTGCCTTTTGGAGCTCTGTGTGAAATTACACTGGCTTGCTGTCATTTATTAAGCAGGCTAGCCTGAACTAGCCTGAACCCTTTGCTGTTACTTGGATAATTTGCTGTTAACATGCGTTGCTGTGGAGAACTTTTCCACAACAAACAAAGAAAACTTTTCCTGAGATAAGCTTACAGACAATGAATACACTTACTCCTGCACCGGCCTGCACCAACTCTGATGATATCATAGAAATAGAGACTAAGGGGTCGATTCATGGAATTAAAGTGCGCCGAAAATTCCTGCGCAAAGGTGCCAAAACGTGCGAATCGCAGTGCAAGTGCGAAAATCGCAGTGCAAGTGCGAAAATCGCAGGAAAACCAGCGCACAGCGATTCATGGAAGTCCGTGCGCGAGAAAAACATTGGATGTGCGCTAAAAATGTGCGCCGCGCACGCCGGCGCACAGGTCATCTAACAGCGTGCGCCACGGCCACTGCGAAATCGCACATAGCGCGGCGCACATCACAAAAGTAGGCGGAACACGGGACGTAACACTCGGAATGGGGAAAAACGCGTGAAAATATGGACGTCACGGGGGAAGTACAGGAGGCAAGTGCGCGGAATGCCCACACGCTCGCCTACAACCCGTATTCATGGAATCGAATAGGGCAAACCAGCGCACGGTCAAAGACGCGCACAGGGCCAAACAAGTACGCCATAAGAAAGCAGGCGGTAGCGCCCCTGCGACTGAAAAAAATGTGCGCCAAAATGTGCGCTAACAAAAAGCACCCATATACAGCCATGATGAATGGCCCATACAGTGGCCCTCTAGGACAAATGAGGTGCAAAGG